>NC_140588.1:743347136-744547136 GCF_964204655.1 Triturus cristatus
TTAAAAAAAGGACTTGAAAATATGGTTAGTTGAGAGGATACTGGTAAGAGACATTAAAGAGATGTAGGCAACTGAATTTTGGGCAAGGGAGTAAGAGAATTACAGGGAAATGAGTTGTATTAGTAAATTTAAACACATAAAATGTTACCTGTAACTATTATTTTGAAGCTTTTTTGTTGTAGATCAGATAACTGTGCTCGTTTCTCTGATCACGAAGACAGTGTCTGGAACATACTTAGCAATTCAAACATTGCCATTATGTTCTGTTAACCATTTTAAAAATGCAATAAAATAGCCAAATGATAACATGCTAAGGGCAGCCTTATCTCCCTGAAGTGCAATAGTATCCACATTATGATCCTTTATCATAATGTGGATAGAGGGTCTATAGGGGTTACTTTTAACCCCACCTCCACCTAGCTGGGCCATCAGTGACAAACCATGTTAGTGATGGGCCATTGAAGAATGGCTACTGCCTCTCACTTTACTAAAACACAGCACTGTTTTCGGCATGATGCTCCTCTTGGCCAATGTCTGATGCCCCTATGAGATCACTTCACTTCAGGCCCGAAAGAGGGCTTGCCCAGCAGTTTCAAGATCTCTGCTGTTATCCCACACATCAGGTAAAAACCGTCCCTCACCTATCTAAATTTACACCAGTGATCTTCTTTGTGCCTCAAGAATCATCTCCCTCAATGGAACACAAATCACCGCATGCCACGAATTGCCTCTCCAAACTTTTTCACTTCATGTCACCTAAGCAGATGCCTATGGTCAGCCTCCCTTAGCCCCAATTACACATCTCTTGCCTGAGCTGGTATGGTGTGGGGGATAAAATATCTGCTCCTTGAAGGCTCATACCTCTGGAACTTTCTCCCATAACATCTCCCCATCAAACCCAATATCAGATCACTCTGAAAGCATCTAAAGGCCCACCTCTTTCTGCAAGTGTTAACTTGCAAATAACTCTTAGCCACTTAGCCGCCTTGAAACCCTCACCTCTTTCCTGGATATTCCTGATGCTCTGTAGAGTACACTTTTTGTCGGACCAAGTTATAAAAATAGTTAATAAATAAATACAAGGTTAGAACAGATGGAACACTAAATACAAAATAGCATTTTCGATATGGAGATTGAGCATTTTCGTTCCTAGCCAGCAAAGCAGGTGGTGAATGATATCTGCCGTGGTTACTTAAGTTAGCAAATTATTTGAATACTGACTTCCTGTTACCCACAGAGGGTTTCCCGGTTATGTGGTTGTGTTTGACATGTGTAATTAGAAATTTTGAAAATGTGTTTGGGGCCATTCCTCTTGCTTTTATTGCTAGCGTTCTCAATTGAGTTTACTTGTGTTGGCTTGCTCTTTTTAATCCGCTTTTAGCACCACATAATTATTTATTTCATTTAAATGTTCGTTGTCCTTTTTATTTTTTTTGATCTTGCTCCTGCTACTGAGAGCACGAGTAATAAAAAATAGAACTGTAGGTCGGAAGGTAGAAACAACAGATGCTTTTTCAACTCGTGTCCTTGGTGCCATCAAAATATGTGCAAATCTTGTATCCTCCAGAAAACTGATGTGAAAAACACACTTTGTAGTTACTCTGTGTAGTTACTCGTTGACTAAATAAGATAAAATTTACTGTTTGTGAAAGAAGTACGGTATTATTATTTTGCAAAATATGAATTGCGTTCTGTCGGTTTTTGTTATTTTTTTAGCATTTCAAAAAAAGGAAATCTTAATTTGAAAGGTCAGTTTTTTATGAGAGCATATTTTACTGTTTATTTTAGGACTTGTGTGGAAGACAATGTCATTTCTTTTGGGTGTTAAGCTTGTTGGAGACGTAGTTAGGCGTTTGTTTTTACTGTCTTACTACTGTGATGTCACTAATAAAAACAGTTTGTCAGAGCAGTAAATAACTAGATCTCAAAGTTAGTTGGTGATAAGTGACTGTGTCTGTCACTCGTATACAACAGAACATTTTGAGTTTACAAGTACTTAATAAAAATCTTCGAATCTTTGTTTCGATTGTGTTAATCACCTTAACTAAATAAACCTAGAAATATGTAGCAGATGGTAACCTCATTTAAGCTAATATATAGTTGGTTGTGTAGGCTTTAAGACTTTTTTTTATTGATGCTGTATTATGCTCTTGTAATGCCTGCAAGTTCGTCATGAACCTGCTAATATAGTTGTTTGTGTAGGCTTTAAGACTTTATTATTGATGCTGCAATACGCTCTTGTAATGCCTGCAAATTCGTCATGAACCTGATAACATATGTTCGGGCCGCCAGATGCTTAGTGGAGAAACAGAGGCTGATTTTTTTTTTTTTTATCAGTGCATCCTCTCCCTCCTTTCTTGAACAAATACCGGGCCTTTCCTTTTTAGGCTTTGCCTGCAAAATCTCTTGTATTTAAAAGGAAGAACCTCTCAAAAGGCGCTTAGAGCACGCCCTTTACATACCTTTATTTACCACTGGTTGGCTCCCACGTCACTTTACCTACCATTGGCTGGCTCCCACATCACTCTGGTTTCCTTGCTTACTATTGGTCAGCCTCTGTCTTCCTCCTGGGCTTTGATTGAAGTCTTCATCCTGTTGTGGAGCCTGGACCAAGTACTGCTTCCGGTGACCTGTGTCCTTCCACTGCAGGCTCTTGCAGTGCAGGCACTCTTTGTTCACTTTTCGACATGCACTCTTTGAATGCATGTCTCTGCAGTTCTACTCCTTCACCCCTGCGTGTGCAACCTTGTTAACCATTGAGGTAGAATCTTTTTAGGTGAGGCAATCCTAAAGGGAGATCATCTTGCAGTGGGACTTTTTCAGTAACCACTCTATAACATTGTGTATTACCATATCAAACTAGTATTTAAACTTTACTCCACCTAATGGTCTTTCTTTATATAAATTGTCATGTAAATATTTTTGTTTCGATTAGAGAATTACACATATCACTTTCTCTCTCTAAACTATCCCCTGAGATCACATTTGTATGCTGGAGACGTGGCATCAGTGTGGGGTAAAAACATTCTGTTTATGTGAGTATGTGTAAACCATGCTGTCCACAGTAACATTCGTTGGTCTAAGGTTCTTTATGGTGTTATTCGCTCGTACTACCTGTTTTTTGGAACTATTTTCCCCTCACTAGTGTTCACTTTCGAAAGCATATATACAACCACTTCCGGGTGAGTCTTGTCCTCGGTCTGCTGTTGCTGGCAAAATGGAGAGCGTTTATGGGTTTCCGCAAAACCAGTATGTTTACTGTTTGTGTCCACCCTCTCTTTGTAACACTGCCTGCTCTTTAGAACCCTGCTGTCTTTTAAAGGCCAATATAGTGAGGGCTTCACATCTATGGCAGCAGATGTTTGAAAATATCATAATTACACTCTCCCCGCGTTGGAATTGGCAGATCCCTGCTTCTGTGTTTACGACAGAACTCTTACCAAAGAGCGTGGAGTGCTCTTTATGGGTAACCAAAATAAATGGAGGCGTTGGAAAGATTTGGAATTATTGCTTATTTTGAGCACGTTACAAAAAGGAGGACATAAGGGCTTTGGTCATATTGTGTTTTGATCTTACTATTTTATTAGTGAATTCAGTCTTGAAGTATTCCCTAGTTTTTTTGCGGCATCTGGGATATTTATTCCTCGGGAAAGCCGACATCAATCTCCCCCAAGCTCTGGTCCTCCTCGATCTGTCCGCTGCGTTTGACACGGTCGATCATGGGATTCTTCTCGATCGTGTCAGCGCAGCGGGCATTCAGGGCACTGCCTATTCTTGGATCGCGTCCTTCCTCCAAGACCGGACGCAAGCGGTTCACCTCTCCGGTTTCTCCGCTCCCCCTCGGATGGTTACCTGTGGGGTTCCGCAGGGCTCGTCCCTTTCCCCTCTTCTTTTTAATCTCTATATCCGCCCCCTTGTCTCCTCTCTTCTCGAGCTGGGGGTCTCTGTGTATAACTACGCTGATGACCTCCAGCTCGTCTTTGATCTTTCATCCCCTCTTGTTTCCCTTCCTAAGTTTTGCTCCACTCTAGTCTTCATCTCTCAGTGGATGAGCTTCAATCATTTGAAGCTCAATCCGGATAAAACGGAGCTTGTCCTCATCGGTGGTCCCTCCAATCCTTGGTCCCCTGCTCACTGGCCCCTCTCCTTTGGTCCCCCCCCGGCACCGGCTTCTTCTGTCCGGACCTTGGGCATCAAGGTCAGCCATGCATTCACAAATCAGTTCTGTTGTCTCTTCGTGTTTTCTTTCGCTTCGCTTAATCCGTAAGATCTCCCATTTTTTTTCTGTTGATGCCCTTAAAACCATAGTCATCGCCCTTATCATCTCTCGCCTTGACTATGGGAACGGCCTGTATGTTGGCATCCCCGCCTATGAAACCCGACGTCTTCAGGCCATTCAAAATCAGGCGGCTCGACTTATCCTCCGCCTACCCAAATCTTCTCACATTACATCTGCTCTTAAGTCTCTGCATTGGCTCCCTGTGCATCTCAGATCTTTCTTCAAACTCGCCTGCCTGGCCTTTCGGGCTCATCATCGCTCCGCCCCACACTTCATCAATTCTCTTATCACCTCCCACGTCCCCAGTCGAACTCTCCGTTCTTCATCACTTTCTCTGCTTCACGTCCCCCGCTTTCGCAAAACACGCACTGGGGGCACCCGCTTCTCGGTTCTGGCCCCTCGGTTTTGGAACAGCCTTCCCCTTTCTATTCGTTCCATCCCCATTTACACTCACTTCCGTAAGGCCCTCAAAACTTCCCTGTTTTCTCAGGCTTTTCCCAGCTAGTCCTCTTGGGTTTTTCTGTGAGCTTGGATGAGTTTTCAGCGCCAGGAAGCCGCTTGGCCGCAGTGCGCTTTATTAAATTCCCTTTTCATTTCATTTCATTTCATTTCATCATCCACCTTTAGCTCAGTGTTTCTCCCTAACTGTGCACCGTTAAGCCAGTCTCCAACATCATGTGTAATATCATGTAAAATAAACCGAAAACAATCATGCCAACCAAAATCGAGATTAACATCAAGTGACCAGCCATTACCAAACATCCCCAAGTGGAAAAATATTCTGTGCCAGAAGAAAATCAAAATATTGAAAAACCCATAGCTGATATGCAAATAAGAGGTAAGGTAAACCAATATGTGAAGAAAACAGGAAGGAAGGGTAGATAACCCCCTTATACCATAGTCTCCCATACTGTTGCATTGCCCAGTCCCTGTTGCATCTTACCTAAGACTCTTGATATCCTTTACAGTGTCACTATTGTTGTCTAGAAGTGTCGTAAATTTAGAGTAAAAATAAAAATCTGTAAATACAAAAAGGAAGGATTGGTTGCTTAAGACCGTAAATTACGATGTTATCCATCAACTGTGTCCAAGGTTCCACATTTTACCTATAATGGATTGCGTAACTATCACGTCTTTGTAAATCGAGTCCACTTATTAATATATTATATGTATGGGATACAAATACCTTACATTATGCGCCCAGCCATCATGTAATTACATCATTAAAATAATATAAACCACATCACCAATACAGACTAGCAGTGTCTCTAATCCAGGGGTCTCGATTAAAGACCTTGCTAGTCTGAATTGGTGATGTGGTTTATATTATTATTTTTATAATCAGTAATAAGTCACATATTTTACACCCTATTACTTTGATTACAGCCTCTACGGAATTAAAGAACATGTGCATCTAAATATCTCATACAAATATAGTATCCGCATCATCAGAGTATCCCATTGTAACTGAAACCCCATGGATAGAGTATTTCAGAATAGCCGCATACTATAACTGATACCTATTGAATAATAAACAATAATCAAAAGTATCTTTTTTCTAAGCGCATGCTCAGTGTCATTGGTAGAGGGTTCAATCATGAGCACATTTTTCCATACCTTCAGCAGCGTTTTGACCCCATCTTCCTTGTTGCTCTCTGTGTGCATTCTCAATATCTGTTCAGTTTTTTTCTAGGCAACTGAATTCCCTCTGTTTTGTGTGAATACCTTTTCTATGACCTTGTTGCCTAGTATTTTTCTTATGAAATGGGTTCTATCTTACTGAGCCTTGGGTATTCGTAATATGCTCCATTTCTCTTAATACCCCATTCACAGTTTTACATTTCCATTGCAGGCGGATCATGTAAAAACTGCTACCCCACTTATTCATAATTACTAAAGGTGCCATAAGCGACTCCCCGAAGGCTCTTCTCTGGATTGCTTATCATTACTCTAGATTAAGCTTTGGATAGGAAAGGAAGGAGCATTTGGTGGATTGGGGTTTAATATACTGTTAATCTCCCAGTTCACTTAAAGTATTTACCTTTCCATGTTGGGTAAAGAAAATTTACCAGTGGGTCTCTCTAATTGAAATGAAATGAAATGAAATTAAATTAAATGAAATGAAATGAAATGAAAAGTGGATTTATAAAGCGCAGTTGCTGCCAGAAGGCGTCCAAGCGCTACTTGAAGAAATTCCAACAATTAGAACTGATACATTGATTTGAGTGTGCCATTTGCCTCTATACTTTGAAGAAGGAACCACGCCACATTGTCCTAGTAGTTGATGGGGAAAATAACTTCCCAGTCACTCTTCTCATTACCCTCAATTCTCATTCCATTTTGCTCTGCCACTGTGACATTCAATTTCTGTTTTTTTGTTTAATCGACTTGATATCAGTTTTCTGGTAATGTTTACATGTAGGGTAATGAGATAAGAGGATCTCCGCTGCAGGGCTAGCCACATTGTCTTTTGATATTGGCTATCAATAGTGTCTTACTAGTAATTTTATACAGGAATGCATGTTGAGAATGCCATCTACCCAAGTCTTCTCTTCATTTGCGTACATTTAATCCTTGTAAATGAATCTGGAAACTGAAAAGCCTGTTTTGCTACTCCCATGTCTGTACACATGTTTTGCAGTCCCCAAAGTCACTTTTTCCTTTCCTGTGTAAAATAATAATGTCTCTAAATCACCTTTTGTTCGAGTGCCCTGCCTATAAAAACCTTCGAGCAAGATGGCTGAGTCCCGTCTGTAGGCAGCTGGGCACTGCAAACTATCGTGTTGCACTTAGAATTTTACAGTCAGACACCAGTGCACTGCTGGTATGTGGTGTGGCCAAATTTCTTGGCTGGTCATGGATTATTAGATTTATGTCTCTGCGCTCTTCGATATGATATATATATTTTTTTTAAACTTATTTATTTATGGTTGTTTTTTAGACTGTCGAGTGTTCCTGCGGGGGGTAGAAATGTTTGGTGTAGTAATGTATCCTTCATTTTATGATTGCTCCCTTTGCAACGATATTCTTTTTATCTTTTATCTGTTCTAATCTTAGTTATTTTATTCTCCATAACAAATTTATGCTTTTATATGTCTTTTATCGAAATAAAGCTTTGATTGATTGATGTCTCTAAATCATACTTCATTTTGGCATACTGCTCTCCGGATCTCATTCATCAAGTCAAAACTAAGATTGTCTCATATATATTGTGCAGATATTTGTATAAATCACAATAATATTGTTCAGTGCTCTGAAATGAAGTTTGTCATCATCTTTCTTTCTGTTAAATCTATGAGATACACCCACTCCATGGATTCTACCTCTCCAGTAATGTTCTTGTATATCATCTCTTCAAGCATATCTTGGCATTCCATTCTCACTGCGATGGGAACACCTCCTTGTTTTTTGTTTTACTTGAATGGCATAAGGTTTGATAAAGATTTTGTGTTATAACTTCTCAGAAAATATTTTTAAGGACACTTTTATAATTTAATTAATGACTTAAGTCCTCATTGGGTAAAGAAAGAACTTGTACTGGGAGACATGGATTTAAAGTGATTACCAGCCTTAGGGATCCCTCCATCCCAGGACACACACACCTTTTCTAGCTATGAAATCTTCAACTAGGCTTATCTCCCCTTTAACGATATGTTGTTTGCAAAATATCACATACATTTTGTTTAACTGCTAGCCAATGAAAGTGTTTGTTTCCGGTGCTTCCAATTCTAAAACTGTGTCTCAACAAACTTGTCAGGTAATCTTTGTAATGACGGTGTAAAAGGATCAAAACTCTGTCATCATTTCTAAATCTGTGCCTAAAGTACAAATCACACACGAGAGGAACCAAAATAATTTTCTCTCATATAGGTGATGCTCCTCACTGTTTACAGTGTGTCCTTTAGCTTGGTGCATTCTTTAGCCAAATTAGAATTGTGACTGGCTTCTGCTACACTTCCCTTAGGGACTTGCTTACCTTCTTTTCACAAGAGAGAACAATTACCTTTTCTGTCACAAATGTTGCACTCCTTGCTTTCAGCAGGAAACCCTTTAAAAGAGACCAATAAAAATAACTACCACAATGATAGCACAGCATCTTAACTTAACTCCTTTTGTCTTTCATTTTTTTTATTACTCTGTCTCTTCGGGTCTGTCCTAATGAACCTCATTAGCCCAGTGAAGAAACTATTCCGTGACTTTTGATGTAGCTATAATTTCACCCAATTTTTGAACCCCCATGATCCTTAATGTATTGTCTTAACATTAGTATTTAACCATAATTGGTAATAGAATGTCTAAGCTGATGTGACACAATTGTATGTTTGTTAACCCTCTCGAGGCAGTGAGAAACTTGTATTTGTATTTTATTTTTGTACAGCGAATATACACTGACAGGTCTCTTAGCGCTTGAGAGGAAAGGCAGCGTCTGGGCAGGGGTGGTCTCCATGGTAGTTGAAAGTATTAGGAAGTGTCCCTAAAAAGAAGAGTTTTTAGCTGTTTCCGAAAGGGAAGTAAACCAGATTCTTTACGTAGAGTGTCCCGCAGCTGGTTCCAGAGTTGTGGCAGAAGGACTGAGACAGCTCGTCCTCCTTTGGAAGCAAAATTACCCCGGGGGCAGACCAGCTAAGCGTTCTCTTATGTAGCCAGGGGCGTGACCATAAAGGGCTTTATGGGCAATACACAGTCCTTTGAATTTTGATCGCTGTCTGACAGGCAACCAGTGCAGCCTACCTAGCAGGGGGGGGAGGCATGGGTCCTCTTGGGCAGCCTGAGAATCAACCTATCAGCGTTGTTCTGTACCACCTGCAGTCTGTTCATAAGTTTCTGGGGAAGTCCCAAGTAGAGCGCGTTCCCATAAACGAGACGCGAGATGATAGTTGCAGATACAATGGACTTCATGGATGAAACTGAAAGCAGGGGAGCCAGTTTCCTGACTTGTCTCAAAAGACCAGTACATGTGCCCACCACCGAATTGATTTGATGACTCCTAAAGAGTTCGGAATCTATCTTAATTCCCAGACTTTTTACAACTGGTGATGGGCTAGGAGGGGCCCCAAGTTCTTTGGGCCAAAACAGACCACTCCAGAGGTTGTCTTTTACTGGAATGGCGAGAACTTCGGTTTTATCCGGGTTAAATTTCAAGGAGTTTGCAGTCATCCAGTTTATAGTAAAACTTAAGATGTTTTGGACTGCCTCTTGGGCACGAGCCGAGTTATCGATCCTCAGAATAAGCTGAGTATCGTCTGCGTAATTGAAGACTCGGCATTCCATGTTGGCTAATGCGGCCACCAAGGGCTGCAGGTATATGTTAAAAAGGAGCGGGGACAATGCGGAGCCCTGAGGGACCCCGCAGAAGATATTACCTTTGTCTGATACCTGATCACCAAGTTGGACCCTCTGCGAACGTCCTGATAAAAATGATTTTAGCCAGTTGTAGGCAGGCCCCCGGAAACCTAAGTCCATCAGCCGAGTCAGTAGTGTAGTGTGCCTGACCGTGTCGAACGCCGCAGAGAGATCTAAAAGTATCAGGGCGCTCGGCTCTTTGATATCGGCCTTTATCCTGAGGTCGTCGAGTACAGCTAGCATGACGTACTATGGTGGGCTCTGAAACCAGCCTGGCGCGGTTTGAGCAGCTCATGTTCTTCCAAAAAAGCAGAGATCGTCTTCAAAAGGTGTTGCTTCATGACCTTCGCCAGAAATGGGAGCTGAGAGATGGGTCTATAATTCTTCAACCCGGCCTTGTCCGCTCCTAGCTTCTTTAGTAGGGGGATAAATCTAGCCTCCTTCTAATTGGAGGGTACCTGACTGGTCACCAAGGAATCATTCAGGAGAGTGAGGATCTGACGATCCAGGACTGAAAAAGCAATCCGGAAAATCCTTGGTGGGCACGGGTCGGCGGGTGAGCCTGATTTAGTTTTATTTATCAGTGCTTTCAGAGATTCTAGATCCAATGGAGGGAAATTTGTGAGGATTGATCTGGCAGGGGCGAGGGTGTAGCCAGCTCCTGAGACCTCAGGGTGATGAAGGTTTTACCAATCTCCAGAAGAATATCTGTTACCTTATGGAGAAAGAAAGTCTGTAAAGTATTAACGTCAAGGGGTGTTAATGCTGATTTTACGTCTAGCTTTTTACTGAGCTCGTTTAGGATCTTAAAGGTTTCCTTTTGTTTATTAGGAGCATCTGTTATCCGTGCCTCATAATACTCGGCTTTTCTAATGATGTTAGGTTTTTTATATAGAGTTAGTGAGCAGCAATGATGTTGGGGGCCGATACGTCCCCCATACAGGTTTCTGTCAATGACAGTATGTCAATGTCCCCCTCCTGGAGGAGCGTAAAGATCTCTAAATGATGTTTCTGAAGGGATCTTGTGTTCAAGACTGCCACTTTTAGGCCAGGTGGTTTTCCTGGCGTGGGCGTGGATTGAAGTGTTAGCCCTGGCAACAAAACAGTGTCTGTCCCGGTGTGCCTCAAGAGGTTTTCCGCTTTCAGTTTGGTGGTAACAGAGGGGTTCAGGCTGTGGTTGCCTGTGGCAAGGGACAACAATTCCCTTGCTGAGTAGTGTTTAATTGGGTCAGGGGTTATGGCCCCTGGTCCCGGACGGGCGCAGACGGGCTTGCCTTAGGCGTGCCTTTGGCGTGCCCGCTGCGCGCGTCCGCTCCAGCAGCCCAGTTAAGCAGCCCCCTTCCGCCCGCCAACCAATCAGCTCTGCTGAGCAGCAGCTGAAAACTTCCTCCCAGCACTAGACCGCGTTACAAAAGCGGAAGTGCTCTAACTCCCGAGCAAGTGGGGTGGTTGCTTTCTCTTTGTTCTCATTTGTTAAAGGGCAAAGGTGCATATAAAAAAGCGATTAACTTTCACAATGAGTAAAATCACAGCCTAAATTAAATCTTTTTAAAACCGATTCAAGCAGTGGTGCGAGTCAAATTTTAGCAGCAAATTCAATAAAACATTGGTCAGATGCCGGTTCAAAGTACAGCAATTATATATACATACGATGAGGACCACCTGAAAACCTTGGCGTGTCTCTCTAACTGTCAAACACATCATTGGGTTTTGCAGTGAGAAATTTGTCAAAACATCCAATGGGTTTTGCACCAATTTATAGAAAAACTATTGTTTTAATTTTACTGGAAGCATTTTGCTAGCTTCTGCATGACCTCGTCAAAATTAGAATTAGTTTGGTTAACGTTCTGAATATTTCCAGCCCATTTGAGCCTTGGCAGTGTAATAAAATGCATTTCTTTTCTCTCAGCTTTCGTCTGCTTCACTTGCTACAAAATATGCAACAAATTTCTCTTGCCACCCTTTTCACCTTTTCCATGGTATAGGTGGGTCCGTCTTGAATTGTAGGACATTTTGTGGTGGATCGAATTGCATTATAAATACAGCTTAAGAGAGACTCATGTTATGCCACTTAAACTTAAAACTTACTTTTATTCGCATTATTATAGAAAATGGGTGTACATAAAAATAATGCAATAACTGATCACCAAATTTGATATGAAACAATTTCTTAATTAGTTGAATGTAAGTCACAGAGTATTATTTGACGCGTAAACAAAAAAATTAATCTGTTCATGCACAGTAGGCAATAGTGTTCTGAGCCCATCCAAGGAGATTAACAAGTTATTTCTCCAAGTTAATGTGCTCTACTGAAACAATGCATGCACTTTGCAGAAGAATAAAAGCCAGTATGGCTTTTCAACGGTATGCTTCCTTTCGTACTATAAATGCATGCTCATCGAAGATGACAAAACAAAGACAAGTCTGGGACTTTGCAGTGAATTAAAAATTTGCGAACATTCGTGACAAGAATTTTCAATTCTATTAAGGACAACGGAGGCGAGGATTATGCTTCTCATTTCTTTACTATAACTCACAGCAGCCAATGAAAACACAATAGAAAAACCAAGTGATGAACCATAGCGTCTCAGGGTATATAAGGTCCCTGCATGCACATAGAGTCCTCTTTCTTTGGAAAACATAACATTTAAGTCCAATCATGACCTGCTCCTGAAGGGACACCGGCAGACTAGGACTTCTTCACCCAAGACCTGAAGGCGCAACTGGGCCGGAAACTTGAACTGGAGCTTGATCCGGATAACTCCCTCTTACAACGAACAAAGAAGAACTGCATATCAGCTGTCCATGGCTGAACCGTATTTAAGCTTTATTTGCTGTCAGCACCTGAAATAAAAGAAGAAGACCACCCGTAAAAACCATTCCCAACCATTTGGAAAGTCAACAGCACGACATCAGTATAAGGGTGGGAAACATCGTAAACTTAAGCTGTAAATTAGCATAATCAAGCAGATACTGTGATACAATACATAATGTCCTCTGGGTGGGATAATCCTCGCCTCCGTTGTCCTTAATAGAATTGAAAATGTTTGTCACGAATGTTCGCAAATTTTTAATTCTATGTCCGGACCGGAGGCTCTGATTATGCTTGTTCAAAGCTTAGCCACCACAACAGAAGCTACATCCACAATGGGTTTGTAATAAAATGCTTTAAAGGTGTGCTCAGTAGACAAATCAGCTGCGCTCATGATTTCTGACAAGCTGACCCCTGAGGAATATGCTTTGGAAGCCATCGCACCACAGGCTGAGTGAGCCCCAAATTTAGAAGTGTCAATTCCTGCTTCGCCCATGAGCCATCGCATCCAGCGAGACAAGGTAGCCGGAGCCACTGGGTAAAAGGGTTTCTGCAGAGCAATCAACAATTGACCGTGCATATCGCTACGAAATTCTTTAGTACTCACCTCGTAACGCACTGAACCACGCACAGCTTGGAGTTATTTGGGAAAGCTGGGTAGGTGACCGATGCAGTGATACACTTACTCCTCCTAGACAAAATAAAGGTGACTCCTTCCGGGCAAAACCTACGCCCGCTAAGTCCAATGCACGTACGTCAGATACTCGTTTGCAAGAGACTAGACATAGAAGCATCGTTAGTTTAGCAGAGAGTTGTTTACGGGATAGGTATTTGTTGGAAGGTCAGGCTTCCAGAAATTTAGGGACAATGGAGACATCCCACAACTGAGAATATTTAGGACATGGAGGTTTAACCATCCTTACTCCCCGAAGCAGTTTGCAAACTAATGGATGTTCGCCTATGGGTTTACCCTCTAAAGGTAAATGACCGGCCGATATGGCGGACCGAAAGTTGTTGATTGTTCTGTATGCCAAACCCGAGGATGCAATAGAGGCCAGAAAATTGACAACTAAAGAGACATGTGCTGTAGAGGGATCCGCGTCCCGTTGAGAGCACCAATCGCACCATCTCTTCCAAGAGGAAGCATATCTCTTATGGATAGTGGCCGACCAGGCCTCGCTGATAAATCTGTCAGCCTCGCGTGAAAGGCCTGGGATTTTACAGCGGTCCCTGAAACCCGCCATGCCACTAAGGGGAGTTGGCCCGACCTCACCAACGGATAAGGATTCTGAAGAGGGTCCAGCAATAGGTTCTCTATCCGGGGGAGAAGAACTGGGACCGCACATCACATTTCCAAAAGTATTGGGAACCATGCCTGCGCCCTCCATAACAGAGTGATCAAGATGAGTTCCGCCCGAGAGGTCCTGGCTCGCGCAAGAACCCTGGGTATTATCACAAACGGGGGAAATGCATAACAGAGGGACGTTGGCCATTCCTGCAAGAATGCATCCGATGCTAGAGCCTCTGGGTACGGCCTCCAACTGAAGAATTGGGGAACTTGTCTGTTGAGGCGGGATGCGAACAAGTCTTTCTGACAGGGACCCCAAAGATGGATCAGATTCCGAAGAACCTGGGGAGACAGCATCCAATCGCTGAAGTCTTGTAGATGGCGGGAATGCCAGTCCGCCACCTCGTTGTTGTATCCCGGGAGGTATTCCGCTATCACTGAGATCCTGTTCTGGAGGCAGTAATGCCAAAAGTCTTTGGCAATCTCCGCTAACATTCGGGACTTGGTCCCTCCCAGTTTGTTGACGTAGCGAACCTCCGAAATGTTGTCCATCCGAAGAAGGATACTACAATCCGTCTTCTGAGGAGAGAGACATCGGATTGCAAAGGAGCCAGCTAGCAGTTCTAGACGGTTGATATGTAACTGTAGTTCCTCCAGCGACCACCCGTGGACAAGTGGCCGTAGCGGGCTCCCCAACCCCACCGGCTGGCATCGGATTCGATTATCACATCCGGGGCTGATCCGAATAGTGCTCGGCCGTTCCAGACCTCCATGTGGTTTAACCACCAGACCATCTCCGGCCTCACCTCCTCTGAGAGAGGAATCTGTTCCGAGTAACTGAGACCTTTCCGGAGGTGGCGTATCTTGAGCCTTTGAAGAGCCCGGTAGTGAAGGGGACCCGGGAAGATCGCCTGAATGGATGAGGCCAATAGACCCACTGTGCGGGCTAATGAGTGCAAGGATATCATCTGTTTGTGTAGTATAGACCTCAGTTCTCGTTTGATGGCCCTGGTCTTTGGCATCGGGAGCAGGAGCTGGCAAGACACAGAGTTGACGAGGAATCCCAAAAATTCTATTGATTGGGTTGGGGACAGCACCGATTTAGTTGGATTGACAATGAACCCCAACTTTTGCAACAGTCTGATAGCCCAATTGAGATGCATTTGAGCAAGTTGGGGAGAAGTCGCTAAAATGATAATGTCGTCTAAGTATATTATGAGACGGACTCCCCGGGCTCTGAGCGATTCTACCACTGGTCGCAGCAGCTTCGTGAAGCACCACGGTGCTGACGACAGCCCGAACGGGAGAATAAACGCCCCAAACAATATGGTAATTAAGAATCCACAGCAATCGGCATGCAAACGCACATAATCTAGGTTCACTCGCCACAATCACGAATCACTTCAAGTACAAGGAAATAATGGCACTTAACTGCCTGCGGAGCAGCAAAGAAAGAGGACTCTGTGTGCATGCAGGGACTTTATATACCCTGAGACTCTATGGTTCATGACATGGTTCTTCTATTGTGTTTTAATTGGCTGCTGTGAGTTATAGTAAAGAAATGAGAAGCATAATCGGAGCCTCCGGTCCTGACATAGAATTAGTTCCATAGGGCCACTAGTTTGAGTCGTGCCATGTCAAAATCTAGTTTGGCACAGTTCAAAATGGTGCTGCGTGAGAATGAGGCTTAGGATGCACCGTGTGTAAGTGCTCACGGCGATGAGCTGTGTGGAGTGAAACGTCATGTGTATTAGATGTATGACGGTGATTTTCTTTTGTGGTAGACACATTTGTTAGAAAGTAAACTTGCGACTGCTCAGGAAATCTAGTTGTGCCAGAAAAAGCACAAGTGTGTGAAGGTGCTTCCATAGGAATGGTGCGTACGGCACCATCTTTTTTGACCTCCCATCATGGACACTGCTTACCACCATCTTGTGTTCACATCCTTATTGTCAATATAATAATAGGAAATGACTCCTAGATAAACAGTTAATTTAGATCCTTGATGGCGTAGTATCCACTGGCATCAGTTTCAACTACCCATTGGAATGTTGAGATGAGAAGGTTCTGAAGGTACCATGGACAATTTAGGTGTGGAAAAATATGAGGAAAAATGACACGCACATAGTACACTAATGCTAACACGCAATCCATTAATAGCATATTGTAGTGTGTATTGATGATAATGATATAAAGGCAGCATTTAGCATTCATGCACTTTCTGATACCATTCTTGAGTTGGGGGTATTCCCACATGTTGTAACTCTGAGGTTTAGGATTAAGAGTGGTGAAGTAGAAGCTAAAGATGCTTATTAGTTCTGATGTCAGTCTGGGCATCCATGATATTTGTCTGCCTGTCTGTCCTTGGAGTCTGCACTCAGCCTATGGACGGCACAGTCAAGTTAGTCTTGGTCAGTCAACTGATCGGGATGCCTATCTGGTTCTCTGTCCAGCTAACCTTCATGGATGTATGGTCATCCGTGCGGGTCTTGTCTAGTTACGTGGTTTGCCAACAAGTGTGCCTGTCTCTCCGTATGCCCATCTGGGATGCCAGTCTAGTTGCAGGCTGTAGGAAACTGGGTTTTTGTTGCAGTACCTCCTACCTTTTGCCTGGTAATTGATATAACTTTGACTGAAGTGTACCGATTTCTGATAACCAGGTCCCCAGTACCATTGTTCTTCCTCTAAAAACTGTACAATTGTTCCCTCAATTGGCAACACCTGTAGCACACTCTGTAAGTCCCTAGTAAATGGTACCTAGGGCCTGAGGCATGAAAGAGGGTCCCTAAGGTCACCACCACGAATTGTGCCAGCCTAAGGGACCCTTCACCAAGCACATTCAAGACTTCTATTGCAGGCTGCATGGCTTGGTTGCAGATAAAAGTGAAAACACATGTCACACATCCCTGTGTGCCATACCCCCTACCACTGCATGTAATATTTGTACGTCAGCCCTACAGGAGGCCTAACAGCCCCAATACAGTGTGCTGAATATTGCATGTGAGGGCATACCTGCATGAATAGATATGCTCCTATGCTGGCCAGTCCTATTACTACCATTACAAGTGACCAGGCAAGCCATTTTAAAACATGTGCTGGACAGTGGTGAAAACGAGTTCCCCAGCTACATGATGGCTTTACTGAAAGTAGGGATGTGTGGTATCAAACATCTCATATTGGTAAACCCACACTGATGTCAATGTCTGATTTACCAATACATGCACCCATATGGCACCTTAGAGGTGCACCCTGAAAACCTGCCAACCTCTGGTGTGCTTGCTGACTGGTTTCTGCCAGCCTGCCACCCGGTGGAACTGTTCTGTCTGGTATGATGGTGTAACACCCCCTCACACAGGATGACCTGCCAAGATCTGCCTTCTTGGTCTGGCGAGCTTCAAAGAAGCTGATGCTTTTGGAATGCAAATCTGGCTCCCCTCGAAGGAGAGGAACCCCACCGCTTGCTGTCCAGAGCCCTTTGCACCTTGACAGGTGGGAGAATTAGCTAGTCAGGTAGACTGGTCAGGTAGACTGGTACCACCTCTAAGTTGGGCTGCTGTGAGGTGTACACGATTTTTCACAAGTAGCCATCTTTGTGATGGCATACTTTAATTCTTTAGTTTAATAATTCTGGGACAGGATTATGCCCACTTCCCACAGGAAGTGGTCATATAGGGGGCCTAGTGACCCCAATGGTCGGTAGCCCATTGGCTACTACCCTACACTTCCAACAAGCCCCTAAATTCAGTATTTAGGGTAGTCCCTATCACCAGAGAAGCATATTCTGATGACCTAAGAAGTGAGAAAACACCGAAGAGCTGCAAAAGCAGAGAAGAGTGAAGAAGCAGTTGACCTGGTACCAACCCTGCCAGCCTGTCTGCATCTCTCGTCGGAAAAACTCCAATCCTAAAACCATTTACTCACCTGTAATCTTAACACTTTGTTTTTAGGTCTCGGCTGCGTGTGCTGCGCACATGCGCAGTCTCGCTGGCGGGATTTAATGTTTTTAGGGTAGTTTTAGTAAAGGGCTTTAAGCCCCACCCCTCTTTTCCATTAGCCGGCGTCACTGTTTATGCTAAACGGTGGCCAGCCATTGGAAAAGAGCTCCTTGTGACGTTTACTTTTGGCTTTTAGAGACGGCCCACTTGGACGGGCTCGTCTGGTTTCCATCTGGCGTGAAAGCTTTCCTCTCTTTATGGGGCCATGTGTTTCAAACACATGGCCCCATAAAGACAAGAAAGCTTTCACTGCAGAAGAAAAGCAGGCCGCATGTTTATTTTTGCATTACAGTTTAAAGTGAAAGCGCGATGCAAAAATAAACAGTGGCTGACTGGCGAGGTCTTTTTTTGCGCGCGTTCTTTCCTTGTTGTCACTGTCTAGGTAAGGTGACTTCGAGATTCAGTGCTCCAGTGTTCCTTTTTTTCCTTTACAATGTAATCTTTTTAGGTTAGTTACGTTGAGTGAGCTAAGACTTCAACTCCCAGCCCACTTAACACGATAGGTTGTGTGCTGTTCTGTTTATTAAACAGTTGCTTGTTATCAGCTGTTCTGGATTAGGAAAGTGAAGTGATCCACCCCAAGTCCCTCTCCCCCCAACTTCCGTCTACCCCACACCCTCCCAAAGCAGGACTTATTTATAAAAGGAAACTGAGGAAACTGTAGACAGCAGAAGTGTCTGCGCGGGAATCAGGTTAGGGCGAATGTAATTAACACATCTAAGAGGCTCCGTGAATGTATAATGCCACAGCTTCTCTCACAACTTCACTCCTGTGGCAAGCCCACCCCGCCCTTGCTGCCAGGGGTGGGCCTCGCTCTTCAAGGCTTCTGGGCCTCGCCATCCCAACCCCCTCTCCTGTGCTTACAAGCGGCGCAGGCTGCTTGCCTCCTCACAGGCTGAAGACACGCAAGTGTGAGGCGGAGTGCTGCTGTGTGAGGTCTGACTGGCATTCATCAAGTAGGTACAAGGATGGGCTATTCTCCACATAGAAGAGCATAATGTGCACATGTAAAGGTTGAAAATGGCCCGGACGTCATTAGCATGCGGGGCCCGGCTGTTCATTTGATTTTGCTGCTGGGGGGAAATGGCAGTTGTGATTCTCTCTCTCTCTCTCTCTCTCTCTCTCTCTCTCTCTCTCTCTCTCTCTCTCTCTCTCTCTCTCTCTCTCTCTCTCTCTCTCTCTCTCTCTCTCTCTCTCTCTCTCTCTCGTGTTCTTCAGAGTAGGTGTCCTTCCCGGGAAGAGAGGGGTCAGCGCGAGGGGGCAGGCTGCTAACCTCTCACCCGAGCCTGCTTTATTGAACCCCGGAACACCTCATTACCCGGCTGAGTCGCATATTAAGGCCCGGCATTGTTTACAAGTGTCCCTGCCGGCACCGGAAAAGGACATGGCTGCACACCTTTCGAGTGCGGCCCCATCTGTTCTCCAAAGTTCCCTCTAGCTGCCCCTTCTCTTGCCCCAACACTACGGTCTGCCCTCGACTCCACCGGTGCCTGCCCGCATCTACCCTGAGTGTCAGTTCGCTGAGTACCTCATCAAAACCTGCTTGCGTTCATTGTGGCCGTCTAATAATGTGCCGGTGACTTTGAGTGGACCTTTGTGTGGCTCTGTTGGCTGAGGGGTCCCTCTGAGGGCCCCATGTTATGTCACTGGGCACAGCTTCTCGACATCATCATGTAACTCTTCTGCTGTCTCATCAGACTGCTAGGGCCAGACCTCATCGGGTCCTAAACCTCTGTGTGATGTCACCAGAGGGCTAGTGCATCACAATAGATGACTTCTGTGTTCCCTCATGTGACATCATGAGATGGATTTCTAAGCAAGCGTGACATAATTGGGCAAGCTGTGTTTGACCTTAAAACCTCCACACGAGGGTCACTTGTGACATACTGCACTTGGGTGACGTCATCGAATGCCTGACATCTTCTAACATCTACCCTCATGTAACGTCATCTGCGGGCCCTCTACCCTCGTATGATGAAATCCGGTGGCACTCGGGCACCGTCATCTTAAGGCCATCTACCCTCGTATGACTTCACCTGTCGCTGCTGGTGCCCTTATATGACTGGGTTCTCCTGGCACCATATAATCGGGCTTCTAGACCCTGGTCATCGGTTGTGCTGTCACTCCGAGGGACCTTGTTACACTCAGCGCTTCTCATCCCAAGGGCCTAGACGCTTTCCAGGCGACTCAAAGTGCATCTGCATGCACGATGAGTGTGCTCCTGCATCCTTAGTGTTTCATTCCCCCGTCTCACTCTTCAGATACCGGTCGTCTCCCTCCCACCCCCTCTTCCGTCACCCCTTCTTCAAACCCTTCTCCTCCACTGATGCCCGGAGTGCAGGTTCAAGGAGAAAGAAAGCAAAGGCACCGCGGGGCGCAGCCCTGAAGCACTATCGCATCCTTTCAAATGCAAGCCTCCCCGCTCCTCCCCCCGCAGAGACCGGGTCCAGATCCTTGAAAAGGGGTTGCCTTTGTGTGCTTGAATGGTTGCACTGAGATTCCCAGCGGGGTCTAGCTTTCAGGCTGCACCCCCTTGAGGCGTGCCTTTGTGAGCTGCACTGGATTGAGGGGAGGGGGTGTGGGTGCATGCACTACAGGTCTGCTTGTGTCGACTTCCGGTTAGTAGCTAGTGGTCTCTGTGAAACGTGATTTTAGCATGGTTCCTCTGCTTATGTGTACGGATGGAGAAATGCATGAATGTACAGATAGTGAGACAAACATGTAGGCGGCCAGACAGAGCCATATCTCGTATACATGCCCACATTTCTGTCCGTCTGTTTTTGTGCATTTATTAATGCTGGGATCTGGCTCCCCGTGTGTGGGTGACTGCCTCCTTTCTTCCCTGTGAATGCCAATCTTCACCTACACACAACTAAACCCGCACTCACACCATGCCTGCCTCCCTCTGCAAATAGAGCTACCTATATGACTGCTGTATGGAAACAGTATATCACAGAGGGAGCTGCCTATGCTGCACCTACTGGCAGACATAGACGTGTCTGTGTGCGTGTGTTTCTGTGCGTGCGAGTGTGACTGCGCATGCCTTCCTCTAACCTCACATTCATATGTACACACGTGCATGGCCATTCCACCCCCTACCACCATATCCCTACGCGCACACCGTCTGTATGTCTTTGTACACCCTGTCACGGCTGCCTCCGTGTGTGCCTGTCCACCTGGCTCTGTCTCTTTGTACCACATTACTATACAGCAGGTCCTTCTAGACAGCCAGTTGCTTGCCTGTGTGTTTGTACATTTGTGATGTGTGCGCATTTGTGTGTGTGTGTGCCTGTTTTCATAACCTAAGTCCGACTTGTCCATCTATTCCTCAGCTGTGAAGTTCTCCCCGTGCAAGTTTGCCTGTCTCTCTTACCTCTGTCCCCCCACACAAAGATGCACCAACATTTGCCAGTTTCCCCTTACTTGTGGATGCTGGCTGGCTCTACTCACACACAGCGCTGCCTCTCTTGTCTTTCTGCTTGTGTTTCTGCACCTAGATGTGTCCTTATCTCTGCTCTCTGCCCCTTCGCATCAAACACACCCGGTGTGTTTCCTTTGGGCCTGTTTCTGCGCGGATTTACATACGTACACTGTGTTTTCGGTTTTTGCTGCTTCGCAATACGTTTTATTTGCCCATGTTTGCTACTGTCTATTCTTACCATGACTGTCTGTCTTGCCTATCTCCACTTATTATTTGCCTGTGTCTCCAGCCGCATGTACTCTTGCAAACAAGCGCTCCCTCCATCATCATGAGTCAAGCTGCCCGTGTGTCTCTGTCCGTGGTATACCTACCCCCACACGCACACATGCTCAGCTGCTCTGTTTGCCTATCTGTTTTGCCTGTCTATAGTCTGCGCTTATATACATGTATACTATCAATCTTCACGATGTTACAAAGATTATCTTCCTTGATTTCTTACCTACACAAAGCATGTTTCGCCGCTGTCTCCCATGCAGCTTAACAACTTTCCTAATACTGTATTTAATCACAAAACTTCCCGAACAGCATGCCAATGATTTACTCTATCTCAAGTGCCATTTTTCCCCAGCCCCACCCCACCCCACAAGAGGCTATTCTAACCTACAGTAATGTATAGTTTCTGTTTTGTACCGTATGCGCCACGTTCATGAATCAGTGATTGTGAGTCCAGGAAGGTGGTTCACATGGCCCCAAAGAGCAATCTAAGGAAACAGCTGATAATAAAAGTGACAAACCCCAGTATGACGACTCCTCTGAGGCTCTCCCCCTCACACCAGACACACGGCTGTCCTTTCTCCCCTGCAGGATCAGGTTTCCCACTCAGCGGACATACTGCTCTGTGCACCGTGGTGAACCTGAACTTTCTAAAACTAGAGTTCAGGATGTGATTACTCATACTGAAATCCCGGGAAGTCTGGCTCAGAGGCACCAGTCGGTGTTGGCCTATCTCATTGTGCACAGCTACACAAGCAGCACGCTACATACTTTCACAAACTCAATTCCCAGAGTATATCAGTGGCACCTCGAAGTCTGGCCACTCTAGACTTGTGGGTATTTGTCCCTTGTCTACCTCACCCTCCCAGTCACACTTCCTTCCACTCCACTCTCTCCTCGCGGCTTCCCCGGTTTCGTTCCCACTGTAAAAACCTCCTTGCTACCTCCCTCGCGCGTGTTTCTGCCTCGCCACCCCTGGCACTTTGCACTTTCCATGTGTTTCTCTCCAGTCCCTCTCATTGTGTCACCTGTTTCTCTCCAATCTGCTTCACGTTCCTGCTTCTGACCAACATACATATGCACATATATACACATACAATACATCTGCCTATCTAAATAACGAAACCTAGCATATTATGTACATTGAAAAATGCTAACACAATAATAAAAACACTTCTAAAAAGAAACACCATTTGCTAAAAAAAAATGTTCTAACTTGGACAAAGACGAGACCTGTTGCATTTTTAATTCTTGTTCTCTATAGGATGGTATTGTGGGATTTCTCTGAAAAATCTTCGAAGTGTTGAACTGTTTGTACTGCAACAAAAGTAACTGAGTGCCTTTTAGAAGAGATAACCTGTTTACTGGTGTCCTGTGTTGCTTAAACTGTGTTAGTATTTTGTTTCATACCGAACTAGAAAAGTTACTACAAAGTAATCTGAAAGTAATTTCAAGTATTATTGAACAGATTACAAACCGTTTTCTCAACTGCAAAAGTAATCTGAATGTTCCTACAAAACCAGTGCTTACTGTATCTTGAAAAGTAACTTTGTATGAAAAGTAGAACTTACATGCTACTAAGTAAATCTTGGTTCTAGAAATAAAACAACAAAATAACTTTCTATACAAACAATTGGTCTGGATTCAGTCTTTGAGTGTATGACGTAATTTCTTGCCTGAGTGTGTACAAAAATTGCTTAACACTACCCTCAGATAAGCCTGGCTGTTCAACCCCACTACCACAAAAGAGAGTAAGGTATTATCTACTTTAGCCTCTGCTATACCTCTGTGGATCCACCGGACTCTGTGCACACTATACCTTATTTTGGTATAGAATATACAGAGCCAGCTTCCTACATCTGCCCTAAAGTCATTGCAGAAGTGTATACTTCCATTGGATTCAGAGACCAGTACAATCGGGGATGACCAGTTTTGCAGCGTGAATCTTTCTGGATTCACTATGCTGTGCATTATTCCGCGATCTGGTGGTTGGGTCCGGATTCGTAGTCTTTCTTTTTTTTTTTTTTTGTAGCCCAGGTGGGCGTCTATGTCCCACCTGCCGATCGACCACGAGACCAAGGACTGCAACGCCTGTTCCGCATTCACGCCGAAGACACTCCGGGTGAGAGATAGACAGAGGAGAGCTAATTTCAACATGGAAGGCAAGGGTAAGGCCCCGTCGCTGTACGGTCTGGGCCTCTCCACCGACGATGAGGACAACATCGCCGAAGGACCTGATGTCTTCACGGTCGCAGAGACCGATAAGAAAATGCCTGACGAGGCAAGAGACACGTCGAGTGCGAAACCCCCGATAGGGCCCCAAAAATCTGAAAGTGACTCTTGAAAAACAGAGTCAAAGTCCTCTAAAGGAACACTGGCGCCGAAAAGCTCGATGACCGCGAGTGGATCCAAGGACAGAAGGCCCAGCGGATCCTTCGAGAAGGACTCCCAGGTGCCGAAGGCCGCCGAAAGACAGAGTTCGTCGAAGCAGGCCCACGAGGTGGGGCGCTCGGCGACGAAAGTCAAGGCCGCGTCGACGCAAGCTCCGTCGAAGAGACCTGCGGTCGACGCCGAACAAGTCTCTGAAATGGAGAAGAAAAAGAGAAGGCTCGAGGCGGAGATGGAGAGCATACTTCAGAGGAAGAAGGAGTTCGACGAAAAAATGAAGAAATTCAAGATCCCAACGATCCCACCGACGGAGGTCGTCGAGATCGAGGAACAGGAAGAATTCGACGCCGAAGAGCTGTCGAAGGATCCGGAAGAGGAGGAAGAAGGCCCCTACTATGAGGGAGAAGATGAAGAAGAGGATCAGCAGTCGTTCTACGGCTCGGCGCCGTCGACGACTCAGGAGCTGGAATGGCAGGACATCGTCACCGAAAATCCCAAAGAGCCCGTGGAGACTTATCCTTCGAGGCCTTCGCCGCCAGACGACATCGGAGCATACAACATGGTCGTCAAGAGCGCTGCAGCGGCTTTTGGAGTGAAATTAGACGAGGAAAAGCCGAAAGCTGATTTCCTACTCGAGACTCTGCTCCCCATCCAGACGAGGAGCCAGTTCCTCCCCATGCTCCAAAGCGTGATGAACCAAGGGAAGGAGGCGTTTAAGGACCCAGCAACATGCCGGTCCATCACGCCCAGAACGGAAAAGAAGTACAAGCACTCCTCGCAGGATCCTCCTTACATCAAGGGATCGGTCACTGCCGACTCCATCATTGCCTCCACGACCAGGAGAAGAGCCAATGTGGCGGCGACCTCGGGACCACACTACAATGTACTGGCGCATGGCAAACTCTAATGCGCTACTGAACAGGCACCAGTACCAGCATTGGGATGAGATGGGGGAACTAGTCAAGCATCTCATGCATTAAGACTGCATTGGACGGGGCTGAGACTTCGAGCAGACTAATGGCCATTGGGATCACTGAAAGAAGGCAGGCCTGGCTGAGAATTTCTGGATTCAAACAAGAGGTCCAGAACAACATACTGAACACCCCTTTCAACGGTGAAACGCTGTTCGGAGCACCGGTGGACGAGAAGCTCTCCCAACTGAAGAAGGAAAATGAGACGGCAAGGTCCATGGGGGGCCTGCAGTTCAGAGGGATGAGAAGAGGCACCCCAGCTCGGAGACCCTACGGAAGGGGAGGTAACCAGCTGGGAACGTCACACCAAGCATTCCAGCAAGGACAGCAGGGTGACAGTCACAGCCAACAAGGACAGCAGAAGCTGAACTGGCGGTACCAACCTCGAGGCCAGTCCTTTCACGGGAGGGGAAACGGACGTGGCCAAAGAAGAAGAGGGGGAGACCAACCCTCTTCTAAGTGACTTTGCACGCAAGGAGACGCTCACTCCCAGTATACCCCGAGGGGTGAAGTGCAAAATGAACACAGTGAGGGGGGTACACGAAACAAGCGCCTACGAGCATACAACACCGGTAGGCGGAAGACTGGGACTTTACCTTCAACAATGGCAAAAAATAACCACAGACAAATGGATACTCAACGTCATACAGCACGGATACTGCATAGAGTTGGAGAAAAGGCCTCTAAACAGGAAACCAAAGAGAAGATAACGCTCTGGTCAAGAGCTTGCTCAACTCAGGGAAGAGGCCCAACAACTACTCCAAAAGGAGGCCATAGAACCAGTGCCATGCAGATAAAGGAACAAGGGAGTGTACTCAAACTACTTCCTGGTCCCAAAGGTGGATGAAACACTAAGACCCATCCTGGATCTACGATGCCTAAACAAATTCATAAACACACAAAAATTCAAAATGACATCGCTACAATAAGTGCTACCTCAAATACAAGGCGGAGACTACATGTCCACCGTGGATCTCAAAGATGCCTACCTGCACATCCCGATGAACAGGCGCCACAAGAACCTGTTAAGGTTCAACATCAACCAGGACCATTACCAATTCACAACCCTGGCATTCGGTCTAAAGTCCGCACCAAGGGTTTTCACGAAATGCCTTGCAGCAGTAGCAACGTACCTAAGGAGAGAAGGGATTCATGTGTATCCTTACCTAGACGACTGGCTGATCAAAGCAAGTACTCGCGACAAGTGCGAGGAGCATGCAGAGCGGGTGACAAGAACACTAACAAGCCTGGGGTTCTCGATACACTGGGGAAAGTCATCAATGGAACCAGAACAGGTGAAGATCTTCCTGGGAGTGCAGATCAACACCTTAGACAAAACAGTCATGCCCAGCGACAGGAGAATAATAGCCCTGCTGAAGGAGACGCGTCTCTACCAGAAGGGGCGAGCTCTGACAGTGAGAACAGTGAGCAAGATCATGGGCATGATGGGGTCATGCATTCACCTAGTCCCCAATGTACGGCTTCACATGAGACCGTTCCAGGAATGGCTGCAACAACAATGGTCACAAGCGAACGGAAGTTGGGAGGATCTAGTGGTTGTTACGCACGCAGTGCAAGAGGAGATAGCATGGTGGGACAGGGAGAACATAACTGTAGGAAAGCCCTTGACACCACCAAGCCCAACTGTGACCATTACCACAGACGCATCCAAGATAGGATGGGGGGGGCGCACATGAACAAGCTCAGAGTGAGGGGTCTGTGGACTCCAGCAGATGCGGTCAGACACATCAACTATCTGGAATTGAAGACCGTACTGCTAGCCCTGAAGGCCTTCCAGAGGCAGCTATACAACCAAAAGGTGTTGATACAGACGGACAATACTACCACAATGTTCTATATCAACAAGCAGGGAGGAACACAATCGTTTCCCCTTTCAACTCTGGCATAAGAGATTTGGAGATGGGCCATCCCATTCAAAATAGACCTGCTGGCGATACACCTACCAGGGAAAGACAATGTGGAAGCCAATTGGCTCAGCAGGCAGACCTCTGCATCCCACGAGTGGGAGCTCAATGGACAGGAAACGCAAAGGCTATTCAAAAGGTGGGGTACACCGACAATAGACCTGTTTGCAACACGCCTGAATGCAAAATGCCGAAACTTCGCATCCAGACAACCAGAAAAACAATCCCAGGGGAATGCCCTATGGATAAGTTGGTCAAGGACATTTGCATACGCTTTTCCACCAATACCACTGATGCACAGGGTACTCAACAAGTGCAAAACCAGCAACATGAAAATGATCCTGGTGGCACCACAGTGGGCGAGACAGACATGGTGCTCACAAATAGTGGAAATGGCACAGGGACCTCCACACAAATTCGCAAAAAGAAAGCACTTGCTCTCCATGCAGAACGGAGAGGTTCTACACCCAGAGCCAGAGAGCCTCGGACTGGCAGCTTGGCTCCTGAAGACATAGAGTTTGCACACCTTAAACTACCTCCAAGCACTATGCGAGTGCTGCAGGAGGCAAGGAGACCAACGACACGGAAATGTTATGGGGAAAAGTGGAAAAGGTTCACAATATGGTGCAGCAAAAATAAACTGCAAGGAAAAATGACAAAGGAATCAACGGTGCTTAGATACCTCACACACCTTCTAAAGGCGAAACTTTGCTCATCGTCACTGAGGGTACACCTAGCGGCGATCGTAGCTTATACACGAGGTGAGACAGGAGGAAGCTTCTTTACGTCACGGGTAGTAAAGAGATTCCTGGAAGGGGCGAAAAGAATAGCGCCACCAAAGAAGATGCCGCCTCCGGCATGGAACCTCAACATAGTCCTGACGGAACTTATGAAAGCGCCCTTTGAGCCCATGCACAAGGCCTCCCTCCAAATGCTGACAATGAAGACAGCCTTTCTGGTGGCAATAACCTCACTGCGCAGAGTAAGCGAGTTGCAAGCGCTAACACTGCAAGAGCCCTACATCCAGATACACAAGGACAGGGTCGTAATGAGAACGGACCCACACTTCATGCCAAAGGGGGTGTCAGCATTCCATTTAAATCAAACAATTCAAATACCAGGTTTCTTTCAGGACCCAGCAACAAGCGCAGAAAGGGCACTGCACACTCTAGACGCTAGAAGGGCTGTGATGCACTACATCGAGAGGACAAAAGAACACAGGAAAACCAAACAGTTTTTTGTGTCCTTCGCAACGAGCTTCCTGGGTAGACCAGTGACAAAAAGCACCATCGCACGATGGATTGTGCTAACAATACAATTCTGCCACAAACATGTGGGGCAAGAACTATCCGAGGGGCCACGGGCCCACTCCACAAGGAAGAAGGGAGCAACAATTGCCTTTCTGGCAAATACACCCATTCAAGACATATGCCTGGCGGCAACATGGGCTACTGCGTGGATATACAGATGAACAAGGAAGCACAAGTAGGACAGAAGGTGCTTCAACATATATTTAACGAACAACGCTCATCTTCCACCCAGCCGCCACAGAGATAACAAACCGCTACAAAATCTATGCACAGCATAGTGAATCCAGAAAGATTCACGCTGCAAAACTAATAGTTTCTTACCTGTCGGTGTAGTTTTGCAGCTTGAAGATCTTTCTGGATTCACTAGCGAACCCACCCACCTCTGCCAGGAAGATGAGGCAGGAGAAAAAAGGGTGGAAGGACAAAGACTGAAATAACAGGAAAAAAACTGAGAGGAGATATAAGGAAGATACTTAACGCCTAGGGTTAAAAAAAAAAAAAAAGAGAGAAAGGAGGGGAAAAAAGAACCTGAAAATGGCGCCCCAAAGGTGGGACTTCCTCAGGAAGCACGCCAACGTCATGAGGTACACCAAATGGTGGGACGTCGACGCACACCTGGGCTACAAAAAACAAAAGAAACAAAAAAAGAAAGACTACGAATCCGGACCCAACCACCAGATCGCGGAATAATGCACAGCATAGTGAATCCAGAAAGAGTAACGAATAGTTTCTTACCTGTCGGTGTAGTTTTGCAGCTTGAAGGTCTGTGATGGCTCGATTTATATCCATCTGGTCCACCTCTTTCTGTATAGCCTGTCTTTTGATTTTTAACAACCCCCTCTCTGGTTGGAATAGCGTGTAGGGCCAAGTGGGTCTTTCTTGGGAGGTCAGAAAAAATGGACGTGGATGGTTGAAAGGTTTGCATGAGTTCACTCTTTTGTGGACCAGACAGGGATGGGAAGCTACTCAAATGTATTGTTGGGTGTCTTTTGTGGTAATGTGGCTTGCATTTATTTTCGGGAGGGGTCCTAGTCATTTCTTCAACAGATTTATTTGGTAGGCTTGCTACTTATTAGGGGAGACCCTGAGTCTAGAGGTGACTGCCTATTTTTCCAATTATTTTAAAGGGTTTCTGCCAATCGGATTTCATTTTTGTATTAATTGTTTAGCAGAGGTGGGGGCAAGAACAGGTACCCTATTCCCTATTTGGTATGTTCTCAATTTCTTTCCTTTGCTCTATATATGTTTCTTTCTTATTTGGCTCTTTTCTGGCTATGGACAATTCTCTTAACTTCCCTATGCGGGTCCACAGTTGACTGGTATAATCAAGTAGACCCCCTGCCTCTGCTTCATTATCTTTTACCCACACCTCCTTTGTTATCTCCAGTAATGTGGTGGGCTTTTGTCAGTAGAATAACTCAAATGACGAATATTCCCTAAACTGTTCTTAACCTTTCCCTGTAAGACAAACAGAGCTATGGGGAGTAACGGGTCCCAATTCTCACCTTCCCCTGATAACGTCTTTTTTAGGGTGAGTTTGAGGGACTTGTGGTAAATAATTTTCCTTTACCTGGACTGAATTTGATACATAAACATAATAAAATAGCTCAGTAAAATGAGAGGCAGAATCCGTGGTATTAGAGGTTCGGAATGGGCTTTATTCCAATAATCGATTATAATCGGTTGCTCCAAGTTCCATCACCACGGGGGTTCAGGAAGTGAAGTACATACTTTATTGACATGAAGTAACCTTTATAGTACATACATTTACAATGAAGCGAATGCAATAGGCGTAACAATTGATAAGGAAAATGACGATTTGTCTGCGTAACCAAAAAATGGGTGGAACAAGGAGTAAAAAGGAACATAATTGGTTATGATGTCACCTATAGGTGGATCTATAAGATAATACTTGGCATAGATGCGCGCGCAGCAGCATGACGTGTAATTGACGTGTAACTAGGGGGTGAAGGGGACTTGACATTTAGCTCTACATGTGGAGACAAGAAGTCTGGGGGGTCAAGTCAACCTAATCCCAAATCATATCTAACATCCTATGTTTAAAGAACTATGTTATCCATAAAAGAAGGACTCTCGGACAGAATCTTGTCTATACTGACTGTGTGTGCGTGTACAAGCGTCTAAGTGTCTACACTAAATGCGAGGGGGTAGAAATATTCCATGGTAACAGGACTATGAATTACTTGCATGAGGACAGAGAAGTCGAGCCTTTTGCTCGGTAGCTGGAAGAATGTTTACTTAAACTACTAGGCAGGAATGCATCGGCTGAGGGGGAAGCAGATAATTCGAAGGTGAAATACAGTTCTTGGCAGAGAATAGGCTGATGTCAGGCTTCGTGAGCCGCGCAGAGAATGAGACAAAGTTCATGGTCACAGATGCAGGCTCGAACTGGAGTTTTCAGAGGCAGAAAGCAAGAAGAGTTTGATGACAGAATCAGGGCCTACTTGCCTGGACTGTAAAATGGCATAAGTGAACCATATAAAGCCGGTGGCCTTTCATACTTAGGAATGGAATATCCGGCCTATTCATGGCGGATCTGACAGAGGACATGTTGACGGTGGACGCACATGTGTTTGCGTCTTCATAACTGGAACTGGAGGGAACATACATGTACTTGTGACATGCACATAGAACCGTTGGGGTCCAAGATAGGGGACATAACTGACCAGAAAAATCCATATTTCCACATTCCCTCCTTGTCCCCTACTTGCCCGTTAAGAGATATCAATCTTCATTAATCCATTGATCTGTTAATATAACATCATTTGTTCTTCTTTCTTCTTCCGGGACGAACGAAATCTTGGTGGTGGAATACACGATGTGGCACACAGACCACAGATCGCTGGTCCACATTGTAGACATAGACAGCAACTGAATAGTATGAGAAGGCCAATACCTAGGAAGGATAGAACTCTCCATCCCCCAGGCTGATATCAAACTCCAAAACCAACTGGACCAAGTCCAAGTGCCTGGGTTCTGGTGTATCTGGTTTACAATCTTATGAAGGCGAGTTATGGCTTTATATACTGATGGCGAATTTTCTGGTATGAATACGCAGCAGCTTGATCCGATGACCCTACAAGCTCCGCCCCTATCAGCCAGGATGACGTCAAGGACAAGACGATTTTGAAGCACAACAATCCGCATAGCAGACTGCTCTTCTGTTAAATTGCCTAGGGCGGAAATAGTTTCATTCACTACTGCTTCAAGGGTTCTAGTTAATCTACGTATCAGTTTACTATTAGTAACAGTACCTATATAGGGAAAGATGCCTTTATTGAAATCTGTGTATTTTTCCCATGCGGTTTCAGTGTAATCGACAATTGGGAGATCTCTCCGCTCTCTGTTGTGTACTAAATGAATATTTCTGTAATAATCAGGAGGAGCTAGAAAAACAGGTGGCAGAAGGAATGCAATGTAGCAGGTACCATCCCAATCTAGAGGTAGACGCATATATGCAGTCTGACCACATATAAAGTAGGAGTGGTGATAAGCTCTAAATGAAGATTTGCCTTGATCACTGAATTCTACTATAGTAGTGCATTTACTATGGCCCATATGTATGGAACCAACCTTTCTTACACATAATTCCCCTTTTGCTGGGAATACTGACATGGTGGGTAAGACTAGTTCAACTTCGGATATGACATTTAGAATCATGGGATTAGGTGTAAAATTACCTAATCCATATACTTCATTTTCTAGATTAGTTCCTGTTCTTTTGGGGCGACCCTCCTTGTCAGGGTAGCAGACCTTGAGTAAAACTAGGTTCAGATTTCCCCATACCCATTGATCTTGGTAAACAGCTGTGTCTGAGTCTATGGAATTGATTAAACTAAACCATGCTCCACAGGAGCCGTTATGTGTAAATGGGTGTGGAAAGAATGGCAGGACTCCTTCATAATTCTGATAGGGAGGGAGCCGACCACACACCCAACAATTAGTGGCATTACTAGTCTGATGGGAATGATGTAACATACTAATGAAAGTGTTATTGCGCAGCGCAAGTCTATAAGATAATTCATGCGGAGGTAAGTCACTAAAAGAATGTTCAGCAGTAACATTATAAACATGTCTAGAAATAGGGTAATATATGTGCAACAATATGCTTGCAGTAATTATTAAAAGACTCAAGAAAAACAAGATTATTAATGTCACTATGCAATGGCTACGCAGTGATTTACAATACGCCTGTCGTTTCATCATTTTTCGCGACTGTCCATGATTCAGGTCTAGAGGATACATGTCAGAGACAGATTCAACCGCTTCACCTAGGAGAGGACTTAAACAATCAAACCGTCTGACGTTCTAGGCCTCAATTTATCTTTATAGAGTTCGTTTTCAGTTTTTTCAACCAAAGGAAGTTTTGAATCAGTCTGTGAGGGAGTGCAGGGCACAATGTCTATATCAGAGGATTGTCCATGAAATTTCTTGATATGACTTGAATGAATCCAGCCCTTGCGGCCCTCGATCTTCACGGCTGTCCTTGTGGTTAGCAGAACCAACTTGGGTGTCTTCCACCTGGGCTCCAGCTGAGTCTTTCGGTCGAAATTTCTCACAAATACGATATCACCCGGAACTACGTCATGGGGTTTCACCTCAGTGTTGTCGGGAAATGCTGCAGCAACCTGTGAACGACAAGATTGTAGTGCAGACATCAAGGAAGCCAAGTAATCTGTCAGCATATTGCAGTCAACATCAGTTATTTTGCGTGGAATAGGCGTCCCCCACATATTTGGTGGTCTGCCGAAGATCACCTCATATGGGGATAGCCCTGTTCGAGAGTGTGCTACCATTCTCATGTAAAAGAGTGCAACTGGTAATGCTACTACCCAGTCGACACCTTTCTCTCTGCATATTTTGGACAATCTGATTTTCAGTATCTGGTTATGTCTTTCTACGAGACCTGCTGCCTCGGGGTGTCGGACACAGTGGAATTTCCACTGATATCCTAACAGAAGTGAAACATGTTTCATTAATTCGGATGAGAACGGCTGGCCGTTATCTGAGTAGACAACACTTGGTAAACCGTATCGTGGGAAGAATTCTCGAACCAACTGTTTGGCAGTAGTCGGGGCAGTGTAATCTGAAACCGGGTATGCCTCCGTCCAACGGGACAGAGCGCAGACCACTACGAGAACGTATTTGAATCCTCGACATCGTTCCATCTGGATATAATCCATCTGGAGCACTTCAAAAGGGTGATCAGGAGGATGAAATCCACCCTGTTCTACGGGAACGCTTTTTCCTGGGTTAAACTGACAACAGATCATACAGGTACGGACTTTTTGCTTTGCTGCTGCTCGTAAATGTTTATTGAACCAAATGTGTTGAATGCTGTCTAGCATAGCTTTTTCTCCGAGATGTGCTGGACTATGTGTAGTGTTAATTATAACTTGGACCATTGAATCAGGAAGGAACCATACAGACTTTTCCTTCATCATCCATCCTTGGTCCGTTTGGATCCCTCCTAATTCAGTCCATTTCTTTATTTCGTCTTGTGTAGCATGTGTCTGTATGTCAATTACGTCAAGAGTAGGATCTTTAACTGTCATACAATGTGTCGGTGTCGGGACTATTGTCTTTGTCATGTCGGGGGTTTGAGTTTGAGCAGTCTGTTTAGCTGTTCTGTCGGCTAGATCATTGCCTTGGGAAATGATATCAGTAACCTTCGTATGGGCCTTACATTTCATAATTGATATTGCAGTGGGTCGATGTATTGCATCTAATAAAGCATGAATGAGGGGTCCGTGCTGAATGTGGGCACCGTGGGAAGTTAAATAACCTCTCTCTCGCCACAGCACGCCGAAGTCATGTACAACTCCGAATGCATAACGTGAATCAGTGTATATGTTGACTTTTTTATTTGTGGCTTGAATACAGGCTTGTGTCAGAGCGATGAGCTCTGCGGCTTGAGCTGACAAAGTATTTATACGATTAGTTTCAATGACTTCAGTATCTGTTGTGACTGCGTAAGCGGCCACTAACTCTCCTGTACTTGTTCTCATACATGAACCATCTACATACAACGTCAGGTCTGGATCTGACAATGGGACATCGGTTAAGTCTTGTCTAGGTTTCGTCGTTATAGTAATAACTTCAATACAGTCATGAGCTAGTGGGTCTGTTCCGGTTACTGGCAAAAGTGTGGCAGGATTCAATGTGTTACAGCGTCTGATTTCTATATGTGGCTGAAACAATGTAAGTTCATACCCTGTAAGTCGCGCTATAGTCTAGTGTTGTGTTTGCGTTCTATTTACAAGAACCTCTACTGCGTGTGGTACTTGAACTGTCAATGGATGTCCTAACACTATGGCATCGCTTTGTCTGATTGCTAAAGCTGTCGCTGCTACTGATTTCAGGCATGCAGGCAAAGCCTGAGCTACGGGATCTAATGTACTAGAAAAATAAGCACATGGTTTGTGTGCTCCTGCTTGTTCCTGTGTGAGTACTGACAAGGCAGTACCTTCACGTTCTGTAACAAAGAGTGTAAACTGTTTTCTGTAACATGGCGTTGCTAAAACAGGTGCTTGACATAAAGCTTTCTTTAGGCTTTCAAAAGCTTGTGTATGTTCCTGAGTCCAAGGGAGAACAGTCGGTGTGGCTGCCTCCTGTGTTGTCAACTGAATGAGTGGTTTTGCTAGAAATGCGTACTGAGGGATCCACTGTCTACAGTATGAAGTGAGGCCTATGAAAGCCCGTACTTCCTTTTGTGTCTTGGGCATTGGCATGTTAGCTATTAACTGAATGCGGTCGGGTGTAAGCTGCCTTCCCTCCTTGGACAGCGAGTGTCCAAGATAAACAACTCGCTGGACACAGAATTGCAGCTTAGAAGGGGACACCTTGTGCCCCTTTTCGGCTAGAAATTTTAAAACTGTCAGTGATGCTTTTTCACATTCTGGTTCGCTTCTTGCGGTGATCAGCAAATCATCGACGTATTGGAGCAGAGCAGTGTTAACTGGCATGTGGATACTATCTAGTTCTCGTTTCAGTGCTTGGCTATAGATGCTGGGGCTTTCTGTAAATCCTTGAGGTGCGCGTGAGAATTTAAAGCTACGTCCATTTAAACTAAATCCGAACAAATATTGGCTTTCCGGATCTATTGGGACGCTGAAAAAAGCATTCTTGAGATCAATTACAGTAAAGAATGTTGCTTCGGAATCAATGGCTGTCAGTAATGACGAGATATCTGGGACCACAGGGAATTGTGGCACAATGCATTTGTTTAACTCGCGCAGATCAATAACCAATCGATAGACTGGCGGGGCCTTTGGATCTGTTCGTTTAAGAATCGGAATTATCGGTGAATTACATACATTGGAGTCTGTTTCCACGACTACTCCTTGGGCAATGAGCTCGTCAATGATTTGCAGTAAAGCCACTACAGCATCTGGTGGTAACTTGTATTGTCGCATTCGTGGTAGCACCACTCCTGCCTTTAATGTGACTCGATATGGTGTAATATTCATGCGTCCAACATCAGTAGGGCCTTGTGCCCATAGATGTGTAGGTAATGTCTGTAGTCGGGGATCCATGTCTCTAGACACATAGTGACCTTTAAAATCACGTAAAAACAACCTTACTCCTTCCGGAGAACAACATATTATGGCTCCTAGAGCTTTCAACGTTTTTATTCCTAGCAAGTTTTCTGGACATGATTTAGTGAGCAATAAATCTGTAGTTCGGGTCAGAGGTCCTATCGTAAGTGGCAGAGGTTGTGACACTTCATTAACAATAGGTTTTCCTGAAAAACCAAGGGAAATATTCTGTGAGCCTGAGAGGGGTGCCCCTGGAACTTCACTACGTTTTATGGTCGTTCGACTTGCCCCTGTATCGAGTAGAAATTTTCTATCTTGGCCTAACAATTCACTATGTACATAAGGTCCTTCTTGATCTACTGGGATTTCAATAAGGGGTAAGTCAACTTCCCTCTCTAGGCTAGTTCATGCGTAACGCTGATACTCAGGATATTCATACTGTGCGGTCTGATACATTTGTCGTGTTGTTGTCTGTGTGGCAGCAACAGGCAACGGTGGTGCAGCTGGCACAAACTGTACTGGCTGTTGTGCGGCTGGCATGGCCTGGGCATGCTGCGGAGCTCCTTGTTCATTCTGCTCTTGTCTAAATGGCCGTGATCTTTCTTGTGTTTTACCTATGCTGATATTATGTTTTAAAACTGGACAATCGTGTACGTAATGACCTGGCTTTTTACAATAATTGCATGTCCCTTTTACAGGTCCTGCTGAATCGGAATGTGTCATACCCTTTTTATGTCCTTCAGCTGGAACTGTCTGGGAAACTAGCATTTTCATTTTCGTGTCTTTCATGCGTCTGTGTTCATGTTCTTGTTCCTCTCTAATTCTATTGTGATGGTACTGTAACATTTGTAACATTTGTGATGGAGTGTTACCTTGCCAGGTACTCTCGAATTTTAATACTCTATTCTTTACTGGTGGCAGGGCATTTTCTACTAATTTTGTTACAAACAGATGTGGATATGATTCGCTACTTGCTTTTATGCCACTATTTATACCAAAACATTTTTCAAATCGGGCATAGTAATCACTAGTGTCTTCATCTTGCTTCTGTTTACAGGCTGAAATTGTACCCCAATCTTCCTTTTTCGTAGTTAACAAACGTGGCAGTACCTGTACTAATAAACCTGGTAATGCCTTAGTTTTATCCCCAAGTCCTGCTCCTGCAGTTCGGGCCTTTTCTTCTGCTTCTAACACTGACCATTCTATCTTTTGGTCTCCTACCTCCCACTCTTTTTCCTTGAGTTTCTCATAGATACCAGCAGGCATCAATACCTTTAATATTGTCATAATGTCGGGATAGGTATACTCTCCCATGAGTAACATGTCCTTAATTTCTCGGTGAAAACCCGCTGGATCTTTGTCATGACTGGGTACCACTTTTTTCATTTGTAACAATTCTATTTTTGATATGGGCGTATATACAAATACGCGCTTAAACTCGTTGTCCTTGCCTTTTATTGGGTGTACTTCTCGTAAGGGATTCTGTCTATCCATGTGATACGTGGTTCTTTCCTTGACGGGTAATGAGACACGGTCTGAACATACAAAAAGAATATACTGCTTTCTTGATTCTAGAATTTCTTTAATTAATTTAGTACCTGAACCTCTCCATTTATTCATAAGCAATTCGGTCAATATGTCAGGTAAGGGACCAGGGTCCGAATGCTGACTCCGATATAGTATAATGAGTTGTTGAATCATATAAATCCCAGCTAACCTCTGTTCGTCTGGGGTGAGATTTAAAAATGTGCGTGCTACTGTATCATCACTATATTTTCCGGGACTGTCCACCCAGTGGACAGCTGCCCTGGCTAAATCTTGTTCATCCATAGAATCGAGAAAATGATAACCCCTTCGTTCTTGGAGTAGTTTGTCGGCGGTTTGGAACGAATGCTCGTTAGACCTTATATTAATTATAGGTATTTGGAAATTCCTATTATTATCTGGACATATCGGACGTATCGAGTCAGTAAGACATCTATTACTATTACAAGATCTTCCTCTACCTACATAGGCTATGGTGTCCGACTGTCCTGTGGGCAGTCCTGACCCTTCTTCCTCGCTTTGTTCGAACTCGTCTACCTCTAATCTCTCTTCGTGTAGGCGTTCTATTTCTTTACGGATCTTTCGGCACATGGCTATTATACAATTCTGTTTATCATGTCTCCCTTCTGATATATTCTGGCTCCATCTTGTAAGAATTCGCATTGCTTCCGGGTCTACCCCCGGTCGGTCTTGATTTCTGATCACACAATTTATGAGGAAACGTAACAGTTCCCCCTGTATCTCTACTTTCTGGTATTCCATAGCTCTGTTAATACATTCTGGATCTCGCCCTGTTTGGACAAAATGATATATTTTATCTAGATGCTCAGTCATTCCTGGTAACTTTCCTAAATACACTGCGGCTCGTCTGATACGCAATGATGCCAGGGTCATTTCGTCCTCTTTACCGGGCACAGGGTCATATCTGCAATCTATAAGAAGTTCCTTCAGCGTACGGGCACTAATGAGTTTCGGTGTACGTGAATGTGCTGACTCTTGAAAAGTAAGTTTATTTATTCTGGGTGGCGTAGAAAAAAATGTTGCTAGCACCTCCCGTAGCCCCATCTGGGGTGTCGGGCGTGAAAGGATTCGTCGAACGTGACACAGCAACTACAGGTGTGGACACAGCTATAGAAGTAGCTGTAGGAGCGGATGCAGAAACGGATGTGCTTGCCGGAACTTGTGACTCGATTTGTTGCTGTAGGGATACGGGCACTGGATCTTGGCGTTGAACCTCCCTGATATGCGGTCTATGTGGGGCGGAATTTGCATACTCGGGAGCTGCGTCATCTAAATATGAGGAAAGAAAAACATCTTCTGCGGTTCTAGGATGCCCCTTAGGATGTACCTTTATTGGGAACAATGGGGGTGGCAAGTCTTTCGGTATTTCTGGAGTAGCCTTAGGTAATCCTTCGGCCAGAAGGGGATACATACCATTCATAAGGGCATTTCTTTGTCTGTCTACTTGTTCTGATTTCACTCGGATACCTTCCTCAATTAATAGATTCTCTCGAACTTTATTTGAACTTTCTTTATTCTTTTCTTCCTGTCTACGTGCTTTTTCTGTGCGTCTGTGAGATTCTTTACGCCATAACTCAACGGCGTCTTTCTGTGACTGTCTGACCTTCCTTTTCCATAACTCTTCCTCAACTTTCATGATGCACTCTGCATCCCAGGTTCCCGCTACGGGCCACCTCTGACTTTCTGGTAATCCCTTGGTGTAGTCTACCCATAAATCAAGAAATAATATAGCGTCTAAGCCATGCTTGTGATACATAAAGTGCCCTGGAGTGTCCCTAGGAGGAATAGGAACGGCTTCTTCGAGAACCCCTTTTCTAGTAGTGATCTGTCTTAATTTCGAAAAGAGCGGCATATTGAGAACTGACCTTATACTTGATTTTGACCAACTGACCTGATACTTGATTTTGAACAGACTTAATACAATAAACACGATAAATGAACAGTCATTCATACCACAATATGCAGGACGTTTTTAAACACATTAAACATTTAACATTAAACCTTTAACTGAAACAACAATGATGATCGTCTGCATAACTAATCACCAAGCTTAATTCTTGACAATAACTAGATACTTCGGAATACTTGATATACTGCTAAACAGTACAGATACACTGCTGAAACAGTGCAGACCGGATTTGTGTACCCAAACCCGTCTTGACCGGCACAACCTATGTGCACGTCAGAAATGCCTCCCCAGCAATGGTACTCACCGGGTAGCTTCGGAAACGGAAGGCCTCGGTAACTTGAACTTGAACCGGACTGGACTCGACTCGACTCGTCGGACACTGGACTTGACTTCGAACTGGTGGGTCTCTGTATACCTCGGATCTTGCTCTCTCAGCTAGGCTCTGGTCGGGATACTTCGCACTTCTCACCGCCTCGTCTGGGTGTTGATCGCAGTCTCAGTCGCCCCCGCTTGACCGGAGGGAGATACAGGAAATCCTGCTGGTACGCGTTATTGTCCGTCCAGCTGTGGCAGGAGACCGGGCCTGCAACTCACCGCCGGCGCGTGAGATGAGAAAGTGTCCCTGTTCGGGCGCCATTCATGTGGTAAATAATTTTCCTTTACCTGGACTGAATTTGATACATAAACATAATAAAATAGCTCAGTAAAATGAGAGGCAGAATCCGTGGTATTAGAGGTTCGGAATGGGCTTTATTCCAATAATCGATTATAATCGGTTGCTCCAAGTTCCATCACCACGGGGGTTCAGGAAGTGAAGTACATACTTTATTGACATGAAGTAACCTTTATAGTACATACATTTACAATGAAGCGAATGCAATAGGCGTAACAATTGATAAGGAAAATGACGATTTGTCTGCGTAACCAAAAAATGGGTGGAACAAGGAGTAAAAAGGAACATAATTGGTTATGATGTCACCTATAGGTGGATCTATAAGATAATACTTGGCATAGATGCGCGCGCAGCAGCATGACGTGTAATTGACGTGTAACTAGGGGGTGAAGGGGACTTGACATTTAGCTCTACATGTGGAGACAAGAAGTCTGGGGGGTCAAGTCAACCTAATCCCAAATCATATCTAACATCCTATGTTTAAAGAACTATGTTATCCATAAAAGAAGGACTCTCGGACAGAATCTTGTCTATACTGACTGTGTGTGCGTGTACAAGCGTCTAAGTGTCTACACTAAATGCGAGGGGGTAGAAATATTCCATGGTAACAGGACTATGAATTACTTGCATGAGGACAGAGAAGTCGAGCCTTTTGCTCGGTAGCTGGAAGAATGTTTACTTAAACTACTAGGCAGGAATGCATCGGCTGAGGGGGAAGCAGATAATTCGAAGGTGAAATACAGTTCTTGGCAGAGAATAGGCTGATGTCAGGCTTCGTGAGCCGCGCAGAGAATGAGACAAAGTTCATGGTCACAGATGCAGGCTCGAACTGGAGTTTTCAGAGGCAGAAAGCAAGAAGAGTTTGATGACAGAATCAGGGCCTACTTGCCTGGACTGTAAAATGGCATAAGTGAACCATATAAAGCCGGTGGCCTTTCATACTTAGGAATGGAATATCCGGCCTATTCATGGCGGATCTGACAGAGGACATGTTGACGGTGGACGCACATGTGTTTGCGTCTTCATAACTGGAACTGGAGGGAACATACATGTACTTGTGACATGCACATAGAACCGTTGGGGTCCAAGATAGGGGACATAACTGACCAGAAAAATCCATATTTCCACAGACTCATTGTTTCTTCACTAAACCTTCAGTTTGTGGATGGTAAAGAACAAGTTTCTTCTCTTCGGTAACAATATATCTGTAAGAAATATTAGTTAGTTATAGATTCCTTACCTTAGAATTACCCCCAGGTGTCGGACTGGATACGGAAAGTTTTTTTTTTTTTTTTCGTCAGCAGTGCCTCTGTGCGTCGGAAAGTGGTGTCGGTTGGCTCCGTGTGCGTCGTTGGCGTCGTGGTCGCCGGGATGACGTCGCTGTAGCTACTTAGACGCCGCCCTCGCACGCTGACGTCCGTTCTGTACACGACTTTCCGCACCAGAAACGCAGAGCCATGCAAGACACTGACCACTGGTGCACAAAACTAGGACCCTGAAAGGATGACCTTAACCCTAGAAATCAGTTCGCAGAACGGGGAGGATGGATGGGGTGGTAAGGAATCTATAACTAACTAACTAACTAATGTTTCTTACAGATATATCGTTACCGAAGGTAAGTAACTTGTTCATTTGAAAGAAACACGTTAGTTATAGATTTCTTACCTTAGAATAGATACCCCAGCAATACCAACCCCGGTGGTGGGCCTGCGAACCAAGATCACTCCAGACAGTCCTGGAGAACAGAACGGCCAAAGAAGCCGTCTCTCCAGACTTGACTGTCCAGGCAGTAGTGTTTTGTAAACGTGTGCTGCGATGCCTACGTAGCTGCCTGACAGATGTCATTCAGAGGATCTCCTCTTCCCAAGGCAGTAGTGGCTGCTGTCGCCCTGGTCGAATGGGCGCGTAGCCCAACTGAAGGCTCCTTTTTAGCTAGAGAATAACATGCTTTTATACACAAAATGACCCATCGGGAAATGGTTCGCTTGTGTACGGCCCGACCTTTCTGGTCATCCACCCGGAACTGTTTTGTGCGATCCAGATAGAAAGAAAGTGAACATATTGGGTCCAGACGGCAGAGCCGCTCTTCCTCTTTCGAAGGAGGCGGAAAGAAGGTGGGCAAAGTAATGGTCTGCCCGATGTGGAAGGCAGTGACCACCTTAGGAAGGAAGGATGGACGGGTCCTGAGAACCACTTTGTCCGGATGTACAGACAGGAAAGGAGGTTTGGAAGAAAAGGCCTGGAGCTCACTCACCCTTCTAGCAGAAGTGATGGCTACCAGTAAAGCAGTCTTAAGAGTCTTAAAGGGCAGTTGTGAAGCGGCTCAAAGGGAGCACACATCAAATAGGTAAGAACAAGGTTCATGTCCCACTAAGGCATAACGAAGGCGACTGGAGGAAAGAGATGCCTTAAACCTTTCAAGAAACGGTTAACTACCGGGGACTTGAAAAGAGAAGGTTTATCTGGCAGCCGAAGGAAGGCAGAGATGGCCGAAAGATAGCCCTTGCAGGGCTCGACAAATCCATTCGACCGCTCGCATTTGCGAGGTACATTTTATGAGGTCGAGCTATTTATAGGTCCTACTCGCCCTTTCTGGCGAGTAGGAAAACATACTAACTTTTGTCCTCCGTCTTTGAAAACGGAGCAAATGTGACAAGATAACAAGATTTAAAGGCCTTTTTATTGCTCACAAAGCAAATGAGCAATAAAAATGCCTTTAAATCTTGTTATCTTGTCACTTTTGCTCCGCTTTCAGAGACGGAGGTCAAGTAAGTCACTGTTAGGGCGAGGAGATTTTTCAAGGTACTAGTCCTGCAGGACTAGTACCATTTTTCAGATTTTTCGAGCCCTGCCTTGATAGTGCCCAGAGCAGAGCCCTGCTGGGCCAAAGAGAGAAGAAACAAGAGAACCTCAGAAAGAGGAGAAGAAAGGGGATCCACAGCCTTTGCTGTGCACCATGCCACAAACTTATTCCACTGGCAGGCGTATACCGTCTTTGTGGAGGCTGCCAAGATTACATCACAAACTTCAGGTGGCAGGTCAAAAGACGTCAACTGCCACCGCTCAATCTCCACACAAGGAGGTGGAGACTGGACAGGTTCGGGTGGAGGACCATCCCCTGCTACTGCGACAGAAGATCCTCCCAAAGAGGCAGTCGGATCGGGGGATCGATGGCCATGTTGAGCATCTCTGGTTACCAGACTCTTTGTTCCCAGTCCAGAGCCACAAGAATGACCGGTCGCGCCTGATCTTCTTCAGCACTCTGGGCACATGTGGTATAGGCAGAAAGGTGTACAACAGACCGCAACTCCACTCGTGACGAAAAGCGTTGCATAGCGAGTGTCGCCTTGGAAATTCCAACGCGCAGAATTGCTGACATTGCACGTTCGCTTAGGTGGCGAAGATCTAACCAAGGCTCTCTCCACTGTCGAAAGAGACCTTGCACCACCTCTGAGTGAAGACGCCATTTGTGATCCAGCATGCACCTGTGACTGAGTTCCTCCGCCCTGACCTTTAGGGAACCTGCCAGGTGTTGAACCACCAGGGATATGCCCTGATGTTCCAGCCATGTCCAGAGGCAGAAGGCCTCCTGACATAGGGTCCACGACCCCACCCGCCCTGTTTGTTGCAGTACCACATGGCGGTGCTGTTGTCCATGAACACCTGCACTACTCTTCCCCGGACAGAGGGAAGGAATGCTTTGCGTGCAAGATGAATCGCCCGGAGCTCCAGAAGGTTGATGTGGAGCCCGGACTCCACCGGAGACCAGAGGCCTCTGATCGCCGCCTCTCCCATGTGGCTGCCCCATCCCAGAAGGGACGCGTCCATCACCATTGTGTGATCTGGTTGGGGGAAGGGAGAGGAATCTGCCGTTGACCCAATCCTGGTTCGTGAGCCACCAGTGCAGTTGTCGAGCAGTGACCTCTGAGATCTGGACTCAGACAGATTCCCCTGGAACTTCAGGTCCCACTGCAGAGCCCACGTCATTCTGACCGAAACCCGGGTTAGAGGCTGAAAGATCGGAATCAAAGCCTGAATATCCCGGACTCGCTGTTTAGGAGGATAGACCCGAAATGGCGTCGTGTCCAGAACCGCTCTGATGAAGAGGAGCTTCTGAGAGGGAATCAGGTGTGACTTGGGCACATTGATGGAGAACCCCAGCAAATGCAGGAGGTTGGCCGTAGTGTGGAGGTGGGAGACAACTGCCTGGGACGATCCCGCCTTCAATAGCCAGTCATCGAGATGGGGGAAGACTGAAACCCCTGAACTGCGTAGATGAGCTGCAACCACGGCTATCACTTTCGTGAACACCCAAGTGGCGCTGGTAAAAAGGGGAGCACGGTAAATTGAAAATGATTGTGGCCTACCGTGAACCGTAGTTAAACGCCGGTGGGCCGGCAGGACGGGATGTGAAAATAAACGTCCTGCAAGTCCTACGCTACCATCCAGTCTTCCGGGTCGAGGGCAGACCAGACCTGAGCATGCGTCAACATTTTGAACTTCTCCTTTATCCAAGATAGGACGCAGGCCCTTGTCATTCTTGGGGACCAGAAAGTAGTGTGAGTAACGACCACGACCTACTTCTGGGACAGGAACGCTCTTGATGGCTCCATTGGCCAAGAGAGCTGTAACTTCCTGCTGGAGAAGGGCCAGATGATCCTCTGACATGCGGTGGTATCTTTGTGGCATAGCTGGAGAGTTAGTCTCGAAGGCGAGGGAGTAGCCTCTCTGGACTATTTGCAAAACCCACCTGTCCGACGTGATGGTGCGCCAGTGGGGGAGGTGATTGCGAATCCTGCTGCCCACTAGCGTTTGATGGGCCTGAAAAGTCAGACTAGGAGGGTTTGGAGGCTGCTGTGGGGGGGGGGTGGAGGTGGGTGGACTGGCCCAACCGCTGGCCCCCGGAACCACAACGGCTGCTTCCACGGCCCCACAAAGGTTGGGTATTTTGCTGCACCCTGGGGGTCTGGGCGGGACGTAGCGAGGCACCCCTTCCGTAACCACAAAGGAGGCGAAAAGCAGACTGCGCAGGGCGGGTGGAGAGGCCCAAGGACTTGGCCGTAGCCCGTGAGTCCTTGAAACACTCTAGAGCGTTGTCTGCTTTGTCGCCAAAAAGGCGACGGCCATCAAGGGGCATGTCCATCAAGGTGTTTGGACATCCCCTGAAAAACCAGTCGACCTCATCCAGCGCTACCGATGTTGAAATGGTTCTGCCCAGAGAGTCGACGGCGTCCAGCCCACAACGTATCGCAAACTTCGCTGCTTCCCTCCCGGCGGCAACAGCCTGGGAGAGCACTGTCCAGGCCTCATCCGGACACTGAGACCGCACCTGCGCCACCGTATCCCACACAGAGTGGGAATAACGGCCCAAGAGACATGCGGTGTTTTCGGACCGCAGTCCTAAGCTGGCAGAAGAGAACATTTTCTTCCCAAGGTGGTCCAGCTTCTTGAATCCCCTTTGCGGTGGAGCGGTAGGGAAGGCGCTTTTAGAAATGGAGGCTTGGACCACCAAGCTCTCCGGGGTGGGGTGTTGGGAAAGGAAAGTGGGGCCGCCCGGAGCCGAGCGGTGGCGTCGGGCAATCTTCCTGTCCACGGGAACCCCCAAGTTGGGCCTGGACTATGTGCCCAGAAGGATGTCTGTGAGGGCCTCATTAAACGGTATCAAGGGATCCGAAGAGCTTGCAGCCGGTTGAAGCACCGCCACCGTAGGAAGCTCGAGGTTGAGAGCCTCGGCCGCCCTACGCAACACCACTGCGTACGGACGGTCCGTCCTCAGTAGCCATGGTAGACATGCCAAAGTCAGTGGAGGTGTCCAAACCACTTGCATCCCCCAGTTCCTCTCTCCAGTCCTGTTCACTGTCCACCTGGTCATTTAGAGGGGTCCCCTGACCCCTCCCAGTTCTCATCATCATCTGGGTGCCATTCTGGTTGTAAATAGGCCCCAGAAGTGAACAGGGGCATAAAAACCCATTATCTGCGCCGGTTCAGGCGTCTGACGACGCTGGTCCGGCTCCGGGTCCACTTCGGGATGGAGGCCGGGGTCGACGCCGGCTGGGGAGCCGACCGGCGTCTAACGAGGTAGTGGTGCCGGAGGAAGCGGCTTCGATGGAGGTGTAATCAGGTTAACCTGCGCCGATCCGGATCCAGAGAAGGCCTAGACCCACAAACGGAGTCCTGGGGGCCCGAAAGCGTGTCGGCGGGTTCGGGACGCCCAAAGATGGCATGCATCGCCCCGTAACGTATGAAGCTGGCCGGGAGTCGCTTCGCGTCCCGGAAAGGGAGGGAAACGCAGAGTCGACTTTTCGGGCTCCACCCGCGTTCCTCGTCTGGTCGGCCGACCGACAAGAAGAAGTCGAAGAGCGACAATGTTTCTTCGACTTCTTCTTATGCTTCGACTTACCCGTAAAGCTTTTGGAGCCATTGACCAGCAGTCGGAGCACCACTTGTGGTCACGCTCCAGACATGCACGGATCAGTCACCGACATCATCCGATGACAGGAACCGCATGGCTTGATGCCGGGCATCCCTCGAGCACCTTAGGAGTCGAAGACTCAAAAAAGAAGTCGACAAAAGTCGAGAAAAAGTCAGTCAAAAAATGACTGGAGGTACCGCTCTTTCCGAATCTGCGCTGGCTGGCGCGGGGAAAAAAAGAACTGATGTCAGCGTGCGAGGGCGGTGTCTAAGCATCTACTGCGACATCATCCCGGCGACCATAACCCAACGACTGACGCGGAGCCAACCGTCTGCACCTTCCGACGCGCAGAGGTACTGCTGATGAAAAAAAATAAATCTTTTCGGATCCAGTCTGACGCCTGGGGGTAATTCTAAGGTAAGGAATCTATAACTAACGTGTTTCTTTCAGATCAGAGGTTTTGATATAGTGGATATTTCACGGTTTACTGATTTGCATCATCAGTTGTGACACAAAAGGTGCTCCCTGATCCGTGAAAAATTATTTCTGAAATCCTACAAAAGAAAAGACCTCAGCAAGATATTGTACTATAACTTTCGTGGTGTGAGACCGTAGGGGAATGGCCTCAGGGTACCGTGTGGCATAATCAACTAGAACAGATTGTATGACTGAATAACAAATGCCAAAATAACGAATGCTCTTTTTACGCTGTTATTATCACAAATGCATCATTAACACGCTTGCCTTCAGAACGGTTATTTTTAGCACGCACATGCCTTTACAACGATCTTTTTGTTTTAAAGGTATGCTTGGTTGAGACTTATGCTCTCTATTAAATGTTTGCTGTGTTATTTTTCAATGTATTTATAAGTTACTGCAATCTGTACCTCTTATGAAAGGTGCATACACATAGGTTCAATCAAGGAAAGATGTAGTGTTTTTAAAAAAAAATCTTTTTTTTTTTTTTTACACAATTTCGATATTCCAGAATAGGAAAACAGGAAACCCTCAGAACATTCGCTGCAGTCACATTCAATAAACACTGCCGTATTTTACATTCTCTTATTATTGTTACTTTTGATTACCATATCCACTCATGCAGATAGGTATTCTAAAAGAGAAAAGAAAAACACTTGAGGCACATACACATTGGGAATCAGCCTTTACAATGAAAGCTCTATAAATACACGCATACCTCCTTTCCTGTATGTTCCTTCTGCATCGGCTCAGTGACTGGACGCGTGGTTCTGCCTTGCGACAGGAAGTGGTTAACTTGAAAGATCTGGCGATGAAGAGTATTCCCTTCCCTTGGGCGTCAGCATGCTGAAGAATACTCTATTGACTTTTGGTGAAGTTTCCTGAGGAAAGGCCACGCCCTTTGGTGGGAGGAGTTCTCTGAATCTCAGCGTCAGAGAAGCATGCACTGACGCAGTTCTATTGAATGGTTGCCTGATTTTGACTGAAATGTCCAGTAAATGGGGAAAATAATGGAACAGCAAACGCTACGCAGCCTTAGAAAACAAAGTATGTTCATTTTTACTTTAATATGGTGTTATTGGAACTCGATAGGTTTATTTGCTTTGATGATTACTACAATAACTGTTTGTATGCTTCACTTTCTCTCTTCTCCTCTTCTTTTCCAGGTTCTCCGGCTTAGGGATCCACCAGCACCCTTGAAAAAAGGAGAAGGGACAGGTAAGTTAAGGGTACTTTCCCTTCTTATTGTTAATAGTATTGTGCGCCTTTCATGTGAATCGGTTTATCAAGTTTGGGGTTAATTTGGGTGAGAAAGAAATTAAATGACTGTCTTTAAAGACACTGTAAATTTCGGGCAATGTAAGTCAACAAACAAGGATTTAATACTCACTGCTCCTCAGGCAGAACGAAGCGTTCTGCCAGTGGCCCTCCTGGCTCGACGTGGTATTCTCGACGGGGGAAACTACCTTTACATCACGGTGATTACACCGCAATGCCATTACAACGCGGCTGTTACAACGACCCCGTTGTTAGCACGCAATTCCATTACTACGCAAGTCATTACATTGACTTGCAGTAGATGGCGCGCTAGCATTAGAAATGTTATAGTTTGCTATTCCAACACCTTCCATACTGTTTCGTAGGCTGGAGTTGGAATAGTAAATTATATATTTCTAATGTCAGCGTGACATCTACTGTAAGTCATTGTAATGACTTGCGTAGTAATGGTATTGCGTGGTAACAACGCGGTCGTTGTAACGACCGTGTTGTAATGCCACGTGATGTAAAGACTCGAGTAGAAACAAGTCGTATTCTCTCGACGGAGCTTCTTTCCTCAGGATATCGTGGTCATCCGACTGCCTCGACTTGTGCTTCCTATGCCTCTGGTATCCCAGCTAGGCTGATTCCGTCCCTTCTAGCTTCTTCCGAGAGTTGTTGGTGTCCGATGTCGTTTGACGCCTCATCTGCCTTCCAGGATCCGTCCCCTGAATCACCATCACGTCCCTTTATGTGCAGCTTGGGTTCCTGAAGTTGTCCTTCCTCTGTTTACTCCGTGATCAAGGGCCTGTAAAACAAAGACTGTGACTTTGCTGGCGGTTCCAGGAGCAGCACAGACAGCGGACTAGGGATGTTATTCAGGTGGATCCTCGTTAGTCTCCCTCTCACGCATCTTGTTGTGACATACTGTCTTGAACCTTCAATCCTTTTATTCTTGCTCCCTCTTTACCTTTAACCTTCCTCTAACTCTCAGATCCCCCAATTTTGTTTTCACATTGTTCCTCTCATTGCTTCTTCTTTTCCTTCATCATAATTGTAAACCTTAGCATTTGGACACATCTAAATCATTGAAAGACCAATTTTGATCTTGGCTTACACCACACAATTAGTGCTACTACCGATCCTCTGACCTTTCCGAAGTGCAGTGCATTTTAACCTTTCACAGTTGTAGTGCAAACGCTGCTGTGTTATTTATTCAAAGTGGCATACATTATGCAGGGCACTCAAGGGATGGTAACCGCTGAGTGCGTAGTTCGGAATGATATGGGTTTGCAGCAGCGGTATTTTCACACAAACTTTGATGGTTTTGCTGGGTAAACTGATGGTTTTGCTGGGTAAACTTGGTAGACCTTTGGCCATACAGCAACTCAAAGGGACTGAACCCTAATGAATTTTGCAGTACCTCCCTGTAAGCAAAGGCATGGTAAGAGGATGTCCCAGTTAAGCCTCATGTGTTCGGTCAGACCCTTGATCATGCCCTTCAGGGTTTGGTTGAATCTCTCCACCAAACCATTCCTTTGGGGGTGGTAAAGAGTGATGAACTTGTAAGATACACCACACTTCTCCCACAGGGATGTCATAAACTTGAATATGAAATTGGTATGCCGGTCAGATAACACCTCTCGCTGGAAAAGATCCCCATTAATGCTTGGCCCACCACGGGCGCAGTTGTTGTCCTGAGAAGTACTGGGTGGCATGGTCCAGCAAGACCGGGACGTACTTGTTGCTTATGGCTGTCTTTGGCTCCAGGGGGCCCCATAATGTCTATCCCCACCCTCTCGAAAGGGGTGCCTTCAACTGGAAAAGGTTGAAGAGGAGCCTTACTTGTCCTCCCACTCTTACCACTTGCCTGGCAAGTTTGGCCATTCTCCCAGTAGATCCATACTGATATCACCAGCTGCCAGGTTTCTAGCCTGTTGCTGCAAACCCTCCAGGGCATTCTCTCGGCTCCCTGCAGAAGTCTTCCCTAATGGGACCTCCTTCTTGCTGCCAGTGGGTCAGCTCAGATAAGTCCCCCGACCACTTGTTCCCCTGTAGGTTCCGTGGGGGGGGGGGTGTTCCCCTCGAGGTCAACTTTCTCCTTGCCCTTTATCTTGGCTGGCACCTGGGCCACTGTTTCAGATTCCAGGTCCTTCTGATCACCCTTTCCGGCTGCCATGGACTGAATGGTCACGCATGCTCACTCTGGCAACCCAAGCATCTCCAAGTGAGACTTAAGCTCCTCATCCTTCCACAAGGACTGCTTCAGGTAGTTACCTAGCAGACAATCTACAGGCATGGTGTGGCTCAATTTCACTCAAAGGGAACTTCACCCCCTTATATTGGCGCTCTGAGTTGTCTACAGCAACTACTTGGTGGAATGAGCAACAAAAATCAAATCCGAGGACACAAGAAGTCCAAATGTAATAATGTTGTCAAGAACAAGTGGTGTTGTTGTCCACTTTTGAGCCAGAGAATAAATGTTCGGGTCAATCAGTATCCAGTTCCTTTACAGCCAATCCAGATTCATTAAAAAAATTCCACATTAGTCCATTTCAGGTAATCGGCATATATTTCTTTAGTTTTTGCTACTTGTTACAGCCATATAGCCAACATGTGTTTCGTTGTTCGGTAAATCTTACCACTACTTCTTCAGGGCTGCAAATTATGAATACATAGCATCAGATAATTCATCCCAATGATCAAGAAGGACCGACACCCACCACAGTGCATTATCATCAACAAGCATTTACAATGCAATGGTCTCGGGAATATTATAGGTAGAGCTATTGGTATTGCTCATTATTTTTTTATCATTTTAAATAAATGGCATTGTCATTTCTATTGGAATTAGGTTTTTTTTTGCATATGTGATACCTATTGCATTAGCAGAGAGAGAGTGAGGTAGTGAGATAGAGAGAGAGAGAGAGAGAGAGAGAGAGAGAGAGAGGTATTGAAATAGAGAGTGAGGTAGTGAGAGATAGTGAGGTAGTGAAATAGAGAGTGAGGTAGTGAGAGAGAGTGAGTTAGTGAGTGAGGTATTTTCTGACGTAGTGAGATAGAAACAGCGATTAGATCGAAGCCAATTTGAGATGGGGGTGTTAAGCATGGTAACGGTGGCAAGGCTTCCACCCTGAAACAGGAAACTAAAAAATGCAAAGAGCGCGCACGGCACCCCTCCCCCTGCGGGGAAGCCATGTGTGTTTCAGGTTACAGCGTTATGCAAGTGTACACGGACATGCAGCAAGAGTACCTGGGTGCAAATGTTGTTTTTGCGAGGAGTCAGGTCACCGAAAGCAGACATGCAGCATTGTCAAAATACGCTTATGAATGAAAAGGAAAACCATGTACTCTGCTGTTGCAATTAGAACACACCAGCTCAAGGAGGACTGCAGGCATCACACACAGGGCAGCACAACAGCAATGTGGTGTTCATAGGTACTCCCATCATAAATAAGGCACTTTCGATGTCGGGATATATTAAGTAAGGTGTGTGGACCACTCATCTCTTCGATTGGTAGTTAAAACACTGCTGTAACTGTGGAACAGGTCCCGCTCACATCTCTGGGTCCCGGTGCCACCGACCTGTTGCACAATGAATAACCAAGCCCTTGATTTGGAGGTATTCCCCCATAAAAAATAAACGAAGCAAAGGTTTAGGATTTCACTGCATGCGCCTTTCTGAAAAGTTGGTAAAAGCAGCTCAGTGGGTAAATGCGCCCACTGCAGGGATATGTTTAGTCTGAAGGTTGGAATAAAAGACATCCGGGTAGAAGAGGCACTGGCAAATCCCGGCGCGCCCCACGACTCCTGTGTGCTCCGGGGCTCGCGGCTGATGTACGAGGCGCCTACTTAGGCATGGGAGGTGTGTGGAAGGGGGGTGGGGGGTGCGAATGGGGGTAGAGAAGGAAACAAGTGCTGGAACTGACTAGCAAGCGGGGAGGGGAGGGGAGGCAGTGAAAGGACAGAGAGCCACTGAAAGCAAAGACAGGGAGGACTGGCGTGTGCAGGTAGGAAAGGCTCGGAGAGCTCGGATTTTTATTTTATTCTTTGCAGTCTTAGCGCGGATTTGATCCCAGGGCATAAGAGCGCTTTCGATGACCTCCAGATTACATTACACAAAGTCACATTATTATTTTTTAAGACACCTGGAGATTAAGTGATTTGCCCAGAATTACAGGATGTCGAGGCCAAACGGGGACTCTGGACTGGTTTCCCAGTGGCGAAGCCAGGCAGCAGCTCGGCCCAAAGGCAACATTGGGCATAGAAGAGCGAAGTGCACGCGCTGTACTTTATGGAGAGGGTGGAGAGCAAAGGAAGGAATGAAAGACAGCCGGGTAGAAGAGGCATATACCTGCGTGCACAGCCTGAGAGGACAGGCGGAGGAGACCAGAGCAGCAGCCGGACACGGGAGCACCGAGGGAGCCGAGAGCAGGGGGAAAGGACGCCACGAAAAACAACCGCCTTTCTCCGAGGCAAAGCAGAAATGCCTCGGAGAAACGCAGTGGCGTTTTCGGATTCGGGGGCGTGTTTCTTTTTCTCTCCTCTTGCCATTGGCTGGAGGAGAGAGAAACACGCCTAAAAAAGGGCGTGGCTAAAAAGTGGAAAGAACAGCACGGAACACGCCCCCGAATCTGAAAAAGACGGAGCCTATTTGGAGGGACGGCTCTCTCCTCCAATGGCTGGCCTCCGTTTAGGAAGCCAGCCAATGGAGGAGAGGCAAAAAGAGAGGCGGGCTAAATAGCCACTCTAAGAAACATAAGATCTCCGGACTTCCGGTTCTGCCTTCGGCAGACCGGACGGTCCCTCGACCTAAAAGGTGCAAGTGAATCAGTTCCTCCTGTAGAGGAAGCCAAAGGACCCAAGATATTCATCTTAAGTTAAAGACAAAGGTGATGAGGAAGAAGTAGAGGTTATTTAAAATGAAAGCAAAATATAAGCGAGAGAGGCAGTGCGAGGTAATAACCTCAAAATATAACAGAAGTAAGTGCCCAAGCCAAACAATCTAGAGTGTAAGAAATCCAAGAACGTAAAGTGAAGGTTTCAAGAAATTGAATAAAGCATAATTGACCAGAGTGGTTACATAGCACGTCTTCCCCATAATCACCAAAGAGGCAAGCAAATAAGCAAACTGTGAAAGGCATAGGACTATGACGAAGCTTCTACAGGAACTTTAACTTAACACTGACTTGAGCAAAGATAGTGGGTTTAAAAATAAATCCAATTGGACCCTGCAACTGATGTCCGGGAACAATATTGATTTTTTTTCATAAGGCCATTGTGCAAGAAATTGATAAAATTATAGATACTGACAGACACAAGAATAAGAGTCCTTTTAAGGAAAATTTGACAACACAAGAAAGACACGCTTTGAACATCTTAAGGAACAATAAAGATCTAATAATTAGAGAGGCTAATAAGGGACAGGGGGGCATCGTCCTGATGAATAAGACTGATTATGACAATGAAGTACTTTCACAATTGTACTTACTACAAAAGACTTGATAGGAATCCCATATTTGCAATAACTGTAATGATCAACAAAGAACTCAAACAATGGTGTGATTCGGGACTACTCTGTAATGAGGAATATCTTTACGTTCTTACTGATCAACCTCGGTACTCGTGCCTATACGCTCTTCCTAAGATGCACAAAAACCCTCTTAATCCACTGGGGAGGCCCATTGTGTCTGGGATAGGGGGTCCCGCTGAAAGATTATCTCAGGACGTTAACATTTTCTTGAGACCGTATGTTATCAATTTACCATCATATATACAAGACACTAAACATATCTTGAACTTATTGACAGATGTGATATGGGAATCCGGGATGACATTAGTGACTATGGACGTAGTCTCCCTTTACACCAATATACGACATGACTTGGGACTTAAGGCACTTGGATCTTTTTTGCATGAGAGACCAATTGAGTACCTTGAGTATACAGAAATGATTTTGAAAATGAAGGACTTGGTACTTGCAAACAATGTGTTTTATGTTCAGTGGCATCTGGTATAAACAATTGCTTGGGACTGCTGTGGAATCGAGATTTGCTCTGTCTTTTGCTAATCTCTTTATGGGATGGTTTGAGACAGAGCATGTCTGGGGCCCTTCAGGATCCCCTTGGATTGAATTTATACACTATTGGGGGAGATACATAGACGACTGTCTATTAATATGGACAGGCTCTATACACCAACTGGAAGACTTTTTTGCAAACCTGAATTCTAATGCCTATAACCTATCATTCAAATTCCAATATAGCCAAGAACCTATTGTCTTTTTGAATGTGGAACTGTATATCTCTGGCAATAAAATCTGTAGCAAAATGTACAGGAAAAGCACGTCTTGTAACACGTTATTACACGCATCTAGTTGTCACCAGAGATGTCAAATTAATGCGATCCCCTATGGGGAGCTGGTCATTGCTCTGAGAAATTGTAGTGAGAATATGGAATTTGTGAGAACTGTATCGGATATGAAAAGTAGGTTTGTGCAGAGAGGATAGGTTAAACATGTTATTTACATGCCAACAACACATGTACAACAGTTATCACATGATAACACACTGAAGCTGACAGACAGAAATAAGATCAAACCTTTGGAGAAAATCGGATTGGTACCAATTTCAACCCTGGTACTAATTACATTGTGCTTTACAAAAGCAATGGTAGCTCTTGACTTCAGATTGATTAATTGCTCCATTCTTGACATTGTCTCCAAGCCTTACTTTTGGAGAAGTCAGAGTCTCTCCAACCTGATGAGCCCCAGTTACCCTCTAACTGCTAGGCACGACAATTGGCTGAGTGTCCTGCATGAACATTTTTTTAAAAATGCGGACGTTGCAATACATATTGGTGGCCCGTTGACTAGGTGTCTCAATTTAGCTGTAATAACACAGGTAATTACACTATACCAATGTTTACTAATTGTGACAAGATTTGTTGTGCATGTGATCATATGTTCTTGCCCGAAAATCTATGTTGGAAGTGCCATCAGACCCTTACGGAAACGCATTGCTTAACATTTTAAAGCACTTAAGAATAACGACTTAAAATATCCAATATTGCAACATACTCATGAGAGGGCTCCGGGCTCACAAACCCATAGGTTCAGTTTTCATGGAATTGACCACATGAAAAACGATGTACGAGGTGGCAATAGAGAACTTCAACTCAGGCGAAGGGAGGCAATGTGGATAATGAAATTACGAGCTGTTGAGCTCAGTATTAATATTGACAATGAATTGCAATGTTTCCTTGGAGATTAATTACGCACTATGTGCATTATCCCGAGCCATGGATGTGATCTTGTACTGCCGAGTTATTACTGTTTCATAATGATGTGACTAGATGACAACTGTCCAGTATGGAGCTAGCTATAACCTGTATTTGGATATATGCAATTTTGTAAATTTGTTGCATTTATACTGTTTACCATGACTTTTCTATAATTGGATTTGTCATTAGACATGAATGTTCTAACTAACTGATATTTCTAGATAACTACTGTAAGGAAGACTAGGTAAGATGCATTATTGTGCTTGATATTAGCTATAAGAAGCGGTCATATTGCCCATGAAGATTTCTCAATGATTATGGATGTCATGGGGTATACGATAATTTAACCCATAAGGTACTTTTAGGTGTCCTGCTTCTTACCTATATACTCCCTCTCTGGGCTATACCACTTACTCTTTACCTCCATCTTATCCCTTTTATTAATTCGGTGATTACAAGCCCTTTCCCTTTGGCTCTGCATGGCGTATACTAACCTGTTCACTTTTGCCGCCTCCCCTGCTAACTAAAGAGATGTGGATACTTTCCACTTCAAGATGGCCGATTTACTGATTTTTATGATACTCATTGTTCTAACTAATTTTCTTCGTCCAAGTTTTTACATCAACTTTTAACGTTACCTCTTTGATTGTTATATGCCGCCGTAATTGCGATGTACGTGTCACAGAATAGAATGGGTACCGTATTGTAAAGTACGCTTATCCTTCACTATAATGGCGAGTGACACACTTTTTAGCGATATATGTGAATTCTGTATTTATTATGACTAGTAGGTGTAAGTACTAAGAAATGAATACATATAGGTATAAATTAAATCAATTAGGTTTCTCAGTGCACTCAGTAATCCAAATTTTCAATAACATTCAACTGAATTATATATTCTGCTGCTCCATCCGTTGCACTGTGTCTAGCAGTGCCTCATATTAAATAAATAAGTGTCCGGTCTGGCGAACTGGCCCCCGATGGATGTGCACTATTCACATTGAAACTAATAAAGTTTCTATTCAAAAAGTTCCACACACCATAATCTTTCTTTAGATGACTGAATCAAAAGTTTCTGTTTTGATTAAATCATGTATTTATTATCTTCTTTGATTCGTTTTTTACTGAACACATTCCATAGTTAGTTGCGGAGTCCCCAAAGCCCGGGAGACCTTGCAGCACTTCACACAGGAACCAAGAACTCCTGAGAAGAGGCAGACTTGCTTCTCTGCATCCTGCAGGCACCCAGAGACTCCTCAGACGCCTTCATAACTGCAGAAACCAGGTGCCTGAAGACACCACTGCACCTGTCGCTCCAATCCCTAGTTGAGGTGGGCCAACGGGGTCATCATGGTCCCCTAGCCTTCCAGAGTCCAACGTGGGTTTACTCCCAGTGCACTCTCCGACTCCTGTAGCTTCTGCACACAGTCCTCCCTCTACCGTGACTGCTCCCAGTGAGGAAAACCCAACGCTTAACGATACCTCTGCACCCGTTGCCCCTGGACCGTGGAAAAGAGAGCATCGTGAGGCCTGCCCACGCCCGGTTGGTTCAACCCGACTGGGCTCCCAGTCTCTTTACACGAAGACCGATCCCATAGAGTAACATTGGGCACCTGACGCTATTTTGCACCTGGCCGTCCTAGTGCTGCTGGTGGTGTGCTGCTGGTGCTGCCTTGGACCTTGCCCAACACGCACCTTAACTCCTGGAGACTGGTTCCGTAATTTGCTGCACTGTACTCGAATGCCACACTTGCTTTTCCTTCCATAGTCAACTTCTTAAATACAAAAGTGTTTCTTTTTTCACTCCGTAGATAGTTTTTCTCCGTTCCGCAACAGTGCTTTGTGATAACTATTAATCACACAAGATTGTTTGTTTTTGAAAGACTGCTTCATGTAAATTCCTCTGTCCAAATGAAGTCCTTGTATACTTTATTTGCCTTTCAGGGGGGCTATGGTCATACTTTAAAATTCCCTTCCAAAATGGCATTTGTGATGCTCTCAAATCCGCCTGCTTCACCTGAAGGTGCTTGAACACACTAGTGCCTGGAATGGATTACCCTGAGCTGATGGTGGGCAGATTCAGCCCCTCTGACCCATGTTGACTCGCAAGCCCACTTTTCAATTAGATGTATGTATTTTAAGAAGTGTTTTGATCTGTTGTTGGGTGGAGTTGTCAATATTATGGCAGACCTTGTGTCGGCAGTCAAAATACTGCTGGACTTAGCTGACCGAGTAATTACTAAAACTATTTGTGATTTTTGGGACTGTTTAGAACGAGTAACTCCATTTGACTCACAATAACTAATGCATACTAGTTCTGTTTCATTTTCCAAGGTGGTGGATGGAAGAGGCTGTCCGGGTGTGATCTTGCCAGCCATGATGGCAGACCGACCGCCTCCATTAGAAGCAACATCGCTGTTGAATGACGTTCCACTTCTGCCTCACTTGGTAAATGGGGACAACGTACAGCAGGTGAGCACTGGCCAAGCGGATCATTGTAATCCGAGTCCGAGGTGGCTCGATAAGTGATGCTTCGCATGTTCCCTTTCAAACAAGGTGCCAGAGCGTGTTCAGAAGAGAGCTGCGGCTCCCTCACTCCCACAACCTCTCGCTGAGAAACACAAGTACATATGATGAGATTTAGCAGAGACACAGATGCCATTCACCTGCTTCTTTTGCTGTCAATCCCATTTCTGACTCTTTGGTATATTTTCTCCACCAGAAAAGTGTACATTTTGTTCACGGAAGAGCACGTAATAATAGCTGGAGTTGCTGGTGCAGGGATCATCAGCACGTGGCTGAAATGGTGTCTGTTTCTAATAACTTGTGAAAGTTACCAAGAGCTCTTTGACTGAAGGTTTGTAACAATGGGGTGATATCGAGAAACGGTTTTACAATTATTCACTGTACATAACGATCCAAATTATAACAGGTGTTTTCCCTTAGTGAGGGATTCAGTTTTCATTGCTTACAAAACAGGCTACTTGCATAGTATCGAATGTAGGGGTGCGGAGGGTGCGGCAGCACCCAAAAAGAACACGCTGGAGTTCAAGAGGCGAATAAACAATAAATGGGCCTTTACATCTTTTTTTTTTTCATGTCACATTTGTTAAGCGTTCAAAGACCGAGATCAAAATGTCAGGCTATGTCTTCTGACAGATTGCTGCTTATTTTTCCAACATGGAGAGTCGTGTTTTACTTTTCTTTATCTGACTCAAAAGGGAGAGAGTTTTGTAAAGTGAACTATGTGACAGTGTTGTATGGTACAGGGAGTGTGAAAGGAAAGGCTCTATGTAGGATGCCAATTTTATTCCGACACAACCACATATAAATACTTGTAAATGAACTTAACAAATATTTTCAAAAATATTAGCCTTTAGGAAAGCAAATATGAGGCACCTTGTAGGAAAATGCCCCTTTTTGGCATGGTCACCCCACCTTTTTGCCTGCTCATTCATGTCAATAAGACTGGAAGTGCACTGAGTTACTGCTAGCCAGGTTCCAAAAACTGTATAGTTAGTCCCCCAATTGGCAATACCTTTAGTACTCTCTATACGTCCCTAGTAAATGGTACCCCTGGTACATAGGGCCTGAGGTACTAAAGAAGATACCCAAGAGCTGCAGCATGAATTGTGGCAACCTAAGGGACCCCTCACCAAATTTTTGCAAGACTGCCATTGTAGGCTGTGTGTTTTGGTGCTGACAAAAGTGAAAACGCGACCTGACACACATCCCTGTGTGCCATGGCCCCTTACACTGCATGTAATATTTGCAAGCCACCCCTACAGCAAGCCTTACAGCCCTAAGGCAGGGTTGTATTACATTTGTGTTCATATCTGCACGAGCAGCTATGTCCCTGTGCCGGTCAGTTCCATTGCTGTCACTCAAATGGACAGGCAAGCCATTTAAAACATGTGCCGGACACTGGTGAAAACAAGTTTCCCAACTACATGATGGCTTGATTGAAAATAGGGATGTTTGGTACCAAACATCTCGTATTCACAAACCCACCATGATTCTAGTAGTGGATTTGTAAATACATGCACACACAGGGCACCTTAGAATTGCCCTCTAAAAACCTACCAGCCTCTGGTGCGTTGGCTGACTGGTTTCTGCCAGTCTGCCACCGGAGACAAGTTTCTGACCTCCCGGGTAAGGGCCTTTGCACTCAGGAGGACAGAAACAAAGCCTGCTCGGGAAGAGGGTGTTCACACCCCCTCCCACAGGATGACCTGCTGTTTAGCATTCCCAGGCCACCGCCTTTGAAATGTGAATCTGGATCCCCTCACAGGAGAGTAATCTAACCCCCTTTGTCCAGAGCCCTTTGCACCTGGACAGGTGAGAAAATGAGCTAATCAGGTAGGTGTGTCCACCCCCAGGCTAATACCACCCCATAGGTGGGCTAACTGTGTTTGACACAACTTATCAGAGTTGGCTATCTTTGTGATAGCAAACTTAGTAACTCTCAGGGTTATTCCCACTTCCCACAAGAAGTGGTCATATAGGGTGCGTAGTGACCCCAAGGGTAGATGGCCCATTGGCTACTACCCTACACTCCCCTACCACCACTAAATTTACTATTTAGGGGAGCCCCTGGCATCAGAAAATCAGATCCTGCTGATCTGAAAGAAGACGACAATGAAGAGTCGCAAAGAGTGAGAACTGAAGACCCAGCAACTGACTTGGCGCTAACCCCGATGGTCTGCCTGCTGACTTCGACAGTTGCACCAAAAGACGCCTTGTCCTGCAGCTGCTGTGTCCCCAAAGCCCGGGAGACCTGCCAGCACTTCAACCAGGAACCAAGAGCTCCTGTTAAACAGCAGACCTGGTCCTCTGCATTCTGCAGGCACTCAAAAAGACCAGAGAGGACTTAAAGACCACGAAAATCCAACCCCTAAGGATAGCTTTGCACCTATCGCTCCAAGCCCGAGTGGAAGTGGGCCAATGGTGCTAGCTTGGTCCCCCAGCCCTCCAGAGACCAAGTACTCTGTGGTTTTGCATCTCGTGGACTTACTGACGTCCCCAGCAGCCTTTTTTCCTAGGCCCTCTCTACCTCGACATCTCCCGGTAATGAAAACCAGACGCCTAAAGACACCTCTACACCCGTCTCCCCTGTCCCGTGGAGAAGAGGACCAAAGGTGTCCATACTTTCCCGAGCATTGTGCAGCCTGAACCCCACTGTTAGTTCAAACCCACGGGCCTCCCAGTCAAAGCCTGCAGCAGCTTTACGCGAAGAGCGATCCCAGTAGAGTAACATTAGGCACCCGACACTGTTTTGCACCCCTGTACCTGGCCACCCTAGTGCCACTGGAGGTGTTCTGCTGGTGCTGCTTTGGACATTGCTCAGCACTCACCTTAACTCTTGGAGATTGGTCCCATAAGTCGCTGCAATGTACCTGAATGCCGCACTTGCTTTTCCTCCCATAGGATAATATTGCATCTTCTGAAAATGGCACTGTTGACTTTTTAAATACCCAAGTATGTCTTTTGAAAAACGTGCTTACCTGAACGAATTGCTTCTGGTGCCTAAGTATATATAAAGATATGTTATTTTTTAAATTGGTGTGTATCTCCTTATTGAGTCGTGTGCATCATTTATGGACTATTGTGTTTATTTACACATGTCTTACACTCCTCTCAGATAAGCCTAAGACTGCTTGAGCATACTACCCCCTAGAAAAGCACCGTGGGATTGCTAGAGCAAGCCCCTGTCCACTCATGAGGGAACCCTGGACCTTTTGCACTATATATACATATATATCATTTTCATGTATCATATAAAGAGTTAGCTTCCTACACACCTTTTTTTGTAATTTTGAATTGTGATGGCAGCAAAGATTTTAAAAGGCTGAAAAAAGTTTTCACTTTTCATGGTGATGTACAAATGGTAACTATTTGCTGACATGCTCTTTCCACTTATTGTTTGTGCACTATATAGTTTTATTAGTATAACTTTGTGCTTTCATATTTAATGGCCCCTATAATGGAATTATTCTGTCTGTAAATGACAGCAGTATGCTACCACACCATGCATTAGTAATATGTTTGTGACCGTGTGATCCAAAATGCACTATGAGCTACATGCACAGGTACCACTCACCCGCTGAATGGGCGTGGCCCATTTGCTGCATTGTTTCCTTGTGTGACACTTGAATTTTTGATAACCCCTATGACTTCAGTGATGTAACGTTGATAGCAGTACCCCCACTCTGAAAATTGTACCAGCACCACAGGTTAGTTGTTGGTGTGGTTTCATGCCGATCAGTGGTCCACAGGGGACATCAGTCTTTTTAGGTTTTGCCAGCTCACCCAGACCAGGACCATGTTGTAGAACCTATGACACACCATCCTCTAGTATGATCTGATAGCAATGGCGGCTCCTCGAGGGAGTGCTGCGGGGCGGGGGAGGGTCAGGGTGGGGGGTAGTAAATTCCGGCCTATGGCCCAACGGAGTTAAGTAAATAAATAAAACTAATTACATTGTGCGCGCTGCAACGCCAAATGGCGATGCAGCGCGTGAAATGTAATTTGTTTTATTTATTTACTTAACTCCGTTAAGCCATAGGCCGGAATTTACTACCCCCGACCCTGTCCGCCCCGCAGCACTCCCTTGAGGAGCCGCCACTGCTGATGTGTGTTCTTGTGACAATTTCAGTGGGAGAACACTTACATTTCACAATACCCTAAGTATGATAGGAACTGGGAATAATTTATATCTGCTGTGTCTAAATAAATTGTTACTTAGGAACTTGGTGTTAAAGCATTTATTAAAGCTGTTGATGTGAGACTGAGAATGCTACTTTCTAACTATGCAGGTTCATAATTGTGTGCACACAAAGGTTCACATGCCTTTTTGCTTCTTTGCTCTCACCTTCTGCTATAAGGAATAATGTATGAAATTCAATTTGGTGCACCTAAAAGGGCCCTTTTTTTTATTTAGGTCCTTCCTGAACTCTGTATAGGTCTTTACATTTCAGTAGTTATTTTTCATATTTATATTTTTCTTATTCCAAGCACATGATCGCCATGTTAGGAAGCATGTTTTCTTTGTTACTTTTTTTGTGTGCTCTATGCTTGCAAAAAAAGAAATTGCACCAGCTAATTTTTGTTTCACTTTATAACTTTGTAAACTAGGGACAATGTGACGCTAGTGTAAGAAAAAAGGCTATATTAAATGTACATTCAGAAAAGTCATTCATTTTTTTTTCTTTAGAAACAAAGACAGGGATCACATGTATGAATACATTATCAGTCTCTCTGTTTAAATTGTGGAACAAAATCGTTTTATAGATTCTGATTAAAATGTTTCCTTTTCTATGAAAAAGAAATTTGGAAACCTGGATTGCGCTTAATGCTCAGGTGGTGAAAAATATAGATTTCATTTTTTTAGAAATGCATGAGCCATATCTTATTAAATTATCATTATTGCATCTCCTTTTTCATAGGTTATACTAGTTCAAGTAAACCCTGGTGAAACATTTACAATCCGAACAGAAGATGGCCACATCCAGTGCATACAAGGTAAAAACCTAAATTATATTTGTTATTAGTTTAGTTGGGGGAGGGGTTTACCAAAAACCTAACACCTTTCTCTTTACATAAGTATAAAAATTGACCCATATTTTCTCGGATTTTGCCACTGTCCTTAATGGTGGCTGGGAACTTTTCCATTGATTTGATATTACTGATTTTCAACCACCAGACCAACATTGTGGTTAGGTCGAGCTCTATCTGTTTCTGCTCAATTATTAAATGGGCTGCCAGTAGAATTTGCGATTGCCTGTGTTGGAAGTCTGTGAGTACAGATTATCTTTGTGCATGCCTCCCAAGAGCAAGAGTATCCTATCAAACTGAAGTCTAATGTTAATGATCTCTTTAATGGAGACTTGGATTTATTTTTAAAACGTTTTTACAATACCACTGCCTCATCACATATCGCACCATGTCTGGTTGATGGTCGCCTCTCCAGTAATCTTCACCATCGGTGAACATAGCTTTCAATTGTAGCATCGTCAGATATCATTGAAAAAATATCTTGGCTGTGTTTTTTATGTCGGTAACTTATAGATGATTTGGATACTATAGACCACAGGTTTTATTTATGCTCTGGAACCATTCAGAAACATAAATAATTTCAGTTAAACAGCAAATGGTCAAGACAAAGCTGCAATAAAGATCAGAAGTTTGTAAACTAGACTTCCATAGGATTACACTTTTTTTTATTCTTATCCATCAGTTATTGTTCTAGAAGTGATTATTTTCAAATAGATCGACTTGTTGGTTTAATGATCTGGCTTGTTATTGTATTGGGTCATGCTCTAATAAATGTTATTCTAGCTCTGCAGAATGAGTCTCCCTTTGATAAGAAAATAGAGATATAATCACTATATGCTTAGAGATGTGAATGAAGTAGGAAAACTGTAAAACCTAAATTCAGTTAAAGACATTACTATTGTTTATGAACCAGTGGTGTTCATAGTAGAGAAAAGTAATAGGAATAGCTCTGTCCAACAAGAGATAGAATATATATGAACGAACATACTAAGTTAAATGGTTAGTTCATATTATAATCATGATAAGAGTTCCAGTGTATCATAGCTGAACCAGGAAGCTATAGAAGCATACAGTGTTATAAGGACAAAGTCTGTATTTTAGTATACAAAGTGAAGTAATGGGAATTGAGGAAAGAGTGTGATGAACATTTCTGTTCCAGTTTTTAAATATAGTGGAGTGATGAGGATTCCCATAATTTAAAAGATAATTAAGGCAAAGTACACACTTGAGATTCTTGTTCAAATATAATTGCTCTGCATTTATTTGCTACTTTGATTTAGAGATGCGCATGAGCCTAAAAAGTCTGGAAATATAAAAAGTCAAAGGGATTTATTTACATATTAGTTCTATGAAACCTGAAAAAGTGAGCTTCATAAAATATTATGCACGCATTTAACAGAAATCTAGAAAACCCCCAATATATCAATTATAGGGACACCTCAATTATAGGGACACCTCAACTATTGGGACACCTCAACTATTGGTGTACAATCAAACCAGGTAAAGGCAAAGTGGAGTGCATAACAATGTAAACTATAAATTCCGAAGAAAATTGGTTCACTAATCTTGGACAGGTTAGGCTATGTTCCTTTTGTGATATTTGTTTAGGGTACATTCTGCAATTATTGGCCTTGTTATGGGGGTGGTTATTTTGTGTTTGGTTACCTGTTCAGTATATTGTGCTTGAGGACTCATGTATGGCTGTGTATGACCTTTATTATTCAGTTTAGCCAATAGACTGAGTTCTTTTAAAAATGTTAGTGACTGTAATACACTTGGGGTGTAGATTTGCAAGGTGAGTTCTGCTGAGGCATTATTTTGTAAGTGGAGATGTGCTTTGTGTCTTTGTCTGAGTGCTTGATTGTGTCTCTCCGAGATGCTCACAGGGCACTAATTCGGGGAAAGTGAGGAGACTATTGTATTAGTCAGTTTTGAGTGAGAGACTGAGGACAGCAATTGCATGAGATCATGGTGGGGAGTGAACATATTTTTTATTGAACTTTTTTACAAAGATTACTTTGCACCTCTCGTCGTAACTGCTTCATGCTCATACCATTTCTCGGTTATTGAAGAGTACTCCAGCAAATACTATCCATTTACACCTAAAATATCTTTTGACAGTCAAGTTATTTACAGATTTCATAACATTTCTGGGTTGTTACTGTATGTTTTTCAGGGCCAGCACATGTGCCCATGATGTCACCAAATGGGTCTATGCCTCCAATATTTGTGCCTCCCGGATATGTGTCTCAGGTATATATTTAAGTTATGTTTTGTTCTAAATTGTAGCGTGATGCATTTTAAATTGTATTTACTGTGATAGTAAAAAAGCACATACACACCCAAATTTAAATCGAGAAAAATCACACGCTAAACAGGTTACAGGTACCCTTTCTACATGTCCCAGATATTATGATAGGCAAGGATCCCATTTATGGGGAGCTCACAGACCTTTTCCTGAGAAGGTGGTACACAGGCTTGCCACAGGGCACAAGTAAAAAGCCTGTTCACCCGACTATAAACAAGATGCCATACACATAAGGTGTGTCCTTGTATCTGAGTACTGCTTTGATGTTGACAACATTTGCAGTAGTGGGAGAAGCTCCAGTGAGCTTTCATGGTTGTCAAGCCAGGTGGGTGAGGGGTGGGGAGGGGGTTCACAAAAGACCATCCAAAGTGATCTAAGGCATGACTCCTTAACATAAAAAATGGGTGCAGATGACTTTCACCCCATTGTTTGCTTTCTAGTTCTCTGCATGTATTAAGTTACAGAAAGGTATCTTGTGCTTGACCTTTGACTACCTTGCTGCACTTAGCATTATACCATTTACTTGGTCGCTGAGCGCCTTTTCTGATCCTTTGCAATAAAATACATTTAATTTTTTACCAGGATTTGCTTGTGGTGATGCAATTTGTCTCATCATGTCTTTGCTATCTTGAGACTGGGTTGATCATAAGAACTTGATATGGGGTGTAGCAACAGCCCAAAAATAAATACTTAGAATTGAAAACATATTGCCCCCCCCCCCCCCCCCCCACCAACTGCAGCAAGGTTTGCAACATCATTTTCCCCTTTACTTTTGTTTTTTTGCAAAATAAAAAATAATTATCTACTCCCTCTCTTTTTAAAGTACCTTTGTATATTACACTTATTATTATTATTAATAATATTATTACTACTATAATAGAAAGCAAACTAATTGTTTTGAAAATGTTTCAATCACAGGTGGTGGAAGAAAATGGGGTACGCAAGGTTTTGGTCCTACCACATTCAACCGAATTTCACCCCTCTGTGCATCCTGCGCCACCTCATGTGACCCATTACATGCATCCTGCTCTTCTTACGCATCCACCTCATCCAGTGTACTCTCCAGGGGCAGGAGAAATTCCACCACAGTTCATTCACCAGCATCAACCACCACACATTTACCAGGAACAAGGTATGCATTTTGTGTTTTAGAACATTTTGTTCAAATAAAACTGTTTATGTAAAAAAAGCAATTTTTAAAGACAAACAACAATAGCATAGTGCACATAATAATTTTTAAATTCTTACAATTTTACTTTTGGTCTTTATAATGTAATATCTGTGTACTCTTCCCATAGTAATATTCCAGGAAGTTTACTTTCTTTGTCATATATTGGGACTTTTTTTTGTATTATATTTCTCCCATACAACCTGTGGGCATACAAAGTAGCTACTCTTTGTGGGGGTAATATGCCAGGTTGATGCTTTTTATTGTCCATGAACATTAATTGTTCTTTGCCAACTCTGGCTCCACCACCAGTACTTTCAATCATAGCTTCGTTGTTTGTGTGATATAACAAAGAAGATCCCACACTATCACCTAATTTAAAATCTAATTCTGGGTATGTTGTCTCGATTTAATATGCAGATCATACCAGATGGAAACACTTAATTCACAGCTTTATCTCCCTTTCACCCTTGCCTGCTAAATAGGCTGTCCTGCCTTTAGATCATGTCCGTTCTAGTTGGTTATGCAACCCTCTGCTTCACTCTGGACTTCAATCAATACCCCTCACCGATGATACCTGACATCTACCAACTAAATCTCTTATGTAAGGCCATGCTTCTTGCTTCACAAGAAGTGAGTGATGAAAATCTAAGTTCGAACGCATTCATATTGCAACTTGTAGAATTCTTGCTGGCTATCATCAGTCAATTTTCCAACAAATTATCATATCTTGCAGAAGAATTGATTATAACATTTCACCAGTGTCGCCTGAAGCATGTAATCATTTCTCCATCACTTTTAAATGCATTTGTTTAGGCCAACCCTACTCCCTACTTCAACCCCGTTGATAGACTTAAGACACAGATCTTTGCAGAACTTAACATTTTTCATGTTAAAAATGTTTAAAAAAAAATCAAAACAGCCCTTCTTGTGAATTTTGCACAGAACATGGTGCATGCTGCCTAAGTCATAAATGTGAATTTACCGGCCTTCCAAAAAACCCTCACGACTTATATGTTCTCTACTTATTTGCGGAAAAGTCAGCCTCTCTTTTAGCAGACTGAGTTGATCACTAACCCTAATAAATATTGCTCTGTTTCTCGGTCTTCTGTTAAAGTTCTTCACTGTGAAATGTTTGGTTTTCATTTGCTCTCTGAAAAGTGATGTCTAAGTTAAGTGCACTGACTTGACTTGGATAGCAAACTGTGAATTGAACTTCGCATCTTTGATCTTTCATTTTGTTTTTAGATCTATGGCCTTAATTTCAGTAAGTGTACAATCCTAAAAAAGTTACTGCCACCTTTTTACTGTAAGTGTAGCATAGGTGTGACTGACACTTGACGTAAGCATATGTTGTTCTGAGCTAAAAAGCGTGCAGGTTTAGATTATCTTAATCTATGAAATACAAGCCTGTATAATTGTTGCAAAACCTTGATTTTCATTACTTATTCCTTCACTGCTTTGTAGAATCTCGTTCACACGTCAGGTCAAACTTTATCCAGAGAGATGAACGGACTATGAAAATGCAAGAGCAGTTACGAAAAAGGCTTAAAGACCGTCAAACTCCTGGTAGCATAAACAGTAAACCTAATAGTCCACCTCCTTCGCCGCATAGAACGCAAAATCCTGCCAATGCAGACATTCAGAATGGTTGTGGAAAAGGGCAGAGTTTCAATGCTGATCCTTTGAAGACAAATCAGCTTGAAAGCACAAGGGATAGTTCTCTAACAAATGCAGATATTGAAGGTATGTATTTTATTTTGAATTGTAAACTGTACATTTTTGCCCTTTGTTTTGCATGATTGTATTTTACCATTGTTCACAAAATAAGGGCATGGGCCAGAGCTATTAAAGCAAAAAATGACAGAAAAGGAAGTAGCATAGCATTTCCCAAAGTTATAGATTATTTCTACGTAATATTTATTACCATTGCTTTTTACTTGCCCGCTTTCTGGTTTAGATTTTAAGAGAGTTGGGCATGATCTCTGAACTGGTAAGTCTCTGAAGATCCCCTACCTGTTTGATCTCCATGTTATGATGAGCAAAAATATAACCCTTCCTTTACCACCCTATACATTGAGAGGAAGATATCCAGTTATGTAAGTAAAAATGCCTGTGCTTCTGATATTCAGCTTCTAAATCACTTGATTAAAATGAATTTGGCATCTATTTTGTTTTTTCAGAGACTGACAGAGAAATCAAAAAATTGCAAGACATCATTTCTGTGTTTGATAAACCTATTGTAAGTACACAGTATCTAGTTTTTCCATTTCGAGCAATTTGAAATTTCTTTGCAATTATTTTGATAGTGTAATTGTTTTAACTAAACTAATAAAACCAGTGTTTTGAACAGCATGGTGTTGGTGTGGCACTGAGTGAGTGGTCCAGCCATTTCTACCATATGTACTTGGATGATTGTGCCTACAACTCCCTTTTTTATGTTAATTTACCCTTCGCAAGGGCCAGGGGCCCAAAACCACCCTAATTGGGGTAGAAGTTCTCTACTGTAAAAGGTGCCTGACAAGATCAGTTGCATCATTCAACCTTCTCAACCTTGAAGCACGTACTAGAATGGGTTGCTTTACTACCAAAGATATTACTTCCATATTGGATAAGGATGTTCTCTGTATGGCTTCGAATGTTGTTCAACTATGCTATTAGTTATCCTGGCATAAGCTGTGTTCTCACTATAGCGAGCTTGACCAGAATGCAGCACCACTGTAGATGCTCAAAGTCTTCTTTGGTTTTGTTTACATTGGGTCATGCTATGACATCAGGCTGAGATCTCGAATGTACACCCTTTCTGAATGGGAGAGCGGGGGGCACTGCTCTGTCAACCCAGGCTATGCTGTGACTGACGATGGTGGCAGCAAGATTCTATGTAGGGGCACAAGCCTTTATACATGGCCCTCCATGGGGAGATGAGTTACCATCTCTCTGAAGTAAACATCCATCCAGTCACCCTAACCGGTGAATGGTGGACTGCACTTGAACCATGTGTGTGCTGCACAAAGTAATGCTCCGTTCTGTTCAAATGGATCCGACCTTTTACGAGTCCACCCATGAATCGTGCACCCACACCAAATCCATCCATCCTTCATTCATGTCTCAGATGATGAAGACAAATGACTACTGTTATGGTGACTGGACAGAGCTGTTGCTGGTAGGCAGTATCCACAAAACCAAAAATGACAAGGCGCGCTTTCAGTGGGCTCACTAGATTGTACTAGAGGTGTTGCAGGGATTCTGCTTATGCGCAGAACTATGTGCAGGAACCCAGGCCCTCAGTGAATTGCGGTGTACCAAAAACCCACCTCAGAACCCAGAACCCCTTATCCGGCCAGCATCAGTGTCCCATTCGTTATCCGAGGTTTAGCTCGGCGGTCCCAATGTATAGACAACCCAGAACAAGCGACTTAGTATATTTCTCAGGAATGGTGGGAATCCGAAATACCTTTTCGTTATTTTTCTCGTACCAGTCCACAACAGAATAAGCAGAGACACGGTTAAAAGTTTAAAGAGTTTATTTTATAAACCTCATGTCCTAAGATGCAGCAGTTTGGCTAACATTAGCAGACAAACGATTAAAATCAAAACCATCAGCATAGTTACAATACCATAGAAAATGAAAGGAGTAATCATACTAAAATGACAGTCTATCTACGCCACCTTCCTTTCTCTAACACACTAATAGTATTATTAGACTAATAGAAGGTCTCTAGGCTTGAATGGGGAACCCCATACCGTAAAGATCAGCTCAGAGAGTTCACATTGCAGGATCAGCTATGCTCTGCTCCTCGGAACGCTCTTCTTCCGAATGTAATGAAAACATGTAACACTGCAATATTAAAAGCACTCGACTTTCAGGTATTTGCAGCTGCGTGCGTGTTATGGCTAAACTAGTGGTCCGATCAACCTGAACTCAACAACATGCACCGTCTAGCGACCCAGACTGTTTCTTTACACGGTGTACAGACCAAGGTCACTGCTCACTGTTTGGGATGTTAACAACAGACAGTTCTCATGTGAAGCAAAGTCGAGTAAGCATTTCTCAATTTAATAACATGTGACTACAGTGTCGTGTGCAAAAGCAGCAAAAGCGGCAAGATGGCTTTCTAACATCTGACGCGGTTATGCTAACTTAGCATTGTACATATGTAGATAACGATCTTCACTACACCCCCCCCCTTGATCGGACCTCTAACCAGTAGGGGCGCACTTGCAAGAACGCAGAGTTCAAGTTTGATAGAACGGAACCAAGGACATGAACTATAAGTCCATATAAGGGAAGTGAAAAAAAGTTCGAAGAAAAACAAAAAAACAAAGAAAAAAGTTAAAACGGAGTAAAAAAACATGTAGAGGATAAAAAAAACCATCATTGAAGGACGTAGGACAAAGTGAAAGTACAAAAGTCAATCCATCAATGTATAGGCACAATAAGTTGCAACAGCTTCCAAGAGGAAATCATTGGAACGTTCCGCAAAATTATCTGCCATCCAATTCAGCACGGGGAAGGAACATACATGCTCCTCAACTACCGGAGCTTCCAGCATCAGACGAGGACAACTGGCGGGTTCTTCAAGATAACTTCTTGGTAAGAAGTCAATCGCGGCCGTTCCGATGTCCCAATTTCCAAGAACTCCATGCGCTGCAGCACAGGCCATAATCCCGACACCCGAACAGTCCAACTCATGAGCCACTAAGGGGCTCATTAGCCGATCATAATCCGGGTCAGGAGACACCGAGTTGGACAGACACAATTCCAGAGCCCATTGGAACGGACAATCTAGGCAATGAAAGACTGGCTGCACACAAGTAAAGTAGGCAAACCGGAAGGACAATCCATAGGCTACGCTCAGAGTTGCCAGCGGTTAAGCGCCATAGAATTCAAGCATCCGGTTACGAAGATGCAGCAGGCGGGACATGTTGTCGTTTGACGCAAGTTGTGCATCCATAGCGCAGGGCGCAGATCAACAACAGTATTCCAGCTATGAGGGTGAGAAGTAAAGGGAGACCTCCGAAGACGCTGGAAAAACATAGAATGAAAAAAGGCCGGGATCACACCAAAAATAGTTTGAAAAGAGGTCACGAGGCCGGAGCCCACAATTTTAAAAAAATGAGCTATGCCACTTGTAGACGAGGCATTAAAGATAGTCTGAATCAGAGTCCCAAAATGAAGAGGCAGATCAGTATTTAAAAGCGCTTGCACCTCAGTGCGGGTGTTTGCTACGTGAAGGACAAATGTTTCCAGGGATGAAGTCAACGCGACTTCTTTTTGAGACAATAGAGCCCTTATTCTGCTCATCTTGTTGAACTCTGCTTTCAAGGTTGGAATGGAAGGCCAGATGGATACATCGAGCCGGCTATGCGGGGGTGGGAACAGGACGTTATTACAGCAAACCACTCTCTGCGATACAGTCACTATGTAGGGAATTCCCACTAACATCCCACAGCAAGCTTCATTATTTAACAGCAAATAACTACCGTTAGCAAGCAGCGTAAAAGATGGAGTAATAACTGGCACAGGAATCCCTTTCAGGACGCAAGCTAAGTTAGGGGCGTGCACATTACATGCACCATGCAATTGAATGTGCCTACACACAACAGAATGATCCGGAGTGGAAGTGCATTCTTCTCCTTTCAAGTAAACCTCCTTGCCGTCCCTCACACATCTGTATGTGAAAGAGAGAGACCAAACTTCATGCAGGAAGGCAGTACCCAGTTGTTCATACCTGCCTAGAGCATAATGTTTCATGCATGAACTAAACTTGAACAGGGGAAACGGTAACGTGATCAACCCATGTACAAGCCACACAGCAGAATTCAATTCGGCAACAGAGAAAGGCAAAGGTTCTAACTTTTCAATGTGCAGCAATGAATATGTAGCATCTTTCATGGACATGAACTGCTGTTTAGCAGTCAAATTAAAAGGAAGGAACAAAGATGAAGTATTCATGTAATCCCAAGGGACCTTCCCTGCTTTTAACGTTTGCAACGTCCATGCAAACTGCATAACAGAACGCATTTGATTCTGACCATGATACAATACAGACAAATCATCCTGCACAATGTCCACTACAGAGGATACAATATTATCTAATGTATAAATTCTGGAAGACCGGGTGTTAATGCTATTATCTATTACAGCCAATACTTTTTCCATATTTGCTTGGTCAATAGCGCGTAATCGGGAAGCAGCCTCAATTTGCGACAACTTCCAAACGTCTTTGTAAATAGCGTACACCCATCTCTTGGACCTGCCTTTCGCAGGACCCTTAACAAAATCATTCAAATCTATTTTGTCGTTTCATTTGGATAAATGAAGTGTAACAGATGCTAAGGTGGAATGTTGCAGCCAAGACTGGCACAACTTCCCTACTGAGTAGGTAGTCACAGTGTGAGAACATTCAAAACGGGGGTCCACACGAACTTGTGTATACCCCGGTCTTAAACCAAGAAACCGATGTTGACCGGAATCTGCACTGGTCTGCCAAACCAACCACCCTTCGGGGTCTAATTCAGAAACATTGAAGGATGTGTTGGAAACGTATGTCTGCAACGTAGCAAGGGACAGATCTGTATGATTAACCCAAGCAGGATAAGCACCCAGATCCGGAGTCGAGGGAGAATTTAATTTTTTAGTAGTAGCCAATCCAAAACAGGTGGTCTGAAAAATTGATGAATTTAAAAATAACATGTGATTCGGGATAAGACAGGCACGATGCAAAGCTTCTGTTCCCTGTACTTGCCACCGTTTGGAGCCCCAAACCGACTTAAGATCGTCTGTAGCTTTCCACAAATCATACCCGCCCAGTGCCAACTCGTCCATAAAGGACTTGGAATACAACAATTTGGTGTGTGTCAGTCTAACTTTAGAAGCAGACTCAGGCGCAACTTTAAAATAAAAGGAGGCCAGATTTGACACACTAAAATCTGAAAAATAAGTGAATTTTTCCACTAACGTGGCAGAGCTGGCCATCCTAGGGGCGGGGCAGTGTTCCCATTGTGTATAATTTACAACATTTCTAGACGTATTTGCTTTGTGTAGGAAATGTGTGCCATAATGTTGATGGCAATATTGCTCATCATAATTAGCAGTATCTAAATACAAATCCTCAGCATCAAATGCAGCATAATATTTCAAATCAGAAAACAGTGCTTCTATGGCTTGAACATCCCAATCATCTGAGTGAATGTTCTGCTTAACGACATCACCCATGGAAACACAAAATACATTTGGCACATTAATCACTTCAGTGGGGCCATAAATTTGAAATTTAACGGCATCCCAAGCAATCCCATCACGTACAGGCCAGGCAGTAATGTTCACAAAAGTCTGGTCCCTTTTCATAATGTGAGATGAGGAGTGGGGTGCCAAAGTACCATCAATTAGTCGAATTGTAGACCGTTCGTTCAGGTAGTGTCCATTGATAAGTCTAAAAAACACTACCACAAAGCCAATGGACATAAATAAAAAAACACATATGAGCACCAACCAAATGTAAGTCCAAGGGGGTATTAAAAAATGTCTTTTGAACCAAGCCACAAAAATTGAAATCTTGGACGGGGCAATAGACGTCATTGAACGAGAATCAAGAGTCTTGTGAGAGGGCAACTGTGGTGGATTGTAAAACAGGCAAGGTAACATCCGCAGGATAAGCATACTCCACTTCTTCAAGCACACCACCAGGTCTTTGTGGCAACAAGGGACCAGTAACGGCATGCATCTCGATGGCAACATCAGGAACTGTGTCAGAGGCTTGGGCGACAACAGAATTTCTCAGCATCGAAGGGCAGGAAACCGCCGGAGTCATACTAAGAAGAATCGGCCACTCGTTGTAGTTTGACATTGTCAATCGAAATGTACCTGTTATCCTTTCGACCAGGAAGTGGAGGTAAAATGACTGTTCTAGTACCCTGCACTCCAAGCAGTGGAACCAGTGCACGATAAGAGGGGCCAAACTCCTTCTTGTTCTCCACCTTCTCACGGAACAGATCACCAACTCGAGGCAGCCAGCCGACTACCGGAATCTGAAGTTCAGCATCAGATGAGGAGGGTACGTGTTCCTTCGCAAGACTGTCTCTGGCTTCTTGAAGATTCTGCAAGACAGCACAGTGTTCATCTACGTCAAAGGGTGCGGCCGCCGCCGCCATGTCTAGACCATCAAGGTCCGGGACAAACATTCGTATGCCAAAGATCATCATGTATGGGGTCCGCCCACCCAGAGACCTTCTAGGGAGATTATTAAGTGCACGTTGCACGTCATACAAGTGGGCTAGCCAGTTTCGGACAGTACCCAAAACTCTGGCTGTCAAAGATTGCTTTAAGTCACGGTTCATTCGCTCCACTACACTATTACCCTCAGGCCGGTATGGAGACGAAAATTTGACTTGGACCCCAAAATTTCTCATGGCCTCTTTGTACGCCTTAGAGGCGAACGCCAGACCCTGATCAGAATGAAAGGTACCACATGCAAAACTCCCAACAAAGACACGCAAATCTTTTATGACAGTGCGAGAATCAGCACTCCTTTGTGGCCACACCCACAGAAAACGTGTGCACGAATCAACTGCAACCAAGTATCAGAGGTAAAAGGACCGCAGTGATCTAAATAAACGCAACCCAATGGTTTATTAGATATATACAACTGAGTTTGTGGTGGGCGCGCCGCAGTTGAAGGTTTAATCTGCTGGCAAATGTCGCAATGAAGAACATAAGCTCTGCTGTTTGTACAAACCGCACCACCAGTAACGTTGTTGTAGCAGAGATACAGTAGCCGCAAACGCCGGCATGCGCGGACGCCATGCCCTCGTGAGCCGCTAATATCAAAGAAGGTCTGCAGTCCGCGTTGGGAATCAATCTGTCACCAACGTCGTTAATCCTCACTAATGGGACTTTATCAGGACTTAAGCGATAATGGTAACTAGCAGGGAAACCTCTCGGTGGCTTCGTTCCCTGCTCCGTAGCAGCAATAGCTGCCAAGATGTCATCATCAATCTTACTTTTGGATCTTGTAACTGCTGCTACTAAATATGTTGCCACTGCTGTTTCTGCTGCCTCGTCAGCTAAGCTGTTGCTGACAGCATGGACACCAACTCGTTGGTGACCAAGAGTGTGAATTACATTCACGAGGGGCAGACGTTCTTTAAGATCTGCCACTCAAACCCAAAGCAGTTTATGCTTAATAGTGCTACCTTTGGAGTCATGGTAGTCATTCAGAGACCGAAAATGTAGATTGTCGTTGTAAGATTGAACACAATAAAAGGAGTCACTCACTATAAGTGTAGTGACTCGGGGATCAGCCAACTCCAGTGCAAGCACCAGAGCACGAAGCTCCGCCAACTGAGCGGTACAATCACCCAATGACTGCGTATGCACGACATCGGACTGGAATTCACCATGCACGAAAGTACCGACTACAATTTCTCAAGCCGCTGAATAGGCGTGCTTTGATCCAGTTGCGGGTTGCGCAGAACAGTCAGTGTATATGACACCATGGTAATCCTTGAGCGGGCGCAAGAACAGAGGAGCCGGATGAACAAATTCATACTGCAAAAACTCCTGAGTCTGAAGTGCAGCGTCAAACATAAAAGTGACGTCCGGCGAGGTCAAGGAAGTGGCCCATTGTATCCACCTTGGATGCAAAGCTTTAGAATTCGGTACACTCGCTTTTGTCACCGTCTCAAGGGCAGGATAGGGTGTTACCACCAACATGCGTTTTCCCTGCGACAGCGCTCGTTCTTTCAGAATCGCCATCTGCACTGCTGTTAGAACCTTCTCGACAGCGGAAAAACGCAGTTCAGCCGAAGTGTACAAGTGAGATTTGTAAGCAATGGGGACGGTGTCGCCCTCATTGAACGTTAAGTATGTGAAACCAACTGCGCCGGGCACTATTCTTATGACCAGGTTAGTGTGGTTATCACGTGTCAGTAAGTACTTAGAAGCAAGAAGATCAGCCTGCAATAACTGCAATATAGCTGAATGCTCTGGCAGCCAACAAGATTTGGAAAAAGTAGTTTGTACCAAGGCATATAGCGGCTTGATACGCTGGGCATAATCCGGGATGTAAGTTCGACCGAAATTCAGAAAACCCAGCAGGGATTGTAATTTCTTCAGTGAAGTAGGAGCACGGAGGCATGCGCACTTCTCTAGAAAGTGCGGAGCCAATCCTCCACCTTCAGTGTTGAGTTCGTACCCCAAGAACAACACTGTATATTCCGCAATGTGTGACTTCGCAAAGTTGAATTTGTAACCGAAGTCTGCAAACAAAACAATAATGTGATCAACGCGACGGGGATGCGGGTCCAACTCGTCACCTGTGAGATAAATGTCATCTACATACGAGTACGCATCTGGGTCTATGCCCTCTAAGAGGGAGACCACGCGAGCGGCAAAGACACCTGGGCTGTTTTTATAGCCCATTGGCAATCTTTTGAATTGTTTTTGTTTGCCACCAGAGTTGAACGCCGTCCACTCACTACTAAGAGAGGACAGGTTATGGCTGTAAAAGCCATTGGAAATGTCAAATGTGGTTTTAAACCTTTGTTCGAGGCATATGAGCTGCAGATCACACACTGAGGATAAGATCGCCATCTGGTGTTGGGCTCGGATGATTGCAGGTTGTTGTTGTCTTCGGAGAAGTCTTTGGTCACGAGGTTGGTGACTCCTCCCCTGGACAACAGTGCGCATGGGCATCCACTCCATCGGCAGATTGTTTTTTTCCGCCATTGGGTTCGGATGAACTTTTTTCCGCTCCAGCAGAAAACTTCCAGCAATCAATTTAACTCTTTAATCTTCATTTCATCGACGTCGACATCAACTCGGACCGGTTCCGGAAGCGGCTGATGGACAGGACACCCTTCAAAAAATGCCCCCAGTGTGGAGCGAAGTTCCCCCACAGTGACCACCACGAGGTTTGCAACCTCTGCCTGTCGCCGGAACACAACGAGTCCACCTGTCCAGCTTGTTCCGCTTTCCGTTCGAAGAAGACCCTCCGGGACCGAAGAGCTCGACGCCATATTATGGCCAAACCAGCTCCAGAACCGGAGGACATCTTTGCTCAAGATGTTCCCGAAGACGACACCGAAGATCTCGAGATCGTGTCCGAAGCCGACGATTCCGATGACCTCATCACTCCAGGGCAGCGTGTGAGTACCACCCCCCCTGCCCCTGCCCCATCCAAAAAAGCATTGGTCAAGACTCCGCCAGTTGGGCCCAGTCGCGACCGGAAATCCTCTTCAGAAGCCCCGCCCTCGGGCCCGGCTCCGAAGACAACTAAGCCTGTGGGTGGCTCGGGCTCGAGCAAACCTCACCTAATTGTGCCTTTAACACCCTCGGCACCCAAACACCCATTGTCGGCACCGAAACAGGCTCCAAGACCGAAATCTCCTTCGGCACAGAAACGTTCCTCGGCACCGAAGTCTCCACCGGCACCGAAACGTTCTTCAACATCGATGCCTGAAAGTCCATCGGCACCGAAACCTCAGTCGGCACCGAAACCTCAGTCGGCACCGAAACCTCAGTCGGCACCGAAACCTCAGTCGGCACCGAAACCTCAGTCGGCACCGAAACATCAGTCGGCACCGAAAAATCAGTCGACACCGAAAAATCAGTCGACACCGAAAAATCAGTCGACACCGAAAAAATCATCGGAGCCGAAAACTGCGTCCCCGCCGAAACAAGCTCATAAAGACCCGAAGCGGACGTCACAGACACCACCTTCGGAGCCAGATGATCTTTTTCGACCAGATCCTACTCAGAAGCGGATCTATATCAATCCTAAAACGGGACATGTGACTGCCATCCCATATAAAAAGCGGAAGCTGGACACTACACCTCCCCCAGCTCCCATACGGAAAAAGGACTGTGCTACTTCACCACTTCGTCCTTCCTCTCCTGTTTTACCTCCTAACCCGTCCCCCCCTCCTCCTCCTGATTCTCCTTTACCTTTACCTTTACCTTTACCATCTCCCTATCATTCACCTCCTCCACAGGATGATAATGATGACTTAGGGGGAGGGGCGGACCCTGATTTATTTGATGATCCTGTTGACCCAAACGACCCTTTTACGTTCCCAGACCCAGCACCCATGGATGACTGGTCTTATCCTATACCTGACATGCCTGACCCCACTACCTACCCTTCCAAGCCCTCCCCTCCTGATGACCACCTAGGGTACGGCCAACTTATAAATAGGGCAGCAACATTCCACGGCGTTACTATGCACACAGACGCCATTGAAGAGGACTTCCTCCTTGATACCTTTGAGCAGTCACAAAAGACTGTTCACATACTGCCCATGATCAAAGGGGTCATAAAGCATGCTACTGAAGTCTTTAAGGACCCTGTTCGAGCTAGGGTTCTCAACCCACGCATCGAAAAAAAGTACCGACCAGCCCCGCAAGACCCTGCATACATTAAGGCCCAGCTCCCTTTAGACTCACTAGTCGTATCAAATGCCAGGAAGCGCGCTAACTCACAGACAACTGGAGAAACGCCTCCCCCAGTCAAGGAGTCTAAGCTTTTAGAAGCCTCGGGCAAACGGGTCGCCGCGCAGGCGGCTAACCATTGGCGTATTGCGAATACCCAGGCCCTGTTAGCCAGGTATGATAGAGCGCATTATGACCAACTTGAGGACCTTATGCAACATCTGCCTGAACCTTTTAAGTCCCAGGCCTCTGACCTCATCCAAGAAGGCAAATTAATATCTAATGCCTCCATTAAATGCGCCTTAGATGCAGCAGACACTGCTTCTAGAGCGGTCAATACTGGCGTCTTACTCAGACGACATGCCTGGCTCCGTATTTCCGGTTTTAAACCGGAGGTTCAAACCGCAATTCTAGCTCAACCTTTCAACCAAGAGCAGCTATTTGGCCCTGCAGTGGATACTGCATTAGAAAAAATGAAAAAGGATAATGAAACTGCCAAGTCTATGGGAGCACTGCAGTCTCATCAAAACCGGGGTTCCTTTCGTCGCTCCTTTTATAGAGGAGGCTCCAAAAACACATCAACTGAGACCACGTCCACCTTTAAAAATTCTGGACAAACATCCCCTAACAGAGGTTACTTCCGGGGAGGTTATAGGGGAAACAATAACAAAGGTCGAGGACGGGGCAACAACAACAACACCCGCACCTCACCAGCCACCAAACAGTGACTTGCCACCACTCCCCCCAGACCATTCCACTCCGGTCGGGGGGCGACTCCAACAATTCCTGCCTGTCTGGACTTCCATCACCACAGACAGGTGGGTAAGACAAATTATCCAGTCTGGCTACTGCCTCGAACTCATACAATCCCCCCCCAAACATACCGCCCAAACAACGTCCAATGTCCTCGCATCATCTCTCTCTCCTCAAACAAGAAGTTCAATCCCTGTTACAAAAACATGCGATAGAACCAGTCCCCCTTCAACATCAGGGAAAAGGGGTATATTCTCTATACTTCCTCATTCCCAAAAAGGACAAAACACTAAGGCCCATACTGGATCTCAGACTACTAAACCAGTATATACATTCGGATCATTTTCACATGACCACTCTCCAACAAGTCCTCCCACTTTTACAACAGGGAGACTTCCTCGCCACATTGGACCTCAAGGACGCATACTTTCACATCCCTATGCATCCCGCTCACAGAAAATATCTACGATTTGTGGTAGATGGGCAACACTATCAATTTACAGTTCTCCCATTCGGAGTAACAACAGCACCCAGAGTGTTCACCAAGTGCCTAGCAGTCGTGGCAGCGCATCTCAGAAGACAACAGATCCATGTCTTCCCCTATCTGGACGATTGGCTCATAAAAGCCAATACATACCAAAAATGCGTTCTCCACACTCATCGCACGATTCAAACTCTCCACGATTTGGGATTCACTATCAACTACCCCAAATCCCACCTACAACCTTCCCACTTACATCAGTATCTAGGAGCAACCATAGATACATCCAAAGCCATTGCCTATCCCAGCACAGCCAGGATAGCCAGTATACAAAATCTCATCTCTCAATTTCAAACTCATCCATCTCTTCCAGCAAGAGTGTTCATGCAGCTCCTAGGCATGATGGCGTCGTGCATCTCCATAGTCCCACACGCACGACTTCAAATGCGTCCCTTACAAGAATGCTTAGCACAACAGTGGAACCAAGCTCACGGACAACTTACCGATCTGGTGTTGGTGGACAGTCGCTCACTTCGATCACTGAAATGGTGGAACACCATCAACCTGTCCAAAGGGAGACCGTTCTTAGAGCCTCTTCCACAAGTTGTGCTAACTACAGACGCATCTCTCACGGGGTGGGGAGCCCACCTCCTTCACCATACCACTCAGGGCAGATGGACCAGTCAACAAAAACTGCTCCACATCAACCACCTGGAACTCTTAGCAGTGTTCCTAGCACTAAAATCCTTTCAAATTCACCTAAAGAACAAAACTGTCCTCATACGCACAGACAACATGACGACAATGTATTATATACAGAAACAGGGAGGGACACACTCTCTCCAACTGTCCCAACTGGCACAGCAAATCTGGAGATGGGCAATTCCCCAAAACATCTACCTGTTAGCAGAACATCTCCCAGGGATCCACAACCAAGTGGCCGACCTCCTAAGTCGCCACACACAACAGATCCACGAATGGGAACTACACCCCAAGGTTCTACTCCCCTTCTTCCAAAAGTGGGGACAACCAGACATAGACCTGTTCGCCACTCCCGAAAACACAAAATGCCCAACCTTCGCCGCCAGGTTTCCACACCCACAGTCGAAGGGCAATGCCCTATGGATGAACTGGTCAGGCAGATTTGCGTACGCCTTTCCGCCTCTCCCACTAGTTCCATTTGTGGTACGCAAACTGAAACAACAGACACTAATACTAGTGGCTCCCACTTGGGCACGTCAACCGTGGTTCACCACACTTCTGGAACTATCTTTAGTTCCACATCAAAAGCTACGCCTCTCCCCGGATCTGTTAACCCAGAACCATGGAGAAATCAGACACCCAGATCCTCAAACACTGAACCTAGCGATCTGGCTCCTGAGGTCTTAGAGTTCGGTTACCTCAATCTCCCTCCAGACTGTATGAATATCATAAAAGAAGCCAGACGCCCTACTACTAGAGCGTGTTATGCCGCTAAATGGAAACGATTTGCCATTTACTGCGCTAATAATGACATACATCCATTGGATGCTTCCATCCAAAACATCATTTGCTATCTACTACACTTGCAAAGATGCAATCTAGCGTATTCCTCTATACGATTACACCTAGCAGCCTTGGCAGCCTACTTGCAAAATAGGCAACACCTGTCCCTTTTTAAGGTACCAGCCATAAAAGCGTTTATGGAAGGTCTCAAAAGGATTCTTCCCCCAAGATTGCCACCTGCCCCAGTGTGGAATCTCAATGTGGTTCTAACAAGACTCATGGGCCCCCCATTTGAACCTATGCACAAATGTGAATTGCAATTCCTAACATGGAAGGTAGCCTTCCTTATCGCAATCACTTCCCTGCGCAGAGTAAGTGAAATACAAGCCCTTACACTTGAAGAACCTTTCTTACAACTACACCGTAACAAAGTGGTTCTTAGGACAAACCCTAAATTTCTTCCAAAAGTGATTTCCCCTTTCCACCTTAACCAATCAGTAGAACTACCGGTCTTTTTCCCAAATCCAGACTCGGTAGCTGAAAGGGCCCTACATACCTTAGATGTTAAAAGAGCATTGCTTTATTACATCGACAGAACAAAACCTTTTCGAAAGACAAAACAACTCTTTGTTGCTTTCGCGCCACCACACAAAGGCAACCCGATCTCCAAATCAGGAATAGCCAGGTGGATAGTTAAATGCATCCAAATATGCTACCTCAAGGCTAAACGTACACTCACAGTTCCCCCTAGGGCGCACTCCACGCGTAAAATAGGGGCTTCTATGGCCTTCTTAGGCAATATTCCCTTAGAAGACATTTGCAAGGCAGCCACATGGTCTACCACGCATACCTTCACTAAACACTATTGTGTTGACGTGCAGGCCAAACAACAGGCCTCCGTGGGCCAGGCTGTCCTAAAAACTTTATTTCAAACTGCTGCAACAGATACAGGCGACCACCGCTAAGGGGAGCACTGCTGTATAATCTATCCTCAGTGTGTGATCTGCAGCTCATATGCCTCGAACGGAATATGCTACTTACCAGTATGCATCTGTTCTTGGCATGTAGAGCTGCAGAGTCACACACGCCCGCCCGCCTCCCCGGGACCTGTATCTGTTCCAGCATCCGTCTTACTTAGACATTACACATGGACATCCTTTCTTTCTTTTCTATATACTCCATCTTTTCCCATCATGGCGAAAAACAATCTGCCGATGGAGTGGATGCCCATGCGCACTGTTGTCCAGGGGAGGAGTCACCAACCTCGTGACCAAAGACTTCTCCGAAGACAACAACAACCTGCAATCATCCGAGCCCAACACCAGATGGCGATCTTATCCTCAGTGTGTGACTCTGCAGCTCTACATGCCAAGAACAGATGCATACTGGTAAGTAGCATATTCCTTCTCACAAGACTATCGACGAGAGCCGAACTATGGGTGTTCTGTACTGCACAGGTCCGGCATTAAGAGTTTAAGTGCCGGTAATCCAAAACTAGGTGGTACGACCCGTCAGGCTTCGTCATAGTAAATAAAGGATTATTCATAGGTGACACACATGTTTCGATTACTCCCTGATATTCCAATTGTTCAAGGATCGACGCGACGTGAGGTCTAGCTTCACGACGCATGGGATCAGGTGACTTAGTAGCACGATCGCGCAGATCAGAAGTGCGTTCACTACCTGACTGTACTGGAGAGGCAGGCCGAGACCCCTGTTTCTGTTGCTGTTTCTCCTGTTTTTTCGTCCGCCAACTTTGTTTTGGAAAATTAGGGCGTTCGTCCTTACCAGACGAATTTGCCTTTGTTCGCTGTGCTAAATCAGGATTCTTCACAGTCGGCTTAACACCTAAAGCGCTACGACCAACTTGTTTATAGGCGTTCGCGATAATTTTCGCGAATTCCCTCGGCTTGTCCTCTTCGTCCACTGCTTCTAATTTATTAAGCACCTGGAACTGCATAGCATCTCATTTGAGGTTGCCCAATATCATGGTAGCAACCACATCAAAGACTCCGACAAGCCGCATACCCAATTCAACAGCAGCCTCCGCACCATGATTCTCCTGAACACGTTTTATAACGGAGGGCAGTACCGACAGAGACGGAGTGCCAAAGCACTTCGAGTATGTCGCTGCAAAGACCTTACCCCAGTTCTCGCAATCTGCCATATCTGGGACTAAGTCTTTCGGCAAAGTAATGGTAAGGATCCTGTGTTTCTCCACAGGACTCGTATGCGGATAAACCGCTTCTAACTGGTAAAATGTCTCAGCAAGACAATAAGGGAAATCACCCCTATTTTGGGGTCGCTTGCCGACAACCGAATTAACCATAACAGGACTAATCACCACCGCGTGGTGGTCCGTCTGATGTCCCGCAACAGCAGTAGCGACCACCTGCACGTTGCGCGACACGTACTGCACCAAAGCCCTATGTACTGTAATAAGGGCTGTGTGAAGCACACGCAACTCAGCCACCGATACTTGTAGATAGCGGGGATGAGGTGTAAATCCGGCTAGTACCGGCCATGTGGCCCCTGCAATCGACAAAGGGCCCATTCTCGCCGGTACAACCGCATGGGGAAGGGCGCCATTAAACCAAATGCTATGCAGCCAGGCAGAAATAGGAATTTCCTGTGTCCTATAAGGCGTATAGTTGGCTGGTAGCTGCGTGGCAGTATAGGTGTGGAACGTATCATCGTCCTCACTCACCGCCGGCAAAGTAACCCAAGAGTAGAACAACTCAAACGGAAACAACGCATCGGCACTTACCACAAAAATCACAGCCATACCATCGTCCGGCACCCCATACTGCGCCAAGTGATGTTTCAAGGGTGCCCGGCTATGAGCCGGAATATCGACCGCCATTAGGACACAAACAGTAAATCTACAGTATATTAGTAGCACTAGGGTTCAAATGAAAAAACCTTTTTAATGATCAAGCTTGAAGGAACCTATTTAGTCAAAACACAGGTAGGTTAAACCGTCACTCCCGCTATCCGGAAACCATAGTGAGGGTGTTGTGGACTAATACAAGCACTACTAAGGCGTCTCAAATCAATTGATCAAACGTTAGGTGCGCCATGTTGCAGGGATTCTGCTTATGCGCAGAACTATGCGCAGGAACCCAGGCCCTCAGTGAATTGCGGTGTACCAAAAACCCACCTCAGAACCCAGAACCCCTTATCCGGCCAGCATCAGTGTCCCATTCGTTATCCGAGGTTTAGCTCGGCGGTCCCAATGTATAGACAACCCAGAACAAGCGACTTAGTATATTTCTCAGGAATGGTGGGAATCCGAAATACCTTTTCGTTATTTTTCTCGTACCAGTCCACAACAGAATAAACAGAGACACGGTTAAAAGTTTAAAGAGTTTATTTTATAAACCTCATGTCCTAAGATGCAGCAGTTTGGCTAACATTAGCAGACAAACGATTAAAATCAAAACCATCAGCATAGTTACAATACCATAGAAAATGAAAGGAGTAATCATACTAAAATGACAGTCGATCTAAGCCACCTTCCTTTCTCTAACACACTAATAGTATTATTAGACTAATAGAAGGTCTCTAGGCTTGAATGGGGAACCCCATACCGTAAAGATCAGCTCAGAGAGTTCACATTGCAGGATCAGCTATGCTCTGCTCCTAGGAACGCTCTTCTTCCGAATGTAATGAAAACATGTAACACTGCAATATTAAAAGCACTCGACTTTCAGGTATTTGCAGCTGCGTGCGTGTTATGGCTAAACTAGTGGGCCGATCAACCTGAACTCAACAACATGCACCGTCTAGCGACCCAGACTGTTTCTTTACACGGTGTACAGACCAAGGTTGCTGCTCACTGTTTGGGATGTTAACAACAGACAGTTCTCATGTGAAGCAAAGTCGAGTAAGCATTTCTCAATTTAATAACATGTGACTACAGTGTCGTGTGCAAAAGCAGCAAAAGCGGCAAGATGGCTTTCTAACATCTAACGCGGTTATGCTAACTTAGCATTGTACATATGTAGATAACGATCTTCACTACAGAGGAAAATGCATATTATTCCAGAAACATTTAAGACCAGAGATGCAAAGCTTTTCCAAACCAAAGAATATCTGTCTCAACTGTGTGAAAAGTGATTGTGTTTTTGACAGGCTAAATTGGTGAGGCGTCTTGTGTTCCTTTGAATGTTTTTAGTTTTTGTGCAGTGGTAGTGGCATAGTGTTGCACTCTGATAACCAGGAAAATATGCACTAGTGCAGACAGTGGGGAACTGAATCAAATATCATAAATTTTGCAAGATAGTGCTGCAGTGTACATTTCTTTCAGTGATGTATGCTCCTCCTAAAGGATTTTGCTGACATAAAGGAAATTAAGACACTATCTATTTGTCTCTAAATCCCTGCTTCTAGATTACTAACTAGATGGGTTCCATATGTTGTATTTATGTGTGGTCTGAACTGCTTTTTAGGTCTCGCCTGAGCCAGTGCTTTAGCGCTGCGCTGGCGAGAGCTATAGAAAGCGGGATTTGGAAGTGCAAACTAGTGCTTTTCAGGCCGCCAACTACAGTGCATGTGCACCGGGCGCGCGCACCATTTGTCAGCCTGCTGATCACTTTCGCGGCCGCTTTGATGTTCAGTGAGCCGCGCGGCCACTGAGAACATCAAAGCGGCCGCGAAAGTGATCACCATATGCCAGCCTTCCCTGTGTTGCTTTAGCACTCACCGCCCCTCCCCCCCCCCCCCTTCCATTTTTACCCGTGTGGCTCACTTTCTCTTTCATGGCCGCGCCGCGTTAATTTCATGGCCGCGCGGCCAATGCTTGTTTACTTTACCTCATTTCATTCCTTTTCATTCCCCGTCTGTCTGCTTTACTCCCCCTTTCGACCTGTATCTCTCTGTTTGGTTTCCTGCGCGTTCTTTGTTTCTCCGATTAAGTCATGTTTCCTTTTTAAAATATTGTGTACATTCTGCATATTATTTTGCTCTACAGAATGGCAGATCGATATAACATGCCACACTGTCTGCTGTCCAGGTTAATGTAACACTGCTGCCCCTCTACAACATTCCCAAATCCCGAACTAACTCTCGGTTTAAAAATATTTATTGTGCTGTGGCGGCACCCTGTGGCCTTTCGGTGTAGGTGTTAAGTCGCCCTGGAATTGTTCCTCCTTACATACAGCTTTGCTTGTGACTGATCCCATGCACCTCTGCTAAGTGCCCGCAGGAAATAAAACAAGCATTGGCATAGCCAATAGGTCTCGCTTTTGGGACCTTATAAGTGTTTAGTTATGCAACTGTTGCATGGCTTAACACTTATAAGGTCCCAAAGGCGAGACCTATTGGCTATGCCAATGCTTGTTTTAAGTAGCTGAGGACTGCTGGCAAAAACATTTGGAGGGGCTCCCCAGGATGATCAAAGAGGGTGTCTGCTGACCCTGTTGTTCTCACTCCATCGTGATTACTTAAAATATATGCTCCTTGAACCTCACCTCCTCCAATGTTCGTAAGCTGGAACATTTTTAATCCACATCAAAGCACATGGGAGGGTTAATCTAGTGGGTTCACATTAGCCTGTTTGCGTATGTAACTTAAAGAAACGCCACAACCGCTGGCTTTGTCATCTTTGTTTATATATGTTTTATCTTTTGATCCTATTAGGTATCAAATGTGCAGGCTCGATCTGCTGTCTTAACCTGGAGTGTACCAGTTATTTCAGAAAATGAAGACCGTTGTGTTGATAATGTAACTGAATTATTTACATATGAATTGACGTTGTCAAATAACGGCAAAAATGGAAAGTTCAAATCGGTGCACAAGTAGGTAGAGTTAATTGGCTTTTCTATTAATTACAGCAGTGCCTCACATGTTTTTTCTCTTTCTCCTTCAAATTTCCATGCATTTTAGATATCCATGCATTGCCATTTTCATAGATAAACACAGAGTGGTTATTTTAATTCGAAACAGATTGAACCTCAAACCACAGTCATTTTATGTCTTTGCTGGCTCAGAAATGTTTGATTTACCCCAGATTCTGCATCGAATACCTTTGGCCAACAAACCATTAATACAAATTTGAGGTAACAAATATACATTTGAACCTTTTGGTCCCCTTAGAGTTGGTACATGGGAAATAAGATAAAGAGCTTGTTGCTAGGACGTGACCGGAACTGGAAATGCTAAAGTGGATGATGGAGTGATCGGTCCATGTGAGGTCTCTGAGGTGGCTGTATTTGTTGCTGGAGGTGAAGATGGAGTCCAGCGTGTGTCCTGCGGTGTGTGTAGGGTTATGGTGATCTGGGTCAATCCGAGGCTGTTCACATTGTCAAGGAGTTGTGCAGTGTTATTATTGTTGATGTGGAAATTTAGGTAGCTGAGGAAGATTTAGTCCTTGGAGTGTAAGGCTAGGTGTGCAGTGAAGTCTGCAGAAACTGGAGCACAGACCCAGGGGTCAGTATGCAAGGGTGTCTGATGGTTGTCTTATCGTCAATGTGGAGCTTGATCTTCAGATGTTCCATGGGAATGGTGGTGTTGGTGCACTGTATAATCTCTTTGTACATGATGGCTGTATCGCTTCCTGACTTGTTTGTGTGGTCCAGATGAGTGATTTTATATCCATTGGTAGTGGCTGTGACATTGTCTGGGATGGATGTGGGGTTGAGCCAGGTCTTGGAGAGAAATGTGATGTCAGGTGTGAGGGTGATGATGAGGTCCTATAATTCAGTGAAATGCTTGTGTATGGAGCGCTTGTTGAGGAGTAGGCAGTGGAGTCGGTGTGTCGCTTCTGGCATGGTGTGATGAACCCTTCTCAGTCCTGGGTAGTTGTGATAAAAAGCAGGCAGGCTAAATCAAAGGAACAAGTGTAAACCATTTAGAAGTACTAAAACAACAAGTAAGTAAAAACATGACAAAATAAAAATCTGACACCAAGTTTTAAAAGTATAGTGTATTTTTAGCTTAAATAAGATACCAAAATGACAAAAGTCTGTAGGGGGAAACCAGAGGTGAATTTTCAAAGTTAAGTAAAATTACTGTAACTTAGTCTTTTAAATGGAATGAGTTGTTGCAAGGGCTGGTATCCAACGGTCTAACACGTCCGGAAGGACTCTCTTGGACTAGCCATAATGGGTTGGGGGGAAGTCAGCCCTGGGGACCATTCAGGTCCATGAGTGACACTTACCTGTCACTTTCAGTAGTCTTAAGATCCTCCATTCACGTTTATCCTTTTACCGCAATCCAACAAAGAAGTTGTCTTGATACTGGAGGTGCAAAATGCTGAGTGTTCCTGGGGCAACCCTGGTATCCATGAGCATCAGGGGTTGTCTCTGATCTCAGTTTCCTACAGTGCAGAGGGATGGGGGGGGCTGGGGTATCCAGTGCAGGCCCAGTCTCTACTGGTCTTCCGTTCCAGCGGTCTACAGCGGTTGCCTGTTGGCGCGTTCTTTCTTGCAGAGTAACTGGTGCCCACTTTGATGTTGGCATGGCTCCCACGGACGTGGGGCCACCTTGGGTAGGTCAGGACTAGGTTGCTGTGGCACAGACAGGGTACTTCAGCACCCATTTTAGTTCTTTAGTGCAGGTTCTTCCAAGTGTGTGTTCCTGGTGCTGAACAGAGTGTAGGAAGCTGGGTTTCTGTTGCAGTAACCCCCCCCCACACTTTTTGACAGATTTGTGATGCACTATGACTTGATGTGCCCTGGGTCCCTGCCAATCATGTTTCCAGGGCCATTGTTCTTTCTCAAAACTGTACCTTTGTACCCCTCAATTGGCCCTCTGAGTCCCTTGTAATAGGTACCATGGGTACCAAGGACACTGTGACCCGGTAGGGCCTCTAAGGGCTGCAGCACATATTGTGCCACCCTTAGAGGTCCTGTACCTTAACACACACACACACTGCCATTGCAGGCTGCGTGTTTTGGTGCAGAGAAAAGTGAAGAGTCGACATGGCACACATTCCTGTGTGCCATGCCTACAACCCACTGCCTATGACACCTCTCTAGCTGGGTGCATTGCATGAGCACTAAACCCTTACAGTGTGTAAGTTCATTCTTAGACAGTGTACGTGCGGTAAAGCTATAAAGAGTATATGGTCTGGAAGTTTGTCATTACGAACTCCACAGCACCATAATGGCTTTACTACTGTTGGTAGCAAACTTCTCAGCATAATAAACCCACAATGATGCCAGTGTTGGATTTATTATACAATGCACTTAAAGGGCATCTTAGAGATGCCCCCTGAAAAACTACCAGCCTCTGGTGGGTTCCCTGACTAGTAAACACCAGCCTGCTACCACGAGACATGTTTCTGGACCCCTGGGGTGGTAGCCTTCACTCCCTGAGCCCAAAACTAAGCCTTTCGTGGGCGGGGGAGTTTCAAAGGCCTTGCCCCCTTTGTAACGCGACCCCCAGCCTCACCTGCTATCAGGATCATGCCCTCTTCCTGTCTCTCCTCCTTTTCAGCGGAAAGATAGGCGGGAAAGAATTGGAACAGTTCAGCAGGTGTGCCCGTCTCTGCCAACCCCACCCCTCAGTTGGGGAAGGCGAGGTGAAGCCCACTATTCAGTGCTCGCCATCTTGCAGATGGCAGGCACTCTCCAATCAAGGTTAGGGATTGTCCCCCCCGCCCCCCTCCCACATGGGGTGAGCACACCAAGGGTGTAGTCACCCTAAGGTCAGTAGCCCGTTGGCTACTGACTTCGAGACCCCTAAAACGCCCCCTGAATACAGTATTTAGGGGGCAGCCCTGAACCACGAAGACTGATTCACCCTACCTAAGAAGAAGGATGAAAGAACGCACCCAGCAGAGGAGACTGCAGACAAGAACTGACTTGGCCCCAGCCCTACCAGTACGTCTGCAGTTTCCAGAGAGCCTTTGCCAAAAGTTGCCTTGTCCCCGAGTGCTCCAGAGTCTGAGTCCACCATGGGATGACCCCTCCAGGACTCCTCAACATCGCCTGCAGCCTCTCCACGGAGACCCATCCGAACCGCGAGTGGCCCGGTAAGGTGAAATCCGATCTCAAGACACCCCTGCATGCAGCCACCCTGCCTCCTGGAGAAGAGAACCCGAGGTGCACCTACGCCCCCGAGCCCTCCATCTTACCTGCCCCGCTGTTGGCTGCTCCCGGAAGTCTTCCTGGACTGAGCGTGCAGCATGCAACCAAAATCCAAAACTGGCAACAGGGCACCCAACGCCAAAACAGCACCCTGCACCCAGCCGCCCCTGTGCCGCTGCAGGTGCACCTATTGTGCTAACTCTGATCTCCCTTGGCCCTGAGCCTAACACCAGGAGCTTTGCTCCCACAACCCTGTGGCCTGCTCGTGAGCAGCCACCAACCGGAGACCCCCATCCCCCTTTAGATAACATTGGGCCTCAGCATTCTGCACCATGCCGCCCTAGTGCCGCTGAGGGTGCTTTGAGAGTGCATCCTCGACCCTGGGGGAACCCTGGTTCTACCCCCAAAATACCAACTCCTACAAACCAGTACTTACCTGTAAACTGACAACTTAATTTCCTCTCATAGGATTGCATTGACTGCTTTTCTTTGAAAGTTCTTCTAAGTGTGGAGTTGGATTGTATGGAAACTTGAAATACTGCAAATGTACCAAAAGTGAATTACTTACCTTTTGTCTATGAAATGTCTCGGTGTGATATCTAGGCCTATCACACTGATTAGCAAAAGTAACTTAAAAAGAAATCCAAGAAGCAACGTGATCTGTAATCTACAAAGTAACTGAAAAGTAATTCTGATGATTGACTTACCTGTAAATCAACCAACTACATTTGAACCTGCATTCAACTGTAAATTATTGCGTAAGTACTGCAAAGTATTATTTCACTCACCTACACCAGGCCTGGCTTTGTTCTAGAAATAAAATAGCGAAAAAATATATCTGAAAGACACGTTGGTGATAGATTCCTTACCTTAGAATATCCCCAGGCGTCAGACTGGATCCGCAAAGTTTTCGTCAGCAGTACCCCTGCACGATGGCAGGCGTTGTCGTACGGCTCCGCGTACGTCGCTGGCGTCGTAGCCGGCGAGAGGACGTCGTCCGCGCTACTTAGACGCGCCCATGCGCGCTGACATCAGTTCTTTCTTTTTCCGCGCAGCAGAGCAGATCCGAGAGCGAGCGGTACCCCTAGTTAAAAGTTTAACTTGGTTTCTAACAACTTCTTTTGTCGTGTACTTGTTTCCTGGTGCAATAGAGATGCCCGGGTTTAAGTCCTGTAGGGCCTGCTGCCGCAACATGTTAGTGTCGGACCCTCACGATGTGCGTCTCTTCTGCTTGGGGCACGCCCATGACCCTGAGGCGTGCCCCTTGCCGGGCCATGGTGCCAAAAGCTTTGCGGGAGCATTCCTGAAAGTTGTTGGAGGTCCGGCAATCGGTTCCGCGCCGATCTAGGTCCCGATCCCGTGGGAGGTCAAGGGACCAGTCGCGGAGCCATCAGCATCGATATGCGGGCTCTGCAGTGGGATCTGAAGTTCCAGTGGACGCAGCATCAGGGGAACCTGTCCGACAACGTTCAGATCTCAGAGGGCTCTGCATAGGACTTGCAGTGGTGGCTCACGAACCAGCGTTGGGTCAGCGGCAGATCCCTCTCCCTTCCCCAACCGAAGCACACAGTAGTGACGGATGCGTCCCTCTTGGGTTGGGGCGACCACATGGGAGAGGCGGAGATCAGAGGCCTCTGGTCTCCGGCGGAGTCCAAGCTTCATATCAACCTTTTGTAGCTCAGGGCGATCCTACTTGCACTCAAAGCATTCCTTCACTCTGTCAAGGGGAGAGTAGTGCAGGTGTTCACAGACAACACCACCGCCATGTGGTACTGCAACAGGCAAGGCGGGGTGGGATCGTGGGCCCCATGTCAGGAGGCTCTACGTCTCTGGACGTGGCTGGAACGTCAAGGCATTTCCTTGGTGGTTCAACACCTGGCAGGTTCACTGAACGCCAGAGCGGACAAACTCAGCCGACGGTGCATGTTGGATCACGAATGGCGTCTTCACTCAGAGGTGGGCAAGGTCTTTGAGCAGTGGGGAGAACCTTGGTGATATCTTCGGCACCGAAGAGAACGCGCAATGTCAGCAGTTTTGCGCGTTGGAGTTTCCAAGGCGGCACTCGCTAGGCGACGCTTTTCGTCGCAAGTGGAGTTGTGGTCTGTTGTACGCCTTTCCGCCTACACCACTTCTGCCCGGAGTGCTGAAGAAGATCAGGCGGGACCGGGCCCAAGTCATTCTTGTGGCACCGGACTGGGCTCGCAGAGTTTTTTATCCCGAGCTATTCAGTATGAGCGTGGATCCCCCGATCCATCTGCCCCTTCGGGAGGATCTCCTGTCGCAGCAACAGGGGACGGTCCTACACCCGAACCTGTCCAGCCTCCTTCTCCTTGTGTGAAGATTGAGCGGCGACAGCTGATTCCATTTGACTTGCCTCCCGAAGTCTGTAATGTGATTCTGGCAGCGAGGCGTCCCTCCACTAAAACGGTATACGCCTGTCGGTTGAAAGAATTTGTGGCATGGTGCACAGGAAAATCTGTTGATCCTCTTGCTGCCCCTCTTTCTGAGGTCCTATTGATCCTTCCTTCTTTGGCCCAGCAGGGCTCTGCTCTGGGCCAAGGGATACCTTTCTGCTCTTTCAGCCTTTCTTAGGCTGCCTGTTCAGCCCTCTCTTTTCAAGTCCCCAGTTGTCAATAATAATAATAATAAATGAGTTTCTAAAGCGCATGGTTATACTACCCAGTATTTCCCCGCGCTGCAGCTAGTTACCCGTCACTGGACAGGATGCGCAGGATGAAAACCGAACCTCGCAGAGGCATTATATGTGGAAGAGCCATGTTTTTACATTTTTTCGGAAGATTCCCTCCAATGGTTCAGACCTGAGTGACTACGGAAGGTCATTCTAGAGTTTAGCAGCCAGCCATCTGAAAGATCTCCCTTCTCCCCCCCCCCCCCCCCCACCCCCCAATCCGTGCTCTTTTGATTACTGGTAGTTCTACCCTTCCTGTTCCCACAGATCTCAGAGCCCTGGTAGGTATGTAAGGGGTCAGTGGATTGTGTAGGTAGCTAGGGCCCTCTCCCTGCAGGATGCGGTGACTAATGCATAGTGTTTTGAACACAATTATCTCCCTAACCGGGAGCCAGTGTAGCGTTGCGAGAGCGTTCTTGGATGGCGCTCTTCTGGGTAGCCTCAGAACAAGGCGAGCTGCCGCATTTTGAATGCCTTGCAGTCTTTGAACACACCTCCTATTTGCCCCAAGGTACAGCGCATTCCCGTAGTCCTGGCGCGATGTCACCAGTGCATGGACCAGCGTTTTTTTGGCGGCTGCAGGGGGCACATCTAGTGTCTTCCGGAGGACCTTCATTATTCCGAAACATTTTCCGGCAACCACCCTGGTGTGGTGGTCGAAGAAAGTTTTGGGTCCAACCATATTCCCAAGTTCTTACCCTGTTCCTTGGGAGCGGGGGTGGAGCCCAGGGACTCTGAGGCCACCACCTTGAGGTCCATATAGACGGAGTCCTGCCAACTATTAGAACCTCCGTCTTGTTTCCATTCAATTTAAGGCAATTGCTAACCATCCAGACCTCTAGCTCCTGTAAGCAAGTGGAGAAATTGGTGTCTGCCTTGTGATGGGCTTGCGATAGGGATACAACTAATTGCGTGTAATCCGCATATGGCATAACACTGTCGTATTTTGCAATTCGGTCTGCTAAGGGGGACATATACAAATTAAAAAGGGTGGGACTAAGGATAGACCCCTGGTGTACTCCTTGTGTCAGCCTAATGCTTTTCGAGTAGAATGGCCTCTGAGACACTTGGAAGCTCCGATCTTGTAAGAAGGATCTCATCCATTTCAAGGCCCATTTGTCCAGCCCTCCTTTTTTGAGGCATCGCAGGAGCAACGAGTGGTTGACGGTAGCAAAAGTGGCGCTGAGGTCAAGCAGCACCAGCGCCACCGTCTTGCCGTCATCTGCATGCCTAAGTATTGTTTCAGTAGATACCAGCAGAGCTGACTCCGTTGAATAAGAGGCCCGAAAGCCTGACTGAGTGGGATGTAATAGGTTGTGCTCATTCATATGAGGTTAGTTGTATGTTAACCATCTTCTCTGCCATTTTGACAAAGTATGGAAGGAGCGAGACTGGTCGGTAATTATCCAACTTGCTTGCCTTCACCCCTGTTTTTTTCTTAATTGGGATGACGACCGCCTCCTTCCATTGCCTAAGGACCGCCCCTGATTCATAGGAGAGTTTCAGGAGGTGACCAATATAGGGAGCCAAGATTTCTATACTCTCTCTTAGGGTCTTAGGTTTCATGGGGTCCTTGGGTGAGCCGGACTTGATACTTAAGGCAATGTTTTTAAGCTCCTCCAATGATGGGGGGACAAATCTAGAGAGGCTCGGGGTCTTCTCTATGCTAGGCTCCTCATCTCCCACTCCCCTCCATTCCTTGCCTCGTCTGGGAAGGTGGAATACATTTTTGCTACCTTGTCTGAGAAAAAATCTGCGATCAGGTCGCAGGTTTCTACTGAGCAGCTATTTGGCGGCGCGGTTCTGGTAAGTGACGATATGTCCTTGAAAATTCCAAATAATTCTCAGGACGAGTTTTCTGCCTGCTCTATTCTCGAGTTATAGTAAGTTGCTCGAGTCCTTCTTATTAGTGAGTGATAGGTTCTAAGTTTTGTTTTGTAGTCGGCCTTCTTAAGATTGGATGAGTCTCTCCTCCAGACCCGTTCAGCGGTTTTACACGTGGACTTCATTCTCCTAAGTTCATCATTGAACCACGGCGCAGATTTTTACTGTCTCCTGGGGGCATTAGTCGACCATGGTGCAACTTGATCTAGTGCCTTGGTGATCCTGTTGTCTAGAGCGGTGCATGCAGTATCTGTCATTGCCACCTGGTGGACCTCCCAACTGAAGGGCAGCATTGAAATTGGCCGCGGAGAACTTCGCCCACTTCCTCTGTAGGCTACCAGTCCCCACCTTCATACGGGGAGTGGGCTTGGGTACTGCCGCACTGAAGGGGATCAGATAATGATCTGACCAAGGCACTGCGGTGGGTCTCAATTGTTACCCCCCCCCCTCTCCAGTTGGCGAAAATGGGGTCCAATAAATGGCCCTGTTGGTGGGTAGGGAGGGAAGATTGCCGACCCATATGTAGTGTAGCCATTTCTTGACAGAGTTCTTGTGCTGCGGAGTTCTCCTTATCATCAAAGTGTAGGTTCAAGTCCCCCAGCACCAGCAATTTGGAATACCGGAGTGCCGGTTGTATGACTTGTTCCTTGAGGCTGGGCGCAAACAATGTGTTCGGCCCCGGTGGTCTATAAATTAAGTATCCCTTAATGATATAACTGTCGGTTGCCGTAATTGTAAAGAAGCCCGCCTCACTAGATTTCTCAAAGGCATTACTCACCTTTTCCCTCCTATTCCTTTTGTGATGCCTCAATGGGACTTGAACCTGGTTGTCACGTATCTGATGTGCGCTCCATTTGAGCCTCTTCATAACTGTCCTTTGCGGTTATTGACTCTGAACCTGTCTTCCTTGTGGCCATCACCTCCGCCCGGCGGGTGAGTGCGCTCCAGGCTCTTTCCTGCAAACCTCCTTTCCTAGCGATTCATCCGGACAAGATTGAGCTTCGACCGCGTCCCTCCTTTCTACCAAAAGTAGTCTCTGCCTTTCATCTGGGGCACACTGTAAATCTGCCCAATTTCTTTCCGCCTCCGTACCCTTCAAGAGGAGAGGCTCCACAGTCTGAACCCAAAACGTGCGCTCTCGTTTTATCTCCATCGCACACAACAGTTCCGAGTAGATGACCAGCTCTTTGTTGGCTACGTGGGCGCTAAGAAAGGCCGGGCTGTGCACAAGCGAACTATCTCCTGATGGGTTGTCTTGTTACTCTCTGGCTAAAAAGGAACCTCTGGTTGGGCTGCGCGCCCATTCTACCAGGGCGACAGCAGCTACTACAGCGTTGGGACGTGGTGTCCCCCTGTAAGACATCTGTCAGGCGGCCACTTGGCCCTCGTTGCATACTTTCTCTAAGCACTATTGCCTTGACTGTCTGGTCTGGAGAGACGGCTTCTTTGGCCGTTCAGTTCTCCGTTACTTTCTGGTGTAATCTCACTCCGCAGACCCATCACCTGGGTTGGTATTGCTTGGGTATGTATTCTAAGGTAAGGAATCTGTCACTAACGTGTCGCTTTCAGATGAACAAGTTACTTACTTTTGTAACGCTATATCTGTAAAACACATTGGTTAGTGATAGATACCTTACCGCCCGCCCATCCTCCCCGTTCTGCCAACTGTTCTCTAGGGTTCAGGTCATCCCTTTCAGGGCTCTAGTTCTATAGCACCAGTAGTTGGTCTCTGGCATAGCTCTGCACTCCTGGCGCGGAAAAGTTGTGCACAGAACTGACTTCAGCACGTGTGGGCGCATCTAAGTAGCTCTGACGTCATCTCGCCGGATACGATGCCAGCGACGCACGCGGAGCCATACGACGACGCCTGCCGATGCGCAGGGGTACTGCTGACGAAAACTTACCGGATCCAGTCTGACGCCTGGGGATATTCTAAGGTTATGAATCTATCCCTAACTAATGTCTCTTACAGATATATCGTTACACAAGTAAGTAACTTGTGCTTTTATACAAACCAATTGGTCTGAGTACAGTCTTTGTGTGTGTGACATCATGACCTGCCTGAGTTGGTACAATAAATGCTTAACACTACCCTCAGATAAAGCCTTAGTGCTCGCCCACACTACCACAAATAGAGATTAAGGTGCTATCTACTTTTACCTCTGCCTACCTTTGGGGTTCCACTGGACTCTCTACACACTATCCCTTACTTTGGAATAGTATATACAGAGCCAGCTTCCTACACAGAGGGCTACTGAACTAGCCCTTGGAGTAATTTCTTCTGTCCTGGCACAAGTGGAGGCCTGTTTCCAGCTGGTCCTTTGGGTTCTGCAGGCACAGTCCATCTTGAGTGCTGCCTCTTTCTGCTGGGTCCAGCAAGCAGGAGTGCAGTTCTTCTTCTTTCTGGGCACAATAAGTCTTTTTTTTTTTTTGCAGCGTGAATCTTTCTGGATTCACTATGCTGTGCATTATTCCGCGATCTGGTGGTTGGGTCCGGATTCGTAGTCTTTCTTCTGTGTTTTTAAAAAAAAATTTTTAGCCCATGTGGGCGTCGACGTCCCACCATTTGGTGCACCTCTCTTGACATTGTCGTGCTTCCTGCGGAAGTCCCACCTTTGGGGTGCCATCTTCAGATTCTTTTTTTCGCCGTTGGGTCTGGATCGTCATCGAGAAGCTCCAGAGTTTTAAACGAAGGAAGAAGGAAAATACGCGAGTTTCATCAAAAGATAATTTACAGAAGACTACAGAGAGGAAGGAAATACAGCCGGGACGGCGAAGGAGGGGATCCTCGAAATTCTTCGACACCCATAGGAAAATGCGCACTCAGGGACTCTGAGCGCAATGGACAAGACACCATTTAAATTCTGCCCTAACTGCCACCACAAGTACGCGCAGAAGGACCAACATCCGGTCTGCAACCTTTGCCTGCCGATTGACCACGAGAGCAAGGACCGCAACGCCTGTTCCGCATTCACGCCGAAGACACTTCGGGTGAGAGAAAGACATAGGAGAGCCAACTTCAACATGGAAGGCAAGGTTAAGTCCCCGTGGCTGTACGATCTGGGCCTCTCCACCGACGATGAAGACAACATCGCCGAAGGACCTGATGTCTTCACGGTCGCAGAGACTGATAAGAAAACGCCTGACGAGGTAAGAGACACGTCGAGTACGAAACCCCCGAAAGGGCCCCGAAAATCTGAAAGTGACTCTCGAAAAACAAGAGTCAAAGTCCTCAAAAGGAACACCGGCGCCGAAAATTTAGACGACCGCGAGTAGATCCAAGGACAGAAGGCCCAGCGGATCCTTCGAGAAGGACTCCCTGGTGCCGAAGGCCGCCGAAAGACAGAGTTAGTCGAAGCAGGCCCACGAGGTGGGGCGCTCCGCGACAAAAGACAAGGCCGTGTCGACGCAAGCTCCGTCGAAGAGACCTGCGGTCGACGCTGAACACGTCTCCGAAATGGAGAAGAAAAAGAGAAGGCTCGAGGCGGAGATGGAGAGCATCCTTCAGGGGAAGAAGAATTTCGACGAAAAAATTAAGAAATTCTAGATCCCAACGATCCCGTCGACGGAGGTCGTCGAGATCGAGGAACAGGAGGAATTCGACGCCGAAGAGCCCCTACTATGAGGGAGAAGATGTGGAAGAGAATGAGCAGTCGATCTACGGCTCGGCGCCGTCGACGACTCATGAGCTGGAATGGCAGGACATCGACGCCGAAAATCCCGAAGAGCCCGTGGAGACTTATCCTTTGAGGCCTTCGCCGCCAGACGACATCCGGGCATACAACAAGGTCGTCAAGAGCACTGCAGCAGCTTTTGGGGTGAAATTGGACAAGGAGAAGCCGAAAGCAGATTTCCTACTCGAGACTCTGCTCCCCATCCAGACGAGGAGCCAGTTCCTCCCCATGCTCCAAAGCGTGATGAACCAAGGGAAGGAGGCGTTTAAGGACCCAGCAACATGCCGGTCCATCATGCCCAGAACGGAAAAGAAATACAAGCACTCCTCGCAGGATCCTCCTTGCATCAAGGGATCGGTCATTGCCGACTCCATCATTGCTCCCACGGCCAGGAAAAGAGCCAATGTGCCGGCGACCTCGGGACCACCGCCTGATAAGGAGAGCAGAAGGATGGACCTCACTGGAAGGAAGGTGGAAAGAATCGCCGCAATGCACTGGCGCATGGCAAACTCTAATGCGCTACTGAACAGGCACCAGTCCCAGCATTGGGATGAGATGGGGGGGAACTAATCAAGCATCTCCCAGAAGAGTACTGACAAAGGGCTTCCCATCTAGTGGAGGAGGGGAAGAATATCGCCAACTCATGCATTAAGACTGCATTGGACGGGGCTGAGACTTCGAGCAGACTAATGGACATAGGGATCACTAAAAGGAGGCAGGCCTGGCTCAGAATTTCTGGATTCAAACAAGAGGTCCAGAACAACATACTGAACACCCCTTTCAATGGTGAAACGCTGTTCGGGGCACCGGTGGACGAGAAGCTCTCCCAACTGAAGAAGGAAAATGAGACGGCAAGGTCCATGGGGCCCTGGAATTCAGAGGGATGAGAAGAGGTACCCCATCTCGGAAACCCTACGGAAGGGGAGGAAACCAGCAGGGAACGTCACCCCAGGCATTCCAGCAAGGACAGCAGGGTGACAGTCACAGCCAACAGGGACAGCAGAAGCAGAACTGGCAGTACCAGCCTCGAGGCCAGTCCTTTCGCGGGAGGGGAAACGGACGTGGCCAAAGAAGGAGAGGGAGACCAACCCTCATCTAAGTGACTTCGCACGCAAGGAGACGCTCACCCCCAGCATACCCCGAGGGGTGAAGCGCAAAATAAGCACAGTGAGGGGGGTACACAAAACAAGCGCCTACGTGCATAAAACACCGGTAGGTGGAAGACTGGGGCTTTACCTTCAACAATGGCAACAAATAACCTCAGACAAATGGATACTCAACGTCATACAGCACGGATACTGCATAGAGTTACAGAAAAGGCCTCCAAACAAGAAACCAAAGAGTAGACAGCGCTCGGGTCAAGAGCTTGCTCAACTCAGAGAGGAGACACTACAACTACTAAAAAAGGGGGCCATAGAACCAGTGCCCTCCAGAGAAAGGAACAAGGGAGTGTACTCAAACTACTTCCTGGTACCAAAGGTGGACGAATCACTAAGACCCATCCTGGACCTACGATTCCTAAACCAATTCATAAAGACGCAAAAATTCAAAATGACATCACTACAAGAAGTGCTACCTCAAATACGAGGCGGAGACTACATGTCCACCATGGATCTCAAAGATGCCTACCTGCACATCCCAATGAACAGCCGCCACAAGAACCTATTAAGGTTCAACATCAACCAGGATCATTACCAATTCACAACCCTGGCATTCGGTCTGAAATACGCCCCAAGGATTTTCACAAAATGCCTTGCAGCAGTAGCAGCGTACCTACGAAGGGAAGGGATTCATGTGTATCCTTACCTAGACTGGCTAATCAAGGCAAGCACTCGCGACAAATGCGAGGAACACGCAGAGCGGGTGACAAGAACACTAACAAACCTGGGGTTCTCGATACACTGGGGGGGAAGTCATCAATGGAACCGGAACCGGTGAAGATCTTCCAGGGGGCAAAGATCAACACCATAGACAGAACGGTCATGCCCAGCGACAGAAGAACAATAGCCCTGCTGAAGGAGACTCGTCTCTACCAGAAGGGGCGAGCTCTGACAGTGAGAACAGTGAGCAAGATCATGGGAATGATGGTGTCATGCATCCACCTAGTCCCCAATGTACGCATTCACATGAGACCATTCCAAGAATGGCTGCAACAGCAATGGTCACAAGCAAGCGGGAGTTTGGAAGATCTAGTGGTTGTTACGCACGCAGTGCAGGAGGAGATGGCATGGTGGAACAGGGAGAACATAACTACAGGAAAGTCATTGATACCACCAAACCCAACTGTGACCATCATCACGGACGCATCACAAATAGGATGAGGAGCACACATGGACAAGCTCAGAGTGAGGGGTCTGTGGACTCCGGCAGATGCGGTCAGACACATCAATTACCTGGAATTGAAGACTGTCCTGCTAGCTCTGAAGGCCTTCCAGAAGCAGCTATACAACCAGAGTGTGTTGATACAGACGGACAATACTACAACCATGCTCTACATCAACAAGCAGGGAGGGACACAATCGTTCCCCCTTTCCACTCTGGCACAGGAGATTTGGAGATGGGCCATCCCACTCAAGATAGACCTGCTGGCCATACACCTACCAGGGAAGGAGAATGTGGAGGCAGACTGGCTCAGCAGGCAAACCTCGGCATCCCACGAGTGGGAGCTCAACGGACAGGAAACGCAGAGGCTATTCCAAAGGTGGGGAACACCGACAATAGACCTGTTTGCAACACACCAGAATGCAAAATGCCGAAACTTCGCATCCACACAACCAGAACAGCAATCCCAGGGGAATGCCCTATGGATAAGTTGGTCAAAGACATTTGCCTACGCTTTTCCGCCGATACCACTGTTGCACAGGGTGCTCGACAAGTGCAGGACCAGCAACATGACACTGATCCTAGTGGCACCGCAGTGGGCAAGACAGACATGGTTCTCACAAATAGTGGAAATGGCACAAGGCACTCCTCACAAATTCGCAAAAAGAAAGGACCTGCTCTCCATGCAGAACGGAGAGGTGCTATATCAAGAGCCAGAGAGCCTCAGCCTGGCGGCATGGCTCCTGAAGACTTAGAGTTTGCGCACCTTAACCTACCTCCAAGCACTATGCGAGTGCTGCGGGAGGCAAGGAGACCAACAACACGCAAATGCTATGGGGAGAAATGGAAAAGGTTTACACTATGGTGCAGCAAAAAGAAACTACAGGATAAATTGACAATAGAGTCAACGGTGCTTAGATACCTCATACACCTACTGAAAAGTAATCTATGCTCGTCCTCCCTAAGGGTACACCTAGCGGCGATCGTAGCTTACACACGAGGGGAGACAGGAGGAAGCTTCTTTACGTCACAAGTAGTAAAGAGATTCCTGGAAGGGGCGAAAAGAATTGCGCCACCAAAGAGGATGCCCCCGCCGGCATGGAACCTCAACGTGGTCCTAACAGAACTTATGAAGGCGCCGTTTGAGCCCATCCACAAGGCCTCACTGCAAATGCTGACAATGAAAACAGCCTTCCTGGTAGCGATAACCTCGCTGCGCAGGGTGAGCGAGCTGCAAGCACTGACGCTGCAAGAGCCCTACATCCAGATACACAAAGATAGGGTGGTATTGATAACGGACCCGCACTTCATGCCTAAGGTGGTGTCTGCATTCCACATGAACCAGACAATTCAAATACCGAGTTTCTTTCAAAACCCAACAACAAGCGCAGAAAAGGCGCTGTACACTCTAGACGCTAGAAGGGCTGTGATGCACTACATTGAGAGGACCAAGGAGCACAGGAAAACCAAACAGTTCTTTTTGTCCTTTGCAACTAGTTTCCTGGGTAGACCAGTGTCAAAAGGCACCATCGCACGATGGATCGCACTAACAATACAATTCTGCCACAAACAGGCGGGGCAGGAGCTGTCGCAGGGGCCACAGGCCCACTCCACAAGGAAGAAGGGAGCAACTATTGCCTTTCTGGCAAATACGCCCATTCAAGACATATGCCTGGCGGCAACATGGGCTTCTGTGCACACGTTCACTAAGCACTACTGCGTGGACATACAGATGAACAAGGAAGCACAAGTAGGACAGAAGGTGCTTCAACATATATTCAACGACCTACGCTCATCTACCATCCAGCCGCCACAAAGATAACAAACCGCTACACCTGTCGGTGTAGTTTTGCAGCTTGAAGATCTTTCTGGATTCACTAGCGAACCCACCCACCTCCGCCAGGAAGATGAGGCTGGAGAAAGAGGTGGAAGGACAAGGAATAACAGAACAAAGAAAATACTAAAAGGAAAATTGAAAAGGAAATTAATAGAATGCCTAGGGTTTAAAAAACAACAAAAAAAAGAGAGAAGGGGAAAAAATAACCCGAAGATGGCGCCCCAAAGGTGGGACTTCCGCAGGAAGCACGACGACGTCACGAGAGGTGCGCCAAATGGTGGGACGTCGACGCCCACCTGGGCTACAAAAAAAAAAAAGAAACAGAAGAAAGACTACGAATCCGGACCCAACCACCAGATCGCGGAATAATGCACAGCATAGTGAATCCAGAAAGATCTTCAAGCTGCAAAACTACACCGACAGGTAAGAAACTATTCGTTCCACTAGTGGGCACAGCAAACTCGGCCCTCTTCTGTGGGTCCCTTGGGTTCAGCAGGTGCAGTCCTTCTGTCTGTCTTCCATTTCAGTACTGATCTGAGGTTTGTGGGACTGGGATGCGACTTTTATGCCATCTTATTGTTTGTGGGAGGGAAGAACTCACTTGCCAATAGGGCAGATGTTCCCACGAGGCAACACTTCCCACTTTAATTCACTTCCTTGGGGTTTGGTCACCAAACTATCCCAAGCTACCCCGGTCTACCCAAATCCAAGGTGGTGCAATTCTTCTTCCCCTGTGAGGAGCTTCCTGCTCACCCCTGGAGTGTACTCCTCCTAACCAGCCACTGTTCCTGGAAAACCGGTTTCGCAGTGCTGTTTCCCCCTCGGGGGGAGGGGCGGGGGGTGGGGGGGTGACAGCCCGTCTGCCTGCACAAAGGTAAAAAGAACAATTGATGGACGGAATGCTGAAAAATGCCAAACACTCATCCCCAGTCAGAGATCTGGGCCTAAATCTATTGTTTTTTGCTCCCCACGCTCTTGCAGTTTGGACTCAGCCATATGCAAATCATTCTTGAGCCTGCTCCCCATAAAGAAGCAGACAGGCGAAGATGTGATTGGCATTTGCTTGACTGAGGCGGTAGCTTCTTTGAAGCTGGGCCATCTGTGGCCACTGCTCGGTAGTCATCCTGCTGGAGAAGGTTATGCCTCCTTCCATCAGCGATTTTCTTTGTTACATGTTCCTGGGAGCGGGTCACACTTGCTAGCAGTTGGCAGCCTGTTGTCTCGGGTCACAATTGCTGCAGATAGCCAGCTTGCTGTTAAAGGTTACTTAAAATCTGATCTCAGCCATGAGTCTGATTTAATGTAATGCCTAATTTGATATCTTGGGGTAATATCTTTGGCGGTCTCCAATAGAAGTTAGTGACTAGTGAAACTCTTATGTTAGCCAGTGAGACCACCAACCTCGCTACAGTGAAAAATGCAATTTTGTGTTTTGAAGATTAGGGCATGTTAAACATGAAAGGAACAAGGCCTTATTTTCAATAAGAGGCCCCCTGCCTGGTGGGCTACCTAGGCCTTCCCTAGAATCGGCTTGATTAATATTAAAAAGGAAGGCTTGGACCTGTCAAAACCTACTAGCCCATGGTACCTCTCGTACCATATACTAGGACTTATAGGTAAGTTATATAAGCCACTCAGGTGTTAGCCAATTGTACCCATACTTGGAGGTCAGAGCACATGCACGGGGTCTGGACTGCAGTGCCCAGAGTACCACAAAGTCGAAAAACCAGCATCATCAGTCCAAAAATGTGGAGGGGTATGATCATACAAAAAGAGGTACATTCATGGCAGCTCCACATTGCTTCAAACATTTCCAGAACTGCTGTAGCACCTGAGAGTGGAATAATGTAAGGAATCTTCAGGATTTAAGTAACTCTTTCATTAGAAACCAGTAAATGAGTTGGCCTTAATTCTCTTCAAATGCTCAGGCTAGTTTAGTTTTACATAGCTGTAACATATCATAAATTCCTAAGCTCCTAACTCCCTTATGTTTTGTTTTCAAATGAAATGTTAGACAGGTTTATTGATTTTATTTAGCTCTGTATTTATTTTATTTTGTAGAGGTGAAGAAACAACATTTAGCCTACTGGACCTACGACCAGCAACTGAATATCACACCAGGTAAAACTGAGATTCATAATCTTTTTGCAACCCAAGCGATTGTGCATATGTGTATCAAACTGTTTTCAAAAAAATGTTGGATGGTCACTCAAATAAGACTAGAACATTTGTAACACTTGGACTCATTTCTTATTTTTTTTTACTCAATATCTCAATCAGTTTATTAATTTAATCATGCTGGTCTGTTCTAGTCCTGATCTCAGAGGGCTACCTTTAAATCTTTTGGAGTGATGCACACCTAATTTAGGATGCACACCTAGAGCCTCTAATTTTGTTTGGATGATTATTAAAACGTTGTTTTCCAAAGCTCAAACTTGAGTGAATTAAATGATTGTGATTGCAAAACACATTTTGGGCACATCCGATTCTGGTTTGTATCTGAAAACTAGGTGAATGAACAGATCAGTAAGCAGAGAATAATGCCTTCTCAGCATGGTAATTCTAGAAGCTTCTAAGATTGCAGGCATCCTTTATTTGTTGGTCTTCTATGTCACTATCCATAGTTGCTATCTACATTGTAGCTCACAGTGATTGGCTGTGGTAAGTTGCAGTTTAGTGGGTACAAGCCTTTTTTTGAGGTGGTACCCCTTTTTTGTTCCGCACCTGCGACTAATTACTCCTGCTGGTAGAACATTGGACCTGGGTTTGCTACTACCATAAAACCAGAAGGTGAACCTCGAAAACCGCCTACACAATAGTCTATACATTTATGTGTTTTCTTCCATAGGAGGGCATTGTGCGTAATTGCTCACACCTGTGAGATAGTTTCTCAACTTTGGAAATTCATAACAAAATAAGTACTTACCTGTGAACTAAGTTCTTGGTCTGAAAAAATTATATAAAATTAAATATAACTTTTTGGAAATTGGTCTCGATTTATTTTGTGTGTCTCATTTATTGCCTCTGTGAGTACAACAAATGCTTAGCATTACCCCCTGATAAGCCTTACTGCTTGCCCACACTATCACAAGTAGAGTGTTAGTTGTATCTAATTTTGTCTCTGTGTAACAATCTGGGTCTCACTGGCTTCCTACACAGTGTACTTCTTTTAGTGCACTGTATAGAGAGCCAGCTTCCTACACCCAAACTGTTGAAGTGGTCCATCTCCCTACAGAAAATAAACTTTGCAGTGGAACATAGCCCTGGGACTGACCATGCCAATGCAGATAGACTTTCCAGGTTCTTCCACTTAGCCACTGAAGACTCTCTTGGGAAATGTTAGTCTCATTCTCTTTTGTTTGGGGGGTGGGGGGTTGTGTAGGAAAGTGCCCCTTTTTGTCATGTTCACCCCCACGTTTTGCTCACCAATACTGAATTTGTTGGCTGAAAGTGCATTGTAAGCCTGCTAACCAGGCCCCAGTGCCAAGACTTGTTCCCTAAATCAAGTTAAAAGACAATTGGCGTACTCTCTGGCACCTCTGTAAGTCCCTAGTAAATGGTTCTTCTGGTACCTAGGGAATGGGTACCTCACAGTGTCCCTAAGGGCTGCAGCATGTCTGTCAACCTGCGTGACATGGTGAAAACACGACATGGCACACACCCCTGGGTACCATGTCCAAATCATTGCATATGATCTATGAAAGTCATCCCTACAGGAGGTCTTGCAGTCCTAGGGCAGGGTGCATTATATCCTATGTGAGGACATATCTGCAAGAGCAGTATGACCCTGTGATTTCTAGTACATACTACTAGATATTGCAAGTGAACAGGGAAGCCATGTTATGTACTGGGCCCTGGTCATTACGAGTTGTTTGTTATCAAACACCCGGTCTTAATAAATCTGTACTGTTGCCAGTATTAGATTTATTATGACATGCACCCACAGTGCACCTCAGAGGTACCCCCTGAAAACCTACCAGCCTCTAGTGTGCTGGCTGACTGGTGTGGGAGTGTATACGTAGTATGGTAGACAGATATGGATGTTGGACAATTAATGAATGTCCCAGATTTGGTGTGAATATACCCTGGTCTATCCGGTTTATAGAAGTATCCAAATGGAAAGGCCGTGATGGATGATCTAATACCGGAGGGAACAGAGTATGGCTCCGTGAACAGGATCCTTTCAGCTACGTGCGGTCTGTTAAAGTTTGCAATAACACAATCACCCATACTTGTCTTGCGAGACCTGCCCATCCAACTTACTCTACGCACCATGATGATGTTTTTCTCCACTGTTGGTCCCAATATGGTGTTGTTCGATAACCAGTGAAGAACTTTGCTCTTCAACTGGGAAAAATCCTGTGGAAGAGATGGTACATTACCCAAAACCACTATGTAAGGGGTGGATTCTGGTGGCAAATGGATAACTGGTAAATGCTGTGACTGGTCCTCATTTTGCCCCTGCAACCTACTGCCTAGAGATTGATTACCTTCCAGGACCCGAGCCTGCGTGGACATTATCCTACTGTTACTTTTACATGGGCCGTGGCTCATTATTGCAGGCTCCCCCGTGGTTGAGGCTGCGGCCCTAGATGTAGCTGTTCCCCAGAGTTGTTAGACGAGTTTACCAAGGTGAGGGGTTCCTTTACAACATTCTGGCCAGATTGAACCTCACCTCACTAGGTTGAAACAGCTAGCTTCTAGTTGTGAGAAGAAGTCCGAAAAGGCCTTAGAGGGTAGTCCCAGCCCTTCCGGACTCGGACGGCGCCACCAGGCGCGTTTGGTGGAGACGGCTGCGTGCGCGCCGCTTAGGCAACTGGGAGATGGAGTCCCAGCCTCTCTCGACACTTTCCGTCCCCCTTACGGGACCTCGTGGGGCCACAAAGCAGCACAAACCATACATCACCAGCGGCATAGGGGCGACCAGGTGCAGGGTGCAATTTCAGTGTTGGGCGCCAAAGGCTTTTCAATGAGGATTCTCCTCTTGACAAATGGGCTGCAGGCATCGCAACAGAGGTTGCAGGGAGAAGACCAACGACAGCAGAGGTAAGTAGAGATGTAGAGGGTCGTAGGGGCACCGTCAATTCAGCTCACCAAGCTGTCTTCGGCTGTCAGAGTATTCTTACCAGAGCTGTTCGCAGTCGGGGGGGGGGGAGTCACTGGATTTAGTCTGCAGGCGGCGCCGTGGAAATGAGGAGAGGTCAGCCAATGCTGGAAACAAGGGCAGGGTGCACAGGTGGATTCGGAGCCCTTGGACTTGGTTCCTTCTGAACAGGTTGGCTGTCCACAGGTGATTGGAATGCAGCAGTCCTCCCAGTGTTTTCAGCGGTCGGTGGCTGCAAGACAGGTTGCAGTTTCGCAGAAGCTGGAGACAGGCCGGTAGGGCTAGGGCCAAGGAAGTTGTCATCTTCGCAGGTCTAGTCTCTAGTAAAAACTAGATTTAGGGGCGTTTTAGGGTAGTAGCAAGTAGGGTCAATGGGCACCTTAGTGGGGTGACAACACCCTCTATTATGCTGACCTCCTATGGGACGGGCCAGAGACCTAGCCTTGATTAGAGGGGTCTCTAATCTAGTCATAGGATGCTTGTTTCCGGTCCAGGGAGGACCTGGCTTGGCAGTTCGGGCTGGACTGTTCCCATGAGGCACAGGGTCAAGACTTATTTGCATATGGCTAGGTCTAAACTGGGGTGGCATGGTGAGCAAAAGAATGATGATTTAACCCAGATCTCTTTACTGGGGGTAAATGTTTTGATTTGTTCTGCATTCTGTCCATCAATTGTGTGTCTTTTGCTTTCTCGCCCTAATGTACGCCGGGTATGCCCAGACGTGGGTCCCGGGCTCACTGTGCCACTAGATTCAAGCTATCCTGGCTGGTGAGGGGCTAAACCCCGAAACCGGTCATAGAATGCTTGGTTCCGGTCCAGGGAGGACCTGGCTTGGCAGTTCGGGCTGGACTGTTCCCATGAGGCACAGGGCCAAGACTCATTTGCATATGGCCAGGTCTTCACTGCGGTGGGATGTTTGAGTAAAAGTATGATGGATTTAACCTAGATCTGTTGACTGGGGTTGAATGTTTTGATTTGTTTTGCATTCCGTCTATCAATTGTGTGTGTCTCTTTTGCTTACCTATATCTTAGGCTGTGCTAGCTGGCATGGCACACGGGTAGTGTGCTCTGTCGACTCTTTCATTCTGTCTGTACCAGGCCATGCATGCTGCAGTGGCAGTCTGCATGGCCTAGGTGAGGTGTTTCTAGGGGACCCACTTCAGTCCGAATGCCCTTAGTACCCAGGTACGTTTTACTAGGGACTTATAGGGGGGCCTGAAGGGCCAATTGTGGGATAGTTTTTAGGAAAGAAGCACTGGCACAGGGGATCTGGTTGTCAGGTACCCCGTGCACTACAATTGAAACCACATCAAAACCAGGCAAAAAGTGGGGGCTAACCATGTCAAAAGAGGCACTTTCTCACATCATTGGACACGATCAGTTATAGGGATGAGTCTTGAATAACTCCACATTTATGAGTTCCATAAATTGTCTACTTGCCAGAAGTTTAGCACAGTGGAGGAAGAAGAGGAGTACCTTGCAAGGGTTAGAGTGCCTGAGGTTGAATGTTTTGGTGTTACATGATTTTGAAGATTGTTTTAAAGGTAAAAGACCAGCAGTGCACTCATCTTAAGATCAAATTTGAAGAAAGTTATACGAAGCCAGGCTCCCAACAATGATTGGATCGAAACGAGACTGTTGTGAGTGCTACAAAGTTCTTGGAGTTCTCTAATAATGGGGTTCTTATAATACATTCAGAAGGCTGGAATCTGAAACAGTTGGAAATTAAAGGTTTTGTTTGAGTGGTCCTATTTATAGCAATTGGTAAGGGGGCTAATGCGGATCCATAAAATGATGATTTGTGTATATATATGATAATGTTTCTCGATACCTCAAGGGTCCATCAAATAATGATTTGTACATTTAAATTTTGCATAGTTTCTAGGTAATCCAAGGGTCCTTTCTAGTGATATCCTTTGAGAAGAAAAGCTTTTGATAAAGCCAGCATTTAAGATATAGAAAAAACTGTTCAGTGACTGTTATTATATTATCAGGTAACCATGATGATATATTTTTTTGTATGAAAGATTTCGCTAAAACCTTTTTTTTAAATGAAAGGTGCAAGATTATTGTAAAGTTCAGTAACTATATGCACAAAATATCTGCCTTCCGTAATGGATTTCTTGTTGTGCCGTAAGTTTTCCAAGAGACCTTAAGTTTGGTCTCAGGGTGCAACAAAGGACTTAGATATTTGGTTTAGTGCTGAGAAGAAGGGCGTAGATTAATTCTGACACTGTGTGCAATGAACAAGGCTTTAAAAGTATCCTAAAAGTAGCCAATGCAGGTCTTTCATTTGGTTGGATCTGTGGATATGTTCTTCCCCACTATTTGTTTAAGCAGCACACGCACACTTGCATTAGAGCTGCATACAAACATTGGCGGAGTTATTTGGAACCCTCTAATTACCTTCACTTTAATTATATAATCTTGATTATGTCGGATCGTTTAACTTTGAATTCTTGGACTGTCTCCAAGCAAAGAGCCGGCGACCCTCCTAATTTCTTGGAAAGATGCAAGATACAAAGCAGAGGCCCGCAGTTTTGATAAACTGCTGAAATGATGATGTGGTAGAAATCTGAACAGAACATAAAAAAGTGGACGATAGATGAATTTACTTACCTGTTTAAAATCACTGTACTCTAATATAGCTTTTGATTTTACTGCTGTTTGTCTTCCTGATGTAATGTATGCACTATTGTTTATTTTTACTAAGCACACCATCTTAAAACGTTTTCCACTTGTCACTAGTTTATTGACATCGAGTACAGGATAAACCATACTGATGACTTTCATATTGTTTAGGGTTGCAGTCCTGTGCAGTTCCATGGAGGGATCGGTTTCAGAAATGGTCAGTTTCAAAACCGAAAGCTGTGAACCCGACGCTCCAGCTCCCCCTAAACTAATCAACAGAACTAAAAATAGTCTGAACCTGCAGTGGAAGGTAACAACCAGCTGAATTTCTTTGAAGCTTTAATGTGCATGTTTTTATAACTGCACTAGACTTTATGAAACTTGTTAGTGCTAGTAGTGTGCATCAGTGTTGGGTACATATATGCTAAATATATCACGATGATCAGTTAATTCTTAACAGTGTAATATTTAAGTTATCTCTGTATAGCTTTGCAATGTGTGCTTTGGTCTGATCCTCAACCGCTTAAGCACTGACTCCCCCCCCCCCCCCCCCCCCGCCCCCCTCCCCTCCAAAGTTCCGACCCTTTTTTGGTTATTTGGGTAGGGCGCCCTCAGGTCTCCTTAACTTTCTTTCCACATAAGGTATCCACGCCACAATTGCGTCTTTTTTTTCCAACATACTGCGAATTTCAATGGTACTCGGGGTTTGTGGGCTTCCCTAGAGGGGACCAAGAAAATTGCCAAAATATAGCTACATTTTGAGTGTTTGGGGGAAAAAATAGGAAAAAAGTCCTCTGGATTTTCTGCTAAAAATGGCTTCAACAAACGGTTTGCCGTGCTAAAGTCACCATTTTCCCAGCTTTCAGGAACATGCAGCGCTGAATGAAAACATTTTTTTACTGCAGTTTTGGAATTTTTCAAGGAGGTAGCCCATGTTTACTATTTTCTGTGCTTTCAATCTACTTTGAGTTTGTGGTGGAAACCAGTGTGAAAACCATGAGTGATCCAGGAAAGCTATATATTTCTGAAAAGTAGACACAATTCTGAATTTAGCAAGGGGTCGTGTGCGTAGATTCCTCGAAGTTTTCTCAAAGAAACAAACTGTTGAAGTAAAGAAATATTGAGAATGATTTAGAAAAAGAGCCATTTGTGACTGTGTTTTCATCTGTAACTTTTCGTCACTGTTGCCGATTTACAAAAGCAATATACCATTACGTTTGCTAGTCCCTTGTGGTTGTGGGGATCTATGAGATTTGTAGATTCTCCAAGCACCCCTAGGTACCCAGAGCCAACAAGTGAGCTGCACCATACAATCGTTTTTCCTTGTTAACTGAGTATAGGCCAGTTCATATGGTAAAATATGTAGAGTGAAAAGTGGGTATCAAGATAACCTATGTATTTTTGAAGTGGGCACACAGTATGGAATTTAGGAGCAGTGGTTATTTGTACATCTCCAAATTTGTTACAAACCATACGAGCATAGGATTTGGAGGGTATTTTTCAAAAGTCTTCCTTCTTGCACACTGGCTTAAGTTTGGAAGGCACAAATGCAGCAAAATCAAATTGGGAATAACAAATATTCTACTATTCTATGCTCCCACATGCCTTCTGATAAAAATAGTACCTCACTTGTGTGGGTAGACCTAGTGCCTGCAACAGGAAACAACCCAAAATGCAACATGGATACATCACATTTTTCCACTCAAAACTGACTTTTTTTTATTTTTTGCAAAGTGGGTAGCTGTGGAATTCTGGCACTAGCTAGGCAGCCCTTAGCAAACTAGTAAATTTATGAAAACTAGAAACCTAGGTAAATCCAGGATGGGGCGACTTGCATAACTCTCCTCAGGTGGTTTTACCCAGAATCCCTTGCAAACCTCCACTAATAAACACATTTTCCTCACATTTCTGTGATAGGAAGTTATGGCATTGGCAGAGGGCCACAAATTTCCTACTGTCTAGCATTCCCCTAAGTCTTCAGTTAATAATGGTACCTCACTTGTGTGGGTGGGCCTCGTGCCCTTAACAGAAAACGGCATAAAATGCAACATGGATACTTCACATTATTCCACTCAAAACTGAAGTGTTTTTTTACAAATTGGGTAACTGTGGATTTTAGGCCCTAACTCAGTTGGCAGCTAGGTAAACCTAGCAAGCCTGCACATTTTGCAAACTAGACAACTAGGGGAGTATTCGGTGCGCAGGAATCCACAAAATTCCTACCAACCAGTATTGCCCCACATGTGCCGATAAAAGCACTGCACCACTTGTATGGTTGGACTAATGCCTGTCACAGGAACAGATCCAACCGCAGTCAATGGGTCCAGGGGAAAGTGGGGCAATGCTGGGTGGTAGGAATTTAGTGGATTCCTGTGGGTTCTGGAAGTTTCCAACGCAGAAATGTTAGGAAACTGTGTGATTTCAGGCAAAATTTGAGGTTTACCTGGTGTTGTGGGCAAAAAACAAAACAAAAAAACTCATGGGACCCAGACAAGGCACACCACCTTGCATTCCCCTGGTTGTCTACTTTTCAAAAATTTATGTGGTAGGTGGGTTTCCATGGGTGGCGGCCAAATCTCACAGTTATTTCTCTCGCTGATGTCTCCACGTTGCACTTTTGAGCCTTTTGTGTCAAGGTCTCTTGGCCCACCCACACAAATGAGGTACCATTTTATTGGGATACTTGGGGGAGTGCTTTGTGGTAGGAAGGGTGTGGCTTCCCACAGATTCCAGATGTTTTCCTCACAGAAATGTGAGGAAAATTAATATTTTTTGTCAAAGTTTGAGGTCTTTTGGCAATTGTGGGTAAGAAAATGGTGTTGGATGCATGCAAAGCACACCCCACCCTTGACTCCCCCAAATGCCGAGGTTTCAGAACTGTCTGGTTCTGCTAGGTTTTTCCAGGAGGCAGGCTACCCAAGCCCAAAAAGTGCACCGTTCACCCTTGCAAGTTGGATGATATTGGGATTTAACCACACTTTCCTAGTCCATATGTGAAAACAACACCCACAAGAATTGATTGTGGGATGGGATGCTTTAGTTCGCAAAGTAGCAGAAAGACTGTTGAGGTTTTAGGGGTGAGGGTGGGGCCTGATGTTAGGATAGGTAAGACCCACCCCATTATTTTATTAAAAGTATATGTTCGGAGGTAATTGCCCCCCCCCCCGTCCCTGGTGCCTAGTGGGTGATCGGGGATTGCTCTCCTGTGCGAAACCCCAAGCAGGGATCGACTGGGCAGAGGTACCTTTTGGAAAGGGGAGAGACTCCTCTTTTCATCGATACCTTTCCCTTGAGAATCCGTGCTCGGGGGGCTGAGATATGCCCGAGCACTGCTTCAGTGACAGTAAAATGAGCCCATTGGCTTGTTTTACTTTGACGTGTTCTGCAATGAGGTCAGCGCATCCTATGCACAGATCATCACCGCAGTGAGAAAAAAAAATCAGGCTGCTTCCCAAACAGCCTGAAGTGTAAAAAACACAATACAAATAAAGGACTTCCTCCTTCCAGAGCAGCAGAGTGGCCTTTTAAGTACCTCCCCATCGCTTATACCCAGTCTGGGGAGGTAGTGCGGCTGTTGGCCACACTTCAAAGGGAAATAAGGAAAACCTAAAAAACATACAGTACAATTATTGACTAAAGTTTGCTTTGAATATATAATTTGAATGGTTAAAAGGGCTGAATAGGTGCACAGTTGATTATGAGGTAATGGAATGATAGTAAAAGAAGAATAAAATGTTTATAACCGTGCTTCCTGAACTTTTAAGAACCATGACCAAATTTTTAGAATGACAAACCTTAACAACCCACCGACATTAAATAGGCTTGAGGTAGGCAATTTTTTTATGTAGCTAAAGCATTGAGTGGTAGCGCATTGCCACTTACAGACAACACATTTTCTAGTGAAATGGCCATTAAATTTGCACATCCATACAGTTTATTTATTTTTTTTTTTTTTTTTGGAAACCGTTTATTACAGAATCCAAAAAAGATACAAAGATGGGCCTACAACCTTTAGGCCGGCCGCTAGCAAACAGAAGGAGCATGTAATACAGACAATAGAACGCACGCTGCGGCACAAGGGAATTCACAGGAGTTGAAAGAAGCGTTGGCAGCCACACCTTCCGGACCCCACATCACGGTTTCATTTTTGTATAAATAACAACAAAAAAAAAAAAAGCAAGTCCACAAGGCAACCCACAGTCGAAAACAACAGCATGTGCTCCCCTAGGGGGGGGGACCCCACTGATTCATAGGAATATCGAGGGGGGGTATAGGTCAGGACGGGGACTAAGTAAACTCATTTCCCAGAACCGGGAAGACAAACAGGCTAAGGAGACGGAGCCGGTGACGGATCCGGCAGTAGTGGCGGGGTACAGATTCCCCCACGGTAAGCGTTCCAGGGGCCCCATACTTTCACCCACGTCCCAGGCTTACCTCTCGCAACATACACCACCTTTTCCCAAAACATACACCAATCCATGTTGTCCTTCCACGCCGAGACAGTCGGCGACCTCTGGGAACCCCACAGTTGCGCAATGTCACGTTTGGCCACCATATATCCCAGAGTCGCCCACCACGTCTGCGGCACTGAGTAATCGGTTGTCTCCCATACATTCAAAAGACATCTCCTCGCCTCAGGCAACAGCGGCACATGCGTAACTACCTGCAGAACCTCATGCACACCACGCCAGAATCGCACCACCTCTGGGCATTCCCACAGAATATGGAGAAAGGTCCCCAAAGAACCACACCCACGCTTACACAACCCGTCCACAGCATAGCCCATACGCATCAGACTCGGCCCCGTAACATAGACCCTGTGGAGTATCTTGAGCTGGACGAAGCGAAGGCGAGCCGGTATGGCCACCTCTTTCGGGGAGGCCACCGCAGACACCCAGTCCTCGTCATCCAGCTCCAATCCATCAGCCCCCCACGCCTCACGAAGGCCGGTCAGCAGTCCCGAACGGTCATTGATGAGCTTTTTGTAAATCAATGAAATCGTGCTGTCCGGGACATGCCCATCTAGCACTCTATCCTCCAGAGGGGAGCACTCCGGGATGGAGGCAACGTCCGGAAATACGGAGCACAACGCATGACGGATCTGCATATAACGAACGTACTCCCTGTCCCGCAGCTGGAATTCTGTCCGCAGCACATCGAACGTTTTAAATCCCCCCCTAGTCCAGAGATCGCCCACCCTGCTGATGCCTATCATGTCCCACTTCTCAAAGCCCTTCGAGGTCCACAGGGAGCCCAGCCGCTCAGATGCGTATAGTGGCGTCGCCCGGGTCAAGCGGTCCTTCCACCCCATCGCCACGTTAGCCGTGTGCCACACCCGTACCATGACCCCCGTGGGGCCCGTCAGCCGCGCGTCATGCGAGCTAGAATAAAGCGCCCGATTATAGTCACCGCCCGGCAGTAACATTTTATCCATCTCAAAGGCCGGGTTTAGGGCGGGCCCGTAAAGGCCGTGATTGATCGCAGCCAGCTGGGAGGCCCAGTAATATCGCTTGATATCTGGGAGGGCAACCCCCCCGTCGTACCACGGGAGCGTCAGCTTCGCCAGGGCGATACGCGGCCGACCCTCCCAAAACAGTCGGCGCTGCAAACTCTCCACCTCGCGGAAGTAGCGCGCCCGGACAACGTCCATTGTATTCTGCAAAGCATACAGGAAACGTGGCAGCGACATCATCTTAAACAATGCCGCCCGGCCGAGCGGCGAGAGCGGCAAGCGCTTCCAACGCGCTACGTCCTCCTTCAGGCGCTGGAGGGGGGGGGAAGCAAGTTCTGGCTATATCGGGCCTCCGCGTCCAGGGTAATGAAGATACCCAGGTACCTAAATCCCCGCGGGGCGATCTGAATAGGACAACCCCGCGGAAGGATAGGATCCTCCCCAGAGAGGACATATACACACGATTTAGCCCAGTTGATGACCAGGCTGGAGTTGAGGCCAAATGAGTGCAATACATCAACCAGTACTATCAGTGATTTATGTGGGGAAGCCAGGTATAGAAGAATATCATCAGCGTAAAGAGATACGCCGTCCTCATACCCGGGGGTCCAGCGGAGACCACGAATAGAAGGTTCCCACCACAGGCACTCCGCCAGGGGCTCCAGGGCAAGCGCGAAGAGGAGCGGTGATAATGGGCAGCCCGGCCGCGTGCCCCTGCCCAGCTCAAACGGAGCCGACACTCTACCATTCACAACCACCTGCGCTAGCGGTCCCGAGTACAACAATTTCACCCAACCAATGAATCCCGGGCCAAACCCAAACTTCGCCAGTGTCGCCCATATATATGGCCACTCAAGTGTGTCAAACGCCATAGTGGCGTCCAGGGATGCCAAAATGGCCGGTTCCCGTATAAACGGGACACGCGCGAGCACCCCATGCAAGCGCCGCAGGTTAAGCGCAGTGTTGCGATGGGGGATAAAGCCGACTGATCCTGGTGAATCTAATCGCACACCACGCCAACCAGCCGATTGGCCGACAATTTTGGGCTCCGCATTCAGCAGCGAAATAGGCCGGTAGGACGTGACCCGGTCCCGCGGCCTCCCCTCCTTGTGAATGACAACGATAGTAGCCAGACGCTGGTCTAGCGGGAGGGAACCTGCCGAACGGGCCGCGAGGAACATCGCACGGAGATGCGGCGCCAGCGTATCCGGTCGCAGCTTGTACAATTCAATGGGAAGACCATTAGGACCCACGGCCTTGCCGGAAGCGACCGAGCGTATGGCGAGAGCAATTTCTTCAGAGGTTGGGGCGGCATCCAACGACACTCTATCCTCCTCCGAAAGGGAAGGCAGCGCTATATCCCTGAGCAGGGCATGGGAATCCTCTTCCGAGCGGGAGGACACCGGGGAATAGACCCCACGGAGATATTCTGCAAAGCAATCGACTATTTCTTCCGGTTCCGTGACACACACACCATCCAGTTTCTCAATCAACGGGACAACTCGACTCGCCCTCTCCTTTTTATCCAGCCACGCAATCAATTTCCCAGCCTTATCACCCACATCATACAGTCTCCCCTGTTGCTCTCTACTGAGGCCCCTAGCCGCCTCCGTGACGAGGGCCTTATAGGCCGCCTGCTTGAGTCGGAGGACATGTAATTTGTCATCCGTCACCCCACATTCGAGGTCACCCTCCAACTCAGTTATTTCAGTTTCAACACGGATCACCTCCTCCCGCTCGCGCCTCCGGGAATGGGAAATAAGGGACAGGGCATCCCCCCGAATCACCGTCTTAAATGCCTCCCATAGCGAGACCGCAGATGACACTGACCCCACATTCTCATCAAAATATCGCTTAAGGGACTTAACCAACTCTGCGCGAATGGTGGGGTCACGCAGGTACCAGGGATTAATCGGGGCCACCCTACCCTCTCCCCTCGGGAGAATATCGAAGTGCAATAAGAGCGGGGAATGATCTGAAATACCCCGCGCCAAATGGCGCACCTCCCCGATCCTCCCCGCATGCGCCGCCGGTACCAGGACATAGTCTAGTCTTGATAGACTGCCATGGGCCCCGGAATGAAAGGTGTACTGTTTCTGCGTAGGATGTTTCAAACGCCAACAATCCACCAGCCCCAAGGCATCCAATAGGCCAGACAACCACGCTTGGGCACGGGGGAGATCCCTAGGGGGGTGACGGTCCTCAATTCCGGAAACCACAGCGTTAAAATCCCCCCCGACCACCAGGATCCCCTCCGGAAGGCCAAGGAGGAGGCGCCCCAGATCCGCAAAGGTGGTCGTCTGCAACCCTGGCGGGACATAGACAGAAACAAAAATAATCACTCTGCCCTCCATTCTACCCACCAGAACCGTGTAACGTCCCCTGTCATCATGGAGTAACTCATCAACTTCCAACGGGAGCGAGGTCTTGGCCATGATGCCCACACCCCTTGAACCCGACGTGAAGCCCGAATGGGCCAGAAGGCGGTAGCCCCGCCGGTTCATAGCACAAAAGGAGTTGCCAATGAGGTGCGTCTCCTGCAGAAAAACTATGTCAGGTGAAATTCGTTTCAGGAACTGCAGGACCACACCTCGTTTTATCCTGTCCCCCTGTCCATTAACGTTCCAGGACAAAAGACTCAGTCCCCTACCCCCCATCATAAACGAAAGCAATCACTCGTCCTCCCGAGGGCACTTTGGGAATAGCACAACAATACTTTTGCCTTGTGGTACAAATGAACAACACCCCACCCCAACCCAACCGCCCCAACAAAACTCCCCCCTCCCTGCACCCCTGCATGAGCCCAAACAGCCCCCCCAACTTGCAGTGTGCCTGTCGCCCCTATATAGTTGAAACTAGGTAAACCCCCTAGAGGAGGAAAGAGTACCCCTTCGAGACCCCGCACCACCTACAAAAGAGGGAAAACGAATACAAAAAACGAGAGACCCTAAGCTTGGCCGAAAGCGGCAGCATCTGCGTCCAGAGTGAGTCCCAGTATCAGCACCTCAGTCCCGGTCCAGTGGGCCTTCTCCTCCCGCAGCCCCCCCCTGCCATCCCGATCCCGACCCCCAGACAAAGTGTCCAGCAAGTCCCCGGCCGCTTCAGGACGGTCAAAAAAGTGAGTGCGACCATCCACCTCCACCCGCAGCCTAGCCGGGAAGAGCATGGCGTATTTTAAGTTCATGTCCCGAAGCCGCCGCTTGACGCCCAAGAAGCTCAGTCTCTGCTTCTGGACCGCTTGGGTGAAGTCAGGATAAAAGTTCACCTCCATGTTCTCCAACTTAATCGGCCCTTGCAGTCTGGAGGCTTGCAGAATTGCGTCCCTGTCCTGAAAATTAAAGATACGGGCAATAAGAGGCCGCGGAGGGGCTCCGACCTTCGGCCGTCCCCCGGGAACTCTATGAGCCCTCTCCACAGCAAAAAATTTACTCAGTCCCCGAGGCTGGAGATGGGTAGTGATCAGGTCCTCCACAAAAAGATCCGCCGTCGACTCCTCCCGTCCCTCAGGTACTCCGATGATGCGGATATTATTCCTCCGGGCCCGGCTTTCGGAATCCTCCAGGCGCCGATCCATGAGCGCACTCGCCTGACGAAGCCGGTGTACCTCCGTCTGAAGGGCCGCCACCTCAGTCGTGAGGCCCGACGCGGTGTGGGCCAAAGAATCGACCCGGTCGTTGGTCTTCGAGAGATCAGCTCTCACCAGATTGACATCAACGAGGACCGCGTCGATTTTATACGCTAACGTGTCAAATCGCTGGCCCACCGAGGCTTTCATCTCAGCAGTGGCGCCCATGACGTCTTGCAGAGTCAGATCTGTGGGCAAGTCCGGGGCATCCGGGGGGCAATCAGAGGACTTGTGCGGTCCACCGGGAGATCCCTTCGGGAGGGTGTAGCGGTCCATGATGTTGGCCTGATGTGCGGCGCCACGCCGGGTCGACTTGGCCTTCAACCGATCTCCATCTTGTTTCGTGGCCATCGTCGCGGGTCTCACACCCTCACCAGCCACGCAGTAGAAAGCGAGCAATCAAGGCCACGAGCTCCGGGGTGCCACCCCAGGACTGCGGAGCGGGCCACAGCAGGCAGGCAGGGTCTCCCAGCGAGGCCACCCCAACAACAAGTGCGCCGCGATCCCACTTGCGAAGACAGCAAGGGGGCGCGAAAGTGAAAGTGCGGGGTACGCGACTCGCCAGGCCCAGCCCGCCGTTGTTGTTCACTTTGTCACCGGGTCGCCCCCAAACGCGAATCCGGGGTCAGGAGAGAGGTAGGCCGCAAACTTCAATCGGTGCTCACTCCGGCACCCGAGGTCCGATTCGAAAACGGGAAACGGGTACCACCTCGGCTCAGGCTCACCGACACAGTTCCCTCAACCGATGCAGGATGAAGTCAGGATAAACGTAGGAGGTTGCGGAGGTCCTCGGGAGCCTCGCACCTACGCGGCCATCTTGGTTGCGCGCTAGGCTCCTCCTCCCCATCCATACAGTTTTAATAATAAAACTATATTACGCACACATGATGATGTATTGAAATCAGGTTACAGTAAATATGTATGATTTGTGCATCAGGAAGTAAAATGCCTTGATTTGTTTTGATCCTATTAAAATCTTTGTTTCCATCACGCTTCAGAATTACCAAAAATTTGCTTTATTTTTGCATTCCTAACTGCTGAATGTGTACAGTTCATTTGCAGGTATTTACATTTTGTTGTGAGTTATAAAAAAAATAACATCCTACAGCCTTTCCTTTAATACTGTCTGTAACCCAGCAGGATTGTCACATAATTCACTTTAATTTTCTTTCTCTGACTGCAAAGTGAGATGTTTGTAAACACCAATCCCCAACTTTGTAGAGTGTCCTGCTATCCCTTACTAGTGTACAGTGGCTTGCTTTAACAATCTCAAGGTGTTCTATTTGTGGTAGTGGGGAGGAGCAGCCTTAGGCTTATCAGTGGGGAGTGTTAGGCATTAGTTGCCCACGAATTTTAGACCCGAAAATCTTCGGAATCAGTTAAGTATTTTTGGTGTTGGGTATTTTCAGAGACTTCGAAAATACTGCTGTCAGATTGAAGGCATGAACCTCAAACGCGTTAATGTTATCCTATTTGAGAAGCATACAATGCATAGAGTCACTTGCAAATGACTTACAGAACTGTTCTTCTGGACTTAAGGTAATTAGGGGCCAAGGTCCAAGAAAGCACCCACAGTTCAAGTTTCCCTGCCCTTAAGTGTCTGGCTGCAGATGTGCTTTTCGCGGTAGTAACCTTGAACGCTACAAGTCTATGTCAATGGGTAACCGTACCTACAAAGAATGGCTGCAAGTGCGGACTGGGGGACCAGTCCGACAGAACCCAAAGGGGTGCTCGGCTCTTGAGGGTCTCCGGCTGACCGAGAGAACGTCCGTTTCAATTGACGCAGGCTGGGGGCTTGGTGCGTTGGTGTTTTGTCTGGTGGGTCGGCGAGTTTGAGGCTCTCACAGTTCTCGGTGCAACTTCAGAAGAGGGAAAAAAAAACCAGCAAGACAACTTCCGGCATGGTGCTGGCCTCTGTCGAAGTCCCTCGATTTACATGTTGGCAGCAGTGGTATTCGGACTGAACACAAGCAAGCCTTAGTGCTTGCAGCAGGCTCCAGTAACCAAGCTGTTAGTGCAGGGAGCCTCTGGGGTGGATTAGCGTCTCGAAGGCTGGGGCCAAGTCAGTGGGCGTCGTCCTCTTATTAGCTCTGCACAGCTTCTCGTCCTTCTTATTCTCTTCTTTGTCTTGTGGTTGCTGGATCTGAGGAAGGAAGGTTCAGGGTGCCCCTAAATACTACATTTAGGGGCGTTACAGGTAGGTAAAAAGCAGGGACCAATGGGTCCCTTCCCTGGGGTGGGTACACCCCCTATTCTGCCACTCTCCAGTGGGAGGGGGGCAGGAACCTGTCCCTGGTTGGCTGGGTCCCCCCATCCTCAAGATGGCGGGGACCCGAGGTTGTGCTTCACCTCGCCTCCCCCCACCTTAGGGGTGGAGTTGGCAGAGGTGGGCACACCTCTCTTCCTCACTTGTTTCTCCCGCCCAAAGTAGGGGGCAGAACCAGTGGGGACCAGTAGCTGAAAGCAGCAAATGGTCATGAGAGGCTCACAAAGGCGGCATGCCTTTGAAGCTTCTCCTTTGTGAACCCTGCCCATCCTGGGAGAGGAGGCTTGGCAACTCGTACCAGGATGTGCAACGTTTCAGGCCTCCGAGAGCAGCAAGCTCTCGGCCCAGGAGTCCAGAAACATGTCTGGTGGTGGCAGCCTGCGCAGCCACTCAGTCAGGTCACTGGAAGTTGGTCGAGTTTCAGGGGGCACCTCTAAGATGCCCTCAGTCGTGCATTTTACATTAAATCCCACACTGGCATCAGTGTGGGTTTAATGTGCTGAGAAGTTTGATACCAAACTTCCCAGTCTTGCTCATCCACGTAGGTCAAACTCAGTTCCCCAAGCCATTAACACTACCGGCAGTAACCACCAGCTGACACTCCCCTAAGGTATAATATAACACGCTGTTTGGAACTTCCAAACAGCGTGTTATATTATACCTTAGGGGAGGGCGGGGCAATTGTGAAAATGTTCGGGGGTGTCAGTTGGTGGTTACTGCCGGTAGTGTTAATGGCTTGGGGAACTGAGTTTGACCTACGTGGATGAGCAAGGCAGCAAACATTGCATTGTGGGAAGAGAAGTCAGTGGGTTGGGATACTAATGGTCGGTGATGTGTGATTGGCTCAAGAGAAAGGAGGTGTTACGGCGCGCTGTTTAAAAGTTTAACGAGTCAAGGAAGGCAGGTTGCCGCAGTTCAGAACAAAAGCAAGAGCGGTTACATGAGATGATGAAGGTATGTTTACAGAAGGTTGTACTCGTGAGTTAGGGCATCGCGCCACAGGAGTATTAGATGGGTGGATGCTTATGTTTGTTTGAACATTAGTATTGTTGAGTAGAGAGGGTAATGTGACTGACTTAGAGTAAGGGATTCCTAGGACATTGTGTTGGTAACTTTAATGTTACGATTGCAGAGGGAAAACGCTGTTTTTTGGTTAGCTGTAATCCACGCCATAGTTTTTTAAAAACTCTTGAATGTATGGTTTTTTCAACAAAAATGAAGCGTAATGTGTATGTTTTAATGATTTTAGAGTTGCAAGTTATTTACACATGTTCTTTCACTTGTAGTGAAACCCCAGAAGAAGAGCTTTTTTGAGCTCGAAATGCATCGGGTAATACATGATTCACTTCTGAAGATGTGTGTTGTCTAGAGGCGTGCCCAGAAAAAGGCTTGGATTAGCATATCTGAGGCATGAGAAGCAGTTCAAGACTTAACATCTCACGTGTGATTTAGCATTTGAAAAATAAATCAAGTTCAAACAACATTGATTAAGTTTGTGGAAATTTGGAAATCAGAATTAATTGATTCTCAACGCTGTGCGCCCATGCAAAGGAACGCTAATACACAGGGATGTGTCCCATGTCGACTCTTCACTTTGTTCTGCGCCAAGGCACTCAGTCTGCAAAGGCAGTGTGAGAGTGTCAGGGGACATGGCCTCTAAGGGTGGCACAATAAGTGCTGCAGCCCTTAGGGGCCTTCTCTGGTCACAATGCCTGTGGTACCATTTACCAGGGGCTGACCTGTGGATAGAGATGCCTAGTGGGTTTAGGCTTCAATGCAGTTTTAGGGAAGGAACACAGGCCCTGGGCACCTGATTTGCAGGAGCCCAGGGCACACTCAGTCAAAGTACATCCGCAATTCAGCAAAAAGTGGGGGCATACCATGCAAGAAAGGGGGCACTTTCTCACACTGAGTGGGTACACACATTAATTCCAGAACTCCAGTTATTATATAATTCGAGGCCTAAGAGATATCTACGTATATTTGTGTCTGAAAATATTAAATGAATTACACACATTAAGTTATGTTCCCCTAGTGCAAAAAGTTAAACCTTTTTTTTAAAACTTCTATTTATTGATTTTCAATACACGAACATACAGCACAATCTTCAATACAAGCAGTAATTGGCGCACCAGCTAGATACACGTTTCTCAACCATGGAGGGTCTAAGACCAAATTGCAGCATCTATTAGAACATTGCATTTTCGATACATGAGAGACTATTAGGTTAGCCCTCTACCAGCACATCCTCAGGCACTTCACAGAGACCCCTTCAATCTGAGACCCCTGCCTCCCTCCCCCTCCATCTCCCAGTACCTCAGCCTATGGCCCGCCCCATCATCCTGAATCATCAGCAAGAGACCTGCGCCAGAGACCCCATCTTCACTGCTGGGGATCGCCTATCCGTGTACGAAGGAAAGGATGCTCAGCAGGGACCAGCACAGCGCTCCCGTCACTGTCGGGAGGCTAACTGCCCATCTCCCCCTCTCCAGAGGGTTCCGTCACTCGCGGGCGCGACAGTAAGTAGCACGTCAGGGGGCCCCATATATCCCTGGGTCTGGAGGCGCTTGGCAATAATTCAGCATATATGGTCAGTTTGTCTTGGCAGGCCACCAAGTCATCCACCCAGTCCTTAAATTTAGGCGCACGCCCTCTGCCCCAGCGGCACGCCACCCGTCTCTTAGCTAAAAGTAAAGTAAGGGCAACGTATTTCCGATATGTTGCCTGTATTGGTTTTACATATCCTAGCAGTGCCAACAACGGCGTTGGCTCAATGCGCGCGTTTGTCATTATGGCCAGGGCGTCAAAGACCTGTTCCCAATATTCACGTATGCTCGGGCAGTCCCATGCCAGATGAAGAAAGTCCGCCCCTGGGGCCTGACATCTTCAGCAACAATCCGAGTCCTGCAAATGATATTTGTGCATCTTAACCGGAGTGTAGTACAATCTATGGAGATATTTATAGTGAAGTATACGAAGCCTGCTACTGGCCGAAACTCTCTCAGTTTGCAGGCAACAGTACTCCCACTGTTCGTCTGTTAATGCAAAACCTAGCTCCGCGCTCCATCGTGAGCGAGAGAGCGTGGCTGGCAATGTCCTCTGCTCATGCACTTTCCTATATATGGCGGAGACAAGCCGCTTATTCGTTGTATTTTTCAGTATTAATTGTAGCGGAGCCAGCGTCTGCGGCTCCGCCGGGAAGTCTGGGATTATCGCCCGAATGCCTGATCGAAGTCGGATATAGAGGAAAACATCCAACGAGGTTTGTTGCATGTCCCGAAAGACGTGCTCAGCCGTGCGAAAGCGCCCATCACAAAAGAGGTCTCCCCAAGTATCGATGTGAGCGCGCTCCCTGAAACGCTGAAACACTGCTTCCTGCAGCAGGGGCAAACTTGGATGGTAACGGAGGGGCATCAATGGGGAGTAGAGTATGGCAGCGTTCAGCAGACGGCCAATACGTTGCCAAGCCCCCGCCGTGCATGTGATGGTGGGCCGCTCCCGCTCTCTGGTTGTAGTTGGGTCAAATATCACTCCGTCCAATGGGGTGGGATGCGCAAGCCAGTGCTCAGCTGCAACTTGCGGCATGTACCTTGGTTGTTTTAACCAGAACCATGCATGATGTGCCTGTGCGCTAAGATAGTAGAGCTCAAAATCTGGCACTCCAAACCTACCCTGCGCATAAGGTCTAATGAGCACCTGCCATTGTAGCCTTGGCTGCTTCCCTCCCCATACAAGTCGCACCAGCTCCGATCTGAGTGTCTTGGAAAAAAAAGGCCCCCGGATGGTAAGGAATGTTTAAAAACAGATAAAGCAGTTGGGGGAGCACCACCATTTTGATCAATGAAGCCCGTCCTGCCATAGATAGGGTAAGTGTTATCCAGCGATTGATATTGTCGGAGAGGCGGGTCATAGCGGTGCCATAGTTTAAGCGTAGGAGTTCCTCCTTATCTCTTGTAATCCTTATACCCAGGTATTTCAGTACGTCGTCACACCACTCCAATGGGTAATCCAGCGGGTAGCGGGCCACTGCCGCCGTCAACGGGAAGAAGCATGACTTACCCCAGTTAATCTGGATTCCCGACAGGGCCCCAAAGATGATAAATTCCCGCAGTATCGGATTCATATTCTGCTGCGGGTCTCGTATATATAAGGTGATATCATCGGCATATAGAGATATCAAAATTTGCCGCATGTTTTATGGTGCTGACGCAGCTTCGCCGCCAGCAGCTCCACTGCGATGGCAAAAAGCAGTGGGGATAACGGGCACCCCTGTCTGGTGCCTCTAGTAATCTGAAAAGTCTGAGACCTGTGACCGTTAATGAGCACCCTGGCAGTCGGCGACTGGTACAATAGCCGAATCCAGGACAGGAATAATGGCGGGAAGCCCATTCGCAATAGGACTCCAAAAAGATAATCCCATTCAAGGGAATCAAACGCCTTAGTGGCGTCCAGAAATACAGCCGCCAAAGGCAACTCCGGCGCTACATTATTCATAACAGCGAAAAGCGTGCGGAGGTTATGTGAGGTTGCCCTGCCGGGCACAAAGCCCGACTGATCCGGGAGAATCAAGTTTTCCATAAGTAAACTCAAGCGCGCAGCGATGAGCTTGGCCAAGACTTTAGCATCACAATTAAGTAGCGATAGTGGCCTATAGGAATCACATTGCCGAGCTGATTTCCCGGGTTTCAAAAGAGAGATAATAGTAGCTTCTCTCATAGATGCAGGCAGACGGCCAACTTCCAAGGATTCTTCATACACCTCCCGCAAAATGGGGGCCATTAGGTCTATGTAGGTTTTATAGAATTCTATTGGGATACCATCGGATCCCGCAGCCTTCCCTGACTGCAGGCTCATGATAGCCTCCCGGACCTCATCCAACTCAAATGGCGCACATAAAAATTTCCGCTGTCGATCGCTTAACCAGGCCAGTGCTACGTCTCCTAGAAAGTCTTCCAAATCCAGTCTGTCCCTCCCCTGCGTGGCTTACAGCTGGGTATAGTGTTGCGTAAAGACCTCAAGAATACAGTCAGTATTCCGATACACCCCTCTGTCAGAATCCTCCAGCTCAAGAACATAACCAGAATACCGAGGCTTCCTGATTGTCTGTGCCAAGGCCTTACCCGGACGGTCCCCCTCACCATAACATCGCGCCACCCAATATTTACCCCGGAACCGGGTCTCCCTCTGCGCCATATCCATATATTCCGTCAGTGTCTCCCTAAACTTGAGCTGAGTATCACTGCTCTGTGTCATGGCAAGTTGTGCCTCAAGGGACTTGAGCTCCCTCTCCAGTCTATTCAGGGTATTAGTAATATCCTTAAGCACTCCCGATCCTTTTGAAATGCAAACCCCCCCGAATCGTGGCCTTGAACGCCTCCCAAATGATCTCCACACTGTTTACTGAATCCTTGTTACGGACAAAGAAATCCTTAATCTCTTCTCTCAACTCTGTCTGAAAGACTGTGTCTAACAACATGGGCGCATACATTCGCCAGACCCCCCGGGGCATGTAGAATTCAGAGGATGCCAATGCAATCTTAACGGGGGCGTGATCCGAATAAGTGCGAGCCAAGTGTTGTACTTGAGTTACCGCTGGTCCCATCCTCCTAGATATTAACCAGTAATCTAGCCTCGCCCCGGAAGCTGCCTGCGCTGTGTAATGCGTTCCCTCACTGGCATGCGGATGGGTATGTCTCCATGCATCTATTAGATGATAGTTGGCTATGATATCCTGGAGTGCTGCTCGCGCGTTGTATAGTGGTGAGGCGCTGGATGTGACCTATCTAATCCTGGATCATACGTCACATTAAAGTCCCCGCCCCATATGATATGACTGGAGCCAATATCAAAGATCCTAGCCCATAACGATGTGAAAAACTCAGGTGCATCAGAGTTCGGACCATAGCAACAGGCGAGTGTGATTGACACCGAGCCCAATCTCCCCCACATCAGACAGTACCTACCCTGCGGGTCGCATGCGGTGCCAGCCAACTGAAACTGTACTTGTTTCCTAATAAGTATTGCCGTTCCCCGTGCATACGATGAGTATGAGGAGAAAATTCTATACTCTGCCCATTTCTGCACAAAGTTATTAGGCTTCTGGGGTGTAAGATGAGTCTCCTGTAACATGGCTATGTGTATCTTGTGCCTATCCAGATATGCCAGGATGTGCCTCTTTTTACGTGGGTCGCCCATGCCTCTAATATTCCATGTGATAATGTTCAACTCACCAAGGAAGGTATTGGACATATGCCAGTGGCTGTATCGGTATCTGGTAAGCTAGTCTCCACAAAGCCCTCCATGTCATGTATATTAGTGTAGGGAAGTACCTGCATGCGCTCAGTGTGCTCATACTGCTGCCCAATCGAGAACATTGTCGATTTCTCAACAGAACGTCCCCGAGAAGCGAATATCGTACAACTTTCAAACCAACTGTGCCCGCCGCCCACCCCCTCCCACTGAAGCATCCCCAACATGCCAGTAATAGTCACCCCCCCACCCTCCCTTACGTGCAACGTAAACAAAAACACCACTATCATTCCTACCATGAACCTAGGAAACCAATCCCCGGGGTATGCCCAAAGAGGGACATTACTATGTGGTGACACAGCTACCTCCCGCCCGCGGAGCCCAAATCTGACATCCAACCAGGGCCCACAAGGGCAGAGGGTGCCCGATGTAGTTAAGATAGTGCTCAGAAACAAACAGGTCTCCCTCCATCATACACCAGTAGCATCCAGCGAGCTAGTCCATGTGACCAACTGCAGTATTAATTGTGGGGTACAGAATAAAGTCATTGTTCTCACGTGTCCGCCTCCTCTCTCAATGGCGATGAATGCAGCGACGATTCTCCACCTCCATCCGCACGATGTGTGCGTTTGATCCGTTTGAGGTATTCCTCCACCTGGTGCGGTTTGGTAAAGAAATGCTGTTTCCCCTGATGAGTTATTCTGAGCCGCGCTGGGTACAACAATGCATAGTCAATTTGTGCCTTCCTCAGTTTACTCTTCACCTCTACAAATTTGCGCCGCTCCTCTTGTACAATAGGCGTGAAGTCTGGGTAGATGGAGAACACAGTCCCCTCATACGTCAAAGTCCGTTTATCCCTTGCAATCCTCAAAGCCGCATCTCGGTCCCTGTAGTTAAGCAAACGCGCTATAATTGGTCTAGGATTGCTGCCGGGCGGCGGACGCGGCCCCAGCGAGCGGTGAGCCCGCTCCACAATGAACTGATTGGAAAAGGATTCAGCTCCAATGGTGGTCAACAACAGTCTCTTAACATACTCTTCCATTTTTCCGATATTGGTGGTTTCAGGAATACCTATGACGCGTATGTTGTTGCGCCGACTGCGCGCTTCCAAATACTCATTTTTCGCAGCGATTATCTTCAGGACCTTGTCCATTTGGGCTAACTGAGATGTGTGGCTGGTCGACGAGTCCTCCACATTCGACAGGCGTTGTTCCGCTTCCTTTATCCGATCGTCATGGCCCTCCAGCTTATGGGCTATAGCATCCATTCGTGTAGACAACCTGTCCACTTTGTCCACTATAGTGGCGAATCCTTGCCTGACTTCTTGCAGTATACTCTGGACATCGGCACCAGGGGACATCGCCCCTCCGTGCTCCACACCCCTTGTGTCCGAGTGACGGTCATCCTGGGAGGCCTTGGGGACCTTTTTTGCTGCGTCAAAAGTCAATTTCGGCTGGCGAGTGTCCGATTTGCCCATGGCGGCGACAGTGCAGAGAGCAGAATATGTGTATGCTCCGCACCACCCCGAAGCGGCCCAGCAGTTCTTTCTATGAGGACTCACTAGTTCTATTCAGCGCCAGTTATGGGCAATCCTGCCCCCCGCAGCACCCCACAGGGACGAGTGCGAGGGCGCAGCGCTCCACCAGTATCTTCACTCCTGCTCAGAGCCCTGTCCACCAGTCCCTCAGGGCCACGTGCCTTTTAGCCTCACCAGTTCGCCCTTGCCGGCGGCGGTCCAGGGAGCGGCAGTGCAATCAGTTCTATATTTGGGGGGAGGGCACTTATGCCTCCAAGGTCGCTGCTAGTTCCTACGCCCTTACTGTGCCCCAGGTGCTCAGAGTCCCTCCTTTTGTGGCCCTTAGTTCCAATCAGCAGAAAAAATACAGACCCTAGTTTAAAGTGAATATAGCAGACCACTTATCCTTGACGTGGGGCCTCCTGCGCAGCCCTCCAAGTGTTCCAGACAATGGCACAGATCCTCCGTTTCTCCAGCCTGTCGCGTGTATCAGGTCCGAAATATCTCCCCGATCTCCTTATGCTGCTGTGGAGCGCGGGGCCTCCGCTGAGTCCCCTATAGCCCCAGGCAGTCCCAGGCGCTGTCTGTTATTAGATCGTCCCCCTGCAGGGTCGAGCGACAGCGCCCGCCGCGCCCAGCAAGCCTCAGAATCCCCGGGGGCAGCTGTGATCACAGTGCTCTGCCGTGCCTTTACCCTGCTTCACAACTCTCCCTCTCACCGGGCACGGGTCGATGCAGCTCCCGCCGGTGCTGTCTCGGGCCGAGGCGTCCACGGCTCAGAGGCCGCGCTGCTACCTCCGGTCTTCTGCCCTAGGCCTCCGCACCAGAGCTCGGCTCCGCGCCCGCCGACGTCCCAGCAGCCCGGGGGGTCCGCCAGCAGAGAAGTCACCCCGCACCTCGGATCTCCAGATCTGGATCAATGGTCGCAGCGTTCACCGCCGTCCGGGCCACATCTCCAGGCCCAGGCGCCACGCGCGCAGCAGCGGACTTTCCCATCCGCCGGGGCCGCTCCGGGATCAGCCACTCGTTCCGTCACTCCCTCTCGGCCGGGGAGTCGCAGGCCAGTTTTCGCCTATTTGGGCAGCGAACGCATCACAAGTCACCCCATAGCAGCCGGCAGGCCAGCGACCGCAGACCCCACCTCCGCAAGGCAGGGGGGAGACCTTTTGAGCAGGATAAATGGAATATAAGTACATCGAGCCGCGGGAGCCTCACATATGTGCGGCCATCTTGCGTGCGCGCCCCCTAGCGCCCCCGCAAAAAGTTAAACCTTTATTTGCAAAATAGAACCAACTCCCAATTTCAATAATCGGACCAGTAGCACTAATACAAATGTCAATTTTACCATTAATTAATTTTCTATTCTCAGCAATCCCTTATGCACTACAAATGTAATTTTTTTTAAAGAAATAGATGGATTATTCTCATCTTTTATATGGGCCATCAAGGCACCAAGATTAGCACTAGTCACTTTAAGTAATCCAAATGAGGAGGATGAGTTAGCCCCCCTGCACCCCAGTCAACAGGCAAAGCAGCTGATTCACCATCTTAGAGAGCCTACTGTGAGAAAGTGCCATCTTTCTTACATGGTATGCCCCCACTTTTTGCTGAATGTACTTTGACTGAGTGTGCCCTGGACTCCTGCCAATCAGGTGCCCAGGGCTTATGTGCCTTCCCTAAAACAAACAAAACCCAAATTGGCAAACCCTGGCCACATGTCAGCCCCTGGTAAATGGTACCCTAGGTACCCAGGGCCTTGTGACCAGGGAAGGCCTCGAAGGGCTGCAGCACTCATTGTGCCACCCTTAGAGGCCCTGTACCCTTATTTATATATATATATATATATATATATATATATATATATATATATATATATATATATACACACATACACGCACACTTCCCCCCCCCCCCCCCCTTTTTTTTTTTGCAGGCTGAGTGTTTGGGTGCATGACAAAAACAAAGTCTACATGACACACATCCCTGTGTGCCATGCCCATCACCTACACTGCTATGGCATACATCAGCCACCCCTCTAGCTGGGTGCTTTATGCCAATGGTGTGGGCACAGAAGCAGGAGCCCTGTGCTCCTACAGTACCCAGGTCCATTCCTGAGCACTGTAAGTGCAGTGCTGCCATTTAAAAGTACATGGTGCTGAGAGGTCGTCAAACACGAACTCCACAGCACCATAATGGCAACACTGAAGACTGAGAAGTTTGGTATCAAACTTCTCAGCACATTAAACCCACACTGATGCCAGTGTGGGATTTAATGTACCAAGCACCCCAGAGGGCATCTTGGAGATGCCCCCTTAAACCTAACCTACAATCCACGTCTGCTCTGTGGCTGCCTAGGCTGCCACACAGCAGACAGGTTGCTGGACCCCTGGGTGGGAGAGCCCCTGCTCTCCTGGGCCTGCAACAATGCGCATCCTGGGCGAGGTGCTAAATCTCCTCCCCCAGGATGGGCAGGGGGAAGCTTCAATGGCATGCCGCCTCTGTGAGCTTACCCAGGCCACTCCAACCCCCAACTCTGGCGGGAAGCTTTGGCCGGAAACCCCAAATAACGACAGGGGATGTGCCAGCCTGCCAACCCCACCCCTTAGGTGGGGGAGGCGAGGTGAAGCACATCTCCGGGCTCTCCCCATCTTGAAGATGGGAAGCCCTACCCTATCAGGACTAGGCTACTGCCCCCCTCCCACAGGAGAGAGGCAGGCTAGGGGGTGTCCCCACCCCAGGACAGGGACCCATTGGTCCCTTCCCTTCACCTACCTGTAACGCCCCTAAATCTAGTATTTAGGGGCACCCTGAACCTTCCTTCCCCAGATTCCAGATTCCAAAATACAAAGAAGAGCAAGAAGAAAGAAGACCTGCCCTGCAGCTGCTAAGAAGAGGAAGACACCAACTGCTTTGGCCCCAGCCCTACCGGCCTGTCGACCCTCGAACCTGCTCCTGCTCCAACCCGCCATCTCTTGTGGCCAGCAACCTCACAAACCCCAGAGGACCTGGCTACCTTTTGGCTCTAAACCCCTGGGACTCCCATGAGTAGAGGCTCTACTCAAAACCTACCTCTAATCCCTGGCAGCAGCCTGGAACAGCGAACCCAGCACACTCTGCACCAGCCAAGCCTGGCCAGTGCTGGAGTGAACAAAGACCACGAGGACGACCCCACGGCGACTGTGACCCCGAGTCCGGCACCCAAGGACCTCCCTCGACACTCCTGAAGAAGCCTGCAGCCTCAGAACAAGGTGCCCCCCCTACCGCGATCAACAGAGGGTAAGATTTCCTGACACCAAAAGACACCCCTGCACGCGGTGCCCCGCGGCCCCCTGTGCCCAATCCCGGGGTACCTACCTATCCTCCAACTACCCAACTTACCTCTCGAAGTGGTGGTGGTGGCGGCACCTGAAAAATCCTCGTCCCCGAGCTTGCAGTCTTTTTCTAAACCGGAGATTTCCCATTGAAATCAATTGAGCGCCCGAAGGCTCAAAAGCACCCTGCACCCAGCCGCCCGAGTGGCCCTGGCAGTGCAACCTCTACACCTACCTACTTCCCCACTTGCCCTGAGTAAGTGACCAGGAGCCCAGCTCCCACAGTCGCGTGGCTTACCAGTCAGCAGGCACCAACCAAGGCCACCCTATCTCTCATAGGATAACATTGGGCATAACTCTCTCTGCACCCGGCCGCCTTAGAGTCGCTGAGGGTGAACCAACTGTACCTACCTGATCCTGGGGGACCCCTGAGTCTATACCCAGAACCTCAACTCTGCCATTCGAGTACTTACCTTTAAACCGATAACTCTATTTTCTTCATAGGGTAACATTGACTGGCTTTTTCCTGAAATTTCTTCCAAGTGTGGACTTTTCAAATCTTAAAATATTCACCAAAAATCAGCCGAAAACGAAAATACTCACCTGCTCTTAGGTGAGCTCCCAGTGCTGGATCTTGGTGCCCAGTACTGACTTTGAAAAATACTTACAACTGTACTTACCCGTAACCCAATTTTCTTCCATAGGAAATCATTGACTGTTTTTCTGTGAAATTTCTTCTAAATGTCAATTTCTGCAATCTTTCAATATTCTTTAAAAATCGTATAATATCTGAAAACGTAATTACTTACCTGTTTTGGATAAAGCTCCCAGTACTGAGTCTAGGCACCCAGTACTGGATTGCAAAAGTAACGAGAACATACTGTACCTGCAACTTGAATTTTCTTCCATAGGGAATCATTGATTGTTTTCTTTGAAATATTTTCTACGTGTCAACTTTTAAAATAGCTAAATATTGTTTAAAAATCATTACAGTAATCAAGTCGACTTTCATCACTTGATTCTAAGTACTGACCCAGGACTGAATCTAGGATCCAATCCTGGAATTCCAAAAGTAATCCTAAAAGTAATCTGTTGCTAATAACTTGAAATTTCCATTGAGCTCAATGCATTGTTGTGTTTAAAATAGAGTTGCCTACTGCAACCACTTGTAACTGTTTACAAAAGACAATTGCATATTGCAAAAGTATTTATATAGAACATCTCATTCTGAGAAAGTATATTTTAAACCCAATTGTTGGTTCTAAAATAAAACAAGCATATATTTTTTATATATAAACCATTGGCCTAGAGTTCAGTTATTGAGTGTGTGAGACCATTTGCTGACTGAGTGTGTACAACAAATGCTTTACACTGTCCTCTGATAATGCCTTACTGCTCGGCCAAGCTACCACTTTAGAGAGTAAGGTTATATCTATCTTTAGCCTCTGTCAAACCCTGGGCGACTGTGGACTCTGTACACCCTGTACCTATTAAGGAACAGTATATACAGAGCCACTTTCTCACATTGGTGGATCAGCGTTGGGATACAAACTTGCATTTGTTGGACTACTTGGTCACCATCTGATCACACAACAGAACTCTTAAAATTGCCTTTAGACACCGGAACACCGCTCTAAATTTGAGGCTGTTGCACGGCGTGCTGGCTAGAGCGGAATTTATACGTGAGCCGGCCATCTTGGCATCTTTAGATGCTACTATGGCGTTCGACACTTTGAAGTGGCCATATATTTGGGCCGTGTTGGCGAAATTTGGGTTCGGCCCTGAATTTATTGGTTGGGTAAAATTACTATATGCTGACCCTCTGGCTCAGGTGGTGGTGAATGGTAGGGTGTCGGCTCCCTTCGCACTGGGGAGAGGTACGCGGCAGGGATGTCCATTATCACCCCTTCTCTTTGCACTTTCTTTGGAGCCTCTCGCCGCCTGGTTGCGTTGGGAGCCGTCGTTGCGAGGCATTAGATGGACGCCGGAGTTTGAAGACCGTGTCTCCCTTTACGCGGATGACATCCTTCTGTATCTCACCTCTCCCCGACAGTCGCTGATTGTATTGGTGGACGTACTGAATTCCTTTGGTCGCAACTCCGGCCTGGTCATCAACTGGGCCAAGTCGTGTGTTTACGTCCTCTCGGGTGAGGCCCCCCTCCTGCCACGGGATTGCCCTATCCAGATTGCTACCCTGGGGTTCAAATATTTGGGATCCCGCGGTCCGCTATGAGCGAAACCTTCTCCCTCCCCTCCAGCGATTGAAGGCCGACGTCGCGAGGTGGCGACGGCTTCCGCTCTCGCCACTTGGACGGGCGGCATTGTTTAAAATGATGTCACTACCTCGCTTCTTGTACGCTTTGCAAAATACTCTAGATGTCGTGCCAGCCCGTTATTTCCGGGAGGTGAAGGGTCTTCAGCGCCAACTGTTTTGGGACGGGCGGCCGCGGATTGCTCTCGCCAAGTTGACGCTCCCTTGGTACGATGGGGGGGTCGCCCTCCCCGATATTAAACGATACTATTGGGCGTCTCAGTTGGCGGCGGTGAACCACGGGATGTACGGTCCTGCCTTGAATCCGGCCTTCGAGATGGATACATTTCTGCTCCCGGGTGGGGACTATAATAGGGCGCTGTACTCGGTGACTCCGGGCACGCGGTTGACAGGACCCACGCAGGTTGCGGTACGTGTGTGGCACGCGGCGAATGCTGCGATGGGGTGGAGGGATCGCTTGACTCGGGCGACGCCGTTGTATGCCTCTGAGCGGTTGGGCTGTTTGTGGAGATCGAAAGGCTTTGAGAAATGGGATATGATTGGTATATGTAAGGTGGGTGATCTTTGGGCGAAGGGGTCTTTCAAAACGTTTGAAATGCTTAAAACTGAATATAAATTAAACGATAGAGAGTACTTCCGGTATGCTCAAGTCTACCATGGGCTGTGTTCGGTTTTTCCAGACGTTGCTGCTATCCCCGAGTACTCCCCACTGGAGGATAGAGTGTTGGATGGCTACGTGCCCGACAGCACTATTTCCCTGATTTATAAGAAACTCATTAATGATCGCGCGGACTTGCTGCTCCGTCTGCGGGACGCTTGGACAGGCGATGGCTTGGAATTGGACGACGAGGACTGGGTATCGGCGGTGGCCTCCCCGAAAGAGGTGGCGATCGCGGCCCGCTTACGATTCGTACAGCTGAAGATCCTTCATAGAGTGTATGTCACGGGGCCCGGTTTGCTGCGTATGGGTTACTCGCTGGATGGACAGTGTAAGCGTGGATGTGGCCTGTCGGGTACCTTTCTCCATATCGTATGGGAATGTTCGGAGGTTGTGCGATTTTGGTACGGTATCCACACCGTAATGGAGGAGGTCACGCACGTTGCTCTGTTGCCAGAGGCTAGGAGGTGCTTGTTGAATGTCTGGGAACCGAATGATTGTAATGCGGCACAGACGCAGTGGGTGACCTTGGGGTACATGGTGGCTAAGCGTAACATTGCACAGCTGTGGGGCTCCCCGAGGCCGCCCACGATCGAGGCATGGAAGGAGAATATGGACTGGTGTATGTTTAGGGAAAAGACGGTGTATGTGGCGAGAGGCAAGCCAGGGAAGTGGGCTAAGGTATGGGGTCCATGGAATTTATATCGAGGACGTATCTGCACCCCGCCTCTGCCATTAGAGATCGATATTGCTTTGTCCCCCTAGCCACGCATTCCGCGGGATGGTGTGAGATGTGTTCCATGCTTTGTTCTCCCGTTGCCCCCCTCTACCGCTTCCAGACAAGACCTGCTTTGGACACTGTACGTTATTCCCCCTCCTGGGAAGAGCACGCTGCTATTTCAGACTCTGATTGCCTTGAGTGTGTTTTATATTTAATAAAAAATGAAACTGTTTATTCCGAATGCTCCTGGCCTATGGCCACGGCCTGTTACACCTTACTTACACTTGTCTTTCAAGGAATTGAGGTCCTTATGCAAACTTAAAAATTTTCAAATGGGCCTGCATCCAACCAAACTTGGCTGAGTATGCTAAGGACCACCCATCTGAACATGGTGATGGCCAGTCAGATGAGGAAAGGGAAGCAGAGGAGGTGGATAATAACCCCCCCCATGCTGTTCCCTAGGGAGGAGAGGGCACCCATACCCTCCAACTCAAGGATTAGCATCTGGGCACCTAGAGACCACACAGGTGGCTCTGGTCCCAGAGAGAACACTGGGGGACCCACCAGTGAAGAGGACAGCCTTGTGAGGCTGGCCAAAAGATTAGAGCTAGAGTCCAGGCTCCTGGCTCTAGAAAAAGAAAAGAGAGAGATGGGGTTGGCACCCATCAATGGTGGCAGCAATAATAAAAATAAGGATAGGGAGGAAACTTCTGACCTTAAAACCCCAAAGGGATTGTCCCTAAATTTGAGGAAGGTGATGATATCACCAAATGGTTCACAGCCTTTGAGAGGGCTTGTGATATCAGAAAAGTAAAGAAACCTCTCTGGGGGACACTCCTGTGGGAACTGTTCTCTGGTAACTGCAGAGACAGGCTTCTGACCCTCTCTGGGCCAGAAGCAGGATCCTATGACCTCATGAAGAAAGCTCTGATTGAGGGATTTGGATTCACCACTGAGGAGTATAGAATTAGATTCAGGGGGGCTCACAAAACCCAGACCCAGTCCTGGATTGATTTTGTAGATTTCTCAGTGAAGACACTGGATGGTTGGTTAGCTGGACATGATGTGCAGGATTTTAATGGATTGTACAATTTATTCTTGGAGGAACATATATTAAGTAACTGCACAAATGAAAAGTTGCATCAGCATTTGGTAGACCTAGGTCTAATTTCTCCCCAAGAATTGGGAAAGAAGGCAGACCACTGGGTCAAGACTAGGGTGACAAGGATAGCCACTGGGGGTGACCAAAAGAAAGTGGTCATACAACCTCCCCAGGGGAAAGGTGGTGAGAATCCCCAAGATAAAAAGTTTGGGTCAAGACTAGGGTGACAAGGACAGCCACTGGGGGTGACCAAAAGAAAGTGGTCACAAAACCTCCCCATGGGAAAGGTGGTGAGAATCCCCAAGATAAAAAGTTTGAGTCTTCCAAAGGGCCCCAAAAACCTGTTCAGGTGGGTGGGACCCAAACTACTCCCTATGTGCCTCAACCCTATAGGGGGAATAACTATGATCCCTTAAAGGCCTGGTGTAATAACTGTAAGAAGTCAGGACACCTAACTGTATCTTGCCCCCACAACAAAGCCCATAAGGCACCCAGTACAGCTACTCCTGGGGCAGCAAGTATACAAATGGGATCAGAGGTGTACCCCGAGCAAATCTGGGAACACACTGAAGCAAGTCTAGTCTCCTTGGGAGAAGTGGAGCTTGCCACTGTAGCTGTGTGGCCCCCCAACTTAAAAGAAATACTTACAGTACCCCTGGGTGAATGGAACTAGGGTAGAAGCTCTGAGGGATACAGGTGCCAGTGTCACTATGGTGAAAGACACACTGGTTTCCCCTGAGCAATACTTGATTGGGAAGCCTTACCCAGTCACCAACGCTGACAGTGTCACCACTAGTTATCCCATGGCCATGGTGACATTAGGCTGGGGGGGTTACTGGCCTGAAACAGGTAGTGGTCTCTTCAAAGTTGCCAGCTGCATGTCTGCTTGGAAATGATCTGGAAACCTCAGCCTGGGCTGAGGTTGAGCTAAAGAGCCATGCTGGGCATCCCTGAATTGGTGTGTGTGCAAACCAGAGCACAGAGCAAGAGGAAGGGTGAAGAAGTAGGTCTGGAGCCTGAAATAATGGCCCAACCAACCAAGAGAAAAGGTAAGAAGACTGGGGAACCAGCTTTTACACAGCACAACATTCAGGACCCCTCTCCACAGGGAGAGGATTTGGATACCCCTTGCCACTGATTCACTCTCACCTGGGCTCGTGCTGTTGAACAACGGAGGCTCTCCTGAGGACATTGACGAGGACGCTGTGGCCGCTGTGCCGAGAGGGGGTGATTTTATCCTTGTATAGCTCAGTCCGGGACTGCGAGGACCAGGCTGCTTGGCGGTGTTAGCAGCTGCCTCCTCTTCCCGGCCCCTCCCCCGCAGGCACTTAACGCCTCGCGGCCCCCACTTCGCGGGTGCCGCTCGCAGGCTTGCCACTGATTCACTCTCACCTGGGCTCGTGCTGTTGAACAACGGAGGCTCTCCTGAGGACATTGACGAGGTCGCTGTGGCCGCTGTGCCGAGAGGGGGTGATTTTATCCTTGTATAGCTCAGTCCGGGACTGCGAGGACCAGGCTGCTTGGCGGTGTTAGCAGCTGCCTCCTCTTCCTGGCCCCTCCCCCTCAACACCTATCAGCCATAAAGTAGTATTCCCTATTCACGCGCAAGCGGGACGCGCGCGGGGCGTAGCCCGGGGCTAAGCCTGGGCAAAGGGTGGGCCCTCTTAGGCCCTAAGAGGCCGAGTGAGGCCGGGCTGGGCTCGGTTATTGACCTGTTGATACCTGTAGCGCCTGCACACGCGTGCGCTTAATGCTGAATAACCAATATGTCTAACACTTCTATTAACGCCGTAGTGGAGAAGACGGGAGCTACGACAGCTGGCCCATTGGACACTTACTTTAAAAAGGTCCATCATGAGGAGGAAAGGGACAATAACATGGACAAACGGAGGACTGAGCGTCGACGCTCTATAGAAAGCTTGAAGCTTAGGACTCCTGATAACTCTAATTTGCAGGTCCCTTCCCGGATAGCCGATAGCTGTGGTGCCATAGTAGACCCTCTTGTATCGCCGTGTGAGTCTCGCTTGTTAAGGGACCCTGCTCCTACCCCATCTGCTTCTAAAGAGCAGGTTATCCAAGAGAACCTTGCTATTGGACATTCTGGTCCTCCTTTAGTTATAAATAAATGTACGCCATTACTTGGTAAACAGGATAAGAAGTTTACTAAGCCGTTTAAAGCAGTTAAGATTCATGGGCCTCCCCCGTCTAAGAGAAGATGTAAGAAAGGGGGAGTCTCAGTCAAATCTAAGTATAATCATTCTGAATTTGGGAAACATGCACTGAAAGCCTTAAACCTAACTAAAGGGATAGCAGTTGAAGCAACTATTACTCCTAAACTACCTCTTCCAATGTCATCAGTTGCCCCTGAACTTGAATCGCCCCCTATAACATCAGGCTTCCTTCCTGTCGACCCTTCGTCATCACCTTCCCTTTCGGTTGCCTGCCAGGATGTTTTGGGCCAGGTGATTAAGACCCTCATTTCACCACTTATTGAAGGCTTACTAAGAGTCGAGAAAAGACTTGCGGACTTAGAAGCCACAATAAGTAAGAAAATCGAACTGACAACAGGGCAGGGGAAACAGGGTGTTGGTAGTGGCATAGATTCCACAGCAGTGGTACCTAACTGCCATCCTCATTTTTCCCAGGCTACAGTTGAGCCGTCTAATCAGCTAGCTGTGACTCAGTTTGTGTCTGTGCCATCGTCGACTGGGGGCACCCAGAGAGCGCCCATTCAGGATGACATAGAGGGAGGGGGGATTAACCTTGACACAACCACTTTGCGGGACAATAGGGAAAGCTCCAGTACTGATAAGCCTGTAACAAATTACATGCCACAAGTTGATCTGCCCCCCGAAGCTGTGCCCTTGGTGGTTGTTTTGACGGGGGTCCCACCTCTAACGGTTAACAAAAGAGAAGGGTATACCGAGCTAAAACATAAAACCATGTTCTGGCTTAGTAGTTATAGACCTATTGAGGAGAACATTAACGGTGAGATTTTACATGTGAGACGTCTCCCATGGTTGGGTGGTAAGACGAAAAACATCGTGGGAGACATCGTGGTGGTAAATTTTAGAGACCCACGTGTAGTTAAGTATATTCTGGACTGGCCTCCTGAAATAGGTAGCAATGGCATTATTCCACGTGCGTTAACTTACTTTTACCCAAGATCATCTGTGTTCCCCCCCCTCTGGTATAACTAAGCAAGCCTCACTGTTTTCCATTCCACCAGGTACATTTATACCCAACCATTTGCCACGCACCTCACACACCACCTATGCTGCTGACCCTTTAAGGTGGAACTATATTCCTCCTAGATTTACTAGGAACTACAATAGAGGATGTGGCAATGTGAAGCCTTCCACTCCTTTAGTGACAACGAATCGGTTCGAAGCCCTCTCTAGCCTGGCTGACTGTGATTGAAGGTTAAAGCCTCCCCAGGGCCGAGGGGGGCGATTAGGTTCACTTAGCCCCAAGGATGCTACTCGGGAGAGGTGTTTGGAAGACCCCGGAGCTGCTCCTGTAACATCAGGACTACCTACTATAATCGGTGCTGCTAGTGGCGTGATTGTACCCACCCTCCTTTCCGTTCCTCTGAACCATAGTGCTGTAGATTACAGGATGACAGACCCCCCAGTCCAACTAGAACCTATAGGTGCCCAAATCATGTTGGATTTGGATATGCACGTGGGGACTCCCTCCGATCTGCATTTAATAGATAATAAAATCTTACACCTAGTTTCATGGAATGTGGCGGGTCTGCAAAGAAAGTTGGACTTACCTGAATGGAATCTCTTCATCGACCAATTCGATGTATGTTTATTCCAAGAAACATGGAGTGTTTCCCCATTATATAAATCAGGATACACCACTTTTTCCATATCAGCTCAGAGTAATGGTAGGGGTAGACCAGCAGGGGGTCTGCATGTATGGATCAAGACGGCCCTGAACTGGAAAGTAACAACTTACGACTCCGGGTGTTGTGACATCCAACATATTTCATTTGAGGGGGCAAACAGCAGGATAGAACTATTTAATGTTTACGCAAGAGGGATTACAGGGGATTTAAATTCAAGTACTATATCTATTTTAGATCAGGCATTGGCTATCTGCCCCCCCTCCTCTAAAATTATAGTGGGAGGGGATTTTAACTGTACTTTCGAACCTCTAGAAGGTGATGATCCCCTGGGTATAGAGGAGGTGGACTCTAGATGGTCAATTCCGACCTTGTCTTTGGCCCCAATCAAAAGATGGTCATCTAAGGTTATACAGATTAATTCCCTTACTGTGGAATATAACCTTAGAGCTCTTAATGGTAGGACTCTTTCTGACCCTGACGGTGCGATGACCTTTAATAGGTTAAGCAGCCCGTCAAGAATCGATTACATCTTATTAGATGTGACACTGTGGTGTGATTTAGTAGATATGGAGGTGACTCCTTCACAGGACAGTGATCACAACCCTTTATGCATGTCGATAAGATGGGGGCAGCGGAATAACACCCGGAGGTTATCACACCTGAGGTCCACTAAGGAGGTGACACCTTTTCAGGGAAACCGTAGACTGAAATGGGAGAAGGTCCAATCACAGGCTCACAACTTGACTAAGATCAGGGCGCATGTTGAAGACCTGAGTACAGAATTGATGGTGCTTGATCAGGATATAGCGTCTGTACAGGGTACGCTTTTTGCTCAGGCGTATAATAACTTAACAGAGAAAGTTGGGGAATTTTTCCTTTTAAAAGGAAACAATAAGGGCAAGAGAGGTGGTAGGGATAATAACACAGCTATAGCAAGCAACCCTTGGTGCACGGCCCACTGTAAGGATATAAGAAATGAGCTCAGAATTGCCTTGCGTCAAAAGAACCAATCCCGGGTTAGTGTAGCCAGGAAAGAGTACGCAAGGGCTTTGGAGCAAGCAAAACGTGAGTGGGAAGAACAACGCTGGCAAGACCTCAAGACAGCTTCTAAAGGAAAGAATTCTTCGCTGTTTTGGGATCTGCTTAACAAAGCCAGGTTGACTAGCTCTCGACCTTTAGATAGTCACATAACAGGCCAGCAATGGCAATCCCATTTTTCCTCCATTTATGGTGGGTCAGAAACGCCCCTCTCTCCTTCTGTTCATGCCCTCAGCGTCCCTCCCATGCGCCCGGTCAGGGAACCCTTTTTGCCCTCTGAGGTGGTGCTAGCCATCAGTCACCTCACTCCAAAGAAAGCAGCAGGCCCAGACGGGATCCCTGGAGACCTCCTTATGGAGGCCCCAGAGCTATGGGCCAAACTTATTGCAAAAATAATGAACCTCATCTCTCACGGATACCCTGTTCCAGATTCGTGGAAGGGAGCGGAGGTAATCACGGTCTTTAAGAAGGGTGCCAGAGACGACCCTGCCAACTATAGACCAATCAGTTTGATTGATGTGCTACAGAAGGTGGTTGGCAGGGTAATTATATCAAGGGTTGGCACCTGGATGGAAGAGATGCATGTGTTGTCCCATTTGCAAGCGGGGTTCCGCCAAAAGGTGGGCACGATGGACCAGGTCTTTCGCTTCTTTGCGATCTATTGGAAGTCGGTCACCATCAACAAAGGAAGCTTATACCTGGCTTTCATAGATCTCAGGATGGCCTTCGACCTGGTCCCACGTGAGAGGCTTTGGGAAGTTTTGGAGAACATGGGGTTCCCTGGTCCCCTCTTGAGTTTAATTGTGCATCTCCATGAGGGGAACTATGCCAGGATCAGGTGGGGTACTCAAGGTGAATTAACTGAGAAGATTCTCGTGAAGAGGGGGGTACGCCAGGGATGTGTTATGGCTCCAACGCTGTTCTCTCTTTTTGTGAACGGAGTGGTGGATTACTTGAGAGAAGAACCAGCTGATGCTCCATCCCTGGCAGGCGAAAAAATCCCCACACTCCTCTTCGCGGACGACACTATTTTGATCTCTAAGTCCCCGTCTGGCCTACAAAAGCTCTTGAATCGCTTTAGCGCATTTTGCACTGATAGAGGTCTTACCATCAACACTCTAAAAACTAAGCTCATGGCATTAGCTCCATCACCCAGCTTTAGAAATAATCTTTTACTTAATGGAGAGCCCTTGGAGTTGGTAGACTCCTATGATTATTTGGGCATTAGGGTCAATAATCGCATGAGCTGGAAGAATCACTTGGCTAAAATGATGTTAAATTATAAAAGAACTTCTGGGGCGGTTATGAGAGAACACCGGAAATCTAAGAGCAAGCCCATTTTACCGCTCCTAACGATCTATGAAGGCCAAGTTCTTCCATCTGCCCTATATGGCTCAGAATTATGGGGATTTGAAAATACTGTAGAGCTGGATAGAGCTGAAAATAAGTTTTTGAGAGATGCGGTAGCCCTTCCAGTCTCTACCCCCTTAATTCCTCTTCGGGCTGACCTGGGTAGGCGCCCTCTTAAGGACCTAGTGCGCTTACGCCCGTTACTTTTTTGGGTTCGTATGCGTAGGACAAGGGAGCTTCAGGATTATGCCGCCGCCCTAGACAAATTAATTCAGCTTAATTCCAATAATAAGATTAAGTGGCTGAGCAACCTGAAGCGGTTGGTAGTTCTCTTGGGTTTGAGTGACTCATGGGGAAAGCCAATCACCCCCACCCAAGATGGTGATTAAACAGCTATATTGGGATCTAGTCCAGCAGGAGACATTCTCTAGTAGTTCTGTGGGCTCCCTTACTGAGCGATTCTTGTCCTTCAAATGGATTAGGAGCTTTGAACCATTCTTGGACTACATCGAGCTGCCTTTGGATAGAGCTCTTTACTTGAAGGTTAGGTTCGGGATCCTCCCAGTAAATGATTTTACCTCGGGGTGGAAAAAGCATGTTGGTAAAGTGAATCCATGTCCGGGCTGTGCAGCCCCCACAGAGTCCGTGGCACATTTCTTCTTTGCTTGCCCAGCTTATAGGGTTGCCAGGAGGATCTGGTTAAAGCCGTTATGTAGGAGTTTGGGCCTTAGATGTCATAAAATGGCCCTGCGGATACTCAGCACTGATACTTCTTCGATTGCTATGGTCTGTGGTGTTGCAAAATGTTTGGGCAGTGCTTGGCGATCCCGCATGAGGCGTTGTAAAACCTACCCTGGTCCACCTACTAGCTAAAAGTACTTGGTTAGGATTTCCACTATGTTGATATGTGACTTGTGTTCATCTTTTAGTGGTGTATTGGTCAATTGTTGCTTTTATTTAATTTTATTTTTGGTATTTTATATTGTATTGTGCTGCTATATTGCTCTTTTATGATGAAATTTCATCGAATAAAGAATATTTGATTTTGATTTTGATACCCCTGAGGGAACGGAGTCCATGGTCCAGGTTGAAATCTTGGGCCCAGGGGGGCCCTCTAGGAAAGAGCTGTGCCAGGGTCACCGAGACTGTCCCACTCTTGAAAGCCTGAGGCAGCAAGCTGTTTCAGAAGCAAGGGGAGATGTCAGTGGTACCCACAGAGCTTATTGGGAAGAGGAATTATTGTATGCTAAGGCAAGAAACCCCACTCCTGGAGCCACCAGGAGGGTGGTAGTGCCACAGAAGTACAGGGAGTTCCTCCTAACTTTGGCTCATGACATCCCCCTAGCTGGACATCTGGGGCAATCCAAAACTTGGGAAAGGCTAGTGAGTCACTTTTACTGGCCCCAGATGCACCAAAAGGTGCAGGAGTTTGTCAGCTCCTGTGTTACCTGTCAAGCCAGTGGCAAGTCAGGTGGCCACCCAAAGACCAGTGGTGGGGGTCCCCTTTGAAAGGGTAGGAGTGGACATTGTGGGTCCACTTGAACCTCCCACAGCCTCAGGGAACAAATGTATTCTAGTGGTAGTGGATCATGCCACTAGGTACCCTGAAGAAATTCCACTTAGGACTACTACAGCTCCTGCAGTAGCGAAGGCCCTCCCGGGTGTCTTCACCAGGGTAGGGTTTCCTAAGGAGGTGGTTTCAGACACAGGTTCCAACTTCATGTCTGCTTACCTAACACACATGTGGAAGGAGTGTGGAGTGCAGTACAAGTTTACTACACCCTACCACCCACAAACAAATGGCCTTGTTGAGAGATTCAACAAGACATTGAAAGGTATGATCATGGGTCTCCCTGAAAAACTCAAAAGGAGATGGGATGTCCTGTTACCATGCCTGCTTTTCGCTTACAGGGAGGTACCACAGAAGGGAGTAGGTTTCTCACCCTTTGAACTTCTGTTTGGTCATCCTGTAAGGGGACCGCTTTGTCTTGTAAAAGAGGGCTGGGAGAGGCCTCTTCAAGAGCCCAAACAAGACATAGTGGACTATGTGCTTGGCCTAAGGTCCAGAATGGCTGAGTACATGGAAAAAGCATCCAAGAACCTTGAGGCCAGTCAGGATCTCCAGAAGCACTGGTATGACCAAAAAGCTGCACTGGTTGAATTTCAACCTGGGCAACAGGTGTGGGTTTTGGAGCCAGTGGCACCAAGGGCTCCAAGATAAATGGATTGGCCCTTACCCTATCCTAGAAAGAAAGAGTGAGGTCACCTATCTAGTTGACCTGGGCACTAGCAGGACACCCAAGAGGGTCATCCATGTGAACCGCCTCAAGCTCTACAATGACAGGGCTGACATCACCATGCTGATGGTGACTGATGAGGAGCAGGAAGCAGAGAGTGAACCTCTCCCTGACCTCCTCTCCTACAGCCCAAAAGATGGGTCAGTAGATGGTGTGATCTTCTCAGACACCCTCTCTGCCCAACAGCAGTCTGACTGCAAGAAAGTCTTGCAACAGTATGCTAGCCTCTTTTCCCTGACCCCTGGTCTGACAAACTGGTGTACCCATGATGTGGACACTGGTGACAGTGCACCTGTCAAAAACAAAATCTATCGACAGTCAGACCAAGTCAAGGAGAGCATCAAAGCTGAAGTCAGCAAGATGCTGGAGTTAGGGGTCATTGAACCCTCGGAGAGCCCCTGGGCCAGCCCAATGGTTCTGGTCCCCAAACCTCATCAACAAGGTGAAAAGAGAGATGAGGTTCTGTGTGGACTATAGAGGGCTCAACTCTGTCACCAAGACAGATGCTCACCCTATCCCAAGAGCAGATGAGCTGATAGATAAATTAGGGGCTGCCCAATTCCTCAGTACCTTTGACTTAACTGCAGTGTACTGGCAGATTGGCATGGCCCCAGGAGCAAAAGAAAAGACAGCATTCTCCACCCCTGATGGGCATTACCAGTTTACTGTGATGCCCTTTGGGTTAAAGAATGCCCCTGCCACTTTCCAGAGGCTGGTGAACCATGTCCTGGCTGGGCTAGAGTCCTTTAGTGCAGCTTATCTTGATGATATTGCTGTCTTTAGCTCCACCTGGCAGGATCACCTGATCCACCTTGGAAAGGTTTTAGAGGCTCTGCAAAATGCAGGTCTCACTATCAAGGCATCCAAATGCCTTGATAGTGCCACTGTGGTGCCACTGCCACTGTGGTGTACTTGGGCCACCTTGTAGGTGGAGGCCAGGTACAGCCCTTACAACCCAAGATCCAGGCCATCATGGACTGGGTAGCTCCAACAACCCAGACCCAAGTCAGGGCATTCCTTGGCTTGACTGGGTACTACAGGAGGTTTGTGAAGGGGTATGGGTCCATTGTGACCCCCCTCACAGAACTCACCTCCAAGAAGATGCCCAAGAAAGTGAACTGGACAGTTAGTTGCCAAAAGGCTTTTGACACCCTCAAAGAAGGAATGTGCTCAGCACCAATTCTAAAAGCTCCAGATTATGCCAAGCAGTTCATAGTGCAGACTGATGCCTCTGAGCTAGGGATAGGAGCTGTCCTATCCCAGACCAATGATGAAGGCCAAGACCAACCTGTGCTTTTATAAGCAGGAGGCTACACCCCAGAGAGCAGCGTTGGAGTGCCATTGAGAGGGCGGCCTTTGCTGTGGTTTGGTCCCTGAAGAAGTTGAGGCCATACTTGTTTGGTACTCACTTCCTGGTTCAAACTGACCACAGACCTCTCAGATGGCTAATGCAGATGAAAGGGGAAAATCCAAAACTACTAAGGTGGTCAATCTCCCTACAGGGAATGGACTTTGAAGTGGAACACAGACCAGGGACTGCCCATGCCAATGCAGATGGACTTTCCAGGTTCTTCCACTTAGACAATGAAGACTCCATAGGGCAAGGTTAGTCTCATCACTTGTCGTTTGGGGGGGGGGGGGGGATTGTGTGAGAAAGTGCCATATTTCTTGCATGGTATGCCCCCACTTTTTGCTGAATTGATGAATGTACTTTGACTGAGTGTGCCCTGGACTCCTGACAATCAGGTGCCCAGGGCCTATGTTCCTTCTCTAAAACAAACCAAACCCAAATTGGCAAACCCTGGCCACATGTCAGCCCCTGGTAAATGGTACCCTAGGTACCCAGGGCCTTGTGACCAGGGAAGGCCTCTAAGGGCTGCAGCACTCATTGTGCCACCCTTAGAGGCCCTGTACCCTTACACACACACACTGCCTTTGCAGGCTGAGTGTTTGGGTGCAAGACAAAAACAAAGTCAACATGACACACATCCCTGTGTGCCATGCCCATCACCTACACTGCCATGGCATACATCAGCCACCCCTCTAGCTGGGTGCCTTTTGCCAATGGTGTGGGCACAGGAGCAGGAGCCCTGTGCTCCTACAGTACCAAGGTCCATTCCTGAGCACTGTAAGTGCAGTGCTGCCATTTAAGTGTACATGGTGCTGAGAGCTCGTCAAACAGGAACTCCACAGCACCATAATGGCAACACTGAAGACTGAGAAGTTTGGTATCAAACTTCTCAGCACATTAAACCCACACTGATGCCAGTGTGGGATTTAATGTACCAAGCACCCCAGAGGGCATCTTAGAGATGCCCCCTTAAACCTAACCTACTCTCTGCACCCGGCTGCCCCAGTGCCGCTGAGGGTGTAACAACTGTACCTACCTGACTCTGGGAGACCCGTGAGTCTATGCCCAGAACCTTAGCTCTGCCAGTCGAGTACTTACCTGAAAGCCGATAACCTCCATTTTCTCCATAGGGGAACATTGACTGGTTTCACTTGGAAAGTGTCGAGTTTTGAAACTTTAAAATGTTCACTAAAAATCAGCCGATCAACGAAATTACTCACCTGTTATCAGGAGAGATCCCAGTGCTGGATCTTGGTGACCGCACTGACTCTGAAAAGTAATTACAACCGTACTTACCGATAACTTGATTTTCCTCCGTAGGATAACATTGCCTGGTTTTTGCCAGAAACAGATATTCCTTAAAAATCACCTGTGTAACAAAACGATTTCTTTCAACTGTTTACAGGAAATGCACTAGGGCTGAATCCAGGATCCAGCACAGAGTAAGAAAAAGTAACGATAACCCTACTTACCTGTTAAGTGAATTTCCTCCCATAGGATAACATTGGTGATTCTATGTGGAAAAGTTTTTAAGTGTCATCTTTTGAAATACAATAATATTCCTTAAAAATAATACCTTTAACCAAAACACATTTACTCACCTGTTTCCAGGAAATGTCCTAGGTCTGAATCTAGGATCAAGTCCTGTGGTTAGAAAAGTAATCCAAAAAGTAATTAATTGCATTTACTAAGAAATTCCCTTTGAGCTCAATGGTATAATTGTGTTTGAATTGTGTTGCCTTTTGCAACAACTGTAACTACTGTATTCAAAAGTCTATTGCCTATTGAAAGTATTTAACTAAAGCATCTCATTCTGAGAAAGTATATCTTGATACCTACTTGTGGTTCTAAAATAAAACAACTATATATTTTTATATACAAACCATTGGCCTAGAGTTCAGTTCTTGTGCGTGAGACCATTTGCTGACTGAGAATGAACAACAAATGCTTTACGCCGTCCTCTGATACTCGCTTACTGCTCGACCAAGCTACCACTTTAGAGAGTAAGGTTCTATCTACCTTTAACCTCTGCCAAACCTCTGGGGACTGTGGACTCTATACACCCTGTACCTATTTGGGGACAGTATATACAGAGCCACCTTCTTGCAGTCTCCCAAAACCGAGTGGCCTGTCCATGATCAGCCAATAACCGACGTGCCCCATTGAATAACCTTGGCGCTCTGCACTCTGCACCTGCCGCCCTAGTGCTGCTGGTGTTGCACCTGGAGTGCTAACCTGAACCTTGGTCATAACTCAGTTACCAAAACCGCTTACTTACCTGCAAACTTAATATGGCGGTTTCCTCCATAGGATTGCATTGAATATTTTTTCTGCTAAAGTACCAACTGTCACTGTTGCTTATCTTGTATATCCAAAGTGTATCAATTCATGCAAAAATATTTCATTGCCTCCTTTAAAGTATTGCAGTACCGTTTTTAAGCTTGCACGGTAAAAGTAGCGAAAAAGTACTTATGGGGTATCCCAAAAAGTTATCTAAAGTGAGTACAAGTATTCTAATTGCAAGTATTCTTAAGAGTTTACAACCCATTTTCTCTACTGCAAAGTAACTTGTATGCTTCTACAAAACCAGTACACACGGTATTTTGAAAAGTATTGTTTTGAAAGAATCTCTTACCTGCTACTAAGTAAATCTTGGTTCTAGTAATAAAAGTAACAAAGTAACAACTTTCTATACAAACAATTGGTCTGGATTCAGTCTTTGCGTGTGTGACATCATTTCTTGCCTGAGTGTGTACAACAAATGCGTAACTCTTCTCTTTGATAAGCCTGACTGCTCGACCACACTACCACAAATGGAGCTGTTATTGTTTATCTACTTTAGCCTCCGCTATATCTCTGTGTACTCCCTGGACTCTGTACACACCATAGCTTACTTTGGTAAAGTATATACTGAGCCTGCTTCCTACTGGAAGGCCCATCTAAATGGTGTTTTTGTTGTTGAGTCTGTAGTGTCAGCTAGCGGGTAGTATTTTCTGGAAGTACTTTGCTTAGATAGCGTATTTGAAAGGTGCAGCTGAATGACATATTAACCCTAAGGCAACACAATACTTCTAGGTAAGCCGAAGGCTCAATCGACTAAAGGCAGAGCAGTTACTACAGTTCTCCTTAATATGTTGTGATATTTCAGAATTTAGCAGAGCTAGGATTGATATTTTACCTATAAATCTGACCCACAGACTGCCACTGTGGTGCATTCTGAGCTACATGAAAGGGATCACAACGATGTGTTTTTTGTCTGTCCATTTTCATTCCATTATATGAAGGCCATTAAATTAATTTTAGAGCCTATTTCTTTACTTCATTAGTCATATTTAATTTCTGTTTGGATATTGAAAAGAGTGGAAGAATGTTTCTTTAGAGACGTTCTCATTTAATAAAAGGATATTCCTCTTATTAAAGTGTTATTGGACTAGGTAGAGATATTAAGTGTTTACAAATACAAAAAAGAAACCACTAATGGATAACTAGGATTACAAGTAAGTAACTTTTGCTTTAAGAAAATACTGACAAAAAATGTCATCCTTCGAAACTTGATTTCAAATGACTTTAATAATAATGACCATATGGGGGTTATTTTTCATTTTGAATGACTGTTCTTTATTTTCTTTCCCATATGCTCTCTTTTCAGGCCTCGAGTGATAATGGATCCAAAATAAATTCATTTCTCTTAGAATGGGATGAGGTAGGTTTTAAGCTTTTTCAGTTATGTAAATATTGTTTTTTTGCAAGAGTGTGCGCCAAACTTTTGTTACTCTCTCGGAGTGCTCCTAATGAGAAGCAGAAAGCTAATCTTGTCTCTCTTTTCAACATCCTCATCTGTATAAAAGTCTAATCTTCTAACAACCATATTTAGTCTTTCTTCTCTAGGCGGGCATTTTCTCTTTTGTATGCCAATCTTGTGCGCCAGTCTAGTATTATTGATTATAAATTAAACGTGGTAGTAGGGGTCCCTGATGGGAAAATTACTGCACCTCATATACTGGCTTGTTGTCCCAATCAAATTGCGTGTGTTTAAAGTCCATAAACCTACTATTGTATTTACAGAGGTGCTATCACAGTTCAGACACTACTACCATAGGTGACAATTGTACATTAGAAATCTAATGTACACTTAATATGTATTCAATAGAACCTCATTCAGCACCCTCATAGATTAGTAAACATAACCATCAAAGTCGTTTCTCTGTCTTCTCGAGAACGAAGACACCACAAAAGTCCAATTGTTACTCCGATTTATTTTCCACTGTTGGTTTATTCTTTATATTGGTACTTCCAGCATAGATCAGCCAACAAGTGTTTAGTCTTTAGAGACTTTTTCAAGGCTGGAATGTGTAAATATAGTACATTTTGTGTTTTTTTCCCCATACAAAGATGGTGGTAAACGTACAAATATTTACTAGTTCATTTCCTTGACAAAACTAGCAGCCACTTCTATTGAGATTACATGCCCTACATTTTTTAAACCAGTTTCATATTAATAAAATCTATAGGGTTCATTCCAGAAAGTGTGAATATCCTTAAAGTGAGAGAAAATGAAAAAGCACAGGTATTGTTCTCTCAACCCAAAGTTTGACCGAAAGGAAAAAGGTCTGACAGACACCAGTTATAGCAAGATCAATCCTTCACCAAAAGTCGTGTCAAAGAACATATAAGTGATTCCGCCCAGTTGTTGTACAATAGTGGTATAATTATAAACCCACCAGTTCTATATTTCGTATCTAGATGTTCTTCCTAATATGTTTCCAATGTCACGACGTCATGAGTCACGCCCTGACCGGTATTACTAGACCAAACCGCTGTAACAATAAGAGTACAATAAGTCAACTAAAGAACTATTGTAGATGAGAGCCATTGAGATTGCGCAATATGCAGAATTTAGTATAGCAAGATTAAATAAATGTTTGAAGTAAAACCTATTTAATGGCTAAGAGTGTTCAGTAATCCAGGTGTCTGGCATAGTACTGAGTATAAGACCATAGCAGCGCATGGAAGGTTGTAATAATATATCAGAATTCTGCGGTTCACATACTTGTATATAGTTGAAGGGTCAGTCCTACATCCCAGTTAAAAGTCCATGATCCAATCCATACTGTAGTATCTGTAACACAAGAAACGAATGGTATCAATATTTGTTGCATAGTGATATCATAACAAGAGCCCTAGTCTTCATGCAGTTATAGAAGTTGCAGTTATATAAGTTAGTAATCGATTAATTAAGAATTCTCATAGTCATGAACATTACCTATAGGCTTCTGATATGAAGAGCAAAAGCAGCGTATTTGTAATTATAAATAAGTGCCAAGAATGGAGCCCATGTTATACAGTGACAATGTTGGTAAACGGCCTATATTGTTCCCAATTAAACAAAGCTATAAAGTTGTTTGGGGTGACTGTTATAAAGTCGTAGATTGGATACCATAATTACCGTATGAACAAAGTGCAATCCTAAAGCAATAATTTGGCTGTTGTTAAAACCACGATTTTAAGGATTATGTTGCAAACGTAGTGAGGAAGTCTCTGATAAGCTTCCTCGCTGTGAAAAAGAATTGAACTAGAAAAAATATATATAAAACACCATTTGTTCAAGGCCAAGTCCATATACTATTCCAATAATGATCTTAAACCAAATCTCTAGTGAACCGCACTTACCCGAGAATCACTGCAAGCGTGACCAAAAGACGCGAGTCCGTACACCTCGAAATGAAGCTGAGCGTCCATTTTCCTCTGTTTAAAATCCGTCCTAGTCATGTGACTTCTACGCTTCCGGTCCACATGCTAGTGTGCAAAATTCGCAAACGCAGAATCCTAGGCAGCGCCATTTTGAAGTGTTCATGTAGTGTGTAATATCCAAAAGGGAATGTAACTTGGCAATGCTGTAAGCCTTATCTGTCTAACAATATATATGATATATTTATATACATACATAGAATTATAATTCGGTGATGGTTCAAATCTATATAACACCAGATTCGAAGTGCACACAAACCCAGTTGATTGTGAAAAATATAGTTCTGATGACTGCCATATTCGAGTGGCTAAAGGTTCCATAAATTATTCTTGGCCCACCATATTAGACCAATGTCTAATCTAGATACTGCGAACTACCATGATTGTGTTGTTCCAGTGCACAAAGTGAACATTTCACATGAGTCATGTCCCTAAACCTTAGTTGTTATGGACCCATCTGCTTTAGGTGAGCATACTCAAGCCTGTAAAGTCATCCTAAGTCAATCTAGTCCAAAAATATTGTTTAACATTACCACCGCACTGTTAGCACAAGGTGGTCCAAAAACACACAGAATGTCAAGAGTTAGGGCCCCCCATATCCAGAAAGTAGATAAAGTACATAGAGAAGGAGATAAGCAATATGTATAACAGACATTAGTGCATAGTAATTCTGGTTTCAGATTTTAACTCCATTGATCTACAATACATTATACATCTTCAAGTTTTAACATGACGAGAGGCATGTTGCACAGTTATCACATATTATTTAGCATAATGTTCCTGATCATAGATAATTTCAGTCATGTAGAAAAACATGTAGCTCCCATCCACATTTAGCCCTAGGTCTACAGATCTGAGTTTTATCAACCATTTAGTTTCAAGCTTTCTCAGTGCGAACGTTCTGTCGCCACCACGTACATTTTCCTCAGCTACTGCAATGCCATGAAAACTGAGTCTTATCTTCTCTGTTGCATGTACACTGATATAATGAACAGCAAGTGGGTAGTTGGTGTTACAGTTATGGATTGCTCTAATGTGCTCTTGGATCCGTTCTTTCAGGGGCCTAATTGTACTGCCCACATAAATCAGGCCGCAATTGCACACAGGACAGTACACTACATATTTAGTGTTGCATTTTTAAAATGTCTTATTTAATAAACCTGTACTGTATTGTAACAACAGTTCATTGTTTTATTTGCTGCATTTTGACAAACATTGCATGCAGTGCACCTGTAGCAGCCAAGGGGTCTATTGGGAAACAATGTTTTTACCTCTCCCTTCTTTTTTGGAGGAATGTAAGATGGGCACAAAATTTTTCTAAGTGTCCTCCCTCTGCTGTATGTGATCTGTGGTTTATTTGCTACATATTTGTCTAAGCTGTGATCCAGTTTCAAAAGATGCCAATACCTGTGAAAGATTTTAAACACATCATGGCTATGTGAATTGTATTGTGTCATAAGAGCCACATTACTCCTCTGTTGTTAAAAGCTTTGTGCGTGATCTCTTCCTTCTCTTGCTTTGTGCCTTATCTATTGTGTTCCTGTCATATCCTCTAGTTATAAACCTAGATCTCAAACGATTCAATTCCTCCTGAAAAATGATGTAATTCCTACATTTCTTTCTTAGGCGCATCATCTCCCCAAAGGGAATGGGTCTTATCTGTGTAGTAGGATGCGCACTATCAGCGTGTAGAACAGAATTGCACACAGTGGGTTTGCGATGAAGCTTCGATGCAGTCTTGTCGTTTTCTATATAATCCATCTCCTTATTGATCTGATGTGTGAACCCCAAATTGTACACATTGTTATTGAGATGTAAGATAAATTCCTTGAGAGTTTCATCATCTCCGCCCCAAATCATAAGGATGGCATCTATAAATAACCCCCAATAAATGATCGATCCTATCATGTTCGACAGACAGCTTGTCCATATATGGAGCTGTTCAAAGAACCCCATGTAGATGTTGTTGAAAGAGAGGGGAACACTTGGACCCCATGGCAACCCCAGATGATTGTCTAAACCATATACCATTGTGTAAGAAGAAATTATTGTTCGAGGCATATGAGCTGCAGATTACACACTTTTGCATAGATCGCCATCTGGTGTTGGGCCCGGATTTTTGCAGTTTGTTTTTCCTCTTGGAAAGTCTTTGGAAGTCACGAGGTCAGTGACTCCTCCCTTGGTTTGTATTGCGCATGGGCTTCGGCTCCATCCTCAGATTGTTTTTTCCGCCATCGGGCTCGGATGTAATACTTCGCGCTCCGGTTCCGAACATTTCCAGTTCGACGATCGAAGCGGAATCCTCACTCATCGCGGTATTGTTCAGATCCTGATCTCTTCAATCACCTTCTCTTCGACACATCTTCTATTCCAGTCGTCGACGGCGGCCTTCGGGCCTATCCAAGCTCCGGTCCCGGCTGATGGAAAGAACTCCATTCAAGAAGGGCCCTCGATGTGGGTCCAAATTCCCCCACTCCGATCTTAATGAGGTGTGCAACCTCTGTCTCTCCCCTGAACACGAGGCTCGAGACTGTCCCGTCTGCAAGTCTTTCAGATCGAAAAAGACTATTCGAGATCGAAGGGCCAGACGAAACATGGCGCACTCCTCGACCTCCGTTCCAGTCGACATCTTCGGGGACGACGTCGAAGCTCCGGGACAGCAGCACACCGAAGAGGACTTCGTCAGTGCTTCCGAAGCCGACGACTCGGATGTGGAGGACATCACCCCGGCGCAGAGGGTCGTGAGTACTATACCCCCTCCCACACCCGCGCCGACACCTAAAATGGCTTCGGTCACGCCTTCGCCTCCAGGCCTAGGCAAGACCAAAGACACTGCTTCGAACACCCCACCTTCGGGCCCGGTGAAGAAGCCTAATAAGCATTCAGGCGGCTCGGGCTCGAGCTAGCCTGCCAGCGGTGCCGATAAACACACTTCGGCACCGAAAAAGAGACCGGCCTCCACCTCGACACCGAGCTCCGCACCAAAGCCCTCGGTGTCGAAACCCAGCCTTTCGGTACCGACCAAACACCATAAGGCCCTCGGCACCGACACTCCCGCGCAGAAGCCTACCTCGGCGCCGACAAAAAAAAACGGAGGTTCCAAAAAAGCACGGCACGGACAAGCCTAAAAAGTCATCGGCCCGAAACCTTCGGCGCCGACGGAACAAACATTGTCTCAGGAACTGTTTACACCGGATCCCTTGCAAAAGACACTTACCAAGGATCCAAAAACTGGACATTTGGCACTTTTCTCTAAAAAGAGACATTTGGACAAACCGGCTCCACCTCCAAAGAGGAAAGACTGTGCTACCTCCCCTTTCAGAGTGCCTTCCCCACCCTCTCCACCTCCGCCCCCTCCGCCTTCTCCACCCCTGCCTCATCGCTCTCTGACCCCGTCTCCAGACCATGATGATCAGGGGGACCCATACTACGATACAGGGGATGTACCACAAGACCCCACTCCTACAGGATCCCCAGACCCATGGGACAATTATAATAATCCAGACATTCCAGATGTCCCACAAGATGACCTTTATCCATCCAGGCCATCTCCACCAGAGGACTCATTAGGTTTTCACCACCTACTTCAGAGGGCGGCACATTATCACGGGGTAGAGCTACACACTGACCCGGTAGAGGAAGATTTCCTCCCCGACACCTTTGATACCGCACATAGGTCCACTTCCATACTACATATGCTCAAGGGGGTAATAAAACATGCGCCAGAGGTTTTTAAAGACCCAGTCAGGGCTAGGGTCATTAACCCACGCATAGAAAAAAAGTAAAAAGCTGCCCCCACAGATCCTGCCTATATCAAAGGGCCAGCGCCACTGGATTCCCTAGTGGTCTCCACTGCACGGAAAAGGTCAAACTCCCAGGCGTCAGGTGAAGCACCACCACCTGACAAAGAGTCAACGCTACTGGACGCGTCAGGAAAGCGCACTGCGTCACAGGCAGCCAATATATGGTGTATCGCCAACACTCAAGCGCTATTGGCCAGATACGACAGAGCGCATTATGATGAACTAGAAACCATCATGCACCATCTCCCAGAAAAATACAAAAATAGGACCAATGAATTAATTCAAGAGGGTAAGACCATAACTAACACCTGTATACGCTGTGCCTTAGACGCAGCAGACACAGCCTCCAGGGCCATTAACACTAGCTTCCTCCTCCGTCGCCATGCTTGGCTGAGAGTTTCAGGTTTTAAACCTGAGGTACAGGCCTCCATATTAAATCATCCATTTGATCAAAAACATCTATTCGGCCCAAAGGTAGATGAGGCCCTCGAAGATGAAGAAGGACACAGATACGGCGAAATCTATGGGACCCTTGCAGTCACACCCTCCTAGGCGCTCCTTTCGCCGTTCTTCCTTTCGGGGCACAGCCAGAGGCTACTCCTCAGATAGCGCGTCCACGTCCTACAAATCCCTGCTCAATCCACCTTCACAAGGGGTTATCAAAGAGGCGGATATAGAGGCAATAACAATAAAGGCAGAGGCAAAACAAATACCGCCCGCTCTGCCACACCGCCTACCCAATGACTTCCCCCTGCTCCCTCCAGACCATCCCACTCCGGTCGGGGGCAGGCTACAAAATTTCGTTCACGTCTGGGAGACCATCACCTCAGACAGATGGGTGACCCAAATTATTCGTTCAGGGTACTGCCTAGAATTGACATCTACCCCCCCAAACATTCCACCCAGGCAACGCCCAATGTCACAAGAACATTCCATGTTACTAAAACAGGAGGTACTCTCCCTCCTACAAAAACAGGCAATAGAACAAGTCCCCGCCAGTCAACAAAATTTAGGAGTCTACTCCCTATATTTTCTGATACCAAAAAGAGACGAGACTCTACGACCTATCTTAGATCTCCGGCCTCTAAACACATACATACATTCGGACCATTTTCACATGGTAACACTTCAGCAGGTACTTCCGCTCCTCTCCCAGAACGACTTTCTCACCACACTGGACTTGAAAGACGCATACTTTCACATTCCGGTACACCATGCTCACAGAAAGTACCTCAGATTTGTAGTGGACGGGCAACACTACCAGTTCAAGGTGCTCCCATTCGGGGTCACAACAGCACCAAGGGTATTCACCAAGTGCCTAGCGGTAGTGGCGGCACACCTCAGAAGACAGCACATTCACGTCTTCCCATATTTGGACGACTGGCTAATAAAAGCCGCGTCCTACGACCAATGTGTACATCACACCGCCACTACAATCCAACTTCTTCACCAGCTAGGTTTCACAGTGAATCACCAAAAGTCCCAGCTAATACCATCCCACACAAAGCAATACCTCGGTGCCACCATAGACACCTCAAAAGCCATAGCCTACCCCAATCCTGCCAGGATTGCAAGCATTCAGGCTTTGCGTCAAAGATTCATACTTCAACACTCTCTCCCAGCAAGAGTGTTTATGCAACTAATAGGGATGATGGCCTCTTGCATTTTCATAGTGCCTCATGCAAGACTCCAGATGCGTCCACTCCAGGAGTGCTTAGCACGCCAGTGGAACCAGGCCCAGGGGCAACTGACGGATCTGGTGTTGGTAGACGGTCACGCCCATCGCTCTCTGCAGTGGTGGAACATCATAAATCTTTCCAGAGGTCGACCGTTCCTGGACCCAGTTCCACAAATAATCCTAACAGACGCATCGCTCTCCGGCTGGGGAGCTCATCTACTACACCTCACAGTGCAGGGCACATGGACGCCGCAACAAAAGTTACTCCACATCAACCATCTGGAGTTACTGGCAATCTTTCTAGCCCTAAAATCCTTTCAGACACAGATTTTAGGCAAGGCCGTCCTTATTCGCACAGACAACATGACGGCCATGTACTACATTCAAAAACAAGGCGGCACACACTCTCCACAGCTCTCTCAACTAGCACAGAGCATATGGAGATGGGCAATTCCACACAAAATCTTTCTCCTAGCCCAACATGTCCCAGGAGTCCAAAACACCATGGCAGATCTGCTCAGCAGACAGACGCAGCAGATCCACGAGTGGGAACTTCACCCGCAGATTCTTCACCCATTCTTTGAGATGTGGGGGCTCCACACATAGGCCTCTTCGCCACCCACGAAAACAAAAAATGCCCAAGCTTCGCCGCCAGATACCCACACCCATTGTCCAAAGGCAATGCGATATAAATGAACTGGTCAGGCAAATTTGCGTACGCCTTTCCACCTCTCCCACTAATTCCATTAGTGGTGCGAAAGCTACAACAGCACTCCCTCACACTGATTCTAGTAGCTCCAACATGGGCCAGACAACCGTGGTACACCATGCTGCTGGAACTCTCGGTAGTGCCACACCAAAAGTTACACCTCTCACCATGTCTCCTAACCCAGAACCATGGAGAGATCAGACACCCGGACCCAGCTCAGCTCAACCCTACGATCTGGCTCCTGAGATCCTAGAATTCGGATACCTTAACCTTCCCCCTGACTGTATGAACGTCATTAGAGAAGCTAGACGCCCTACCACTAGAGCCTGCTACGCTGCAAAGTGGAAAAGATTTGTTGTTTATTGCCGTAACAACACAATCAACCCTCTAGACGTATCTATACAGCACATCATATGCTACTTACTCCCATCTACAAAGGTGTAACCTAGCATATACATCCATTCGGCTACACCTTGCTGCAATTGCCGCTTACCTACAAAACAGACAGCACCTATCACTTTTCAGAGTGCCTGCCATTAAAGCCTTCATAGAAGGCCTCAAACGAATAATTCCCCCCAGAGTACCACCCTCACCTGTGTGGAACTTAAACATAGTTCTCACAAGGCTAATGGGACCGCCTTTCGATCCTTTGCATAAATGTGAACTGCAATTTCTCACATGGAAAACAGCTTTCCTTGTAGCCATCACTTCCCTTAGAAGGGTCAGTGAGATACAAGCACTTACTACACAAGAACCTTTTCTCCAAATGCACCCGAACAAGGTTGTCCTCCGTACCAACCCAAAATTCCTACCCAAAGTCATTTCCCCCTTTCATCTAAACCAATCGGTAGAATTACCGGTTTTTTTCTCGCAACCTCAAACTGTTGCAGAAAGGGCTCTACACACACTGGATGTTAAAAGGACCTTACTTTACTATATCCAGAGAACACAACCTTTCAGAAAGACAAAACAACTGTTTGTCTCTTTCTCTCCACCACATAAAGGCAACCCCATCTCTAAATCAGGGATAGCTAGCTAGGTGGATTGTAAAATACATACAGATTTGCTACCACAAGGCAAAACGCACGCTATCTGTTCCCCCTAAAGCCCACTCTACACGAAAGATAGGGGCTTCTATTGGTTTTCTAGATGATATAAAGCAGCTACATGGTCAACACCGCACACTTTCACTAAACATTACTGTGTAGATGTGCAAACCAAGCAACAAGCTAGTGTGTGCCAGGCTGTACTAAAAACACTTTTTCAAACCACTGCAAGAGATACCGGTGGTCGCCGCTAGGGTTGGGAACTGCTATATGTCTATGCAAAAGTGTGTAATCTGCAGCTCATATGCCTCGAACGGAATATGCTACTTACCAGTATGCATCTGTTCTTGGCATGTAGAGCTGCAGACCTACACACACCCACCCGCCTCCCCGGCTACCTGTATCTGTTCCAGTCTATCTTATTTAGATACAACACACCTGGGTTTCTTCACTATTACTACGCTCCATCTTTCCCTGTTGGCGAAAAACAATCTGAGGATGGAGCCGAAGCCCATGCGCAATACGAACCAAGGGAGGAGTCACCGACCTCGTGACTTCCAAAGACTTTCCAAGAGGAAAAACAAACTGCAAACATCCGGGCCCAACACCAGATGGCGATCTATGCAAAAGTGTGTAGATCTGCAGCTCTACATGCCAAGAACAGATGCATACTGGTAAGTAGCATATTCCTTCTAAGGTGAGACGTATGAGCTCCAAAATCATCTGGGTATGTTCATGTAAGGTGGCATCTCGTTTGGATAGATAAATACGGTATGGCCTCCATGCCCTTATCCAACGGGATGCTAGTGTATAGAGTACTGACATCAAGCGAAACAAATGTGAACTCATCTGACCAGGCTAGGTCATCCAATTTATTCAATAAGTCCTTTGTGTCTGAAATGAATGCTGGTAGGTTTTGTACTATAGGCTGCAGGAATATGTCAATATACTCAGAAATATGTTTGTCTTTAATATATCCATGACTTTGATGGTTATAGTTACTAATCTATCACAACTCAATATCTCCAAAATGACTAACACTTCCCATAGCTGCAAACTGACTTTCACAGCCCCTAACCACACTAGGCGAAATGGGAACACCACTGCAACCATCTACTCCAATGGCACAGTCCTGATACAAGCCAACAATGACAATCTAGAAACCTATGACGCTCTCTTCCCATCCCTCCGGACTTCCCCCTCCCACGCACTCCTCCCCTGCCCGCCCATCCACCTCTCCTTGAAGAACCCGACCCGCCAACAGAACTCACCCATCATTCCGGTGCACCCTGGTAATAGCACCTGCCTCCTGCCGTGAGAAACCACCCCCAACACTACCAGAGAGAACAAGACCCCTCTAACCCCCTCTGACAACCACCCCATCAGACCCCTGCCCTCCATCCCTCCTAACCCACTTCGAACGACCTCCTCACACAGTACGTAACTCCCAACCCCCTCCCCAGTCCCCCATGCAATTTAACACCGACGCCCCAACATGGCCCCCGCCTCCCCACACCCCCGACCCCGCCTAGATCCCACACGGACAGCTCACTCACAAAAGGGCAACTTAACAACGAGCTTAACTCTCCCACCCAGAACACCCACACTGACATAGAGACTGGGCAGCAGCTCACCCTGCTTGAAAGCCAGATAACAACCATAATCCAGGGTCTTGATGAAATACTTACCAACCCCGCCGCACCCCTAAATCCACACCATTTCCCTTCCTTCCCCTCTCTCTCTCAATAGAGGCTTTCCAAGGCCTCCCACCCGAAAGAGACCTCTACCCCCCTCTCTAATCAGACAAAGAGACCGTAAAGAACTAGAGATGAAATGTCTGCGAGTGAAGCGGCAGCTCTCGCTTCCTCGTTCGACAATCCTATTACTGCCACCCTCCAATCCAAAATACAGGTGATCACCGGACTGGGAAGAGAACAGGCCCCTCTGAAATTCCCTAGACCCCCGGCCACACGCACTATCATCCCCACGGTCCGCCAAAAGAAAAAACCCACAACAGAGACGTCCCCCACAAACTGCATGCTCATAAACTGCAGATCAGCCACCAAGCATGCGACCGACCTAGTGGAATCCATCCTCACTCACGACATAGACCTAGCATTCATCACCGAGACATGGCTAAATTACTCCTCATTTCCGCTCATGGATACTCTTGTCCCCCCTGGCTTTGTAATCACCAACAAAGATAGAAAAGAGGTGGAGGCATAGCAATCATCCACAAAAATAATATTTCCATGACGGAAATAGACTCCTTCAACCACAGCACCTTTGAGTGCCTAACTGCCAACATCAACACTAGCAACAACAAAACACTTATCTGCCACCTTATTTACCACCCCCGGGCAACACCACCATATTCACTGAACACCTGTTGTGACAAAGTGCCATCTTTCTTGCATGGTATACCCCCACTTTTTGCTGAAATGCTGAATGTACTTTGACTGAGTGTGCCCTGGACTCCTGCCAATCAGGTGCCCGGGGCCTATGTTCCTTCCCTAAACAAAAACCTCAAAACCAAATTGGCAAACCCTGGCCACATGTCAGCCCCTGGTAAATGGTACCCTAGGTACCCAGTGCCTTGTGACCATGGAAGGCCTCTAAGGGCTGCAGCACTCATTGTGACACCCTTAGAGACCCTGTACCCTAACACCCGCACACTGCCCTGGCAGGCTGAGTGTCTGGGTACAAGACAAAACCGAGAGTTGACATGGCACACATCCCTGTGTGCCATGCCCACAACCTACACTGCCCTGGCATACATCAGCCACCCCTCTAGCTGGGTGCCCTATGCTAGTGGTGTGGGCACAGAGGCAGGAGCTCTGTGCCCCTACAGTACCCAGGTCCATTCCTGGGCCCTGTAAGTGCAGTGCTGCCATTTAAGAGTACATGGTGCTGGGAGCTTGTCAAACACAAACTCCACAGCACTATAATGGCAGCACTGAAGCCTGAGAAGTTTGGTATCAAACTGCTCAGCACATTAAATCCACACTGATGCCAGTGTGGGATTTAATGTACCAAGCACCACAGAGGGCATCTTAGAGAGGCCCCCTGAAACCTAACCCACAATCCATATCTGTTCTGAGGCTGCCTAGGCTGCCACACAGCAGACATGTTGCTGGACCCCTGGGTAGGAGAGCCCCTGCTCTCCTGGGCCTGCAACAATGCACATCCTGGGCTAGGTGCTAAATCGCCTCCCCCAGGATGGGCAGGGGAAGCTTCAAAGGCATGCCGCCTCTGTGAGCTTCCCCAGGCCACTGCAACCCCCCACTCTGGCGTGAAGCTTGGCCGGAAACCCCAAATAAGGACAGGGGATGTGCCAGCCTGCCAACCCCACATCTCAGGTGGGGGAGGCGAGGCGAAGCACATCCCCGGGCTCTCGCCATCTTGAAGATGGGAAGCCCTACCCAATCAGGACTAAGCTACTGCCCCCCTCCCCATTGAAATCAATTGAGCGCCCGAAGGCTCAAAAACACCATGCACCCAGCCGCCCGAGTGGCCCTGGCAGTGCAACCTCTACACCTATCTGCTTCCCCACTTGCCCTGAGTAAGTGACCAGGAGCCCAGCTCCCACAGCCTCGTGCCCTGCTAGTCAGCAGCCACCAACCAAGGCCCCCTCATCCCTCATAGGATAACATTGGGCCTAACTCTCTCTGCACCCGGCCGCCCTAGTGCCGCTGGGGGTGAACCTACTGTACCTACCTGACCCTGGGGGACCCCTGAGTCTATGCCCAGAACCTTAACTCTGCCAGTCGAGTACTTACCTTTAAACCGATAACTCAATTTTCTTCATAGGGTAACATTGACTGGCTTTTTCCTGAAATTTCTTCTAAGTGTGTACTTTTCAAATCTTAAAATATTCACCAAAACTTAGCCGTCTAACAAAAACGAAAATACTCACCTGCTCTTAGGTGAGCTCCCAGTGCTGGATCTTGGTGCCCAGCACTGACTCTGAAAAATACTCACAACTGTACTTGCCAGTAACCCAATTTTCTTCCATAGGAAATCATTGACCGTTTTTCTGTGAAATTTCTTCTAAGTGTCAATTTCTGCAAATATTTTAAATATTCTTTAAAAATCGTATAACTTCTGAAAACGGAATTGCTTACCTGTTTTGGATAAAGGTCCCAGTACTGAGTCTAGGTACCCAGTACTGGATTACAAAAGTAACGTGAAAATACTATACCTGCAACTTGAATTTTCTTCCATAGGGAATCATTGACTGTTTTCTATGAAATATTTTCTGTCAACTTTTAAAATAGCAAAATATTGTCTAAAAATCATCACAGTAATTAAGTCGACTTTTATCACTTGATTCCAAGTACTGACCCAGGACTGAATCTAGGATTCAGTCCTGGAATTCAAAAAGTAATCCAAAAAGTAATCTATTGCAAATAACTTGAAACTTACATTGAACTCAATGCATTATTGTGTTTAAAATTGTGTTGCCTATTGCAACCACTTGTAACTGTTGCATATTGCAAAAGTATTTATATAAAGCATCTCATTCTGAGAAAGTATATTTTAATACCTATTGTTGGTTCTAAAATAAAACAAGCATATATTTTTTATATATAAACCATTGGCCTAGAGTTCAGTTCTGGCGTGTGTGAGACCATTTTCTGACTGAGTGTGTACAACAAATGCTTTACACTGTCCTCTGATACTGCCTTACTGCTCGACCAAGCTACCACTTTAGAGAGTAAGGTTATATCGAACTTTAGCCTCTGCCAAACCTCTGGGGACTGTGGACTCTGTACACCCTGTTCCCTATTTGGGAACAGTATATACAGAGCCACTTTCTCACACATCCCATCCAGATCTTGGTTCAACACGGACATTAACAATGAAAGAAGACACTTAAGAGCAACAGAAAGACTATGGAGGAGCAACTCCTCCTCAAGCCTACTCGAACAACTCAAAGCAGCCCGAAGGAAATACAAAAAACACATCTGCAGCGAAAAATCCACCTTCTTCTGTGCCGCCCTGGACAACGCAAAAAACAGGCCCAACGAACTGTTCAACATCATCAGGCAACAAACCTCTAAACCCCCAGAATCCTCCCTACAGGCCTCCAAGGACTTGTGTGAAAACTTCGCCAACTTCTTCGAAGAAAAAATCACCAAGCTTGAGCTCTCACTGGACATAAACGTCGACCCCGTCTGCAAAAGCCTGCCCCCAGTGACAGTAGATAGCAACCCCAATCACCCCACAAAAACCTGGAAGTCCTTCAACCCCATCCCGGAAACCGAGATCCTGAAACTGATCTCCACCTCCAAACCAGCCTCTCACGTCCTTGACCTGATACCCATCCAAACTGACCAAAAAAATGAAACTCTCCATAGCCCCGTTCTGGTGCAAGATCATAAACAGCTTCCTGAGAACCGTCATCATACCTGAATGCCTCAAAGTTGGCCAAGTCACTCCACTACTGAAAAAACCAGGCCTTGACTCCAAGGAACTGAATAACTTCAGACCTGTCTCCAATCTCCCCCTCCTATCAAATATCCTTGAAAAATGCGTCCTCCAACAACTGACTCGGCACATGGATAGTATCAACCTTATTTACCCCCACCAATCAGGTTTCAGAAAAGGCTATAGCACCAAGACCGCGATCCTTAACATCACAGATGACATCCACAAATCCCTTGATTCCGACCAATGTTGCCTCCTCATTCTCATAGACCTATCGGCAGCCTTCGACAAGGTTGATCAACTTCTCATCAAGGCTTTCCAAGAAAGGGTAGGAGCTGATGAGGTGGTCTTTCGGTGGTTCACCTCCTTCTTACACAGCCGCTCACAAAGGATAAAAATGAAAAGCTTTACCTCCGACCTATACCCCATCAACAGGGGTGTCCCCCAAGGCTCAGTACTCTCACCTCAACTGTTCAACATTTACATGGAACCCCTCACCACCCTACTCAAAAATACTAACATCCCTTTCCACCTTTATGCAGATGACACCCAGATATATCTAGAAACCTCCTCCATAGAGGACATTCACAGTCTAAATGTTACTCTAAAAGAAATCCAACATTGGCTGTCACTAAGATAAAAACGAAATACTACTCATCTCCAACAAAGAGAACCCTCAAATTTCGGAATGGCTAAAAGCTTTGGATGCTCTCAACGACAATCACACTCTGACCCACTCTGTAAAATCATTAAGAATCACCCTAGACCCTAAACTCGACATGACCAAACACATCAAGAACTCTGCAAAGAGTGCCTTCGTCAACCTGAAGCTACTCAACAAAATAAAACCATTCATCCCAACCAAAGACCTCAAACAAGCCACCCAATCACTGGTGCTATCCACACTCGACTATGGGAATGCCGCCCTCACTGGTACAACAAAATCTCACCTAGCTCCCCTCAAAACTACTCTCAACGCAGCAGCTAGAATGGTCACTGGAATCAGGAAATACGACCACATCTCACCAGCACTCAGAGAACTAAAATGGTTCCCTATCCAACTGCGTTCCAGTTTCAGAACTGCCTGCCTCACACACAAAGCCCTGCACACAGGAAAACCTGAGTATTTGGCTGCTAAACTCAAAAAGGCCGGTCAGACAAGGAACCTCAGAAGCTCCAGCACCCTACTACTCATCCCTATGAAAACACGCAGACAAAAAACTGCCGCACGGTCCTTCGCCGGAAACGCACCCAAAATCTGGAACGCCATCCCAGTCGGTATCAGGACTATCTCGTCCTTCACAAAATTTAAAAAACACCTAAAAGTCCTTTTCCCCAACCGCTCCCTTCCGAATGGATAGCCTCCATCTAAATGCAAATCCCTGCTCGTCGTCTCTCCCCGACATTGTAGCTCTAAGACTTACCTCCTCCCTGCTATTTGACCCCTAAAAGCTCCTCACACCCTAAGTGGTTCAACCCCAAGACAACATGCACTCTGAGGTTTTCTCAGGACTCACAGACTACCTCAATGCTGCTCAGCACACTTGGACTTCCGAACCAATTTGTAGAATACTGCTTTATTGCCTAAATCTTGCTCAAAAACTGTTGTGAAGCAGTCAGATACCCTCGGGTCAGGCTAGCGCTATATAAAACCCCTTAATAAATAAAACCAATTCAGATTTGTTACACTCAAGCTAAAAGGTTCCTGCCCGCACGCCCCAGACTCTGTTCTACTCAGAAGAAATGGCCTTCTATGGCTTTTTTGAGTAACATACCACTAGCTGTCATCTGTAAGGCAGCTACCGGGCCCACTCCTTACACCTTGACTAAGCATTACTGTGTGGATGTCCGCACCAGACAACAAGCTTGGGCTGGCCAGGGTGTCCCACGCACACTGTTTCAGTCTTCTGCAACATCCACAGGCTGAGCCACCACTTTGGGAGGACAGCGTTACAGCCTACTATGCACGAATGTATATATCTACAACTACACATGCCACAACCTGAAAATGTTACCCTTTAAGCATCTTTATTTGGAATTTAGTGCTGTAAATACATAGGCATCCACCCTCCTCACTGGACACCTGTGGTTGTTGTAGATACTCTTTCTTCTTATATCCCTCAACATTGGTACTTTCCACTTTGCATGGTCATTGTTTACTGCATCTCTATGCTCCATCTTCAGTCACGCCCTCCGTGCGAGAAAAAACAATCTAATAAATGAGCCAATGCCCAAGCATATTGCCACTGATGGATGGAGTCACCTGGTCCCGTGACTCAAAAAGACTTCTTTTGAAGATAAACAAATTGTACACGTCCGAGCGCAGCACTAGAGAAGTATGCACAGTATATGAGTCTACAGCACTGCATGCCACAAACAGTTACTTACAGGGTAATTAACATTTTCCTTTTCAGTTGTCGGTGTTCTGTATACTTGAATATTCTATTTATGTTTTGTTGCAAACGTTGTGAACCTTGCACAGTGCACTGACGTCTTTTGGGTCAGAGTTCATGCTTTGCAAATCCCCTAAACGTTTATAAATATATAGATTGTGACACTGCTAAGCATTGCTTTTCGTTGCTCCTCCAGGTTTAGTATTTATCTTATTTTGAAAATACTGGTAATGTCACTTATGCTGCTGCTCATATTTGCTCATGTTGTCTTGCTTATCCTCCTTGCTTTATGTAGCTGCAAATTCAATATTTGTAATAGTTTGTCTATCTTTAATTTTAAGGGGAAGAATGGACCCTTCAAAGAGTGTTACATGGGACATCTAAAGCAGTACAAGCAGACTAAACTCTCTCCTTCTACAAAATATGCATTTCGATTAGCTGCTAAAAATGATATTGGAATGAGGTAGAGACTATCTTTTTTTCTTTGTTCAGATATCTTTCTACATTGTCCCTATCAATGTTCATTGTTGCTCTGGCGAACAGAATCTTAATTATTCAGTAGTATTACGTTATGACTGTGTTAATGAAATTTTGTTCATCATAATTGGGAGAAAGTGCCTCTTTTGAGATGGTTAGCCCCCCACCTTTTGCCTGGAAGATTGTGGTTTCAATTGAAAGTGCACAGGGTCGCTGCCAACCAGGTACCCTGTGGCAGATCCCTTTCCATAAAAACCGTACCACGATTGGCAACGTCAGACCCCCTGTAAGTCCCTAGTAATTGGTACCATGAAGAGGGTCCCCTAGTGACCCCTCACCAAGGCCATGCAAACTGCCACTGCATCCTGCATGCCTTGGTGCAGAGAAAAACAACAGTCTACATTGCACACTGCCTGTGTCATGCCAAGCAGAATAGCCTAAGGTATAGGTAAGTCACCCCTCTAGAAGGCCTTACATGCCCTTGGGCATGGTGCACTATGTGGTAAGCTGGGTTTCTGTTGCAGTAACCCCCCCACTTTTGTCCAGACTACTGATGCACTTTTGACTTGATGTGCCCTGGGCTCCTGCCAATCAGGTTCCCAGGGCCTTTCTTCTTTCCCCGAAACTAACCCAAACCTAATTGACATCTCTGGGCACAGGTCAGCCCCTGGTAAATGGTATCACAGGTACCCAGGGCAATGTGACCAGGGAAGATAAGGGCTGCAGCACTTATTGTGCCACCCTTAGAGGCCCTGTACCATTACATACACACACGCACTCTGCCTTTGCAGGCTGCGTGTTTTGGTGCAGAACAAAATCGACATAGCACACATCCCTGTGTGCCATGCCTACAACCCACTGCCCTGGCATAGATCAGTCACCCCTCTTGCTATTTGCACTATACCAGTGGTGAAGGTACTGGTGCATGAGTCCTGTACCCCTACAGTGTCTAAGTCCACTGTTAGACATTGTAAGTGCAGTGCTGCCATTAGGAGTATATGGTGCTGTGAGTTTGCCATTACGAACTTTACAGCACCATAATGGCTACACTGAAAACTGAGAGGTTTGGTATCAAACTTCTCAGCACATTAAACCTACACTGATGCCAGTGTGGGATTAATGAAAAATGCGCACAGAGGGCATCTTAAAGATGCCCCCTGAAAAACAACCTACCACTAGTGTCCAGGGTGAGTGGCTGCTTTCAGCTGCCACCACTAGACATGTTTCTGGACCCCTGGGTAGAGAGCCTGCTGCTCTCGGGGGCCTGAAACAATGCACATCCTGGGACGAGGTGCCAAGCCTCCTCCCCAGGATGGGCAAGGTTCACGAAGGGGGAGCTTTAAAGGCTTGTCGCCTTTGTGCGGTTCCCCAGGCCACTTGCTGCTTTCAGGAACTGGTTCCCACTGGTTCTGACCCCCACTTTGGGCGGGAGAACCAGGAGGAAAAACAAGTGAGGAAGAGAGGTGTGCCCACCTCTACCAACTCCACCCCTTGCATATGGGGGGACCCAGCCACCCAGGGAAAGGCTTATGCCCCCCTCCCACTGGAGGATGGCATAATAGGGGGTGTACCCACCCCATGGAAGGGACCCATTGGTCCCTGCCTTTTACCTACCTGTAGCACCCCTAAATCTAGTATTTAGAGGCACCCCAGAACCTTGCTCCTCAGACCAGAAGAAACTACAAGAACAGAAGAACGACTACCGAACAGCCGTGCAGCAGCTAACCAGAGGAAGTTGCCCACTGACTTGGCGCCAGCCCTACTGACCTGTCTCCACCTTGAACCTGCTCTTGCAAAATCCCCATGTGTCCTGCAGCCAGCAACCATGAAAACCCTGGAAGACCTGCCTGCCTTCAACCACAAAGACTGTCTCTCCCTTGAACACCGAATTTGTTAATCTCCAACCTTTGGCTCCGGCCGGACACAGCGAATCCGCACCACTCTGCACCGGTCATCCACGGCCCGAGCTCGAGTGGGCAAACACCACCTGGAGGTCTCCGCGGCGATCCTTAACTGAGATCCGGCGACCACTGACATGCCTCAACACTCCAGCCGACACCTGCAGCCTACATCCAGAATTTCCCCCATCTGCAACCAGTAGCTGGTAAGAAGATCCGACCCTAAAAGGCCCCCCTTCACCTGACTCCCCACGGCCTTGGGTGGTCCAACCTACAGTGCCTAACCAACCCCTAAGATCCCAACGTACCTCTCAAAGTGGTGGTCGCACCCAGAAGACCTTCGTCCCCGAGTGTGCAGTGCCTTTGCAAACAGGAGGTTACCCATTGCAAACAACAGGGCGCCCGATGTCGAAACAGCACCCTGCACCTGGCCGCCCTAGTGCCGCTGATGTTGCACCTTTAGTGCTACTTAGTTTCCCCATTTGCCCTGAGGTAAAGTTCAGGAGCCTGCTCGTCAGCAGCCACCAACTGGAGGCCCCCTATCCCCCATTGGATAACATTGGGCCTCAGCACTCTACTCCCGGCCGCCCTAGTGCCGCTGAGGGTGTAACGAGAGTGCATCCCTTACCCTGGGGGACCCCTGAGTCTTCCCCCAGAACCTCAATTCCCACTACCGAATACTTACCCTAAAACCGCTAACACTATTTTCCTCCATAGGATACCATTGACCGTTTTTCTTGGAAAAGTTTCTAAGTGTGGAGTTTGAAAACCTAAAGAAATTCTTTAAAATTGTACTAACTTACAAAAAATATTTTACTTACCTGTTTACAGAAAATGTCCCAGTGTAGTATCCAGGTATACTACACTGTGTAAGAAAAGTAATCTCAAAAGTAACTTACCTGTAATTTTGCTCAAGATCCTATACAAAGTATATGTACTGTATTCAGAAAAGCATTGCATTATCAGTAACACTACTGTAATCAAATCAAAGTACATTTACAATTCAAATCCAAACTGTGTTATAATCTGTATATTTACTGCAAAGTACTTCTCACTTACCTGTGCCAGGCTTCCTTCGTTCTAAGAAATAAAATAACTAAAAGAATATTTTTATACACAAACAATTGTTCTGAAGTTCAGTCTTTGAGTGTGTGAATTCATTTGCTGACTAAGTGTGTACAACAAATGCTTAACACTGTCCTCTGATAAAGCCTTGCTGCTCGACCACACTACCACAAATAGAGAGAGTGAATTGCTATCTACTTTCCCTCTGCCTACCTTTTGGGTTCCACTGGACTCTGTGCACACTATACCTCACTTTAGTATAGTATATACAGGGCCATATTCCTACACACTATATCTCAGGTGTGAGCATATCTGCATGAGTAGATATGCCCCTACATTATTTAAGTCTATTCTTAATATTGTATGTGCCAGTGAAGCCATAGAGAGTACATGGGCTGAAAACTCGATCAACTTGAGCCACTCAGCACCATGATGACTTCACTGACCCCAGGTGTGTTTAGTACCAAACACCTCCTCTCAATAAATCCCCACTGATGCTAGTGTGTTGTTTGAAACATGTACCCAGAGGGCACCTCAGAGGTGCCCCCTGATAACCTACTAACCCTGGTGTGGTCTCTGTCTGGCTTTAGACAGCCTGCCACCACAAGACATGTTTCTGGACCCCTGAGTCGAGAGACCCTGGTCTCTGAGGCCAGAAACAAAGCCTATCCTGGACAGAGGTGGCACACCTCCTCCCCCAGGATGAGCACACTGCTCAAGAGGATAGCTTTAAAGGCCCTGCCTCCTCTGTAATGCAACCCCAGCCTCTGCTTCTACTAGCAGATGGCAGCCCCTGGTTCAAAGCCCCACTTTTGGTGGGAGAACTGGAGGTGTGCCCTACTTTGCCAACTCCACCCCTCAGGTTCTGGAGGCGAAGTGAAGCACATTTTTCAGTGTGCACCATCTTGAAGATGGCAGGACATATCCAATCAGGGCTAGGGCTATGCCCCCACTCCCATAGGAGGGTGGTATAATATTGGGTGTTGACACCCCAGGTGAGAGACCCATTAGTCCTTGCCTGTTACTTCCGTGTAAGGCCCCTAAATCTAGTGTTCGAGACATATGAGCTGCAGAAAACATACTTGTGCATAGATCGCCATCTGGTGTTGGGCTCGGATGTTTGCAGTTTGTTGTTGTCTTGGAAGAAGTCTTTGTAGTCACGAGATAGGTGACTCCTCCCTTGGACGATAGTGCGCATGGGCATCTACTCCATCCTTGGATTGTTTTTTTCGCCATTGGGTTCGGATCTGACTTGCTGTGCTCCGGTTCAGTACCGTGTTTCCAACCTTTTTCGACGCGCAACCCATCACCACTTGACGGTATTGCTTCGTTCGCTTGCCCTTCGACGCGCTAACTTCAAAATCCTCGATTCTGGTCGTCAACGTGGGCCTCTGGGCCTATCGGCACCATTCGGGCCCACGGCTAATGGAAAGGACTCCATTTAAAAAATGCCCCCAGTGTGGAGCTAAATTTCCACACAGTGACCACCACAAGGTCTGCAACCTTTGCCTCTCGCCAGAACACAAGGAAAAGGATTACCAGGCCTGTGCCTCTTTTCGCTCCAAAAAGACTCTCCGTGATCGCCGGGCTCAATGACACGTTATGGCTCAACAGGCTACACCGGCGCCACACAACATCTTCGAAGAAGGCCCCGATGTTCCAAAGGCAGAGGATTCAGAGAAGCTCGACATAGTCTCCGAAGCTGACGACTCCGATGACTGGCTCCGAAGACAAAGGAAAAGCCTTTGGGCAGCTCAAGACTGAGCAAGCCTCATATCAGTACCCATAAGACACCTTCAGTACTGAAATCAGGTATACACCTTATTCCCGTTAGGTCCAAAAAGGCCTCGGTATCGAACCCTTTGGCACCGAAAGACCATAAGGCCTCGGAGCCGAACAAACACCAAAAACCTTCGGATCCGAAGAAGATTTACGACTCGGCACCGACATGAGCATAAGACCCCTCCTACGGCTCCAGAGTCCAAATCAAAACCACGTTTAGAGCTGAAAAAATCGGCACCGAAAGGAGCCAACAAGCAGGAAGAACTTCTTCGACCAGATCCTGTCGATCCAAAACAAAAGACTTTACATGTGGACCCTAAAACAGGCCATATTGTCAGTCTCCCAACAAAGAAGAGGAAGTCGGATACCTCACACCCTCCTGAGGTACCTGTGAAGAAAAGAGACTTTGCAACTTCACCCCTAAGACCCTCTTCTCCTGTTCTTCCTACCAAACCTTTGTCTCCTACAAACTCTCCTATACACTCTCCTATATGCTCTCCTATACGCTCTACTAGACTCTCTCCATACTCACCCTTACCACAACAGGATGAGGATGATCTAGGGGACGGGGGTGGACACGATAAGGATCTTTTAGATGACCCTGATGATGACACTACTCCACCACAGGATACATGGGACGATTACAACAGTCCCAAAGATCCTCCAGACCTTCTTGATACAGATGTATACCCATCTAGGCCATCCCCCCTCTCCCCGATGACAATATAGGGTTTAGTCAGCTCATTATTAGGGCTGCGCAATATCATGGCATTGAACTACAGTCAGACCCCATGGACGAAGACTTTTTGCCAGATACATTTGCTCAGTGACAAAAAACAATACATACATTGCCCATGCTTAAAGGTGTCATTAAACAAGCACCAGACCTATTTGAGGACCAGGATCCTCAATCCTTGGATTGATAAAAAGTACAAGCCTGCCCCTAACGATCCAACCTACATTTAAGGACAACTCCCTTTAGATTCTTTGGTAGTCTTAAATGCAAGAAAACGTGCTAATTCCCAAACCTCTGGTGATGCTTCACCTCCAGACAAAGAGTCTAAACTTCTAGATGCATCAGGTAAACTAGTTGCCTCCCAAGCAGCCAATCACTGGAGAATAGCAAATGCACAAGCATTGCTTGCCAGATACGACAGGGCTCACTATGATGAGCTCGAAGATCTTATTCAACATTTACCTGACCAATACAAAACCAAGGCCAACGATCTGGTCCAAGAGGGCAAGTTAATTATGAATACATCCATCAAATGTGCCCTCGATGCAGCAGACTCCGCATCTAGATCCCTCAACACCAGTGTCTTACTTCGCAGACATGCATGGTTGCACATTTCTGGTTTTTAACAAGAAGTCCAAACAACTATCTTAAATCAGCCGTTCGATCAAGAGCACCTCGTTGGCCCAGCTGTGGATACAGCTTTGGAGAAAATGAAAAAAGACAGACACTGCAAAATCTATGGGAGCATTGCAGTCTCAAACACCACGAGGTTCCTTTCGTCACTCCTTTTATAGGGGCGCATCCAAAAACATTAGCACAGACACTACTTCCTCCACCTACAAGAGTCACACACAAACATCCCCTAACAAGGCATATTTTAGAGGTGGGTACAGAGGAAACAATAACAAGGGTTGAGGTTGAGGTAACAACAACCGAACCTTCCCTACTACCAAACCATGATTTCCCTCCTTTCCCTCCAGACCATTCTACTCCAGTCGGAGGAAGGCTCTCACAGTTCCTACCTGTCTGAAGCTCCATCACTGCAGACAGGTGGGTAAGACAAATTATCCAGTATGGTTACTGCCTGGAACTTACTGCAACACCCTCAACCATACCGCCCAAACAACGTCCAATGTCCACGGAACATTTAACGCTCCTCAAACAGGAAGTTCTCTCACTTCTTCAAAAGCATGCAATAGAACCAGTTCCCCTCCAGCATCAAGGCACAGGAGTTTACTCCCTTTATTTTCTCATCCCCCCAAAAAAGAGCACTCTCAGACCAATACTGGACCTCAGAACTTTGAATATCTACATACAACCAGACCACTTTCACGTGGTCACCCTTCAACAGGTCCTCCCACTGCTCCAGCAAGGCGATTTCCTTGCCACTCTAGATCTCAAGGCCGCACACTTCCATATTCCTATACACCCTGCTCACAGTAAATATCTAAGGTTCATAGTGGTCAGCACTATCAATTCAAGGTCCTCCCATTCAGAGTGACCACAGCACCCAGACTCTTCACAGAGTGTCTGGCAGTAGTAGCCGCCCACTTGCAAAGACAACAAATTCATGTCTTCCCATACCTGTATGACTGGCTCATAAAAGCCAATTCACACAGCCAGTGTGTTCACCACACTCTCCAAACAATTCACTTGCTTCACGACTTGGGGTTCACAATAAACCTCACCAAGTCACATCTTCAGCCGTCCCACATACATCAGTATCTAGGGGCCACAATAGACACTTCCAAAACCCTGGCATACCTCAATCCAGTCAGAATAGCCAGTATGCAAACCCTCATAACAAAATTTCAACATCAACACTCACTACCAGCTTCAGTGTTTATGCAGCTAATAGGAATGATGGCCTCTTGCATTTTCATAGTTCCTCACGCAAGGCTTTACATGCGCTCTTTACAAGAATGTTTCTTTATCACGTCAGTGGAACCAGGCTCAAGGTCAACTTTCAGATCTGGTGTTGGTGGACAGCTGCACTCATCGCTCTCTGCAGTGGTGGAACACACAAAACCCTTCCAAAGGGGGGCCGTTCCTAGACCCAGTTCTACAGATAGTGCTAACAGCGGACGCATCACTCAGCGGCTGGGGAGCCCATCTCCTAAACCATACAATTCAGGGCAGGTGGACCCCCTCAACAAAAAGTGCTCCAGATCAATCACCTGGAGTTACTGGCAATCTTTCTAGCATTTAAATCATTCCAAACACATCTCATCAGCAACACTGCCCTTGTCCGAACAGACAATACCACAGCAATGCATTATATACAACAAGCATTTGCAATGCAATAGGTCTCGCACTTACGCAAGTTTGAGCTCTTGGCATTGTATATGAAAATGCCTCTTATTTATTTTTTGGTCTTTAAAACATAAATAAAAGCATTGCCATTTACAATGCTAAAAGCTTAAACTCTCGCAAATGCGATACATATTGCTTTGCAAATGCTTTTTTTAGAAAGCTGCGTTGTAATTGGATAAAAACGTAATGCTGCCTTTAGGCTATTCTATCAGTTCAGTCTGTTTTAAATGTATTCACACCTTGTGCTTGGCTTTTATGTTAAAGCAAACCAAATGCTGCGTCCTGCAAGTGGTGCGAGCGTGTCCGTGTGGCGTTGGGCTGTATAGGCGAGCGTGGTGTGAGCGCGCATTGGCAGAGAACAGACGGCGTGAGCGTGCACATGGACTGTCCGGGGGGAAAGTGCACATCTCCTGTCGGGTGTCCAGGCGAGCGCAATGGGAGCATGCATCGGCAGATAAGATGGCGAGCGCTGTCACTTCAGAACCCACCAGTCTCGAGCCACGGGGGCGAGGCACCTGCCTGCAGCGCCCACCGCACAGGCCGTCGGGAGCGGACCCCCCAATGCCCGGCATCCCGCGGGCGGCATGGGCCAGGCGAGGAGGGAGCCAATAGCCAGAGCCCTGCGCGCGGGGCCGAGCGCGAGCCGCCGAGACAGGTGAGCTGCGCCCGCGGCCGGGGGGATGGGGACGGGCGGGGAAATGAGGGGAGACGGGAGTTTGGAGAGAAAGAGAGAGAATGCGTGTGATGGGAAGCGGGCAGAAGACACCGGAGAGAGCGGGGCAATAGTAGCTGTTGTTGGGCCGGGGAGTGAAGGTAAGAAGACAGCAGAAGCTGCGCACCGAGCGGTCCGTGAGGGGGCGGAGGAGACCCAGAGCACACGGGTGGGCAAGAGAGAGTCAGGGCCGGGTGTCGGGGGCGCACAGACGGAGAAAGGAAAGTTACAGAGAACATGAAAACGGACCGGCCCTGAAGCAGGAGCGCCGAAGACAGAGGCTAAGACACCGAGGAGAGGTTTGAGAGAGGCAGGACTGGGGAGGCAGGTGAAGAGAGAGGGCCGGGAACGAGCGGGCAGGAGGAGAGAGAAGGACACACTGATATAAAGGGAGGAGACATACTGAAGAGAGAGGGACCCAGACAGACAGACAGGGGATGAGCTGAGATGCAACAACTTCTACAATGAGGACGAAAGTGAAACTGCATACTGGCTTGCTGAGGGAAGGGAGACAGGAGATGTGCACGCCGCGTGGCTGTAGGCGCGTACACCAACTCAAATCCGCCGAGACCATGCGCGTGCCCATCTCCTGTCCAACTTCCGAGGCAAGTCAGCAACAATAGATCTCGCCGAAAGCAGCGCTCCGCGCTGCGTTCGCAGGCGAGACCTAAAAACAAGGAGGAACACATCCTTTGCAGGTTTCTCAACTAGCGCAAAGCATATGGAAATGGGCCATCCCACAAAATATATACCTTCTAGCAGAACATCTTCCAGGGGTACACATTCAGATTGCGGATCTGCTCAGTCATCAGACACAGCACATCCACGAATGGGAACTTCATCCAAAAGTAGTTCTTCCGTTTTTTCAGATGTGGGGTCACCCAGACACTGATCTGTTCGCCAGACATGCAAACGCAAAATGCCCAACCTTCACTCCCGGGTTTCCACACTCATTGTCCAAAGGCAATGAGATATGGGTGAACTGGTTAGGCAGATTTGCGTACGTTTTTCTGTAACTCCCGCTCATTCCGTTAGTAGTGCGCAAGCTCAAACAACAGTCTCTCAAGATGATCCTGGTTGCTCCAACATGGGCCCGGCAAACTTGGTTCACAATACTCCTGGAACTCTCAGTAGTTCCACACCGAAAGCTACAACTCTCCCCAAAGCTTATGACACAGAACCATGGAGAGGTAAGACACCCAGATCCAGCTCAACTAAACCTAGCAATGTGGCTACTGAAGTTCTAGAGTTCGGTTACCTCAACCTTCCAGTGGACTGTATGAACCTTATTAAAGAAGCTAGACGCCCTACTATTAGAGCTTGCTATGCAGCCAAATGGAAAAGATTTGTCATTTACTGCAATAACTACAAAATTGGCCCACTAGATGCTTCAATTCAAAACATAATTTGCTATTTACCTCATCTACAAAGATGTAATCTGGCATACACATCCATAAGACTACATCTTGCTGCCCTTGCCGCTTAACTACAAAACAGACAACATTTGCCATTGTATAGGGTATCTGCCATCAAATCATATATGGAAGGCCTTAAAAGGATAATTCCTCCCACAATCCCACACTCTCCAGTGTGGAATTTAAATATTGTCCTTACTAGGCTCAGGGGTCCTCCATTTGAACCTCTACACAAATGCGAACTGCAGTTCCTTACCTGGAAAGTAGCTTTCCTTGTCGCAATCACCTCTCTCAGAAGAATAAGTGAGGTCCAGGCTTGAACCATTCTTGCAAATACATCAAAACAAAGTGGTTCTTGGAACAAATCAAAAATTCCTTCCCAAAGTAATCTCTGCTTTCCATCTTAATCAATCTGTGGAATTACCCATTTTCTTCCCAAAACCAGATTCCGTAGCAGAGAGAGCTCTTCGCAACACTTTATGTCAAAAGAGCTATACTTTATTACATTGACAGAACTAAACCTTTTAGAAAGACAAACCAACTGTTTGTAGCTTTCTCTCCACCTCATAAAGGAAACCCCATTCCCAAAGCTGGAATTGCCAGGTGGATAGTCAAATGTATTCAAATATGCTACTACAAAGCAAAACGCACATTTACAATTCCCACTAGAGTCATTTAACACGCATACTAGGGGCTTCCATGGCATTCTTAGGAAACATTCCCTTAGATGACATTTGCAAAGCAGCAACATGGTCTACGCCACACACCTTCACCAAACACTATTGCGTAGATGTGCAGGCAAAACAACAAGCTTCTGTGGGCTAGGCTGTTCTTAAAACACTTTTTCAGACCACTGCAACAGATATAGGTGACCACCGCTAAGGGAGAGCACTGCTATACAGTCTATGCACAAGTATGTATTCTGCAGCTCGTTCCAGCGTTATCTTACTTAGATAAATTACACATGGGCATCTTTTCTGTTTCTTACAAACTTCATCATTTCCCTTCATGGCGAAAAACAATACAAGGAATGAGTCGATGCCCATGCGCACCATCGTCCAAGGGAGGAGTCCCCTATTTCGTGACTACAAAGACTTCTTACAAGACAACAACAACCTGCAAACATCCGAGCCCAACACCAGATGGCGATCTATGCACAAGTATGGGATTCTGCAGCTCTACATGCCAAGAACAGATGCATACTGGTAAGTAGCATTTTCCGTTTAGGTGACTCCCCCAGGCCCTGAAATCAGATTGTGACAACCTTTCAAGAAGAGGACAAAGAAGAGCTGTGCAGCAGAAAAGACTGAAGTAGCCAGTGACTTGGCCCCAGCCCTACCGGCTTGTCTGCAGCCCTCAAAGATCCTGCTGCAGAAGAACTATTCGCACCTCAGCCCAGTGACCTCCAGAACCCAGGGAGCAGTGCCTGCCTTCTAAAAAGACTCCTAATCTCCTGTGAACACTGGACCTGTCCAGAAGAATCCAACTCTAAAGAACAAAGGACTCTGCCATCAAGAACCGCGAAACCACTGCTGTACCCACCTCTGCACCTGACACCCACTATCCGAGTCCAAGTGGCCCACTGTTGCTGTGAAGATTCCACAGCACTTCTGAGCAATAGTCCACTGTGGGCAGACACCAGCCGGACTCCACCTCGACCGCTGACTGTGACCAACCCGGTAAGATGTTTCTAGACACAAAAAGACACCCCTGCAGCAGAAGCCTCTGAGCCTTGGGGAATCATGACCGACGGAGTCCCTATGTCCCTTAGCATCACTACTTACCTGGCCAGCTGTGGGGTTTCTTTGTGCCTCCTGGCCTGAGCCCGCAGCCGTTCTTCAGGACCGATCTGCTCCTTTGGTTAACATTGGGCACCCAACGCTGTGTTGCCACTCTGCATGCGGCTGCCTCGGAGGGTGTAAGTTTGGTGCTACCTTAACACCCGTAGATCGACCCCTGACATCGCTTCACTCACCTGGTGTGGCTGTGGGCTGGGCTCCTGTTTCTGGTGCATCATAGAGCACCCCCAGTCTCAAATGGTTAACATTGGGCACCCGAATCTGACCTCTGCAACTAGCCTCCCATGTGCCGCTGGTGATGTAGTTTTGGTGCCAATCTGAACCTTGCCTTTGTTGACTTGAAACCCCCGAAAAATTGATCTGTACATTGTGTACTTACCTGAAAAACTGCATTCTTGTTTCCCCCATAGGTTAACATTGCACACTGAAAATTGCACTTTTTAAAGTGTAAAATATTTTTTCAGAAAAACATACTTACATGTTTGTGTACATCTTGGTCTTGAAATAATACTTGAAAGAAGCTTATTTTTCTAAAATTGGTGTGGATCTCCTTTTTGAGTCGTGTTATTTATTGGTCAATGTGTGTATAACAAATGCCTTACACTCCTCTGTGGTAGTCCTAAGGATGCTCGCCCACACTATCACAAATAGAGCACTTTGGGTTTGCATTGAGCCCTGTACACTTCTGGGGGAATCTCTGGAATCTGTGCACGATCTAACCACTTATTGGCGTAACATATACAGAGCCAGCTTCCTACAATAAGACAGTCCAAATATGAATGTGTATTGGAATAAATTCAAAGTATTTATAATGTAGTGAAGGGATATTGATTTTTATGGATTTGTTATATTTTTATGAATATTTCACTTGCTGACATCTATATGTGAATTGTTACCTGTTGTATGAAGTTGCTTGTATTTAATTGGTCTTGCTTTTAAATTTGTTGTATTTATGATACGGTTATTTGACACAATTTGATGAAGCTGATAAAACATTTGGTTTGTTAATGCTAGAATAAAGCCGTCTAGAAACAGGTTTGCATTTTGTTCTATGTTGAATGTATGTTGATGTATTCTTTCAGTGACTTCAGTGAGATCATGCTGTTCTACACAGCAGGCAGTGTCCCACCCACACCATTACCCCCTCGGCTGATTCAAGCAGGAATAACATGGTTATCCTTACAGTGGTGCCCACCAAATGGTGTATCTTCAGAGGAATCTCTCACTTACATATTGGAAATGGAAGAAGAAGGTTCTGTAAGTAGTATTCATGCCCATTCTAATGATGGAGACCGTATGGGTTTTTTTACAACAGTTAGTCACAAATGCCTTTACATGTTGATTTCTCCAATGTAGTTTGCCCCGAAATGCATGCATTTTCCAAGTGTTTAAATGTTATTATAGTTTGCAGTGTTAAAGATGCAAAAGTCTCCATAGTTATGACTGAAGGTAGTAAATTGGAGAATTATATTTGAATAACAAATATGGTGTTTTTGGTTTGTCTTTTTGTCAATTGGTACACTCTTTCAAGGCGGTGTCTCATGTGTCCTTGACATTCAAATAGTAGTCGGAGAACCAGAGGTACCAATACCTACAAACAAAAAATAAATGCCCTATTTTATACACTGTCCTATTTTCATCACAACATTTAACTTCCAAAATACTAAGCTGTATGTGTGTAAATAATATTTATGTTTCACATATAGGGTAACTGAAAATAACATAAATAAAATATGTTGAACTATTTTTCACTTAAATTAAGTTTTTTACAAATCAGTTACATACAGTGTAGGAAAGTGCCCCTTTTTGTCATGGTCACCCACACTTTTTGCCACTGGTACTGCTATGTCAAGACTGATGTGCACTGGGCTCTGCTAACCAGGTCCCAGTGCTCTTTCCATAAAACAAGGTAAAGTGGTTTAATTGGCACACACCTTGGCACCCCTGTAAGTCCCTAGTAAGTGGTACCTCTGGTATCAGGGTATGGGTATCAAAAAGGGTCCCTAAGGGGCTTCAGCATGTTAATACATGCTGAAGGGACCCTCTTTGGTACCCATACCCTAAGGGACCCCCCTACAAATGACATGAGCCTGCCATTGCAGACTGCATGTAATGGTGCAAACCATGAGTGAAAACATGACACTGTGTGCCATGCCAAGGTCACTGCATGTACTGTATGTAATTCACCCCTACAGTAAACCTTGTAGCTTTAAGGCAAAGTGCATTATATTACATGTGAGGGTATATCTGCATGAGCAGATGTGCTCCTCTGCTGTCTAGTTCAAATACTAGATGTTACAAGTATCCCTATGCAGTGTATGTGTCTCCCATAGGAAAATATTAGTGCGTTCGAGGCTCATGACAGCTGTATTTTCAGTGTTTCTGTAAATCTCTAACTCGCTAAGTACTTACCTAATCTCGAAGATCTTGGTGTCTAAATTAATATAAAAATCTATTATTTTTCAAAATTGGTGTTGAATTTCCTTATTGAGTGTGTGTCATTTATTGACTCTGTGTGTGCAACGAATACCTTATTGTATTGTAATTGCATTTATATAGTGCTTACTACCCCTGACGGGGCGTCAACGCGCTTTTTCGGCGAGTAGCATGCTACTCCGGGACCCATAGAGGATTAGTGTTGAATTAGTATAGTGTAACATGAAAGTAATTTTAAGTGGTGGATAGGTTAGTCAGTTATTTGGATTCAGAAGGTTAGCAGAAGAATAGAAGAGGAAAAATGGTTTGTATTTATATAGCACTTGTAACCCTGATGGGGTGTTGAAACGCTTTGTTGGCGAGTAGCACGCTACTCTGGAACCCATAAAGGATTGGTGGTGAATTAGTTTAGTGGAATATGGAATTTGAGAAGTGAACATGTTAGTCAGTTATTTTGATTGAAAAGGATAGTGGAGGGATAGAAGAGAGAAGGATTTGGATATTTTTTTGGGGGAGGTCAAAGCAGTAGGAGGAGGCTTTTGGATGAGTAAAAAGGGGTTTTTGGAGGGGAAGAGTCAGAGGGAAGAGTTTAGAAAAGTTTGTCTTGGGGGATCGGTATAGTAAAAAGAGGTGTCATGATGCAAGGTGGGGTAGATTAGGGGAGAGTCTGGAAAGGGTTATTTTGGGGATCATAGTAGAGGTGTGGGGTTTTGGATAAATGAGAGAGTGGATGTAGAGGATATATTGATAGATGTATAGTGTGAGAAATAGGGTAGTGCATTGGAAAGAGTAGTAGAAAGAAGTTTGAGATGAGTCAGAAAGTTGGGCTAGAAGATATATTGAGAGAAGTATAGGCTGAGAAATAGGGTAGTGCATTGGAAATGCTAAATTAGAAGAAAGTGATAAATATATAGATCCATAAGTACATTGAAAGTATATAGATGCATAAAGGAGGTAAATATATGTAGATTAAAGATATTGATAGAGGTACAGAATGAGAAATAGGGAAGTGCATTGGATATGCTATTTCAGAAGACAAGTAAAAAACACACAGATCCAAGTACATGGAAGGTACATAGATGCAAAATGGAAGCAAGTACATAGTAGCAGAATACTGAATAGCTTACTGTGGGCCCAAAACCTAATCTCCACAATCAGCATTAACTGATGAGTTGCATTCATTACACAGATGTAGATTTTAGGGGCTAGATAAGTCTAAGGCTGCTCGACCACACTACCACAAATAGTGCACCATGGGTTTGTTAAAGCAAGACCTTGTACGCTAATGTGGGTTACCTGGACTCTCTGCACAGCGCACCTCATTTTTGTACATTATATAGAGAGGCAGCTTCCTACATACAGTCCTTATGTTCATGGCTTGTGTGTCTGAAGAACCAAGCTCTGCATACTCCTCACATTTACTGTTGGGCTCAGACATTGCAATTTGTTTTTCTTCAAGGAAGTTTAAAATCGCAGGATATATTGTGACTCGTCTCTTAGTCCACCATATACATGGGCAATGACCCCTTCCTAGATTGTTTTTGCTCGGTGGATTTCCCTGTTGGGATTTCTAAAGAAGTGAGGTACAATGGGTGCTTTTAATCCTATTAACCCCTGTCAGCCAACCCTCGCCAGCCCCTCCTCCCAACTGACTGGAAAACATTCCTTTCTAACAGCCGTTTTTGAGATATGGGCTTCTAAAGTTTGCAGTTCATGGGAAATGTTCAACCCCACTGCATATTTTTTTCTATTGGAAACTCTCAAGAGCCCACCCCGTCTACAACAGTAGCTAAAATTGACAAACTGTTTACCTGATAACTGAAAATTCACTGATGTGGCCATTAAGACTGTTGGTACCCCAAAACTGCACCACTGGCTCTGCTGGGTGGTGTTGGGTGGGTGTGAGTTAGGCGCACAGATTTTGTCTACTTTTACCTTGCATGCTTTTGAGCAAAAATACTGCAGCACTGGCGTTCTCATTGAGATTTTGAACATTAACCAGAGACCTCAAACACAGTGGTCCAGACCTTAGAAAAATGGTCCAGGTCTTAGAAAAATGGTCTAGACCTAGCATATCAAAGTTACTCCATTGTTTAGTTTTTCCTTCCATCTTTGAGACTGAGGCTATATTATTTCACCAGAGTGCAGCCTTTAAGGATTGCAGTGGATATATATCAAACTTTATAGTAAACCAAGGGTGAAATCCTATTAAAATTTTATTTTTAGTGTATCATAATTTTAACTGCTCCATTTACTTACCTGGACATGAATTCTCATTCATTTTTTGAAAATATAGCACTGGCTGAGAAATGAGTTTGTTTAATATTTGCTATAGTGTCATGAAGTGTCTAGACGTTTCTTGCCCTCCACCTAGTGTAAATTCTGACTGCTCAACTTTATAACTGCTGGCTGGTGATGTGCCCAATAAGATGTGCTTGGTTATCCAAGGAAAGTGCCATAGTACTGGTCTCCCTGGGACATTAGTGGTAAACAACTGTACTGACACAGAATACTGCCCCAGGACCACCCATAAATGCTGCTTGGATTGCTAATGTCTTAAGTGCTTATGACTATTTGTGTGCCTATGTGATAGAGAACGAAATGTTAGCACCTTGTAATCCATAAATATCTTATTAACTATAGTTTTTTATTATGTAGCTTCATGCAAGCTTCCATTGCTAAGTGCTACAAATAACAGATGTTACTCCTACCCGGGTTAATGGTCCTCAGTTTTTTGGTCAGATGACTAAATCATCGTTTGCCGGATGCAAACTTGTGACCTTCAGATCTCAGTGATTGGGGTTTAGCCCTGTCATCAGATGAGCATTTCTCAAAAGCAGTTCACCAATTAGCTTCATTTTTGTAGGAACCTGTAACGGTCTAGCGGCCTTAACCTGGTAGTGTCTTGGTTCTCACTTGGAGTATCCATTATGTTTTCTTTTCGTCCATTTTTCATTTTTATTTTTAGAGTTTTCAAAAAGGTGAATACAGCACAACGTTGCGTTAGTTTTTCAGTTGATATTACAAACACAAAGTCAAATATGCATTAGTATTTGTGCATTTTTAAACCTGAGATATCTCTAAGAGATGCATTAAGGTTCTGCGCACACTAGGAGATTTTAGGTGGTTATGAATTTAATTAGGATTGCGACAATGTAAAATTACAAGTGACCTTATCATCTCTCTCAAGTTAAGAGATCACTACACTGAAAACGAGGGCTACCTGCAAATCGTGGAATTTCAGGAATTTGAATTTTTTTCCACAATCCATCTTTCAATGCTCTTTGGCTCTCCTCTACCAATGGGACACTAAATTAATCACATGATATGTGAGGTCTAAGAACATTCCTGTTTAAAAGGTGTAAACAAAAACCCAGCCTACCTGTGTCTGCCATTGTCTAGCCATAACATCCACTTCCACCTTCCTGGACAATCTATCAGCAATGGTGCAATGCTGCGCGCCTACATTATTTATTTATTTATTTATACATACACACACATATATATATATATATATTCTGCCCCTACGTTCACAAACGCACGTCCTGATGTCCTGATGTAGTAAGAAGAGACATATTTTCTTATATATGCACTAAACATACATTTAATGTAGCCAGCACCCTTGTAATGGTCTCCATTGAATCCATAAAATGTAATGTTGTTTTGAATCTGTAACCGGAAAATATCTTTCAGCTTTGCTAGAAAAGTACTATCAAATGTTAGTTGTTAATATGTAATTAGGTTTTTTCTGTTTTTCAGGGTTACGGTTTTAAGCCAAGACACCATGGAGAAGAGCTTACATGTACTGTAAGGGCACTTAGGAGAAGTACTTTGCATAAATTTAGGGTATGTATTGTGATATGACAATTTGTATTCAAATTTGTTAATCTGTAACAGTTGGCTGTTTGTGCTGTCATTATATTGTTAGAAATTGCAAACATGCATTTTATGGCTCTCTGTAGGAGTTTGGTGTTCATCCATCTCATTCCTACAGAATCACATGACCACTTAATTAAATGGTGTGGGTGGGCCTCAGGTGGTTAGAGGTAGGCATATTAGTCTTTGTAAAGCACTTGTAAGCTTGCTCCCTCGGAATCTGGGCACCGTTTACTTCTTGCAGTAATGCAGAAGTGGCAACAAAGTGCTAGTTTGAGATTTAATTCTCCATCACATGTGAAGCCTTATGTTGTTGGTGTGGGCCTTGAGGATGAAATATTCATTGGTCATGCATGTGTCCATCACTAATAAGGGTTGTGTATTTGCAGCTCGTGCAAAGAGGAGATTTACTTTTTACTCATGTTTTTCCCTGAATCAAAAGATTGCCTCTGTCATCTCTACATAATGGTTTCTAAGTACACAGAATGGCTCTCATTTGCTACTTCCGCAGACACTGAGAAACCAATAGCAATCAGTTCTTGATAAAAGGAAAATTAATCCAGAGTACAGGTTTAACTGTGGCATTTGAACGTCTCAACTTCAGTTTAGAGTTATCCTTATTTTAGAAGTAACCGCTGGATGTCATGCAGGTACGCTTCAAGTTTGTGCATAAAACACTCGAATGATCATTAACATATAGTTTGTGAAACAAGTAAATTGAAAATAGAATTTCTTTAAGATACACTAGCACAGACTAACAAGATAATAGACCTTACACACATGCTTTTGACTAGTCCCTTATATTCCAAACCTACTCATTCTTATCCCACCACTGTGAGAAAGTGCCCTCTTTCTTGCATGGTATGCCCCCACTTTTGCTGAATTGCTGATGTTCTTTGACTGAGTGTGCCCTGGGCTCCTGCTAATCAGGTACCCAGGGCCTATGTTCCTTCCCTAAAACTACATTGAAGCCTAAACCCAATTGGCATCTCTGGCCACATGTTAGCCCCTGGTAAATGGTACCACAGGTACGCAGGACACCATGACCAGAGAAGGCCTCTAAGGGCTGCATCACTTATTGTGACACGCTCAGAGGCCCTGTACCCTGACACACGCTGCCTTTGCAGATTGAGTGCCTTGGGGCAGAACAAAGTGAAGAGTCGACATGGCACACATCCTTGTGTGCCATGCCCACAAACCACTGCCCTGGCATACATCAGTCACCCCTCTAGCCGGGTGCCCTACGCCAGTGGTTAGGGTACAGGTGCATGAGCTCTGCACCCCTACAGTGGCCAAGTCCATTCCTGGGCACTGTAAGTGCATTACTGCCATTAAGAGTATATGGTGCTGGGAGTTTGTCATTACGAACTCCACAACACCATAATGGCTACACTGAAGACTGAGAAGTTTGGTATCAAACTTCTCAGCACATTAAACCCACACTGATGCCAGTGTGGGATTTAATGTAAAATACACAACAGAGGGCATCTTAGATATGACCCTTGAAACTTCTAGTGACCTTACTGAGTGACTGCCGAGGCTGCCACCACCAGACATGTTTCTGGAGCCCTGAGTCGAGAGCTGCTGCCCTCGGGGGCCTGAAACAATGCACACCCTGAGATGAGGTGCCAAACCTCCTCCTCCAGGATGGGCAGGGTTCACAAAGGAGAAGCTTCAAAGGTATGCCGCCTTAGTGAGCCTCTCCAGACCATTTGCTGCTTTCAGCAACTGGTCCCCACTGGTTCTACCCCCCACTTTGGGCTGGAGAACCGGCGGGAAAAACAAGTGAGAAAGAGAGGTGTGCCCACCTCTGCCAACTCCACCCCTCGGGTGGGGGAGGCGAGGTGAAGCACAACCTCGAGTCCCTGCCATGTTGAGGATGGGGGGACCCAGCCAACCAGAGACGGGCTCCTGCCCCCTCCCACTGGAGAGTGGCAGAATGGGGGTGTAACCACCCCAGGGAAGGGACCCATTGCTCCCTGCCCTTACCTTACCTTAAATTTAGTATTTAGGGGGCACCCTGAACCTTTCTTCCTCAGATCCAGCCTACCTACAAGAAGAAAAGAAGGACGAAGAGCCGTGCAGAGCTAACCAGAGGACGACGCCCACTGACTTGGCCCCAGCCCTACAGGCCTGTCTCCCCTCGAACCTGCTCCTGCGAAATCCCGGCGTGTCCAGCAGCCAGCAACCTCACAAAACCCGGAGGATCTGCCTGCCTTCACTTTCCAGACTGTTTCTCCCGTGAACACCGGACGTGTTTAAACTGCAGCGTCTTGTTCCAGCTAGAGACCGCGGATCCAGCCCACTCTGCAGCCGCCTAACCCGGCCCGAGTGGAAAAACACCACGAGGATGTCCCCCGATGATCCTGACCCGAGATCTGGCGACTCCTAACCTGCCTCAAGCCTCCAGACGACGCCTGCAGCCTCAATCCAGAGGACCCCCCCCTACCGCGACAAGAGCGGGTAAGAAAATCCGACGTCCCAAGGCACCCTTATACCCGGCACCCCACGGCCTTGTGTGCCCAAACCAACGGTGCCTAACCAACCCACGACATCCCAACTTACCCCTCGAAGTGGTGGGCACACCCAGAAGATCCTCGTCCCCGAGCCTGCAGTGTTTCTTTGCCCTGGAGGTTCTCCATTGAAAACAACAGGGCACCCGACCTCAAAACACCCTGCACCCGGCCACCCTAGTGCCGCTGAGGATGCACCTTTGGTGCTACGTTGGTCCCCAACTTGCCCTGAGCTATACCCTAGGAGCTTTGCTCCCACAAGTCAATGGCCTGCATTAAAAACAAAACCCAATTGGCATCTCTGACCACAGGCCAACACCTGGTAAATGGTACCCAGGGCACTGTGACCAGGGAAGATCTCGATGGGCTGCAGCACTTATTGTGCCACCCTTAGAGGCCCTGTACCATTACACTCACACACTGCCTTTTCAGGCTGCTGGTTTTGGTGCAGAACAAAGTGAAGAGTCAACAGGGCACACATCCCTGTGTGCCATGCCTACAACCCACTGCCCTGACATAGATCAGTCACCCCTCTAGCTGGGTGCACTATACCACTGGTGAGGGTACAAGTGCATGAGCCCTGCACCCCTACAGTGTCTAAGTCCATTCTTAGACACTGCTGCCTTTGTGAGCTTTCCCAAGCCACTTTCTGCTTTCAGCAACTGGTCCCCACTGGTTCTGACCCCCACTTTGGGCGGGAGAACCAGCGGGAAAAGCAAGTGAGGAAGAGAGGTGTGCCTACCTCTGCCAACTCCACCCCTCAGGTGGTTGAGGGGAGGTGAAGCACAACTCTCAGTCCCCGCTATCTTGCAGATGGGCGGGACCCAGCCAACCAGGGAAAGGCTTATGCCCCCCCTCCCACTGAAGGGTGGCATAATAGGGGGTGTACCCACCCCAGAGAAGGGACCCTTTGATCCCAACCTTTTTACCTACCTGTAACGCCCCATGATCTAGTATTTAGAGGCACCCCTGAACCTCGCTTCCTCAGACTAAAAACTAGAAGAAGAAAAGAACCAGAACCGAACAGCTGTGCCAAAGCTAACAAGCGGAAGATGCCCACTGACTTGGCCCGAGCCCTACCGGCCTGTCCCCACCTCGAACCTGCTCCAGCGATATCCCGGTTTGTCCTGCAGCCAGCAACCTCAAGGAACCCGGAGGACCTGCCTGCCTTCAATTTCAAAGAGACTGTCTCCCTTTAACACCGAATATGTTCAAACAACAGATTCCAGCTCCGCAAGGATCCACAAGTTTGTACCACTCTGCACCCGACGCCCATGGCCCGGGTTCGAGTGGCCCAACACCAGGAGGAGGTCTCCCAGGGCGATCCTAACCCAAGATCAGGGGACTCCTGACCTGCCTCAATCCTCCAGTCGACGCCTGCAGCCTCAAACCGGAAGGTTCCCCCAACTGTGACCAGGAGCTGGTAAGAAGAAAGGCTCCCCTGCAACCGACGCCCCACGGCCCTGGTTGGCCCAACTGACGGTGCCTAACCAACCCCCAAGATCCCACCTTACCTCTCCCAGAGGTGGTCGCACCCAGAGGACCTTCGTCCCCGAGCGCGCAGTGCTTTTACAAACTGGAGCCTCCCAATTGAAAGCTGCAGGGCTTCCGACTTCAAAACAGCATTCTGCACCCGGCCGCCCCAGTGCTGCTGAAGGTTCATCTTTTGTGCTGGCCTAAACCTTAATTTGCCCTGAGCTTAAGTCCAGGACCTTTGCTCCCACAACCCAGTGTCCTGCTCTTCAGCAGCCACCAACCAGTGGCCCCCTATCCCCCTTTCGATAACATTGGGCCTAAACACTCTGCACCCAGCTGCCCTAGTGCCACTGAGGGTGCAACAACAGTGCATCACTGAACGTGGGAGACCCGCAAGTCTAACGTCAGAACTCCCACAGCCGTTTACTTACCTGTGAACCGTTAACCTGTTTTCCTTCCATAGCATAACATTGACATTTTTTCTCCAAAAAGTTTCCAAGTGTGGAGGTTTGAAATCTCAAAATATTCTTTAAAAATCGCACAAATAACCAAAACGTGTTTACTTATCTGTTTCTAGGAAATGTCCCAGTGCTGAATCTAGGTATCCAGCACTGATTTAGAAAAGTAATGTGAAAAGTAACTTATCTGCAATTTACCGTAGAAGCCCTTTCATTTCAATGTACTGCTCAAAAAAATGTATAAGTGTGGGGTTTTGAAAACTGAAAATATTCTTTAAAAATCATGCGAATAACCAAAACTTAATTACTTACCTGTTTCTACAAAATGTCCCAGTGCTGAATCTAGGTATCCAGTTAAAACTGGGTTAGAAAAGTTACTTAAAAAGTAACTTCCCTGCAATGCTGAAAAAGCCTATTCACTCCAATATACTGTATTTGCTAAGTGTTGCATACTAATGCTCCCCTGGAAATCAAACAAAGTACAATTTCTATTGCATTTTTAAACTGTTCTATATCCAGTAACTTATTACTGAAAAGTATTTAATGCTTACCTGTACCAGGCTTGCTTGGTTCTAGAAATTAAACAACAGTATATTTTTATACAAACACAATTGGCCTAGAGTTCAGTTCTTGAGTGTGTGAATTCCTTTGCTGACTGTGTACATCAAATGCTTAACACTGTCCTCTGATACTGCCTTACTGCTCGACCAAGCTACCACTATTAGAGAGTAAGGTTCTATCTTACTTTAACCTCTGCCTACCTTTGGGGACTCTTGGACTCTATACACACTGTACCTCACTTTGGTGCCTTCGGGCTCAGGTGCACACCGATGCGCTGCTTCCTATGCCCCGCCCTCGGGCCCGGCAAAGAAGCCTACCAAGCCTTCCGGCGACTCTGGCTCAAGTCTGCCTGCCGCCGGCGCCGAAATCCACTAATCGGCACCGAAAAAGAAGCCGCACCCATCCTCGAGGCCGACTGCTACTTCCACCCCAAAGCCCTTGGCACCGAAGACTCCAACCAGTGACTCCCCGGCACCGAAAAAACACTCTGAGCCGACGAAGAAGCCACTCCCCAAAAGTTCGGACTCTCACTCTTCAGAGCCGAAAAAAGCATCGACACTGAAGAAGCACACAGACTGGCAAATCACACGGCTCGAAGCCCAAAACCGCTCAGCAGCCAGCACCGAAAAAGCCCTCAATGCCGAGAGTCGACACCGAACACCCAACCTTCTTCAGAAGAGCTTTTTCGACCAGACCCTCAACAAAAAACTCTAACTAAAAACCCTAAAACGGGTCAATTGACTCTCCAGTTCCAGAAAAAGACCACTGGACATGCCTGCACCGTCTCCACCACCTAAAAAGAGGGATGAGCCACGTCACCTCTTAGAGTCCCTTCTCAACCTCCTCAACCTCGTTCTCCTACGCCATCCCCTACACCGGTATATGACGACAACACATATGATGACACGGGACGGTGACAACAACATGCCACTAGATGACCCCAGTCCACCAGGTTCCCCTGACCCCTGGCATGACTATAATACGCCTGATGTCCCTAATGTCCCGCAAGAGGACATCTACCCCTCTAGGCCTTCCCCACCAGAAGATTCCATGGGTTTTAATCAGCTAATACACCGGGCTGCCCAGTACCACGGGGTCGACCTACATACAGAACTGGTCGAAGACTATTTTTTAATGGACACTTTCGACACCACCCAAAGGTCCACATCCACTTTACCCATACTCAAAGGGGTGATTAAACACGCTACAGAAGTATTTAAAGACCCTTTCAGGACTAGAATCATCAATCCTAGAATTGAGAAAAAATACAAAGCTGCCCCTACAGACCCAGCTTATATTAAGGGCCCTGTTCCATTAGACTCAATGGTGGTGTCAAATGCTAGGAAAAGGGCTAATTCGCGGACATCAGGTGATGCAGCTCCGTCCGACAAGGAGTCTAAACTCCTGGATGCCTCTGGCAAAAGAACAGCATCCCAGGCAGCGAATATTTGGCGCATGGCAAATACTCAAGCCCTGTTAGCCAGATACAATAGGGCTCACTATGATGAGTTAGAGTCCCTACTCCAACACCTCCTGGACAAATACAAACATAAGGCCAACGATCTAATACAAGAGGGTAAAATTATCACCAACACCTCTATCCGGTGTGCTCTTGATGTGGCAGATACCGCATCCAGAGCAGTAAACACAAGCGTCCTTCTTTGCAGGCACACTTGGCTACGCATTTCCGGTTTTAAACCTGAGGTGCAAAGCTCTCTCCTCAATCAACCATTCGACCAACAACACCTTTTTGGCCCTAATGTTGATGCATCCCTTAAGAAGATGAAAAAGGACACCGACACAGACAGCCAAATCAATGGGAGCTTTGCAATTGCAAGCTCCCAGATGTTCTTTTCGTCGCTCATCCTACAAGGGCAACTCCAGGGGATACTCGTCTGATACCCCATCCACCTCCTACAAGGCTCTCACCCAATCCACCTTTATCAGAGGTTATCACAGAGGAGGATACAGAGGCAACAATAACAAGGGCAGAGGCAAGACTAACAACACCCGCTCTGCCTCCACCCCTGCCCAATGACTTCCCCCGGACTATTCCACTCCTGTCGAGGGAAGACTACAGCAGTTCCTTCCTGTCTGGACCAACATCACCACAGACAGGTAGGTGCGACAAATAGTGCAATCAGGTTACTGTCTCGAACTTACCTCTACTCCCCCCCAAACATTCCAACCAAACAGCGTCCAATATCAGCAGAACATTTGTCACTCCTCAAACAAGAGGTAATTTCTTTACTACAAAAAAGTGCAATAGAACTAGTTCCCCTGCACCAACAAAACACTGGAGTTTACTCCCTGTATTTTCCCATACCAAAGAAGGATGGCTCTCTGAGACCTATTCTAGACCTCGGGCCACTAAACCTGTACATACAATCAGACCACTTCCACATGGTCGCACTTCAGCAAGTCCTCCCTCTACTTTCACAGGGCGACTTCCTAGCCACCTTAGATCTCAAGGACGCCTATTTCCATATTCCCATACATGCTACTCACAGAAAATATCTCAGGTTTGTAGTTGACGGGCAGCACTATCAATTCAAAGTACTCCCTTTCGGAGTCACAACAGCACCACGGGTATTCACAAAGTGCCTTGCAGTAGTCTCAGCCCATCTAAGAAGATAACACATTCACGTCATCCCATACCTCGACGACTGGCTCACAAAAGCCAGTTCGTACAACCAGTGTGTTCATCCCACTCATGCAACTATCCAATTACTCCACGACATGGGGTTCACAATAAACCACACCAAGTCTCATCTGAAACCCTCTCACACGCAACAGTACCTCGGCGCCACAATAAACGCCTCAGAAGCGCTAGCCTATCCCAATCCAGCCAGGATAGCAAGCATTCTCGCTCTCCTACCCAAATTTCAGCCGCATCACTCTCTTCCAGCTCGAGTGTTCATGCAGCTCATAGGGATGATGGCCTCTTGCATATTCATAGTGCCTCATGCAAGACTCCAGATGCGTCCCATACAAGAGTGCTTAGCACGCCAATGGAACCAGGCTCAAGGTCAGCTAACAGATCTGGTGTTGGTAGACGGTCGCACTCATCGCTCTCTGCAGTGGTGGAACACCAAAAACCTTTCCAAAGGGTAACCGTTCCTAGAGCAAGTTCCTCAGATTGTCATGACAGCGGACGCATTGCTCTCCGGCTGGGGAGCTCACCTATTACATCACACCATGCAAGGCAGGTGGACACCTCAATAGAAGTTATTCCACATCAATAACCTGGAATTACTGCCCATATTCCTAGCCTTAAAAGCATTTTAAAAACAAATATCAGGCAAGACTGTCCTAGTCCGCACGGACAACATGACAGCCATGTACTACTTCCAAAAACAAGGCGGGACACACTCTGCAGCTCTCCCAGCTAGCACAAAACATATGGAGGTGGGCTATACCTCAGAACATTTTTCTCCTAGCCCAACATGTCCCAGAAGTCCAAAACACCATAGCTGATCTGTTAAGTCGTCAAACACAACAGATCCACGAGTGGGAACTCCATCCACAAGTTCTTCAACCATACTTTCAAATGTGGGGGCAACCACAGATGGACCTCTTCGCCACCCACGAAAATGCCAAATGCCCAAGCTTCGCCGCCAGATACCCACACCCATTGTCCAAAGACAATGCGATATGGATGAACTGGTCAGGCAGATTTGCATACGTCTTTCTGCCTCTCCCACTCATACCACTAGTGGTGCGCAAACTACGGCAACACTCACTGACTATCATTCTAGTTGCTCCAACTTGGGCCAGACAACCGTGGTACACCACATTGCTGGAACTGTCAGTAGTTCCGCACCAAAGATTACAACTCTCACCACGCCTCTTAACACAGAACCGTGGAGAGATCAGACACCTGGACCCAGCTCAGCTCAACCTTGCGATCTGGCTCCTGAAATCTTAAAATGTGGTTACCTTAATCTTCCTCCTGACTGTATGAACGGCATTAAGGAGGCTAGACTCCCTACCACTAGAGCCTGTTATGCAGCTAAGTGGAAACGATTTGTGATATATTGTCATAACAAAAGCATCAATCCCCTAGATGTGTCTATCCAACACATCATAACCTACCTACTACACCTACAAAGGTGCAACTTAGCCTATACGTCTATTTGGCTACACCTTGCTGCTATAACAGCATATGTACAAAATAGACAACATTTATCACTATTCAGAGTACCCACCATATAAGCCTTTATGGAAGGACTCAAACGGATAATTCCTCCCAGAGTTCCACCCTCACCTGTGTGGAATTTAAATATCGTTCTCACACGACTAATGGGACCTCCTTTTGAACCTCTACATAAATGTGAGCTACAATTCTTAACATCGAAGGTTGCTTTCCTAGTGGCCATAACTTCTCTAAGAAGAGTTAGTGAGCTACAATCCCTAACTATTCAGGAACCATTCTTACAAATCCATCACAATAAGGTGGTTCTCCGCACTAATCCTAAATTCCTCCCTAAGGTCATTTCCCCCTTCCACTTTAATCAATCTGTGGAGTTGCCTGTATTCTTCTCGCAACCACACACAGTCGCAGAAAGAGCTCTTCATACTTTAGATGTTAAAAGAGCATTGCTCTATTACATTGAAAGAACACAACCTTTTCGAAAAACCAAACAACTTTTTGTTTCTTTCTCACCACCACACAAAGGCAATCCCATATCCAAGTCCGGAATAGCCACATGGATTGTTAAATGCATACAAATTTGCTACCACAAAGCAAAACGCACTTTAACTGTTCCTCCTAGTACTCACTCTACAAGAAAAATAGGGGCTTCTATGGCATTCTTAGGGAACATTCCATTAGATGACCTCTGCAAAGCAGCTACATGGTCTACACAGCATACGTTCACAAAACTCATGTGTAGATGTGCAATCAAAACAACAAGCCAATGTGGGCCAAGCTGTACTCAAAACCCTATTTCAGACTACTGCAACAGATACTGGTGGCCGCCGCTAAGGACTGCTATACAATCTATGCATAGTGTGTTATCTGCCTCGAATGGAATATGCTACTTACCAGTAAGCATCTGTTGGCATGTAGAGCTTCAGATCTACACCCGCCCACCCGCCTCCCCGGCTTCCTTTATCTGTTCCAGTATTATCTTATTTAGATACAGCATACAAGGGCATCTTCCTGTTTCTTACAAAGCTCCATCATTTCCCTGCTGGCGAAAAACAATCTGAGGATGGAGCCGATGCCCATGCGCACTATGATCCCAAGGAGGAGTCACCTACCTCGTGACTTTCAAAGACTTTCCAGGACAAAAACAAGTGCAAACATCCGGACCCAACCCAAGATGGCGATCTATGCATAGTGTATAGATCTGCAGCTCTACATGCCAAGAACAGATGCATACTGGTAAGTAGCATATTCCATACTAAGGTGAGTTATAGTGTGCACAGAGTCCAGGGGATACCCAAAGGCTTACAGAGGTAATAGTAAATAATACCTTACTCCCTATTTGTGTTAGTGTGAGCGAGCTGTATGGCTTTATCAGAGGGTAGTTGTAGGAACTGGCTTTGTTGATACTAAACCAAAGTGATGTATAGTGTGCACAGAGTCCAGTGGAACCCCAAAGGAAGGCAGAGGTATAGTTAGATAGAACCTTACTCTCTATTTGTGGTAGTGTGGTCGAGCATTAAGGCAGTATCAGAGGACAGTGTTAAGCATTTGTTGTACACACTCAGTCAGCAAATACATTCACACACTCAGACTGAACTTCAGACCAATTGTTTTTGTATAAAAATATTCCTTTAGTGATTTTATTTTCTAGAACCAAGCAAGCCTGGCACAGGTAAGCAAAAAATACTTTACAGTAGTAATGCAATTGAAATGCAGTTTGAATAATAATTGTATATGCACTTTGGTTTGATTTACAGTACGGATGCAGAGAAATGCAATACTGTGTAAATGCAATACATAGACTTGAATAGGCTTTTTAGTAAAATAGCAGGTAAGTAACTTTCCAGAATACTAGGATTACACCGAGTAGTATACCTAGATACTACTCTGGGACAGTTCTCTGAAAACAGGTAAGTAAAATCGTTTTTGTTCGATTATGCAATTTTAAAGAATTTCTTTAGTTTTTCGAACCCTACACTTAAAAACTTTTCACAGAAAATAGTCAATGTTATCCTATGAAGGAAAATAGTGTTATCGGTTTTGAGGTAAGTATTTGTTAGTGGGAGTTGAGGTTTTGGGGGTAGACTCATGGGTCCCCCAGGGTCAAGGATGCACTCTTGTTAAACCCTCAGCGGCAATAGGGCGGCCGGGTGCAGAGTGCTGAGGCCGAATGTTATCCAATAGGGGATAGGGGGACTCCGGTTGGTAGCTGCTGACTAGCAGGCCACTTGGCTGTGGTAGAAAAGCTCCTGGACTTTAGCTCAGGGCAAATGGGGAAACAAAGTAGCACCAAAGGTACACCCTTAGTGGCACTATCGCGGCCTGGTGCAGAGCGCAGTTTTACACGTCAGATTCCCTGTTTATTTCAATGGAGAACCTCCTGTTTGGAAAGACACTGCAGGCTTAGGGACCAAGGTCCTCTGGGTGCGACCATCATTTCGAGAGGTAAGTTGGGAAGTTAGAGGTTGGTTAGGCGCCGTCGTTTTGGGCACACAAGGCTGTGTGGCGTCTGGTGCAGGGGTGCCTTTTGGGGTTGGATCATCTTACAAGCTCCTGGTCGCCGTTAGGGGGACCTTCTGGATTTAGGCTGCAGGCATCAGCTGAAGGCTTGAGGCAGGTCAGGGGTCACCGGATCTTGGGTCCGGATCGCCGGGGCGACCACCTCGTGCTGTTTGCCCACTTGAACTCGGGCCGTGGATGGCGGGTGCAGAGTGGGGCAGATTCGTGGTGTCCGGCTGGAGCCAAAGGTTGCAGATGAACAAATCCGGTGTTCACTGGAGACAAAGTCTTTGTGCTTGAAGGCAGGCAAGTCCTCTGGGGTTTTCGAGGTTGCTGACTGCAGGACACACACAGATTTCGCAGGAGCAGGTTCGAGGTGGAGACAGGCCAGTAGGGCTGGAGCCAAGCCAGTGGCGTCTTCCTCTTGTTAGCTTCGTCACGGCTGTTCGGTTGATCTTCTTCTTCTTTTCTTGTTGCAGGTTCTGTCTGAAGAAACAAGGTTCAGGGGTGCCCCTAAATACTAGATGTAGGGGCGTTACAGGTAGGTAAAAGGCAGGGACCATTGGATAGCAAAACACACAAGATGATGGACGGAATGTTGCACATTGGCAAAACATTCACCCCCAGTCACAGATCTGGATTTAATCCATCGTTATTTTGCTCACCACGCCACCCCAGTTCAGACCTGGCCATATGCAAAACAGTCTTGACCCTGTGCCTCATGGGAACAGTCCAGCCCGAACTGCCAAGCCATGTCTTCCCTGGACCGGAATCAAGCATCCTAGGACCTGTTTCGGGGTTTCACCCCTCTTCAGCCAGGATAGCTTGACTCCAGTGGCGTAGTGAGCACGGGACCCACGTCTGGGCATACCCTTCCCACATAGGGCGAACAGCAAAACACACAGGATGATGGACGGAATGTTGCACATTGGCAAAACATTCACCCCCAGTCACAGATCTGGGTTTGGATCCCTTCCTTGGTGTGGGTACACCCTCTGTTATTCCACCCTCCAGTGGGAGGAGGGCATAAGCCTGTCCCTGGTTGGCTGAGTCCCTCCATCTGCAAGATGGCAGGAACTGGGAGTTGTGCCTCACCTCCCCCACCTGAGGGGTGGAGTTGGCAGAGGTGGGCACACCTCTCTTCCTCACTTGTTTTTTTCCTGCCGGTTCTCGTGCCCAAAGTAGGGGGTCAGAGCCAGTGGGGACCAGTTGCTGAAAGCAACAAGTGGCCTGGGGAAGCTCACAAAGGCGGCAAGCCATTGAAGCTTCCCCTTTGTGAACCCTGCCCATCCGGGGGGGTGGAGGCTTGGCACCTCGTCCCACGATGTGCATTGTTTTAGGCCCCAGAGAGGAGCAGGCTCTCGACACATGGATCCAGAAACATGTCTGGTGGTGGCAGCTGAAAGCAGCCACTCAGCCTGGACACTAGTGGTAGGTTACTTTTCAGGGGGCATCTCTAAGATGCCCTCTGTGTGCATCTTACATTAAATCCCACACTGGTATCAGTGTGGATTTAATGTGCTGAGAAGTTTGATACCAAACTTTTCAGTTTTCAGTGTAGCCATTCTGGTGCTGTGGAGTTCATAATGACAAACTCCCAGCACCACATACTTTTAATGGCAGCACTGCACTTACAATGTCTAAGAATGGACTTAAACAGTGTAGGGGTACAGGGCTCATGCACCTGTACTCTCATCACTGGTATAGTGCACCCAGCTAGGGCATTGGATTCTAGGCATGACACACAGAGGTGTATGCCATGTCCTCTCTTCACTTTGTTCTACACCAAAACACGCAACCTGCAAAGGCAGTGTGTGTATGTAGAGGTAAAGGGCCTTTAAGGGTGGCACAATAGGTGCTGCAGCCCTTAGAGGTCTTCCATGGTTACAGTGCCCTGTGATGTGACACGCTGTTATCTCCCCGCACAGGTCATTGTACTGGCTCAGGAGTACTCGCATCATTGTTGCGTGACTCACAGCACCTTTCATATATTTCCAAATTGGATTGGTTGCCGCTATTTGTGTAATTTGGTAAGCCCTTCAGTAGCTGGTATTTTTATCCTTCACGTGCCTACGCCCGCAGCACTCTCACTGTCTGTGCGCCTTCTCTCTTCTTACTAGGTTACCGCGCCTCTCCATACCAGTGCCCACAATTGGGATTGCCCCAATCCCACCCTACCTCCTTTGCTATGGTAAGAGTTAACGCATGCCCGTATTGGTTTTAGACCATACAATTGGTGGCTATTCCTGAAATTTGTTTCTTTATACCAGCGCCAAGCTGCTCGAGTGATCTAACGTACCCTAGTAATCCCTTCCTGGCATTTTCGCAATTGCCTCATTCCTTGCCCCCTGCTATTACGCTTGGTAAGCTATGCTAGAAACAACTTAGCCCATCACAACTCACGCCTTTATAGCACTTGTATGAAAGGCTGCCATTTCACCCGTAGCACCCACGCCGTAACACTTTAAGGTCTTGATCCATTGCTGCACCTTGAGATCGTTGTTTCTTACCAATTTTCACCCAGCATGTGTATTGTATCAACACCTAGCACACGACGTCTGGATGGAAGACTTGTACCACCTTTGTCTCTCACTAGCACTATGTTACAGACCATTTTTTCTAAAGTCTTTTCGATCTACTTATTTTTCTTTTGTCCCCTCTCCCTTTTGCTATTGTCTTTCAGGCTATAATTACCTCAGGCATATAATTTTTACGTCCAGATGATGATCCCAGTATTGTTTCTACGGGATCGAAACGTCGTCGAACTTGTATGCACCGTAAACGCAATTGAATTAATTATGTAACGGTGTCTCTACATATTGTTTGCTTGTTGCATTTCTTTATACATTTGTTTTGTCCTATCTGAGCCTTTTTCGGAATCTGTGAATTTCTGCTCATTTGTGTCTTTGTTATATATGTTGCGTTGGACGCAGGATTGTCTCCCACTTTATTCTTGTGTTTTATGTGACTGGATACATTGTTAAATTTTCTGTCCGACTGGACAGCTTTAATATAGCACTGATTTCAGGCCTATATTCATTGTTTTTTGTGTGAATCTCCCCTGTCAGGGACTTCTATGTAATTGTAACCTACTACTACCACCCAAGGTACCTGACCATTACAATTGGGTTCCCTTGTTAATTAAACTAGCTATCACACTGGGACATTTCCTAGACAAAGTTAGGTAAAACACTTTTGCAGTAAAACACACTTACTTAGGTTTCCTTACAAACACAACTCAACACTTGAAAGTTTTTCAGAAAAAAACAGTCAATGCAATCTAATGGAGAAAAATGTGGTTAGCGGTTTGCAGGTAAGTAAATGATCTTGAGGGGTGAGTTTCTGGGGTTACAACAAGGGTTTCCCCAGGGTCAAGGATGCACTCAAAGAGCACTCTCATCGGCACTAGGGCAATGGGGTGCAGAGTGCTGAGGCCTAATGTTAGCCTGTGGGACTAGGGGGCAGTCGGCTGGTGGCTGTTCCCGGGCAAGCCATGGGGTTGATGAAGCAAAGCCTTATGGTTAAGCTCAGGGCAAAGGAGGTTTAAGTCAGCACACAAGGTGCACCCACAGACCCGCAGAAGCACAGGGGCGGCCGGGTGCAGGCGGCTAGTTTGCCATTGGTTGCCCTGTTGTTTCCAGTCTGAGATCTCCAGTCGGAACAAAGACTGCAGGCTCGGGCACAGACTTTCTAGAGGTGGGTTGGAGAGGTAAGTTGGAGAGGTAAGTTGGGATGCAGGGGGATGCCTGGACACCGTCGGTTGGTCCATCTCAGGCCGGAGGGCGTTGGGTGCAGGGGTGACTTTAGGCATCAGATTTTCCTACCAGCTCCGGTCACAGGGTTCCTCCAGATAGAGGCTGCAGGCGTCGACAGAGGCTTGAGGAAAGTCGGGGATCACCAGATCCCAGGTCGGATTCACCGGGGGAACCTCCTCATGGTGTTGGACCACTCGAACTCTGGTTGTGGGCGTCGGGTGCAGTGCTGCAGACTTGCGGATTTGACTGGAGCCAGATTCTGGTTCTTGAGCAAATATGGTGCTCACAGGAGACAGAATCTTGGTAGGGAAGGCAGGGGAGGTCATCTGGGTTCTGGGGGGCTGCTGGCTGCAGGACATGCTGGGATTCCGCTGCAGCAGGTCGAGGTCGGGACAGGCTGGTAGGACTGGGACCAAGCAGTTGGTGTCCTCCTCTTCTTCCTTCAGCATGACCAACTGGTCCCTTCCTTGGGGTGGGTAGACTCCTTATTATGTCACCCTCTAGTGGGAGCGGAGCATAAGGCTCACTCTGATTGGCTAGGTCACCCCATCTTCAAGATGGCGTGGACAGAGAGTTTGCAAAGATGGGTATACCTCTCCTCCTCTCTTTGCTTTCCCACCGATTCTCGTTCACAAAGTAGGTTTAGAACTGTTGGAGGCCAGTTGCTGGGAGGAGCTAATGGCTGGGTCAGCTCACAAAGGCAGCAAACCTTAGAAGCTTCCCCTTTGTGGACCCTGCCCATCCTGGGGGAGGAGGCTTGGCACTTCTGCCCAGGATGTGCTTTGTTTCAGGACCTGGAGAGCGGGAGGCTCTCGACCAGGGGACCAGAAACATGTCTGGGGTGGCAGTTGGCGAGCAGCCACTCAGTTAGGACACTAGAGGTAGGTTTTTCTTCAGTGGGCATCTCTAAGATGCACTCTGAGTGCATTTGGTATTAAATCCCACACTAGCGTCAGTGTGGGTTTAATGGGCTGAGAAGTCTGATATGAACCTTCTCAGAATTCAGTAAAGACATTATGGTAGTGTGGAGTCCTTAATGACAAACTCCCAGACCATATATTCTTTATGGCTGTACTGCACTTACAATGTCTAAGAATGGACATAAACCCATTAGGGGTACCGGGCTCAATGCATGTACCCTCACCAGTGGTATAGTGAACCCAGCTAGAGGGGTGTCTTACCTATACCGTAAGCAGTGGGCTGCAGACATGGCACACAGGTATGTGTGCCATGTCGACTCTTCACTTTCCTCTGCGCCAAAACACGCAGCCTGCAATGGCAGTTTGTGTGTGTTGAGGTACAGAGATTCTGCGGGTGGCCCTATATGTGCTGCAGCCCTTAGAAGCCTTCCCTGGTCATGGTGCTCTTGGTACCTATGGTACCTTTTACAAGGCACTTACATGTGGCCAGAGAGGTGGCAATTGGGGGTACAAAGGTACAGTTTTAGGGAAAGAACACAGGCCCTGGGAACCTGGTAGGCAGGAACCCAGGGCACACTTAGTCAAGGAGCCTCAACATCAGCCAAAAAGTGGGGGGCAACCATGGAAAAAGGGGCACTTTCCTACACATACAACATGTGTATTGCAGGTTATTCTGTCCTGAATCACAACATTGAGGCCCTCAAATGTTTTTTATGATTTTAAATTTAGTCCATGTTGCCAGGCCGTACAGGAATTGCATTTGCCAAATCCCTTCATATTTTCTGATAGTCAATCGTTTGCCTTCCTGTGATCAAAAAATGTTGTGTTAGGATGTCACCCAACGACTCTTACCCGTCCCATCTCCTTCCCTTCTTCCCCCCCTGCCCTCCTTTTTTCCCCTTCCCCCCTTTCTCCTTCCTCTTCCCTTCTTTCCCCTTTCGCCTTACTCCCCTATACCTTCCTTCCCCTTCCCCTTTCCCTACTTCCCTTTTCTCCTCCTTCCCCTTCCCCTCTTTCCCTCTTCACCTTTTTCCCCTCTTCCCTTGCCCCCTTTTGCTACCTTTCCTTGCCTCCTTTTCCCCTCGCGCTTCTTCCCTTTCTCTGTGATTGTTTCCTATGTAAGTAGTCATTTCCAACTACCCTTGTATAGAGTCAGCTTACATATTTTGTGCATGCATTGTGATACTTAGACATAATCTTCTCCAAATGAAAGTTATATCGAAGAGCTATGTTCGCTCTTCTGTCCCGACCCATACAAGTTTGGTAATAATTGATTTAATGTTGTGCCAACAACATCCGTAATGCATACTTACTTTTTTTCATGATTGAAAAATTATATATAAATGTTTTTTTTAAAAGTGCCCTGTGCTTCAGTCATCTATTGCCTCAAGCACTGTCTGGACATTGTCCAAACTTGGATGTTCCACACTTACCTGAAGCTCAAGCCTCCAAGACAGCAGTCCTGTTCTTTGTGTAGAACAACAAACAAACATTACAAACTTGTCTTAATCGCATGGACTTTAACTGCCTTGTGACCCAATTTTCACCAAACGATAAATCACCTGAATACACCCTGTACACCATCATTTACTCTAAAGGAACACTTTGCCCAAAAACAAAGACAGGCTGTTACCAGCTGTCTCTTCTATAGAACGTGAAATTGTTTTTTCCTAGAAAGCAACTTCAGAACTGCTGTCCAAGCCCTCATGCTCTTTCATCTGGATGGTGTTAACACCCTGCCCCATGGCCTCCCACACTCCACACTGCACCCGGTAAGGGCATCCTACACGCTGCAGCACATCTCATCCAGAATATATCACCCCCATCCTAATAGAGTTCTGTTGGTTACCCCTTTCCCTTCCTTGCACTTCCCCTCTTCCCCTCTATCTTCAAAGCCAGCTGCATCATATACAAAGACATCCGCTTCAGACTGAAGACTAAGAAGTGTAAAAAGTAAAAACAAAGCGTCAGGCCTGTTTTGGCTCGTCACACATGATCTGGAACATCTCCCATATCCAACCAGACCGGCATAATGCTGCTCCTTTTTTGGAAAGAGCTGAATACTCATATATCACTTGTTGACTTTATGCCTGTCTTTGACCATGTACAGCACTCCCCTGCCCTTTGGCTAGATTCGCACTAAACTCAAAAAGGGAATTTGGAGTCAGACATTAACTAATAGTACACTGATGGGTGCTCTTTTTTTTCTTCTTTTGCTTAATTAGTTAAGAGGTCATGTTAGGATTGCCTGGAGGATGTCTGTGTTGTTGTGGTTGAAAGGATTTGGCTGGAAGAAGCCACAGTGGTTTTTTTCGGGGGGGCGGGAGGGGTGTAGGAAGCTGGCTCACTATATAGTTTACCAGAATGAGGTACACATGCAGAGAGTCCTGGCAACCTTTATTAGTTTATGGAGGCAAAAATTATAACACGTAATGCTCTCTTTTGTGGTAGTGTGGGTTAGCAGTTTAGGCTTATCAGAGGGTAGTGCAAAGCATTTGTTGTACTCACAGAAGCAAAAGATAAGCCACACACTCCAATAATAAATCCAAGACCAATTTAGAAAAATAACTTGTATTTTTATAATATTTTAATACCAAGAACTTCGTAAGCAGGTAAGTACTCTTTGCAAATTTCGATTTTCAGATGTAAGTAAAATGTTCACTTAAATGCATCTTTAAGATTAATGCTTTCTTTGGGAGAAAAGGGCATATAATGTATACAGGTACTTGCAGTAGGTTTTTCGGGGGGGGGGGGTCTCCTTTAGAACTTAAGGTGGTAGGGGGGGCAAGGTCCACAGTACCACTAGCAGGTAAAGTTTACCTGCCCTGGGACGTCCGGGTGCAGAGATGCCAGTCAGGTTGGTAGCCTTACGTGCTACACTGAAGGAGAGAGAGGGGCCACCTAAAAACAGGCTGCAGAGGGGGACTTGGGGACAACGGGTGGCTCGGTACACAAGGGTCCTAGGAGCAATGCGGCACAGTTGGTTCTCAAGAACCCGGGCTGGGGGGCTCGGGTGCAGAGGGTGCAGTGTCCCAGATCCTTGCAGTTGTCGGTCTCGCCATTTGAGGGTGGAAAAATCAGGACAGCTGGGTCTTTCTGCAAGTGGGTCTGTGCGATGCTGACATCCCTCAACGGCTGCTCTGTGTCCTTGGAGTCTAGATTTGACTGAAAAAGGCTTTGGTTGCTGCAAGGGGTCTGATACCCCACATATTGGTGCTGTGTGGCTCCGGTTGGTCCTGGCGTCTTCTCACTTGGTGGGGAGACAGATCTGATCTTCCGGAGCATGGAGACATCTCCTCAGGCAGCTGCTGTGCCGGTACGACAGGTGAGCAGCAGCATGGTAAACCAGAACATACTGTTTTGGTTCTTTCGGAGTGTAGGGGAGTAGCTTCTCTACTCCAAGGGAGATTGCTGGCAATTTGCAATGGGCTGGCAGTCTACCCGGGTCCTTGTTAGAGGCTCCGCTTCAGGACGAGCCAGTTTCTTTGATTGTCGAGGCAGGGTTTGGCAGCAAAAAGTCTACAGCAAGTTTTCAGTTGTCGTTTTCTAGGTTCTTCTTTGTCCTCTTCTTCTGGGACCATCGAATCTGAGTTCCTGGCATCAGTGGTGCCACCTAAATACTCAATTTAGGGGCGCTAAGTGGAGTGACAGTTGGTAGCCAATGGGCTGCTCACCTTTAGGGCGACTATACCCTCTATATGACACTTCCAGTGGGAAGTGGGCGTAAACCTGACCCAGTGAACCTAAATCCACCTAAAACCAAGATGGTAGAATTCTATTTTTCATATTTACATCAGGTAGCCCACCTTAGGGGTGGAACTGGCCTGATAATGGACACGCCTCCTGACTAGCTAATTTTCCCACTGGGCCTCGTGCCAAATGGGCCCAGCACAGGGGGTGGCATTTTCCCTTACTGGGGGAAGCCTTGGTCGCATATCAAAGGCTGCAGAGGCCTCTGAAGCCGCTTGCCTTAATATGCTGATTATTAGGCATTGTTTCTGCCCGCAGAGAGCATGGGCTTCACCTGCAGGGGGTCAGAAACCAGTATGTGGTGGCAGGTTGGTCTACACCAAGCACCCTCTGGGTGCATGTAATAATAAATCCACTGCTGGAATCAGTTTAGGCTTATTAATACAAGATGTTTCATACCAAAGATCTTTAGTTTCAGTGAAGACATCATGTAGCTGGGGAACTCGCAATCACCAGTGCATATACCCAAGATGTCTTTGCTGTTCACAGGCAGTGTCCAAGAATCAACATGGACATCAAAGGGGCTTGGCTGCTCATGCAGATAAGTTCTCACATGTAATGTAATGGACCCTGCCGTTGGGCTGTAAGGCCTGCTGTAGGGGTGACTTGCATATATTGTCTGCAGGCATGGTACACAGGAGGTGTGCCATGTCGTGTCTTCACTTATGTGTGCACCATGTCACGCAGCCTGCAATGGTAATTTGCATGAATGTAGTGAGGGGTCTCTTAGGGTGGCACAATACATGCTGCAGCCCTTAGGGACCCGCTTTAGGTTCCATGCCGTAGGTACCAGGGATAACATTTACTAGGGACTTACGGGGGTGCTAAATGTATTGCCATTTGGGGGAGCAATTGAACAGTTTTAGGGAAGGAGATCTGGCACTGGGAAATTGGATAGCAGGAACCAAGTGCTCTTATGTCAAAATTGCATCATTTACCAGGCAAAAAGTAGGGGTAACCATATCAAAAACTGGCAATGTCCTACATGAAGGCAGCCACTCAACTAGAGCATGCAATCTCTGTGTTATTATAGCCTTATAGCCCGCCGTAGCGGGCTATACCGGCTATTAAAGGCATGCTCCCGCGTTAAAGGCCCGAGCCGGGGCTTTAATAGCCGGATTAGCCCTGCTACGAAGGGCTATAAGGCTAATAGAACATTCTGCCACTAGAAGGCAGAATGTTCTAACAAATAAAACAAAGGCCTCTCGAAGCTTAGGGGATTTAAATCCCCTCGAGCTCCGAGAGGCCTTTGTAAAACATTGGAATGTTGTTCTGCGGGCCTTTACTGGCCTGTAGAAGCATGGAGCACTCCATTGTCCACAATGGAGCTCCCAACATTCCAATGTTCTAATGCTAGTTATAGAAGGTAGTTACTGAACTACAGTGCTAAACTGGATTTGTTATAATATGCCAACTTTCTGACAAAAAAATATTTTATTTCTCCATGAAGGTATTTGCCGAGAACAGTGAAGGAAAAAGTAACCCAAGCGAGATAGTTGAGTATTCAACAGCATCTGAAAAACCTGGTCCTCCCAGTAAACCAAGCGTGAAGGGAAAAATACATACACACAGCATAAAAGTTATTTGGGGTAAGTTTATTTTTTATTTTTTAAAGAATGGCCATAATGAGTTTCAGTATGTGATAGTTTACATTTCAAAAAAACCTTGGTATATGCTTAAGAGTAAGGTTTCGTTTTTCAGCTTATGCTAAATTACTCTATGGATGAATGATGCAGTGCTAAGAACACTTACACAGTTGGATGACCGGTTTACTATGTAAAGGATCACAATAAATTAATTTAACTACATTTTTATTAGTAGTGCAGTATTGTACCCCCATTATGAAAGTACTGAGGGAGATGGCATTTTAAAAGGGTGCTTTCCCTTTACCAGACGTTTAATTCTCTAAGTGTGAGGGCAAATAGCTAAACTTTTCGGAATGATGTAGTCTTGCATTGCAATAGTGGTAAATACTCGCTTGCACATGAATCCACTTCAAGAATACCATCATGTATCTTTTGCTTATTTTCAGATCACAGTCACCAGTTTTCTGACTACTTGTACTGTGCTGTCGCAAGCCTGCTCCCTAGCCCTGGTGTCTCCCACTCTTGTCTTTTTTAAATACTTTGAGTACAACCACTTTTCTATGTACTTTTCTACTTTTACTTTCTCACTATATTATTCCTTGTTAAATATTTCTTTTAATATACATTGAAAAATGTTGTTAAAATGATTTGGGCATACATAGCAACCTCAATTGTGTAAATTTGTATTTCTTTCCAGATGCTCCAAAAGATGATGGTGGTTCCGAAATTTCAAAGTATGTGCTAGAGATTTCAGAAACTCTAAACGGTGAGTAACCTGTTCTTGTATTTAACAAAGTATTTAACCTCTTTTTATACTTTTTATGTATTGTTTTTACATTGTAACTTGATTGACATAGAGTATTGGCCTGGCCCTGGAAGATTGTGAATGATGTATATGTAAATAAAGTTACATGCCACACATTCAAGAATTCTTACATAGTGCTGGGAATCTTGCTTTACATCTGTATATGCCAGGTAGGGAGAGAGAAATCAATCCGTCGGTGATATGTATATTTAGAAGATGTGTTTCCTGAGATCGAAGAGTTAAGGCAAATACTGGTTAGAGGCTCAGCACATTACTAGTTTAGAATATTTTAGCATACTGAGGCTTTTACACGGTGTTAATAATATTGCTTAATATGTGTTTCTTTACTTACTTAGGGAAAACTGTTGTGAATATTTTTATGGGAAAAGAGGAGACTATAATCGATCTTCCCGTCCACTTCATTCACTCAGCTCTCTTGTTCTCCCTGGTGTGTACCGTTTGTGCAGAAAGAGCGAGAGCTGTCTGACTTTATTTGGGGGACCCTTTTGGCTGTCATTTTGGAGTGATTAGGGTTCCAGTGGCTGTCATTAGTTGGTGGGTCCTTAGTTATGCCACATGGAAGCACGGATGCGCAGCTGTCGAAGATTAAAGGTGACAGTTGGTTAGAGGCTCAGCACATTACTTTTTTTTTTATATTCTAGCATGCTGAGGTTTTTACACAGTTTATACTATTGCTTAATGTGTTTCTTTACTTACTTGGGGGAAGCTGTCTCAGATGATTAGAACAGACACAATAAAGAGTAAATGTAATAATTTAGATCCTGAACCGATGGAACACAGACGATTTAGAGAAATTTAGTGAAAGTATAAAGTGAACTATTTGGGTGACTGACTAAAATAAGTGTATTTTATTATGTATTTTTTTGTTCCAGGAAATGTGTGGGATACGGTTTATAGTGGATCAACAAAAGAGTGTGTATGTGATCATCTCAAACCTGGCAGTTGGTACAGATTCAGAGTACATTGCCTTAATAGTGCAGGACAAAGCCCAGTAAGTGTAACACTTTTCTCAAAGATGTTTTAGCTCTCAACATTTTGTAGGACACATGAGAAATGCTAATCCCCTTAAAATATGTTATGCACTCTGTTTGTTGCCTCATAGCGACACTAGCTTTAAGATGTTTACCATTGTTTTCCCGAACGCTGTAATATATTTTTGCACGTTTCCTGGCCCATCATGAGGTTGAAAGGTAGCAAACAGGATGATTATCATTTTTGTATATCACTATATACAGGGCTTTAAGTGATATGAAAAAGTGTATGGGGGGCACTAAAATGGGCTTGTCCTACGTGATTCAAGGCTTGCCTTAATCACGTAAAGTACATTTCTATGATTTCCATAGGTTGCCACCCTACCAATATTTTGAATATTTTGCTTCCTGTGTGAGCTGTCAGTTATTGCACTCCGATATATAACAAAGCCACTAACATACACCTAAAACCTGATGCATGCACGAAGCAGGGCACTGCTCGGGTCCCGAAGACGCATGAAAGACCAACCTATCTGCTCCCCTCCACACTGTGCCGACACCAGATGCCAGGACTGGTCATATGAACTCGGCACCAGCCGGTCTACATGCACGCTTGACTGGTCTAAGGTACCCCACATACTGGACCTACTTAGCAACGTGACCTACCGTGAATACTCCTCCCTCAAGTGACACCTGCGTAGCACTTATCATTTAGAGCAACGCTGCTGTGGTCGTGCCATCCTATCTGCCTTTGGATTGCGCCTTTCTGCCTCTTTTCTAACTGCTGGTGTACTGGTGATTAGTGGCTTGCTGATTCTGTGCTTGCAAAGCTGCTCAGCAACCTGGACTTTTCTGGCCTTCTGTGGTGTGACCTGTGGTCAAAATGGGCAGGATCGGAGGGGCATGACGTGCCCTTTTTATATTTAAGTAAAACATTTCCCCTACGTTCTGTGGAAAGATAACCGTCCTAGTACGGTTAATTCCGAGAGCTGAAATGCTTCAGCTGCTGTGTAAGGCATGAAGTCTTCTGTGCTGTGAAACCGATGGTGGGCAGACAGCTAAACAAGCCTTCTTGCCAGGGTGCCTAGTTACCTTAAAGATATTTAAATTTTCACAATGGATCAATGTGCAATCGTAAAGGGAGCTCGGATGCTGATATTGGCTTTAACATAATGGAATTATTTGACACTTCGTCATGACACAGATTTCTTATATTTTGAGTATTTTTGTAAAGGCGTTACCAGCTGTGCTGTGAGGTGTGTGCTTTTTAAAAGGACATTCGCGGTCGAGGGGGCCTCTGTGCAAGATTGGGTGCAGGCGAAGTCAGGGAGTCCACGAGGGGTGAGACCACGATGGACTCATGCTCTGGAAGGCTGGGGGACCTTGTTGACACTGGTGGCCCACGTCAGCTCGGGTCTCGTTTATTTAATGGTTCCGGAGACCTCCTAGTTTCCTCTTTTGGAGTTTCTTCAGGACAGATCTGCTGTTCACGGGAGGTCGTGGGTCTTTTTCAAAGGCAGGCAGTCTTCCCAGGTTGCAGGATTCAACAGCTGCAGGACAAGTCGATTTGGCACAGTTTTACACAAGGGATGCAGACAGGCCGGCAAGGTTGGCACCAGGTCTCCTACTTCTTCTCTTCTGCTTTCACAGCTCTTCGGTGTCCTCTCTCTTCTTAGGTCATCAAGATGTGCTTCTCTGGTGCCAGGGGCTCCCCTAAATACTCATTTTAGGGGCATTAGGGGAGTGTAGGGTAGTAGTCAATGGGATACTGAACCTTGAGGTCACTACGGCCCCCATATGATCACTTATTATGGGAAGTTGGTGTAACCCTGCCCCAGAATTCACATAGATGGCAACTTCTGAAAAATTGTGTCCACCTCACAGTAGCCCACCTTAGGGGTGGTATTAGGCTGGCTAGCTAATTTTCCAGCCTCTCCAGGTGCTACTAGAGCCCTGGACAAAGAAGTTGGCTTCTGCTCCTGTGAGGAAGCGCCAGATTTTCATTTCAAAGGCAGCTGCCCTCTGAGGCTTGCTGCCCAAGGAAAGCTAATTGTTATGTTTCATATAGGTACCCCAATATAGGCTCAGGTAGTAACCTAACCTTTCACCTATATTCTCCCCTACCATTACACTAAATAACGTATCTTGGGACAGACCATTTACCTAGTTACGGTACTCCTTACAGGATGTAGGGTTTACCTGGAAACTGGCCTCATCCATTATGCATGAGGATTCTTGGAAACTCAGCAGGACTAGCATCTCTTGCATAATAGCTATTTATAAGGGTCATTCCTTCCGTCCTCCCAACTCCAACATGACACAGCAAAGTAGAAGCCCTGAGGGTACCGCTTTGGGTATATAAACACCATATCTTGCTGGGGTAAGGCAGCGGGGAAAAGGGCTTCCATGATGACACACTGCCGCGAGACCTGAGGTTCCTGCACGCAGACACTCCAGCTTGCAGTGTTCTGACATCCCTCACGGTGTGTCCATCTCGAGACCGAGACAGGGTCCCACAGTCTATCAGGTAACAAGGTTGACTTTATCCTATAGGGATTCTTGGCTCTACACCTACATACATGCTAGGTACACTTGGGTACATCTAGTTAGGGTTGCATCGTAGGAGTACGCATATTTACTGTCATGTATTTTTATACTTGCCTGTATTCATTGTTTTACCACAATGGTAGAAATCTACCATCCTTTTACTCTGTTGGTGCTAATAATCGTTTATATCTGTTTCTTTCTAATGGTTGTTTCAGCACACCTATTTTACACTAGAATGATGCTGGTTTAAAAAATGCTTATTGAAAACGTCCTCACCATTTATTCTGTGTATCTCCCTAAGGCAAAGAGAGCACGAGTGACTGAGGAAAAGTATTATACTGTTTCCACAATCCATGATGGGACAGAGTTGTCATGTTCGATACATGAACAATAATATGATAAGTTCTAGAGCAATAAGTAATAGTAACCTTTTCCCCTATCCTTTTAACCAGGTTTCAGATATTTTAACAGTTCAGACATCAGCTGTTGCTCCTGGCCCTTGTACGCCACCACATCTGTCTAAAAAAGCTAAATCAAGAGAAATGACACTAAATTGGGGTAAGTTAATTAGATCACTTATATCTACTGGGAATATATTTATTCCTCAGAAGTAGACTTAATGTATCCCCGTAAATAATGTGTTCAAGGCATATGAGCTGCTGTAGTCACATTATTGCATTAGATCGCTGCCTAGTGTTGGGTCCGGATGTTGCACGTTGTTGTCTTGGAAGAGTCTTCGAGATCTCGCGAGATAGGTGACTCCTCCCCTGGACTACAGTGCACATGGACAGCTCCTCCATCGTCAGATTGTTTTTTTCCGCCATCGGGTTCGGATGTACTTCTGCGACGCCAACTTCGACTCCGAAGTTTTCAACTTTCTTCACGGCAAATCCAAGTATCTCGAGGGGATTGCTCTCCGGTCGATACCCTAGAACTTTCAGAGACTTTATTTCTCATACTTTCATCGATGCAGGCCTCCGGGCCTATCGACGCCACTCGGGCCTCGGGCCCATGGAAAGGACCCCCTTCAAAAAATGCCCCCAGTGTGGTGCTAAATACCCACCCACGGATCATCACCCGGTGTGCAACAGATGCTCAGCCTGCGCACGCTTCCGTTCCAAAAAGACAATCGGGAACCGAAGGGCCCATCGACAAGCGATGCATCGACAAGCCGCAGCACCGGCACCGGAACCGGACGATATCTTCGACGACCCCTCGGATGCCGAGGACTCGGACGATCTACAGCTCGTCACAGTCAAAGAATCGGACTCAGATGACCCAATCCCAGCGGGGCAGCACGTGAGTACGGATGCCCCTGTCCCAATCACCCCATATAAGGCTCCGATCAAGACATCGCCACAAGGCCTTTGTCACGATCGAAACATCCCTTCGGAAGCCCCACCCTCGGGCCCGGCTCCGAAGATAACAGAAAAGCCTTCCGGTAGCTCGGGACCGAGCAAACCGTATCTCCCTACACCCAAAATGCCTTCGGCGCCGAGAAAAACACATCCGGCTCCAGCGCCGAAAGGCTCGACCGTTCCCAAAAACATCGAGCCGAAGCTTCTCGAGCCGAAAAAGGTCGATCCCAAGAAAAATATCGACCCGAAAAAGTTAATCGACCCGAAAAAGATTAACGACTCCAAAAAGGTCACCGAGCCTAAAAAACCAGATCGAACCCAAGAAAGCGGTCGATCCGAAAAAGGACGTCGAAGTCAAGAAAGCTCCCGAACCGAACAAAAACAAGGTTCCCGAGCCAAATAAGTCGAAGCCGAAGCCTACAAATCCTTCGACTCCCAGCAAAAAACACCACAAATCTTCGGTGCCGAAACCACCAAATACAGAGGAGGAGCTGTTTTTTCCGGATCCTGTCGATCCAAAACAGAAAAGAATCATCATAGACCCTAACACAGGTCATGTGGTGCTCCACAAGAGGAAAATTCATCCTGCATTACCCTCTCCTATTCCTCTAAAAAGCAAGGACATTACTACTTCTCCTATTAGGCCTGTCACCCCTCATCCTCTCTCTCCTATTCTGCCTTATGTGCCATACACACCCCCCATACCTCCACAGCCTGTTGGGGACCCAGATGAGGACATAGATAATGATCCACAAGACCCTTAAGATGATCCCGATGACCCAAATCCCAACCTGGACACATGGGGAAACCCATATTCACCAGACAATAACACACCTCTTCTAGACCCCACACCATACCCTTCAAAACCATCCCCTCCTGATGACACCATTGCATTTCATCAGTTAGTGGACAGGGCTGCTTGTTTCCACGGGGTAGATATGCATGCTGACCCTCTGGAAGAGGATTTCTTGCTGGACACCTTCCCAACCACAGAAAGAAGTGTCCGCACTTTACCCATGCTCAAAGGGGTTTTAAAACATGCACCAGAAATATTCAAAGACCCCATTAGGGCTAGGATACTCAACCCTAGACTGGAAAAGAAATATAGAGCAGCACCCTCCGACCCTACATACATCAAGGGTCAACTACAGCTGGACTCTTTAGTAGTTGCCAATGCACGAAAAAGGGCAAACTCACAAACCACTGGCGATGCCGCACCACCAGAAAAAGAGTCCAAACTACTAGAGGCATCAGGGAAAAGGGTGGCTTCACAAGCAGCCAACACCTGGAGAATAGCTAACACACAAGCATTGTTAGCTAGATATGACAGGGCACACTATGACAAACTAGAGGAGCTGCTACAACATCTCCCTGACCCATATAAACAACAGGCAACTGATCTTATCCAAGAAGGAAAGTTCATCACTAATGCCTCGATAAAGTGTGCTCTAGATGCAGCTGACACAGCCTCTCGAACAGTCAATACAAGCGTAATGTTAAGAAGACACGCCTGGCTTCGCGTATCAGGTTTCAAACCTGAGGTGCAAACCACTATTCTCAATCAACCTGTTAACCAAGATTTCCTGTTCGGGCCTGAAACAGATGTCCTACTAGACAAAATGAAAAAGGACACTGACACCGCTAAATCTATGGGTGCACTGCAGTCTTACCAATCCAAACGTTCCTTTCGTAGATCTCCTATAGAGGTACAGGGAGAGGGAATAACACACAAACCTCTCAACCTTTCCAAACTACCTCTCAAAATACATTTCAAAAAGGCAGAGGAGGATATAGAGGAAACAATACTAAAGGCAGAGGTAGAGGTAACAACAACAATCGTACCTCCACCACTCCTAAACAGTGACCTCCTACACCTGCCTCCAGACCACTTAACACCAGTCGGAGGCAGATTATCACAGTTCCTACCTGTCTGGGAATCCATCACAACAGACAGGTGGGTGAAGCAAATTATCCATTCTGGTTACTGTCTGGAACTTACATCTACCCCACCCAACATACCACCCAAACACAGACCAATGTCAGAGGAACATACCATACTATTGCAAAAAGAGGTCTTAGCAATGCTACAAAAGCACGCTATAGAACCGGTTCCCCTGCAGCAACAAGGAAAGGGAGTTTACTCCCTCTATTTCCTAATCCCCAAAAAAGACGGGTCCCTCAGGCCCATTCTCGACCTTCGTCCCCTCAATTACTATATACACTCCGATCATTTTCACATGATCACACTCCAACAAGTACTACCACTACTACAGCAAGGCGATTTTCTCGCCACGCTAGATCTCAAAGACACATACTTTCATATACCCATTCATCCCGCACACAGGAAATACCTCAGATTCGTAGTGCAGGGACAGCACTACCAATTCAAAGTCCTACCATTCGGGGTAACAACAGCACCAAGGGTGTTCACAAAATGCTTAGCAGTAGTGGCATCACATCTACGGAGACAACATATTCATGTGTTTCCATATCTAGACGATTGGCTGATAAAGGCCAAATCACATCACCAATGTCTGCAGCACACTGTGACCGATATCCATCTATTACACAATCTGGGATTTTCCCTCAACTACCCAAAATCCCATCTACAACCCTCCCATATACAGCAGTATCTGCGAGCAACAATAGACTCCACAGTAGCAAAGGCTTACCCAGCTCCAGCCAGGATACAGAACATTCAAGCAATGATCCAAAAATTCCAACCTCGGACTCTCTTGACAGCAAGAGTGTTTATGCAACTCATAGGCATGATGGTATCTTGCATATTCATAGTCCCACATGCTCGGCTACAAATGCGTCCCATACAAGAATGCCTAGCAACACAATGGAACCAGGCTCAAGGGAAACTAAAGGACCTAGTGTTGGTACACAGTCGTACCCATCGCTCTCTGCAGTGGTGGAACACACAAAACCTTTCAAAAGGACGACTGTTCCAAGAGCCAGTTCCACAGGTAGTGTTGACAACAGACGCATCACTCACAGGGTGGGGAGCCCATCTACTTCAACATACAGTGCAAGGTCTATGGACACCGCACCAAAAAATATACCACATAAACTACCTAGAATTACTGCAATATTTCAGGCAATGAAGGCCTTTCAAAAACACATAGCCAACAAGACTGTCCTAGTCCGGACGGACAATATGACCGCAATGTTCTACATACAGAAACAGGGGGGGACACACTCTCTGCAGCTTTCACGCCAGGCGCAAAGCATATGGAGATGGGCCATTCCACAAAACATCCATCTTCTAGCAGAACATCTCCCTGGAGTGAACAACCAGATTGCAGACCTATTGAGCAGACACAGTCAACAGATCCACGAATGGGAACTTCACCCAGAAGTCCTACTCCCGTTCTTTCAAGCATGGGGACACCCAGACATAGATCTGTTCGCCACAAAAGAAAACGCAAAATGCCCATCCTTCACTGCCAGGTTCCACACCCGCAGTCGAAGGGCAATGGGATATGGATGAACTGGTCAGGCAGATTTGCATACGCTTTTCCGCCAACCCCACTCATTCCATTAGTGGTACGCAAACTAAAGCAACAAACACTTACAATGATCCTGGTTGCTCCCACATGGGCACGACAACCATGGTACACAACACTCCTAGAACTCTCAGTCGTCCCTCATCAACGACTACACCTCTCTCCAAAACAACTCACACTGAACCATGGAGAGATACAACACCCAGATCCCAATCAAATGAACCTAGCAATCTGGCTCCTGAAGTCTTAGAGTTCGGATACCTTAACCTGCCTCTTGACTATGAATATCATCAAAGAGGCAAGACGTCCCACTACCATAGCCTGTTACGCAAACAAATGGAAAAGATTTGTTATTTACTGCCAAAATAATCAAATCAATCCGCTAGACGCTTCTGTCCAAAACATAATTTATCTGCTACACTTACAAAGATGTAATCTGGCATATTCATCTATCAGATTACACCTAGCTGCTATTGCAGCATACCTCCAGAACAGACAACACGTGTCTCTCTTCCGCATACCACCTATTAAGGCGTTTATGGAAGGGCTCAAAAGAGTAATCCCTCCAAGGGCTCCACCTTCTCCAGTCTGGAATCTTAACATTGTACTTACTAGACTTATGGGCCCACCCTTTGAGCCTCTACATTCTTGCGAATTGCAGTTCCTAACATGGAAGGTGGCAATTTTAATAGCAATTACTTCACTCAGAAAAGTAAGTGAATTGCAGGCACTGACAATTCAAGAACCTTTCATGCAAATACACCAAAATAAGGTAGTTCTCAGGACAAACCCTAAATTCCTACCAAAGGTCATAACTAGTTTTCACATTAACCAATCCATTGAGTTACCTGTCTTTTTTCAAAAACCACAGTCAGTAGCTGAAAGGGCACTCCACACACTGGATGTCAGAAGGGCCCTACTCTACTACATAGACAGAACTAAACCATTTCGAAAGACAAAACAGTTGTTTGTGTCTTTCTGTCAACCTCATAAGGGTAACCCTATCTCAAAGGCAGGGATAGCCAGATGGATAGTTAAGTGCATACAAATATGTTATCAAAAAGCTAAACGCACATTAACTATTCCCCCCCAAGAGCACATTCCACGCGCAAAATGGGGGCATCCATGGCTTTTCTAGGGAATATCCCCTTAGAACACATTTGTAAGGCAGCTACATGGTCTACCATACATACCTTCACTAAACACTATTGTGTTGATGTGCAAGCCAAACAACAAGCTTCTGTAGGTCAGGCTGTCCTTAAAACACTTTTCCAAACTACTGCAACTGCCACCGGTAACCACCACTAGAGGAGGAACTGCTATACAGTCTATGCAATAATGTGACTGCAGCAGCTCATATGCCTCGAACGGTAAATGCTACTTACCAGTATGCATCTATTCTTGGCATGTAGAGCTGCTGCAGTCACATGCCCACCCTCCTCCCTGGTGCCGAGCACAGTTGCAGTACTATCTTATTTAGATACATTTACATGGACACCTTTCTTTCTATTACTATCCTCCATCTTTGCCACAATGGCGAAAAAACAATCTGACGATGGAGGAGCTGTCCATGCGCACTGTAGTCCAGGGGAGGAGTCCCCTATCTCGTGAGATCTCGAAGACTCTTCCAAGACAACAACGTGCAACATCCGGACCCAACACTAGGCGGCGATCTAATGCAATAATGTGACTGCAGCAGCCCTACATGCCAAGAACAGATGCATACTGGTAAGTAGCATTTACCTTTCCAATATATTTGCAACATTGATAAAACTTCTTATTGTTCAAGTGACTGGGTTAGGTTATTACACTAAAGCTGTGCCATTTTTTGCTGTGATGATGTTTTGAAATAAAGGATGCTATATTTTAAAGTGGGTGATCGTCAGAACTCTCAGTCTGAGCCCTATTAAGTTGCCCCTACACCTGCATTGGCAACAAAGTTGCAGGTCTTTGAGCAATAAAAACCTGAAACAATTAATGCAATGGCCTGTCATGCTGCCTTGAGGCTTCATGCCACTTACTGGTAGACTCCGAATGTTCCAGAATGGAAAGAAACAGGTGAGAAAATTGCTACCCGGAATTCAGTATAAAGCTGTGGTGCACAAAGAAATAACTTGCTTCTGTAACCTTAATGGATACAAAACAGTAAGCAACCTTTATAATGGCACACCATACATAAAGGAAGTGTCCCTCCGCCGTTGGCAGTGCCAAAGTGGTTACTGTGCCACTGTGGCATTTTTCCATGGGGGTAAGACTATGAGGCAGGTTTTCCAGCTGTATAGGCTGCCTTGATCCAACCTTGCCCCTATGAGCTCAGTCTACTTGTGGCCTCCAGCAGTAAGAGGTTTACTTGAATATTTTTGCCAAGGCTGATTTCAATATCCTGTCCAGCCCTAGTGATAAATTCTCTTCACTGAATGATCCATCAAAGTCTTTATTTAGCCCTGCAAAGCTACAGGACTTATCGGGCAACTAAGCTCTAGAGGCAAATGTATGGTGAGATGTATCCACATTCAGATAATATGATTTTGCTAATGAAATCCTCTTTTAGATCCACATGCTGTTCATTCTTCTAAAATATAGTGGTTGGGTCCTGTCCGGAAGTGTTATAACTACCAATGTTTTTGGAGTGGTCACTGGCCAAGGCAGTACAAAATGACACCTTATGATGTTGCCTGCAAGTCTACAATGCCCCAAATATGCTTTCCATTTTAAATTATTCTTGCAGTGTTTGGGTTCGGAGGTGCAGGAGAGATTTTTGTTGTGTATTAACCAGAATTGAATTGCGGAAGATGATGAATGAATGTAGGATTTATAGAGCGCAGGAATCACCCCCGGAGAAGTATCTCCGCGATTGTACTTCATGGGTCGAAAGCATTTCAGGGTGATTTTTTACTTTGATTCTACTAGATTGTTTTATGTTTCAAAGCATCATTAGTCGATTTAAGTTCTGCTTAATTTTTAATAAGTTTGCTTTCAACTATAAACTTCAAGTCTGTGTGTTCTTGTAGGAAAGTGTTCCCAAATATGTACAGGGTGTACAGAGTCCACAGTCCCCAGAGGTTTTGCAGAGGCTAAAGTTAGATATAACCTTACTCTCTAAAGTGGTTGCTTGGTCGAGCAGTAAGGCAGTATCAGAGGAAAGTGTAAAGCATTTGTTGTACACACTCAGTCAGCAAATGGTCTTACACACTCAAGAACTGAACTCTAGGCCAATGGTTTGTATACAAAAATATATGGTTGTTTTATTTTAGAACCAACAATAGGTATCAAAATATACTTTCTCAGAATGAGATGCTTTAGTTAAATACTTTGCAATAGGCAATCGACTTTTGCAGGTAATAGTTACAGTTTGTTGCAATAGGCAACACAATTTCAAACACAATAATACATTGAGCTCAATGGGAATTGTAAGTTATGTGCAAATAATTACTTTCAGGATTACTTTTCTAACTCCAGGACTGGATCCTAGATTCAGTCCTGGGACAGTTCTTGGAAACAAGTGAGTAAATTTGTTTTAGTTACTGTTGTGATTTTTAAACAATATTTTGGTATTTTAAAAGTTGAAACTTTTTCGAATCAAATTACCAATGTTATCCTATGGAAGGAAATTCACTTAGCAGGTAAGTGGGGTTATGGTTGCTTTTTCTAGGTCCGTGTTGGATCCTAGATCCAGCACTAGTGTACCACCTGTATGCAGTTGAGAAACTGCGGTTAAGTTATACAGGCGATTTTTAAGGAATATTTATAAGTTTGCAAAATCGACACAAAAGAAATTTCATAGAAAAACAGTCAATGGTTTCCTATGGAAGAAAATTCGAGTTACGGGTAAAGCATGTTCTTGTTACTTTTGTAATCCAGTGCTGGGCTCCTAGGCTCAGTACTGGGACATCTATCTAAAACAGGTAAGTAATTACGTTTTTACAGTAGGTACAATTTTTAAAGAATATTTGTAGTTTTCCAAAATCGACAGAAGAAATTTCACAGAAAAACATTCAATGGTTTCGTATGGTAGAAAATTGAGTTAGTGGTAAGTACGGTCGTAAGTACTTTTCAGGGTCAGTGCTGGGCACCAAGATCCAGCACTGAGATCTCGCCTAATAGCAGGTGAGTATTTCTGTTTTCGTTACTCGGTTGATTTTAGGTGAATATTTTAAAGTTTAGAAACTCCACACTTACAAGAATCTTCAAGAGAAACCAGTCAGTGTTACCCTATAGAAGAAAAGTACTCGACTGGCAGAGTTGAGGTTCTGGGCATAGACTCAGGGGGTCTCCCAGGGTCAGGTAGGTACAGTTGTTACACCCTCAACGGCACTGGGGCGGCCGGGTGCAGAGTGAGTTAGCTCCAATGTTATCCTATGGGAGGCAGGGGCCCTTGGTTGGTGGCTGCTGACTAGCAGGCCACGAGGCTGTCGGAGCTGGGCTCCTGGTCACTTGCTCAGGGCAAATGGGGAAGTAGGTACGAGTAGAAGTTGCACTGCCAGGGCCACACGGGCGGCTGGGTGCAGGGTGCTTTGAAGCCTTCGGGCGCTCAATGGATTGCTATGGAAAAGCTCAAGGACGAACAAAGGCTGCAAGCTTGGAGACAAATATTCTTCAGGTGCCACTACCACTTCGAGAGGTAAGTTGGGTAGTTGGAGGATCGGTAGGTACCCAGGAGTCGGGCACAGGGGGCTGCATGGTGCTGGGGGCAGGGGTAACTTTTGGTGTCGGGAAATCTTACCCTCTGTTGATCGCGGTTGGGGGGGGTCCCTGGTAATGAGGCTGCAGGCGGCGTCAGGAGCGTCTTGGTGGGTCCTTGGGTGCCGGATGCAGGGTCACAGTCGCCGGGGGGACGTCCTCGGGGTCTTTGTCCACTCCGGCACAGGCCAGGCGTGGCGGGTGCAGAGTGTGCAGGGTTCGCGGTTCCGGGCTGATGCCAGGAGTTAGATACTTGCTTTGAGCAGAGCCACCGCTCGTGGGAGTCCCAGGTACTCAGAGTCACAAGGTAGCCAGGTCCTCTGGAGTTTGTGAGGTTGCTGGCCAGAGGAGGTGCCGGGATTTAGCAGGAGCAGGTTCGAGGGTCGACTGGCCGGTAGGGCTGGGGCCAAAGCAGTTGGTGTCTTCCTCTTGTTAGCAGCTGCATGGCAGATCTTCTTTCTTCTTGATCTTCCTTGCTGTTTTAGAATCTGGAATCTGAGGAAGGAAGGTTCAGGGTGCCTCTAAATACTATATTTAGGGGCGTTTTCAGTTAGGAAAAAGGCGGGGACCACTGGGTCCCTGTCCTGGAGTGGGTTCACCCCCTAATCTGCCACTCTCCTGTGGGAGGGGGGCAGTGGCCTAGTTCTGATTGGGTAGGGCTCCCCATCTTCAAGATGGCGAGGGCCCGGAGATGTGCTTCACCTCGCCTCCCCCACCTGAGGGGTGGGGTTGGCAGGGCTGGCACATCCCCTGTCCTTCTGTAGGGTTTCCGGCCAGAGCTTTCCGCCAGAGTGGGGGTCAGAACCGGTGGGGGCCAGTTGCTGAGTACAGCAAGTGGCCTGGAGAAGCTAATAAAGGCGGCATGCCTTTGAAGCGTCCCCCTGCCCATCCTGGGGAGGAGACCTAGCACCTCGCCCAGGATGTGCATTGTTGCAGGCCCAGGAGAGTGGGGGCTCTACACCCAGGGGTCCAGCAACATGTCTGCTGTGTGGCAGCCTAAGCAGCCTCTCAGACATGACGTGGATTGTAGGTTATGTTTCAGGGGGCATCTCTAAGATGCCCTCTGTAGTGCTTTGTACATTAAATCCCACACTGGCATCAGTGCGGGTTTAATGTGCTGAGTAGTTTGATACCAAACTTCTCAGTCTTCAGTGTTGCCATTAAAGTGCTGTGTAGTTCGTGTTTGATGAGCTCCCAGCACCATATACTCTTAGATGGCAGCACTGCACTTACAGTGCCCAGGAATGGACCTGGGTACTGTTGGGGCACAGGGCTCATGCTCCTCTGCCTATACCACTGGCGTAGTGCACCCAGCCAGAGGGGTAGCTGTTGTATGCCATGGCAGTGTAGGTTGTGGGCATGGCACACTGGGATGTGTGCCATGTCGACTCTTTGTTTTGTCTTGTACCCAGACACTTAGCCTGCAAGGGCAGTGTGTTTGTGTTGGGGTACAGGGCCTCTAAGAGTGGCACAATGAGTGCTGCAGCCCCGAGAGACCTTCCCTGGTCACAAGGCCCTGGGTACCTAGGGTACCATTTACCAGGGGCTGACATGTGGCCAGGGTTTGCCAATTTGGGTTTTAGGGAAGCAACATATGCCCTTGTCACCTGATTGGCAGGATTCCAGGGCACACTCAGTCAAAGTACATTCAGCAAAAAGTGGGGGGCATACCATGCAAGGAAGATGGCACTTTCTCACAGTTCTGTCTTCCCCTAAACCATATATCTGAAGAATGTTATGCTCACTATTCAGGCCAAAGACTATAATACATAACAGTGAAATGATTTTGGCCTACTGGTGTAAAATGGAGTCTTCCAGAAAATCCAGGTTTTTGTAGACTACGGAATGGCATTAGCTTCTCCGGGACGGTTTTGAGGCAGAGTAGGCACAAGGAGGATATAAAACAGATTCTGACCTTTAGGAAATTGGTGCTTCTATCGACTCAGAATAATTGCTACCTGAAATCATTTGGTAGACAGACTCCCAAAACCAAAGAATACCAGCACATAGTCCCACAAAATGAAATCATCTGAACAGCCCTTAATATCACAAACATTTGTTTAGAAGTCTGTTGATGCTATGTTTATATTTATCCAACGAGATTGAGCAAGGAAAACTCTTCATGTTGATGGCATCAGTTGGATGGAAGATCAACAAATACCATCCCACTGATTTCAATAATCAGCCAAAAGACTGATCACAAACATGATTCAACCATTGTGGAAGAGGTGTGGCGCCGCGGCCAGGGCGACTGACTGAAATCTGGGATCACGGTTCGATCCCCGGCGCCGGCAGCAGATTAGCCCAGCACCATGTGACTCTGGGCAATAGCTTGCTTAATCTAACCGACGGCCCCCAGTGCCTAGAGACCCTTACGGGTGATTGTTTGTGCTTTACAAATGTGGATTATTATTATTATTAACCAAGTCAACTTAAAAAGATAGAGTAAAAACTGAAACACTCATTCTCTTGAAAGCCTGAGGCAGCAAGCTACTGCAGAGGAAAAGGGAGAGGTCAGTGGCACTCAGAGTCCATTGGGAAGAGACCACAACCCTGGAGCCTCTAGAAGAGTGGTAGTGCCCCAGAAGTACAGGGAGTTCCTCCTAACTTTAGCTCATGACATCCCTCTAGCTGAGCATCTGGGCCAAACCGAAACCTGGGAAAGGCTAGTTAGCCACTTTTAATGGCCCCAGATGTCTCGGAAAGTAAAGGAGTTTTTCAGCTCCTGTGTCACTTTTCAAGCCAGTGGCAAAACAGGTGGACACCCAGAGGCCCCCTTGATACCACTACCAGTGGTTAGGGTTCCAAAGGGTAGGTGTGGACATAGTGGGTCCACTTGAACCTCCCACAGCATCAGGAAACAGATTCCTACTAGTGGTAGTGGATAATGCCACTAGGTATCCTGAGGCAATTCTCCTTAGGACTACTACAGCTCCTGTGGTAGCCCAGGCCTTCATTGGTGTCTTCACCAGGGTAGGGTTCCCTAAGGAGGTGGTTTCAGACAGAGGCTCCAACTTCATGTGTGCTTACCTCAAACACATGTGGAACGAGTGTGGAGTGCAGTACAAAGTTACTACACCCTATCACCCACAAACCAATGGCCTTGTTGAGAGATTCAACAAGACATTGAAAGGCATGATTATGGGGCTCCCTGAAAAAATCAAAAGGAAATGGGATGTCCTCTTACCATGCTTGCTTTTCGCTTACAGAGAAGTGTCACATAAAAGAGTAGGGGTTTCCCCCTTTGAACTTCTGTTTGGCCATCCTGTGAGGGGAGGCTGGGAGAGGACTCTCCTAGAACCCAAACAATATATTGTGGACTATGTGCTTGGCCTAAGGTCCAGAATGGCTGAGCACATGGAAAAAGTATCCAAGAATCTTGAGGCCAGCCAGGAGCTTCAGAAGCACTGGTATGACCAAAAAGCTGCACTGGTAGGATTTCAACCAGGGCAAAAGGTGTGGGTTTTGGAGCCAGTGGCACCATGGGCTCTCCACCTCATCTTAGAAAAAAAAGTAAGGTCACCTACTTGGTTGACCTGGGCACAAGCAGGACACCCAAAAGGGTGAGCCATGTGAACCGCCTTAAGCTTTTCCATGACAGGGCTGACATCACCATGCTGATGGTGACTGATGAGGATCAGGAGACAGTGAGTGAACCTCTCCCTGACCTCCTCTCATACAGCCCAAAAGATGGGTCAGTGGATGGAGTTGTCTTTTCAGACACCCTCTCTTCCCAACAGCAGACTGGTTGAAAGCAAGCCTTGCAGCAGTATGCAAAGCTCTTTTCCTTGACCCCATGTCAGACAAACTGGTGTCCCCATAATGTGGACACTGGTGACAGTTCACCTTTCAAAAACAAAATCTACCACCAGTCTGATCAAGTCAAGGAAAGCATCAGAGCTGAAGTCAGCAAGATGCTGGAGTTAGGGGTTATTGAACCCTCTGAGAGCCCCTGACCAGCCCAATGGTTCTAGTCCCAAACCTCATCCACAGGGTGGAAAGCGAGAAATTAGATTGTGTGTGGACTATAAAGGGCTCAACTCTGTCACCAAGACAGACGCTCACCCTATCCCAAGAGCAGATGAACTGATAGACAAACTAGGTGCAGCCAAATTTCTAAGTACCTTTGACTTAACTGCAGGGTACTGGCAGATTTGCATGGCACCAGGAGCAAAAGAAAAGACCACATTCTCCACACCTGATGGGCATGATCACTTTACTGTTATATCCTTTGGTTTAAAGAATGCCCCACCCATCTTCAAGAGGTTGGTGAATCAAGTCCTTGCTGGATTCAAATCCTTTAGTGCAGCTTATCTAGAGGAAATTGCTGTCTTTAGTTCCACCTGGCAGGATCACCTGACAACCTTGGGAAGGTTTTAAATGCCCTGCAAACTGCAGGCCTAACTATCAGGGCCTCCAAATGGCAGATAGGGAAGGTAACAGTGGTGTACCTGGGCTACCTTGTTGGTGGGAGCACATTACAATCCTTACAGCCCAAGCTCTAGGCTATCTTGGACTGGGCAGCTCCAACAACCCAAACCCAGGTCAGGGCATCCCTTGGCTTGACTGGGTACTACAGGAGGTTTGGGGAGGGATATAGGTGCATTGTGGCTCCCCTCACAGACCCTACCTCTAAGAAGATGCCCAAAAACGTAAACTGGACAGTTAGCTGTCAAAAGGCTTTTGGCACCCTGAAAGAGGCAATGTGCTCAGAACCAATTCTCAAAGCCCCAGACTATGCCAAGCAGTTCATTGTGCAGACTGATGGCTCTGAGCTAGGGATAGGAGCTGTCCTATCCCAGACCAATGATGAAGGCCAAGACCAACCTGTTGCTTTTATAAGCAGAAGGCTTCTCCCCAGGGAGAAGCACTGGGGTGCTATTGAGACTGAGGCCTTTGCTGTGGTTTGGTCCCTGAAGAAGCTGAGACCATACTTGTTTGGTACTCACTTCTTAGTTCAAACTGATCACAGACCTCTCAGATGGCTAATGCAGATGAAAGGTGAAAATAAAATCCTAAACTGTTGATGTGGTCCATCTTCCTACAGGGAATGGTCTTTGTAGTGGAACACAGACGTGGGACTGCCCATGCCAATGCAGATGGACCTTCCATGTTCTTCCACTTAGAAAATTAAGACTCTCTAGGGAAAGGTTAGTCTCATTCTCTTTCGTTTGGGGGTGGGGGGTTGTGTGAGAAAGTGCCCTCTTTCTGCATGGTTGCTCCCACGTTTTTTGCTGAACTGCTGATGTTCTTTGACTGAGTGTGCCCTGGGTTCCTGCCAAACAGGTGCCCAGTGTCTATGTTCTTTCCCTAAACCTGCATTAAAAACAAAACCCAATTGGCATCTCTGACCACAGGCCAACACCTAGTAAATGGTACCCAGGGCACTGTGACCAGGGAAGATCTCGAAGGGCTGCGGCACTTATTGTACCACCCTTAGAGGCCCTGTACCATTACACTCACACACTGCCTTTTCAGGCTGCGTGTTTTGGTGCAGAACAAAGTGAAGAGTCAACAGGGCACACATCCCTGTGTGCAATGCCTACAACCCACTGCCCTGACATAGATCAGTCACCTCTCTAGCTGGGTGCACTATACCACTGGTGAGGGTACAAGTGCATGAGCCCTGCACCCCTACAGTGTCTAAGTCCATTCTTAGACACTGCTGCCTTTGTGAGATTTCCCAAGCCACTTTCTGCTTTCAGCAACTGGTCCCCACTGGTTCTGACCCCCACTTTGGGCGGGAGAACCAGCGGGAAAAGCAAGTGAGGAAGAGATGTGTGCCTACCTCTGCAAACTCCACCCCTCAGGTGGTTGAGGGGAGGTGAAGCACAACTCTCAGTCCCCGCCATCTTGCAGATGGGCGGGACCCAGCCAACCAGGGAAAGGCTTATGCCCCCCTCCCACTGAAGGGTGGCATAGTAGGGGGTGTACCCACCCCAGAGAAGGGACCCTTTGATCCCAACCTTTTTACCTACCTGTAACTCCCCATGATCTAGTATTTAGAGGCACCCCTGAACCGCGCTTCCTCAGACTAGAAACTAGAAGAAGAAAAGAAGAACAAGAACCGAACAGCTGTGCCAAAGCTAACAAGAGGAGGATGCCCACTGACTTGGCCCGAGCCCTACCGGCCTGTCCCCACCTCGAACCTGCTCCAGCGATATACTGGTTTGTCCTGCAGCCAGCAACCTCAAGAAACCCGGAGGACCTGCCTGCCTTCAATTTCAAAGAGACTGTCTCCCTTTAACACCGAATATGTTCAAACAACAGATTCCAGCTCCGCAAGGATCCACAAGTTTGTACCACTCTGCACCCGACGCCCATGGCCCGGGTTCGAATGGCCCAACACCAGGAGGAGGTCTCCCAGGGCGATCCTAACCCAAGATCAGGGGACTCCTGACCTGCCTCAATCCTCCAGTCGACGCCTGCAGCCTCAAACCGGAAGGTTCCCCCAACTGTGACCAGGAGCTGGTAAGAAGAAAGGCTCCCCTGCAACCGACGCCCCACGGCCTTGGTTGGCTCAACTGACGGTGCCTAACCAACCCCCAAGATCCCACCTTACCTCTCCCAGAGGTGGTCGCACCCAGAGGACCTTCGTGCCCGAGCGTGCAGTGCTTTTACAAATTGGAGACTCCCAATTGAAAGCTGCAGGGCTTCCGACTTCAAAACCGCATTCTGCACCCGGCCGCCCCAGTGCTGCTGAAGGTTCATCTTTTGTGCTGGCCTAAACCTTAATTTGCCCTGAGCTTAAGTCCAGGACCTTTGCTCCCACAACCCAGTGTCCTGCTCTTCAGCAGCCACCAACCAGTGGCCCCCTATCCCCGTTGGATAAAATTGGGCCTCAGCACTCTGTGCCCAGCGGCCCTAGTGATGCTGAGGGTGTAACATGAGTGCATCCATGACCCTGGGGATCCCCTGAGTCTTTCTCCAGAATGCCAACTCCTACAACAAAGTACTTAGCTTTGAAACGATAACACTATGTTCGAGGCATATGAGCTGCAGATTGTACACTATGCATAGATCGTCATCTGGTGTTGGGCTCGGATGCTTGCACGTTGTTGTTGTCTTGGAAGAGTCTTTTGTAGTCACGAGATAGGTGACTCCTCCCTTGGACGATAGTGCGCATGTGTATCGACTCCATCCTCAGATTGTTTTTTTCCGCCATTGGGTTCGGATGTAACTTTTGCGCTCCGGCACCTTATTCTCCAAACCTCTTCGACGCGCAAACTATCTACAACTTGACGGTATTGTTTTCGATCGCATGATCTTCGACGCACATCTGAACTACTCTATTCCAGTCGTCAATGCGGGCCTCTGGGCCTATCGACGCCGTTCGGGCCTACAGCTCATGGAAAGGACTCCCTTAAAAAAATGCCCCCAATGTGGAGCGAAATTCCCACACAGTGACCATCGCCAGGTCTGTAACCGGTGTCTCTCGCCAGAGCACGACAACAACAATTGCCAGGCCTGGGCCTCTTTTCAATCGAAGAAGACAATCAGTGATCGCCAGGCCCGACGACTCATCATGGCCTAGCGAGCAGCTCCGGCACCAGTGGACATCTTCGATGAAGGCCCGATGTCCCGGAGAAGGGTTCTGAGGACCTGGCACTCCTGGTCAATGAGGGAGTACAACTGCCCCTACCCCCACTCCACCCGAAAAAAAGAAGGCCCAGGTCAAGACTTTGCCTGCTGGCCCCATTCGCGACCAAAAACAAGCTTCAGAAACCCCGCCCCAGGCTCCGAAGATAAAGGACAAGCCTTCGAGTAGCTCGGGACCGAGCAAACCGCATCTCAGTGTCCCGCAGGCTCCTTCGGCACCGAAGATGGGAGAGCAACCTACTCCCAAAAAGTAGTCTGCACCGACTACCTCGGCGCCGTAAGGAAAGCCATTGGATCCGAAACCAATGCCTTCGTAACCGAAAAAGATTTCCGTCTCCATAGCCACGCCAAAGGACCCCAAACCATCTCCTAAAGCCTCGGAACACAAATCCAAACCCCGCTCGGACCTAAAAAAATCGGCACCGAAAGCGGTTATCGAGGAGGAAGAACTTTTTCGACTGGATCCTGTCGATCCGAAGCAGAAAAAACTCCATATAGACCTTAAAACAGACAGGACATGTGGCTGCTGTTCCACACAAAAAGAGGAAGCTGGACACACAAGACCCTTCTGCAGTGCCTGTAAAGAAAAATGGCTGTGCCACTTCACCTATAAGACCCTCTTCTCCTGTCCTTCCTCCTGAGCCTGTTCTTCCTCCTAAGCCTGTATCTTCTCTACAGCCTCGAAGACTTCCACCACTACCGCAGGATGACGATGATGATTTAGGGGGTGGGGGAGGCAACAATGACCCTTACACTGACCCTGATGACGACACAGACGTACCACAGGACGATTCGGACGAATATGACCCAATAGATCCCCCAGATCTCCCTGATCCCCAGCCATATCCAACAAAGCCATCTCCCCAAGATGACAATATTGGCTTTGGTCAGCTTGTAAATAGAGCTGCTCTTTACCATGGTGTTCAGATGCATTCTGACCCTGCAGACGAGGACTTCCTCCTAGACACCTTCGAACAGTCACAGAAGACTGTCCAAATCCTGCCAATGCTAAAAGGGGTCATTAAACATTCCCCAGACATCTTCAAAGACCCGGTGAGAGCTAGAATTCTCAATCCCAGGGTTGACAAACAATATAAACCTGCCCCTGATGATCCCACCTACATCAAAGGGCAGCTATCCTTAGACTCACTAGTGGTAACTAACGCTAGGAAACGTGCCAACTCACAAACCTCCGGTGACGCGCCACCTCCGGATAAGGAATCGAAGTTGCTAGATGCTTCTGGGAAAAGAGTTGCTGCCCAAGCAGCTAATCACTGGCGCATAGCCAACAACCCAGCATTACTTGCTAGATATGATAGGGCTCACTATGACCAACTAGAAACCATATTACAATATTTACCTGATAAATACAAAACCCAGGCAAATGATTTAATTCAAGAGGGCAAATTAATAACCAACGCATCAATCAAGTGTGCCTTTGATGCAGCTGACACAGCCTCTAGGTCCATTAACACTAGTGTGCTACTCAGACGACATGCCTGGTTACGAATCTCAGGATTTAAACAAGAGGTACCAACAACTATCCTCAACCAGCCGTTCAATCAGGAACAACTTTTTGGACTGGCTGTAGATACCACTCAAGAGAAGATGAAAAAGGACACGGAGACTGCTAAATCTATGGAAGCATTACAGTCTCCATCCACACGTGGTTCCTTTCGTCGCTCCTTCTATAGAGGAGTATGCAAAAACATTGCAACAGACACCGCCTCCTGTTCCTACAAAAACACCATGGAAACACCCCCCAACAAAGGATATTTTAGAGGCGGCTACAGGGGAAATAACAACAAAGGGAGAAGCCGAGGTAACAACAACACTCGCGCCTCCCCCACTAATAAACAGTGACTTCCCTCCGCTCCCTCCAGACCATTCCACCCCAGTCGGAGGGAGACTCTCACAGTTCCTACTGGTCTGGGATTCCATCACAACAGACAAGTGGGTAAGACAAATTATCCAGTATGGTTACTGCCTGGAACTTAAAGCAACCTCACCCATCCTACCACCCAAACAGCGTCCAATGTCCACGGAACATCTCACGCGCTTAAAACAGGAAGTTCTCTCACTGCTTCAAAAGCAAGCAATAGAATTAGTTACCTTACAGTATCAAGGTACAGGGGTTTACTCGCTTTAATTCCTTATCCCCAAAAAGGACGGGACCCTACGGCCAATACTCAACCTCGGACCCTTCAATCTCTATATTTAATCAGATCATTTTCATATGATCACTCTCCAATACCTCCTCCCACTACTTCAACAAGGCAACTTCCTTGCCACACTAGATCTCAAGGATGCCTACTTCCACATTCCCATACACCCTGCTCACAAGAAATATCTAAGTTTCATAGTGGATGGGCAACACTATCAGTTCAAAGTCCTTCCATTCGGGGTGACCACTGCACCCAGAGTGTTCACAAAGTGCCTTGCAGTGGTAGCAGCACACTTGAGAAGACAACAAATCCATGTCTTTCCATATCTCGCCGTCTGGCTAATAAAAGCCAAGTCATTCAACCAGTGTGTTCATCACACCCATCAAACTATCCAGTTGCTACACGACTTGGGATTCACAGTAAACTAATTTCCAGATTTCAACCACAGCATTCCCTCTTAGCAAGGGTATTCATGCAACTCATAGGGATGATGGCCTCTTGCATCTTTATCGTACCTCATGCAAGACTTCATTTGCGCCCCTTACAAGAATGCCTAGCACGTCAGTGGAACCAGGCTAGAGGTCAACTTACAGATCTGGTGTTGGTGGACAGCCGCACACATCGCTCTCTGCAGTGGTGGAACACACAAAACCTTTCCAAACAGCAGACGCATCACTCACCGGCTGGGGAGCCCATCTCCTAAACCACATATTTCAAGGCAAATGGACCACGCAACAGAAAGTGCTCCACAGCAATCACCTAGAATTACTGGCAATATTTCTAGCACTAAAATCATTCCAAGTACATCTACAGCACAAGACTGTCCTAGTCCGGACAGACAACATGACAGCCATTTATTACATACAGAACCAAGGAGGCACACATTCTTTGCAGCTGTCCCAGCTCGCACAAACCATTTGGAGATGGGCCATTCCACAAAACATATACCTTCTGGCAGAACATCTTCCAGGAGTTCACAATCAAATTGCGGATCTGCTAAGTTGACAGACACAGCAGATACACGAATAGGAACTTCATCCCCAAGTTCTTCAACCATTATTCCAAATGTGGGGTCAACCAGACATAGATCTGTTCGCCACTCGCGCAAATGGAAAAATGCCCAACCTTCGCTGCCAGGTTTCCACAGGCCTTGTCCAAAGGCAATGCGATATGGATGAACTGGTCAGGCAGATTTGCGTACGCTTTTCCACCACTCCCATTGATTCCCCTAGTAGTACGCAAGCACAGACAACAGTCTCTCAAGATGAAACTGGTGGCTCCCACATGGGCACGGCAACTGTGGTTCACAACACTACTGGAACTCTCAGGATTTCCACACCAAAATCTACGCCTCTCCCCAAAATTGCTAACGCAGAAACATGGAGAGATAAGGCACCCCGATCCAGGTCAACTGAATCTAGCGATCTACCTCCTGAAGTCCTAGAGTTTGGTTACCTTAACCTTCCGCCTGACTGTATGAACATCATTAAAGAAGCCAGGCGCCCTACTACTAGAGCTTGCTATGCAGCAAAATGGAAAAGATTTGTCATCTACTGCAATAAACAATATGATTGATCCACTGGATGCTTCAATCCAAGACATTATTTGCTACACTTACAAATATGTAATCTAGCATATTCAGCCATACGATTACATCTAGCAGCACTTGCTGCTTATTTACAGAACACACAACACTTGTCACTATTTAGAGTACCTGCAATTAAAGCCTTTATGGGGGCCTTAAAAGAATAATTCCTCCCAGACTGCCACCCTCTCCGGTGTGGAATTTAAACATTGTTCTTACCAGGCTCATGGGTCCCCCATTTGAACTTCAGTTCGTCTCATGGAAAGTAGCTTTCCTTGTCGCAATTACCTCTCTCAGAAGGGTAAGTGAGATCCAGGCTTTACCCATTCAAGAACCATTCTTACAAATACATCGCAATAAAGTGGTTCTCGGAACAAATCCGAAATTCCTTCCCAAAGTAATCTCCGCTTTCCATCTTAACCAGTCAGTTGAGTTACCGGTGTTTTTCCAAAACCCAGACTCTGTGACAGAGAGAGATCTTCACACACTAGATGTCAAAAGAGCCCTACTTTATTACATTGACAGGACTAAACCCTTTAGAAAGACAAAACAACTGTTTGTAGCCTTCTCCCCACCTCATAAAGGTAATCCAATCTCCAAAGCTGGGATCGCGAGATGGATAGTAAAATGCATTCAAATATGCTAGCAAAAGGCTAAACGCATATTGACACATCCCCCTAGAGCGCATTCAACACGCAAACTAGGGGCTTCCATGGCATTCTTAGGGAACATTCCCTTAGATGACATCTGCAAAGCAGCAACAGATACAGGTGACCACAGCTAGGGGAGACACTGCTGTACAGTCTATGCATAGTGTACAATCTGCAGCTCATATGCCTCGAACGGAAAATGCTACTTACCAGTATGCATCTGTTCTTGGCATGTAGAGCTGCAGAGTTGTACACGCCCACCCGCCTCCCCGGAACCTGTATCTGTTCCAGTGTTATCTTAATTAGATACATTCACATGGACATCTCTTACTTCTTACTGACTCCATCATTTCCCATTATGGCGAAAAACAATCTGAGGATGGAGTCGATGCCCATGCGCACTATCGTCCAAGGGAGGAGTCACCTATCTTGTGACTACAAAAGACTTTTCCAAGAAAACAACGTGCAAGCATCCAAGCCCAACACCAGATGGCGATCTTTGCATAGTGTACAACTCTGTAGCTCTACATGCCAAGAACAGATGCATACTGGTAAGTAGCATTTTCTTTTGCTCTATAGGATAACATTGATTGTTTTTCTATGAAAAGTATTTAAGTGTGAAGTTGGAAAATCTACGAAAACTGTACTAAATAACAAAAACGCTTTTACTTACTTGTTTACAGGAAATGACCCAGTGTAGTATCCAGGTATACTACACTGTGTAAGAAAAGTAACCTGAAAGTAATGTACTGGTCATTTTACTAAAAAGCCCATTCAAAGTATATATACTCTATTTCCAAAGCATTGCATTTCTCAGTAACAGTTCTGTAAATCAAAACAAACTGTATATACAATTGCATTCTAAACTGTGTTACAACTGCATTACTACTGTTAAGTATGTATTGCTTACCTGTGCAAGGCTTGCTTGGTCCTAGATAATAAAATAACTAAAAGAATATTTTTATACAAAAACAATTGGTCTAAAGTTCAGTCTTTGAGTGTGTGAAATCATTTGCTGACTGAGTGTGTACAATAAATGCTTAACACTGTCCTCTGATAAAGCCTTACTGCTCGACCACACTTCCACAAATAGAGAGTAAGATGCAATCTCCTTTTAGCTCTGCCTACCTTTGGGGTTTCACTGTACTCTGTGCACACTATACCTCACTTTGGTATAGTATATACAGAGCCAGCTTCCTACACCATGGACAAGAAAGGTACTCCTAACACACCCTACTTATCGAAAATATCTAAGGTTTGTAATAAAACCTTCTCTTTACCAATTCAAAGTCCTGGCCTTTAATATAAAGCTTGCACTAAGAGTCTTTACAAAAACACTGGCACCTGTGGGAGCACATCTCAGGAAAGTAGGAGTTCACTGTAGCTCAAGATAGGAACTACTGGGTGATTAGGGTGAGTTCTTTCCGACAATGTCCGTAGGCTCTGCAGATGGTAGTGAATCTATTTTATCAATTGATTTTACTGTGAACATGAAAATGCCGTTGCAAATTCCTCAGACATAGAATAATTTTCTGGGTGCAACAGTTAATGTAAAACTGACTGTGGCCTATCCCATTTGGGATAGAGTGTTGGTACTTTTGCAACAAACTCTCATATACTACATATCTGATTCTCCACCAGTGAGAACAGTAAAGGAGCTATTAAAAATGGCATTGTGTATTTGTTTACTACAAAATGCAAGACGAAACATGACACCAATTTACAAATGGATGAGCAGTCATTGGTCTCAAATCAATGGGAATTTGGAGGATCTATTGATTGTAACAAGCAAAATATAGGAGCAGTGACAGTGGTGGTATAATATGAACATGATAAAAAGACAATTATTCAAGAAACTAAACCAGGTGCCCTTATAGCAACAGATGAGTCGCAGGTGGGGTAGGGAGCTCACAGTCTGGTTAAGTGCTCAAAACAGGATGGTCACAAGCACATAAACTTTCTAGAAGAAAATGTGATTTTCTAGCTTGAAATGTTTTTCAGAATCCGATTAGGTTACAAATACTTCAGATACTAACAGATAGCACAGCAAAGTTCTACTTCAACAAACAGAAAGGTACAATGTTTTATTATTTGTCAAAGTTATTTCAAGATATTTGGCATTGGATAAATTCATAAAGTATATGTTCGAGACGTGTGGCTGTAGATAAACATGCTTTGCATACTCCGGCCATCTAGTGTTGGGTCCGGATATGTGCAAGTTGTTTTTCATCAAAAAGTCTTTGAGTCTCGTGATAGAGTGACTCCTCCTTTTGGTGATAATGCGCATTGACATCAACTCAATGGTGAGATTGTTTTCTTTCCACCGTCGGGTTCAGACGTGTGTGCCTACGCTCTGGGTGGAGACTGTTGGGGTGCTCTGTTTGGTTCATGCTCACCCTCATGACATTGTTTTTGATTGCGTGTTCCAGCTTGCTTTTCCCGAAATAGAAACTTTATTGCTCGTCGGATCGACGCGCTTCTACCGTGGCCCTCTCAAGTGCCTTGCCCTTTGGGGCCTTCATTTTTAGATCTACTTCGGGTTCACAAGAGGGTGCTCTGCTGGTGACGGAACAGACGTCTTTCCGTTTCTGCCCGAACTGCCATGCAAAGTACACCCAGACTGACCTTCATCCGGACTGTAACCTATGTTTATCACCGGAACACAGGGAGTAGGGTTGTGAGGCCTGTCAATCTTTCTGCTCAAAAAAGACTCTCCGAAACCTGTTGGGTAAGTCAACGTGAGATGTAGCGGAGCAGTATCGAAGATAATCCGTACATCAGGATGTTGAGGAAGAAGAGGAATAATTCACTGGACCATCTGTGGCGCAGGACCATGCATTCTCCGTTGAGGGCACTTCTGGTTCCGACCTCCAGGTCAAAATTGAAATGCAAGACATTTTGCCAGTTTAACAATCCATGAGTATGGTAGCCCCTGTTCCTTAGCCCCATCTCGAGCCACCTAAGAGACATTCGATTCATACTGAACAAAAGGCCCTCGGACCATCACTGCCTACATGCCATGGTCGGCACCGAAATGCTGACTGGGACGCCCCGCCCTTGGGCCCGGCAACGAAACACCTGCTGAAGCCATTGACATTGTCCACCATGATGTCGAGTCAGTTGACTTTCAGTATCTGGCCCACGAGCTCCATCTTCGGCTCTGACCGGACCTTCAGAGCCAAAACGGACACATTCCTCGGCTTCAGAAACTTCCAAACCGGCTCTGAAATCCAATTCTCAAGTTACAAGAGAAAGTGGATGCTCATCAAAAGCTAATACACTTCCGGCCCCATACAGAGAGTATTTTTTCAAACTTTTGGTTCAGACTCCACCGCTATCAAAGAGACAACCCTCCTTCGAAGAGGCCATTGATACTCCTGTTCCAGCCAAACAAAGAGAGAAGGCAGACAGCCACCAATCCTTTGCCGCGTCCTCAACCATCTCCATCTCCATTATCACCACCACCTCCACCCCCACCTTGCCCTCCCCACCTCCACCTTGCCCTCCCCACCTCCATCACATTTACTATTTCCAGCACATTCTGATGCAGATCTTTTGAATATACCACTTCAAGGATCTCCACATTCTGACATAGGTGGACATGGGGCATGGGATGATAGTTCTGATATGCCTTAGTTTCAGCAGATACCGCTGCTTGGGGGAATAACACCAGTATCTTGTTGCGGCGCCATGCTAGGCTTTGCATATCTGCCTTTAAGCCAGAGGTCCAACAAAGTATTACATGTCCCTTTCTATAAAGAACATCTTTTTGGTCCCTGGGTTGACCTGGCCCTAGAAAGAATAAAAAGGGTACAGAATCTGCCAAATCTATGGGTGCACTTCAAACACCTAGTCCTCAAGGCTCCTTTCCCCGCTCCACCTGTCGAGCAGATTAAAAAAACACCTCTTCGGATGCCTCTACATCGTACCAACACGGCCAGGGTCACCTCTCCTCTCCCTGAGGGGCAACAATGTCAAAGGTAGAGATAAAGGTGTTTGCAAACAATGACTTTCTTCTCCTTTCCCACCTCCGAACATTTAACACGTATTGGGAGACGATTACAGGATTTCCAACCCACATCGCAATCAATAACATCATTGGGTGCTGGACATTATCCAACATGTTTATTGTCTACAGCGCATTACCACACATCCAACAAATCCACCTCAAACTCATAGGCTCTCTCTGGAACATCAAACACTACTCAAACAGGACGTTCAAGCTCTCTTGCTCAAAGGAGCTAAAGATCCCGTCCCTCTACAACATCAGTCCATCAAAAGGACGGATCTTTGCGGTCAGTCTAAGATTTGGTGCCCTTAAATTATTACATCCTGTCAGGACCTTTCCAGATGGCCACTCTCCAAGATGTGATTCCACTTCTCCAGCAAGGTGACTTTCTATCAGTTCTAGACTTAAAGGACACCTACTTTCACTATCCTATGCATACAGCAAATACCTCAGATTTGTGATAGGAAAACATACCCAATTCAAAGTCCTCCCATTCAGAGGGGCTACTGCACCTTGCATACTCACCAAATGCCTAACAGTGTCTAGGAAACTTGCTCTATATATACACTACACCAAAATGAGGTATAGTGTGTATAGAGTCCATGTGACCCCAGAGGTAGGCAGAGGTTAAAGTTAGATAGAACCTTACTCTCTATCTGTGGTAGTGTGGTAGATCAGTAAGGCAGTATCGGAGGACAGTGTTAAGCATTTGATGTACACACTCAGTCAGCAAATGAATTCACACACTCAAGAACTGAACTCTAGGCCAATTATTTTTGTATAAAAAAATATACTGTTGCAAGCCTGACACAGGTAAGCGTTAAATACTTTACAGTAATAAGTTGCTGATTGTAGAACAGTTTGAAAAGGCAATAGAATGTTTACTTTGTTTGATTTACAGGGGATGCAGGAGGTTGCAACACTTAGCAAATACAGTACATTGAAATGAATAGGTTTTTTCAGTAAATTACAGGTAAGTTACCTTTTACGTTACTTTTCTAACTCAGTGCTGGATACCTAGATTCAGCACTGGGACTTTTCCTGCAAACAGGTAAGTAAATACGTTTTGGTAATTTGTGCGATTTTTAAAGAATATTTTTAGGTTTCTAAACTCCACACTTAAAAACTTTTCACAGAAAAACAGTCAATGTTATCCTACGGAGGAAAATAGTGTTTACAGGTAAGTTACTTTTGAGATTACTTTTCTTACCCAGTGTAGTCTACCTGGATACTACACTGGGACATCTCCTGCAAACAGGTAAGTAAAATCGTTTTTGTTAATCGGTACAATTTTAAAGAATTTGTTTAGGTTTTCAAACTCCGCACTTAAAAACGTTTCCAAGAAAAACAGTCAATGTTATCCTATGGAGGAAAATAGGTTCTGTAGTAGGGGATCTCTGTGTATAGTCATAATCTAGTGAATAGTCCCGCCCATGTGCGCGGACCCCGGAGCAATAAAAAATAATCTCTAAAAGGTGACAAATCATGCAGACCTGCATACACCTTTAAGAGAGAATTTAATTTAAAGACAGATAATGCAGCCTATACCCACAGGCTACACTGTCCAGTACTTCAACTAGAATTCCACCAAAATCCACAAACAGCACTGCCTGTCCAGTTTTTCTCCACATAGGAAAAAACCCTGCCTCTACCAGCAAAAGCCTCTGGAATGATAGAGAGGAAGGAGTGGACAGACAAGCCCCATAGGCTGCCATTATGTGGCTTGGAACAGGATACTGTGCCTTTAAGAAAACTTTCCAGTTTTCCAGAACTTTCCCCAGTATCCCAGAATGCCCAGCAGGTCCCATTTACTTTCAGTTCTTTTTTCCAGCTCCTGCTAGCAGGACCCTGGAGCATTGAGCTCTACCTTTTTCAAGGTTTTTCATTGAGATTTTGGCAATTTTTGTCACTTTTTCTTGTGTTTAGTAGCTGGTACTGTCAACATGCCTGGCTTGTTCGACAAGTGCCCGGAATGTGGTCGAAAGAAGGCTAAAACTGACCCACACGAGGTGTGCATAGCTTGCCTTCCCCAGTCCCACGTGCCTGAAAGCTGTACCATCTGCCACTCGTTTTCAGCCAGAACCCTGAGGGACAGGATGAAGAGCAGGCTTCAAGCTCTGGAGGAGCGAAGACTGAAGGCACCAGGTGGGTCTGGAGGGGCTGATTTGGCCCATACTGAGGCCTCTGGGGGGCTCCCCAGGGGCAGGAAGACCAGTAAGCGCTCCCGCTCCCCGTCGACGTCGAGGGCGTCGACGGCGACGTCGAGGAGGATGACCACCGTCTGTTCGCCGTCTCCCCAGGGCTCTGGGGAGAAGCGGCGTCGACGATCGCCGTCGAGGGACCTGAATAGGCCGCCGTCGACTACATCGGCGTCGTCGGCGACGACGCCGTCTTCGGCTGCGTCCAGCGGTCGACGTCGAGAGAAGACCCGGCGTCGGCGTTCGGCGTCGAGGGATCGCAGCTCGCCGTCGATTAAGAGAAGGAGATCGCCGTCGAGGCGAAGATCGCCGTCGAGGCGAAGATCGCCGTCGAGGCGAAGATCGCCGTCGAGGCGGAGATCGCCGTCGAGGCGGAGATCGCCGTCGAGGCGGAGATTGCCGTCGAGGCGGAGATCGCCGTCGAGGCGGAGATTGCCGTCGAGGCGGAGATCGCCGTCGAGGCGGAGATCGCCGTCGAGGCGGAGATCGCCGTCGAGGCGGAGATCGCCGTCGAGGCGGAGATCGCCGTCGAGGCGGAGATCGCCGTCGAGGCGGAGATTGCCGTCGAGGCGGAGATCGCCGTCGAGGCGGAGATCGCCGTCGAGGCGGAGATCGCCGTCGAGGCGAAGGCCGCCGTCGAGGCGAAGGTCGCCGTCGAGGCGAAGGTCGCCGTCGAACCGAAGGTCGCCGTCGAACCGAAGGTCGCCGTCGAGGCCGTCGAGGCGAAGGTCGCCGTCGAGGCACAGGTCGACGTCGAGGCACTCGACGTCGAGGAAGAGAGAGTCGCCGGGATCGGTGTACTCAGTGGTGTATACCCCGCCTCGGAGGTCTCCGTCGCCTCCTCCTCTCCCACCTCTGCCACCGCCTCCTCCACCACCACCACCTCCTCCACCACCGTCTCCACCTCCTCCACCGCCTCCTCCGCGGCCGCGGACTCTGTCTCCGCCACCCCGGCCTCTGTTGCTGCCAAGCACTCCTGCGGGACCGCCGCCGGTCCCCCCGAGGTCGGTTTCCCTTCCACGGTACCCGACTCCGCCGCAGGGGACCCCGAAGCCACGACGCCCACGGTCGCCTGGACCAGCGAGACCGGCGGACAGGCCTAAGCCGAAGAGGTCGCGCTCCCGCTCTCACAGGAGGCGACGATCGCGGAGCCGAGGGCGATCCTCGTCAGACTCTAGACGACGCCGCAGAAGGTATAGGTCCAGGTCACGCTCCTCGGACAGGGACCTTTCCCCGACGCTGTCGGACTCCCCGGGGACTAGGGTGTCGCCGGTGGACGACTTGGTCTCGTTCCAGGAGGTGCTGTTGCGAGGGGCTGCGAAGCTGAATATCACGGTGACGGTTCCAACACCCACGACGTCCGTGATATTTGAGACGCTTCATAAAAGACACTTGTCTCGCCCCCTCCTGCCTCTCGTGCCTGGACTGGTGGAACCAGCCTTGGAACTGTTCCTCACTCCCGCAACAGCGAAGGCCGCTCCGTCCAGGCTCATGAAGAAATATAGGGCCCCGGAGTCGGATCCGTCATTCTTGAGAGGGGACCCGAAGCCGGATTCGGTTATCGTGACGGCGGCGAGAAAACAACATGCGACCGCCCCGGCCTCCACGGTGCCACCGGACAAGGAAAGCCGCTGGCTGGACTCTGCGCGGTACAAAAGGGGGTGGTGATGGACGGAGCATCAGAACCAATCAAACACTCACACCCAGTCAGCAGATCTGGGTTTGATCCATCACCGTTCTTTGGCCCACTCTGCCACCCCAGTTCAGACATGGCCATATGCAAATCAGTCTGACCCTGTGCCTCATGGGAACAGTCCAGCCCGAACTGCCAAGCCATGCCTTCCCTGGACCGGAAACAAGCTTCCTAGGACCGGTTTCTGGCATTTCAGCCGTCGTCAGCCAGGCTTGCTTGAATCCAGTGGCAAAGTGAGCAAGGGACTCACGTCTGAGCATACCCTGCCAACTTATGGCGAACAAAGCGGTACAAAAGGGGGTGGTGATGGACGGAGCATCAGAACCAATCAAACACTCACACCCAGTCAGCAGATCTGGGTTTGATCCATCACCGTTCTTTGGCCCACTCTGCCACCCCAGTTCAGACATGGCCATATGCAAATCAGTCTGACCCTGTGCCTCATGGGAACAGTCCAGCCCGAACTGCCAAGCCATGCCTTCCCTGGACCGGAAACAAGCTTCCTAGGACCGGTTTCTGGCATTTCAGCCGTCGTCAGCCAGGCTTGCTTGAATCCAGTGGCAAAGTGAGCAAGGGACTCTGCGGGCAGGAAGGTGTGTGGTACCGCCGCCACCACGATGAAGGCGGCGAGTGCAGGGGCGTTGTTGGGCCGTTACGACTGGGCCCTGTAGGAATCCCTGCAGCAATATGCGGACCTCCTGCCACGAGACAAGAAGGAGGACTTCTTGGAGACGGTGCGCGAAGGCATGCTGGTTTCTAACCAAACGATCAGCGCAGCAGCGGATATATCGCTATTGGCCGCCCACGCCTACTGTCATGGCGTCCACCAGCGGCGCCATTCCTGGTTGCGCCTGACGTCCCTCAAGCCGGAGGCGCAGCAGAGAGTGGCCAACCTGCCCTTCTCGGGGGAAACCCTGTTCGGGAAGCATGCGGACGATGAAATGGCCCGCATGAAGGCTGAAGCGGAAACCCTGACGGCCGTCGGGTTAGAGAAGGCCGAGAAAAAGAAACGACCGTTCCAGAGGAGGTTCGGGTCGTCGGGCCGAGGGCGTGGGCAGGGCTCGGGACAGCAGCAGCCGCAACAGCAGCAGTTCCGCAAGCCCTTCCAGAAGCGCCAGAGGGGTAGAGGTGGCCAGCAGGCTACTGCCACAAACAAGGGCCCGGCCGGGTCTCGGCCCTGAGCTGTTACTTCCCCCTCAACCGTTACCCACTCCAGTGGGGGGAAGCATTCGATTTTTTCCGGCAGAGTGGAGAAAAATTACTCAGGACAAGTGGGTGCTGAATATTGTTTGCAATGGATACAGTCTTCGGTTCATCAGCCCGCCTCCAGCGATTCCGCCGGTCAGCTCTCGTTTCCAGCTGAGGGAGCTCCAGGCGGAGGCAGACATCTTGTTGAGAAAAAAGGCGGTAGAAGAAGTACCTTTGTCTCAAAGGGGAAGAGGTCTGTACTCTCGGTTCTTCCTCGTTCGCAAGAAGGACAAGAACGAGTTCAGGCCCATTCTGGATTTGCGACAAGCAAACAAGTGGATTCGCAGAGAGAAGTTTCGCATGCTATCGTTGCACCAGATTTACCCTCAGCTGCAACGGGGAGACTGGCTCTGTGCCATAGATCTACAGGATGCTTACTTCCATGTGCCCCGTAGCACAGAAGCACAGGAAGTTCCTGCGATTCCAAGTCGGCGCCAATCGCTATCAATACACAGTACTGCCATTCGGGCTAAAGTCTGCTCCCAGGACTTTTTCGAAGTGCATGGCGGTGGTAGCGGCACACCTGCGGAGGAACAAGGTGTTTGTCTACCCGTATCTGGACGATTGGCTGATCAAGGCGTCATCCTTCGAGGAAGCGCAAGAACACTTCCGTTGGACGTGCGAGCTCTTGAACAAGCTGGGGTTACACGTCAACATGTCCAAATCGGTCCCATCTCCGGTACAGTGCATACAGTACCTGGGGGCCTCCATAGATACGCGGTCAGCAAGCGTGTCTCCTTCGGAGGAGAGACGGTTATCACTCCTTCGGAAGGCTCAGGACCTCAGGACTGCTCCATCGACGACTGTGAGGAAGGTGTCGTCTCTACTGGGATCGATGGCCTCCTGTATCTTCCTCACTCCGCACGCACGTCTACAGATGCGACCACTGCAGGAGTGCTTGGAGGATCAGTGGGATCAGAAGACAGGCTCTTGGGACGACAAGATCCGACTGTCTCTACATGCTCGTCAGTCTCTGAAGTGGTTGTGTTCGGCGGAAAACCTCCTCCAGGGGGTTCCCTTCCACAAGGACATTCCCACGACGAATGTGGTGACGGATGCTTCTCTCCAGGGCTGGGGTGCGCATTCCGGGGACCTGCAGATTCAAGGGAAGTGGTCTCCTTTGGAATCGACGTACCACATCAATTTCCTGGAACTCAGAGCTGTCTTCCTGGCACTGAAGGCTTTCCTTCCGTCCTTCCAGACCAACTCGCTGCTGATACAGACGGACAATACAACCACGATGTATTACCTCAACAAGCAGGGGGGGTCGAGATCGCGCACTCTGTCGCAGGAGGCGCAGGCGATCTGGCGCTGGCTGCTGGCCCGAGGACTGACGATTACGGCCACGCATCTGCCAGGGGTGCAGAATGCTCAGGCGGACGCCTTGAGCAGGCTTATTCAGGAAAACCACGAATGGGTCATAAACGACGAAGTACTAGGAGAAGTCTTCGCAAGGTGGGGGACTCCAGACGTAGATCTGTTCGCCACCGCCGAAAACAGCAAATGCCGAGACTTCGCATCCAGGTACTACCAGCGGGGGACGCTGGGGAATGCGCTATGGATCGATTGGTCGAACAGCTTTCTGTACGCTTTTCCACCCATTCCCCTGATTCCGGCGGTGCTCATCAAGCTGTCCCAGTCCAGGGCGCGGATGATCCTGATCGCCCCGGAGTGGCCCAGGCAGTGGTGGTTCACGGACCTTCTTCACCGGTCTCTCCTTCCTCACATGCGGTTGCCGTGCAGGCCGGACCTTCTCACGAAGTTCGGGGGGCGGATGGTGCACCCCAACCTCTCGTCTTTGAGTTTGGCGGCATGGCTCCTGAAATAGTGCAATATGGTCATCTGAATCTACCAGACGATTGTATGGACATTCTGAAGGAGTCTAAGTGACCTTCCACTAGGACATCCTATGCTTACAAGTGGAAGAGGTTCTGTATCTGGTGTAAGTCCAAGAACTTTGATCCGACAACATGTAAGGAAGATGTCATCCTTCCATACCTTTTGCATCTGGCGCAGTCTGGCCTTAATTTCCATTCCATTAAGGTTCATCTGGCTGCTTTGACTGCTTACAGGAAGTGCCCTTCACAGACGTCCTTCTTTCAGATTCCTGTGGTCAAGGATTTTTTGGAAGGCTTGAAGAAGGTGTTCCCTCCTGTCAGACTTCCCTCGCCTTCTTGGGACTTGAATGTGGTGCTGTCCAGACTGATGAGAGAGCCTTTTGAACCTATTCACAAGGCTTCATTGCAGCACCTATCCTGGAAGGCGGCGTTCCTAGTGGCCATTACATCGGCCCGCAGGGTGAGTGAACTTCAGGCATTATGTTGTCAAGAACCTTATACTGTGTTTCATGCTGCTAAGGTTGTGATGCGTACTCACCCTAAGTTCCTTCCTAAGGTTATCTCTGACTTTCATGTCAATCAGACCATAACTTTACCTACGTTCTTTCAGAATCCCTCTTCACCAGCGGAAAGGGCTCTCCATTCCCTGGATGTCCGAAGGGTGTTGAAATTTTATCTGGATAAGACCAAGGATATTCGTAGGTCTGACCAATTGTTTGTTAATTATGGCTCAGTCAGGACTGGTCTTGCGACCTCTAAGCAGTCCATCTCTCGGTGGATTGTGTCCTGCATACAGTTGTGTTATCAAAAGGCTAATAAGACCTTAGGGGGTAAACCTAAGGCTCATTCCACCAGGGGCAAAGCTGCCACGACGGCTTTGCTGCGTAATGTTCCGATTGCGGAAATCTGTAAGGCGGCCACTTGGAAGTCGGTCCATACCTTTGCTGCGCATTACTGTCTGGACACGGATGCCAGGGCAGATGCTCAGGTTGGGCAGGCTTCGCTGCGAAATTTGTTCGCACAGTAGTGGTAGTGTCTTATGTGTTCTCCACCGCTTTTGTTGTGTGGGGATGGGCTTGCCATTCTATTCACTAGATTATGACTATACACAGAGATCCCCTACTACAGAAGGAGTAGTTTCTTTTCTGTAACTCCAGTTCTGTAGTAGGGGTATCTCTGTTATAGTCATAAGCGCCCGCCCTCCTCCCCGGTGGAGAGATACTTATTCATATGTAGAATGCTACAGGTCTGGCGTGCTACGCCTTCAAAAAGAACTGAAAGTAAATGGGACCTGCTGGGCATTCTGGGATACTGGGGAAAGTTCTGGAAAACTGGAAAGTTTTCTTAAAGGCACAGTATCCTGTTCCAAGCCACATAATGGCAGCCTATGGGGCTTGTCTGTCCACTCCTTCCTCTCTATCATTCCAGAGGCTTTTGCTGGTAGAGGCCGGGTTTTTTCCTATGTGGAGAAAAACTGGACAGGCAGTGCTGTTTGTGGATTTTGGTGGAATTCTTGTTGAAGTACTGGACAGTGTAGCCTGTGGGTATAAGCTGCATTATCTGTCTTTAAATTAAATTCTCTCTTAAAGGTGTATGCAGGTCTGCATGATTTGTCACCTTTTAGAGATTATTTTTTATTGCTCCGGGGTCCGCGCACATGGGCGGGACTATTCACTAGATTATGACTATAACAGAGATACCCCTACTACAGAACTGGAGTTACAGAAAATAAACTACTCCTTATCGCTTTGGAGGTAAGTAATCAGTCTCTGGAGTTGAGGTTCTGGGGTTAGACTCTGGGGTCCCCAGGGTCAGTGATATACTGTTGTTGCACCCTCAGCGGCACTAGGGCGGCCGGGTGCAGAGTGTTGAGGCCCAATATTATCCTATGAAGGATAAGGGGTCTCCGGTTGGTGGCTGCTGGCAGGCAGGCCACTGGGTTGTGGGAGCAAAGCTCCTAGGGTTTAGGTCAGGGCAAATGGGGAAACAAAGTAGCACAAAAGGTGCACCCTCAGTGGCACTAGGGCGGCCGGGTTCAGGGTGCTGTTTTGAGGTCGGGTGCCCTGTTTTCAGCGGATGACCTCCGGTTTGCAAAAGCACTGCAGGCAGGGATACAAAGGACTTACGGGTGCGACCACCACTTTGAGAGGTAAGTTGGGAAGTTAAGGGTTGGTTAGGCACCGTGGGTTTGGGCACACAAGGCCGTGGGGCGTCTGGTGCAGGGGTGCCTTTTGGGGTCCGATCTTCTTACCAGCTCCGGGTCACGGTCAGGGGGGCCTTCTGGATTTAGGCTGCCGGCTTCGGCTGGAGGCTTGAGGCAGGTCAGGGGTGGCCGGATGTCTGGTCAGGATTGCCGAGGGGACCTCCTCGTTGTGTATATCCACTTCAGCTCGGGCCAGGTTCGGTGGGTGCAGAGTGGGCTGGATTCGCGGTATCCGGCCGGAGCCAGAAGCTGTAGTTTGAACAAATCCGGTGTTCACTGGTGTGAGAAAGGGGCTCTGTATATACTGTTCCCAAATAGGTAAGGGTTTACAGAGTCCACAGTCCCCAATGGTTTGGCAGAGGCTAAAGTTAGATATAACCTCACTCTCTAAAGTGGTAGCTTGGTCGAGCAGTAAGGCAGTATCGGAGGACAGTGTAAAGCACTTGTTGTACACACTCAGTCAGCAAATGGTATCACACACTCAATAACTGAACTCTAGGCCAATGGTTTATATATAAAAAATATATGCTTGTTTTAGTTTAGAACCAACAGTAGGTATTAAAATATACTTTCTCAGAGTGGGATGCTTTATATAAGTACTTTTGCAATATGCAATTGACTTTTGGAAACAGTTACAAGTGGTTGCAATAGGCAACACAAATTTAAACACAATAATGCATTGAGCTCAATGCAATGGAAGTTTCAAGTTATTTGCAACAGATTTACTTTTAGGATTACTTTTGGAATTCCAGGACTGGATCCTAGATTCAGTCCTGGGTCAGTACTTGGAATCAAGTGATGAAAGTCGACTGAATTACTGTGATGATTTTTAGACAATATTAAGCTATTTTAAAAGTTGACACTTCAAAAATATTTCATAGTATACAGTCAGTGATTCCCTATGGAAGAAAATTCAAGTTGCAGGTATAGTACGTTCTCGTTACTTTTGTAATCCAGTACTGGGTACCTAGACTCAGTACTGGGACCTTTATCCAAAACAGGTAAGCAATTACGTTTTCAGACGTTATACGATTTTTAAAGAATATTTAAAGTTTGCAGAAATTGACAGAAGAAATTTCACAGAAAAACAGTCAATGATTTCCTATGGGAGAAAATTTGGTTACTGGTAAGTACAGTTGTAAGTATTTTTCAGAGTCAGTGCTGGGCGCCAAGATCCAGCACTGGGAGCTCACCTAAGAGCAGGTGAGTTTTTTCGTTTTCGTTACTCGGCTCGTTTTCGTTACTCGGCTGATTTTTGGTGAATATTTGAAGATTTGAAAAGTCCACACTTAGAAGAAATTTCAGGAAAAAGCCAGTCAATGTTACCCTATGAAGAAAATAGAGTTATCGGTTTAAAGGTAAGTACTCGACTGGCAGAGTTGAGGTTCTGGGCACAGACTCGGGTCTCCCAGGGTCAGGTAGGTATAGTTGGTTCACCCTCTGCGACACTAGGGCGGCCGGGTGCAGAGAGAGTTAGGCCCAACGTTATCCTATGAGGGATACGGGGACCTTGGTTGGTGGCTGCTGACTAGCAAGCCACGTGGCTGTGGGAGCTGGGCTCCTGGTCAATTACTCAGGGCAAGTGGGGAAGTAGGTAGGTGTAGAGGTTGCACTGCCAGGACCACTCGGGCGGCTGGGTGCAGGGTGCTTTTGAGCCTTCGGGTGCTCAATTGATTTCAATGGGAAATCTCCGGTTTAGAAAAAGACTGCAAGCTCGGGGGCGAGGATTCTTCAGGTGCCACCACCACTTCGAGAGGTAAGTTGGGTAGTTGGAGGATAGGTAGGTACCCCGGGATTGGGCACAGGGGCCGCAGGGCGCCGCGTGCAGGGGTGCCTTTTGGTGTCGGGAAATCTTACCCTCTGTTGATCGCGGTAGGACGGGCACCTTGTTCTGAGGCTGCAGGCTTCTTCAGGAGTGTCGAGGGGGGTCCTTGGGTGCCGGACTCGGGGTCACAGTCGCCGTGGGGTCGTCCTCGTGGTCTTTGTTCACTCCGGCACAGGCCAGGCTTGGCTGGTGCAGAGTGTGCTGGGTTCGCGGTTCCGGGCTGCTGCCAGGGATTAGAAATAGGTTTTGAGTAGAGCCTCTACTCATGGGAGTCCCAGGGGTTTCGAGTCAAAAGGTAGCCAGGTCCTCCGGGGTTTGTGAGGTGGCTGGCCACAAGAGATGCCGGGTTTGGAGCAGGAGCAGGTTCGAGGGTCGACAGGCCGGTAGGGCTGGGCCAAAGCAGTTTGTGTCTTCCTCTTCTTAGCAGCTGCAGGGCAGGTCTTCTTTCTTCTAGCTCTTCTTCGGATTGCGGAATCTGGAATCTGGGGAAGGAAGGTTCAGGGTGCCCCTAAATACTAGTTTTAGGGGCGTTACAGGTAGGTGAAGGTCAGAGACCAATGGGTCCCTGTCCTGGGGTGGGTACGCCCCCTGTCCTGCCTCTCTCCTGTGGGAGGGGGGCAGTAGCCTAGTCCTGATAGGGTAGGGCTTCCCATCTTCAAGATGGCGAGAGCCCGGAGATGTGCTTCACCTCGCCTCCCCCACCTGAGGGGTGGGGTTGGCAAGCTGGCACATCCCCTGTCCTTCTGTAGGGTTTCCGGCCAGAGCTTTCCGCCAGAGTGGGGGGTTGCAGTGGCCTGGGGAAGCTCACAGAGGCGGCATGCCTTTGAAGCTTTCCCCTGCCCATCCTGGGGGAGGAGATTTAGCACCTCACCCAGGATGTGCATTGTTGCAGGCCCAGGAGAGCTGGGGCTCTCCTACCCAAGGGTCCAGCAACATGTCTGCTGTGTGGCAGCCTAGGCAGCCTCAGAACAGACATGGATTGTAGGTTAGGTTTTAAGGGGCATCTCTAAGATGCCCTCTGGGGTGCTTGGTACATTAAATCCCACACTGGCATCAGTGTGGGTTTAATGTGCTGAGAAGTTTGATACCAAACTTCTCAGTCTTCAGTGTTGCCATTATGGTGCTGTGGAGTTCGTGTTTGACGAGCTCTCAGCACCATGTGCTCTTAAATGGCAGCACTGCACTTACAGTGCCCAGGAATGGACCTGGGTACTGTAGGGGCAAAGGACTCCTGCTCCTGTGCCCACACAATTGGCATAGGGCACCCAGCTAGAGGGGTGGCTGATGCATGCCATGGCAGTGTTGGTGATGGGCATGGCACACAGGGATGTGTGCCATGCCGACTCTTTGTTTTGTCTTGCACCCAGACACCCAGCCTGCAAGGGCAGTGTGTGTGTGTGTGTGTGTAAGGGTACAGGGCCTCTACGGGTGGCGCAATTAGTGCTGCAGCCCTTAGAGGCCTTCCCTGGTCACAAGGCCCTGGGTACCTAGTGTACCATTTACCAGGGGCTGACATGTGTCCAGGGTTTGCCAATTTGGGTTTGAGGTTTTTTGGGGAAGGAACATAGGCCCTGGGCACCTGATTGGCAGGAGTCCAGGGTACACTCAGTCAAAGTAAATTCAGCAATTCAGCAAAAAGTGGGGGCATACCATGCAGGAAAGATGGCACTTTCTCACAACTGGAGAAGCAGTCTTGGAAGTGAAGGCAGGCAGGTCCTCTGGGGTTTTTGAGGTTGCTGGCTGCAGGACACACCTGGATTTCGAAGGAGCAGGTTCGAGGGGAGACAGGCCAGTAGGGCTGGGGCCAAGTCAGTGGGCGTCGTCCTCTTGTAAGCTGGCTGCACGGCTGTTCGGTCCTTCTTCTTTTTTTGTTGTCAGGCTAGATCTGAGGAAGCCAGGTTCAGGGTGCCCCCTAAATACTAGATTTAGGGGCGTTACAAGTAGATAAAGGGCAGAGACCAATGGGTCCCTTCCCTGGGGTGGGTACACACCCCTATCGTGCCACCATCCAGTGGGAGGGGGGGCAGGAGCCTGTCCCTGGTTGGTTGGATCCCCCCATCCTCAAGATGGCAGGGACTCCGAGTTGTGCTTCTTGTGCTTCACCTCGCCTCCCCACACCTCTTTCCCTCACTTGTTTTTCCCGCCGGTTCTCCCGCCCAAAGTGGGGGGGGGGGGGGGGGGGTAGAACCAGTGGGGACCAGTTGCTGAAAGTAGCAAATGGTCTGGGGAGGCTCACAAAGGCAGCATGCCTTTGAAGCTTACTCTTCGTGAACCCTGCCCATCCTGAGGGAGGAGGCTTGACACCTAGTCCCAGGATGTGCATTGTTTCAGGCCCCATAGAGCAGCAGGCTCTCGACCCAGGTGTTCAGAAACATGTCTGGTGGTGGCAGCTGAAAGCAGACACTCGGCTTAGATACTAGTGGTGTGTTTGTTTTCAGGGGGCATCTCTGAGATGCGCTCTGTGTGCATTTTCCCTTAAATCCCACACTGGTATCAGTGTGGGTTTAATGTGCTGAGAAGTTAGATACCAAACTTCCCAGTTTTTAGTGTAGCCATTATGGTGCTGTGGAGTTCGCAATGACAAACTCCCTGCACCATATACTCTTCATGGCATTTCTCACTTACAATGCCCAAGCATGGACTTGGGCACTGTACGGGTACAGGGCTTATGCACCTGTACCCTCACCACTGGCATATGGACCCAGCTGGAGAGTTGGTTGATCTAGGGCAGTGTGTTGTAGGCATGACAAACAGGGATGTGTACCATGTCGACTCTTCACTTTGTTCTGCACCAAAACACGCAGCCTGCAAAGGCAGTGTGTACGTGTAGTGGTACAGGACCTCGAAGGGTGGCACAATAAATGCTGCAGCCCTTTGAGGCTTTCTCTGGTCACAGTTCCCTGGGTACCTGTGGTACCATTTACCAGGGGCTGACCTGTGGCCAGAGATGCCAATTGGGTTAGTTTTGGGGAAAGAACACAGGCCCTGGGAACCCGATTGGCAGGGACCGAGGGCACATCAAGTGAAAGTGCATCAGTAGTCTGGCAAAAAGTGGGGGAGTTACTACAACAGAAACCCACTTTCCTACATTGGTACACATGAATTCTAACATGCAGCTGAGTGCTCCCCTCACCTAACCAAGGAAGTGGTCCTGTATGTATTATAAACGGCACCCACGTGGCCATGTCGAAACCTAGTAAGGCCGCAATTGTATATTCTAGGTTGATAGCTTCATCACCTACCGGACTGCGCAGTAAACTTCTTCTCTTCTACGGAATGTTCAATGTGTTGTGATAGTGTGCCTACGAAGTGGAAATGTAAGAAATGGCAATTCAGAGAATGTTATCCTGCATTGTCACGCAAGCATGGAAATGTATGTCAAAAGTCATTGTGTTTAAAAGAGGGGGCAACTTAAGAAACATGAGCTTGTAAATGGTGGTGTTCCCTACCAAGCCCATCCTGACCACATGACAAGCCATTTTTTTTTGTACAACTCTGAAAAAATCCCTCCCTGTTTGGAGTATGGTAGTACGTCAAGAAAAAGCAGACTCTTATCTATATTTACAGGTGAAGTGAAAGTGGTTTTCAGGTTCATCTGGAAGGGATTGCCTGGAGAATATATATGAGTGGTCTCGAAGTTGTGTATGTACAAATTTGCCATGCTTGGGTCTAATGTACTGCCCGTAGATGTCCCGGTCACTTGCCAATATAATTGGTCTGGGAACACAAAGTAGTTTTCTTTCATTGCTATTGTGGCAAAGTCCATTACAAAAGAGTTTGTTGCCAAATCATCCCTCTCTCAATTCCAGAAAACCCTTCACTGTCTAAAGAGTATCCTCTTAGGGGATATTAGTGTATAGTAATTCCAAATCATACAGCACTAAATAGTGTTTGTCAATGTCAAACTGAAAATCAGTCTGCAGTGTTAATACTTATGCTATCTTGTAATTAGCAAGGCATCTCTACTACCATGGGTCTCAGAAACCAGTCAGCAAATTGGGAGAGAGGCTCAAGAGCCAATTCCCAAAACAGTAAGTCTCGCAAGTAGTGGACATCCAAATTTGTGGATCTTAGGCAAGATGCAGAAATAAGATATTTTAGGATGTAAGGTACATAGAAAATCAGCCTCACCTTTAATGATCCTCTCTTCATCCCTTCCTCTCTCTGCCAAGGGTCCGCAATTTAGAACAACACGTATCCGGTTATATAAAAAGATGTGTGTACAAAAACAGCCGCTGCTGCGTTTTTCTATTATGTCTAGGTGCTAGTGTCTGACCACAGAGAATAACAAGGAGCAATGTTGTTTGACCTACATGTGCTGACTGTGTTCAAATACAATTTCGCACAAAAACAAGCATGACATTTGGCAATGTGCAAAGCAAAAGTGGCCTACAATGTGCAGATTTAGATTGACATAGGGAAAACAACAGTGGCTATGTAGTAAACAAATAAAGTGCTAGACTGAACCCAGAAGGTTTAACAGCATTGCTCCTGCTCACCAGTAGGTGCCATTGTTTGTCCCCTTGATGGCTTCCTTCTGCCCTGGAAGTGACAAATAGAGCTGTATATACGTGCTACCCCTACACACTGCTGTCAGTTCCTTTCTTTCCCTGCCTTCGTATGTAGATCCGGACTCGCTACTATCTTTTCCTCACCAGTTGCCAAATTAGTTGCCTTCAAAATTCTTTTTCCTGTGGACAAGGGGACTATGTCCCGCCCTAAAACCGGGATTAGGGTTAAAGCCTTGTAGAGCCTTAGAGCCTGCTGCACACAAATGTCTGTGGCTGATCCCCACAAGGTCTGCCTCTTGTTTTAGCACACAACTTCAAGTACTTCAAAGAGTGTGCTGTTATGAACCTGAAGGCAATCTTGGAACATTAAGTCAACCTTTGCCGATCATTGAAATAAAACTTGGTAATCCCGCTGTTACTCAAAGTTGAGGGTGCAGACCTGTTACCACTCTTGAGCATTCCAGCGACAGGTCGTCATAGAAGTTGCAAGTCTTCCGGTGAGTTGAAACTGAAGCACAAGAGGACCAAACTAGATTTGTCCCATTCACGTCACTCTCAACCTGAAATGTCACAAGGGCATCAGGGTGCCTCATGGTCTTACTCTTGGTCCCCCACCGAAGAGCTGATTCAGCAACTGATCCGTATGCATTCCAAGTTTCCTGCTCTGATGTTGCAACAAATTGAAGACTTTAGAGAGCCTTTCACCACCTTTCTGGCTCCCTTTGGCGAACGTTCGGTTCTTACTGATCCGCGGAGGACCCTAATCAGGTCCACCCTCTGTACCATCTGTGTCTCCAGAACCCACCTCGGATTCTTCTCTAATGCCAAAGCCAACTTCCAATTTGGCACCAAAATCCACACCAGTTCCTGAGTCATAGATATCAGTTGTAGAGGACAACTCCGTCCTATCATCCTCTCCCACTCCAAGCCAATTCCATCTGTGGCTAGACCAATGTCATGTCTCCACCCCATGCCGGCACACCTGGCCCTAGTTCATTGGAACTAAGAACCATAGTCGTATCTTGGAGCTGCATCGTAGTGCTCTCAACAATTTTTTGTTTCGGATTACGTAAGAGTATCAGTCACCAGTTTTTGGGCTGTCAGTGGTCAAGATGGGTTGTATTTTCCTCATCATTAGGATGATTACAATTTATATGTAGATTTGCAGGGAATTTGGCGTTGGATTGTTTTAAAGAAAACTGAGCCGTAGCCCCTTCTCTAAGCCTCTCTATCCCTGCTTAACAGCATCCTCACCACTGGTATAGTGCACCCAGCTAGAGAGGTGGCAGATCTATGACAGGGCAGTGGGTGGTAGTCATGGCACACAGGTATGTGTGCAATGTCACCCTTCACTTTGTTCTGCACCAAAACATGCAGCCTCCAAAGGCAGTATGTGTGTGTAAAGGTACAGGCCCTCTAAGGGTGGCACAATAAGTGCTGCATCTCTTAGTTGCCTCCTCTGGTCACAGTGCCCTCGGTACCTATGGTACCATTTACCAGGGGATGACCTGTGGCCAGAGAGTGCCAATTGGGTTTTGTTTTTAATTCAGTTTTAGGGAAAGAACATAGGCCCTGGGTACCTCTTTTGCAGGAGCCCAGGGCATACTTAGTCAAAGCACATCAGCAATAAAGCATAAAGTGGGAGCAACCATGCAAAAAGAGGGCACTTTCTTACATATAAAAAATAAAAATACCTCAATCGCAGTGCAATCAGCAGAAAAACAGCAATCCTGCTAAAGCACTCAGTTCTTTGGCCATGCTGCAGCCAAAAGAAGAGAAAGTGTAGCAGGCAGACAGTGGGCAATTGGAAGTTAGCAAATGAGGATGATGTAACCAATGAATAGTAAGCAACGGCCGGGCTGCAAGCCCCTTGTATACAATATCGCTTGCAAGTGAGAGCTCATGTATCGTGTAAGTGAGTCCTAAAATGTGGTACACATTCTGCAAATAGAGGCAGTTTTGCACTTGTAATAAAACGCTGTATAGATGTTTTAAAGATGTGTGACTGAATGCACCGAACCACCAGACCAGAAATCAGCAAAAAAATATCTGGCCACATACTGGCCTATGCGACTAGTCCTCCTGACAGTGGCAGACTGCCCTGCAGGCCAGACAGACTCTGTAGATCACCGGTTCAACTCTTCTCCAGGGTAATTCAGCCTTTCATCATTCTAGTGATAGTAAAATTACATTTCCAATAGTAATATTTGTTATTTATGGTATTGAGAACACACAAAATATCAGGCTATCTCAGACCATTTAGCATTGGGCTCAACATCAAAACATTCATCTGTTAGCAGAACATCTTTTAGGAACAGACCGTGATTTTGCCGACCTCAGCAGGATGGGGCAGCAAGTCCACGAGAGGGGACTCCACACTCAAGTCCTCCTTCATTCCTTCCACAAGTGGGTATTTCCTCAAATGGATCTGTTTGCAACAGCGGACAATGCAAAATGCCCAAACTCCACTTCCAGGTTCCCACACCCACTATCCAATGGCAATGGTCTATGGATGAACTGGCCATAGATATTTGCCTATGCTTCTCCGCCTCTCCCTCTTCTTCCATTTCTGATTCGGAAGCTGGGTAAAACATCTATCACACTAATACCATTAGCTACCACGTGGGCCTGACTGTTCTGGTTCACAACACTACAAGAACTACAAGCAGTTACCCCCGAGCTACTCCTCAGCCCGGACCTTCTCACTCAGAATCATGGAGAAATCTGTCACTCAGAAGCCAAGGAACTCAATCTAGCAATTTGGCTCCTAAGGTCATAGAATTTGGCTATCTCAATCTCCCTCAATCGCATGCTCCCTCACTTCCAGATGACTCTTATTTCTGGATGTTGGAAAGAGGATTATTAGTAGGGGCAAATATATATCTGCCACTGGCAAAAAGGTCACTAACACCGTGTAGGTCTCAGAATAGATCTTAAAAATTATTCCTCTGCTCAACCCTTGGTAGCTTGGCTACGAGCCGGAAGGCTTAACTTCAAAGACCGGTATGTAAAGCATTTAAAAACACCAATTCAGTAAATCATTAAGACACAACACAGAATAAAAATCCAGCACCAATTTATGAAAATAGGACCTATCTTTAATCTTTTAAATGACACCAAAACGAAAATGGAATTTTTAGCCTTCCCCTATCAAGAGATATTAGTTAATAACTTCTTGCCATGTTAAACCTATGTGGCATGGGATTTGCAATGGGAAAAATGACGGGCCATTTTTCCGGCGCTAGGGCTTATAAAAACATATTTTATAAGTACTCTACATATATCTACTGGTCCCCCACCCCAGGAACAGCTAGGGGAGACCTTAGGGGTTCAGAATATTAAACAATATTGCAGATCTTCCCTCCACAGTGCTCCTACCACCAAAGTCGATTTTGGGCAAAACTTTATCACAATGTGGGGAGTAAAATGTGCCATTTCACTTAACCCAGGGCATATAAAACTCATTTTATAGGGGCCGCCATATAAATACCTGCCCTCCCACCCCTGGAACACCTAGAGGAGACTCTGGGGGTACCTAATATGAACAAACATTGTAGGTTAACCATTTTTAAGTGCCCCAAACACCAAAGTCGAGTTTGGGCACAATTTGCCTCTTTTGAACTGACTTCAGGCTTCAGCAGTGCACAAATGCAAGTGCAGAAAGGCTGCTGGCCTCCAAACTACTATGCCCTATTATATACTAGGGACTGAGAGGTAGTTTCAATCCCACTGCCCTATTATGTACGAGGGTCCTATGGGGTAGCACATGCCAATCACAGGGGTACCTCAACCCTTAGTATACCCTAGTGCATGTAGGTGTTTTCAACATATTCTAAGTATCTTCAGCATAACACTGGCCCTGGGCCTGGTTAGGCAGAGCACTGGCCCTGGGCCTGGTTAGGCAGAGCCCAGGGTCAGTCAGTCAGTTACCCCCGGTTCCAGTCAACAAAAAGTTGGGGGGTGCCCAGGGCCTAGGATGCCTTAGAAACACTAGAGCATACCTCAATCCTGTGGGCACTGCCAAGAGTGATTGACTTACATGGACCAAAACCATAATCTAGCAATGACAATGACACTTGCAATAGATCTTTCTCATTAGTAGCATGCTGAGTTTAGTAGTAGTTGCTCTCATGTTAATAGATATTAATTGAGAATTAATAGAATGATGTCTGCACTGACGAAGACTATCTTGAGTGATCCCATTCCACCGAAGCCCTGCACTTGGGCATCCAGCTAAATCATTCTGCCGGTGACTCAGTTAAGAAGGCAAACATTAGATTTAAAAGGGGTACTACTAGCGTGCCCTCATGTTCTTAATGTCTTCAATTAATGTAAACACTTTACATCTAATGAGAGATAATTGTATCGTAAATTTGAGCAAAAGTACATTGTTGCATTTTATACATTAGATTGCTATTACACCAGTTGTTAATAGTAAGTACTTGTTACGCAGTGATATGAAAAGTCTATTCTCTGATGAATTTTTATGAAACTTTAATGTTACAGATCCTCCTCCTGTGGACGGAGGGTCGGCAATAATAGAGTATACGCTAGAGATGGCACACTGTGAGCATGGTGAGCGCCAGGCAGTTTACCGGGGTCCAGACCATACATGTACAGTGAGCAGCCTTCTTCCAGGGAGAACACACTTTTTCTGGATAAAAGCATCAAATAAAATTGGGGTAAGATAACTGATTTTTAATTTCCCACCTGCTTTAACCTTTAGATTGTTTATTCTTGTTTATTTAGTCATGTGAACAGATGATATTTTTTCTCTTTGAACATAGTTCAATAATAACGTGGATAATGAGGTCAACTTTTTTGGATAGCATGTAAGAGCATGCTACTCAATTAGAAACACAAATTTCTAAGCAGTTTTTGAGGGAGGGGCTGTTAAGTAGTGGAGTCGTTTTTTGTAGTTTTTTAAAAATTCTTTTTATTGCAGTTTGTCAGACAAAACAAATGAAAACCATGTGCTAGCCAGTACAAGTTCAAAATACTCAGTACTGTAATGCTCTCCTGCAACGCTGAGGGAGGGACAGTGAAAAAAAATATAGGGATAGCCACTGAGCAAGAGGAAACGGTTTCAAGTCTCCATTATTGAGGTATCTATGAAGCTGTCTCAGATGCACTCAGTACAAAGCGATCTAACTTAGATATCTAAAGACCCTGACTCACAGTGATAGGGATCACTGGATGATCTTTCTCCTCTTGTTCCGTAGCAACTATAGTTATCTCCTCTCCAGTTTGGGCACTAGGAAACATGTCTAAGGGGGACCATACATCTTTGGGGTGGGATTTCGCAGGCATCAACAGATGTTCCTGACAATAGCCACAGATATTAAACCAAATAAGGGGGTCACTGTTCCATTGGCGTGGGTGCTAAAAAGTCAACCTCACACAGAGGGGAGGAGAGAAACGTGTTGGAACTGAAACAGAATTTGGTTAAGTCTAGGTCTGGGATCCACTATGTAAGGGGGAGAACACACTTTGTCTCTTGTTGCCCTCACACACCACGAGAGGTGTCATGCTTCATCATCGGGCGTTTTTTCCTCGTTGGGCCGGCGCTGCAATGCCCTACAGGGCCCCCGAAGGGTCACTTTGGCGGAGATCTTTTAAGAGAACAGCCGTTTGATGAATGCGGGTGTGTTGGGGGATGGGTCCTATGTGCACAGTGAGTGAGTGTGTGATAAAAAGTAAAAATGGCTAAATGGTACCGAATAAGGTTTATTACTGTGTTGGTCCCTTTGCCATGCTAAAAAAACAAAACGCTGTGCGTTACGTCTTTGGGCTGGGAGGTGCCCTAGGTAACTGAAATGGTCAGGTCGACATGTTTTGCACCCAGACGGTCAGACAGATCCTTGGCGCTTCCTCAGGACCAATAATAAATAGTCAGTGCAGTGCTAAGTGAAAGTGCAGAGGGGGTATTGGCCCCCTCGTGTGTTAAGGGCGGGCTCGCTCTGTGTGCAACTCCACCTCAGCCACAATTTAGTCGTTGATTCGCCCCTTAGAAAATGACCTCGCGTTTCATGGATGACTGCTCCATGGGCTGGGGTGCTGGAATCCCGTGTCGTAACAGGGGTTTTGAAGTATAACCGGTGCGTCTTGGCACCTACCCGACCTAGTCCCCGCCCGAATGTTCCACAGATAGCCAGACCCTATTTATCAACTCTGAGTGACCCCACTTACTTCTCTCACCCTTTTGTGGAAAGTGGTAGTCCAAATTATTTCCCCAAAGCAAAACCTAAACACATTTCCCAAAGCACCTCCCGGTGGTTACTTCAATAGTCTTGCCCTCTGCACTGCGAATGCAACCTGCCTTCAGTGCTAATATGTTCATGCGCTGTGGGAGCTGGCAAAAAACAAAAGGAACTTAAATTCTGTGTCATAGCAGGACGGTACTGCCCACCATTGGTCGATGACCAAGCGAAAAAAATAAGAGAGAGAAGGGACAGTATGGACCCTACCACTAGATAGCAGAATAAGGCGCATCATGTGAATCCAGGAAGACTTCAAGCTCCAAAACCATTGCTACAGGTAAGAAACCATTTCCCTTTTCTTCATAGTTTGCCTGACATATGCCTCATGATTACATTCTTTGAAATCTGCAATGCACAGGTGTAGGAAAGTGACATGGTCATGCCATGCTTTTTGCCTAGTATTTGTTGGGATTTTGACTGGAAGTGCATTGAGTTCTCTTCCAGGGGATAATCATCAATATTCATAAGCACTAATAGTACCGCCCACGTGCGGGGACTCCAGGGCATATAAAAAATACATACATGTGTATTTTTAGTCCAGAAACATGTGCGTAGTACCTTCAAACATACATATATACATGTATATACATAAACATGCAGTCTAAAAATCATTCAACTGGCTAAGATGCATTGTATATTTCCTGTGGGAAGAAGATGGCAAAGTCTGTATTGTGTGTTGGCCATCCTCACACAATCCAGAGAAGTGTTATTATTGCAAGCTATTTTCTAAGAGAAGACTTAGAGACAGAGAAAAGATAAAGTTACATGCCTTGTTGTAGAGAGCAAAAGGATCAAAAAGTTGCCTTGGGACACCCCATGCTTTGAAAGAGCCCTCCTCTCAAAACACAGATCAGAGAACAAGCGACATCGTTCTGCTTCTCCAGCATCCCAAAAGAAGCAGATACCTGACTGTTACCCTTCAGCGTCACGGTTGACGTCAGAAAAACATACACAACATGCGACTACGTTGAGGGACTGATCACCGTCGAAGCGGTCAGAGCCTCCGCCGTCAAAAGGCAAGTCGATGTCGAGACCCATTACTTCGGGCTCTCAGTAAGTCGAGGTCGAAACTTGGGTCGACATTAAAAACTCCTGTGTCACCACTCACTGATGTCGATGCAACGGTCGATGTCCAGAACACCGCTGCCGGCACAGCCGGCGTTGAGAGTGTCGACGTTGAGGACCCTGCCACAGTCACACAGGCGGTCGACGTTGAGAGCGTCAGTGTTGCCGGCTCCAGTCCAGCGTTCCACGTAGATTGACATTTCCGCAGTCTATCCAGAGAAGGAACAGCATAGACTGTCCTTGTCGGCTAAAAAAAAATCCTACAGCGGCGACTGGCATCACGTCGTCTAGGCCCCCCTCGTGGTCAGTGGAAGTACCGGGAATGCCGAAATCGATCTCAAGGTCCAGGCGATCGGAGTCTAGGGAAGCATCTTCTTCTCTAGGCATTAATATCATGCAAATCACGCCAGAGGGATCTCTGGTTACTGGGAAACAGACACCTCCCGTTTACCTCTCTCCAAGATGGTTACAGAGTGTTCGATATTGGAGAGTTCCACCCAGAAGTCCAGGTTTAGACTTCTCTCGAACGTATTTTCCTACCTGAATCTCTTCTGGTCCTCCTCCAGCTACATCTACGGAAAGATCCCCACACAGATCACCAAGGAGAACTAGGTCTCCTCCAGCTTGACAATCCCGATCTAGGACACCACTCAGACGGTCGAGATCTCGCCTTTCCTCCAGGTCACGAAGGAGGCGGCAAAGGTCACCTTCGTGGTCTACATCATCAAGGTCATCGGTGAGAGACTACTCACCAACTCTGTCTGCTACCCCTTCAGCTAGGGTGTCTCCAGTGGACGACATGGTCACCTTTAATGAAGTCCTCTGCAGAGGTGCCAATATGTTGAGCATTGACATGCCTGTGCCGACTACTTCATCTGTAATATGTGAGACACTACACCATAGGTCCTCGGCAAGGCCTTTACTTCCTCTGGTTCCTGGGCTAATTGAACCAGCACTGCATACCCTTTTTACTCCAGCTGCAGAGGGCCCGGCTCCCCCACGCATTTAAATAATGTACAAGGCCCCTGACCAGGATCCATTGTTCCTCTGAACAGATCCACCACCGGATTCTGTTATAGTGGCAGCAGCCAGGAAAACATCCAGGAGCAACATAGTCTTCAGTCCCTCCTGAGAAGGAGAGTAAGCACATGGACTCTCTGAGGAAGAAAATATGCAATACCTCGGCATCCTTCATGAACGTGGCTAGTGCCTCAGCACTTCTGGGGAGGTACAACAGGTCTCTGTGGGACTCTTTGGCTAGATTCACAGAGAAGCTGCCCAAGGAAGACCAGCAGGACTTTCATGAGATTTTGCAGGAAGGTGGTCTTGTTGCAAACCAGGTCATTAGCGCAGCTACGGATGCATCGTATTTGGCAGCACATGGATATTCCCACGGCATTTGTGCAATACGTTCAGCCTGGTTGCGGCTCACTGGCCTTAAACTGGAAGCACAACGAAGAATTATGAATCTTCCTTTCAATGGTACTTCCTTGTTTGGCACCCATGCCGCTGATGAGATGTCCAAGATGAAATTGGAGTTGGACACTTTGAAGGCGTCGGCCTTGAGAAGCGTATGGATTTTCAATGCAAGTACCAACCATACGACTGTCTGTTTTTCCAATGTAGGGTTCAAGCCCCTCACTGGTCAACTCAACAGCATCAATCCAGGTCGCATTGCCATCAGCTTCGACCAGGTCGAGGAAGGGGAACTCCAAGACCGACACCTTCCTCAACAAAGCAACTTGCAAAACAATGAGCACTGGCTTCCCCCATCTCCGTTCCCCACTATGGTTGGGGGGGGGGGGGGGGGGGGGGAGTGTATTATGTTTCACCTAGACGAGTGCCGAAAGATCACAAAAGACAAGTGGGTACCCACCTCCATCAGTACCACCTCGAGAAAGGTATGTCCAACACACTTGCTACAGGCAGAGGGGAACATCCTGCTAAAGAAAGACGCTATAGAAGCATTTCCTTCTCCTCCGCAAAGACAGGGAATTTATTCCCGCTACTTTCTGTTGCGAAAAAAAGGTCCTATCCAGAAGTACAGACCAATACTGGACCTGAGGTTTTTGAACAAGTTCATCCGCAAAGAGAAATTTCGGATGTTGGCAGGGTGCCGGGTGCAGGGGTGCCTTTTGGTGTCGGGAAATCTTACCCTCTGCTGGTCGCGATTGGCGGGGTCCCTGGTTCTGAGGCTGCAGGCGTTGTCATGAGCGTCGAGAAGGGTACTTGGGTTCTGGATTCTGGGTCACAGTCTCCGGGGGGACGTCCTCGTGGTCTTTGTCCACTCCGGCACAGGCCAGGCTTGGCGGGTGCAGTGTGTGCAGGAGTCGCGGTTCCTGTCTGACACTAGGGGTTTGTTACTTGCTTTGAGCAGAACCACTGCTCGTGGGAGTCCCAGTCTTTGAGTCACAAGGCAGTCAGGTCCTCCATGGTTTTCGAGGTTGCTGACCACTGGAGACGCCGAGGTTTACCAGGAGCAGGTTCGAGGGTCGACAGGCCTGTAGGGCTGGGGCCAAGTCAGTAGATGTCTTCCTCTTGTTAGCAGCTGCACGGTAGGTCTTCTTTCTTCTTGTTCTTCTTGCTTGTTTTGGATTTGGGATCTGAGGAGGGAAGGTTCAAGGTGCCCCTAAATACTAAATTTAGGGGCGTTACAGGTAGGTAAAGGGCAGGGACCAATGGGTCCCTTCCCTGGGGTGGGTACACCCCCTATCCTGCCACTCTCCAGTGGAAGGGGGGTAGGAGCCTAGTCCTGATTGGGCAGGGCTCCCCATCCTCAAGATGGCGGGGACTCGAGGTTGTGCTTCACCTCGCCTCCCCCACCTTAGGGGTGGAGTTGGCAGGGGTGGGCACACCTCTCTTTCTCACTTGTTTGTCCCGCTGGTTCTCCCACCTAGAGTGGGGGGTAGAACCAGTGGGGAAAAGTTGCTGAAAGCAGAAAATGGTCTGGAGAGGCTCACAAAAGCAGCATCTCTAAGATGCACTCTGTGGTGCATTTTACATTAAATCCCACACTGGCATCAGTGTGGGTTTAATGTGCTGAGAAGTTTGATACCAAACTTCCCAGTCTTCAGTGTAGCCATAAGGTGCTGTGGAGTTCGTAATGACAAACTCCAAGCACCATATACTCTTAATGGCAGTACGTCACTTACAGTGCCTAGGAATGGACCTGGGTGCTGTAGGGGCACAGGGCTCATGCACCTGTACCCTCACCACTGGCATAGGGCACCCTTCCAGAGGTGTGACTGATGTATGCCATGGCAGTGGTTTGTGGACATGGCACACAGGGATGTGGGCCATGTGGACCCTTTGCTTTGTTCTGCACCAAGACACGCAGCCGACACGCAGCCTGCAAAGGCAGTGTGTGAGTGTCAGGAGACAGGGCCTCTAAGGGTGGCACAATAAGTGCTGCAGCCCTTAGGGGCCTTCTCTGGTCACAGTGCCCTGAGTACCTGTGGTACCATTTACCAGGGGCTGGCCTGTGGCCAGGGGTACCAATTGGGTTTAGCCTCCAAATCTAGTTTTAGGGAAGGAACACAGGTCCTGGGCACCTGAGTGGCAGGAGCCCAGGGCACACTCAGTCAAAGCACATCAGCAATTCAGCAAAAAGTGGGGGCATACCATGCAAGAAAGAGGGCTCTTTCTCATATTCAACTACAAGTGGAAGATTTCATGACTACAATAGACTTGAAAGATGCCTACTTATGCATCCCAATGAATACTCAACAAAAGATTCATTTGGTTTGTGTTAAACAAGACTGCCTATCAGATCGTAGTTCTGGCTATCGGAATCAAATCGGCTCCAAGGATGTTCACCAAGTGTCTAGCAGCAGTGAAGGCTCATCTAAGGAGACTGAGCATACACCTAACCCTTACGTAGTCGACTGGCTGGTGAGAGCAAAGTCCTTCCAGAAATGCAAGGAACACATCCAACAAATAATAGATACTTTATTCTTACTTGGATTCTCCATCAACATGGAGAAATCATCCGGAGAACCACAACAGAAAAATATATTTTTGAAAGCAGGATAAAATAAATTCAGGGGAAAGTGTTTACCAGCGAGAAGAGAACTCAGTCTTGAATGGCAGAAACTCACCTGTGAACAAATTGAAACGGGGCTTCAATTCGCCCCAACCAAACGCACTGCATAAACTGCGTCATGCAATAGTGTGTAATTTGTTCATCTAATCTTTTTCTCAAGTTTTCCTTTTCATTTTCCACAGTTTATCCTCATTTTCTCTAATTTAATTCCCACATGCGGTCAAAACGCCTTTTTCAAGTATTCTTAATGTTTAGACTGTGCTCCTCCGGCCTCTGCGAGGTTCGTCAGACAGTGTTTGTTTAATGCAGCGCAGTGCCCTTCATCAGGGGTCACTGTAAATAAACGATAGAATAACCAATTAGTATCTTTTACCAACATGCTTAGATTCTTTTCATAATTCAATGTGCAATACGCCACTATAAACGTTCCTTATGAACCCCTCCCCCACAATTGCATGGCGAACAACTTAATGGGTATGTGAATCTCATCTAACCATTTTCTAAAATTATCACTAACTCGAGTGTTCCCTGTCCCAAATGATTTCCTTCTATCATCCCCACTACGTACTGGCGAATCTCTCCTCCCCATTAACCTGCTTCCTGCCTATTAACACAACGTTCCAACAGTTGATTCAAATCTACTTTGACTTCCATTCATTTCTCTTCAAACTGTGAATGATTTCATTACACGTGCATTCTCTGCTCAATTTACACTCGTCAACTTCATATACTTGTTTCACCCGTTACAAACTTCATTGCTAAGTGCATACCTGTCCAAAATCATTCCGCCACTCTTAAATACCCATCAGTTAACTTGTCCCACAATTGCGCTGTTTTAGTGGATTATTCATTATTTTAAACACACTACAACTACCATAATCAATTTCAAATGTAACAACGCTTCGAGCATATTTATGTTGTGTAAATGCGGTTATCATATTTTTGTAAACCAACAATTGTAACGAACCAGGATGTTGGATTGACCATGTGAGTTAAACAATGATGGACGAACCCAATTTATGTGGCACAATCACTAGTAGGCAGTGTTTGGAACCCACTGGGTTTGTTAAAAGACCCCTCACACACCAACCTAGTCGGTGTCATGCTTCATCATTGGGGTCCCAACCGGGTGGCCGAATGCCCCCCGGTTGTGCTACGATGCCTGATTACAGCGGAGCTGGTGTGGTGCAAAGATGTGATGTGATTTGATGTGAATTAAAAATATCTCTGAGAATCCTTGCCTCTCTATTTTTATTACTGGCAGCTCAGGATATGATTAAAAATTATTTGTGATGCAACTAAAAAAGAATTAATTATCTTGTAGTTGTCCCGTCGTCCCATCCGGGACGACGGGAGACCACAACAGGTTTTTGGCGGGTTACGCTCTGATTCCAAAGTCTGACAGAGGAGAGAACTCCTCCCGAGTCCCGGTCAGCCACTTTATCTCGACCATAGTGTCCTTTTTTCATAAGTGGCTGTAAGTACGTAGACACGTAGTCCACACACCTTAGCGCGTGTGTAGGTACTAGTTTTTCATTGTTTTCACTTTTCACGTGGCACTACTCACTTTCCCACTCACCACTTTCAACGCTCCTGAAGAAAGCCCCCCCTACATTCTCCTGCAGGCTGAAACATGTAGACCTATCACATAGACAACTACAAGATAATTAATTCTTTTTTTAGTTGCATCACAAATCATTTTTAGTGGGTTCCAAACACTGCCTACTAGTGATAGTGCCACTCATAAATTGGGTTCGTCCATCATTGTTTAACCTATATTACACAGGGGATACGGACGATCCCCTTCCCATGCTCTCCCATTGTTTTTGACATTGACCATGTGGGCCCATATGTTTATCATCAAATTTAACAATATGTAGTATCCATAGTTCAAGTGGGTGCACTCCCGTAGGTCTGGGCAAATTTGTAGAACATACATGTTCGAGGCATATGAGCTGCAGATTATACACTGTGCATAGATCGCCATCTGGTGTTGGGCCCGGATGTTTGCAGTTTGTTTTGCCTCTTGGAAAGTCTTTGGAAGTCACAAGGTTGGTGACTCCTCCTTTGGTTCGTATTGCGCATGGGCTTCGGCTCCATCCTCAGATTGTTTTTTTCCGCCATCGGGCTCGGATGTAATGCTTCGCGCTCCGGTTCTGAACTTTTCCAGTTCAACGATCGACGCAAAAATCCTCGTTCATCGAGATCCTTCAGATAATAAATCATCTTAATCACCTTCTCTTCGACACTTCTTCGATTCTGGTCGTCGACGGCGGCCTTCGGGCCTATTCCGGCTCCGGTCTCGGCTGATGGAAAGAACTCCCTTCAAGAAGTGCCCTCGATGTGGGTCCAAGTTTCCCCACACCGATCTTCATGAGGTGTGCAACCTCTGCCTCTCCCCTGAAAACGAGGCCAGAGACTGTCCTGCCTGCAAGTCTTTTCGATCTAAAAAGACTATCCGAGATCGACGGGCTAGACGCAACATGGCGCACTCCTCGACCTCCGCTCTAGTCGACATCTTCGGGGAAAACGTCGAAGCTCCGGGACAGCAGAACATCGAAGAAGAGGACGACGACCTCGTCAGTGCTTCCGAGGCCGACGACTCCGATGTGGAGGACATCACCCCGGCGCAGAGGGTCGTGAGTACAATACCCCCTCCCACACCCACGCTGATACCCAAAAAGGCTTCGGTCACACCTTCGCCTTCGGGCCTAGGCAAGACCAAGGATACTGCTTCTCACACCCCACCTTCGGGCCCGGTAAAGAAGCCTATTAAGCCTTCCGGCAGCTCGGGCTCGAGCCAGCCTACCAGCGGTACCGAAAAACACCCTTCGGCACCGAAGAAAAGATCGGCCTCCACCTCCACATCGAACCCAGCACCAAAGCCTTTGGTGTCGAAATCTACCCTTTCGGTGCCGACCAAACATCACAAGGCCCTCGGCACCGACACTCCCGTGCCGAAGCCTTCTTCGGCACCGACCGAAAAATCAGAGGTCCCAAAGTAGCACGGCTTAGACAAACCTAAAAGCCGTCGGCCCTGAAAACTTCGGCGCCGACCGAACAACCAGTGTCGCAAGAACTCTTCACACCGGATCCTCTGCAAAAGACACTTGCCAAGGAACCAAAAACTGGACATTTGACACTGTCTTCAAAAAAGAGACACTTGGACAAACCAGCTCCACCTCCACCTCCAAAGAGGAAGGACACTGCTACCTCCCCTTTCAGGGTGCCTTCCCCACCTCCTCCACCCTCCCCACCTCCACCTTCTCCACCCCTGCCTCATCGTTCTCCAACCTTGTCTCCAGTCCCAGACGATCTAGGAGACTTTTATTATGATCCAGCAGATGTGCCACAAGACCCCACCCCTACTGGATCTCCAGACCCATGGGACGACTATAACAATCCGGACATCCCAGATGTCCCACAGGATGACCTTTACCCATCTAGGCCATCCCCACCTGAAGATTCGTTAGGTTTTCATCACCTACTACAAAGGGCGGCACATTACCACGGGGTGGAGTTTCACACTGACCCAGTGGAGGAAGATTTTCTCCTAGACACCTTCGATAATGCACATAGATCTACTGCCATTCTACCTCTGTTAAAGGGAGTAATCAAACATGCACCGGAGGTTTTTAAAGACCCAGTCAGGGCCAGGGTCCTAAACCCCCATATAGAGAAAAAATACAAAGCCGCCTCCACAGACCCTTCATACATTAAAGGCCCCGCACCATTGGATTCCCTAGTGGTATCTACAGCTAGGAAGCGCTCAAATTGTCAGGCGTCAGGCGAAGCACCACCACCTGACAAAGAGTCCAAGCTCCTAGACGCGTCAGGGAAGCGCACTGCGTCACAAGCCGCCAATATATGGCGTATCGCCAACACGCAAGCGCTATTGGCCAGATACGACAGGGCGCATTATGATGAGCTAGAGACCATCATGCACCATCACCCTGAAAAATACAGGAATAGGGCTAATGAACTGATCCAAGAGGGAAAAACAATAACTAATACCTCTATACGCTGTGCCCTAGATGCAGCAGATACAGCCTCCAGGGCCATAAACACCAGTGTCCTTCTCCGTCACCATGCCTGGCTCAGAGTTTCAGGTTTTAAACCGGAGGTACAAGCCTCTATATTGAACCACCCATTTGACCAAGATCATCTATTTGGCCCAAAAGTTGATGAAGCCCTCGAAGATGAAAAAAGATACTGACACGGCGAAATCCATGGGAGCCCTACAGTCACACACTCCTAGGCGCTCTTTTCGCCGCTCTTTCTGGGCACGGGCAGGGGCTACTCCTCGGATAGTGCATCCAAGTCCTACAAATCCCCTCCTCAATCTACCTTCACAAAGGGTTATCAAAGAGGCGGATACAGAGGTAATAATAATAAAGGCAGAGGCAAGACAAATACCGCCCGCTCTGCCACACCACCTACCCAATGACTTTCCCCTGCTCCCTCCAGACCATTCCACTCCGGTCGGGGGCAGAATACAACATTTCCTTCACGTCTGGGAGACAATCACCTCAGACAGATGGGTGACCCAAATTATTCATTCAGTGTATTGCCTAGAATTAACATCTACCCCCCCAAACATTCCACCCAGGCAACGCCCTATGTCTCAAGAACATGCTACATTACTAAAACAGGAGGTAATCTCCCTCCTGCAAAAACAAGCCATAGAGCAGGTCCCCATCAATCAACAAAATTTAGGGGTCTACTCCCTGTACTTTGATTCCAAAGAGAGACGAGACTCTACGACCTATCCTAGATCTCAGACCTCTAAATACTTACATACATTCAGACCATTTTCACATGGTAACCCTTCAACAGGTTCTTCCACTCCTCTCCCAGAACGACTTCCTCACCACTCTGGACTTGAAAGACGCATACTTTCACATCCCAGTACACCAGGCTCACAGAAAGTACCTCAGATTTGTGGTGGACGGGCAACACTACCAGTTCAAGGTGCTCCCGTTCGGTGTAACAACAGCACCAAGGGTATTCACCAAGTGCCTAGCAGTAGTGGCTGCACACCTCAGAAGACAGCACATTTACGTCTTCCCATACTTGGACGACTGGCTAATAAAAGCCACGTCCTACGAACAATGTGTGCAACACATCGCCGCTACAATCCAACTGCTCCACCAGCTAGGCTTCACAGTGAACCACCAAAAGTCCCACCTGGTACCATCACACATAAAACAATACCTCGGTGCTACCATAGACACCTCAAAAGCCATAGCCTATCCCAATCCTGCCAGGATTGCAAACATACAGGCTCTGCGTCAGAAATTCATATTTCAACACTCTCTCCCAGCAAGAGTGTTTATGCAACTGATAGGGATGATGGCCTCTTGCATTTTTATAGTGCCCCATGCGTCGTTTAGCGCGCCAGTGGGACCAGGCCCTGGGGCAACTGACAGATCTGGTGTTGGTAGACGGTCGCACCTTTCGCTCTCTGCAATGGTGGAACACCACAAACCTGACAGACGCATCGCTCTCCGGCTGGGGAGCTCATCTGTTACATCTCACAGTACAGGGCACATGGATGCCGCAACAGAAATTTTGCAGCGGGAATCTTTCTGGATTCACTATGCTGTGCATTATTCCGCGATCTGGTGGTTGGGTCCTGATTCGTAGTCTTTCTTTTGGTGTTTTTTTTAATTTTTTTGTACCCCAGGTGGGCGTCGACGTCCCACCATTTGGTGCACCTCTCGTGACGTCGTCATGCTTCCTGCGGAAGTCCCACCTTTGGCGCCATCTTCAGATTCTTTTTTCCACCGTTGGGTCTGGATGTTCTGGATCGTCATCGAGAAGCTCCAGAGTTTTAGACGAAGGAAGAAGGAAAATACGCGAGTTTCATCGAAGGAGAACCTTTAGAAGACTACAGAGAGAAAGGTATTACAGCCGAGACGACGAAGAAGGAGGGGATCCTCGAATTCTTCGACGCACAGGTGGAGGTGGGGAGGGTGGAGGAGGTGGAGGAGGTGGGGAAGGCACCCTGAAAGGGGAGGTAGCAGTGTCCTTCCTCTTTGGAGGTGGAGGTGGAGCTGGTTTGTCCAAGTGTCTCTTTTGAAGACAGTGTCAAATGTCCAGTTTTTGGTTCCTTGGTAAGTGTCTTTTGCAGAGGATCCGGTGTGAAGAGTCCTTGCGACACTGGTTGTTCGGTCAGCGCCGAAGTTTTCAGGGCCGACGGCTTTAGGTTTGTCTAAGCCGTGCTACTTTGGGACCTCTGATTTTTCGGTCGGTGCCGAAGAAGGCTTCGGCACGGGAGTGTCGGTGCCGAGGGCCTTATGATGTTTGGTCGGCACCGAAAGGGTAGGTTTCGACACCGAAGGCTTTGGTGCTGGGTTCGGTGTGGAAAATGCGCACTCAGAGGCTCTGAGCGCAATGAACAAGACACCATTTAAGTTCTGCCCTAACTGCCACCACAAGTTCGCACAAAAGGACCAACACCCGGTCTGCAACCTTTGCCTGCCGTTCGACCACGTGAGCAAGGACTGCAACGCCTGTTCCGCCTTCGCGCCGAAGACTCTCCGGGTGAGAGAACATCAGAGGAGAGCCAACTTCAGCATGGAAGGCAAGGGTAAGGCCCCGTCGCTGTACGATCTGGGCCTATCAACCGACGATGAAGACAACATCGCCGAGGGACCTGATGTCTTCACGGTCGCAGAGACTGATAAGAAAATGCCTGACGAGGTAAGAGACATGTCGAGTACAAAACCACCGAAAGAGCCCCGAAAATCGGATGGTGACTCTCGGAAAAATGAGTCAAAGTCCTCGAAGGAAACACCGGCGCCGAAGATTTCCACGTCCGCCGGTGGTTCAAAGGACAAAAGGCCGAGCGCATCCTTCGAGAAGGACTCCCAGGTGCCGAAGACCACCGAGAGGCAGAGTTCGTCGAAACAGACCCACAAGGTGGGACGTTCGGCGACGAAAGACAAGGCCGCGTCGACGCAAGCTCCGTCGAAGAGACCTGTGGTCGACGCCGAGCACATCTCAAGCATGGAGAAGAAAAAGAGAAGGCTTGAGGCGGAGATGGAGAGCATCCTTCAGAGGAAGAAGGAGTTCGACGAACGAATGAAACAATTCAAAATCCCAACTGTCCCGTCGACGGAGGTCGTGGAGATCGAGGAAGAAGGGGTTTTCGACGCCAAAGAGCAGTCAAGAAGTCCTGAAGAGGAGGAGGAAGGCACCTACTATGAGGGAGAAGATGATAATGAGAATCAGCAGTCGTTCTACGGCTCGGCGCCGTCGACGAGTCAGGAGCTGGAATGGCAGGACATCGACACCGAAAACCCCGAAGAGCCCGTGGACTCGTATCCTTCGAGGCCTTCGCCGCCTGACGACATCGGGGCGTACAACTTGGTCGTCAAGAGTGCTGCAGCAGCCTTTGGTGTGAAATTGGACGAGGAGAAGCCGAAAGCAGACTTTCTACTCGAAACTCTGCTCTCCATCCAGACGAGGAGCCAGTTCCTCCCCATGCTCCAAAACGTGATGAACCAAGGGAAGGAGGCGTTTAAGGACCCGGGAACATGCCGGTCCATCACACCCAGAACGGAAAAGAAGTACAAGCACTCCTCGCAGGAGCCTCCTTACATCAAGGGATCGGTCACGGCAGATTCCATCATTGCTTCCACGGCCAGGAAAAGAGCCAATGTGCCGGCGACCTCGGGGCCACCTCCTGATAAGGAGAGCAGAAGGATGGACCTCACTGGAAGGAAGGTAGAAAGAAACGCCGCAATGCACTGGTGCATGGCAAACTCAAACGCGCTACTGAACAGGCACCAGTACCAGCACTGGGATGAGATGGGGGAACTAGTCAAGCATCTCCCAGAAGAGTACCGTCAAAGAGCTTCCCATCTAGTGGAGAAAGGGAAGAATATCGCCAACTCATGCATCAAGACTGCATTGGACGGGGCGGAAACTTCGAGCAGACTGATGGCCATAGGGATCACGGAAAGGAGACAGGCTTGGCTCAGAATTTCTGGATTCAAGCAGGAAGTCCAGAATAACATACTTAACACCCCTTTCAACGGTGAAACGCTGTTCGGAGAAATGGTGGAAGAGAAGCTCACCCAGCTGAAAAAGGAAAATGAGACCGCAAGATCCATGGGAGCCCTGCAATTCAGAGGAATGCGAAGAGGCACCCCAAATCGGAGACCCTACGGAAGGGGAGGAAGCCAGCAGGGTACGTCGCACCAGACATTCCAGCACGGGCAGCAGGGTGACAGTCACAGCCAGCAGGGACAGCAGAAGCAGAACTGGCAGTACCAGCCTCGAGGCCAGTCCTTTCGAGGGAGAGGAAACGGACGTGGCCAAAGGAGGAGAGGGGGAGACCAACCCTCATCTAAGTGACTACACACACAAAAGGACGCTCACCCACAGCATACCCCGAAGGGTGAAGCGCAATGTAAGAACACCAAGGGGGTTACACAAAACAAGCGCCTACGAGCATGCAACACCGGTAGGCGGAAGACTGGGCCTCTACCTTCAACAATGGCAATAAATAACCTCAGACAAATGGGTTCTCAACGTCATACAGCACGGATACTGCATAGAGTTAGAGAAAAGGCCTCCAAACAAGAAACCAAAGAGAAGACAGCGCTCAGGTTAGGAGCTCGCTCAACTCGGGGAGGAGACACTTCAACTACTGGAAAAGAAGGCCATAGAACTAGTGCCACGCAGAGAAAGGAACAAGGGGGTGTACTCAAACTACTTCCTTGTACCAAAGGTGGACGAATCCCTAAGACCCATCCTGGACCTAAGGTTCCTAAACAAATTCATAAAGACGCAAAAATTCAAAATGACATCACTACAAGAAGTGCTACCCCAAATACGAGGCGGAGACTTCATGTCCACCGTGGACCTCAAGGACGCCTACCTGCACATCCCAATGAACAGGCGTCACAAAAACCTGCTAAGGTTCAGCATCAACCAGGATCATTATCAGTTTACAACCCTGGCATTCGGCCTAAAGTCAGCCCCAAGGGTCTTCACAACATGCCTTGTAGCAGCGTACCTACGAAGGGAAGGGATTCATGTGTACCCTTACCAAACACTCGCGAAAAGTGCGAGGAGCACGCAGAACGGGTGACAAGAACACTAACAAACCTGGGGTTCTCGATACACTGGGGGAAGTCATCGATAGAACCAGAGCAGGTGAAGATCTTCCTGGGGGCGACGATCAACACCATAGACGGAACGGTGATGCCCAGCGACAGAAGAACAATAGCCCTGCTGAACGAGACACGTCTCTACCAGAAGGGGCGAGTTCTGACAGTGAGCAAGATCATGGGGATGATGGCGTCATGCATCCACCTAGTCCCCAATGTACGGCTTCACATGAGACCATTCCAAGAATGGCTGCAACAGCAATGGTCACAAGCAAGCGTGAGTTGGGAGGATCTAGTGGTTGTTACGCACGCAGTGCAGGAGGAGATAACATGGTGGAACAGGGAGAACTTAACTACAGGAAAGACCTTGAAACCACCAAACCAAACTGTGACCATTACCACGGACGCATCACAAATAGGATGGGGAGCACACATGAACAAACTCAGGGTGAGGGGTCTGTGGACTCCGGCAGATGCGGTCAGACACATCAATTACCTGGAATTGAAGACTGTCCTGCTAGCCCAGAAACAGCTATACAACCAGAAAGTGTTGATACAGACGGGACAATACCACTACCATGTTCTATATCAACAAGCAGGGAGGGACACAATCGTTCCCCCTTTCCACTCTGGCACAGGAGATTTGGAGATGGGCCATCCCACTCAAGATAGACCTGCTGGCCATACACCTACCAGGGAAGGACAATGTGGAGGCAGACTGGCTCAGCAGACAGACATCGGCATCCCACCAGTGGGAGCTCAATGGACAGGAAACACAGAGGCTATTCCAAAGGTGGGGAACACCGACAATAGACCTGTTTGCAACACGCCTGAATGTAAAATGCCAAAACTTCGCATCCAGACAACCAGAACAGCAATCGCAAGGGAATGCCCTATGGATAAGTTGGTCAAAGACATTTGCCTACGCTTTTCCACCGATACCGCGGTTACACAGGGTGCTCGACAAGTGCAGGACCAGCAAAATGACACTGATCCTAGTGGCACCACAGTGGGCAAGGCAAACTTGGTTCTCTCAAATAGTGGAAATGGCACAAGGCACTCCTCACAAATTCACAAGAAGAAAGGACCTGCTCTCCATGCAGAACGGAGAGGTCCTGCACCCAGAACCAGAGAGCCTCAGCCTGGCGGCATGGCTCCTGAAGACTTAGAGTTTGCGCACCTGAACCTACCTCAAAGCACTATGCAAGTGCTGCGGGAGGCAAGGAGACCTACAACACGAAAATGCTATGGGGAGAAATGGAAAAGGTTCACAATATGGTGCAGCAGAAATAAACTACTGAATAAAATGACAACAGAGTCAACGGTGCTTAGATATCTCACACACCTACTAAAAAGTAATCTATGCTCATCCTCCCTAAGGGTACACCTGGCGGCAATCGTAGCTTACACACGAGGGGAGAGAGGAGGAAGTCTCTTTACGTCACCGGTAGTAAAGAGATTCCTGGAAGGGGCGAAAAGAATTGCGCCTCCAAAGAGGATGCCACCGCCGGCATGGAACCTCAACGTGGTCCTAACCAAGCTTATGAAGGAGCCGTTTGAACCCATCCACAAGGCCACGCTGCAAATGCTGACAATGAAAACAGCCTTCCTGGTAGCGATAACCTCGCTGCGCAGAGTGAGCGAGCTGCAAGCACTGACACTGCAAGAGCCCTACATCCAGATGCACAAGGACAGGGTGGTTCTAAGAACGGACCCACACTTCATGCCTAAGGTGGTGTCGGCATTCCATATGAACCAGACAAGTCAGATACCGAGTTTCTTTCAAAACCCCACGACAAGCGCAGAAAGGGCACTGCACACTCTGGGCGCTAGAAGGGCAGTGATGCACTACATTGAGAGGACCAAAGAGCACAGGAAGACCAAGCAGCTCTTTGTCTCCTTTGCAACTAGTTTTCTGGGTAGACCCGTGACAAAAGCCACCATTGCATGATGGATTGCACTGACAATACAATTCTGCCACAAACAAGCAGGGCAGGAGCTATCGGAGGGGCCACGAGCCCACTCCACAAGGAAGAGGGGAGCAACTATTGACTTTCTGGCAAATACGCCCATTCAGGACATATGCCTGGCGGCAACATGGGCTTCAGTGCACACTTTCACTAAGCACTATTGCGTGGACGTTCAGATGAACAAGGAAGCACAAGTAGGACAGAAGGTGCTTCAACACATATTCAACAGCCAACACTCATCTACCACCCAGCCGCCGCAAAGATAACAAACCGCTACAAAGTCTATGCACAGCATAGTGAATCCAGAAAGATTCACACTGCAAAACAAATAGTTTCTTTCCTGTCGGTGTAGTTTTGCAGCTTGAAGATCTTTCTGGATTCACTAGCGAACCCACCCACCTCCGCTAGGAAGATGAGGATGGAGGAAGAGGTGGAAGGACATGGAAGAATAGAATAATTGGAATACTAAAAGAAATTGGAAAAGGAAAATTAAGAGAACGCCTAAGGTTAAAAAAAAAAAAAAAAAAAAAAAAAAGAGAAGGGGAAAAAAGAACCCGAAGATGGCGCCCCAAAGGTGGGACTTCCGCAGGAAGCACGACGACGTCACGATCGGTGCACCAAATGGTGGGACGTCGACACCCACCTGGGCTACAAAAAAACCCCAAACAAACACAAAAGAAAGACTACGAATCCGGACCCAACCACCAGATCGCAGAATAATGCACAGCATAGTGAATCCAGAAAGATCTTCAAGCTGCAAAACTACACCGACAGGTAAGAAACTATTCGTTATTCCACATCAACCATTTGGAGTTGCTGGCAATCTTCCTATCCCTAAAATCCTTCCAGACGCAGATTTCAGGCAAGGCAGTCCTCATTCGCACAGACAACATGACTGCCATGTACTACATTCAAAAACAGGGGGGCACACACTCTCCACAGCTCTCTCAATTAGCACAGAGCATATGGAGATGGGCAATTCCACAGAAAATCTTTCTCCTGGCCCAACATGTCCCAGGAGTCCAAAACACCGTGGCAGATCTGCTCAGTAGACAAACGCAACAGATTCACGAATGGGAAATTCACCCACAGGTTCTTCACCCGTTCTTTCAGAAGTGGGGGCACCCACACATAGACCTATTCGCCACCCATGAAAACAAAAAATGCCCAAGCTTCGCCGCCAGATATCCACACCCATTGTCCAAAGGCAATGCGATATGGATGAACTGGTCAAACAAATTTGCATACGCTTTTCCACCTCTCCCACTAATTCCATTAGTGGTGCGAAAGCTACAACAGCATTCCCTAACACTGATCCTAGTAGCTCCAACATGTGCCAGACAACCGTGGTACACCACACTGATGGAACTCTCGGTAGTACCACACCAAAAGCTACACCTCTCACCATGCCTCCTAACCCAGAACCATGGAGAGATCAGGCACCCGGACCCAGCTCAGCTCAACCTTGCGATCTGGCTCCTGAGGTCCTAGAATTCGGATACCTTAACCTTCCCCCTGATTGCATGAATATTATCAGGGAAGCTAGACGCCCTACTACTAGGGTATGCTATGCTGCAAAGTGGAAAAGATTTGTTGTTTACTGCCACAACAACACAATCAATCCTCAATGCTTCCATACAGCACATCATATGTTACTTGCTCCATCTACAAAGGTGTAACCTAGCATATACATCCATTCGGTTACACCTCGCAGCAATTGCTGCCTACTTACAGAACAGGCAGCACCTATCACTTTTCAGGGAGCCTGCCATCAAAGCCTTTATGGAAGGCCTCAAAAGAGTAATTCCACCCAGGGTACCACCCTCACCTGTCTGGAACTTGAATATAGTTCTCACAAGGCTAATGGGACCCCCTTTCGAACCATTACATAAATGTGAGCTGCAATTTCTCACATGGAAAACAGCATTCCTAGTGGCCATCACTTCCCTTAGAAGGGTTAGTGAAATACAAGCGCTCACCATACAGGAACCTTTTCTTCAAATGCATCAGAACAAGGTTGTACTTCGCACCAACCCAAAATTTCTACCCAAAGTCATTTCTCCCTTCCATCTAAACCAGTCGGTAGAATTACCAGTCTTTTTCTCACAACCCCAAACCGTTGCGGAAAGGGCTTTACACACACTGGATGTTAAAAGGGCCTTACTTTACTACATCCAAAGAACACAACCTTTCAGAAAAACCAAACAGCTATTTGTCTTTCTCTCCACCACATAAAGGCAACCCTATTTCTAAATCAGGGATAGCTAGGTGGATTGTAAAATGCATACAGATTTGCTACCACAAAGCAAAACGAACGCTATCTGTTCCCCCTAAAGCCCACTCTACAAGGAAGATAGGGGCTTCTATGGCTTTTCTAGGAAACATACCACTAGATGACATCTGCAAAGCAGCGACATGGTCAACACCGCACACTTTCACAAAACATTACTGTGTAGATGTGCAAACCAAGCAACAAGCTAGTGTGGGCCAGGCTGTACTAAAAACACTGTTCCAAACAACTGCAACGGATGCTGGTGGTCGCCGCTAGGGTTGGGTACTGCTATATAGTCTATGCACAGTGTATAATTGCAGCTCATATGCCTCAAACGGAATATGCAACTTACCAGTATGCATCTGTTCTTGGCATGTAGAGCTGCAGATCTATACACGCCCACCCGCCTCCCCGGCTACCTGTATCCGTTGCAGTCTATCTTATTTAGATACAACACACATGGGTTTCTTTACTGTTATTACTACGCTCCATCTTTCCCTGCTGGCGAAAAACAATCTGAGGATGGAGCCGAAGCCCATGCGCAATACGAACCAAAGGAGGAGTCACCAACCTCGTGACTTCCAAAGACTTTCCAAGAGGAAAAACAAACTGCAAACATCCGGGCCCAACACCAGATGGCGATCTATGCACAGTGTATAGATCTGCAGCTCTACATGCCAGGAAAAGATGCATACTGGTAAGTAGCATATTCCTTATGGTGACGGGATGCACTCCTGGTTTTAGTGCTGATTATCCAATGTTATTGTTTCTTTAGCGTGCAGCTTGGTGAAGTGCCTTGCTTAAATGACACCAGAGTTAACGTGAACGTATTGAAATGGGGCTTCAATTCGCCCCAACCAAACTCACTGCATAAACATGATTCATTGGCAATAGTGTGTAATTTGTTCATCTACTCTTTTTCTTAAGTTTTCCTCAAACTCACCTGTAGCAGAAGAGGCAAGCTCTGACAGTGCGGACGGTGGGGAGATTCCTAGGCAAGATGGCATCTTGCATCCGACTAATCCCTTATGTCTGGTTTCATGTGAGACCAATTCAGGGATGGTTACAATTGCAATGGTCACAAGCAACTGGGAGTTGGGAGGATCTAGTGGTTGTCGTGCAGGAAATTCTAAAGGAAATGAAAAGGTGGAGCAAGTCGAACATAACTCAAGGTGTGGGATTTCAACAACCAACTCCATCAGTAACAATTACAACAGACGCCTCACATTTAGGCTGGGGTGCACATATGAACTCACTCAAAATCAGAAGAGTATGGCAGGATAAGGATGCTATTTTTCATATCAACATCCTAGAACTAAAAATAGTTTTCCTAGCCTTAAAAACCTTTCAGGGGCACATATTATTAGGGAAAACAGTATTGATTCCAACAGGCATTACAACAACAATGTTTTACATCAACAAACGGGGGAACACAATCCCTTCAGTTATCAAGTTTAGCATAGGAGATTTTGACTTGGGCAATTCAAAAGAGAATACATTTATTAGCAATTCATCTTCCAGGAAAGGACAACATGAAAGCAGACAAGCTAGGCAGACTGGCATCCTGCTCCCACGAATGGGAACTGAATCAGAACCTTCGTATTGAGAATGGCTCACAATCAATCTCTAGGGAATGCCCTGTCGATAGATTGCTCAGGGACATATACTTATGCCTTTCCCCCAATTCCACTGTTGTGGAGGATCATCATAAATGCAAGAGAAGCAACATAACATTAATTTTAATTGCTCCACAATAGGAAAATCAAACATGGTTCTCAGATTGAATTGAGATGGCACAGTTTAACTTAAAAAACTACCAATTCATCTAGATCTGTCATCAGGGTATTTCATCCAGAACCAGAGACACCGAGCTTAACAACATAACTCCTGAAGAATTTGACCACTTAAATCTTTCAGAAACAATTCTAACAGTTCGAAGAAAAGCAAGGAAACCAACAATGAGTCGACAATGTTAAAATATTTATCTAATTTAATTGACCATAAACTAGCATATGCTTCGTTAAAGGTACATTAATCTGCCGTCGCAGCTTACACAAGAGTGCGCATGAAAAAGAAGCTTCTTCACAGCTCCAGTTATCAGAAGATTCTTGGCGCCAAAAGGATCACTTCCCCAAAGAAAGTTCCAGCACCTGCATGGAACCTTAATCTAGTATTAACTCATTAATGAAAGAACCCTTTGAGCCTTCGCACAATGTCTCAAAAAAGATGCTCACTTTAAAAACAGCATTCCTGGTGGCCATACGATCTCTAAGGAAGGTGAGCGAATTGCAAGCGCTCACAATTCAAGAGCCATATATGCAAATCCATAGGGATATAAATGTAATGAGAACAGAACCACAATTTCATCCTAAGGTTGTTTCACAGTTTCACATAATGTAACATATTCGAAATTTCTAGTTTCTTTCAAAACCCAAAGGAACAGGCTGAAAGAGCTCTTCACACATTAGATGCTCGACAAGCAGTAATGTACTATATGGAGTAACCGAAGACATACAGGAAAACAAACCAGCTCTCTGTCTTCTACCCAGATACAAATATGAGCAAACCAGTGACTAAAAACAATGCCTAGATGGATCTCTGAGACTATTCAATTTGGGAATAATAAAGCTGGAGAAAAATTATCTTCAAAGCCAAAGGCTCACTCAACAAGGTAAAAAAGAGCAACTATTGCCTTTCTAGCAAACACACCATTCCAAAATATTTGTTTAGCTGCCACATGGTCATCAACTTATATTTTTACAAAGTATTACTGTATAGAGGTACAAATTTAATAAAGCAGCTCAGGTTGAACAGAAGATATTGAGACATTTATTTTCAAATATAAACCCATCTTCAACCCAACCACCACGCTTGGACTAATACCGCTACATAATCTATGCACAGGATGTGACTCCAGAAAATATTGATGCTGCAAAACAAATAGTGGAGGTGTAGTTTTACAGCTTGAAGAATTTTTTGAATTCACAAGCGAGCTACCTGCCTTCACCAAGAAGAAAAAAGTAACAGTAAAAAAAAGTAAAGAAAATATTTAAAGATGGCAACAAAAGGTGAGAGCTTCCAAAGGAGGAGGCACAACATCACAGGATGCACCAAATAGGCAGATCTGCTGGAGCCCAACAAAAAATAGGGAAAGGACTAAAAAACCAGACCGAAGATTGGAAAATTCCGGACCCAACCACTAGATGGGGGAATAATGCACACCATGTAAAGTCAGAAAATTCTTCAAGCTGCAAAACTACACCTACAGGTAAGAAACTATTTGTTCTTTCCAAACGCATATGGACTCCACGTCTGGGGGCACAACAAAATCATTATGAAAGAAATATCTGCGTGCATGGGTGCCACTTTTATGCAACTCAATTTTTCACTTCCAAAGCGGAATAGAGTCTACATGGAGTTGCACTACACCACATACCGGCACGCAGGAGCTTTGCTTTTGAGTTTGCGAATCCAGTCTGGTTCCTGGGTATATTCACAAGGTGAGAAATCTGTAGTTAGTGTAACCACCAGATCGAGCATTACCTAAGGTAAGTAACTTGTTCAATTTTCACACCACTGTGCCTGTGTCTCGACAGGGGGAGTGCATTTGCAGTCTGAGGAAGACACCGCCAGCCTATCACAAAGGAAACCACCATTATGTGCAGTAGACACATGTGGAATCTAGTCAACCCAGCATTCATCAGTCCATTCTTAACTTACCCAGTACAAAAAGGGAGCAGACATCTTTCATTGATGCCCAGAGATGAAGACAAAGGACCCATCCTGGAAACTGAACAGGCCTTAGACAGTAGAGAGCCGGTAGACAGTCTAACCCCTGAGTTAAATCACCCTTCTGCCACTGTCAATAACCATATAGCTTGGAACGGATGGTGATAACCTCACTCACTTGAAATTAGGGTACACATTGGATGTACCACTGGCATTAGAGACTAGTTCTGAGGCTGGCTAAAAACATAAAATAGAAGGAGAGACTCCACTGGACTTGCATGATTGTCAACCTCACAGAGGAAAAACGTAATAGGGCTGTTTGGCATAGCTTACCAAAGTGAACTAGGGGATTTTCGTTCCAACAGCTGAGAAGAATGAGGCTTACTTTTAACTGGCTGTTGCTTGGTTGTTTCTTCATCGGGTTCTGATTGGACTTTGATTAATTTATGGCTCTCAGCCCCTCCTATAGCATCATGAGCTTTGCTATGGGAGTTTTTCTAGAATAAGCGGTCTGCAGGAAGTAATCTACTTTAGCAAAGCAAGTTGCTTACTTTCCTTCAATAGTGCATTTACTGATCGATCCACTGGCAGATTCACCATATCCCGCTTGCTTCCTCTTATATGAGGATTATTATGTCCTTTATGGATCTTTTTGACGTAATAATTGTAGAGGGGTACAATTAGGTGGATCTGACATAACAAACTGACTTAGTGTCCCTGTGTATGAATGTGTAAGATCTTCAAGTAGGGTAAATGTTTCCATCAAAAAAACTAAGTAATATACTTTTTTCAAAAACCTCAGAGTTGGGAAAAGCAAAATATTACTGCTAAATTGTCAACTAGACTTGAACTTTTTTTTTGCCTTGTTTAATTGTTCTTTCTGAAATATTTTTACAGTGTGGACCATATTCTGAGACGGCAGAAATCTGTACAGCGCCTGGTCCTCCTGATCAATGCGGAAGACCTTTACTTAGCTGTAAGAATGCAACATGTGTGGCTGTAGCTTGGGAAGTAAGTGATAAAAATTATCTTAAAATCTTGTTGCATTACAGTATATTTGACATGTGTTCCCAAGATATACCTTTGCATTCTGTTAAAAACTATATGCTATCACCTGGGAACTTATTTTTGTTCACTGGAAGCAAGAACATTGACTATATTTAGAAATGCTCGTATTGGACTGCAAAAGAAACACAAACAATGGATGGAATGAAGAGCAAATCAAACATTCACCCCCAATCAAACATTCACCCCCAATCAAGAGATCTGGGATAAATCCATTCTTTTGCTCATCATGCCACCCCAGTTTAGACCCAGCCATATGCAAATCAGTCTTGACCCCTGTTCCTCATGGGAAATGTCCAGCCGGAACTGCCAAGCCAGGTACTCCTTCCTGGGACCGGTTTCGGGACATCGCCCCTCATCAGCAAGGATAGCCTGAATCCATTGGACCTCAGCTGGCAGAATGAATGGCAGGCCGTACATTTACTCTTAATCCCACCATCAAACAAGGTTTTGCTGCGTGAATCTTTTGTGTATTCACATGCTGTGCATTATTCCACCATCTAGTGGTTGGTTCCGGAATTCTTTTTTATAGTAGAGCTTTTTCCTCTTTTTCAGACCATGTTATTTGGTCTCACCTACAGGTAGCCTTAGCTGACCATTATTCACGGACCTTTTGTTGGCAATTGCCCCACTGATATTGTGGACAATAGCTTCAGTGCTTTTTAGGTCGAGCGTAGAGTAGCGCGCAGGCGCTGCTTGCTCGACTTTTAGTAATGGGCTTTAGAAAGCTCACCACACGCTTGTGTGTGTGGTGATGTTTTTCTCCCAGGCTATTGGGCTTTGTGTGCGTCTTTCTAAAAGACAGCATGCAATTGGGCAAAGGCGGCCGCATGTCCCGCCTTTGCTCCGCCCACGGCCTATTGCTTGCGGTTACCCGCACAGGCCACATCTGTTTTTATTTATCGAGCCCAAACACGGGCGCGATAATTGAAAACAAATCGCTTGCTGTGGCGCACGCGCACCACTCATTTCTTCTTGATTTCTTTCTTTATCCCCTCCCCAGAGAAAAGTGGTGGCATTACAAGGTTATTTTCCAGTTGCTGTCTCAGTGTTTGAAACAAGGCAGTTCTGGTTCGCCTTTGTAGTTCTTAATATATAAAACTGAGAAGGAGCCCCTTATAAACTGTGTGTGATCTCTCATTTAAGGGCTGAACGTGAATCCGTCTAACTATTTGTATGATTTCTCCATCTGATCCCTGACTCTGAAATCCAAAACAACCAACTCGCTACAAGTTCGCAACATGCATTGCCTGTTACAGCTGCAGGTGATATATTTAGTTTGGCGCGGGTGGGGCTGCATTCTGCAGAGCGGGGCTGAGAGAGAAGGAGACCTCTTTGAAGACATCATATGGTTCTCGTTTGGACTGCGTTCAGGAGCCCTGCGCGGCCGGCGGCACGGTGGGAACCTGCCCAGCAATGCACCACACACTACCTGCAGGGCCGGAGGCACGGAGAGATGGGGTGGCAGCTCTACCACCACACAGTGCCTGCATGCGCCGGTGGGAGTTGGCACACCGACACACACTTCCTTCCTGCATATGTTTGCTGGCCCAGGTCTGTTACCACACACTACCTGGACAGGCCGTGCCAGGGAAAGCTGGTCTGACTCTGTCCCCCCACATTCGATACCTGCACGGAAAGGGGTCCCCGCATTATAATTTTACCTACTTTAAGCCTGTATAAAGACACCACCCCGCCGGCAGAGCCGAGCACAATAGCAATGACGAACACGTTTGCCCTTTGTGCAGTGTCCGGGTCACACATCAGCCGCCCTACTTCACCTGCTCCCTGGCCCCCCAAAAGTGCCAACGCTGCCAAGCAGATCAAGGGCTGTGCCCCTCGGTGTCAGGTCCACTGCCAGCCCGTGTCAGATGAAGCTCGCTTTTGCTCGCAGCGCACCGATTTTACATGCCTTGTTATCTTTGGCTCGCCTCGGGTGCCACATTCGTTTGGTGGTTTTCACGTTGGCATGCCCTTGTAATATTTTTGGCAGAACTCCGATTAATGATCTTGCAGCCCTATCAGTCATATTTTGACATCTAGGTGATGTTTTTAATATTTTTGCTTCCTCTTTAGCAACATTTGGGTATGTACCCATGTAATGCTCTATACGGACACACATATTTAGACACACAACAGGCACTGGGGTTGCCTCTTAGGGGATATAGGGGTCCGTGTCTACTCCGAAGATGTGCAAGTGTTGCCGTTTCCCACAGGAAATGCTAAATCGGTTTATAACTAAAATGGTAGAAAACATGACTAAAACCTAAGTAGATCACAAGGGGTGCCTTGCACAAGTGATGCAGTCTGCTGCACTAAACGGGGCATTTCAAAGGCAGTCGTCTACTGCACTAGCATGCCACTGTCTGTCGACAGAAGCCTACTCCATTAAAAAATGCTGCTCTATGCAGGTTGGTGTCTACTGCACTGACCACACGCTGTGTGCATGCAGGTGTCTGCTGCACTACCACTGTGCGCATGCAAGTGCCTGCTGCACTAGCCTGCCGCTGTGTGCATACAGGTGCCTGCTGCACTAGCGTGTAACTGTGCGCATACAGGTGCCTGCTGCACTACTACTGCGCGCATGCAGGTGTCTGCTGCACTTCTACTGTGCGCATGCAAGTGTCTGCTGCACTTCTACTGTGCGCATGCAGGTGTCTGCTGCACTACCACTGTGTGCACACAGGTGCCTGCTGCACTATCACTGTGCGCACGCAGGTGTCTGTTGCACTATCACTGTGCGCACACTGGTGTCTGCTGCACTAACACTGTGTGCACGCAGGTGTCTGCTGCACTATCACTGTGCGCACGCAGGTGTCTGCTGCACTATCACTGTGCGCACGCAGGTGTCTGCTGCACTATCACTGTGCGCACGCAGGTGTCTGCTGCACTATCACTGTGCGCACGCAGGTGTCTGCTGCACTATCACTGTGCGCACGCAGGTGTCTTCTGCACTACCACTGTGCGCACGCAGGTGTCTGCTGCACTATCACTGTGCGCACGCAGGTGTCTGCTGCACTATCACTGTGCGCACGCAGATGTCTGCTGCACTATCACTGTGCGCACGTAGGTGTCTGCTGCACTATCACTGTGTGCACGCAGGTGTCTGCTACACTGACCACACGCCGTGTGTGAGCATGTCGATGCCTGCCGCACTAGTATGCCCCTGCGTATGTAGTTTCAATAACAGACCACTGTGTGCAGGCATGTGTGTTTTCCATTAGCATTTCACTTTGTGTAGCCACATCAGCATGTTACAAGGACAACTTTCGTACGCCATATTCGCACACTTGTGCAGGCAGGTGCCTGCTGCCCCTACCTTCCACTGCACAGGCAGGTGTCTACATCGCTAGCCGGCCTCCGTACGCAGGCAAGCGCCTCTGACCCCACCATGTGCCAAGTGCAAGAAGCTATCCAACGCGCACAGCCCGCGTGAAACCAGCAGTCGTCTCCCCTCGGGTCTGCAGTGAGTAAACAGGTACCAACTCTTCTCTGGGTCAGCGTTAGGAAAGCGGTGTCTGCCTCCCTAACGCACACCCCTTGGGGCGACAATCCTGTCCGAGACCCGCTACAGCCAGAGGAGGCTAGCCCGTCCTCTCAGCCGTGCCCCGTAGCACCACTTGCTGCCCCCAGTGGGCTTCTAAGTGCACTTACGTGTGTACTCACAAATGCGCGCACTTTATGCAAACATAAGCCCACTCTCACGGCGCCCTCTCCTTGTCTCCTCATGTGCCTGATGCTTCCTCAAATGTCAGGACTTATGCATGTGCTGCCCGGTGCCTGCATCCCTGCGCCCCACACCTGTGCCAGCAGGAGCCCTCGCCTGCCCTGTGCCAACAGCCTCCCACCTCCCCGGCAGGTGACTGGAGCTCCCGTGCCCCCCACCCCATGCTCAGTCCAGCATATTTTCCTTTACGGTGAGTGGGCACCTGCTACCCTAGATGTACTTCCGTGTGACCCCTCTGTGTGCAGGCAGGTGAGTGTTGCACTGCTGCTCTGCTCGTGTGGAGTAGAGAACCTGCCCCCCCGACCACCAGTGTGCAGTTAGGTGTGCCCACCGCTAGTGCCCCTGCGTGAGCAGTCCGGTGCCTGCACTGCCAGTGCCCCCTCTGTGTGCCTGACTCTCCAGTGTTCCATCCATGAGCAGTCCAGTGTTTGCACCTTGTTCCCCCCCTTCCAGTGCCGGCAGGTGCCTCCCCCTCCTCCCTAAAGCCCTATTCAAGTCCAATCAAGTGTCTGGTCTTCGCAGTCTTACTCCTGTGGAGGCAGATACCCCCTTACCCCCTCATAGTCTCCTCCATGTGCAAGCAGGTGCCTGCAGAGTGCATTCATCCGATCTCCCATCGCTGCTATCCGTCCTTTATTCCTTTCTTTCACCGTCTTGCTGGCACCTTCCACCGTTCCTTCGTCTTTCACTTCCTCCTTCCCACCTGTACATCCCTTTACCTCCCCTTCCCTAACTCTCTAATTCACTCCCTTCCAAAGCCCTTCTCTTCCAATTCCCTCTCCTCTCCTCATCACTCTTCCCTCCCCTCCTCTGCCCTCCCCTATCCTCCCCTATCCTCCCCTTCCATGCCCTTCCCATCCTTCCCTTCCATGCTCTTCCCATCCTTCTCCTAACCTCCCAGCCCCCCTTCCCTACTCTTCCCTTCCCATCATAGATGGGGCACTCAAGCCTCGACACAGCATCTCCCCATGCGCACAAAGCGCCTCTTCATTCATACAATCACTTTACAACGCACCCTACTGGAAGACCTGCTTTCACCACCTCATTTTAGAAGAACTGTTTTCAAGAATGCACAGCGTCTCTCAGCTTGGGTTATGGACTCCGTCAGTGATATGTCATATGTGTGATCTTAACAGCAGTCATCCACAAGAAGACGCGGTCTCAAGACGCCTGTATTGACATCTTGATGAAAGCAGGCTTTATTATGCGGCACCCTTGTTTGGTGTAGGCTTGCAGATGGCCTCCTCGTGTAACCAATGTTTCTGAGATACAAAGAGAGAGGACAACTTTTCCACATCTCAAATTTAAAAGAAAAAAAAACCTCATTAACGTTCTTACCATACAATTACGCCTTCTTGTATGTCCGTATATCAGGAGCCGTCTGGTTGCACGGTTTCTCCATTCCCACTGAATACAAATAAGTCACGCATTTGTAGACTAAAAACAGAAAGGAGTTGTTACCCCGGGGTGTAGCTTTGTATCTCTGACGTGCTTAGATTCGGCTCAACAGCTGCGTGAAGCGTAGCACGCATCACTCCAACTTTATCCTAATGCAGCAGACACAAGACATAGCTTGAAGCCTTATCCCAGTAATATCAGGTGAATGGTACCGCCTCCCCCGTGAATGGAACAGTCCAAGTATAGCCAAAGCAAACAAGAGAGCAGAGCAAAACCATAACTAATGCTATCTGGAAAGCTACACTCATTTTATTAGGGGACGTCCAAGTAGGTCAAGAGACAAATCAAGCCATGTTTGTTAAAGTAAAGAGAGCCGGAAGTAGTGTTTCAGAAATACCTAAACCATAAACATTCAGCAAAAACGCGGGCAATAACACAATGAACAAGCATTGGCATAGCTAATAGGTCTCGTTTTTGGGACCTTATAAGTATTTAGTTATGCTGCACAATATCCTTGGTGCAACAACATCAACTGTTACATGGCTAAACACTTATAAGATCCCAATGGCGGGACCTATTGGCTATGCCAATGCTTGTTGCCTTGGTTTGCGCTATAGAATTCCACATGCAAACATACATACCTGGAATACCAGTACTTGTAGTGGCCTCTGGGTCAGCCCATTGTTATTATTGATTGTCTTTCTTGTCAATCTTAATTGCTTGCTATTTAATGACTTGACTTCCTCTTCTCATGTTTGTCCCTACCCTGGAGCATAGCTTCTTTGCCATCCTTTTGAGTTGACATGTATCCGTGTGCTGCTAAGATTTACAAACAATTTTTTGTTGTTTTTGACATTTTATGGGGAGTGCATGCCTTTTCCTGTTCTCTTCCCTCCTCTTCTTTGTGCTTCTTCCCCATTCATTCTTCCAGCCCGGTGTGCTCTTCGTGTTGTTCTGCCACCCCACCTCTCAACCACTAGCTCGTTTTTACCTTCCCCCTCCCCTGTCCTGCCTGGATTTTTTTTTATAAACTCCTCACCTTTTTGATGCTTTTCCAGCTCTCTCTACTCGCCACCCCTGCTCACTGGTGCTTTTTACTTGCTCGCCTCACCCCTCACTCCTCCGTTGCTTACCTGCCCTTCCTGTTTTTTCATTTTATTTAAAAAAAAAAAAATGCTTTCATAGGGCAGGGTGCTGCTCTTTATCACATACCTTCTAGTTTATTTTATTTATTTTTTATTTGTATTAACAGCTCCAGGTTTGTCCACCATCTTGAAATGGCATATTTAAAAAGTCAGCAAAAGGGGCACTGCATCATTGATTTAGGTCTGTAAATGCAGGATTACAGCTATGACTGCATGGGTCATCATGCTTGGGCCGCCATAGTGTAATGACACATGTGTGCGTGCTCATGTTGCATGTGTGCACGGTGTGTGATGTTGCATGCACGCATTTGCATCATCGTGCTAGCCTTTCTTTTCTCTTAATAACTAATTTTTTTACAACCCGCTTAAAGTTAATGAGAAGTACATCTGAATGTCTGTAATTAGATGACATCTGCAGATAAATTCTCAAAAGTCTCACAACATCCAAAAGATGGTGTAATGAATCGGAATGTGAGGAGGAGCTACCACTTAAAGAAGAATTATGTTCCTTATGAAAGAGAGAATCAACATTTGGAAGGAAATGAGGATCCAAGGTTAAAAAAATCCTATCTGCTAATATGTTAATGAATTGGGTGGAGACAGAGCAAAGTCCCTAGTTTACCTATTCTTCTTGCTGTAGTGATTGCTTCAAAGAAGAAAACTGGTATGGCCAAACATTTCACTGAGACCACTTCGAGTGAATCAAAAGTAAATCCCAAGAATGGAAAATAACACTCTTTCTAAGACTTCATAGTTACGAAACCTAGAAATTATACTTTCTACAGAGACAAAGTGATTCCATGTGGATTTAAAGGCTTTAATTTAGGGCCATTCAAGTCTCAAAGTAGTTATTAGATGGATCCCTCTGCCCACTATGTTGAAGGAGGCACCAGTAGATAGGAAAACTGCAAGACAAAGAGCCTTCCTTATGAACTCTGATAATTCAGCCTCCAGACCAATAGTTTTATCTGCCGGTAGGTTGATAACTGAAGGAGAGGATGACTCGACAGAGGAATAATCTTCTCTTTCTCCACTGCAAGAGACCAGAGAACGTCAAAAAGCATTGGCATAAGCTAAGATCTATGGTCTTTGTCAGTGCTTGTTAAATTTGACTATGCTGATATCCAAACCTTTGTTTGTTTATTAAACAAGGTATTATTTTTATCCACAAGAACATGGTGGGAGGTATTACAAAAATTTGTGATTTGGAATTTCTTAAAGTAGCCAGAGTGCAAACACACAAATAATAATCCAATATTTTTTTTCCTTTAAAAATCATGAAAGGTATGTGTTACTAAAATTGCTTTCAAAGGATAATAATGTTCCTCTTCAAATCTCCCGTGGTGCCAGAATTGAAATAAAAAAAACTAAGAATGCACACAGATAGGCAACAGGTGACACGGGAAACCTGGATTTGTGTCACCGCCTGATAAGAGTATCTTCTCTATGTGGTCACCACCGTCTGTCTAGGTCACCAGATCTTCATTTCAGTGTATCCACACTCAAGGTTGTTTGTGGATTGGGATTTTATCTGAATGTTTTTGTTTTGAGCCTTTATCTTTGTTTTTGATGTTTTTTTTTAACGGGATATCTCCTTAGTTGTAGTTGAAGTCATCTTTCAAAACTAGGTACAACATATCAGACTCGTATCTATGACTGCTGTATGTAGTACTTGGAAGGAAGAGAATAGGAGTCTTCACACAAACTCCTCCAGATACGAGGAGGCATGGTTGATTTTCTTGCTGAATCCCTGGGTACCAGGATCATTTTAAAGTGGCGTGGATAAATGCACCACACAAGCTTCACAGGGAATGTCTAGTCTTTGGAGATTTTTAACATGAACGATGTAATGATATGCAACAGTGTGGACCCAGAGCATAACCTCTTCATGCACATTTCTCGAGCAGAATAAAACCTGCTTATGGAATGTGCACCTCCTTTTCCAGGAAGAAAAGGAGGTGTAGTCACCCTTCCTTTTTAAGACCTATGCCGGCATCTCAGAAAGAGCAACATCTTTTAAGTGAAGCACAGAGGTGGCACCAGCAAGGGTTACATCACCCATTGTAATCAAAGCTGCAAAACACATTTAATGTGGTTGCCTTGAAGAAGTATTGTTGGTGTTTCTGAAGACATGGAGGGAATTTATCTCGGATCAACAGGTTTTTCAGATAATACAATTTGTTTACTCCCATATGTGAGAAAATGCCATCTTTCTTGCATGGTATGCCCCCACTTTTTGCTAAATTGCTGAATGTACTTTGACTGAGTGTACCCTGGACTCCTGCCAATCAGGTGCCCAGGGCCTATGTTCCTTCCTTAAAACACACAAACTCCAAATTGGCCTACCCTGGCCACATGTCAGCCCCTAGTAAATGGTACCCTAGGTACCCAGGGCATTGTGACCAGGGAAGGCCCCTAAGGGCTGCAGCACTCATTGTGCCACCCTTAGGGGCCCTGTACCCTTACACACACACACACACACACTGCCTTTGCAGGCTGAGTGTCTGGGTGCAGGACAAAATGAAGAGTCGACATGGCACACACCTCTGTGTGCCATGCCCAACACCCACACTGCCAAGGCATATGTCAGTCACCCCTCTGGCTGGGTGCCTTATGCCCATGGCGTGGGCACAGGAGCAGGAGCCCTGTGCCCCTACAGTACCCAGGTCCATTCCCGGGCACTGTAAGTGCAGTGCTGCCATTTAAGAGTACATGGTGCTGAGAGCTCGTCAAACACGAGCTCCACAGCACCATAATGGCAACACTAAAGACTGGGAAGTTTGGTATCAAATTTCTCAGCACATTAAACCCACACTGATGCCAGTGTGAGATTTAATGTACCAAGCACCCCAGAGGGCATCTTAGAGATGCCCCCTTACAACTAACCTACAATCCACGTCTGCTCTGAGGCTGCCCAGGCTGCCACACAGCAGACACGTTGCTGGACCCCTGGGTGTGAGGGCCCCTGCTCTCCCGGGCCTGCAACAATGCACATCCGGGGAGAGGTGATAAATCTCCTCCCCCAGGATGAGCAAAGGGAAGCTTCAAAGGCCTGCCGCCTCTAGGAGTTTTCCCAGGCCACTGCAACCCCCCACTCTGGCGGGAAGCTTGGCCGGAAACCCCATACAAGGACAGGGGATGTGCCAGCCCGCCCACCCCGCCCCTCAGGTGGGGGAGGCGAGGTGAAGCACATCTCCGGGCTCTCGCCATCTTGAAGATGGGAGGCCCTACCCTATCAGGATTAGGCTACTGCCCCCCTCCCACAGGAGAGGGGCAGGATAGGGGGTGTACCCACCCCAGGACAGGGACCCATTGGTCCCTGACCTTCACCTACCTGTAACGCCCCTAAATCTAGTATTTAGGGGCACCCTGAACCTTCCTTCCCCAGATCCCAGATTCGAAACTACAAGAAGAGCAAGAAGAACAAAGACCTGCCCTGCAGCTGCTGAAAAGAGGAAGACACCAACTGCTTTGGCCCCAGCCCTACCGGCCTGTCGACCCTCGAACCTGCTCCTGCTCCAATCCGGCATCTCTTGTGGCCATCAATCTCAGAAACCCTGGAGGACCTGGCTACCTTTGAACTCTGATTCCCTGGGACTCCCATGAGTAGAGGCTCTACTCAGAACCTACCTTTCACCCCTGGCAGCAGCCCGGAACCGCGATCCCAGCCCACTCTGCACCCGCCAAGTCTGGCCGGTGCCGGAGTGAACTAAACCCACGAGGACGACCCCACGGCGACTGTGACCCCGAGTCCGGCACCCAAGAACCCCCTCGACTATCCTGAAGAAGCTTGCAGCCTCAGAACTGAGTGCCACCCCAACCGCGATCAACAAGAGGGTAAGATTTCCGACATCAAAAGGCACCCCTGCACCCGGCGCCCCACGGCCCTCTGTGCCCAATCCCGGGGTACCTACCTATCCTTCAACTACCCAACTTACCCCTCGAAGTGGTGGTGGCACCCGAAGAGTCCTCGTCCCCGAGCCTGCAGCCTTTTTCCAAACCGGAGATTTCCCATAGAAATCAATTGAGCGCCCGACGGCTCAAAAGCACCCTGCAGCCAGCCGCCCGAGTGGCCCTGGCAGTGAAAACTCTACTCCAATCTACTTCCCCACTTGCCCTGAGTAAGTGACCAGGAGCCCAGCTCCCACAGCCACGTGGCTTGCCAGACAGCAGCCACCAACCAAGGCCCCCCTATCCCTCATGGGTTAACATTGGGCCTAACTCTCTCTGCACCCGGCCGTCCTGAAACCGCTGAGGGTGAACTAACTGTACCTACCTGACACTGGAGGACCCCTGAGTCTATGCCCAGAACTTCAACTCTGCCAGTCGAGTAATTACCCTTAAACCGCTAACTTCATTTTCCTCATAGGGTAACATTGAATGGCTTTTGCTTGAAAATTCTTCCAAGTGTGGACTTTTCAAAACTTCAAATAATCACCAAAAATCAGCCGAGTGACAAAAACGAATTTACCCACCTGCTCTTAGGTGAGCTCTGGATCTTGGTGCCCAGCACTGACTCTGAAAAGTACCCACAACTATACTTACCTTTAACTCATTTTTCTTCCATAGGAAACCATTGACTGCTTTTCTGTGAAATTTCTTCTGTGTTGATTTCTGCAATTTCTAAATATTCCTCAAAAATCGTATAACATCTGAAAACGTAATTACTTACCTGTTTTGGATAAATGTCCCAGTACTGAGTCTAGACACCCAGTACTGGATTACAAAAGTAACGATAACCTACTGTACCTGTAACCTACATTTCCTTCCATAGGGAATCATTGATTGTTTGCTCTGAAATATTTTCTAAGTGCTCACTTTTGAAATAGCTAAATATTAGTTAAAAATCATTACAGTACCAAAGTCGACTTTCAACGGCTGATTCTGAGAACTGACCCAAGACTGGATCTAGGATCCAAACCTGGAATTACAAAAGTAATCTACAAAGTAATCTGTTGCATATAATCTGAATTTATCATTGAGCTCAATGTATTGTGTGTAGAAATAGAGTTGCCTACTGCAACTATTTGTAACTGTTTACTAAAAAGTCAATTGCATATACAAAAGTATTTTTATGAAGCCTCTCCTGTCGAGAAAGTATATTTTAATTCCAAGTGTTGGTTCTAAAATAAAACAAGCATATCTTTTTTATATACAAACCATTGGCCTAGAGTTCAGTTATTGAGTGTGTGGAACTATTTGCTGACTGAGTGTGTACAACAAATGCTTTACACGTCCTCTGATACTGCCTTACTGCTCGACCAGGCTACCACTTTGGAGAGTAAGGTTATATCTAACTTTAACCTCTGTTAAACCCTTGGGGTCTGTGGTCTCTGTACACCCTGTACCTATTAAGGAACAGTATATACAGAGCCACTTTCTCACATTCCCATATCCATCAGCGAGATGTCATAAGTGCTCCCACTATACCTGATCCGTGTCCCTGTGCCTACTAGGATGACTCCATGCTTTGCGGGAAAACTTGAGCTGATTCCTTGGCAAGAAAGGCAAGTGAGCATTATGAAAAATCCTTCTGATAGAGACTTCTAACCGCAGATTCTTCACCTTGTAAACTTCCCCAAGCACCAATTGGATTCATAATCTTTCGAAGCAGTTCCCACATGCGTTGGCAGTTGGCGATGGTGCACCTTTACATCAGGTCCATCTAGCCCTGAGTGTGACGCTCTTGAATCATGTCACATCCGACAGTCATTATTTCTTTCAAATGTCTGCAGTGTGCGGATATGTCACCCCCTAAGACTAGTGGTTTTAAACAGTGTCATGATTGTAACCGACAAATATCAGTGGCGGACACCCACGAAGCTTGTCAGAGGTGTCTTACTCCAAATACGACTTGGAGTTGTCACTGCTGCACCAAGATGAACAGGAAGACCATCCGCAACCGAGAGGTAAAGCTCACTGTCGCCAAACTTTGCAAGTCAAAGAAGTGATCCTGGTCATGGGTACGGACCCACTCCCATAACCAATTATCATAAAGGTCACGGAACTCAGATAAGTCCAAAAAGGTCCCACAAAAAACACAACTCTAAATATAGTTCACCCTTATTCTGCCACTTGGAGTTGTCATATGCTCCAACCACCTCTAGGCCACGGAGCTGTTCCTCCCACCCTCCACCTAATCCATTTCAATGCTAATCCTGCTTCAGCTCTAGCCCGAAAGGTAAGCAACCCAACAACATCTCCAGCAGCGCATTCAAGCTCCATGGATCCGAGGATGCCCCCTGTTTGTTCTCTATTGTCTGATCCATCTTCGCTGCCAACCGTTCCAATCGACCTCGAAAATGTTACCACCTTTTTTTTACTTCAGCCCTGCCTGCACCTCACACATTGCCTCCCTCAGGGCCACACACTATGCCACATTTGGTTCAGGGCCCACTCCTCCAGCTTGAATGTCGGCGCCTGTATCTTTATCACTGGTGCAGGAAATGGAGCCAGTAGTATTGTCAGACTCTGAGACACACTCTATGGCCCTGAACTTGATGGTATGCCCACTCAGAACTGGACTCTTACTCCCCACAGTATCATGTTCGAGGCGATGATGGGGACAGCGATGACCTCGAGGCAATCTTTTTGATAACCTCCAGGAGGCCAGTAGTCTGGATACTTCCCCAGACAGTGGTCTTTCCTAACCAAACCCAGCTATGGCTACTGAGGAGCCGCCTCCTCAACAGTTAATCGAAGACTGGAGGAGGTTCTTGACTTTACCTACCCAAGAAGCCAAGACCATTTGTTGGGAAGTACCTATTTTCGACATGGTTAGCTCACACTTTTTGCCTGGAAAATGATGTAGTTTCGACAGGAAGTGCACAGGGTCCCTGCCAACCAGGTCCCCTGTTCCAGATCTCCTGGTCCAAATCTCCTTCCCTAAACTATACCTGTCGTTTTCACAATTTGCACCCCTTTAGCTCACATCTAATCCACTAGTAAAAGGTACTCCTGTTAACAAGGGCCTTGTGGTTAAAAAGGGTCCCTAAGGGCTGCAGCACAAATTGTGCCACCCTAAAGGACCCCTCACCGAGCACATGCACCCTGCCTGTCTTGGTGCAGATAAACTGAGGAGTCGACATGACGCACATCCCTGTGTGCCATGCCCATAGACATTGCATGAGATATAGGTAAGACACCCCTCTAGCAGGCCTTAGTCTTAAGGCAGGGTGCACTATATCTCCTGTGAGGGCATATCTGCAAGAGCAGATATGCCCCTGCAATATCCTTGTTGATTCCTAGATATTGTAAGGGACTAGGGAAGCCATAGTAAGTACATGGGCTGGACACTCGTCATTATGTGTTCCCCAGCTCCATGATGGCTTCAATGAAATATGGGAAATCTGATAGAGACATCTAGCCACGGATTCCTTAACCTTTGAATTCTCCCCAGGCTGCAGACTGGATCCCGAAATTTTTCAGCAGTCTCTGTGCCCGGCGGGGGATGGCGCTTTGTGACCCAGTGATGCTATTGACTCCGGTTGGGATGTAAAAAAAAGTCATACAAGTCCCCTCTGGCGCGCAGACTTCAGTTTCTTCTTTCCCACGCTGCAACGTGGATCTGGAGAAGAGTTCCCAGGCTGCTCTTTCTGGCCTATTTCTAAATTTTTTGTCGGTTGGGAACAACATTTTTTGTCGGTTTGGAACAGTGTGCCTTTTGACCATGTCATCCGGCTTTAAGCCTTGTGGGTCTTGTAAAGGACAAATGTTGGCTACAGAACTGTATTCTGTTCGTATGTGATGTTTGGGAGAACACCACAACTCCAAGGATTGTGGCTCCTGCCAGAGGCTGTAGCCAAAGGCGGTCAAGGAACGCCGTATGAAGTTACTGGGCCACGTCTGTCATGGTCCTCGGAGACTTCACGGCCTCAGTCTTCACCTTCCAAGCTGGAGGTCCATTCATGGTGCCATTCTAGGACCCGAAGCCGATCTCGGGTAAGTCGCTATTCAGAGATGACCAAAGGTAAATGCAGGTGTTTGAAGTCGGAGCACCCCCGACTTCTCTGTGTGGAGACTCCGTCTCCAATGGTTCCTTCCGCTCGGCGGTTGAGGATGCTGTATACGACTCCATAACACAACGTGTATTTGTATAGTGCACATCTACCCAAGGGTATCTTGGCGCTGAATAACAGATGCTTATTGTTACCCAACTCAAGGGAATTCATTTAATCGACCTCAGAAGGATGATGAGGCTGAGTGGACCTGCCAGGATTAGAACCTGTGCCCATGAGGTTAAACACAGGCTCCTACAGTGGACGCATTAGTCCACTAAGCCTCCAGACCCGACTCCACCCCGCGTCTCCCTGTCGTTTCGGAAGCCGGAGCATTGATGTCCCAGATGAGGGAGTATTATAACTCTACATCTCATCTTTGTACTCCCGCCTTCCTCTGGTGCGCCCTCGGAGCCCATGGAGGTGAGTGGAGCTATGCCGGAGGGTTCACCCTCAGTGATGCCATCTGAGTCATTGGATCGGCACCGGTTGGCGTTGACTAAGTCTGCTTTAGCACTGGTGCACAGCTCTTTGGGGACTCCACCTTCAACATCTGTTCTTGATCAGCCGAGTTTGACATTGACATCACCGGCATCCATCGAAGTCACTCCACTTCTTATCGACATCAAAGCGTCACCTTCTCAGCGTCGATCGGCGTCTAGTACAGAGTCGACAGAGCAAACTGAAGGGAATGTGGTGTTTTCACTCCCTCTCATGGTGAAACTTCTGGGAGTCACCTTGTGGAGGGTGTTACAAGGGAGTCTGGGCCTTTTCAGACTACTTCTGAGATTATCTCACCTTGTAGGAAGCTAGGTTTCTTTTGCAGTAAGCCCCCACCTTTTGCCAGATTTCTGATGCACTTTGCCTTGATGTGCCCTGGTTCCCTGCCAATAAGGTTGCCAGGGCCTGTGTTCTTTCCCAAAACAGTACATTGGTACTCACAATAGGCACCTCTGGCCACATGTAAGTCCCTTATAAAAGGTACCATGGGTACCCAGGGCACTGTGACCAGGGAAGGCCTCTAAGGGCTGCAGCACATATTGTGCCACCCTTGAAGTCCTGTACCTTAACACACACACTGCCATTGCAGGCTTTGTGTTTTGGTGCAGAAAAAAGTGAAGAGTTGACATGGCACATATACTTGTGTGCCATGCCTGCAACCCACTGCCTATGCTCGAGGTAGGACAACCCTCTAGCTGGGTGCACTATACCACTGGTGAAGGTACAGTTGCATGAGTCCTGTACCCCTACAGTGTCTAAGTCTATTCTTAGACATTGTAAGTGCAGTAAAGCCATAAAAGAGTATATGATCTGGGAGTTTGTCATTACAAACTCCACAGCACTGGCTTTACTGAATTCTTATCTTATCTTATCTTAAGTGCAATTTATAGAGCGCGCTGACACCAAAGGCTTCCTGGCGCTTTAAGACAGAGTAAGTGAGGGAAGTTTGGTAGCAAACTTCTCAGCATAATAAACCCAAACTGATGCCTTTGGGGGATTTATTATACAATGCACTCAGAGGGCATCTTAGAGATGCCCCCTGAAAAATGACCAGCCTCTGGTGCGTTTCCTGACTGGTAAACACCAGCCTGCCACCATAAGACATGTTTCTGGACCCCTGGCATGGGAGCCTTCGCTCCCTGGGCTCGTGTTTTCAGCAAGTGGTCTGTAAGCACAAACAGAATTTCCTATGTAAACTAAAATAGAAAACTCAGCTTTTTTCCATCCACCCACTCCCCGGATCTCCCAGCCCAGATCTACATGAAAATTGGCTTGGTGTACCCTAGTTGAGTACTCCCAAGTGATTGCCAGATCTGAGCAAATGGGTTCAAAAGTTATAGGCAAAAAAAATGCCTTTTGAATTTAAAGTGTGCTGCACCATAGGGGTGTTTTAATCAATATATATAAAATGTTATTGTTAATCTTGCATTGCTAGATATTAAAATGTTTAATGAAATATTTCACATGTATTTTTTTATAAAGTGAATTTCTTTTTTTATTTCATTTTATTTTAGAGTCCTTTGTGCAATGGTTCTGAAATTACAGAATATAGACTGGAATGGGGTCAAATGGAAGGATGCATGCAGATAATTTATTCTGGCCCATGTCTTACTTATGAAGTTAAAAATCTAACTCCAGCAACCACTTATTATTGTAGAGTACAGGTATGGTTATTTGAAATGGTTATTTTATCGTGCTTGTCTAATGATTATTTGAATACATTTTAATAATTTAAGCAGCACTTTTTATGTAATGTATTTTATAAAGTGGTGCAAGATTAATTTGGCTTTATGTACTTTAATTTGTGTGATGTGCCTCACTACTTGCTTCTCTATCTGTGTCTATGGGGTTTCAGATTACTCATTATTTGAAGCAGATCTAACTGGATGGCACAATGATCAAAGTAGAGACTCCCTTATTACACCATTTATCATGATCGATGTGAAAAATGCTGTTAGATTGCTAGCTAGTGGTAAGGCCCCAAACGTGGCCAGAAACAGTAGAAGAATTATAGGAAGAATTAATGGTTAGCATCCCAGTAGTTTATGGCTGTTTATGAAGAATCACTTTCTTCTAATGGGCACTTCTACCTTCATATTCCTCATCTTTTGAATATCCCATATGCTCAGACTGGATGCAGAAACTTTTCAGTACCCCTCCACACTAGTATGGTTTGTGGCTTCATCTTGTTGCTGGAAACAACAACACTGTGGCGTCACTGGAGTCATGAAGCACCCTCACTGATGCCCTGATGTCTTTTTCCATTTTTTTGACCCGGCTTTGGAGCTTGCTCTCCAAATTAAGTCCGCTTTTCATATGATAGTTTTCCTCTAATTTTCTTTAAAATGTTTTTGGTTCAGTTCAGGCATGTCACCCCCCCTCCCAATAGATCAGGCTTGAGGCCCTGCAGAGATAGTGATGGACAGATGCAGTGCATGCACCCCAAGGGCATGAAGGAAAGAGAGGCAAAAATGTTAATGTTCCGGGGCAGATATGATTGTCGCGCCAGCAGGAGGTGTCTCCTGAGGATTGAGTCACAGTTTCTAAATCCTCCTGATATATGCATAAGATGAAGCTAAGATGCGACTGGTGCTGAGTTGCCAAGAGTAAGTCACCTTGGCGGTCACTTACACTACAGAACTCCTTGTCTCAGTCAGAACTTGTCCCAGTTCTTTGAGAGGAGAGCCGTTCCTCTAGACCCCGGTCCTTCAATACCTGTGACTTTGACTCCCAGGGCTCAACTCTGTCATCCTTACCCATAGTTTCCTGCTCCAGTCACAGATTCTTAATACAGTAATTAGCATATTTCATAGGGCAATGGACCCCTATAGAGAGCATTTGGGCCCCATGGGACCTATCGACTTGTCCTTTGGCATGTCACCAGGAGGCTTCTTCCTGGCTCAGTTCGCTCCCTTCCTACTCATGGCACCTATTTTTCTTTCTCAAGCTTTTGCACTGGTGACTTGTTCACCTCCATGTCAGTCTCCGGTAGTTCCCGCTTTGGGGTCTTCCCCTTTTCCATCACTTCCAGACTGTGCCGATCCCATTGTCAGTGACACCAGTTCCAATGCCATCAACACCGGCACCACCCCTTCCCTTAATACTACTCCCGTTCCCTGTGCACAAATCCAGGTGGGAAGTACAGAGGCTCGCAGAAGTGACCAGATTCCTCCTTGATGGGTAGACTGATCCTCTAGAGGACCCAAGGCAGGACAAAGATGATGGAGGTGACCTGTCTTGTCTCCATGGACCCCGGTTTCTCTGCCTTGAAAGATGCCAGTGGTTTAGATACCTTGCTGGAGTTGGAATTTAATCCCCCCCAGAATTTAATCTCCCACAGATCCATCAGTGAGATGTCATAAGTGCTCCCACTAGACCTGATCCTTGTCCCTATGTCTACTAGGGAAACTCCATGCTTTGCAGGAAAACATGAGCTGATACCTTGGCAATAAAGGCCTGCCCAGCGCCCCCATCCCTACCACCCCACTCCCAACCCCCTAGAAATCACATCTTAACATGCCATGACATGGAAGCTGCAGAACTTTTGGTCAAATCTAACATTCGCACAACCTCCGTTTCTGGTGTTGGAACCCTTACTACTCTTTAATGATGGCATAACGGAGCCAGTCAGATTGGTTAGGGAAAAGCCAACCTCAGCCCCTGCTGATTGTCGTTTAATAGCAAGATGATACAGGTCAGCCACTGGCAACTCCGCATTCCTTTCAGCACATCTCTCCCCAGAGCCTAGTTGTGCAAGCATCTTGCTCTTTAAAGTTATCCCCTTGTGTTTATTCCACCACTTCTTTGGATAGGTAGTCACCGAAAATAGAGCAGTTTGCCAAAAAGTTGTGTTCGGCAGCAAATATGGCCCTAAAGTCTAAAAATGCCTTAAGGACCATTATGTCTTATGTTCTTTGGGACATAGCTCAAATTGTGATTTCAGACCTCCCAAACCATTTGCCAGGGTATTTCTCATAACTAGTGCAGGATGGTCAGATTACCGCCAGACTGGTTATCCAATTAGAACAGAAAATAAGTACTGAAACACACAAGGAAACTCCATACGTTTGAGTAAATCATATACAGTAAAATTAAGTAAATCAAGGTGAATAAATGTTTTTCCAGTCCGAAGTGTTCCTCTTAGCTCAAAGATGGGTTTATTCTTTACAATCAATATCTTGAAGAGTTGGAAGGACATAAGCAGTCTCTGTCCTTCCAACTCTTCAAGATATTGATTGTAAAGAATAAACCCATCTTTGAGCAAAGATGAACGCTTCGGACTGAAACTATCTATTCATCTTGATTTACTTCATTTTACTGTCTATGATTTACTCAAATGTATGGACTTTCCTTGTGTGCTTTAAAACTTTTTTCTGTTCAAATTCTGCCAAGGGTTTTACCCAAGGCTGAAACACACCCTTGGTGGGTGGGTGATCAGTACCACAATAGCACCTCCAAATTTCATGCTATTCCTTTCATGACCATATCCCTGACTTTTGTATTTAGATGTGAGGTGTTCTCGGGCAGAGCCACCGATTCTTCATGGTTATCCAATTAGGCCTGGACACGGCCGACTCTGAAGCTCGTGCTATAGGTACTTCTGTGACATTAAGCTATCACATCTGGTTACGAAACTTGCAATTCTCAAGCACTGTCCAGACAACCCTAATTGATCTCCCCTTCGACATCTCCTGACTGTTTGGGAACAGGGCTGATTTGCCCTTGAGCGGTTTAAGTACAGAAGGGCCATTGTTAGGTAGGTATGTTTTGTGGGTTCACCAAAGGCTTCTTATTTTGTGGCATATAGCAAAGACCAGCTGTAGCAGCAAGAAAAACCCCTGTTCAAACAAAATCTGGGTCACAGCAAGGGTAGAGGGTGAGCCTTACCTCTCCGTCCCTTCACTTCCTCCTCCTCCTCTTCTTCCTCTATGGCAGTTAAGTAGCCCTAGTTTCCTATTGTCAGAGCTCTGGGTACCTGTTGGAGGATGTGTATACTCCTTTCCACAATGCTGGCAGTTCAAAACTTCAGATGAACAGGTCTTGCAGATATTGTGGAAAAAGTGTATACTCTACCTTTCCAATGAGCCCCTCCGCCCATTCCCCCCTCCTCTTCCCTCCCCTTTTCAGACCACCTATTGAATCATTCAGCTGGAGGGGCAGTGGAATTGGTGCCAGAGCAGGAATGGAGCTGGGGTTGCTACTTCCTGTAATTCTTGTTCCAGAAGAAGGATGACTGTCTTCTTCTGATCCTAGAGCTCATGGTCTTGAACTGAGACGTGCACAAATCCAAGTTCTAGATGCTGTTTCTGGCTCAAGTGTTGCTGCCACTGGAAGCTGAAGACTGGATGGTTACTATTGATCTGAAAAATGTGTATTTTCACATACTGATTCTGCAATTGCACCGGAATTACCTATGCTTCGCGGTGGGAACCATGCATTACCAGTATGCTGTCCTTCTGTTCATCTTGACTTATGATCCCCCTAGTCTTCAGAAAAGTGGTGACTGGGCTTGCCGCCCATCTCAAATGCTTGGGAATCCCAGTGTTTCCGTATTTAGATGGCTGGCTTCTCAAGGCCAAGTCACCTGTGATGATGTCACACCACGGGCAGCTGACCGTATCATTGCTGTATGACCGGGGCTTTACCATCATCAGGCCCAAATCTTACCTGGAGCCCTGTCAGTGCATCCTGTTTACTGAGGCAGTATAGGACACTGCATTCATGTGGGCCTTTCCTCTTCCTAGGATAAGGATTATAAAGGCTAATATTCTCATTTTTCAGAATGGAGTGCGCATTCCAGTCCTGATAGTCTTACAACTTCCAGGTCTGCACGCTTTCTGCGTACTCCTGGCCACTCATGCATACTGGCACACGAGGATTCTCCAATGGTGCCTCTGCAAGCAGTGGCTCTAATACAGCTGTGATTTCCATATTACTCTCGGGACACTACAGTGGATTTGATGTGGAATGTGGAGGAGATTCTTACTCTATGGTGGAAAGTGCATCTGGAAGACAGTGGCGTTTGGTCTCCAGAGAAGTAAATGTAACACATTCATTTACTGGAGCTGAGAGCAATTTGGCTGGCGCTCAAGGCTTTCCTGCAAACTCCGCAGTTAGTCTGTCCTGATACTAGTGGACAACATGACCGCAATGTGGTATGTCATTGAGTAGGAAAACGTGTGGTTGTAGCGCCTCAGCTCTGGAAGCACCAGATCTAATTGATTAACAACCACATCGCCGGTGCTCTGAATGTCAGAGGCAGCAGATTAAGTCTGTTTCATCCTGCCGACCACAAGTGGCGACTTCACCCGGAAGTGATCCAGAACATCTTTGCACTTTGGGGCACATCTAAGATTGAACTTAATTAGCACTCGCAGCAACACCCATTGCCTTCAGCTCTGTGCCCTCGGTATTTGTGGAAGGGAGCCTTGTGGGGGCGTTTCGGTTGAAGTGGTGCTTTCTACTACCTTTAATTCCTCAGGTCCTGAGGAAGTTTCATCAGAACCAGGGCCCTTGGTGCAGCTCTCTATGTGACCCCTGCTCCGTCTCTCTCATAAGGTAGACCTCCTCTTTCAATCTGAAGGGCAGCTGCTGTAACCCCAACCGCCTGTGCCTCCATCTTTATGCCTGGTGATTGAGCGAGGACATCTGAATGCCATTCACCTGTTTCTTGAAGTGGTGGATGTTGATTTAAATGCTTACAGACAATCCACCAAAACAGTGTAATCTGGAAGATGGAGTAAGTTGTGATCATACAACTCAGTAGACGTTCTTGCGATTCGCCCTGTTGTTGGCTTATTATTGCTGCGCAGTGGGTATAGTTAAGGACTACTTATCCGCACTGTCTGCCTTTCTGTGTCTCCCAGATCAGCCTTCCTTGTTCAAGTCCCCCATAGTCATGAGGTTTTTGTACAGCTTCAAAAATGTTTTTCGATTCATAATTTCTTGATGGGACCTTGATCTGTTCCTTACGTTTTTTATGAGTTCTTAATTTGAACCCCTACACAGTTGCAACTGCTTAATTTTAAACCGTCTTTCTGATTGCCTTTCATCGGCTATATGGATCAGTGAGTTGCAAGCACTAAGCATCAACAAGCTATCTTTGCATACTTCTTTCCTGGCCAGATGGTTCTTCGAATTGGGCCTGCTTTCCTGCCCAAGGTTCTCACAACCTTCCATTTAGTGCAGTCTATCACCTTACCTGCCATCTTTACGCCTCCACATCCCTAAGTTGAGTAGAGGCTCCACAGGCAGGACCCTAAGAGGGCAGTTATTTTTACATTGACCGTACCATGGAATTCCAGCTTGATGATCTCTTTTCATTGGCTACTCCAGCAAGTTGAAAGAGAAAGGCACCAAGCACAGGACATTGTCTATGTGTATTATCTTGTGCATGAAGATGTGTTACACCTAGGCACACAAGAGACCTCTTGAGGGCTTCAGACCACATTCCGCCAGAGTGAACACTTATACTCCCTTGCTAGCAAGGGTAGTCCCTTTGGCAAAGATCTGCAAAGTGGCGATTTGGGCTTCTCTCACACCTTCGCAAAACATTGCTGTTTAGATTTGGATATGCGGTGGGAAGGATGCTTCGCTTGGTCAGTCCTCAAAAAGGTGAGGAATCTACAGGTAGACAAAGGCCATGTCCTGAATCCACTTTGATGCACCCAGTTCGGATAGAACAATGCCTCTGCCACAGAGCTGCCCTTGGGTGCTCTACTAATTTTTGGCTGTGACTTTGATCACAGTCAGATAGCTTTTGGAGATGACAATGGAGCTGAGGGGGATGGCTTGCTCCTTTTGAGGATGACCATCTCTACATGAACTTTGTGGAGGCCAGTGGACTGAATACTTCATCTGATACTGGTTTGAATTCGCCTGGTTCACCAACTTAGGATAGCGGTTCCTTTGCTGTGGTGATTAAATGTGCAGCTGATGTTTTGGGCCTACAACTTCCTGCTGGTGCAGTAAAGACTTATGCCCTCACAGAAGTGTTACAGCATGCAAGCTTCTTACTGAACCCTTGCTACCATTCAATGAAGCCCTTGCTGACACTTTGATGGACACGTCAGACGACACCTTGTTCTTGCCCTCCAATGAACAGACAGGTTGCCAGAAGCAACTGACTGGCAGTAGTGGACCCAGATTTTCTGACTCAACATCTGACCCCAGAGTGTCTGGTGTTTGAAGCTTTTACTAGTGAGGTGAAGTCCAATTCACCCCCTTCCATCCAACATTCTCTCCAAGGGTGGCAAAGGATCACGTTCGACATATGGGTCCTCCAGATCATTCAACAGGGCAATGCCCTTCAATTTTTTTCCATCTTCCACTCGCAACATTGCTGTTTTGATGAGAGCACCTGGCCATTTTGTTGCACCTGGCCATTTTGTTGCACTAGATGCAGGTTAATATCAAACCTGGATGCTGTACCTCTAGTAGTGGAGCCTAAGCAGTAGGTGTGTACCATCCCTCAAAGGACGATGATGGTGGTGGAGGGGTATTAGGAGTGGTCGGGAATCACAGGGGATCCCGCTTTTGCGGAACTAGGGTCCTCACACACCCAGCAAGCTAGGCGTCATGCTTCATCATCTGGACCTGCTCCTCGTTGGGTTGGCGCTGCAATACCCAACGGGCACCCTTGGGTGTGGGTGTGGGGGGGGGGGAGGGCGCTTTGTTGGAGATCTTTTATTCCTTTGCCGTTTGATGAAGTGGGGGTGTGTGGCCCAGTGTAGATTCAGTGAGTGTGTTCTTAAAAAAGGTTGGATATTCCAAAGGATAATTTTATTCAGGTTGGTTATCCACCTTATTAGAAGTGTGAAGAGTGGCAGCTCCCCTGACGTGAGGGTTCAGTTGAAGCTATGCTCATCTCTTTGTGGTCAACCTGTTTCTTGCCTCGTGGTTATTAAATACCATGGCAATTCATCAGGACCTTGAAAGTGAAATCTATCTACACTTGGAGGTGCAGCTAATTGCTAACTACCACTGGGAAAGAACACTACCTCAAGATTCTCCAGTAGTGCTGTTAGAAGACCTCCCTGTAGTTGGTGTGTCTCCTCAGCCGGTGCGGCGAGTCAAAGACACACCTCGGTAGATGGTGTCATGTCCAGCGTGGGGCCGAGGCGGTTCACCTGCAGAGGGTAGGTGATCTGACAGGGCACGGTAGCCGGACCTCTTTAAACAGCCTTTTAGTCCCCCTACTTTGAGATAGACTAGATGCAGGTTGCCTTGTCCAAAGGGTCTACAGAGATGATGCCAGTCTCTAAAATAGAGACAAACTGGTGGTTGCTCCCACTATTTCTTTATGCCGAAGAAGGATGGAGGTCTTTGTCCTATTTTAGATCCCCGCTCTCTGAACAACATCCTGCGGAAGGAGGGATTCAAGATGCTCATGCTGGCCCTGGTTCTCTCTGCCCTGGGCGACTGGATGGTGGCCCTGGGCCTGCAGGATGTGTATTTTCATATATCTGTCCTGCAATCTTACCAACTTTACCTGCAGTTCAAGGTAGGCCAGGATCATTTTAAATTTGCCATGCTCCCCTTCGGCCTGACCAGTGCATCTTGGGTGTTCACAGAAGTTATGGTGGTAGTCGCAGCATGCCTTAAGCGTTTAGGGATTCCAGTTTTCCCCTGTCTTGACAACTGGCTGTTGAAGGTGGGCTCCTCACAGTCAGTCATAGACAACCTCTATTCAACGGAGAACTTTCTGACATTGTTGTTATTCACATTCAACATGCCGATCACACCAGACTCCTTCGCAAAGGCTCCCTTTCATTGGAGCAATCTTGATTATGTGCTGTTCTGGGCCTTTTCCCCGTTACGATGAGTCCAGGACATTCAGGCAGTGATCCTGATTTTTCAGCCTCTGTACTAGGTCTCTAGGAGAGTGGCTCTGAGGCTTCTTGTCTTTTTGACCTCCTGCAGCCTGCTCATCGACTGCTAGGTGGCATATGCAGGCGGCGTTGTGGTATCTAAAGTCTCTGTGAGCCATTCACCATGGAAACCTGTCAGATCTCAGTCAGGGTTTGGAGGCGACTGCAAATGATCTGTAATGGTGGCTGCGAGACCACAATTTGACCAGAGACAGACCCATTTCCTTTCCCCCTTCCGAAGCGGACTGTAGAGACCAATACGTCACTGCTGGGTTTGGGGAGGAGGTCTCATCTGGAAGAGCTGAAGATCTTAGGACTCTGGTCTCAGATGAAAACCCGACTTCACCAATCAATCTGGTGCAGTTGCATTCCATTGTCCATGTTCTGAAGGTCTTTCTGCCAATCATCAAATAGAGGCCTCACAGATTACATCAACCAGGGCGGGGTGGGGTCCCGGGTTCTGTGCGAAGAGGCCTTTTGTGTCTGGGGTTGGCTGTGACTTCAGGGCATTTCCATGGTTTTTAACCACCCGATGGGATCCTTAAATGCCAGGACGGATGTGCTGAGCAGATGGTGCTTAGTGGATTACGAATAGTGATTGCACCCTGAAGTTGGTGCAGAGCATCTTCCGACAGTGGGAGGACCCTGGCTGGATCTTTTTACCACCATCGAGATTGCAAAGTGTCCACATTCCTCTGCATTTGGGTTTCAAAGAAACCTTTTTTCTGGAGACATATTTAGGCTAGAGTGCAGCACGAGACTCCAGTACGCCCTTCCACCTCTGTCTCTTCTTCCCAGACTGCTAAAAAAAAATATCAGGAATGAAGTGACTCTGGATTGGGCCTGAGTAGTATGGTATCTTGAACATTTGGGTATGTGCATCTGTCCCCCATTGGGCTTCTGCTTTGAGAGGATCTTCTGTTACAGCAGCAGGGCAGGTTTCTGCACCCGGCCCTGCACAGTCTACACTTTGAAGCTTGGAGATTGAGCACTGGCAACTGACTGCATTCGATCTTCCAGCTGACATTGTGGATGTTGGTCCATTTACACAAGGCGCTGGGAAAGATTTTTAGCCTGGAGTGGTTTCCGTAACACCGACCCACTACAAACCAAACTGTTTGTCTCATTTTTTGTCTTTGATCCAGATAGGATTTTCAATGTGCACCTTTAAAGGTTATTTGTGGACCCTTTCAACCTTTGCCTTTTTGCTTTGCCACACCAACCGTCCTTGTTTAAATCACCTGTTGTGATCAGATTCATAAAATGTTTCCCCCACATGTTATCTCCATAACGTTTTGTGGTTCCACAGTGGGATATCAGTTTGGTCCTGATTTTTTTCATTTATTACCTCTTCGAGCCGATGCACAGGTGCTGATTGTGTCTTCTGATTCTGAAGACTGTTTCTCAGCTCTTCGCTTCAGTGAGCTTTAGGCTGTCTCAGTGCAGCAACTCTGCAACACCTTTTTACTGACAAACTGGAATTGAGAACTAAGGAAGGCTGTTTAGCTAAAAGTCATGACTTCTGTTCATCTTGGACAGTCCATCATCCTCTCAGTGTTGTTTGTGCTGCCTTACAAGAGCCCTTAGCTTTCTCATCAATTGCACCAAAGACCATCAGATGGACGATCAGCTTTTCGCTTGGTTTTCTGGAACACAGAAAGGAGAGGCAGAGAACAACTTTGCCAGGGTGGTTAGTCCTCTGCATCAAGCAGCCTCCAGAATGTGTGTGGGCTCGTTCCACCAGAGCCAAGACTGCTATGACTGCATTAGAGCGTGGATTGTCTGTTCTCGACATTTGTCAAGCCACCACATGGGCATCAATTCACACATTCACAAAGCACTACTGCCTTGACAGCTAGGCCCAACAGGAAGGCCATTTCACTGATTCAGTCCTTCAGAACTTGTTGGCAAGAGCCCATTCCACAAACCTTTTCTCTTGGGAGGTACTGCTTTGGTATCTATTCTAAAGGTGAGGAACCTGCAGTTAGAAGTATCCATCGGACGAACAAGTTACTTACCTTCAATAAGACACTTACTGGTGTATACTGTCTCTAACCACAGAATTCTCACCATCGTCCTGCCTCTCTTTTCTGTGACATGGCTTTCTTTCAATCTAAAAAGGTCCAAAATTCGAGATCTGCAGAGTCGTAACTTTGGTTTTGTGCTCTGTGTTCAAGTCCACAGACCGAATCAAGCAAGAAACTGACATCAGCGAGCCGGGGTGGTGTTAATATGCAGCCCCGCCCCATCACTTGTTGTGAGAAAGTGGTTCTGTATATACTGTTCCCAAATAGGTACAGTGTGTACATAGTCCATAGTCCCCAGAGGTTTGGCAGAGGCTAAAGTTAGATATTAACCTTACTCTCTAAAGTGGTAGCTTGGTCGAGCAGTAAGGCAGTATCAGAGGACAGTGTAAAGCATTTGTTGTACACACTCAGCAAATGGTCTCACACACTCAATAACTGAACTCTAGGCCAATGGTTTATATAAAACAATATGTCTGTTTTATTTCAGAACCAACAATAGGTATTAAAATATACTTTATCAGAATGAGATGCTTTAGTTAAATACTTTTGCATTATGCAATTGACTTTTGTAGATAGTTACAGGTTGTTGTAATAGGCAACACAAGTTCAAACACAATAATGCATTGAGCTCAATGGAAGTTTTAAGTTATTTGCAATAATTACTTTCAGGATTACTTTTGTAACTCCAGGACTGGATCCTAGATTCAGTCCTGGGACAGTTCTTAGAAACAAGTGATACAAGTCGACTTAGTTGCTGTTGTGATTTGTAGGCAATATTTTGCTATTTTAAAAGTTGACAGAAGAAATTTCATAGAAAACAGTCAATGATTCCCTATGGGAGAAAATTCAAGTTGCAGGTAAAGTATGTTCTCGTTACTCTTGTAATCCAGTACTGGACTCCTAGACTCAGTACTGGGACCTCTATCTAAAACAGGTAAGTAATTACGTTTTCACAGTTGGTACGATTTTTAAAGAATATTTGTAGTTTGCAAAAATCGACACTTAGAAGAAATTTCACAGAAAAACAGTCAATGATTTCCTATGGAAGAAAATTGGTTCAATGGTAAGTACGGTTTTGAATATTTTTTAGGGTCCGTGCTGGGCACCAAGATCCAGCACTGGGACCTCTCCTAAGAGCAGGTGAGTATTTTCGTTTTCGTTACTCGGTTGATTTTTCGTGAATATTTTCAGTTTTAGAAACTCAGCACTTAGAAGAAATTTCAGAAGAAACCAGTCAGTGTTACCCTATGGAGGAAAATTGGGTTATCGGCTTTTGGGTAAGTACTCGACTGGCAGAGTTAAGGTTATGGGCACAGACTCCGGGGTCTCCCAGGGTCAGGTAGGTACAGTTGGTACACCCTCAGAGGCACAGGGGCAGCCGGGTGCAGAGTGAGTTAGGCCCAATGTTATCCTACGGAAGGTAAGGGGGCCTAGGTTGGGGGCTGCTGACTAGCAGGCCACGCGGCTGTGGGAGCTGGGCTCCTGGTCACTTGCTCAGGGCAAATGGGGAAGTAGATAGGTGTAGAGGTTACACTGCCAGGGCCACTCGGGCGGCTGGGTGCAGGGTGCTTTTGAGCCTTCAGGCGCTCAATGGGAAAGCTCTTGGTTGAACAAAGGCTGCAATCTCGGGGACGAAGATTCTTCAGGTGCCACCACCACTTCGAGAGTAAAGTTGGGTAGTTGGAGGATAGGTAGGTACCCAGGAGTTGGGCACAGGGGGGCACAGGGCGCCGGGTGCAGGGGTGCCTTTTGGTGTCGGGAAATATTACCCTGTGTTGATCGCGGTTGGGGGTCACCTGGTTCTGAGGCTGTAGGCGTCGTCCGGAGCATCGAGGTGAGTCCTTAGGTGCCGGATTCGGGGTCACAGTCGCTGGGGGGACGTCCTCGGGGTCTTTGTTCACTCCGGCACAGGCCAGGCTTGGCGGGTGCAGAGTGTGCAGGATTCGCGGTTCCGCGCTGATGCCAGGGGTTAGAAGCTGGTTTTGAGCAGAGCCTCTGCTCATGGGAGTCCCAGGTGCTTAGAGCCAAAAGGTAGCCAAGTCCTGCGGGGTTTGTGAGGTTGCTGGCCACATTTGCCGGGATGTAGCAGGAGCAGGTTCGAGGGTCTACAGGCAGGTAGGGCTGGGGCCAAAGCAGTTGGTGTCTTCCTCTTCTTAGCAGCTGCACGGTAGGTCTTCTTTCTTCTTGCTCTTCTTAGTTTTTCGGAATCTGAAATCTAAGGAAGGAAGGTTCAGGGTGCCCCTAAGTACTAGATTTAGGGGTGTTACAGGTAGGTAAAGGGCAGGAACCAATGGGTCCCTGCCATGGGGTGGGTACACCCCCTATCTTGCCACTCTCCTGTGGGACGGGGGCAGTAGCCTAGTACTGATTGGGCAGGGCCTCCCATCTTCAAGATGGCGAGCGGCCGGAGATGTGCTTCACCTCGCCTCTCCCACCTGAGGGGTGGGGTTGGCAGGCTGGCACATCCCCTGTCCTTATTTGGGGTTTCCGGCCAGACTTCCCGCCAGAGTGGGGGCAGCAAGTGGCCTGGGGAATCTCAGAGGCGGCATGTCTTTGAAGCTTCCCCCTGTCCATCCTGGGGTAGGAGACCTAGCACCTCGCCCAGGATGTGCATTGTTGCAGGCCCAGGAGAGCGGGGGCTCTCCTACCCAGGTGTCCAGCAACATGTCTGCCGAGTGGCAGCCTAGGCAGCCTCCCAGACCAGACGTGGATTGTAGGTTAGGTTTCAGAGGTCATCTAAGATGCCCTCTGTGGTGCTTAGTACATTAAATCCCACACTGGCATCAGTGCGGGTTTAATGCGCTGAGAAGTTTGATACCAAACTTCTCAGTCTTCAGTGTTGCCATTATGGTGCTGTGGAGTTCGTATTTGACGAGCTCTCAGAACCATGTACTCTTAAATGACAGCACTGCACTTACAGTGCCCAGGAATGGACCTAGGTACTGTAGGGGCACAGGGCTCATGCTCCTGTGCCCAGACCACTGGCATAGGGCACCCAGCTAGAGGGGTGGCTGATGTATGCCAGGGCAGTGTAGGTGGTGGGCATGGCACACAGGGATGTGTGCCATGTCGACTCTTTGTTTTGTCTTGTACCCAGACACTCAGCCTGCAAAGGCAGTGTGTGTGTGTAAGGGTACAGGGCCTCTAAGGGTGGCACAAGGAATGCTGCAGCCCTTAGAGGCCTTCCCTGGTCACAAGGCCCTGGGTACCTAGGGTACCATTTACTAGGGACTGACATGTGGCCAGGGTTTGCCAATTTGGGTTTGAGATTTTTAGGGAAGGAACATAGGCCCTGGGCACCTGATTGGCAGGAGTCCAGGGCACACTCAGTCAAAGTACATTCAGCAATTCAGTAAAAAGTGGGTGTGAGAAAGTGCCATCTTTCTTGCATGGTATGCCCCCACTTTTTGCTGAATACTCACAACTGTACTTACCCGTAACCCAATTTTCTTCCATAGGGAATCATTGACTGTTTTTCTGTGAAATTTCTAAGTGTCAATTTCTGCAATCTTTAAATATTCTTCAAAAATCGTATAATATCTGAAAACGTAATTACTTACCTGTTTTGGATAAAGGTCCCAGTACTGGATTACAAAATTAACGAGAACATACTGTACCTGCCACTTCAATTTTCTTCCATAGGAAATCATTGACTGTTTTCTTTGAAATATTTTCTAAGTGTCAACTTTTAAAATAGCTAAATATTGTTTAAAAATCATTACAATAATTAAGTCGACTTTTACCACTTGATTCTGAGTACTGACCCATTACTGAATCTAGGAGCCAGTCCTGGAATTCCAAAAGTAATCTAAAAAGTAATCTGTTGCAAATAACTTGAATTTTCCATTGAGCTCAATGCATTGTTGTGTTTAAAATAGAGTTGCCTATTGCAACCACTTGTAACTGTTTACAAAAGCCAATTGCATATTGCAAAAGTATTTATATGAAACATCTCATTCTTTGAAAGTATATTTTAAATCCAAGTGTTGGTTCTAAAATAAAACAAGCATATATTTTTTATATATAAACCATTGGCCTAGAGTTCAGTTATTGAGTGTGTGAGACCATTTGCTGACTGAGTATGTGCAACAAATGCTTTACACTGTCCTCTGATACTGCCTTACTACTCGACCAAGCTACCACTTAAGAGAGTAAGGTTATATCTAACTGTAGCCTCTGTCAAACCCTGGGGGACTGTGGACTCTGTACACCCTGTACCTATTAAGGAACAGTATATACAGAGCCACTTTCTCACAGTGGGGGCATACCATGCAAGAAAGATGGCACTTTCTCACACTTGTGGGGCAAGATTAAGTCAATGTGGAGCCGCATGACGTCACCTGCTGGCTGGTTGTACCAGTGCAGTTTAAGGTTTCGAGGTCCAGTCTGGCACCTGGCGATATTCTAAAGATCAGGATTCTGGGGTTAGGGAGAGTATCCAACAGAAAGAGCGTTACCGAAAGCAAGTCATCTTTTCTACCACTCCATTTATTACAATAAAAGTAGCCGTTTGTTTGCGCGCTTGAACACACACAAGTACTAACCATTGGAACCCTGTCGATTATAGGGTTCTTTGCTGCATGTGCTGTTCTGTTTGATGTTTATGAAAGGTAAAGAAAATGTAATGGTGGAGATGGAAAAGTTATTATAATCCAAGTTGTTTGTCATTGTTACAATCATTAAATTCATGAACATACCGCCCACCCCCATGTGGCAACCATACAGATATGTTTGGAGACGGCAATGAAGCACTATCAGTCTTATTAGCTATTATTATCTGAGAAATGTATTCTGGCGGTCACTTCATTGTAGTCATGTGAGCCCCTGATCGACAGATCATCTCCAAAGGAATATATAACAAGAAAATATATGTACACCTATAACTAGTCTTTTCTCAGGTGAGAAAACCATCGCAGTACAGACAACATAAAAAAAACGTATTTTTTTTGTGTGAAATTGCCTTAAAAGTCGTGTTTCGGGAGCACAGAGTATAAAAAACCCACAAAGATCGGCATAAGATTGGAAAATGCCAGTTAACAGGGTAAAAACAACAATGGAGGCAAAGTCCATAAAAAGTATGGGAAAATATTGCGAAATTATATGTTTGATTAAAAAAAAAAATTTTGTTGGATGAATACGTTTTATGTTGAAGCGGACCAAACATCACTGCTGTCTGGTTGCAAAGACATATCCGGGACATAACTTAAAGCTTACCTAGGATTGCATTTCACCCAATGCTTACCATTGCCATTATGCTTGCTTTCTATTCGCTGGCTTTGTGTTCGGCCGTCCCTCCTGTGGAGCATTTTTTCTTTGCCACCTCTTTGACTGGCTGTATATACTCTTTCTCGAGTGCTCGCTTTTTAAAAATTTTCGTGAGGCACTTCATGAGAGTGCATGTGTTTCCACCTGCCTCCCTTGTATGTTTCTCTCTCCCATGTTCACTGTCCCTCAATCATCATGTGCTTCTGTGCGCTCCCAACTCACGCCCTGCGCTCCATGTGAAGTCGCCACTAGTTACACATCTAAAGCAAAGCTTGAACATTATGAGCATATGGTGGAAGAAACGCCCAGCTATAATTTTTGATTATATTGTTTAATGTAAATTTGAGTGTTCTCCATTCAGTTAGTCAGATTCAGTCATACGCTTTGTAATTGTCGTAAATTTAAAATGCAGCAACCTTTAGCTGGCTCTTCTCTGCAGTGAATATAGTCAATTTAACACAGGTGCTTTGCTCAATAGCAGCTGTATGTAATGACATTACATATAAGACATTGGCTTATAATAGTGTGTATCTAGGCAGTCTGGCAGCGCAAGGAACCTAAAACTCAGGAAAATTCTGCATTATCTTTTTACAAATAACAAACATACTTCAGCTGGAAACACTACTGGCAAAGCATGATTCGAAACATTTGGTTTCATTGGAGACCCCTTTCCCCTTCAAAAATATAATATCACATATTTGGGAGATGTGTTTTTTTCAAGGATATAGAGGGGAAGCGTTTTGAAGCAAGGAAAACCAAAACCAGCCTTTTTTTGTGAACTCAGCATCTGGTAAAGTTATTTGAATGTGCATTCAGCACACTGCTGGGCACTGTATTCTGTCTGGTGCATATGTACATCAGGCTGATTTTCCCAGCCCCACATCCACGTATAAGTAAATTGAAATTTTAGGGGCCTTGTTTCTAGAGTTGTTTCCCATTTAACACACAGTATTACAGAGTAAATTCCGCATTTAAATAGTCCACACAATCTATAAGTGCCTTTCTCCGCGTTGTCATGCTTGATTGTCTTTGGGGTAATCACCTGCTAACGTCCCCAGAGCAATATCAGCCGCAGGAGGGGGTGGCCAGAAGGTCCCCTGCTAATTATTTTTAAATATTTAAAAAAAGAAAATTAAATGGCCATGCCCCGGTGGATGGGGTCCCTGGGGCCAAAAATTGCCTGAGGGGAAGGGGCACTTGGCCCCCTCCCTTTGAAATAAAAAAATATATATATTAAGGCCGGGCCCGGGGAAATCGGGTCCTCTGGGCCGAGATCAGCCCAGGGGGAGGGCGTGTGGGCCCCCCTCCATTTAAAAAAAAAAAAGAAATAATAATCTATATATATTAAAAATGGATCAGGCCCCGGTGGATGGGGTCCTTGGGGTGCAAAATGGTCTAGTGAAGGGGGGGCCATGCCCCCCTTCCTAAAAAATTAAAAAAGCTGCGACCTGCAGAAGGCCCTGCCCCATTCTCCTCTACTCTTCAAATGCGCCTCCTGGTTCACTCCCGGTTAGTGGATGAAGTCCCCATGGATCCTGAGGATCCTTAGGGACCAAGTAGACCTCCTGTTACCTCCAGTAAGCCCCACACAGCGGATTGCTGAGAGATGGTCAGAGGCCACGCCCCTTTCTCCACCACTCTACAAACTTGCCTCTCGGTGCACGGCGCAGCCACCGAAAACCTCTCCGCAATTCCACTGTGTGGGACTTGCTGGAGGTAACTTCCGGGGTAGTTGGCCCCCGAGGACCCTCAATAGCCAAGGAGACTTTATTCCCCTACTAGTGGTGCACCAGGAGGCATGTTTGCCGAGTGGTGAAGAAAGGAGTCGTGGCCTGCTATCAGATCTGAGCAATCCTTCTGTATGGGACTTACTGGAGGTAATAGGAGAGGTAGTAGACCCCCAAGTTCCCTTAATAGCCAAGGAAACTTAATCCTACTACCAGTAGTGCACCAGGAGGCACGTTTGCAGAGTGGTAGAGAAAGGAGGTGTGACCTGCTATCAGATCTCAGCAATCTTGCTGTATGGGACTTCCTGGAGGTTATAGGAGGAATAGTTGGCCCCCCAAGGATGTCCTTTGGGGCTAACTACCACTCCTGTTACCTCCAGTAAACCACACACAGCAGGATTGTAAATAATATCTCAGCGGTCACCAGTAGGTAGTTATAGTTAAGACCATGTTCCATAGGAAAAGCGTTTTTTTTTATTGCCTATATCTTTGGCGCCATTTGACGAATCTTCCAATTTTTTTTTTTTTTTTTTTTTAAGTGTCCCAGTGATTCTTGTTGTGCATGGAAAGTTTTTATGTGATCCGTCAAGCGGGGGCTGAGGAAAAGGGGCTGGGTAAAATAAAAAAGTGCATTTCTTATGTTAATTCCCATAGGAGCTTTGAACAAGACTGCAGCACGTCGGAATTGCACCGAATTTGGCAGAAAGATAGATTTGGTTACGCAGATCACGCTTTCAGTTATTTGGTATAAATCTGGTCAATAGTTTGTGAGAAAATAAAGGAAATTCAAATTTGTGTAGCTGTAGCCGCAACGACTTTGCGAATAATAACGTGCTCAGCAGAGATCTGCAGATCTCTCATTGGCTGTTAACATTTAAACCAGGAAGTGTTGGTAGCCATCTAGGGATTTGGCTTCAGCCGAGTTGCAATAAAAAGAAAAATGGGCAGGGTAAGAATACCTTGACCCTCTAGCTCTGGTGCTGGGGTCCCAAAGTGTCTCCCCCAGGACAAAAAAAGCATTCTTCTAAAAAACATTTTGCTACATAATGTGCAGCAAAAATTAGGGATAAAAAGGTGCTGTCTCCCGTGCTTGTTTTTCAAGAAGCCCGCGGGTGGGCCAGATACTAGGGTCAATTTATGATAAAAGGAGGGGGCACACTTGGCCCCCCTCCTGAGGCTGTTTGAGTCCTGGGGACCGCTACTTCCCTGAGGCTTTAATTAATGGAGGGGGCCACACAGACTCTCCTCCTGGGATGTTTCAAGCCCCATTGACCGTTCCCGTCAAGCAAAAGAAAACACTCCGCTCCCAGCAAGTGGGAGCTGTCAAAGGGCTTCCACTTGCTGAAATCTAAAGAGATTAAACGTTTGCACTTGCATGCAGTGAGCTTCATTTCCAGCAGCTCCCTGTGTGGCATAGCAGTGCCGGCTCCCGCAGGGGGCATGGTGTCGGCTGGGACCGCGGGGCTCTTGAGGCTCCCCCTGTGGTCCCCAAGATGCACACTGGGTGCCCTGGGTAGACACCAAGAAACCCAGAGAAACATGTCCGGGCCCTGATGGATAAAGACTGCCATAGAACAATCACATTGCCAAACACATAAGGTCGCTGGAAACATGTCCTCGTGGTGCATTACACAGCTGTAGTGTAGAATAGACACTGTACATTTTCCCAATGATGTATCACTAACTAAGTAGCCAGTAGAAAGTTATTTAAATAGGGTGGACATTTTGTGCAAAACTGTGGGGTCTTGGATAAATGGGCAGGTGAGCTTCCGTTCTGGGCATGATGCTCATTTCACAGAAATTAAACCTCAACAGGAAGCACTTCCAAATATAAAAATAGCAGGTGCCTAAGTGGAAGCTCCACTTCTGTAAAGGACAAATGATCCGAACTCCTGGGTTTGGCGAAGGCAAAGCAAGTGTGTTTTCTCTGCAATTCCACATTGAATGATGATGTGAAATCCTTCATGGAGTTAAATGCATAATTGACCCATTAAAGCACTATCTGTTTGTGACTGTGATGAGTGGGTTCTTTAGGTTTCTCTCGTGGTGAGAGCAGAGTCCATGGTTCTCCCTTTAAAAGTTCTACAGGTATGCAAAAGTCTTCCCGCCTTTTGCCCGGATGATGGATAGGTTACCAAAAGGACCCCTAGCACGTTTCCGGATGATTTTGGTGGTACATTCTTGATGCCGAGGAATATGAGGACATCTCCACCAAAGAAAGAAGCACTTACTTCATACAGTTGAGAAGAAGAAACCTTGTTTTGTGGAGAATAACCTCTTTGTACTTTCGTTGTCTTCTCTATAGGAAGGTTCATAGTATCACAAATTTCTGGATAAGGACGCAAGACGAATAATCACATTGCCAAAACACACACAAGGTCACTGGTGATATTCCTCGTGCTTCATTACACCGATGCAGTGTAGAATACGTACTGGACATTTATCCAAGGAGCTCTTAGTAATTAATCAGTTGAAAGTATTCCACTTGGATAGATATTTTGTGTGAAACTGTGGACTGTTTTTGGATAAAGGGGCAGATGCAGTGCCGTTATGGCTCAGTCACTGACACAGCTACTGACCCTTAGACACCCACTGACACAATCAGGCACACATACACACCCACTGACAGACATGCTCAGACACTGATACACCCATTCAGAGACACAGAGACACTCACAGACCTACTCAGACACACATGCACCCACCCACGGAATCACTCAGACACTCTCTCAGCCACTCACAGACCCATTCAGACATGTACATCCACTCACGGATCCACTCAGATACTCATGCACCCACTTACAGAACCACTCCTACACTCTCACACAGCCCCAGACCTACTCAGACTGGGGCTGAAATCGGTCTGGGGCGGGGGCCACGTGGCCCCACCTTCCTTAAAATGAATTATTATTTTTTTTTTAAATGGCCTGGTCCCGGGGTATGGCGTCCTCGGGGCTGAAATTGGCTTGGGAGGAGGCCCTCCTCTGTTGAAGAAAACAAACCGTTTTAAAAATAAAGTTGGCCGGGCTATTGGGAAGGGTCCTTGGGACCGAAATCGGCCTAGACAGGAGGGGCGCACAGCCCCCCTCCCCTTAATAAATGAAAATACAAAGAAAGGCCTATCCCCAGGGGATGGGGTCCCCGGGGCTGAAATCTACCTCAGAAGGGGGGCCCCCCTCCCTTTTTATTTTAATAATAATAAAAGAAATGGGTGATGCCCTGGGGGATGTGGTCCCCGGTGCCCAAAAGGGTCAAGGGAAGCTACACAGCCCCCTTCCTAAAATAAAAAAGAAATGAAGCCGGCAACTCGCCGGAGGCCTGCCCCCTTTCTCTACTAGTCTGCAAACTTGCCTCCTGGTGCGCTCTTGGTTTGGGGATGAAGTCCACTTTGCTCCTGAGGGTCCTTAGGGACCAACTAGCCCACCTGTTATTTCCAGTAGGCCCCACACAGTGGGATTGCTGAGAGGTGTTTGTGGCCATGGCCCTTTTGGCACCACTCTGCCAATGCGCCACTCGATGCACTCCTGGTGGGACGATGAGGTCCCCTTGCATCCTGAGGGCCTCAGGACTAAAGTGGACTTCGTCCCCCAAGCAGTAGTGCGCCAGGAGGAGCATTTGCAGAGTGGTGGAGAAAGGGGGCATGGCCTCTGACCACCACTCAGCAATCCAGCTGTGTGGGCTTACCTCTAGGTAACAGGAGGGCTAGTTAGGCACACTACTAGTTGGGTGATGAAGTCGACTTTGCTCCTCAGGGACCTTGGGGGCCAAGAAGCCCTCCTGGTACCTCTTGTAAGTCCTATGCAGCAGAATCCATGAGAGCTGGTCAGAAGCAGCCCCCTTTCTCCACCACTTTGCAAGCGTGACTGCCTAGTTAAGAAAGTTTAGAAATTCACAAAAAAACAAAAGTTGCAGGGACGTTATAGTTAGAAAATAGAATTTAAAAAACCTTAAATATTCACAAAAAGAAACATAGGTTAGAGGGACGTTTTAGTTAGGCTGACATTTCACTAGTACAATACCAGAGAAATTCAGCCGTTCTAGTTAGCTGAGTTAACTATAACTTGCGCCCCCACAATGCACTGCTTATGAACTCACATACTCTCTCATGAAATAGTCAATGACATCAGTGATGACATCATCCATATAATCTCTGACGCACCCACTCACACCCCCATTGAAGCTTTTAAACACCCACACAACCATTCACAATCCAATTGCCAGAGACATACCAATAATTACAAAGCCACTCACCAATTCATAAATCTACACACACATCCACTTTTTCACTCATATTGCCACTCATACACCCACTCAGTCACCAATACGGCCATTGACATATCCACTCATATCCCATACATGCATTCACACACCGAGTGAGTCTCCCATGGAACTACTCACACACCTACACACTCACCCATACTGTCAATCATGCAGGTGCGTACTAACCCAAACAGTTGCATACACATCCACTTACTTGCTCATACAAATAGTAACACATACTTATTCACCTATACAGTCACTGGCAGAAGCATGTATTCATCCATATACACACTCTCACATTCACTCACGCATACAGTCACTCATATACCCAGTCACTCACCTATACTGCCTTTCACATACACAGTTACTGACCCATACTGACACAGCACTCAATCACTGACACAGCCATACAAACTCTCACTTTCCCATTCGCTTCTCACACATGCACTCACTACCCCACACAGGCACTGACCCACCCACCCACTCACTCATCCATACAGGCAGTCACACACCTCCTCACCCACATAGACACCCAGACAACCATAGAGATAGTCAACCAATCAATCAACCATATAGCCATTCTCGCACCCACTAACACTCATACACCCATTTAGACATCAACTGACAGACTGATACATTCACACAACCAGTCACTCATCCATACATTCACTGAGACATCTAATCACTCACTTATTCAGTCAGTCACGCACCCACTCAGTCGTCCAAACAGTCGCTTATACACCCACTGATTCACCAATACACCTCGGTGTATATATGTTTAACACATAAACTTTTTAAAAACACTCAGTCACTGGATGATGTCATCACTGTTGTCATTAGTGATGTTACTAACCATCTCTTGAGTGATGTTATGTGTGAGGTAAAGAGCAGTGCATTTTGGGGGCGCAAGTTATAGTTATCTTAGCGGCTGAGTTTTCTGGTTTGTACAAGTGAAATGTCAGCCTAACTATAATGTGCCTGTAACCATTAAAAAAAAAATATATATATATATATATATATATTTATATATTCACTGAAAAAAACCAAGGGCTACATGGACGTTATACTTAGGAAATAGAATTTTTTTAAAACATAGAAATTCACTGAAAAAAACAAACGTTGCAGGGACATTATAGTTAGGTTCAGGTTTCACTCGTACAAAAGCAGTGAAATTCCGCAGTTCTAGTTAGCTGAGCTAACTATAACTCACGCCACTGCAATGCACTGCTTATGACCTCACATTTTACATCACTCATGACATTGGAAACCGTAGGGCCTCCCCCGCATTCTACACATTTAAATGTTAATGTGCCTATTAACAAAGCAGTGTGCCCTGGGGAGGAGGCAGTCGCTGGGTCAGCTGGGGGGGGCACCATGCCCTCCTGCATTTAAACTGTTCATTGTTTACAGCTCCAGGAAGGTGGTGGTCCGCGGAGCTTCGCATTAGCCCAAGAGGGGGACCCATGAGCCCCCCTCCTTCATGCCCCTTGGATTTGGCCTACCAGGGGGCTTTAAAAAGAGACACGCGGGAGCCCACATTTTTTTTCTGTGAATTTGCGGATTCACCTGCGAGTCCATGGCAAAATAAACGCTTGTAAAATGCGGCTGGGTCCCTGTAGGAACCCCACACCATATCTGAGGCGTCAGGGTATTCATACCCTGCCCCCTTTTCTTTCTTTTTTTCTGGGACTTGGCTTTAAGCCGAGTCCAAGATGGCTGCCAACACTTCCTGGTTGAAGTGTTGGCAGTCAATCAAATTTTAGTAGGATCCGCGAGTCCACTGCAAGTACTCGGGCCCCCAGATATCTATATTTTAACTACTTGACGGATTTACACTAAATCACAAAAAGCACACTTTCCATACCAACAACTGTCTGTCTGCCAAGTTTGGTGTTATTCCGTTCATCAGTTCGGACTGTAGTCGTGTTCAATAAATGAAAACTCCCCATAGACCTAACAAGTGGAAAACACTTTTTGGAACCCCCCCCCCCCCCCTTTTTCCTCGGTCCCTGCTTGACGAATCACCCCCAAACCTTCAACACAGCAGCTGAACCAAAAAGAGAATGTATTGTGAAAAAATCGTGAACTTTTGTCAAGCAGCACCAAGGTTATTGGCAAAACAAAAATTGTGTTTCTTATGGAAACTTTAGTCCTAACTATAACTACCTACGAGCGACCGTCAGTAGGATATATATATATAACCAGGATCCCAACGAACGACCACGCCGGGTCAAACAAGGGCACAGACTCCAGTTGAAGTTGCAATTAATACTTTATTGCTTTAACATGCCACAATGACGCGTTTCGACCACAAGCATATATATACTGACAACACAACCTGATTACTGCATATCTCAAGAGCTCTCAGGACTGCATTGATTCCACATTCTAAATGGAATCTTCACTCATGATGCTTTTTGAAAATTCAGCTGTCATCTGTGCAGCCACAGAGCAAACCATCTTGTACTACCTGAGGAAGGCGGAAGCTGAAACGTTGTAGTGGAAATATATTTTTGTTCTTTGGTGAATCTATCTGTTTGAGTCACTTCTTTCTTGGATATTTTATTTCTTTGTGACTCATTGTATCCTTTGGGATCCAGATTTTTGCCCTGGCTGGCTGTTGTTTTCTTGTGATCCTTCATCTTCAAGTATATATATATATATATATTCACTGAAAAAACCATAGGTTTCAGGGGTGTTATAGTTAGCTGGACTTTTCACTTGTACAAAACCATTGAAATTCCCCCGTTATAGTTAGTTCAGCTAACTATAACTCGCGCGCCCGCAATGCACTGCTGATGACGTCACATATTACATCACTCATGACATGGTCAGTGACATCACTCATGACATCACTGATGACATCTCAAATGACATCACTGATGACATCACTGATGACATCATCCAGTGAATGTGTGTTTTTCTGAAAATTAAATATGTTTTATATATGTATATCTCAAGGTCGATGGAAGAATAAATGGGAATATAAGTGTCTAAATGGATGATTTGTTTTTGAAAAATTGATTGTGTAACTGACTGATTAAGTGTATCATAGTGAATACATGGCTTAGTGAGTAATGTTTAAATATGTAAATATCTGTATCAGTCTCTCACTTTGTGTATAAGTGGCTGCATGGGTTGGTGAGTAGCTACATGGGTGTCTATATAGGTTATTAGTTGGTTTTTTGAGTATCAGTCTGAGTGTCTGCATGGTTCGGTGGGGGGTATTACGTAGTGCATAGGTGCATGAATGAGTGACTCACTGTTTGTATGGGTTGAACACAGCATGTGTGCAGGACTGTATGGGTGGATGAGTGTGTGTATGGGTGTGTTAGTGAGTGAATGACTGTCTCAATAGTGTCTTTATGAGTAACTACATATGTTTTAAACTAGTATATGTGACTATTGGTGTATATATGTGAGTATATGTGAGAGTGAGAGATTGAAAGAGTTCCTGTATGAATAAGTATGTGTTTCTTTAAGTGATTGTTTAAAAGACTAAGTATGTGTAAGTTTCCGTAGAAGTAAGTATGGTGGTGTGTGTATAACTGTATATGCAAGTAAATGTATGTTTGATTCTTTATTAGCATGAGTGACTATGTGTGTGAGTAACTCTATGGATGAGTGGCATTGTGTAACAGGATGTATAGGTGTATGAGTACATATGATGAGTGAGTACATGTATGAGTGACTGTATAGGACTGTTGGTGAATGAGTGGATGTGTATGTGGATCTTAGAATTACTGAAGAGGTTGTTGTAACTGGTATTGGTATGTCCATTGTTTTGAAAATTTTAGTCTCTATTTTTGAATGTGTGTATCAAAGGTTATATTAGGGTGAGAGGAGGTCTGCCACTCTATCACAAGGATGATGTCCTCAGTGATGTCATCAGTGATGTCATTTGAGATGTCATCAGTGATGTCATGAGTGATGTCACTGACCATGTCATGAGTGATGTAATATGTGACGTCATCAGCAGTGCATTGCGGGCGCGCGAGTTATAGTTAGCTGAACTAACTATAACGGGGGAATTTCAATGGTTTTGTACAAGTGAAAAGTCCAGCTAACTATAACACCCCTGAAACCTATGGTTTTTTCAGTGAATTTCTGAGGTTTTTTAAATGCTAATTCCTAACTATAACGTGCCTGAAACCTATGGTTTTTTCTGTGAATTTCAAAGGTTTTTTAAATGCTAATTTCTAACTATGCCTACAGAGATAGGACATGTGAAGAAAGAAGAAAAAATGCACAGAAAGAAACAAAAGAAGTGCAGAAAGAAGCAACAGAAGTCCTCAAATACGAAGATAAGTGCAGGAAGAAGGATAACGTGCAGAAAGAACAAAAAGAAGAGCAGAAAGAAGCCTTGTTGCAAAATCATCCTGTACCCTCAACTTTTTCAGACGGATACTGGTGGTAACTGAGTCTGACTAACCAGTCCTAGAGCCAGTGCTATGTTAAAAGACACTTAGAATACAGTGAAAACACCTACATACACTAGGGAACATTATGCGTTGGGGTCCCCCTGTGATTAGCATGACCTCCTCTGTAAGCCCCTAGTATATAATAGGGCATGGGGATTAAAACTACCTCTTAAAACAGGCCACAGGGCGTTTTTGCACACGTTAACTCAGGCCCCGTCCCCTCCATTCACCACTGTGTAAACACGCCCTGTGTCCATTTTTAGTTGGGAGATTAAGTTCATTTGAATCCTGAGGGTCCCTAGGGTCCAACTAGCCCACTAGGTACCTCCAGTAAGTGCCACAGAGCTGCGTTGCAGAGAGGTGTAAAAAGTGGCACGGCCTGGACCACCTCTCTGCAATGCAGCTCAGTGGCGCTTACTGGAAGCACTTGGTGGGCTAGTTAGCCCCCAGGGGCCCTCAGTATTGAAGGGAAATTATATCCCCAATTTAAAACGTGCCATAGTGCGTGTTTGCACACGTCACCTCAGGCCCCGTCCCCTCCCTTCACCACTGTGTAAACGCGCCCTGTGGCTGTTCTAAGTTGAGAGATTAAGTCCCCTTGAATCCTAAGGGTCCCTAGGGTCAAACTAGACCACTAGGTACCTCCAGTAAGCGCCACAGAGCTGCGTTGCAGAGAGGTGTAAAAAGGGGCTTGGCCTCAGAACACCTGGCTGCAGCGCAGCTCCCTGGCGCATACTGGAGATGCCTGTTGGGGGCGCGTTTGCAGAGTGCTGCACGGAGGGGACATGGCCTCCGGCACGATGCCAGTCTTTTATTTATTTTAGTTTTTTAAGAAGGGGGGCTGTTTGGTTCCCCTTCTTATTCTAATTTATTGGCCCTGATGACCCCATCCCCCAGGGCCAGTCTCCTAATTATATTTTTTTGACCCCAATCCCCAGGGCCGGCCACTGTTTTTTATTATTTTAAAAAAATATATATTTATATACACACCTAGGACATGCTGGACAAACCGTACGTACCTATCACCATGACGATTTGCGTGATATTCATTAAAAGGCGACTATGCATGCAATGAATCCACGTGGAATGTATTTACACCACTAGTGAAGCTCTGACATGTCTGATGCCCTACCGTGCCTAATCCTGGTAGACACCCTTGTCGTTTATTTATACAAACATGGGTAGCTATTGACGGGCACATTTAATACACATGCACACCAAGCCATTCAAAGGGGATTCGACAAAAATTCGACCAAAACTATGCAAGAAACCCCCCTCACGGTTAATAAAACACACATCCACTGCCGGATGTGTAATACTTTTTATTTTACTCTCTGGAAAGGGGACGAACATCTCTTGAGAGTCACAGCGTGCTCCTGACAGAGCCCAATGCTGTGTTACACCCACCATTGCCTGCCGAGTGCCACACACCTCTGTGTTGTATTCCACTAGCTAGTGCATATGCTATGACACTCTCTAGCCCATGTGCACTGTAACACCACCCCGTGAATATGTCATGCCACACTTGTCTTTGCACGGGTTATATTGCCCCATCTAACGTGCCTTTCTCGATGCCTATGTTATAACGCACAGTGCTATGCCATACATATTACAATCTGGGATCCATATCTTTGTCACAGTGCATATGCAACGTTACACTCCCCAGCACAGATTTTATATTACAACTTTAGAGACTAGTTAGGTTACACAACACTGCCCTGTGCATATTACACTCCAAGGCGCATATCGCATAGCACACGCTAGTGCCTGTGCTATCTCGCGCTCTCCAATGAATCTGTCATTGCGCACAATGTATTGCATATTATATTTCATCTTATATCACACTTTTTGGTGCATAGTTTATACCATACACTATATCTAGTTTTCATTTTCAATCGTGCTCTCAGGACTATGTTCTATATAACACTGTGTTCACCTACCCTTTTCACGGGCATTACATTTTGCGATAGGGGGTGGAGGGTCAGGGGGTGTTTCTGCCAAGTGAGCCCGGAGTCACAGTCACAAACGTCCTCTTCTTCCTGAATAAAAGTGAGATTATGCTGCATACTTGTTCATATTTTAAGTAGTTTGCACAGACACAATGTTTTAAAAACAATAAAGTTCCTAATACCCGCCTTCTCTGAACAGTTAGCTTGCTGCCCCATCCCCTTCATCCCTATCCTCTGTTGTGTGAATCCATGGACTAGCCTCCTCCCTCCTGCCATGCATGGTCTGATGTGCTGCCACTGCCCTCAATTTAGTATGATGTACCAGTCCACTCCTCCTGCCCTCCATTGCCCAATTCTATGCCCCATCATTGACCTCCTGCTTAAACTCTGTGCTTAGCTTGCTGCCCCTATTCTCCTTCCCCCTGCCCTCCGATGTCTTTGTGCATGCCCCTGCTCCATCCTTTTTGCCCACCATGTCCCATGGACCTGCCACTCCTATCTACTCTGAGTGTTCTGTTGAGCTGCCACTCCCCTCCCACCTGCCTAGCATTGTCAGATGACTGTAACCTGTCCCTGCCACCTCCACCCTGCCTGTCCACATGCCATGCCCCTATCTTCTTCCTCCTGTCCTACATGGTCCATTGTACTGCCACACCCTTCTGCCCTCCCTGGTCTGTTGTGCTGCAACTGCTCCTCCTGCCTGCCCCGTGTGGTCTGTTGTGAGGTCCCTTCCCCTGAACTTTCTTGTCTGTGCACAGGTCCTGACCCTCCCTTCTATCCTCCATCGTCCTTTGTGCATGCCCCTCCACCCTCCTTCTTGCCCATCATAGCCATTGTGCTGCCACTAACCCTCCCACTTGCCATGCATGGTCTTCTGTGCTGCCATGGCCCCTCCCACCTTCCCTGTGTGGTCAGTTAGCTGCCCCTGACCCCCTCCCACCTTCCCTCCATGGTCTGTGTGTATGCCATCACAGTCTCACTGTTGCTTTTCATGGTGTGTCTTGCTTCTAGTGCCCATCCTGCCTGACCTCCATGGCTATCTTGCTGCTCCTGCCCTGCCCCCTTGCCCCCAGCCCTACTCCCTCCCTCCTGGCTTGTCTGTTCCATTGTAATGCCCCTGATCCGTCCCTCCTGCCCTTTATGGTCTGTTATGCTGCAGCTTTCTCTCCTGTCTGTCCATTATGGTCAGCTAGCTACCATTGCCTCTTGCCCCTCTGTTCTCTGTTGTCCATGTGCATGGTCCTGTCCCCTCCCTCTTGCTTTCTATGGATTGTTGTGCTGCACTCCCGTCCTGCATGCCCTGTGTGTTGTATTGTGCTGCTGCAAACCCTGATGCCTGCCCTGCAGGGTCAGTTTGGTGCACCTCTCCATGTCCCTCCTGTCCTCTGTTATCCAAGTCCATGTCCCTATCCCATTTCCTTCCATGATCCAATGTACCATACTTGCGAACATTTTGAACTTGGTAAGAGGGAGATTTTGAAAAAAAACTGGGGTATTGATTTTCCCCTTTGAGTTACATTGAAAAAGAGGATATTGTAGACAGGAGACAGATCAAATAAAGCCCATTTGAGCTTAAAAACATTGGACGTTTCCTGGCTGAATCGGGTCTGTTGGCATGTATGGTTGTACTACCATTGCCTCTTCCTTCTGCCCACAATGGTCTATTACATTGCCACAGCCTTGAAGGAGGGTAGATTTTGTATCACAGGGGGCCCCTGGCCCGTTCTGTCCACACCTGAAGTATGAGACCCTTGTCCTTGCCCTGCCAGCTGCATTTGTAGGCCGTATTAAATTGACCAGCGGGTCCTGTGTTGCTATATAATTATCCTGAGACATCCTTACCACTCAGCCAGCATAAAACCCCTGTGTAGGCCCTTCTGTTCAATATGTAGGCCTCTTTGTTAAATTGACCATAGCTCTGCAATTTTAGTGTATAGCAGTCTGAAGGCAGGTCTGCGAGGCCTTCTGATCCAAACTAGTAGCCCCCACCCTACCCGAGTGCTCCGTGCTCGGTATCAAAGTTCAACATCCCCCTGAAGCTGTCGACATACAGTAGTCTGCATCCTGGACTGGTACTTGCTTCCTGGGCAGGTTTCCCGCTTTTAAGGAAGTGGCAACCGCAGAGCGTCAAGTTAGGAGAACTGAGGAGATTTTATACATGAATATATTGAATTCCCGTACAATACCCATTATTTTCTGCTTGCTCTATGGAACTTACGATAAGCGATTGGCCTGAGAGACTGACCTTTTCACCCAGTCCATTGTCAGCATTAAGTGGGTAAATGACGAAATGTCTGGTAAAATCTGCAGACGAAGCTTTTGGGTAGCATACGTAGGTAGATGTAGCGTGCAAAGGAGCCCACAAAATGATATAAAAAGGGAGCACCCACAGATGTCGACGGACTACCTCGCCGTCTGTATGTAGGTTAACAGGCAGTGCAGGTTTTCCCCAAGAGCTGGGAGCTCTTGTCTTCCTTTGCTTAAAATGTCTTGCTCTGCTTTGCTTGAAGTATCTTATTCTATTTTACCTATATGAAATGTCATGTTATGTTTAACCATTGTTCTCTTTACTTTTGCATTTAAAAGATTTTGTATTGTAATTGCAGGAATGCTTGCTCTAAGAGTAAACGTGAGTGTTCCTAGGTAACATTTTCCTTGGTGTAACTTGTTTCTCATGATGCATTTATAGATGTGTTTTCTCTCTCTCTCTGTCAGTACATTAATTGAGATACAGAGAATATTATGACAGCTGTATGATTATCTGGATTCTGTATTTTGTACTTTATGTCTCTATTCTGCGGTTTCTTTGAAGTTGCATCTTCTCATTAAACTGCCATTGTATTCTGCCTCCAATTCCATGTCTCATATGTCTGTTTTCTTCATTTTTGGAGCAAGCGTTCCTAGGCACCCCGGCTCAAATTAAGGTGCCCCTTTTGTCCCTGACTCACTCTCCTGCTCAGTTCTGTGGTGGCTCCCGGGGATCTGGGGACCGCCCCTAACTTCCTTGACCCGTAATAGATCTTCCCTCCAACAGCCTCTCTTGCAAGTCCTGTATTGTTGGTTTGTTGCCCCTGCCCCCCTTTCCACTGCCCTCCATAGTCTGTTGTGCTTCCACGGCCCTTCCTGCCTGCTCAGTGTGGTTAAATTGTTGCCTTTGCACCCTCCTACCTGCCTTCAATTTTCAGAGTCCGTGCCCCTGGCCTCTGCCTCTCAACAGTATCCTAATGAACAACTAGATTGCTAACATTCTATATTTATAACAAAAGTGTGGAACGCCTGACATCATCTTGATGTAATCAAAACTGTAATACCTAGAGCATTTCCTTTAGAAATTACATATATGAGAGGGTCTTATTGGCATCAAAATTATGGTTAGTGCTCTAAAAGACTAAAATAAGGACATATTTTCTGAGTTTTCAAATAGCGACAAAGCACTTTTAAATTATTTGTTATCTTTATGTTTTTTTATCCAGTTGACCACTTGATTAAATGTTGCACTTAGGGGAGAGGATGTGGTGTTACTTCCAGAACTGCAGACTTTGCAACTGGGGAACCAGGTTGAAGTTTCTGCTTCAGCTCGACATTCTGTGATTCTGGTCAAATCACTTAGTCTCCCCATGTCTACAACCAAAATGAATTTGTTCTTGTGTGATGTAACCAATGCTCATGTAAAGCACTCCAATACCTGACAAGTCTGCACTATATAACACTGCAAAAACACAAAATAATAAGTGTTTTGCACACTTCTGTCATTGGGCTATATTTGGGCTACATCTGGGTGATTTTGGGCTACATTTGGGCTCTTTTGTCTCCGGTGGCCATCTTGGGAGATTTATTTGTTATGAAGTTTCCTAATTTCCTCATGTACTGCAGTCTCCTCAGTAGGAAATGCTTTCAGTTTTTTACTTTGATTCCATCATGAAGGTATCCAGATATGTCACACATTTGCCATAAATTCTGAATGTTAGCACTCTAGTTGCTCATTAGATCACTGTAGTAAAACTACTGCACCATGGAAGTCTGCTCCTGGTATTAAAAGTGCATGTTTCAGTCTGCATGTCAGAATGTTTTAATGAAATAGAAGAGGATTTGAGAAGTCACTCAAAATGTGCCCTCATTTTCTTTCTTCAGCATTAATCATAATTTCTATGGCAAAATGAACCTCCTCATTGTGTTCCTTTTTAAATTAAATGTTTTAAGTGTTACCAGTTTATCCCAATCAAGATGGCTTCAGGTGTGCCATACTTTTGTCATAATGAAGACAGTAAGCGCTCTAGTTGTTTTTAAGAACATTCTGGGACATTCTGTCATTGGGCTATACTTGGGCTACATCTGGGTGATATTTGGGCTACATTTGGGCTCGTTTGTCTCTGGTGGCCATCTTGGGAGACTTATTTGTTATGAAGTTTCCTAATTTCCTTATTTACTGCAGTCTCCTCAGTAGGAAATAACTTTCAGTTTTTTACTTTGATTCCATCAAGAAGGCATTCAGATGTGTCACACATTTGCCATAAATTCAGAATGTTAGCACTCTTTTTGCTCATTAGATCACTGTAGTAAAGCTACTGCTCACCAGGGAAAACTGCTGCTGGTATTGAAAGTGCATGTTTCAGTCTGCATGTCAGAATTTTTTAATGAAATAGAAGAGGATTTGAGAAGTCACTCAAAATGTGCCCTAATTTTTCTTTCTGCAGCACTAATCATACTTTTTATGGAAAAATGAACCCCCTCATTTTGTTCCTTTTTAAATTAAATGTTTTAAGAGTTACCACTTTAATCCAAGCAAGATGGCTTCAGGTGTGCCATACGTTTATCATAAGTAGGACTGTTAGCGCTCTAGTAGTTCTTTGGAACACTCTGGGAAGCTGCAGTAGAACACAAAGGAATCAACTGACAGTCTCTGCCCTTGTTGGATGTACATGTTTTACTGAGAATGTCAGACTTCATTCTCACATGACTGAGAAAGATAATGTGAATTTACAGAAAATAAGCTCTCAGTTTAGCCTATAGATCACCTTCCAAACCTCTGTGGTAAAAGCATGAGAAAATATTTTTCTCTCAATCATGATATCCCAGCAGAAGGCTTTTTCACATGGTGAAATCACCTTAGAACATACCACAATTCCTAAAATGAGTATGGTACCATCAACAAATGATTTATAATGTAACTAAAGTCTTAAAACCTTCTATTAACTGCAATGCTTTTTAATGAGGTGCTATCATGTATATTGGTCCCAAGATGGCTGCCAACACTTCTTGGATGAAGTGCTGACAGCCAATCAGATCTCAGGATGAGATGTGTGGTTAGGCTCCGCCCACATATATATATGCTTTTAAATGCTATTTTCTCAGGAAATACTGAACAGATTTACACCAGACCTGCAAAAGGCACTTCCTTGACCTTATGGCTACCTCTCTGCCAAATTTCAAGTATTTCTGTTCAGCCGTTCGGGCTGTAGCTGTGTCTAAAGGTCCTATGGAAAAATGCATGGGGAAAACGTGTTTTGGGACCCCCCTTTTTTCTCGGCCCCTGCTTGACGAATCCCCCCGAGACTTTCAGGGTAGGAGCGGAGCGTAGCGCCCCACCTATTTTGAAAATTTTGCGAGGATTCGTCGACCGGCGCCAAAGTTATTCCAAATAGAATGTTGCGGATTTCCTATGGAAACAGGGTCCTAACTATAACTACCTACTGGCGACCGCCAGTAGGTAATATATATATATATATATATATATATATATATATATATATATATATATTCACTGAAAAAACCATACGTTTCAGGCACGTTATAGTTAGGAATTAGCATTTAAAAAACCTTAGAAATTCACTGAAAAAATCATAGGTTTCAGGGGCGTTATAGTTAGCTGGACTTTTCACTCGTACAAAACCATTGAAATTCCCCCGTTATAGTTAGTTCAGCTAACTATAACTACTAACTATATGAGACGTCATCAGCAATGCACTGCTGATGACGTCTCATATTACATCACTCATGACATGGTTTTTTCAGTTAATTTCAAAGGTTTTTTAAATGTTAATTTCTAACTATGCCTACAGAGATAGGACATGTGAAGAAAGAAGAAAAAACGCACAGAAAGAAAAAAAAGAATTGCAGAAAGAAGCAACAGAAGTCCTCAAAGACGAAGAAAAGTGCAGGAAGAAGGATAACGTGCAGAAAGAACATACAGAAGAGCAGAAAGAAGCCTTGTTGCAAAATCCTCCTCTACCCTCAACTTTTTCAGACGGATACTGGTGGTAACTGAGTCTGACTAACCAGTCCTAGAGCCAGTGGTATGTTAAAAGACACTCAGAATACAGTGAAAACACCTACATACACTAGGGAACACTATGCGTTGGGGTCCCCCTGTGATTAGCATGACCTCCTCTGTAAGCCCCTAGTCTATAATAGGGCAAGGGATTACAACTACCTCTTAAAACGTGCCACAGGGCGTGTTTGCACACGTCACCTCAGGCCCCGTCACCGCCCTTCCCCACTGTGTAAACACGCCTAGTGGCCGTTTTAAGTTGGGAGATTAAGTCCCCTTGAATCCTGAGGGTTCAACTAGCCCACTTAGGTACCTCCAGTAAGCGCCACAGAGCTGCGTTGCAGAGAGATGTATAAAGGGGCACGGCCTAGACCACCTCTCTGCAACGCAGAGCAGTGGCGCTTACTGGAAGCACCTGGTGGGCTAGTTGGTCCCCAGGGTCCCTCAGGATTGAAAGGGAATTATTTCCCTAACTTAAAACGCGCCACAGGGCGTGTTTGCACACGTCCCCTCAGGCCCCGTCCCCTCCCTTCACCACTGTGTAAACGCGCCCTGTGGCCGTTCTAAGTTGAGAGATTAAGTCCCCTTAAATCCTAAGGGTCCCTAGGGTCAAACTAGCCCACTAGGTACCTCCAGTAAGCGCCACAGAGCTGCGTTGCATAGAGGTGTAAAAAGGGGCGTGGCCTCAGAACACCTGTCTGCAACGCAGCTCCCTGGCGCATACTGGAGATACCTGTTGGGCTAGTTGGCCCTCAGGGACCCTCAGTATTGAAGGGGAATTAATTCCCCAACGTACAACTGGCCAGGGGGCGCGTTTGCAGAGTGCTGCAAGGAGGGGGCGTGGCCTCCGGCGCGATGCCGGTCTTTTATTTATTTTATTTTTTTAAGAAGGAGGGTTGTGTGGCCCCCCTTCTTTTTCTAATTTATTGGCCATGGGGACCCCATCCCCCAGGGCCTGCACCCTAATTTTGTTTGTTGAAAAAAAAAAATGTGGCCCTCCCAAGGCCTTAATTGGCCCCGGGGACCCCAACCCCCGGGTCACGGCCTTTTTTTTTAATTATTTAATTCTTTAGGAGGGGGGCTGCGTTGCCCCCCTCCTCAGGCCACTTATGGCCCCGGGGACCCCATCCCCCGGGGCCGGCCTATGTTTTTTATTATTTTAAAAATATATATATTTATAGAAACACCTAGGACATGCTGGACAAACCGTATGTACCTATCACCATGACGATTTGCGTGATATTCATTAAAAGGCAACTATGCATATAATGAATCCACGTGGTTTACACTGCTAGTGAAGCTCTGACGTGTCTGACTCCCTACCGTGCCTAATCCCTGCGCCCCCGCCGGTGGGTACTCTCCAAGTAGACACCCTTGTGGTTTTTTATACAAACATGGGTAGCTATTGACGGGCACATTTAATACTCGCGCACACCAAGCCATTCAAAGGGGATTCGATAAAAATTCGACCAAACTATGCAAGAAACCCCCCTCACGGTTATTAAAACACACATCCAGCGCCGGATGTGTAATACTTTTTATTTTACTCTCTGGAAAGGAGACAAACCTCACTTGAGAGTCACAGCGTGCTCCTGGCTGAGCCCAATGCTGTGTTACACCCACCAGTGCCACACACCTCTGTGTTGTATTCCACCAGCTAGTGCGTATGCTATGACACTCTCCAGCCCATGTGTACTGTAACACCACCCCGTGAATATCATGCCACACTTTCCTTCGCACGGGTTATATTGCCCCATCTAACGTGCCTTCCTCGATGCCTATGTTGTAACGCACAGCGCTATGCCATGCATATTACAATCTGGGATCCATATCTTTGTCACAGTGCATATGCAACGTTACACTCCCCAGCACATATTTCATATTACAACTTTAGAGACTAGTTAGGTTACACAACACTGCCCTGTGCATATTACACTCCAAGGCGCATATCGCATAGCACGCGCTAGTGCCTGTGCTATCTCGCACTCTCCAATGAATCTGTCATTGCGCACAATGTATTGCATATTATATTTCACGCCCCGGTTCATCTTATATCACACTTTTTGGTGCATAGTTTATACCATATACTATATCTAGTTTTCATTTTCAATCGTGCTCTCAGGACTCTGTTCTATATAACACTGCGTCCACCTTCCCTTGGGGGGTGGAGGGTCAGGGGGTGTTTCTGCCAAGTGAGCCCGGAGTCACAGTCACAAACGTCCTCTTCTTCCTGAATAAAAGTGAGCTTATGCTGCATACTTGTTCATATTTAAAGTAATTCGCCCAGACATACATTTTAAAAACAATAATGTTCTTAATACCCACCTTCTCTTAACAGTTAGCTTGCTACCCCATCCACCTCCTCCCTATCCTCTGTTGTCTGAATCCATGGACTAGCCTCCTCCCTCCTGCCATGCATGGTCTGATGTGCTGCCACTGCCCTCCATTTAGCATGATGTACCAGTCCACTCCTCCAACCCTCCATTGCCCAATTCTATGGCCCATCATTGACCTTTTGCTTAGCCTCTGTGCTTAGCTTGCTGCCCCTATTCTCCTTCCCCCTGCCCTCCGATGTCTTTGTGCATGCCCCTGCTCCATCCTTTTTGCCCACCATGTTCCATGGACCTGCCACTCCTATCTACTCTGAGTGTTCTGTTGAGCTGCCACTCCCCTTCCACCTGCCTAGCATTGTCAGATGACTGTAACCTGTCCCTGCCACCTCCACCCTGCCTGTCCACATGTCATGCCCCTATCCCCTTCCTCCTGTCCTCCATGGTCCATTTTACTGTCACACCCTTCTGCCCTCCCTGGTCTGTTGTGCTGCAACTGCTCCTCCTGCCTGCCCCGCGCGGTCTGTTGTGAGGCCCCTTCCCCTGAACTCTCTTGTCTGTGCCCAGGTCCTGACCCTCACTTCTATCCTCCATGGTCCTTTGTGCATGCCCCTGCACCCTCCTTCTTGCCCATCATAGCCATTGTGCTGCCACTAACCCTCCCGCTTGCCATAAATGGTCTTCTGTGCTGCCATGGCCCCTCCCACCTTCCCTGTGTGGTCAGCTAGCTGCCCCTGACCCCCTCCCAACTTCCCTCCATGGTCTGTGTATATGCCATCATAGTCTCACTGTTGCTCTCCATGGTGTGTCTTGTTTCTAGTGCCCATCCTGCCTAACCTCCATGGTCATCTTGCTGCTCCTGCCTTGCCCCCAGCCCTCTGTTTCCATGTGCGGAACCCTATTCCTTCCCTCCTGGCTTGTCTGTTCCATTGTAATGCCCCTGATCCGTCCCTCCTGCCCTTTATGGTCTGTTATGCTGCAGCTTTCTCTCCTGTCTGTCCATTATGGTCAGCTAGCTACCATTGCCTCTTTCCCCTCTGTTCTCTGTTGTCCATGTGCATGGTCCTGTCCCCTCCCTATTGCTTTCTATGGATTGTTGTGATGCACTTCCGTCCCGCATGCCCTGTGTGGTGTATTGTGCTGCTGCAAACCCTGATGCCTGCCCTGTAGGGTCAGTTTGGTGCACCTCTCCATGTCCCTCCTGTCCTCTGTTATCCGAGTCCATGTCCCTACCCCAATTCCTCCTGCCTACCATGATCCAATGTACCATACTTGCGAACTTTTCAACTTGGTAAGAGGGAGATTTTGAAAAAAAACTGGGGTATTGATTTTCCCCTTTGAGTTACATTGAAAAAGAGGAGATTCTAGACAGGAGACAGATCAAACAAAGGCCATTTGATCCTAAAAACATTGGACGTTTCCTGGCTGAAACGGGTCTGTTGGCATGTATGGTTGTACTACCACTGCCTCTTCCTTCTGCCCACAATGGTCTTTTATATTGCCACAGCCTCTCTTGCCAGTCCTGTATTGCTGGTTTGTTGCCCCTGCCCCCCTTTCCACTGCCCTCCATAGTCTGTTGTGCTGCCACTGCCCCTCCTGCCTGCCCAGTGTGGTCAAATTGTTGCCTCTGCACTCTCCTACCTGCCTTCAATGTTCAGAGTCCGTGCCCCTGGCCTCTGCTTCTCAACAGTATCCCAATAAACAACTAGATTGCTAACATTCTATATTTATTACAAAAGTGTGGAACGCCTGATGTCATCTTGATGTAATCAAAACTGTAATACCTATAGAATTTCCTTTAGAAATTACATATATGAGAGGGTCTTATTTGCATCAAAATTATGGTTAGTGCTCTAAAAAACTAAAATGAGGACATATTTTCTGAGTTTTCAAATAGCGACAAAGACTGTTAAATTATTTGTAATCTTTATGTTTTTTTATCCAGTTGAGCACTTGATTAAATGTTGCACCTTGGGGAGAGGGTGTGGTGTTACTTCTAGAGCTGCAGACTTTGCAACTGGGGAACCAGGTTGGAGTTTCTGCTTCAGCTCAACATTCTGTGATTCTGGTCAAATCACTTAATCTCCCCATGTCTACAACCAAAATGAAGTTGATCTTGTGTGATGTAACCAATGCTCATGTAAAGCACTCCAATACCTGACAAGTCTGCACTATATAAAACTGCAAATACACAAAAAATAAGTGTTTTGCACACTTCTGTCATTGGGCTACATGTGGGCTACATCTGGGTGATATTTGTGCAGCATTGGGGCTCTTTTGTCTCTGGTGGCCATCTTGGGAGATTTATTTGTCATGAAGTTTCCTAATTTCCTCATTTACTGCAGTCTCCTCAGTAGGAAATGCTTTCAGTTTTTTACTTAGATTCCATCAAGAGGTATTCAGATGTGTCGCACATTTGCCATAAATTCTGAATGTTAGCACTCTAGTTGCTTATTAGATCACTGTAGTACAGCTTCTGCTCACCAGGGAAGTCTGCTGCTGGTATTCAAAGTGCATGTTAAAGTCTGCATGTCAGAATTGTTTTATGAAATAGAAGAGGATTTGAGAAGTCAAAATGTGCCCTAATTTTTCTTTCTGCAGCACTAATCATAATTTCTATGGCAAAATGAACCCCCTCATTTTGTTCCTTTTTAAATTAAATGTTTTAAGAGTTACTACTTTATTCCAATCAAGATGGCTTCAGGTGTGCAATACGTTTGTCATAAGGACTGTTAGCGCTCTAGTTGTTCTTTAGAACAATCTGGGAAGCTGCAGTAGAACACAAAGGAATCAACTGACAGTCTCTGCCCTTGTTGGATGTACATGTTTTACTGAGAATGTCAGACTTCATTCTCACATGACAGAGAAAGATAATGTGAATTTACAGAAAATATGCTCTCAGTTTAGCTTATTGATCACCTTCCAAACCTCTGTGGAAAAAGCATGAGTAAATAGTTTTCTCTCAAACATGATATCACAGCAGAAGGCTTTTTCACGTGGTAAAATCACCTTAGAACACAAAACAATTCCTAAAATGAGTATGGTACCATCAACAAATGATTTATAATGTAACTAAAGTCTTAAAACCTTCTATTATCTGCAATGCTTTTTAATGAGGTGCAATCATGTATATTGGTCCCAAGATGGCTGCCAACACTTCTTGGAAGAAGTACTGACAGCCAATCAGATCTCACGATGAGATGTCTGGTTAGGCTCCGCCCAGATATATCTATCTTTTTAACTCTAATTTTTCAGGAACTACTGAACGGATTTACACCATTTAAGCAAAAGGCACGAGTCTGAACTGAGGACTACCTCTTTGTCAAATTTGGTGTAATTCCGTTCAGCAGTTCGGGCTGTAGTTTTTCGGCCCCCGCTTGACGAATTACCGTGGAGCGGACCGGAGCTTGCCAAAAGTTTGGAAAATTTCGCGAAGATTTGTCAATCGGCGCCAACGTTATTCCAAATAGAATGTTGCGGATTTCCTATGGAAAATAGGTTCTAACTATAACTACCTACTGGCGACTGCCAGTAGGTAATATATATTTGTGCTAAAAGTTAGGGTGTGCCGCCAATACATAAGATCAAGCTCAAACATAGTTTACTGCTAGAAAAGGTAAAGGTCCAAATTAAGTCACTGATACCCTACTGCCTTAATGAAATACAGACTGTATCTCTGCATGCTGTAGTGTTGAATAAATAAGAGGATGTGGCAGGTCACTTACTGAAAAACTAGTCCAATGACAGTGGTAGGATTTGTGTCTGCTCACTGCCACACTTGCACTACTTCAAAGATAATATATAATAAATAAGTTGCAAGATCTATATTTATATTTTCAAGCAACAATGACGCACAATGGGAAGACGTAGGAGCTAAAAAAATCAGGAATCCATGACAAAAAATTGCTATTGACCTCAAATAATATGCCAAATCACCTCAAAGTCCAAGAACACTATTTTTGCATTTTGAACTCTGAATGAGTACAATTTAGAAAAAGCATCCTCGCTGTACAGACCAAGCACAAAAAATATAGCACAGCTATAACTATATCATACAAAGTCCTATGTAGTAAAACAAATTATATGAAAGCTTGACCATACATAGAGAGGTGTACTAGCCTACTCACAGGGGTCTGGTTTCTCAAGTCACACCCACCTCCAGGAGGAGAGAAGGAAAGAGAAAAAAAAAGGTTAAAACAAGTTGGACATTCCTGCTCCAACCACTAAATGGCAGAATATGTACAGCATGTGAAACTAGAAGAGCTTTATTATGCAAACCCATTGTTACGGGTAAGTACCTTGCTTCTTTCTTACCCTTTATTGCAGTGTGACATGATGCAGCCTGTCCTGTGTTTTTTAGGTCTCGCCTGACCCAGCGCATGTGCTGGTCTGGCGAGACTTATTGAGTGGACTCCAAAAAGTGCTACCAGGCCAGCCTAGAGCTATAGTGCATGTGCGCGGGCGCCGCGCTTTACCGCGATTACTTTCACTTTCGCGGCCGCTTTGATGTTTGATCGCGATCACTTTCGCGGCCGCTTGGCATAGCCAATATGTCTCGCTTTTGGGACCTTATAAGTATTTAGTTATGCAACTGTTGCATGGCTAAACACTTATAAGGTCCCAAAGGCGAGACCTATTGGCTATGCCAATGCTTGTTTTAGTATGGTTTGACATAATTTGTGTTTGTGACCTTTTGTTAGCAATCATTTCAGCTATACATAGAGTTGTGCTTGGCTTCACCCAGAGGTATATTTCTCTCACCTCATGCTGTCTAGTGTATTATTCCTCTGTCTAGGACATTCTTTTGAAGGAATAGAAGAGGGGCTATTTCACTTTTGAAGAGTACACCCACTCATTATACCGTCCGTATTTGTATGTTACCTTTTTGTGACAAGGGGTGAGCAAATGATTATAATCACCATGTTGATAAATGAGGCTGGCTGTATATTCTGAGCACTAGAACCATTGAAACATTTATATAATGTAGCCTTTCTTTTCATTACAGGCAGTGAATGATGCTGGAGTTGGACTGTTTGGTGAAATTGGTATGGTGACAACTCCTGTGTCTGTACCTGCAGCAGTGTCTGTGTTGCATGTCGTGGAGGAGCAACAGAATGAACTGATTCTCCATGCTCCATCAACCCGCCTTACTCTTCAGTGGGCAGAACCATGTTGTCATGGGATGGAGATTACTGGCTATATCATAGAATATAGGGAAAAACTGCTTGTAACGGTGGCTAATGTTACAACACATACTCTAGAGAATCTTCAGCCTGATACTCTATACAGGTATCTGTCTACAAAGTATTTTAATTTGGATTAGGTTTGCTTTGTTGAGTTTGTCTTTTTGCCTACCCATTTTAATAATATTTCTTTAAAAAGGACAAAACCGACATGGTGAAAGAGAAAGAATGATTCAATGTACTTCTCAATTATCAATTTAATAACAAAATCTTGCTGGTCTGCTTGGAATTGTTACCAGAATTCCTGGCTGTTCATGAATAATTATGCAATCCAGGTTCTCTTAATGAGTTCACCAGGCTTTTGTTCATGTATTAACAAAAGGGAGTTAGACTCACTAGGCTAAACTTGAAAGCCCCAGGAAATAACTGTCACCATCACTCAGCATTGACTAGGAAGGCAGTATTCTGTTTTTTAGCTGATTTTCTAGACCTTCCCCCCCTAATGGTGTGGGGCTGAACATTGCAGCAAAGTCGTTTTTCCAATAACAGGAACTGTAAGGCTGTTCCTTGTGCCTCATTGAAAACCATGTTTGAAGCTTGTGAAGTTCTGAAGAATAATATAAAAACTGTTTAATTGGTGGGTGTAAGTTTTCCTGATGTATGAGGTGGCATGAAATGTTAAATAACTAAGTAGTACAAACATGATAATTGAATCTGTGAGAAGTGTTTTGTGCAGGGGATGGTTTAACTTTTGTGCCTTTACCTATCTGAAAGAGACAATTAGTTCTAGATTTCGTACCTTGTGAATTAAACCCAGGCGTCAGACTGGATCCGGAGAATTTTTTGGTCAGCAGTACCCCTGCGCGTAGAAAGGTGGCGTTGGTCTGCTCAGCGTTCTGCGTTGTGGTCGCCAAGATGATGTCACGGCAGCTACTTAGATGCCGCCCTCGCGCGCTTAAGTTGGTTCTTTCTTTTTCTATGGCAGCCAACGCAGATCCGGAGAGAGCGGTACCTCCAGTCACTTTTTGACTGAATTTCCTGAGCGACTTTTGTTGACACCGTTTTGAGTCCCCGACTCCTGGTGCTTGCGGTTCCTACCGACGGTTGATGTTGGTGACTGATCCGCACCGCGTGTACCTGTTTTGCCTGGAACATGACCACAACTCAAGTTGTGTTCCGACTGCCGGACCATGAATCCGAAGTCTTTGCGGGAGCGGTCCCGAAAGCTCCTCGAGGCCCGGCAGTCGGCTCCACACCGTTCCAGGTCTCGGTCGTGCAGGAGGTCAAGGGACAGGTCGCGGAACCACCGCCGCTGCCACCACCTCCACTACCACCACATAACGTGCCTCCTGGGCAACCTAACTGTACTCACATGACTCTCCCGAGTCCAGCAGGCTCGGGTGAAACTTCGGAACAGCAGGCCTTGATCCTTTAAGGCTGCACGGGGCGACGAGGGATAATCGGCTACCAAGGCATGCTACTTTAGCTTTTGTGACCCCCATGCTGAAAAACAGGAGGTCACTTGTCTATGTCATCCCTAGGACATAGCTAGGGAAAATACCTTTTGGTAATCTGATCTCTTGGGCACCTCTTTGATTCCCCAGTCACTCTTCTCATGCCCAACTTGGCCCTCCTTTCTTCAAGGGTCCGTCTACTTTCTTCCAGGGCCAGGTACCTCTCATCTAGCTCTAAAGCTGCCATGCCCACTTGGAGGGACCTCTGGCTAGTGGGGGATCCTCTTAGGCTGTTGGCTCTGGAGGCCACTCTTGGCCTGGTGTTGGGGGCTAGGTTCTTACCTTCCCCCTCTACTTCTTATGTGGCATTACTTCATCTTCTTCCACACTGTGTTAGGGCAATTCTGTCTCCAGTACTGGTGGAGCTCTGTGGGCAACCTCAAGCGTTGATGGCATTGAAAAGGTCATTCTTCCGGGCCCCCATGTTCATCTTCCTGTCCCTAAAGAGTGCCTATAGAGTGCCCTTGGCTCATATCTGTTAAGGATGGACAGGATTGCCATGTTGACTTTTATGTTTATTTGCCTTCCTCAAACTATTTCCGACTCTTTGGGGACTTTTTTCCCATTTTTTTTTTTATTACTTTGTGAAAACATTGTTACAACATTTCCCATCTTCAGAAAAAGTTAGCAAACTGCTCAAAACAGTGCTTTTGGAGACAACAAGACTTGACTACTGCTTAAGAGGCTCAAAAAGCTTTTCTATGTTACCATTGGCAGATTCTCAGTGATCTCAAGCTCCAGCAAATGTATGGTACTGCTAAATGCAAGTGCTGGATCCTACCGCTGCCGCCAGTGTGAGGAAATGGGGTGTATTATATGATGTGGTTGTGTGACCCCACAGTGTAATAAACTACCAACCCCTTTAGATCCAGTTATGTTTGTTTGAAAAACATTTAAGTCTTTAGCAGCAACTGACCTTTAGAATCTCTTGCATTGACTGTTCTCTGGAGCCTACTTCTCCTCGAGCAGAACATCGCAGGTGCTGTCTTTGGTCCTCTTCTCCAGTCCAATGAGATCTGAATTCTGGGAGCCCTGTTTATGCCCAGAAATGTCCTCAGGGGAGGTCGCGGTCACTAGCCAATGGGCTACCTGGTCCCCTTCTTCTTGATGACAAATTCCTTGATGTGTGGCATCTAGTTATCCCAGAAGGCTCTATTCTGTCCATTCTCAAGATAGCATAACCCCTCTCTCGGCATGTAGAGCTCCCTATCCCAACCCAAAGGTGATGAGAGAACCCCTTTCTCTGTATCAAGTGCTTGGTAGGCCATCCAATGTGAGTGGCTACCACTGTGCTACACCCCCATGGGAAAACAAGGTTGGCAACTGTTTTCCCCCTCTGACCCCACTGCCAGCCTGTCTACCTACACTATATGGCAGCCCCATGTGCTTGCTACTTGCCCTTCAAAGGTGGTTTCTACTTTGAAGCTCATCTTTTGGGCTAACACCCCATGTGGCTTCCAGCCAGGGAGAGGTAACACCTCCTCCAGTGGCAGGTCTTTATTGTTTCCCACGTCAGGAGGTCAAAAGGCTGTCTCATTGCCAGCCTCAGCTGGGATACTCGGGTAACAAGTTAAATTAATTACGACTTGGGCATCAAGTCTGGCATAATGTAACAGGTTGTTTGATACCTTGAAGTATCAACTTTGGTATTCCCATTAAGATGTTAGCACAGCTAAGTTGTCAGCGTGTAACTCTGTACTTGCCAATTGGGCTACCATTGATCTGCTGAGGTCTCTGGTCCAGTTACTGCCCGCAGATTCATCCTCTGTGCCGTCAGTGCCTCCTGAATCTGTTTCGGGTTCTGCTCTAACTCTGGAGTCTATGTCTCATCTGTCAGCAAGATCCACACAAGTTCCTGAAATCTCGTCGGCGACCCTACGCCACTGACACTGGTGAAGAATGTCTGACTCTAAACCAAATCTGTCTAGACCTCGACCAAGGACATGTCCAGGAACAGTTATGATGTGACTGGCCACAGTTCGCTCTGAATTTAGGTGCTGCGCTCCAACAACCTTTTTGGATCAGACTCCAACCAAAGCCTACCAGCCTTTGGCAACAATGGAAGATGACTGGAATGAATTCCCTCCACGGTATGACCATTTTTTATTGACTTACAGAGGTCAGCGGATTGTGCACTTCCCCTGACATGGGGTTGCCTTCTCACCCTGGTCCTTCAGCGTAAGAAACAGCCTCATTTGCTGTAGTCATCAGACGAGCATCTGAAGTCTTGGAATTGTGATTGCTGTCTGTTGAGGGAAAACCAATTTCCTCAATGAAGCTTTGTAGCCTGGGTCCGAGCCTTTGATGCCTTTCAACGAAGCCCTGACTGGCATCCTTATGGGTACCTGGCCTAAACCTTTGTCATGTCCACCCTTTTCCTGAAAGCCTGGTGCTTCTGGCTTCTACTTGCAGGATTATTCCCAACTCAGTCCCTACTACCCTCCCACCTCCTTCCGAGATAGCGAGTAGAAGAGAATAGAGGTATTCAGGAAATTGATTTTCTCCTCTGCTAGCCTTGTCCTTTAATCAGTGAGCACCGCTGTTTGCTGGATGGTACTTCCACTGTTTACGGACATGGTTGCAGAGATCTTAGCAGCAGTTCCAGAGAAATTCTGTGGCAACCTGGATAAACCAGGATGGACATGGTGCCACCAAATGTGTCAAAAGGTCCAGAACGGGCACTGTCAAATGTTTAGGCAGAGTAGTCCGGATTAGCGTGGCGCTCAGACACCATTCGTGGATGAGATCCACGGGCTTCTTGTATGACATTCAGATGTCACTCATAGATATGCCTTTTGCTGGGTCTTGCTCATTTGATGAAAAGGCTGATTCCACCCTCGAGAATTTCAAGGAAAGCAGAGTCACAGTGTGCTCCATCGGTCTCTACACACCCACAAGGCAGTATCCACAACAGTGTTGCCCCTTTCGAGGCTTCACCAGGGTTTTTGCACATTAGCAAATTATAGGCCTGCCACTACTTTAGCAACCGGCACCTTGGTCCTTTTAGGGTTGGTCATCCATTATACAACGTCCAGGCCTGTAGGGACAGTGAACTTTTCAGTCCCCCGCTTCTCCGGCAGTAGCCTCCATGCCATTTTAGTTTGCCTTTAGCGGCAAGCAGGCACCATGTGGGATGGAGAATGAATCATTTTCTTCAGGGACAGCAAGCAGTAACATCTGACAGATGGGATGTAAAGATCGGTCAACAGGCCTAGGCCCTACCAATCCTTTCCAACCCACCGCATCTTCCACACACACAAGAGTAGATATTGGAGGACCACTTGTCCATTTTGCTGTAGGACATGTTGGTGAAAGAAGCCATAAAGAGAGTTCCAACCTTAGAAATCAGATCTCGAGGTTACTTCTGCTATTTCCTAGTGACATGAAAGGGCGTAGGCCTTCGTCTTATTTTAGATCTCTGAACTCTCAATTTCTTCCTGCGGAAGGGCACATTTAGGATGCTCACGCTGAACCGGTTTCTATCTGCCCTGGTTCCAGGAGACTGGATAGTAGCATCGTACCTGCAGGACACTTTTTTCCATGTTCCCATCCTGCAGGCCCACTGGCACTACTTGTGGTTCAAGGTGGGCTAGGAGAATTTCAGTTTGCTGTCCTTCCCTTCGGCCTGACAAGTGCCCCATGGATGTTCACAAAGGTGATGGGGCACATTGGGTATACCAGTTTTCCCCTACCTCAATGGCTGTAGATTGAAGGTGGGCTTGTCACATTCCGTTGTGGACCACTTCCGGACAACTGCAAAGCTCCAGACATCATTGGCGCTCATTATCAATGGGCCAAAGTCACACCTGACTTCTTTGCAGAGGCTCCCTTTCATCAGTCATCCTTCATACTGTGCATATATTAGGCCTTCCCTCTGGATCAGTGAGTCCCAGACATTCGGACTATGATCCAGATAATTCAGCCACGGTCCCGTATGGTGGCTCTGAGTCTTCTTGGCCTATTGGCCTTCTGCAGCCTGCTGGCTGGCCATGCCAAATAGCATTTGCGAGCTCTGTAGGAAGATCTGAAATCTCAAGAGGGCCCAGCACTAGAACCAGTCAGATTCTATCCAGGTTTCAGAGGAGACTGCAAAAGATCTGCAGTGGTGCCTGCTCATCCGTATTGTACCCAGGGTAGACTCCTTTCCCTACCCCACCCAGAGCTGAATGGGTTGGGGAGGTCATCTGGGAGAGGTGGAGAAGAGAGGACTGGTCTCCGCCGAAAAACCATCTTCACATCAACCTATTACAGTTGCAGGCCATTCACTTAGTGATAAGTCGTCCATCAAGGGGGGCAGAGTGGTGGGTGGCATGTCTGGTTTAGGTCCTCGCAGACGATGCTTCCATCATTTGATATTCAACAAGCAGGGCATAGTTGAACCATTAGTCCTGTTCCAGAAGGTCCAGCACCCTTGGAACTGGCTGAATCGTTAGGTCATTTCCCTGGTCATGCACCACCTGGTGGGATCTTTAATTTCCAGGGTGGGCAAACTTAGTTGGCGATGTCTTGCTGATCACAAATTGCAGTTATACCTGTAAGTGGCACAAGGCATCATTCAGCAATGGAGAGAACCTAGTCCCAATATTTTTGCCACTGCTGACAACAAGCAATGTCATCACTTGTGTGCACTGGGGTTCCCAAGAAGACACTCTCTCTGAGATGCATTTTGCCTAGATTGGAGCAAGAGACTCTTGTATGCTATCTCGCCGCTACCTCTCCTACTCAGAGTTCTGCAGAAGATCAGCAACAAATAGGCCCAAACTCATCCTAGTAGCTCGCTGCTTGGCCAGGAGCGTGTGGTACCAGGAACTTCTGGACTTGAGCATCTGTCCTCCAATCAGGCTACATTTTGGGAGGGTATTCTGTCTCAGCAACAAGGCAGAGTCTTGTATCCGGGCCTGAGCCACCTACACTTCCATGTGTGTAGATTTAGTGATAGCAGTTGACTGCATTTGATCTCCTTCCCGAAGTAATGGATGTCATCCCTGAAATCAAGCGTCATACTACCAAGTCTATTTGTGTCAATGCCTCAACACGGTACGGCACCCATGATATGGACTCGTTGCAGTCCAAATTGATAAATGTATTGTTGTTTGTTTTATCTTTGGCCCAGCAAAGACTTGCAGTGGGCACTGTTAAAGGATATTAGTCTGCTCTCTTAGCCTTTTCGCGTTTACTGGGCCAGCCATCTTTATCAAATCACCTGTTGTGATGCAGTGTTTTCAGATGCTTAATTCATATGCTACTTCCTAAACTTTTTGTGATGCCACAGTGGAATCTTAATTTTGTCTTTACTTTTCTTATGTGCATCCCTTTTGAGCTGATCTACAGCTACTCTCTACCTCTCCTGACTCTAAAGGCAGTGTTTCTTATTGTGATAACTTCAGCTCATTGCATGAGTGAGCTTAAGGTTCTTTCAGTCCAGCGCCCCCACACCACCTGGCAGGACAAACTGGTGCTGAGGACTACAGCTGCCTGTCTACCATTGAATGTGACTCTTTCATGCCAGACGGTCTATCACACTTCCAACATTATTTGTTCTTCTGCAGCCCTTGAAAGAAGAGGAGGGACTCCATTATTTGGACCCCAAAAGAGAATCAAGTTTTTATGTCTATCGCACCAAAGCCAGTGGGGTAAAAGGCTAGATTATCAGTTCTTTGTGGGGCTCTTTTTGGCAAATCAATGCCAAGGTGGTACAGAAAACACCTGGCAAAGGCTGCTACCACTATGTGTCCATTCACAGTGTCTGCCCTAGGCATTTGTCAGGTGGCAATGTGGCTGTCTGTGCACACCTGCACAAAGTACTTCCACATTGACAACCAGGTCTAACTGGAAGGGCATTTTGAACAAGTAACATGTAAACATACATACTTAGCCCTTTCTCAGCGCATCCTCAGTTCTTTAAGTAGGATGAAAAAGTTATGGGGTCTCTAAAAGGGGCAGAGTCAAAGAAGCATAACTCGGAATCATTTCAAAGAGTAGTGGCCTTAGTAATATGGTTTATGGCTTAAAACTTGTGAACTAGAATCCTGTGCTTTACATTCATTCCATCTGATCAGAATTTGGATGTCCATCTCCGCTTTTACATCCTGACATATAGCACAAGAAACATATGCCTGAAAGCAGCCAGCTCTATCAGCTTTGCTTATAAAGGTTTTTCCCCCCCAAAAGGGCATGTGAAATGGCAGTGGCAGGAGACACAATTTCTTATATTGGCAAATGCATTATATGGAGTTATACTCTGTTTTGAATGTTCTCTTAATTGCAATATTAAGAGGAATCTTAAAAAATAGGAAAATACACCCATAAATAATGGATAATGTAGGCAAGAAAATGGAGTCTGAAAGCCATAGTTAGGGTTAAAAGGGAGAGCTTCTGATCCTCTGGAATACTTGATATTGGCTGTCATCTACAGTCTGGTTGACAAGCCAGCTACAGAAAAAACAATATTAAATTAAGACCCTGTTGGTGGCCCTGAGTTCCTTACGAAATCTCCTATTACCTGTTCACATTGACATAATCTCGTTATTTTTAGCAGGTTTAGTAGATTACGTTTTGCACTTGTCAGATTGTATATCATTATAATTTTCAATTTGCATTCCGAACGTTTTTACCATATTACTTCCCATTCTAACCTTTGAAATGACAGAGCCTGAAGTTAGTTTTATTCTTGAAAGAGGTATGTTTATTAAGACAAAGGAAGGTTGCAAATTATTAGAAAAACATGATGTTGACTTTCGGCCTAAGAAGACCTTGAAATACCGAAAGGAAATGTATTAGGTGAACTAGAAAGTGCAACCTCAATTATCCTCTGAGACACCTGAAATAAGACCACTCTGCATTGAGGTGGAAGAGTAGTTCACAAAAATGTAGTTGAACGATTGTGACAAAGTTACACCACACTCAATGTTCCCTTAAATTGAAGAATGCACACTCCTAGTGCCAGTCGTTCTAAAAGTCTCAACACAACCAATTGCAAACACAGAAAGGAGGAGCATAAACAGATAAACGTATTATGTATACACTGTGATTTCTTCACAAAAAGGGCAACAAAAGGAGGCTTCAACAACACAACAACAGTAATAGACATTGTAAAAAAGTGACTCTGTATATAATGCACCAAAGCAAGGTTCAGTGTGTACAGAGTCCAACAGTCCCCAGAGGTTTGGCAGAGGTTAAAGTTAGATATAACCTTTCTCTCTAAAGTGGTAGCTTGGTCGAACAGTAAGGCAGTATTAGAGGACAGTATAAAGCTTGTGTACACACTCAGTCAGCAAATGGTCTCGCACACTCAAGAACTGAACTCTAGGCCAATTGTTTTTTTGTGTTCAAAATATTGTATTGAATTTTTGTTCAAATACAACTAAAAGATAGACAGCACATAAAATATTATGATTAAGCAATAATACTTAAATAACATTGTATATCGTAAGCAAAATCATAGAAAAAATTATCTTAGGTAATGAGAAAATACATAATCAAAAAATACCAAAAGGGAGGATAGTAGGAGGGGGAGGGAAGGTACAAATATACCAATTGACGTAGAAAATGCAAACAGAGCTACTATATGCCATTATAAAACTAATCATATTAAGTAAGGGGGGCACAAGCAGATCCTGACCTGCCGTGAGGGGAACGGCACTAGGCATAAGGCGCTAAGTAAACCGGGTCGACTTTTCGCGCCCGGAGGCGCACGCCAGCCAGTGCCAGCGGACTACCACTCCCAGCAGCCCCGGAGGGGGCGTGGCTCATCATCCCGCGCCCGGAGGCGCCATAAGATCACTGAGCGCCGAGCGCTCCTGGGGGCACAAGCAGATCCTGACCTGCCGTGAGGGGAACGGCACCAGGCATAAGGCGCTAAGTAAACCGGGACGACTTTTCACGCCCGGAGGCGCACTCCAGCCAGTGCCAGCGGACTACCACTCCCAGCAGCCCCGGAGGGGGCGTGGCTCATCATCCCGCGCCCGTAGGCGCCATAAGATCACTGAGAGCCTCGCGGGACGCGCGCGGGCGGCGCCGGACGAAGCCCGGACTAAGGGCAGACAGTCTGTGACAGTCCGGGACTGTCTGAGGCTGGGCTGGGCTATACCCTTTGACATTTCGTATCGGATTACCAGGACTTTGAAGACTTCTCCTCTGGTAAATTGTTCCCCTGTCATATTGCTCCAGTAGTGCTACATACACCCTAGCCATTCTACTGCATTTGAAAAACAAATCGCTTGTTTCTACTATGCCTAACGGTCCAAGGGAATCATTCATATCGGGGTCAGGTCCTCTCGATAACTATTTAGTGAAAATGGTAAATAAAATAAATAGCGAACGAAGGGCTTCTCTGGGAAGGGATAGTCCCCCAAAAACTACTCCAGTTCCTCAGATACCTGTAGAGAGTCCGCTGGAACATGGTACCTGCGAGCTGGCCTCTATAGCCGTTTCCACGGTCACAGCCCAGGTCCACATGGATTTTTTAGCACCAGACATACACATAGCGAGTGAAAATATCGACGAAGCCACCCCTGTCGCTAGACCATTTAGAAACTGTAGGAAGCAGCAAAGTAAAAGGGGGGGGGGGAAGAGTTCCAAAATAAGGGTCGACATCACTGAACAAGTACAGGTCAATTTAGATGAGCCCCCAAACGTACGAGCTGACAGTGATGCTGTAAACAGCCTATTACATCCTGATCAATTTTCCCAACTACTTTGCTCCCTAGAGGTTATATATGAAGCCAAATTAGAACAGTTTGTGCAACCTCTAGTTCGGAAACTTGATATTGTGGCCGCCGAGGTTAAGAGGCTAGGAGGATTGCTAACAAAACATTTACAATTGGTCGATAGCAACAAACAGAAGGTGACGGGCTTAGCTGGGCAAGAGAATGTAGTTAGAGCAGAATACCAACAACAAACACCTCAGCCCCCAAATATTAATACTCCAGTTATATCAATCACACCAGCGCCCACTTTTGCACTAAGTACAGCTATTCCAGTAACAACGGGGTCTGTTTCGGCATCTAAAAGCCATGTGGAAAGGAAAAGTAGACCTATAAATTTACCATCAGCTTGTACCCCCTATGTTGTGATTCTAACAAACGTACCGCCTCAGGATAGTCACTCAGACCAAACGCATAAGGAATCGCATGACTCCCTTAAGCATAAAACTGTTTCCTGGTTAAACAGGAAGTGTGGATTCTCGACAACTTTTGCCAGTGATATTCTAAGCACTAGACGAGTGAACTGGATTGGGACTTCTAAAAAATCCTGTATAGGAGAATGTATAGTAGTCAACTTTAGATACCCACAACATGTGGCTACCGTCTTGTTGAGGGCAGCTTCTTTGGCACACGACGAAACAGTATCCAGGCGCGTCCCCTTGGTTTCTTTTATACCCACCCCCCCAGAGAGCTCTCACATAGCACAAAATCGAGACCTAATACCCCAGTGACGGCACTGACGCCGTTTTTCCACCAGGGTTTAGGAGGAGAAAATCACTTTAATTATGGGCCTAATATCCCCACACGCAACAGATTTGAGGTATTTTCTTCTCTGGATATGTGTGACTGACGAGAGGCTAGCGAGGGAACTGGGGATGAGTCTTGCCTCGGTTTGGTACCTCAGGAAGTAGACCAATTGCCTACGAATCCCCTTGGTATTAATTGTAGTCAAGCGACTCATGGTAACTCTAAGGGGGCAACGATTAAGATGTTAACTTGGAATGTGGCGGGTCTACGATCCAAGAGAGATAATACCTCTTGGTTAAGTTTCTTGAAACAAAACGACATTATGGCATTTCAAGAGACTTGGGAAATAGACTGTGATTTTTGGTTGGATGGTTTTACGTCTTATTTTGTCCCAGCTTTAAAATCAGTGTCTGGGAGGGATATAGGGGGCTTAGTAAGGGGGAAGCATTGGAGAAACTCTTATCTAACAATGAGTTGTATGACCCAGGCTTCTTCGATCAAAGGTCACGTGTTCCCACATTTACAGGCAGGGATAGTGACACAATAATTGACTACATATTTCTTTCTTCTGGCCTTTTAAAATACGTAGTTTTTTATAATGCTATACCGTCAATTTTTAGCGACCATAATCCAGTGGCAATTGAATTGGTAGATGGTTTCTCCTTTTTAAACACATCCACCCTTCACATGGTGGATGTTGAAGTGAAGGAAAAAGATCAGGGGAGGAGGCTAAGCTGGAGCAAGGTAATTCCAGAGGAGTTTCTTAACACCATTACTTTAAAGGCGGCTTTAGATTTGGAAATATGTGGAGACCAACATTCTACGGGGAAGCAAGTAATATCCTCGTATGAAGCTATTTGCTCCAAAGTGGCAAAAGAACTCACTACTAAAAGCAGACCAGTCACTAATAGTTTAGTAACGGGCTGGTTTGACCACAAATGCACAAAATCTCATAATCTCAAAAAAGCTCTCCAGGCGCGCCCGAGGAATAAAATTCTGGTGACACAGCTTAGACGAGATTATAAAAAAATGGTGCAGGATAGGAAAAAAGAAATCAAATATAATGCCTGGGTTGAACTTATGGACAAAGCTACATTAAAAGACAGTGCAAAATTTTGGGCAATCATTAACACGCCCCTTTTTTCTAATATTAAAAATAACTTGCTGGAAACTAATATCGCAGAGGAGGATTGGCTGAGCCATTTTGAAAATATATATGGCAGTCACCTCGAATTAGAAATTTTCGTGGGACAAGTCTTAAAATCCACCACCATGCCAGTGAAGTTTCATATAGGGGAGGTTATTAAAGTGTTGGAAACAGCCCACTCCCACTCCGCAGGGTGGTGGTGGACTCCCCGAACACACTGTGGTAGCTTGGCTCGAGTGGTCAGGAAACAGGCACAGTGCTAAGCATACAATATACCCATACAATAACCATGCGTGCATCCGTTCCAAAAACGACTCTACACCGTAAAAATTATGAAAATATTCTTCTTTATCTTTTTCTCTTAGTTGCTGATTGGAAAAATAAATAAGACAATCACAATATACAAATTTAAATAGTGCAGGTCAAATAAATACTGGCTGTTTGATGAAATAAATAGGGGTGATCATAAATAACAGGGCATAAATACAAGTGCAATATATACAGACAATTAAATACTTTGAGGCAATAAATACTGTACCAATAAATATTGTACACCATCAAGTCCTGTGGACCTATAAATATAGTGCAGCAATAAATAGGTAAAAATTCAATAAATACAGTACCCCCAATAAATAATTAAAAGTATACAGCAACCCTCATGTAATCAGATGACACTTCAATTCTTAAGGGCAGATTTGGCCCAGGCACAGCTTGTAGGGTTGTGGAAGGCTTGAGGGGGGCTACTCCCTGGCTGGGACAAGGCTGAGGCCTAATCTGAGGTAGATCAAAGGGGGGAATACCAGTGCCCTGGCTTTCTCTCTCCACACAACCTCTCTAGGTTAGTCCCAGTTCACCCCAGGCACAGTCAGGTGGGTTTCAGCACCTCCCTAGCCCCTTAGAGCAGTCTCTCAGGTCTCCACAGGGCCTTAGGCGCCCTCTACTCCACTTACTGCCCTTTTTCTGATGTTCCGACGCCGCTGGAGTCGTGTCGACGCCGTGAGGCGGTTCCGGTTCGGTCTCGGCGGCCTCGGCACAATGTCAGTTCTTTGACGACGCCGGCAGGCGGTTCCGGTCCGATGTCGGTGGCCTCGGTTCGATCTCGACCTCCGATTCGACGGCGTCGGGCAGTCTCTTCACGATGTCGACTTCGGGCGGCTCCGGTCCGATGGCGCTCTCGGCTCCGATGACGTCGGCCGGCCTGGCCTCGATGTCGACTTCCGGCGACTCCGGGGTGCGATCCTCACCCCCGACCTCCGGTGCTCCTCCTCACAGGCTCCGGGCGACTCCGGAGTGCGATCCTCACTCCCGACCTCCGGTGCTCCTCTACCTCGGTCTCCGACGACTCCGGAGGGCGGACTTCACTCCTCCGATGACGCCGCTCGCTCGACCTCGGTTCACTTCCTCCTCGACCTCTGGTATTCCTCACGACCTCTGTCGGCGCCCTCTCACGACCTCAGGCGGCTCCGGGTACGACGTCTGCTACTTCAGTCAGCGCCGCTTCTCCACCTCGGGCTCCAGGTCTTCAGGCTACTCGACGCCGGACTCCAGGGAAACCAGTTCTCAGGTCAGAATCTTGCTGTTTTCTTGGTTCTAAGGCCTGTTCCTGCTGTCCAGGTCCTTAGGATAAGTTTCTTCTGTCTTCTTCCCACACAGGGCTATAGGCTGGGATCCATCAGTAGGGACAAGTATCAAGGGTGGGTTTATGGACCCCACTCCAGGCACAAGTTTCCACCCCTGCTGCTTCACTCCTTCCTCCTTCACTGTTGTGCTCCTCTCTCTTCACCAGTCAGGTGCCAACTGCCAGCTCCAACTGCCAACTGCCTCTCTTATCCTCCCAACATTCTAAACGGTCTCCAACTGTCACAGAGTTCTGGAATCTCCTGGAATGTTCTGGAAGGTGCTGGTGATGTCACAGGTGGCCACCATTTTGTGCTCCAGGCCCTCAGACAGAAGTTTCAGGGGTAGCTAAAATGGCTCCCTGAATCTGCAGCAACACGAAAAAGTCTGGTGGTTCCCAAAAAGGAAAAATTCAAACAGGGTTTGAGGCAAAAGTGGGACAAAATAAATAATGATGAGGAGGGACCACCCAAAGGGCTGACAGGTCTAACACGCGTCCCCCCCAGCTGAAAGTGGGGAGAGCTACCCAACCCCTTGGGAGTTCTCATCACTAAGGCGGAAATACCTTGAGAGACCGTCTGCATTGGCGTGGTCCACTCCAGGCCGATGTTCCACCTGAAAGTCCATCCCCTGTAGGGAAATAGACCACCTCAACAACTTGGGATTCTCCCCCTTCATTTGCATCAGCCAACGAAGGGGTCGGTGGTCGGTCTGAACTAGGAAGTGCGAGCCAAACAGGTATGGCCGCAACTTCTTCAGAGCCCATACCACTGCAAAGGCTTCACGCTCTATTGCACTCCACTTCTGTTCCCTGGGAAGTAGTCTCCTGGATAGGAAGACCACGGGTTGATCCAGACCCCCTTCGTTGAGTTGCGATAACACTGCCCCAATGCCATGTTCTGATGCATCTGTCTGGACAATGAACTTCTTGGAAAAGTCTGGGGCCCTTAAGACCGGGGCCTCGCACATGGCTTTCTTCAATTTCTCAAAGGCTTGCTGACAAGCCTCCGTCCAGACTACCCGTCGAGGTTGTTTCTTGGACGTGAGCTCCGTGAGAGGGGCTACGATGGTACCGTACCCCTTCACGAAGCGGCGATAGTATCCCGTGAGGCCCAAAAATGCTCGGACCTCAGTCTGTGTCTTGGGGGGTTCCCAGGCCATGATGGCCTCGATCTTCGCCTGGAGGGGTTGCACCGTTCCCCTACCCACCAAGTGTCCAAGGTACACTACCGACCCCTGCCCGATCTGGCACTTGCTGGCCTTGATCGTCAATCCAGCTTGTCTCAGGGCCTGGAGAACAGCTTGCAGGTGACGCAAGTGATCCTCCCAGCTGTTACTGAAGACGGCTATGTCATCCAGATAAGCAGCAGAGAAACTCTCCATCCCGGTGAGGATCTGGTTTACCAGGCGCTGAAACGTGGCAGGTGCGTTCTTGAGCCCAAAGGGCATCACACAGAACTGGTAGTGGCCATTGGGCGTGGAGAAGGCTGACCTTTCCCTTGCTCCATCAGTCAAAGAGATCTGCCAGTACCCCGAAGTAAGGTCAAAGGTACTTAGATATTGGGCAGCTCCCAGCCGGTCAATTAATTCATCCGCCCTAGGGATCGGATGAGCATCAGTTTTTGTCACTGAATTCAGTCCCCGGTAGTCCACACAGAACCTCAGTTCTGGTTGGGCACCCGGTGGTGCAGCTTTTGGTACTAACACCACCGGACTGGACCAGGGGCTGCTAGAAGGTTCAATCACTCCTAGCTCCAGCATCTTAGTGACCTCACTATGAATGCTGGCCTTCACCTTGTCTGACATCCGGTAGATCTTGGACTTCACAGGTGGGCTGTCTCCTGTGTCCACGTCATGGACGCACAGGTGAGTCCTACCCGGGACAAGGGAGAACAATGAAGAGTACTGCCCCAGGACCTGGCGACAGTCCTCCTGCTGTTCAGGAGTTAGAGATGGGGAGAGAATCACTCCCTCCACCGACCCATCCTTTTCCTGAGACGCAAACAGATCAGGGAGAGGCTCGCTTTCCACGTCCTCTCCTCCGTCAGTCACCATCATCAAGATGACTTCGGGCCTCTCGTGGTGGGGTTTGAGGCGGTTGGCATGCAGCACCCGCAGGGGCTGACGAGGGGTCTTCAGGTCCACCAAGTAGGTAGCCTTACCCTTCTTCTCCAACACCTCAAAGGGTCCTGACCAGCGATCCTGGAGGGCACTAAGCTCTCCTGGTTCGATCACCCACACCTTCTGGCCAGGCTCCAACTCCACCGGGTGAGCGTTGTGGTCATACCACGCCTTCATTACTGCTTGGCTGGCTTCCAAGTTGTCAGAAGCTTGCTTCCACAACTTAGCCATTTGGCTCCGGAAGGCCAGCATGTAGCTCACCACATCCTGGGGAAGCTTTCTGGGAGTTCTTTCCCATCCGTCTCTCACCAGGTTGAGAGGTCCACGTACAGGGTGCCCATACAGAAGCTCGAAGGGGCTGAAGCCCACTCCCTTCTGTGGCACTTCCCTGTAAGAAAAAAGTAAACAGGGTAGGAGGACGTCCCATTTCCTCCGCAGGCTTTCAGGCAGACTTCTGATCATGCCCTTCAAGGTTTTGTTAAACCTCTCCACCAGACCATTGGTCTGGGGGTGGTAAGGAGTGGTGAACCGGTAGGTCACTCCACACTCCTTCCACATTGCCCGCATATACGCTGACATGAAGTTGGTCCCCCTGTCGGACACAACTTCCTTGGGAAAACCCACTCGGGTAAAGATTCCCATCAGGGCCCTAGCCACAACAGGTGCTGTTATGGTCCTCAGAGGTATTGCCTCTGGGTACCGTGTGGCATGATCCACCAGGACCAGGATAAACCTGTGACCAGCTGATGTTGGCGGATCTAACGGACCCACAATGTCGATGCCCACCCTTTCAAAGGGGGTGCTAACGACAGGAAGTGGTTCCAGGGGAGCTTTCAGCTTCACCCCTGTTTTCCCACTGGCTTGGCAAGACACACATGTCCGGCAGTAGGTATCGGACGACACTTTCATCTGAGGCCAATAAAAGTGTGGGACAAGACGGGCGAAGGTCTTGTCTTGCCCCAGGTGTCCTGCCAATGGTATCTCGTGAGCCAACCCTAAAAGGAAGGCTCGATAACGTTGAGGAACTACCAAGGCTCGTGACGATCCATGTAGGGGTGCCTTGGGTTCACTGTAGAGGAGGCCATCCTCCCAGTAAACACTGTAGTTCCCTTCAACGTTCCCTGCTGCCTGGGCTTCGGCCTGTCGCCTCAGCCCCTCAAGGGTAGGGCACTCCCTCTGGCCCTGGCAGAATTCCTCCCTGGACGGGCCTCCCTCCACGTGCCACTCGGCCGGGATGGGTAGGTCCTCCAGGTGGGTAACGTCCCCCTCCGCAGACTCCTGGTCCACCACCTCCGGTGGCCTATCCGTCCTACGGGGTGGAGACGCCGAGGCAGGCTCCTCCTGTCCTCGGTTCTTCCCTTGACTGGCAGCTGGCTGGGCCTTTGTTCCAGGCTCCAGCCGGAATGAACTCCCTCTTCGGGTAGTCGCGGACCTTGTGCTAACACAGGCCCAGTCAGGTGTACCCAGCATCTCGGTGTGAGTCCGGTATTCCACCTCCTTCCAAGCGTTGTGCTCCATGTCATTGCCCAGCAGACAATCGACTGGCACGGCAGGGCTTACGGCAACTCGAAGTGAACCTGCAACCCCCCCCCATTCAAAGGGAACCTCGGCCACGGGATAGTGGCCTGTTCTGCCGTCAGCCATCGCGGCTGGGTGGAGTACATCGGGAATTACCTGCTCTGGAGACACCAGTTGGCTACGCACCATAGTCATACTGGCTCCTGTGTCTCTCAGAGCCTCCCCTCTTTGGCCGTTGATGGTGATCCACTGCCCATACTTTGCGGTATTTGCGGGCACCTGGATCTTAGGAACCATCTCCCGTTCTCCCAGGGACACTAGAGTGACACCCGCCCACTCCCTTCCCTTAGTTAAGGGCATCTCCTCCCCGAGCACTACACTAGCTACTCCGGGGGGCTTTCCTCCAGTGGGAGGGGGTGATCGTTTCTGACACTTCGGATCTCCTTTATAGTGTCCAACGCCACCGCACTCGTAGCAATGGACAACCCTTGGCTGCTGACTCTGGCCAGGATTAGGGTTTCTGGGTGGGTTAGCCTTAGAGGTGAATCCTGTTCCCTTCCCTTGGAAGTTATTTTGGGGGCCTTTGGAGAACTCCTTTTTCTTTTCCCCTCCCTCTTTCTTCTGGGGGGCGCCCTGTCCGGCCTTTTGAGTATCCCCTCCAGTCCCCCTTGTGGACACCCGGGTACTAGCCCAAATGTCCGCCTCCTCAGCAAGCTTCCGGGGACTGGTCAGCTTGCTATCCACCAGGTGTTGCCGCAGTTCAGGGAAACATTTCTCGAGTAGGTGTTCCTTCAGTACTAGGTCAAACAGCTCCTCGTAGTTCCTTACTTCACTGCCCTGAATCCACCCTTCCAGTGCCTTCTTTGCATAGTCCAGGAAGTCCACCCAATTCTGTGTGCCCAGTTTGTGACTACCCCTGAACTTCTGTCTGTACTTTTCAGGTGTTAGTCCAAACTTTCTGATGAGCGCCAGTTTCATGGTGGGGTAATGGGTCTGCTCATCCTCTTCGAGGGCCAATAAAGCATCCCTACCAGCTGGAGGCATGTACCTATACAATCCTCCTCCCCAATACTTCACTGGAACCCCATGGGCCCTCAACGAGACCTCATAGGCTGCTAGCCACTTGGCGATGTCGTCACCCGCCCCATAGCTAGCTACTATGTCCTTTGGCAGGTAAGGTTTGGATTCCCTGGTGATTTCTTGGTCTTTGCTGCCACCATTAGGAACAGTTGGTGCCCCAATTCTTAGGATCTGAAGCTCTATCTCTTTCAGTCTTATCTCATGAGCCATCCTCTCTTTCTCCGTCTCATGAGCCAACCTCTGTTCCTCCTTCTCCTTCTCCAGCTTTGCTAAATCCCATGTGAGCTGTCTTTTCTCTCTCCGATCTGCTAACTCCACGCTGGATAAGCCCCCGCTAGAGACAGTGCTGCCCTTCCTAGAAAGTGTCCTGGGCCCTGCTGACAGGTTCCCCACCTCAGGTTGGTACATCTCAGCCCCCTCGGGGTCAGGCTCTCCATCCCTGTCTTCCTCCTCAGCCTTGCTTTCTCGGCGTGCCTCCCCCCAAGCCCTTAAGCTGGTTTGGAGTGCACCCTTCTTTGCTCCTGGGGGACAGTACACCCCCTCCCGCTGGCAAAACTCCCTGAGTTGGGCCACAGTGTACGTTTCTAAATCTTCCAGTACAAACTCCATCTTGCCCACTCAGGTTAGAGGACAGGTTTTGTGCAGTAACAATGTAGGGTGGTACCTTTAGTAATACCTCCTCCCACCACCAGAGTAAATTTGGAAAAAACAAAAACCCACAATTAGGAAGGCCGCTGTGAGAAAACTCCCGGTGTAGGCCTATGGACTACCCACAGTTATTGTTGAGTATATGTAGGCACAGCTCTATCCCACCGCTGAACACCAATTTATGTTGGAAACAGCCCACTCCCACTCCGCAGGGTGGTGGTGGACTCCCCGAACACACTGTGGTAGCTTGGCTCGAGTGGTCAGGAAACAGGCACAGTGCTAAGCATACAATATACCCATACAATAACCATGCGTGCATCCGTTCCAAAAACGACTCTACACCGTAAAAATTATGAAAATATTCTTCTTTATCTTTTTCTCTTAGTTGCTGATTGGAAAAATAAATAAGACAATCACAATATACAAATTTAAATAGTGCAGGTCAAATAAATACTGGCTGTTTGATGAAATAAATAGGGGTGATCATAAATAACAGGGCATAAATACAAGTGCAATATATACAGACAATTAAATACTTTGAGGCAATAAATACTGTACCAATAAATATTGTACACCATCAAGTCCTGTGGACCTATAAATATAGTGCAGCAATAAATAGGTAAAAATTCAATAAATACAGTACCCCCAATAAATAATTAAAAGTATACAGCAACCCTCATGTAATCAGATGACACTTCAATTCTTAAGGGCAGATTTGGCCCAGGCACAGCTTGTAGGGTTGTGGAAGGCTTGAGGGGGGCTACTCCCTGGCTGGGACAAGGCTGAGGCCTAATCTGAGGTAGATCAAAGGGGGGAATACCAGTGCCCTGGCTTTCTCTCTCCACACAACCTCTCTAGGTTAGTCCCAGTTCACCCCAGGCACAGTCAGGTGGGTTTCAGCACCTCCCTAGCCCCTTAGAGCAGTCTCTCAGGTCTCCACAGGGCCTTAGGCGCCCTCTACTCCACTTACTGCCCTTTTTCTGATGTTCCGACGCCGCTGGAGTCGTGTCGACGCCGTGAGGCGGTTCCGGTTCGGTCTCGGCGGCCTCGGCACAATGTCAGTTCTTTGACGACGCCGGCAGGCGGTTCCGGTCCGATGTCGGTGGCCTCGGTTCGATCTCGACCTCCGATTCGACGGCGTCGGGCAGTCTCTTCACGATGTCGACTTCGGGCGGCTCCGGTCCGATGGCGCTCTCGGCTCCGATGACGTCGGCCGGCCTGGCCTCGATGTCGACTTCCGGCGACTCCGGGGTGCGATCCTCACCCCCGACCTCCGGTGCTCCTCCTCACAGGCTCCGGGCGACTCCGGAGTGCGATCCTCACTCCCGACCTCCGGTGCTCCTCTACCTCGGTCTCCGACGACTCCGGAGGGCGGACTTCACTCCTCCGATGACGCCGCTCGCTCGACCTCGGTTCACTTCCTCCTCGACCTCTGGTATTCCTCACGACCTCTGTCGGCGCCCTCTCACGACCTCAGGCGGCTCCGGGTACGACGTCTGCTACTTCAGTCAGCGCCGCTTCTCCACCTCGGGCTCCAGGTCTTCAGGCTACTCGACGCCGGACTCCAGGGAAACCAGTTCTCAGGTCAGAATCTTGCTGTTTTCTTGGTTCTAAGGCCTGTTCCTGCTGTCCAGGTCCTTAGGATAAGTTTCTTCTGTCTTCTTCCCACACAGGGCTATAGGCTGGGATCCATCAGTAGGGACAAGTATCAAGGGTGGGTTTATGGACCCCACTCCAGGCACAAGTTTCCACCCCTGCTGCTTCACTCCTTCCTCCTTCACTGTTGTGCTCCTCTCTCTTCACCAGTCAGGTGCCAACTGCCAGCTCCAACTGCCAACTGCCTCTCTTATCCTCCCAACATTCTAAACGGTCTCCAACTGTCACAGAGTTCTGGAATCTCCTGGAATGTTCTGGAAGGTGCTGGTGATGTCACAGGTGGCCACCATTTTGTGCTCCAGGCCCTCAGACAGAAGTTTCAGGGGTAGCTAAAATGGCTCCCTGAATCTGCAGCAACACGAAAAAGTCTGGTGGTTCCCAAAAAGGAAAAATTCAAACAGGGTTTGAGGCAAAAGTGGGACAAAATAAATAATGATGAGGAGGGACCACCCAAAGGGCTGACAGGTCTAACATAAAGCAATTGAAGATTCTGCAGGGAGGAAGGCCCCAGGACCAGATGGAGTCCCTACCGATATGTATAAGGCCAATCCACTGTATTGGGCCAACATATTGACAAATGTATTTAACACCTCTGCTTGTGTAGGATTCCCTAAATCGTGGTCCCGGTCGATTATTATCCCGGTGTTTAAGAAAGGCCAAAGGGCAGACCCTAGATGTTATAGGCCCATATCCCTGCTAGATTCCTCTATAAAAATTCTGGGGAAGGTTATCTTAGCAAGGATAACGGAGTGGGCCTCTGACAATAACATACTGTCAGATGCCCAATATGGCTTTAGAGCGGGGCGGAGCACGGAGGACCAATGTCTGAACCTCCACCTAATAATAGCCAAATACACTAAAGCGGCCAGGGGCTCCATTTAATTGGGTTTTATGGATTTGTCCACAGCTTTTGACCTAGTTAATAGGTCAAAGCTGTGGACAATGCTCCTGGAAATGGGACTTGATCGGTCCCTTGTGTATTTCCTGGCCGAGCTCCATAAAGACCTGAATGCCTCCATCAGGATGACGACCGAGGGGAAATGTACGTCCAGCTTTAAGTCTAGTAGAGGGGTACGACAGGGATGTATATTAGCCCCCATGCTGTTTACACTATATATAAACGCCCTGGAGCAAAATCTGTTGGCAGCGACGCCGGACATTCCGCGTATGGGAGGTACCCCGATTCCGGTCCTCCTATACGCGGATGACGCTGTCCTTTTGGCCAGGACCCCCCTGGCTTTGCAAAGATTGTTGGATTCGTTTGGGGACTTCATGAAAAGCCTGGACCTGGTAGTTAACAACGGCAAATCTCATGTTATGTCGTTGGGTCCTGCAAAAAATAAAGTTAAGACCTTCTTCTGTGGTGGTGAAGAAATCTCAAGAGTGATGGTATTCACTTACTTGGGAGTAGTTTTCGATGATAAAAGTTCTTGGTCCCCCCAGCTCTTACTAAAGGCAAATTCCGCGAGAAATTCTTCAGCGGCAGTACTAGGCTTTGCCAAAAGGTTGGGAGGAAAGCCGGTTGAGGCAATATTAACAATTTATAAAGCAAAGTCCATTTCTATCGTAAGGTACGGGGCGACAATTTGGGGTTACACTAAACATGATATGATCCAAACGGAAGAAAATAAATTCTTGCGCTCTCTTCTTGGCCTTCCACATTCAACCGCTTCCTATTCAGTACATCTGGAACTTGGGATTGGTTACATAGCAGATATAATTAAACTAGCCCCAATACTGCTATGGATTAAAATATGGTTAAATCCGAACCTCTCCCTTAATCATAAAATCCTAAATGACTGCATTAGGTTAGACAATAGGAACAAAATTCAGTGGTTGTCTAACATAGAAATGTTAGCCGCATACATGGGGAGACCAGACATTTTTTCTAACCCAGAATCCCTATGTAAGGCTGACCTTGAGTGGGTAAAATCTAATTTCATTAAATTAAGGAGGCCGAGCGGGAGGGAGTAGAACTCGGTAAATCTTCTGTCTGGGGGCATGTTTTGGTAACCCTGTCCCCAGGAATGTCATTATATCTGACAATAGTATCCAATCCTTTCCATAGATGGCTGTTGACCAAATTGCGGTTTAACCAAATACATATGGTCCTATTGGATGTGGAGGGTTGGAGTAGACCTGAAGATGTTGCCCCTTGTAAGTGCGACGACTTCTCTCCTCAAGACACCACGCACTTTGTTTTTTTGTTCATTTTATAAACATCCCAGGAAAAGGTTTATTATCCCATTGTTAAAAAGTATGAACTTTATTCAGTGCAAGCCAGCCCTAATGTTTTTACACTTGGTAGAGTCTCCATTAATTATGTTCTGTGTTGCCAGCTTTCTTGCAGCGTCTGTTAGAGAGAGGAGGGTCAGACAAAAAACTGTACAAGACACTGATCCCCTCAATTAACAGACAATGAATTTGTATTAACTGCTTAAGTTGGCTATGGTCGATTATGAATTTTCATGGTTATTGAATAGTTTTTACCTGTATAATAGCTATTTATAAGATTTTTAACATTTTTGTATATGTATAGCATACTTTTATGATTTTAATTAATCGAATAAAGTGGTTTTTGACTTTGACTTTGAAGTACAAATCTGAATTAAAATTATCCATACAGCATTAAATGGATAAATATTCATCAACAGGTAACCAAAAAGATTGATAAGAGAAAAAATTATGAGTGATCCCCTTCATAGATAATTGAGCACCTCTTCTGGAAAGAATAACCCATGACCACCAAGCTTTAACAGATAATACAGAGACATCTTTCCAACAAAAAGTAATGGATTTTAAAGCAGCCGAAATAAGAAAATTAAAAAGTTTACTCTCTAAATCATGTATGTTTTGTGGAAGAATGGCAGATTTACAGATTATTAACTGATAGGAAAGATCAAGTTGAAATTTAAAAATCTTCTTAATGATATCCCAAACTTCAGACCAAAATTTAAAAACCAAAAGACAATCAAAAAGCATGTGTAGTAATGAGCCAGGGTGTGATTTACAATGCCAACAATCAGGAGAGGGGAGAAGTTTAGCTTGGAACAAACGTGATGGAGTCCATATACGATTATAAAGGAAATAAGAATTAGTTTGGTAGATTGAAACAGGCAACCACACAGATATTCTATTAAGCCAAATATCTTTCCATGTGTCAGTGGACAAGGAAAGTGAAAGTTCATTATTCCAAAAAGTGGAAATCATCTCTATATTGCTACCTAGAGTATCAGATAATTTTTTATATAAAATAGAAACCCCATGAGATGATTTTGGAACTGTTTGAATATAAATTGCTAAGTCAACTGTAACATTAGAGGGGATGGCATTAGGAAAGGAGTCTAAAATTGAATTGCACAAATATTGATACTTAATAAGATCAGATTTAAATAAACCAAAACTTGTTTGCAGGGGGAGGAGCTTAGCGCGCATCCAAGATGGTCGCGTGAGCACAGGGCTCCCCGGACCCTTTCTGCTCCTCGGAATATATCCTGAGACTATCCTGATTTGGTGTATGGAATCTGGGAGATGAAGACCAGCTGATCATATATCTCTTTTCAAAACTCTAATCGGACCTGGGGCTCCTGAGTTATTGTCGCCGGAACTTTTGGGACCCACCCGACGGAGGTGGCCGGGGTGAAGGCGACCCGTGGGGCCGGGCTGCAATTGAACAACAGCGGCCTCAGCGCGGTGCCAGTTACCGATTCAGCACTTTCGGTTTCGGTTTTGGCCTTCAGGAGATCAGCTGGCGTGCGTGCTCAAGGTGGCGAGGTGCCTCCTGGGCCTCTGCCCGAGGTTTGCTTTCATCTGCTACCGGCGGGTCTGACGCCTCCGGCCCCTACACCGACGGTTTGTGGTCCTTTCGCTGGCACCCGCGCACCCCTTGATCGGAGGTCCCATTAAGTGACTGTGCTCATATGGCGGGCAAAGGGGGTCCGGAGGGGCGCAAGACCAAGGCTTCACTGCGCGGGGGAGCGGTCCAGAGCAACAACATGGACCGCTATACCCAGGGCAGGAGGTCCCCTGGCGCTGCTGGCCTCTCCCCGGATGCTGCAGGGGGAGGCACGACCGTTGCTGCGGAACCTTCCCTGCAGGACATTATGGGCGCCATCGAGGGCATCAGGGAAACTATCGCGACGCAATATGAGGCCCTGGCCCGTAAGATCGACACTGTCGCGATCGACGTCACCTTGATTCGGGCCGACCTCTCTAAAACCAACGAGAAGGTCCAGGCCCTTGATGCACGGACCTCCACCCTGGGTGCGGAGGTGTCGGATCTGCGGGCCGCGCTTGGGGACATTAGAGTGGTCAACGACCATATGGCCCGGCGACTTGAGGACTTCGAGGGACGGGCCCGACGCAACAATATCCGCATCATTGGGGTACCGGAGTCCTCCGACAGCCGCCCGGTGGACCTCGTGGTCGAGGAACTTATCCTGCAACAGCTGTCCCCGGTTGGCCTAAGCAAATTCTTCGCTGTGGAGCGGGCCCATCGAGTTCCGGGCGGCCGGCCGCGGCCGGGGGCCCCCCCGAGGCCTATCGTGGCTAAACTGTTCCACTACAGGGACCGCGATGCTATTCTGCAGGCTTCACGGACCCGTGGCCCGGTCCGCTACGAGAACTCGACCATCAACTTTTATCCGGACTTCACGCAACTGGTCCAGAAACAGCGGATGGGATCCCAAGGGGTGAAGCGCCGTCTCCGCGAGCTAGGCCTGAAGTACTCAATGATCTACCCGGCGAAACTTCGAGTGGAGCATGGAGAGCGGACAGCCTTTTTTGACTCTCCTGTGGCCGCAAGTAACTGGCTGGACTCGCTGCCGGACGGGGGTGGCCGGCCCGGGCCCTCTGGGGGCACCGCAGGTGACGGGTCCCCTTAGACTGACCTTTGGTCTTTACTTTCTGCGGCTTGGCATTGTACAGTTGGGTCTTACTTCTTTTGCATACTGTGCTTTACCAGGACCCGTGAGGGGTGCGGGCGGGTACGGGTCCCTTTCCTCCTCCGGGGTCTTTTTGTAGAATGGGGTTAATGGGGCGACAGGCACACTGCAAGTTGGGGGGGGTCTTTGGCCCGCAGGGGTGCAGGGTGGGGGGCGTTGGACTTGGGGTGGGGTTGGGGGGGAAGAGGGGTTGTTTAGTTGTGGGTTTTTTGTTTACAGGGCGAGGTATTGATTTTTATCCATATTTGGGAGCGGTGCTGCGGGCTGGGGGCTTCTTGAGCTATTGGATGGGATGGGGGGAGACAGGTTGAGGATTATGTCATGGAACGTCAATGGGTTGGGGGACCGTATTAAGCGGGGTGTTGTACTGCAATATTTGCGTCGTTTGACTCCTGATGTGGTGTTTCTCCAGGAGACGCATTTGGTCGGCAATGTCTGCCATGCGATGAACAGGGGGGGATACCGCCTCGTAGCCCATTCTGGTTTCACAACTGGCTCCAGGGGGGTGGGCATTCTCCTGCGAACCTCCCTTCCGGTGGAGATCACGAGGATAGTCTCTGATGACAGGGGGCGCTATGTGTGTTTGACTGGGAGGTGGGAGGGGCAGCCCCTTACCCTGGTTTCAGTCTACGTCCCCCCGGGCCTCCAGAACTCCACCTTCACTGACTTGGGTCGAATGCTGCTTGACCTTCCGGACGGCCTCCTGCTCATGGGCGGGGACTTTAATTCTGTGGTTTCGGGTGAACTGGATCGTCACCCACCTAGGACCCTCCCCGCTGCCCAGTCATGGCTGGGTGGGATGTTGGAGACCTTCGGCTTGGTGGATAGTTGGAGACTATTGCATCCGACCCAGTGCCAGTTCACCTTTCATTCAGGGGCGCATGGGAGTCTCTCCAGGTTAGACTACTTTCTCATGCCCGCGGCGCAGACTGGTCGGATTCGAGAGGTCAGACACCTGGCGCGTGGTATCTCCGACCATTCTCCGCTGTGGCTTCTCTTTGACACCGGGTCGCGGTCCGCAGGTCGGATAGCTCCCATTAACCCCTGGTACCTGCGGGACCCTGTGACTCGGGACAGCCTGGTTAAGGCCATGGACCAATACTTTAGTGAAAACGAGGGGTCGGTGTCGTCTGCGTTGTCCCTTTGGGAAGCCTTTAAAACTGTGCTACGCGGACACGCCCTCGCCCAGATAGTGGTGGCCAAGAAGGTTAGGAGCAAGGCGGTGGTAAAGCTGGAGACTGACATCTCGGGGCTGGAGTCGGCCCTGGAGGCGAATGTTACTCCGGACGGACTACATGCCCTTAGCCTGAAACAGTTCGAATATAGGTCCCTGGTCACTGACGCGGCCAAAACTATGTATAGGGAGCGGCAGGGCCGATTGTATGACGCGGGGGACAAGGCGGGTAAGTTGATTGCGTGGCTGGACAAAAAAGAGAGAGTGAATCGTGTGGTCCCCGAGTTGCGTGCTACGGATGGTGTGTGTGTGACTGAGCCGGATGAGATTGTGGAATGCTTCGCTGATCACCTCCGGGCGGTGTACTCCCCGGTGACTGACAGGGACGAGGATGACTCTCGCCTCCTACTGAGAGATATTGCTCTGCCCGGCCTGTCCGTTGAGGACCGGGAGCGGTTGGACGCCCCCTTATCGTCGGATGAAATAGCGACCGCGATTCGTTCCCTTCGCTCGGGCAAGGCTATGGGTCCTAACGGTCTGCCCATTGAACTATACAAATTGCGTCCTGATAAGCTTGCGCCCTTCCTCGGCCGCATGTTCCGCGACTCTCTTGCGGCGGGTTCCCTTCCTGCCGACCAGCGCTTGGCCACTATAGTCGTTATTCCCAAGGAGGGCAAGCCTCGTGACCGCTGTACCTCCTACCGGCCTATTTCACTGCTCAATGCGGAGCCTAAAATCCTGGCGAAAGTCCTGGCCAATCGATTGTTGAGTGTAGTGTGCGACCTTATTCATCCGGACCAATGCGGCTTTATCCCGCACCGCAACACCGCTCTTAACTTGCGGCGTCTGCACGGGGTCCTCGCCAGGGCGGAGTTTCTCTCCGAACCGGCCGTGCTGGTTTCTTTGGATGCCACGATGGCATTTGACACTATTGAGTGGCCATTCCTCTGGGCCGTCTTGGATAAATTCGGCTTTGGAGAGGGATTTATTGGCTGGGTGAGGCTCCTTTACACGGGACCCATGGCTCAAGTGGTGGTGAATGGGCGGGTCTCTCGGCCCTTTGCCCTTGGCAGGGGCACGAGGCAGGGGTGCCCGTTGTCCCCGTTGCTTTTTGCTCTCGCCCTGGAGCCACTCGCTGCCTGGCTCCGTTGGGAGCCCTCGCTTAGAGGGATCCGGTGGGGCCCGGGCTTTGAAGATCGGGTCTCGCTGTATGCGGACGACATTCTCCTGTACCTCACCTCACCGCGGCAGTCACTCAACGTCCTTTTTGACGTTCTGACCTCCTTTGGGAACAATTCGGGTCTCACGATCAATTGGTCTAAATCCTGCGTTTATCCCATCGCTGGTGGTCCTCCTCTCCTGCCGCCTCGGCTCCCGATTCAAATATCTCTGAGCGGCTTTAAGTACCTGGGGATATACGTTTCGCTGGACCCGGTGGCTCGCTACGAGCAGAATCTTCTGCATCCACTTCGGCGGCTGCGGGAGGACACGGCCCGGTGGTGCAGGCTGCCCCTGTCCCCGCTGGGTCGGGCCGCGCTGTTTAAAATGATGTCCCTTCCCAGGTTCCTCTATGCACTCCAGAACTCCTTTGACGTTATCCCAGTGGCTTACTTTCGGGAGGTGGAGAGCCTGCAGAGGAGACTGGTGTGGAACGGCCGGGCGCGTATTGCTCTTGCCAAGCTCACTCTCCCCTGGTATGACGGGGGCATCGCGCTTCCTGACATTCGCAGGTACTATTGGGCCTCGCAGCTATCTGCCATTAACCACGCCACGTATGCGCCCGGCTTGAATCCGGCGTATGAGATGGACAAGTTCCTGCTTCCCGGCGGGAACTACAACAGGGCACTTTATTCCCGCCTGGCTGACCGGACCCTTACGGGTCCTACTAAGATTGCTGTGCGGACCTGGAGGGCTGCCACTGCGGCCACGGGCTGGAGTGAGCGAATGACATGTGCTACTCCCTTGTTTGCCTCCGACCGCCTGGGCAGCTTGTGGACCACCAAGGGGTTTGACCAGTGGGACACGATTGGTATCAGCAAAGTGGGGGACCTGTGGCACAAGGGCGCGGTCAAGACTTTCGCGGTGCTCCAGGCCGAATACGAGCTGACCGACAGGGAGTTCTTCCGCTACGCCCAGGTTCGACACGCCCTGCTCTCGGTCTTCGGGGAGGGGACCAAGATCCCTGTTTCCTCGCCCCTCGAGGACCGCGTACTTGACGGACATGTCCCTGATAGTACTATTTCTTTAATTTATAAAAAATTGATTAATCACCGGGCGGATCTCCTGGTGCGCCTTCGGGAGGCTTGGACTGGGGATGGGGTTGAATTGGACGACGAAGACTGGCAGTCTGCACTGTCGTCCCCCAAGGAGGTTGCCATTCCGGCTCGTCTCCGGTTGGTACAGCTCAAGATTCTCCACCGGGTGTATGTTACGGGTCCGCGCTTGGTCGCGATGGGATTCTCCGACGACGGACTCTGTAAGCGAGGCTGCGGGCTCAGCGCCACCTTTCTTCATATCCTTTGGGAGTGTCGCGAGGTGGCGGACTACTGGCGCCGGGTCCACACGGTTATGGGACAGGTCACCGGGGTTGTGCTGCTGCCGGAGGTGCGTCGCTGTGTCCTGAATGTGTGGGAGCCCAATGACTACAACGCGGCTCAGACTCGGTGGGCGGCCCTAGGGAACATGATTGCCAAGAGGGATATAGCGCAACATTGGGGCGCTCAACGGCCGCCCACCGTGTCTGTATGGAAGGAGAATATGGACTGGTGTATGTTTCGGGAGAAGACAGTGTATGTGGCCCGTGGCAAGCCGGGGGCATGGGGTAGAATTTGGGGTCAATGGAATGCGTATCGCGGAGGCATCTGTACGCCCCCCCTGGTAGACACTGATATCGCCATGTCCCCCTGACCCTTGACGGCCCCTGGCGCTTTTTGTAACAACCACATACGGACGTTCATCTCCCTTGACCCCCTCCCCCCCCCCCCTCCGTCCCCGGCCTCCCGGTACTCCTCTCTTTAGCGGATTGCTCAAATGTTCTGACTGGAGTCTCCCGGGGGCAGCCTGAACCGCACTGGTATCCCTCGTAACTCGCCTTTTGTTTTTATTGTTTTTCTTTTTGTTTCTGTTATTGTTGGACTGACGCTTGCTGTTCCTCGAGGACTATCTTGAGCCACTGCGGGGCAGTGCCCGGGGAACGGATTGCAGCTTTGATATGTGTATATTTCCTTATGTACCTAGCGGCCGGCCCGGGTGGTTGTAGGCCCATACTTGTAACCGAATTATTGTTCAATAAAAACTTTTTTCAAAAAAAAAAAAAAAAAAAAAAAAAAAAAAAAACTTGTTTGCAATGTTTCAAAAGAAATAAACGTATTATTAGAATAGACATCTTTAAGATAAAAAATGCCAGCCTTAATCCATGAAAACCAGAAATTAACATTCCTGTTCAATTTAATAACATTACTATACCATAAAGATAATTCAACAGTGTTATTCATGGGAAAAAGAAAAATTAAGTCAAGATCATTAAATAACATTTTAGTGGATTTAATAATAACTGACTTTTGAATAAATGGGGCATTATTATGCATGGACACCAAAGTAGGTAAAGGAAATGGATTTGTAATTGATTTCTCAATACGGAGCCACGTAGGAGAATTATTTAAAAAGGAGCAATTAAACCATAATGAACTTTGTTTTAAAATAAAAGCTTTATGATAAAGAAAAAAGTCCGGGATACCAAATCCAGCATTACGTTTAGGAACTTTTAATTTTTCATACGCAATATGAGGAGTTTTGTTGTTCCATTAAAACTTTGACAAAAGTTTATCAACATCTTTATAAAACTTTAATGGAAATTGAGTAGGAACCATGGCAAGGGTATAGAATATTTTAGGAGCTATAGTCATTTTAAGAGAATCCATCCTACCCCACCATGAAAGATGTAATGCTGACCATTTAGACATTTTGTCTTTAATATAGTTTAGGATGAAATCACAATTTAGATTGATTGTCGATTTTATGGAAGAGGAAAATAAAATTCCAAGATATTTTATCTTATTCTTTTGCTAAATAATTTCCTGCATGGGGAGCATATCAGGAGTGCAATAAACATTTAAGGGAAAAAAATGCAGTTTTATTAGCATTTAAAGTGTATCCAGAAACTGCAGAATACCTTGTAATAATATCCATTAATGAGGGTAAAGAAGATATAGGGTCACTAACAAATAAAAGCACATCATCCGCATAGGCAAGGGTTTTAACAGTAACATCCTTAATAGTGATTCCTTTAATATGGTCACAATTTCTGATTAGGTTAAGAAAAGGTTCAATGCCAATTAAAAATAAGAGGGGAGAAAGAGGACAACCATGTCTTGTACCTCTAAAAAGCGAAAATTGAGTTGAAATTTGGCCATTAATAAATAGACGAGCAGTAGGGGCAAAATATAAAGCTGAAATCATACGAATAAAGGTATCTCCAAAATTAAATGAGGACAACGTATGGAATAAAAATTGCCAATGAAGTTTATCGAATGCTTTTTCAGCATCTAAGGCTAAAATTCCAGATGGCATCGTTAACGTGGGACTTTGTTCAATAATATGTAGCAAAGTTCTCGTATTATTAGCAGAGTATCTATTCTTCATAAAACCAGATTGGTCAGGGTGTATAATAGAATCTAATATGGGGCCCAATCTAGTAGCAAGTATTTTAGCATATAATTTACAGTCTTGGTTAATTAAAGATATTAGACACTCTGGTGGGATCTTTATCTGGTTTTGGAAGTACTATAATTAAAGCTTCTGTAAAAGAACCAGAAGTAGTTCCAGTGGATCCAAAAAACGTAAAAAGTTGATGCAAAAATGGTAAAAGGTGTGACTGAAATTCTTTGTAGAATTCCGCAGGGATCCCATCAGGACCCGGAGATTTGTTCTTTTTAAGGGATTTTATAGCTGATAGGATTTCATCTTTGGTAATAGGTGCATCAAGTCTAGTTTGATTAGATTGTGAAATCTTGGGTAATTTACACGATTTTAAAAATGAGTCCATTAAGGAAACCTCCAGAAAATCTGGTTTTTTATATAATGCCGAGTAGAAATTCATAAATTCATTAACAATTACATTGTGAGAGAGAGCAATATTACCATGAGGACCAAGAATTGAGTTGATTTGAGTTTTATCTTTTTTTATGCGCAAATAATTAGCTAATAGTTTACCGGATCTATTGGCATTAAAACTAAATCTAGCTTTAGCATTAGAAATTTGAATACCTGCCCTTTTACTAAGGATTAAATTAAATTCATAGTGCAATTTTTGTAGTTTAAATCTATATTGAGGATTGTTGGATGTAATAAAAAGTCGTTAAAATTTCGCAATTTGTTTTTGTACGTTTTTCACAGTAGCATGAAAGGTTTTATTTTCATGGGCCATAATAGATATTGTGACGCCCCTAATTTAAGCTTTGAAAGCATCCCATCTATTTATCATAGAAGTAGACCCTTCAGGATTAAGTATAAAATATTCTTGAATAGCAGCTAAAAGTTTGGGCTTGTTTTACTCATTCAAAATTACACCAGTGTTCATTCGCCATCTAGATTGTTTAGTAAAAGTTGACTCCAAGTTCAAAACCAAAGAAATCATCGCATGGTCTGAAATATCAATGTTACCAATATGAGGAGCAGTTATTGAACCAATTAGGTGCCTGGAAACCAATAAACAATCAATTCTAGAATGGGAATTATGAGGGTTTGAAAAGAATGTGTAACATTTTTCTGTAGGAGAATGTAACCTCCAAATGTCAACTAATTTAGTGGTTTGAATAAATGACTTGAAAGCAAAATATACCTTAGAAGGGCAAAACTTGGTAAGAGATGATCTATCTAACAAGGGGTCAAAAATGACATTAAAATCACCTCCGACAATTAAAGGAACATTACCAATCTTTAGAACCTCTGTTGTAAGATTAGACCAAAAAATATGATCTGCGGTAGGACCATAAACATTTAATAAATATAGAACTGAGTCATGAACTTTAATTTTAACGAGTATATATCTACCATCCTTATCAGGTGATTTACTCAAAATTTGACAGTGTAATTTTTGTGCAAAGAGAATAGCTACACCATTTTTTTTACCATTGGCAGGAGAAGAGACAATAGCATCTACCCATTTTTTCTGCATATAATCTAAACTTTTATCATCTATATGAGTCTCTTGTATAAAACAAACATCAGCTTTGCAACAACCAAGGTAATCTAAAATTTGTGTACGTTTAACTGGGTGGCACAATTCTTTAACATTTAATGAAATTACTTTAATATCATGGATATTAGCCATAACAGAAGAAAAGAGAAAAGAATACAAGAAGTGAAGGATAAAAGAGGATCAAGAAAATGAGAAACAGGTAGCTTCATAGACCGAAGAAGGAAAGGAAAAAATGAAAAAACATAGAAAAAACGACAAACAGAAGACATAAATGTGAAATGTGAAATGCACACATGCTGTACAAGCATGACCGAAACTGCTGGAGCCCAATAAAGAGAAACTTCATAACTGTGTCAGAAGAAAAAACATAACTGGCAAAAATCAAGTAGCAGAGTCATTGGTATCCATAGAGTGCAGAGACTGCTGATCCAAAAAATGCTTCAAATCTTCTGGACGTTGAAAAGATTTCGAAAAATTATCCTTCCAAATGCGCATCGTCGATGGATCAAAAAGACCATATTTATAGCCTAAACTGCGAAGTTGCGGGCGAAGAGCCGTGAATTCTTTGCGAATTGAAACAGTTTCTTTGGCATAGTCTTGATGAATAAATATTTTATTCCCATTAACCATCAAAGAAGGAATTTCTCTAGCTGCTTTTCTGATTAAAACCAAATGGTGGTGTCGAAGAACTTTAAAAATCATTTGTCGCGGTTTTGTATGTTGAGGGTTCCTGTGTGAGGGAGTCCTGTGGGCTTTATCAATTTTAAACTTTTCTGAGAATTTCATTTGTAGAAGACCAGGTAATAAATTCTCCAAATATAATCTACAGTTATCCCCCTCAACATTTTCAGGAAGATTAAATATGCGTAAATTATATTGTCTGTTACGATTCACCAAATCCAATAATGTTGAGCACATAGGAGAAATTTTTGCCACCAGTCGAGAAAATGAGTCAAGTTTGACCTTATTATCGTTTATTTTGATGGAATTATCTGATATTTTCATTGAAAGGCTTGCCATATCTTTACGCACATTTTTTACTTCAGAGGCAATGGTATCTGTATTGACTCGAAGTGCCTGAATTTCCTCCAATATTAAAGACAGCGAAGGTTCAGAAGACTCCACTACTTTTGATTTAGCAGGAGGAGGTGAACTTTGCTGCCTCCTTTTATTAACAGAACTCTTATTCTCCATTTTAAAGTAAAAAGAGTCAAAAATATAATTGCAGACACAAAATAATGAAGGAGAAAATGAGAGCTGTGGAAAACACCAAGGAATGACTGGTGCAGCAGCTAAAATGGGCTGGGGGAGTGGTTAGACCCAAGCCAGGCCCTTTCCTAGAAGCTTGCTCCGCCCCCTTGACTGAAAGCCTGGCTGTACCTGAAAGCTGTGCAGGGAGCAGGAACCAGGCAGCGAAAAAACCCACTTCCGCCGTGCAGAAACGTTTGAATTTGCTCCACAATGCAGGTGAGAGCTTTATAACCACAGCGACCTCCTCCAGGGCATTTTTCTGACAGGAATCGGCGTTAAAATTGGCAAAAACGGGCCGAAAACGCGCGTAGACTTTCACGCGGCTGGATCCTGGATTGAGCTCTGGTGCATCTCCTGAAAACAGTTGAAAGAAATCTTTTATAGTAAACAGGCGATTTTTAAGGAATATTTGTAAGTTGCAAAAATCCGCACTTAAAAGAAACTCTGGTGAAAACCAGGCAATGTTATCCTATGGGGGAAAATCAGGTTATCTGAAAATCACAGTTGTAATTACTTTTTAGGGTCAGTGCTGGGCACCAAGATCCAGCACTGGGATCTCTCCTGGTAACAGGTGAGTAAATTCGTTTTCGTTGATCGGATGATTTTTAGTGAATGTTTCAAAGTTTCAAAACTCGACAATGTTACCCTATGGAGAAAATGTAATTTATCAGCTTTCAGGTAAGTACTCGACTGGCAGGGTTAAGGTTCTGGGGTTAGACTCGCGGGGGGGGATCTCCCAGGTTCAGGTAGGTACAGTAGTTACACCCTCAGCGGCACAGGGGCAGCTGGGTGCAGAGAGAGTAGGCCCAATGTTAGCCTCTGGCGGGTAGGGGGCCTTTGGTTGCTGGCTGATAGCAGGCAGGCCACGCTGCTGTGGGAGATGGGCTCCTGGTCACTTCCACAGGGCAAGTGGGGAAGTAGAATAGAACAGATGTTGCACTTCCAGGGGCACTTGAGCGGCTGGGTGCAGGGTGCTTTTGGGCCTTCGGGCGCCCAATGGTTTTCAATGGGAAAGCTGCGAGACGAACAAAGGCTGCAGGCTCGGGGACGGAGATTCTTCAGGTGCGACCATCACTTCGAGAGGTAAGTTGGGAAGCTGTAGGTTAGGTTGGCACCCAGGATTTGGGCACAGGGGGCCGCAGGGCACCGGGTGCAGGGGTGTCTTTTGGCATCTGGAAATCTTACCCTCTGCTGGTCGTGGTTGGGGGGGGGTCCCTGGAGTTGAGGCTACAGGCATCATCAGGAGTGTCGAGGAGGGTCCTTGAATGCTGGATTCTTGGTCACAGTCGCCGGGGGGACATCCTCGTGGTCTTTGTCCCGGGCTCGGCGGGAGCAGAGTGTGCTGGATTTGCGGTTCCTGGCTGGCACCAGGGATTGTTGCTGTTTGAGCAGAACCACTGCTCGTGGGAGTCCCAGTCTTTAGATGAGCAAGGCAGCCAGGTCCTCCGGGGTTTTCGAGGTTACTGACCACTGGAGATGCCGGGGTTTAGCAGGAGCAGGTTTGAGGGACGACAGGCCGGTAGGGCTGGGGCCAAGTCAGTTGGTGTCATCCTCTTGTTAGCAGCTGCACGGCAGGTCTTCTTTCTTCTTGTTCTTCTTTGTAGTTTCGGAATCGGGATCTGAGGAAGGAAGATTCAGTATACCCCCAAATACTAAATTTAGGGGTGTTATAGGTAGGGAAAGGTCAGGGACCAATGGGGCCCTTTCCTGGGGTGAGTACACTCCCTATCCTGCCACTCTCCAGTGGGAGGGTGGCAGAAGCCCAGTCCTGATTGGGTAGGGCTCCCCATCCTCAAGATGGCGAGAGCCCGGAGTTGTGCTTCACCTCGCCTCCCCCACCTGAGGGGTGGGGTTGGCTGAGGCTGGCACACCCCCTTTCCCCCAAATGGCAGCAGCCCCCAATCTGCCCCCCCCCCCCCCCCCTGGGGCCAGAAAAACCACTAAATGCCAGGGATTTTATTTTGCATAATTTGTTTTAGGGTGGGGGCTGCCCAAAATGGGCATGCCAATGCCGCCAACCCCCTGCCACCATTACAGCCTTTCTGCCCCCCCGGGAGGGCAGATGGTGGCAGTAGCCCCTGATCTGCCCCCTAGGGGGGGCAGAAAGCCCACTAGGCGCCAGCGAGTACACAGGCTTTTTTTATGCGTGGGGGTGGGGACTGCCCAAAATGGTCATACCAATGCCCCCACCCCCACAAAAAATAGCCACAGTCTTTCTGCCCCTTTATGGTTTAAATCTTTTGATTTTCATATCAACAGAGAAGAAGAAACCAGACCCCGACTCCTTAATACAATGTATAACAGACACAAGTGTCGCGACTAATAGTATTACCAGGGTAAGAAGCATGGAGCGAAGCTACTAGAAAGAGCAGAATAAGAGAAAGAACATAGGAAGAAAATAAGAGGGAGACCCTCCAAAAGCATAAACCCAAAAGTTCCCCAAACCTTCCCCTCTCGTCCATCAACTAAAAACCCCACGGGATAGGGAAGGAGGACCAGAGACCCACAGCGGATCATCTCAGTTTAGCATATACGCGGGAGGGCCTCCTGTGAGATCTGCGTACAATAATCTAAGATAGCGGGGGCAAGTTAGTTCCCTGAAGTCAACTATGAGGAGGGTGAACAAGGGGTGCCAGAGCTCCGGGAATTCAGACCCTCTGCCCGCCAGAGTGAGAGTGAGCTTCTCCATCCCCAACACCGACCACAATCTCTGCAACCATCCCAAGTGAGGTGGGGGCGAGGGGGAGCGCCAGTGCGCCAGTATATTGTGTGGCCGCTCCCAGGGCAATGGCGATCAGGCGCCCCCTTCGGGATTTTAGAGGGTACATCAACGGGGTTGGCAGCCCAGAACTATGTAGGCAGGGAAACGCGGGAGCTGTGTGTCCAGGTGAGTATCTATTTCGTCCAGTATTTGGGACCAATAAGGCTGAAGTGCTCATAACTCCACAATAGATGTTCTAGGGTGCCCACCTCCCCACAGCCCCTCCAACAGAGAGCACTCTGGCGGGGATCAAAGCGGTGGAGACGCTCCGGCGTGTAGTACCAGTAGGTAACCACTTAGTCATTGTCTCAGTAAGGCCTGCGTGGTGTGCTGAGTGTCGGGTCCTATAGTAAATGTTATCCCATCCTTATGAGTGAGGGGTCTCCCGATCTCCCGTTCCCAGCGTGTCCGGCCCACATTGTACGTATGTGCGGTAGTGGCAAGGAGGTGCTTGTAAAGATCGGAAATAAGCTTTTTATCTGAAGATCTAGTAATAAGCCATTTCTCAAAGGTAGTGAGGGGACGCTGGGCACCAGGTTTCACTTGGGGTTGCAGGACCCAGTGTCTGAGCTGTACGTATGGGAGCCTCTCCGTCTCTGGAAGGCCATATTCTGTACGAAGCTGTGGACAGGGAAGGATGCCATCTGTGTCAAATAGATGCCCGAGGCATCTACACGGAGAGGGCCTGCCAGAGTGCAGAGGCCTTAGGCGCCATGCCTGGTTGGAATTCTGGATTGTTAAAGAGTGGCGTTAAAGGAGAGGGAAAGGAAGTCAGGGCATGTGTGATAGCAGTACTGTCCCACGCCTCCAAAATCGGACCCGTGAAGTAGGAAGCATAGAGATTTGGTGGCCTGTGGGCCTTACGCAGAAAGGGGACACCCTGCAGGGTCGTTGCCGCTACTGCTTGGTCCTGGAATAACCAATGCTTCTCGGACTCCAAGCGGCTCCACTCCACAAGGTAGCGGAGTTGTGTAGCGTAGTAATAAAGCTGCAGGTCGGGAACTCCCACACTTCCCCGCTCGGGCGGCAAGATTGCTATGGCATGCTTAAATCTGGGCTTGCGGCCCTGCCAAATAAACTGCGTTAGCTCCGTTTGAGTTTGCTGAATCCAGCCCGTAGGAGGACGGAGAGGGAGTGTCTGAAAAAGATACAGGATTTGAGAAAGGATGGTCATTTTGGTGGCCGTGATTCTACCTAACCAAGAGAGGGTGTGCTGTTTCCACTGACCCAATTCACTACGAATGTGGGTGCGGAGCCGGCCGTAGTTAGCGGTGACTGTAGCTTGAATGGTGGGGCCTGATTGCACTCCCAAGTAGGGGACCGTGGAGGTTGCCCACTGTATCGAGTGTTCCTCTTGGAGACTAGCCATCGTGTGCTGGGTAATGGAGATATTAAGTGCTGTCGACTTTTCCATATTCATTTTAAAACCGTAGGCCTGCCCAAAACTATGAAGTTCGATAAAAAGCGCTCTGAGTGACTGGACCAGGTTAGTGAGAGACAATAGAACATCATCTGCATATAGGCTAATGGCGTGGACATCTCCGCCAAATTTGATGCCAGTTATAAGGGGATGACGCCTGATCCGAAGTGCTAGCGGTTCCATATATAGCGCAAAGAGGAGGGGTGACGGGGGCACCCCTGCCTCGTACCTCTGCTAATGGGAAACCGGGAAGAGGTCTGTCCATTCACCCGGACTGTGGCCATGGGCACATGGTAACAATTCAGGATCCGTGTGTGCAGCCTCTCCCCCAAGCCAAACCGCTGCAATACGTGCTCTAGATATGGCCAATCCACCCTGTCAAAGGCCTTCTCCGCGTCTACGGCCAGTAACATATATTCCCCGGCGGTACGCGACTCTCTTGGTGTTATCACTCGTCTGCCTCTGTGGTATGAATCCCGCCTGGTCCGGCTCCATGATTTGGGACATGTAGGGCCCAAGTCTGGTTGCGAGGATGCTCGTGTATAATTTAAGATCGACATTGAGTAGAGAAATCGGCCTGTACGCACTGCAAAGTGTTGCGTCCTTCCCAGGCTTGGGGATGACCACGACTGACGCCTCTAACATTTCTGCAGGGAAGGCGCCATCTTGGGAGAAGGTATTAAACAAGTCTCTCAGTAAGGGAGCCAGCTGCGCACAAAAGGTTTTGTAAAAGGCTGCCGAGTATCCATCCGGCCCCGGCGGTTTGCCCAACTTTAAGCGCGTGATTGCTGCAATGAACTCCTCCGTCCCTATATTTTCCTATCGAGATAGTCAGCTTGTGCTGGGGTAAGAGACGGTATCTGAGCAGGCTCTAGATAGGCGGAGCAGTGGAGTGGATCCAGAGAGTCGCTTGAGTAAAGAGTCGCATAGAAGTCACGAAAGGCTTCCGCGATCGCCCCTTCGTCCGACGTGGCATCACCCCCGGGGCGTTGCTGGGTCGCTCGCAGCTTATGGGCCAGCAGACGGCCACATTTAATGCCCCCAGCATAAAAGGACTGGCGCAATCGGAGAGCTGCATACTCGGCCCTATCTTGGTCTAGTGTCGCAAGCTGCTTCCGCTCCATGCACCCACAGTCGCCATGCTCTAGCTGCTCCTGTGCGTTGGTGCATTTGCTCCAGTTCAGCCACCCTCTGGGTGAGCTCAGCCCGTTTGCGGCTGCGCTCCAAGTTACCGGCCATCGAGAAGGCTATAAAGTCCCCTCGCAGGACGGCTTTAAGGGCCGTACATTGTGTTGCTAGAGACGTGTCGGAGTTCGCGTTAAGGGTGAGATAGTTGGCAATTGCTACCTTGATTTGATCGACCGTACATGCAGAGTGCAATAGCGTGTCGCGCAGTCGCCAATGCCGCAATGCCTGCTGGGCTCCGGGGAATTGGAAGGTGGCAACAACTGGGGAGTCATCTGAAAAAGATGCAGTAAGGATCTCGGAGCCCGTTGCGAGCGCCTGCAGTGGGAGAGAGCTAATGAAATAGTCAAGCCTGGCGTACGTTTTATGTGCCCCTGAGAAGTGCATGCAAGTGCAGCTACGGGGATGAAAGTAGCGCCACAGGTCAATGAGCCCAAGATCACCAAGGCGAGCCAACCCCGCTTGAGAGAGTGCACCCACCTGAGTCGTCCGCTGGGCCAAGTGGTCACACAGATTGACGAAGGCTAAATTCAAATCCCCTCCCCACAACAGGCGGCGCTCCGTGTTGGCTGTGGCTTCAGTAAGGACGGTGTGGAAAAATTTGTTCTGACCCTCGTTCGGGGCATACACAGAGCGCACTATGAGAGAGACCCCAGCCACTAGGAACTGATAAGTAAGTAAGCGGCCCTTTATCTCAGCCTCCTTCTGAAGGACCCTGCCCTGAAACGAGCGAGAGACCAGGATAGCAACCCCGGCGGATTTGGTGGAATTAGAAGAGAAGAGTTGCGTGGGGAAGGCACGCGATTTCATCCTATGGTGGTCCTTGGGGGTGAGATGTGTTTCTTGTAAGAGGCATATGTCTGCGTCTGAGTGTTCCAGAAAGTAAAGGACTGCTTTACGCTTGACCGGGTTGTTGAGTCCCCGGACGTTAAGGGTCAGGATCTTAAGCGGCTTATGGGGAATCTAGCGTGTGGAGGAAAGACATGCCAAGGCTTAGCGTGCAGCGCCTATGCTGAGATATAGCACGGAGACATTCGGCACACAGTGCGCTACCCGTAAACCACCTGTCTGTGGAGGGAAGCAGGATGGACGAGAGGAGCAAACCCCAAAGCAACCCAAATACCCCAACAACAAGAGAGGACTTCACCCCCCCTAACCCAGGCAACATATCAACCATACACAACAATAAGCATAGTCCAGGAAAACTGGTCAATGAAAGTACGGGGGTCCATACCGTGGCCGTCGGAAGAGCAGATCTCCCCCCACCACCCACTCAGAGTCAGCAAAGATTATGAGAGAGAGCACACAAGCAAGAGGCGCACTCCAGCTTCACCTGGCCTTGTCGTCGCTCACCGCCAGCACCTCCGTTGCTGCGGTCAGTGCCGCCCGCTGACTCCGGGCGATCTCCAACTGGGACAGCCCACGAGAGTGCCGCCGTCGAGCCTGCCTCTGCCATCCAGACGAAGGTGACTCTGAGCTCAGTGCGGCCCCCCCTTGATCGTCTTCATCGCCCGGCGCCGCCAAGCCCAGCAGCTGGCAAGCGACCATCAGAGAACGCAGTTGATGGAGCCTGCCCTCGTGGCGAAATATGAGGCGAAACGGATGCCCCCACGAATGGGTGATCCCTTGCTGCCGAAGATGCTCTGTCATGGGACGGAACTGCCGCCTTCGCTGTAGGGTAATTAGAGCCAAGTCTTGGTATAGGACAGGAGTGTGACCCTGGAAGGAGATGGGATGGAGGGCTCGTGCCTTTGCGAGGATGGCTTCCTTGACTTTAAAGTATTGCACACACACCAGGATGTCCGCCGGAGGGGCATTGAGACCCCTGGGGGGGCCCACTCTATGGGCTCTGTCCAAGACAATGACAGTGTCAGGAGTGTCCCCCAAGATGTGCTGGAAAATGGCCGTGGTGAAAACAAACGGGTCCCTAGTGTCCTTGGTCAGCTTGACTCCCCGGATCCGGATGTTGTGTCTTCGGGACCGGTTTTCCAGATCCTCCAGATGTGTTTGGATATCCATATTCTGGTCCCGCAGGCGGATCACCTCTTGTTGAAGCATTGCTGTATCGTTTACCGCCATATCGCTTTTCTCCTCAAGGGTAGCTACACGTTCTCCGACACCATCAACATCCCTACGCAAGTCTGTGATTTCCGCAGCAAATTCGGTTTTTACCGATTGGATGTCTTCACGTAGAGTAAGGAACAGAGACTCCAAGAAGGCCTTCGTGATAGGCTCCTCCCCGGTACTCGGAGGAAGTTTGGGGGGCCCAGTGTCAGGCGCCCCGCTAGCCATGGAGGTGGGCGACTGGGGACAACTGAAAATATCCTACAGGGGTTTCACCTCGGTGTGCCTGGTCTTGGACATGCTCTCCCTCCCCTACTGGTCGCCCCTCGGTGCGCAACCAGAGAGGGCAGAGCCTCTCCGTGGGCTGATGCTGTCGCCGGGAAGAGTTTGCAAGAGAGTTCGTGAGAGCACAAGAGGGCTTCTTCTAGATGAGCGTGGGTCCCCTGCCAACACCACTGAGCCGCTGCGGGCCCCGTTAGCTCCAAGCCCCTGGGACCCCCGTCCGATGCTGCAGCGTCAGAGAGCTGCATCAACTGAGCCCAAAGTGCGGCCTAGGACACAGCCAACCAAGCCCCCGCTACTCCAGGAACTCCAGAGGCCAGGCCAGAGCCCCAAACGACCACAGGAAGGAGGCCCCAACCATCCCCGCCAGATAGGCCTCACCGTCCTGCCGAGCGACTCCCACGGCCGAACCCCTAGGCTGCTATCTCCGGAAGAGCGCCAACAACCACAGTTCGGTGAAGTGCTGGGGCGCAATACACCCACACGGCCCACCTCCTGTCGCCCCTGCTGCCCAAAGTCCAGTACTGGTGAAGCCCCTCCGCAACTGGCCACTGCTGTGTCACAATGATAGACCCGTCCGCTCCGCCTGCGCCCCAAGGCCTCCGATTGAGGGAGCGCTACTGCGTGTCTGCTCGGCTCCGCTCTCGGGGGTGCATCTATGGGGGCCAAGTGTCTGAGGGGGGCCGCCGAGGCACAAAGGCAGCCCCGCACCGCTGGTATCACCTCCTATTCTCTGCCCCCAGCTCTCGGTACCATCTACACCTCCGTACCTGCTGCCACCGTCGCGTTAACTCCGCCACTCTCCGAGGGCCGGGCATCCGCACCGGCCAGCACCGGCACCGCTACCGCTGCTACCCTTCAGGGCTGCTGGCTCCGCAACTTGAGCCCCGTCACTGCCGCCCAGGCCTCACAGGGCCGCGTCAGAGCGTCGCAACTCGTGGGGGGTGCAGGCTTCGTCTCCGGCGAAATCTCCACCTGGGCTGTCCGCCCTCGGCGCGCATGTAGCCCAGGCTCCTGGAGGGCGCTGTCTGTTGGAGCGTTGTTTTAGAGCCCACGAAGAACAATGAAGCCAGTCTCGATGGACCCTTCCGGGGCTCACCGCAGTGTCGAGGCCTCACCACACCGGGGAGGCCGGCGCTGGTACTCCTCGGCTCCGCCTGAGCTCCGGCCCTCGGCCGTCCGTCGCGGCCGAAGGCTCCCCGCGAGACCGGGACACCCCAGGCAGGGATCCCAGGTCCCGTCAAGTGGTTTTGGGCCCTAGCGCAGCTGCCACGTAGGGAAACCTAGCAAACCTGTACATATTTGAAAACTAGACACCGAGGGGAATCCAGGATGGGGTGACTTGACTGGCTCTCACCAGGTTCTGTTACACAGAATCCCTTGCAATCCTAAAAATGTGTCCAAAATAACACATTTTCCTCACATTTCTGTGGTGGAAAGTTCTGGAATCTGTGTGGGTTCACAAAATTCCACCCATCCCGCGTTCCCCAAAGTCTTCCAAGAAAAATGGTACCTCACTTGTGTGGGTAGGCCTAGTGCCCGCGACAGGCAAGGGCCCAAAACCTATTGAGGAGACATCAAAATTACCTATCACAAAACAACCTGGTTTTGCAAAGGGGGTCCCATGAGTTTTTGGCCCCGGGCTTGGCGGCCATCTAGGGAAACCTATCAAACCCACACATTTCTGAAAACTAGACACCCGGGGTAGTGCAGGGAAGTATGGCTTGCGTAGATCCCTCAAAGTTTCCTTACCGAGAATGCCCTGCAAACATCAAATTTAGCTGAAAATATAACTTTTTTCACACATTGTGTGGTAAAGTTGTGGCATCCCCGGGCTGACACAAAATTTCCTACCACCCAGCGTTCCCCCGGGTCTCCAGATAAAAATGGTGCCTGTTAGAATTGGGTATCTCTGGTTGGCACAGGTAGGCACTTGTGACAAGCAGGGACCCTCTCCTCTAGTCAGGGTAAGGGGTTACACTCCTAAAATAACCCCTGCTCACCCTCTAGGTAGCTTGATGCGAGCAGACAAGGCTTATCTCAGAGCGCTATAGGTTAAGTATTTGTGACCACATACAGTAACTCAGTGACAACACCACAAATGGACACTGTGAGAAGTTGGCCTGGTATATGGTGCTCACTAGTTCTAGTGATCCCCTTGTACCATGCCAAGCAACCCTTATGGTGATTGGTTGTAAGTCAACCTTATAGACCAGCTATCCTAGTAGCGTGGACAAAAGCAATCTTAGGCTAAACTCTAAAGGGCGTGTTAAGCCAGCTGTTTTACCAACATATAATCCCTTGAACACCAAGTGAAAGGACACCACACAGGTTGTTATAAAAATAAAGTAAGTATTTATTTCTTCACAAGACACCCCTGAACTCTTAATGAGATCAGGGAGCTAAGCACATAACATAACTCTTAGGAAAACACTTTAAGTTGCACACATTACAACGGTGCCTTAGGGGCACGACAAACCATATATTAAGAAAATGGAATGCGAATCGCTAGAAGGTATGTAACTCGATCCGGAGGCTAGAGGACCGCTAGGACTACCCCACTAATACCTTAGGTTAGGAGCAGGAGGCCTAGGGGACACGCGTGCAGAGTGGGAACTCACACGCGGGATGCGGAACAAAGTCTATGGATACTAGCGGTTACAAAGTTACGGTTTCTGGACGTCCCCGACCAGCTAGGACCACAACGAAAGTGGAACTGGGCCCTTGGATAGTCAATCCCTACTGGAGCACCGAAATGCTCACGTTACCTAACCCACGGGCCGCGGGTGCATAGGTGTAGAAAGGTGTCGGGTTTCCTCGTTGAAGTCTATGGCGCCGGAAGGAAAGCTGCTGCAGGCGAGCTGGATGGAGGTGTCCGGATGATTCCAAGGATGGAAGAAGAAAGAAAAAGACCTGAAAGCAGAGGGGACAGAGTTCACAGATGCCAGCCGGCAACTGGAGTGGAACCAGGAGGAACCAGAGGTTGTCGCGATGCTTCAGGTGTAGAGTCGACGCTGTACTCAGGAGCCACGTGGACCAGGCGGCGTCTTCGACGACCAGGGTGGAGGCACGAGCTGTCCCACGCATGCTTCTCGCTGTTGGCGTTGAGAGACCCCGGGTTGGAGTCAACAGGCCTTGGCAAAGGCAACCCACGCGGTGAGTGGAAACAGCGTCTGGAGTGGACCAGGAGGGTCCAGGTCACTTCTTGGTTGCAGAAGAGCAAGTACCAGTCTGGGGCAACCAGACCAGCGGTATGATGTTGCAGGTTCGTCGTCTAGGAGCCCACAGCCAGCCGGCAAATGGACAGACAACGCGTGGAGCAGCAACAAAGCAGACGGGCCCCATGCAGATTTCGTGGAAGCTGGAGGGCGGATCTTCAGTGCAGGTGCTGCTCAGGAGTGGGGCTTCTCGGACCCCAAGCTTCTTCCTCGAGGATCCCTCAGCGAAGTGCAGGTTTCTTCAGGATGTCCGGTCCCACGGGTTTCGTCGCACCCATGGACCCCAGCTGTGCTGTGGTCGTAGGTAAAAGCTAGAGAGGTCTGGAAGTCCGGGTCCTGTCAGACTCTGGAGTCTTGATCCGAAGATGGACAGCAAAGTGAACCGCAAGGTCGCTGGTAGTTGGTGCCCGTTTGCACGGGGTGGCTACTCCTTAGCCACAAGGGAGATTCTTCGTGTGAAGGTCAAGAGTTTCTTTCGGGGAAAGTAGTCAAGAGGTATCTAATCTGGAAGGGGGCCTGCTCCTACCTTTATTCAGGAAAAAGGGGCTGGCTCGCGACTAGGTCCTGCCCATGGGTGGGACCAGGAAGGGGGGTGGTTACACCCCCTATCCTTTGTCCGGTCTCGCGCCAGAACTGGGGCTGGAGTGCCCCAGGAACTGGTTTGAGCCGACATCTTCGCAGGAGCACCGGGGTGCCCCAGGCATGTCACCTTCCTTTCATCCCTGCCTATCTGGATACACAAAATCCTGTCTGGGGTGGTGCTGGCACCTCCCCGGACAGGAAACCCTTTGTCCAAGCCTCCCTCGCTGGAAGGACTCCCAGCAGCGGGAGGGCAGACTTGTGTCTCAATGGCAGCATCCATTTTGTGGAGCTGAGGCTTTGTTTAACTTTAACCGGGGTTACAGCTACTAACATGTCTTCTCCCTCTAGAGGGGTGGAATGCTACCCCCGTCGCCAGAACTGGCGAGGGGGTAGTATTCCAAAGTGTATGACACCTTACATGACATGTTTAGATAATGCCAAGCCAAAGTTACCCTAACCGCGAGGATTATAAGGCACTTAAAAGTATATGGCATGGCACTATCATGGAAACGGCTAAAGGGATGGATCCCGAAAGCCGCAGACAGGCTCAGCTCATGCCAGAGCACCATCTGACACGGTTCCAAGCACTCTGCCTTCAGGATTGTTGAGGCCTGCCATAGGAGTGACCGATAGGAGATCTGTGTGTCCATTTTGGGTTAGATATAGGTATACTATATCTAAAGCAAAGGGTGATTACACCACCTTGCCCCAGCTGTTTGTACAGCCAGTTGTGTCTGTTTAGATAGCCAGTCCAGGGGTGGCATGATACATGCTGCAGCCCCTGGTAGGCCTCTGGTACACCTCTGCCCTGGTTACAGGGACCCATGAGAGGGCCCAAATGTCAATTAAGTACATGGGTACAATAAGGTGATCCTTACCAATTGGGTATGTACCCAGGGTACATGGAGTCCATTTTAAAGAGAGAGCAGACAGCCTGAGACCCTGAATGGCAGGATCTCAGGCCAACTAAGTTGAAAAACCAGCTAGACACTAGGCAAAAAGTTGGGGGTAACCATAGTCAGATATCCACCTTCCTACACAACCCCCCCCCCCCCCCCCCTAAACGAAAGGAGATAAGGCTGTCCTTGACCAGGTAAGCCTATATTGCCTAAGTGGCCATATAAGGAAGAACCAGCACTGGCATGGTTACCCCCTGTCTCATGGTCCACTAAGCAATCCCTCATCCTAAATGTATCATAGGGTCTCCACCATAGGGAATCTCTACCTTGGGTTTGTCTTCGCAAAATAAAAGGCTGGTGTTGAGATGGAGTACTGAAGTGAGTGTCCTCAAAGTGAGGCCTCCGCTTCCTCCAATCATCCTCCACCATGGATGCCTTTCTTTCTTTAACTGAGTTGCACTGTGCTCTCAGGGTCAGCCTCTGGCTACCTAAAGCTGGAGGCTGGGTCCCTTTTGTGGGCTTACTGGGGGGACAGGTCAGGTTTGGGGCCCTAAGGTCCCATGTTTGCCTGTGCCCAACAGAATCCCCCTGGGGGAGGTCCCTAACTACCTGTAAAGGAGATCCATCAGGACTGTTTTTAACCATCACCTGGCTAGGGCTGCTAGCCAGGCAATCCTCATTCTTTTGATGGGGGGGTTCTTGTGGACAGGGTCCCTCTTGGGGTCCACTGGCCTCCCTGACCTCTACAGCCCTGGGCTGACTGAGGCAGGGTAGAGAGAGGCAGGCTACCTGCACCAGACTGGGTCCCACCTTGGAAGGGGCCACTGACATCAGAGGCTCGGCCAGGCCAGGCCAGGCCTGGCTACCTCTGGGGCAGTTCCTTCACAAGGGGTGAGGTCAGATCCCTGAGGAGGCTGACCTCTTCCTAATGTCTGGGTAGAGGGAGACTTTTCTTCCTCCCCACTACTCTGTTTGTGTGGAGTGATCCACAGTTTCAGGCTTCACTACACCTATGTCAGTCTGAGTATAGGCTGAGACCATTACAGCCTTGCCAACCTTTTCAGGGAGGCACTCAGTTTGTGTTTGAGCTGTGACTGTCACAGCTCTGCCAGTCTCTACAGGGAAGTCTGTCTTTGCCTGGGCTGTGGCTACCACTGCCCTTCCAACCTTTTCAGGGAGGAAATCTACTTGGACAGGGGTTGTGGCTGGCACAACCCCACTACCCTTTTGTGAAAGGCCTACCATTTTAGAATGGGTGTCTTGTTCAACTCCAGCCCAAGCTGAGAGTTCTAAGTCATTCCCCAGTAAGCAGTCTACAGGCAAGGTTGGGGACACTGCCACCCTTTTAGGGCCAGTGACACCTCCCCAGCTGAGACATACCTCTGCCATGGGATGACTGTTCTGTTTGCCATCAATGTTAGTTACCTGGTATGAGAAACCAGGCAAAAGCTGCTCAGAGGGAATTAGCCTATGGGCCACCATAGTGATGCTAGCTCCAGTGTCTCTGTAGGCCTCAGCTTTTCTACCATTGATGTAGGGCTCCTGTCTGTACCTACCCAAAGTGTTGGGACAGGCAGTGAAGTTGGCCAACCCCATGCCACCATCACAGACAAGAGTAGCTGCTGTAGGGGAATTGGCTAAGCCAGGATCCCCCTGTGTTCCCCAAAAAAACCCAACCAAATTTTTGGGGGCACTCCCACCACCTGGGGGATTACTGCTGACAGTAATAGGTGGTGTGACAGGAGTAGTTGGAGGAACAGTTTTGTTTTTAGCCTTTGGGCAACTGCTGTCAGTTTTCCAATGCCCAGGAGTTTTACACTCATGGCAGTAAGGCTTTTTAACTGTGGTAGAGGAGGGAGCTTGGGACCCACCACCCTGTGGGGAGTTTTGGGGCCCTGAGGAAGATTTCTCTTTGGTTTTATCCCCACCCTTCTCTTGAGGCTTGGTGGTATCTTTCTTTTGGTCACCACCCTGATTTTTAGGCCTAATCCTGGTCCTGACCCATTTATCTGCCCTCTTTCCCAATTCTTGGGGAGAGGTCAAATCTGAGACTACCAGGTGTTGATGGAGAAGCTGGTTCTGACAATTACTAAGGATCTGCTCCCTCATAATCAAGTTGTACAATCCTGTATAGTCCTGCACCTTGCTGCCAGTTAACCAACCTTCCAAAGCCTTAGTGGCACAATCCACAAAATCAGACCAGTCCTGTGTCTGTGTCTTCTGGGTGTCTCTGAACAACAACCTATATTGCTCAGTGGTTAAGCCAAACCCATCTATCAGAGCACTCTTCAGGACTTTGTAATTGTTAGCATCCTCATCACTGACTGTGAGGAGCTTGTCTCTACCTTTGTCAGAAAAGGAGAGCCACAAGATAGCTGCCCACTGACTCTGGGGTACCTGCTGTACTTTGCAGGCCCTCTCCAAAGCAGTCATCCACTTGTGGATGTCATCCCCATTCTGATATGGGGGGACTATCTTGCTTAGGTTTCTATGGTCATAAGACCTATCTCTAGTTTCTCTACCCCTAGGGATAGTGCTGCCACCAGTGGGCTCTAGCCCACATAATTTCTGCTCCCTGGCTAAAGCAAGCCTCTCTTTGGCAAGGGCTATTTCTTCCCTTTGGATCCTTAGATTGGCCTCCTTCATTTTAGCTTCATGCTCCCTTCTCTTTGGGGATGTCATCTTCCTAGGAACAGGGTGCCTGGAGCCATGGGAGCTTACCGAATGCCTAGACTCACCAGAGTGAGACCTATGGCCTCTGTTTCCAAGGTTAGACCTACTTGAGGGTATGTATGGGGCTCCCCCCTATCTCCCCTCACGTAGATTTAAGTTGGCCTGACTAAGTCTGCTGACAGGTCTGGGGCCACTGTCTACCTCTTCCTCAGATTCTTCTTCCTCATCCTCATCACCCCCACCCTCTACATCTTCTGTATCTAGGGGAGTGGAATCAGGGATTTCCTCTGTGGAGGGTATGCCTCCATCTGCTGGGCCTGAGGGGCCTGGGTTAGAGGCCCTATTGGCATCATAGGCTTCTAGAAGTCCTAACAGCTGAATGGTGGTAGGGTTTGAACCCTGTTTCAGTTTCCTGGAGTTGGCCAATTGCCTCAACTCCTGAAAACTGAGGGATGCATATCCTGAAGGTGCCTGTGGAAGGTCACCAACAAGGGGAGTCACTGGAGAATCTCCTTGTCCAGACATGCTGTCTAGTGCAGTGTGGTGTACACTACCTACACTATGGGTTTACCTACTGATCCCTTGTTAGAGTTGTAGTCAGGGTGTGATAGGCCCTGTGTTACTACAACAGCTGGTTCAGTAGAACTCAGAGTATTCTAAGCTAAGTTATATGTACCTTGGTACCTAAGTGATCTTTCAAATGATCTTCTTAGAATATATGTGGTAAAACAGCAAGCTCAAATCCCAACCGCTGCTTACCAATGTGAGAAGTTGGCCTGGTATATGGTGCTCACTAGTTCTAGTGATCCCCTTGTACCATGCCAAGCAACCCTTATGGTGATTGCTTGTAAGTCAACCTTATAGACCAGCTATCCTAGTAGCGTGGACAAAAGCAGTCTTAGGCTAAACTCTAAAGGGCGTGTTAAGCCAGCTGTTTTACCAACATATAATCCCTTGAACACCAAGTGAAAGGACACCACACAGGTTGTTATAAAAATAAAGTAAGTATTTATTTCTTCACAAGACACCCCTGAACTCTTAATGAGATCAGGGAGCTAAGCACATAACATAACTCTTACGAAAACACTTTAAGTTGCACACATTACAACGGTGCCTTAGGGGCACGACAAACCATATATTAAGAAAATGGAATGCGAATCGCTAGAAGGTATGTAACTCGATCCGGAGGCTAGAGGACCGCTAGGACTACCCCACTAATACCTTAGGTTAGGAGCAGGAGGCCTAGGGGACACGCGTGCAGAGTGGGAACTCACACGCGGGATGCGGAACAAAGTCTATGGATACTAGCGGTTACAAAGTTACGGTTTCTGGACGTCTCCGACCAGCTAGGACTACAACGAACGTGGAACTGGGCCCTTGGATAGTCAATCCCTACTGGAGCACCGAAATGCTCACGTTACCTAACCCACGGGCCGCGGGTGCATAGGTGTAGAAAGTTGTCGGGTTTCCTCGTTGAAGTCTATGGCGCCGGAAGGAAAGATGCTGCAGGCGAGCTGGATGGAGGTGTCCGGATGATTCCAAGGATGGAAGAAGAAAGAAAAAGACCTGAAAGCAGAGGGGACAGAGTTCACAGATGCCAGCCAGCAACTGGAGTGGAACCAGGAGGAACCAGAGGTCGTCGCGATGCTTCAGGTGTAGAGTTGACGCTGTACTCAGGAGCCACGTGGACCAGGCGGCGTCCTCGACGACCAGGGTGGAGGCACGAGCTGTCCCACGCAGGCTTCTCGCTGTTGGCGTTGAGAGACCCCGGGTTGGAGTCAACAGGCCTTGGCAAAGGCAACCCACGTGGTGAGTGGAAACAGCGTCTGGAGTGGACCAGGAGGGTCCAGGTCACTTCTTGGTTGCAGAAGACCAAGTACCAGTCTGGGGCAACCAGACCAGCGGTATGATGTTGCAGGTTCGTCGTCTAGGAGCCCACAGCCAGCCGGCAAGTGGACAGACAATGCATGGAGCAGCAACAAAGCAGACGGGCCCCACGCAGATTTCGTGGAAGCTGGTGGGCGGATCTTCAGTGCAGGTGCTGCTCAGGAGTGGGGCTTCTCGGACCCCAAGCTTCTTCCTCGAGGATCCCTCGGAGGTTGGCTTCTCAGCGAAGTGCAGGTTTCTTCAGGATGTCCGGTCCCACGGGTCTCGTCGCACCCACGGAGCCCAGCTGTGCTGTGGTCGTAGGTAAAAGCTAGAGAGGTCTGGAAGTCCGGGTCCTGTCGGGCTCTGGAGTCTTGATCCGAAGATGGACAGCAAAGTGAACCGCAAGGTCGCTGGTAGTTGGTGCCCGTTTGCACGGGGTGGCTACTCCTTAGCCACAAGGGAGATTCTTCGTGTGAAGGTCAAGAGTTTCTTTCGGGGAAAGTTGTCAAGAGGTATCTAATCTGGAAGGGGGCCTGCTCCTACCTTTATTCAGGGAAAAGGGTCTGGCTCGCAACTAGGTCCTGCCAATGGGTGGGACCAGGAAGGGGGGTGGTTACACCCCCTATCCTTTGTCCGGTCTCGCGCCAGAACTGGGGCTGGAGTGCCCCAGGAACTGGTTTGAGCCGACATCTGCGCAGGAGCACCGGGGTGCCCCAGGCATGTCACCTTCCTTTCAGCCCTGCCTATCTGGATACACAAAATCCTGTCTGGGGTGGTGCTGGCACCTTCCCGGACAGGAAACCCTTTGTCCAAGCCTCCCTCGCTGGAAGGACTCCCAGCAGCGGGAGGGCAGACTTGTGTCTCAGTGGAAGCATCCATTTTGTGGAGCTGAGGCTTCGTTTAACTTTAACCGGGGTTACAGCTACTAACATGTCTTCTCCCTCTAGAGGGGTGGAATGCTACCCCCGTCGCCAGAACTGGTGAGGGGGTAGTATTCCAAAGCGTATGACGCCTTACATGACATGTTTAGATAATGCCAAGCCAAAGTTACCCTAACCGCGAGGATTATAAGGCACTTAAAAGTATATGGCATGGCACTATCATGGAAACGGCTAAAGGGATGGATCCCGAAAGCCGCAGACAGGCTCAGCTCATGCCAGAGCGCCATCTGACACGGTTCCAAGCACTCTGCCTTCAGGATTGTTGAGGCCTGCCATAGGAGTGACTGATGGGAGATGTGTGTGTCCATTTTGGGTTAGATATAGGTATACTATATCTAAAGCAAAGGGTGATTACACCACCTTGCCCCAGCTGTTTGTACAGCCAGTTGTGTCTGTTTAGATAGCCAGTCCAGGGGTAGCATAATACATGCTGCAGCCCCTAGGAGGCCTTGGGTACACCTCTGCCCTGGTTACAGGGACTCATGAGAGGGCCCAAATGTCAATTAAGTACATGGGTACAATAAGGTGATCCTTACCAATTGGGTATGTACCTAGGGTACATGGAGTCCATTTTAAAGAGAGAGCAGACAGCCTGAGACCCTGAATGGCAGGATCTCAGGCCAACTAAGTCGAAAAACCAGCTAGACACTAGGCAAAAAGTTGGGGGTAACCATAGTCAGATATCCACCTTCCTACAGACACCACACTGGGATTATCAAAAATAAGTATTTTATGTTAGGCTTAGGACAAGACCCAATAACGATAAAAAGGCCCACAGTACTATTAGCAATAAGCAGTTCTTTGTTACGGACTTTAAAAGTTCTGTGCACTTCGTTCTTCTTAGTTTAGCCCGTACGGAGATGAATTGGCCTACAGAATGAGTCTGTAAGCGCTGCGGACGCTCCGGTGCGAAGCGTACACCCTAAGGTGCGAACGTACACAGTACCTTAGTTTTGGAAAGTTCGTCACGGACGCTGCGGTGAAAGCAAAGCGTTGTACGCTGCGATGTCCTCCTTTCCCCTTCATTGCGAGCGGCAGCCTTAAGTTTCAGCGGCAGGGTACGGGTCGCACCAACCAAGATAGCTCGATGACGCGCAGCGTTGTACGCGGCGGAGTCAGCCAGTCACGGTGCGATCTACGGGTCGTAGGATGCGTTGTTCGAGGCGGACAGGCAGGTACGGTGCGTTGCTGGATACGAATTGGCGGTACGGAGCATACACAGATCCCAGCCTCGGAAAATGCTAAAAACAGCGTTTCTAGCAGCGGATTGCGAGGCGGATGAAGTCCACTGGTCCTGGGACTTCGTTCAGGGGGCAAGCTCACTCACAAGCCTTTGGAGATCTTTAAGCACAAGTTGTTGCAAAGTTTCTTGGTAGTCTTTCTCCTCTCCTTCAGCAGTAAGGCAACCACTGTAGGCCAGTCCCCAAGGTCAGGGACAGGACTCCTCCTTACAGCTTTCCCAGTTCCTTCTCCTCAGGTAGAGGTTCTTCTTGTCAAGCAGGATCTAATTTCTTGGGAGCAGGGTCCCAATACTTATAGTGCAATTCTTTTGTTCTTGCAGGCCAGGGGGCCTTTGCCCAGTTCAACCCAGTTCTGGAGTACTTTGTTTACCGGACTCTGGCTTCTCCTTTCAGTGTGCAGGGCAGAGACATCAGACGCTCCCCAGGGGGTGGAGCCAGCATTGTGGTGGAAAGGCACAGCCCTATTCAGAGTGCAGGTGTACTCCTCCCACCCATCTATATGTAATATATCTATTCACCACCGGGCTGCCCCAGCCTGTCTCCTGGAATTCCCCAGCCCTGTCACTCACAGAAACCAGACAGCAGATACACATCCTAGCAGAGGCGGGCTGAAATGGTTAGGCAAGCAAACACCAGCTTTCTAAAAGTGGTATTCGCAAACACAGAATATTAAAATAAACTTTACTAAAAGATGTATTTTATTATTCTGAGTTCAGGCATACTAAACTCGAATTTCTACCATGTTCCCTGGGTCTGTTAGAATGTTACATCCTATGATCCTAACAGCCCATTCTGGCCTATGGAGAACAGGTAGCCTTACAATAGTGAAAAACGAAAATGGCTGTAATTCACTATTAGGACATGCCACCACATCAGGGCTTGTCCTACCTTATGCTTACAATGCACCCTGCCCTTGGGCCTACCACAGGGGTGACTAATATGAAGTTAAGGGATGGTTTAGGGACTGGCAAGTGGGTGCACTTGCCCAGTCAGCATGACAGTACCAGACTGCACGCAGGTTCCGCAATTGCAGACCTTAGACACATTTTACTAGGCCGCTTCTGTGGGTGGCACAACCAGTGCTGCAAGCCCACCAGCAGCATTTGTATTTACAAGCCCTGGGCACTCCTGGTGCACTTTACTGGGGTCTGACAGTAAACCAAATAAGCCAATCATGGAATCCAACCAACATATACATTTTACACAGGGAGCACTTGCACTGTGGCACTGGTTGGCAGAGGCACAGTGCTCTGAGCAGCTAACACCAGCCAAACACATGAGGCACAGCAACAAAAAAGTGGAAGGGAGACTTACGCCAAGGTGCCAGGTCTAACAGTGCCTCACTTTTGTGAGAGGCCCAAGTACCCACGACAGGCAAGTGACCAAAACGTATTGAGACGACATCAAAATTGTCGATCTCAAAACGACCTGGTTTTGCAAGGGGGGGTCCCCTGGGTTTTTGGCTCGTTGCTCGGCGGCCACCTAGGGAAACCTACCAAACCCACACATTTCTGAAATCTAGACACCCGGGTGATGCCAGGGAGGTATGGCTTGCGTCGATCCCCCAACGTTTCCTTACCCAGAATGCCATGCAAACCTCAAATTTAGCTGAAAAAATAACTTCTTTCACACATTTTTGTGTGGGAAAGTTGTGGCATCACCGGGCTGACACAAATTTCCTACCACCCAGCATTCCCCCAGGTCTCCCGATAAAAACGGTGCCTCACTCGTGTGGGAGGCCCAAGTACCCGCGACAGGCAAGGGTCCAAAACATAGTGCGCCTCAACAGGCAAGGGTCCTAAACGTAGTGCGCCTCCCTATGTTTTGGACCCTTGCCTGTGGCAGGTCCTTGGGCCTCCCACACGAGTGAGGCACCGTTTTTATCGGGAGACCCGGGGGAACGCTGGGTGGTAGGAAATGTGTGTCAGCCCGGTGATGCCACAACTTTCCCACACACAAATGTGTGAAAAAGGTGATTTTTTTCAGCTACATTTGAGGTTTGCAGGGTATTCTAGATAAGGAAACGTTGGGGGATCCACGCAAGCCATACCACCCTGGAATCCCCCGGGTGTCTAGTTTTCAGAAGTGTGTGGGTTTGGTAGGTTTCCCTAGGTGGCCCCTGAGCACCGGGCCAAAAAACCAAGTGACCCCCCTTGCAAAACCAGGTCGTTTTGAGGTAGGCAATTTTCATGTGGCCTCACTACGTTGTGGGCCCTTGCCTGTCGCGGGTATTTGGGCCTCCCACACGAGTCCGGCACCGTTTTTATCGGGAGACCTGGGAGAACGCTGCGTGGTAGGAAATTTGTGTCAGCCCGGTGATGCCACAACTTTCCCACACACAAAATGTGTGAAAGTGATTTTTTCAGCTAACTTTGAGGTTTGGGTTTGGTAGGTTTCCCTAGGTGCCGGCAGAGCTATTTTTCAAATACTACAGCTAGGCTCTTTGCCAAAAAAGGGTAATTTTTCACTGCGAAATTGGGGTGTGTCCACGTTACGTTTTGCACCGCTTCCTGTCGCGAGCACTAGGCCGACCCACACAAGTGAGGTACATTATTTCTCGGAAGACTTTGCGGAATGCGGGGTGGGTGGAAATTTGTGGATCCACACAAATTCCAGAACTTTTACACCACAGAAATGTGAGGAAAATGTGTTTTTTTTTTTTACAAAAGTTTGTTTGCAAGGGATTCTGGGTAATAGAACCTGGTGAGAGGCAGTCAAGTCACCCCATCCTGGATTCCCCGGGGTGTCTAGTTTTAAAAAATGTATAGGTTTGCTAGGTTTCCCTAGGTGCCGGCAGAGCTAGGGTTAAAAAACTACAGCTAGGCACTTTGCTAAAAAAGGATAATTTTTCATTGTGAAAATGTGGTGTGTTCACGTTGGGTTTTGAGCCATTTCCTGTCGTGGGCACTATGCCTACCCACACAAGTGAGGTACCATTTTTATCGGGAGACTTCGGGTAATTCAGATTTGTAAAGGAACTGTTATTACCTATTGACTTTAGATGCATTTCTGTCTTCCAAATGAAAGACATTGTGTAAAAAAGAAGTCATTCTAAAAAATGACCGATAATTCTCATGCTAGTTTGAGTAGTCCCAATTTCGGAAATGTGCAAATATCTACTGTTTCTAAACTCTATATTTTGTTCCCATTTCAGAAATAAATAGGTGTCTTTCATACCGATTTTTCTATGCACACATTTTTCCAGAATAATTGCTATATACCCGGTACATAATAAAAAACCATTGCAAGTTGCTGCTCAGTTTATGGCTCTGGGTTCGTCGGGTTCCTGGTGAACCTACAAGTCCTATATATCCCCACAACCAGTAATGTCCAGCGGATGTAACGGTATATTGCTCTCAAAGAGCTGTCCTAATTAGAAGAAGTTACAGGTTGACGTTGACACAAAAGGCTGTTTTTTTCAACTAATTTTCAATTTATCCTATATTTAACTGTTAGTTTCTATAAAGAAACCTTCATGGATCTACACAAATGACCCCTTGCTGAATTCAGAATTTAGTCTACTTCTCTAAAATGTGTAGCTTTCCAGGAGCCATTATAGATTTTGTACCCATTTCTACCATTAACTGGAAGGAGGTCGAAAGCACAAAAAATAGCAAAAATAGGCTATGACCCAGAAAAATGCCAAAACTGTGTCCAAAATTTTGGGTTTCTGACCAAAGTCTGGTATCCCATGAAAGCTGGTAAAAGGTGATTTCAGCCCCACAAACCCTTTTTTGATAACCTTTGCAGGGAAAAACCCAGACGCTTTCATTTGCAGCCCGAATTTCCCATTTTTCCTCCAAAAAATAAAATGTTGCTGTATTTTGGCTCATTTCTGTGACCCCTCCAGGGGAATCCACAAACCCTGAGTACCTTTAGAATCCCCATGATGTTGGAAAAAAAGGACGCAGATTTGGCGTGGATACCTTATGTGGTCAAAATGTTACAGGGGCCTCAGCGCGCACTACCCCAAATAGCCAAAAAAAGGCTTGGCACAGGAGGGGGAAAAGGCCTGGCAGCGAAGGGGTTAAATCTTATGTCTGTTACTGTTATTGTGTTGTTGTAGCCTCCTTTTGTTATCCTTTTTAGTGAATAAATCACATAGTGTATATATAACAATAAGTTTTTCTGTTTATGCTCCTCCTTTCTGTGTTTGCAATTGGAAGGGTAGGTCCCTTTGGGATCCTAATGGCCCAAAATATGCCCAGCCCCGAAACTTGTTTAAGCTCCTCCGCGGAACATGATCCAGACAGGTTGCCCTCTGTGTCAACACCAATAGGACCCCAGATCAAGAAGATACTGAGGGGTTGCGACTATTGCTCCATTTGCAATCCAGGGGCCGAAACCGTGATCAATTAAGTGCCTCCACACAGAGGCAGAAAACCGCTTCCACAGAAGTCCGTCAGCGAGCCCCAGAGCAGAGCAAAAAGACGCTCATTGACAATTCCCCTCACAGACTCTCCCTCACCTGAAGGACAGCAAACCTCCTCCTTTGGATCCGAATTTGAAAAAGAGAGCGCCTTTGAGACTGAGCAACAAGTTAACACCAAGGGCCCATTTGAAGCAGAGATCTGGAATTCATGTCTATGATCATGACGAAACTGGCAGAAGAACTCTGCTCTAGTCAGAATCAGCTCCAGAAACAGACACGATTTCTCCTGAACCACTCCACAACAGTAATCTGCCACGCTACCTCCAGTGCCGAGACAGAAACTGACTTCTGAGGCTGAGCTTGCCTTCAATGCACCTAGAGACCCAGGGCCCAGGAGGCAAAAGGGCAAGGCAACAATAAAAAAGATTTTAACTGAACAGACAAGCCCCTATTTAAAGGTTAATTGGTGTTAAAGAAAGGAAGTAACTACACACACAGTCCATGGACATTGCACTTTGGACAAACTGGTCAGGCATATTTGTTTACACTTTCCCTCCTCTGCCTCTCAGCCTGTATGTGATAAGGAAACTGAGACGGGTGTCCATGACCCTCATCCTGGTTGTTAAAACTTAATACTCAGGGCTCCTAGACATGCAAGTCTTCACAAGAAGCTATTGATCAGACCGGACCTTCTTATACAACAAAACGGTCCTATCAGACACCCAGATCCCACGCATCGCTCACCGGCTGGGGAGCTCATCTCTTAAACCACACAATTAAGGGTAGGTGGACCCCTCAACAAAGAGTGCTCCACATCAATCACCTGGAGTTACTGGCAATCTTTCTAGCATTAAAATCGTTCCAAACACATCTCATCAACAAAACTGTCCTTGTCCGCACAGACAATATGACAGCAATGTATTATAAACAAAAACACGGAGGAACTCATTCTTTGCAGCTTTCTCAACTAGCGCAAAGCATATGGAAATGAGCCATCCCACAAAAAATATACCTTCTAGCAGAACATCTTCCAGGGGTACACAATCAGATTGCGGATCTGCTCAGTCATAATAATAAATAATAATAAAAGGGATCTTATCGTGCGCAAACATAGCCCAATGGGCGTCAAGGCGCCTAATTCTAAATCCAACTCATGACAAAAGCCCCTGCAGCTCAACCTGTGTAGGCTCTAGAAAAGCACCACGTTTTTAGGGCCTTTTTAAACAGCGCTAAAGAGGGTAAGGTCTTTAACTCTGTCGGCAAGATGTTCCAAAGTTGTGGAGCAACGACTGAAAAAGCCCTGGCTCCCCATCTAGTGAGCTTAAAGCGAGGGACAACAAGTTGGAATAGTCCCGAAGAGCGCAGACACCTTGTAGGGTGGTAACGGGTAAGCAGGGAGCTGATAGCGCCTTTAGATCCATCCTCGAGTGCTCTATAGGTCAGACAGAGAATTTTAAAATAGATTCTGTGCTGAATAGGCAGCCAATGGAGGTCTCTCCTCGCAGCAGTAGCAGAAGAGGACCTGGAAAGATCCAGGACAAAACGTGCAGCAGCGTTCTGCACGATTTGCAGTCGATGTAGAAGGCCCTTGTTGGATTCCATGTAGAGAGAATTGCAATAGTCCAACCTGGAACCAACAAGGGCGACTGCAATCTGCTTGCGTGCTTGAAGAGACAAATAGCTGCGAATTCTGTTGAGCGTCCTGATCACGCCCCAGCAGGTCGAAACAGTCCGATTCACCTGTAAGGACATCGAGAGTGAGGTATCAAACACTACACCCAGATTTCTGGCAGATTGAGAGGGAGTGGGGCAGGTGCCAAGAGAAGAGGGCCACCACTCACTCGACCAGATATCTTGGTCCTTCCCAAAGATCAGGACCTCAGTCTTGTCGCCATTTAGCTTCAGGGAGTTGGTAACCATCCAATCTGCAACATGTTGTATACAGGACCTGAAGCTAAAGGCAGATGTTAAAACAGAGGACTGAGTTAGTGAAACCATGATCTGGGTGTCATCGGCGTATGATACCACCTCCATCCCCTGCGATCTTACTAGCCTAGCAAGGGGGGCCACGTAGATGTTGAACAGGGTCGGACTTAATGCCGACCCCTGTGGCACCCCACATTGCAGAGACTTTGCTGGGGAGAGGTGGTTGCCGAGCATCACTCTCTGTTCCCTATCAAGGAGAAAGGAGTTGAGGAGACTCAGGGCCGAGCCAGTGACACCTGCCTCCCTAAGCCGAGATGTTAGAATGGCAGGAGACAGAGTGTCGAATGCGGCTGTGAGGTCCAGTAGCACTAGAACAGTAGTTTGTCCAACATCAACCTTGCGTCGGATGTTGTCGACTACAGAGGTGAGGGCAGATTCTGTGCTGTGATGTTTTCGAAATCCATGCTGGGTAATGTCAAGATACTCCGAAGCTTCAAGAAAAGAGGATAAATGGCGATTCAGGTATGCTTCTAGAATTTTAGCGGGTGCAGGGAGCAGAGAGATAGGTCTAAAATTTTTCAAGAGGCCAGGATCGAGTGAGGGCTTCTTAAGAAGCGGCTTCACAATGGCCTTCTTCCATATTGATGGAAAAATACCTTGAACAATTGCCTTGTTCATCACCTCAAGTAGGGGAGGAAGGAGGCTGTTCCTACACTCTTTTAGCTTTTTGAGAGGCAATGGATCTAGTGGAGAGGAGGATTTCGTCTTGTCTAGAAGAAGATTCAAACCCTCCAGAGACATAGAAGGAAAAACAGAAAGGAGGCTGGAAGGGACTATATCCAGTGTCTCAAAAGAGCTTATGCCTGGAGGGAGATTTTCTGCCAAGGAGAGACGTTGTACTTCCAAGGAAGTATGAATATCAAAGATTTTTGTGTGAAAAAAGTCTGCAATGTCGTCACAGAGACGTTGAGAGCTAACTACGGGGTCTGGAAGTTGGAGGGAGCACAGCGAATCAGCAATTTTAAAAAGCTCCCTAGAGGAGGTAAGTGAACTGGTAAGGTTGGAGAAGTATTCCTGCTTCTCCATTATCACTTTCTGCTTATACTCCCGTAGAGCAGACTTGTGGGCCTCCCTATCCATGGGATCCCAGGATTTCCTCCATCTCCTCTCACTGCTTCTACAGCCCTGTCTTAATACTCTGAGATGGTCCGAAAACCATGGCGCTGATGGTTTCCGCCGGGCTACATATCGCAAGGATGCAGGTGCAAGTTTTTCTACTGCATTAGTGATGGAATCGTGCAGATCTTGTGCTGCCTCATCCGCGTCTTTTAAGGAGAGAGCCTCTGGTGTGGGAACAAGAGGGGCAAAAGCCTCATTCGTAAGGTTTCTAAAATTTCTTCTAGAGACGAAAGGGGTAATCCCTTTCTTAGTCGAATGCGAAGTAGAAAAGGCTAACTGCATCACACACAGCACATCCACGAATGGGAACTTAATCCGCTAGTTCTTCATCCGTTTTTTCACATGTGGGGCCACCCAGACATAGATCTGTTTGCCACACATGCAAATGCAAAATGCCCAACCTTCGCCTCCAGGTATCCACACCCATTGTCCAAGGGCAATGCGATATGGATGAACTGGTCAGGCAGATTTACGTACGCTTTTCCACCACTCCCCCTCATTCCATTAGTATTGCACAAGCTCAAACCAACAGTCTCTCAAGATGATCCTGGTTGCTCCAACATGGGCCCAGCAACCATGGTTCACAACACTCCTGGAACTCTAACTAGTTCCACACCAAAAAACGACTACTCTCCCCAAAGCTTCTTACACAGAACCATGGAGAGATGAGGCATCCAGATCCGGCTCAACTAAACCTAGCGATCTGGCTCCTGAAGTCCTAGAGTTCGGTTACCTCAACCTCCTGCCAGACTGTATGAACATTATTAAAGAAGCTAGACGCCCTAGTACTAGAGCTTGCTATGCAGCCAAATGGAAAATATTTGTCATTTACTGCAATAACAAAATTGACCCACTAGATGTTTCAATTCAAAATATTATTTGCTATTTACTACATCTACAAAGATGTAATCTGGCATACACATCCATAAGACTACATCTTGCTGCCCCTGCCGCTTACCTACAAAACAGACAACATTTGTCATTGTTTAGAGTACCTGCCCTCAAAGCGTTTTTGGAATGCCTTAAAAGGATAATTCCTCCCACAATCCCACCCTCTCCAGTGTGGAATTTAAACATTGTACTTACTAGATTCATGGGTCCTCCATTTGAACCTCTACACAAATGCGAACTGCAGTTCCTTACATGGAAAGTAGCTTTCCTTTTTGCAATCACCTCTCTGAGAAGAGTAAGTGAGATCCAGGCTTTAACCATACAAGAACCATTCTTACAAATACATCATAACAAAGTGGTTCTTAGAACAAATACGAAATTCCTTCCCAAAGTCATCTCTGCTTTCCATCTTAATCAATCTGTGGAATTACCCGTTTTTTTCCCATAACCAGATTCTGTAGCAGAGAGCGCCCTTCACACACTTGATGTCAAAAGAGCTATACTTACATTGACAGAACTAAACCTTTTAGAAACACAAACTAACTGTTTATAGCTTTCTCTCCACCTCATAAAGTAAACCCCATCTCCAAAGCTGAAATTGCCAGGTGGATAGTCAAATGTATTCAAATATGCTACCACAAAGCAAAACACACATTAACAATTCCCCCTAGAGCGCACTCAACTCGCAAACTAGGGGCTTCCATGGCATTCTTAGGGAACATTCCCTTAGATGACATTTGTAAAGCAGCAACATGGTCTACGCCACACACCTTCACCAAACACTATTTTGTAAATGTGCAGGTAAAACAACAAGCTTCTGTGGGCCAGGCTGTTCTTAAAACACTTTTTCAGACCACTGCAACAGATACAGGTGACCACCGCTAAGGGAGAACACTGCTATACAGTCTATGCACAAGTATGTATTCTGCAGCTCATATGCCTAGAATGGAAAATGCTACTTACCAGTATGCATCTGTTCTTTGCATGTAGAGCTGCAGAATCACATACGCCCACCCGCCTCCCCGGTACGTCTATCTGTTCCAGCGTTATCTTACTTGGAAACATTACACATGGACATCTTTCTGTTTCTTACAAACTCCATCATTTCCCTTCATGGCGAAAAACAATCTCAGGGTGGAGCCGATGCCCATGCGCACTATCATCCAAAGGAGGAGTTACCTATCTCGTGACTACAAAGTCTTCTTCCAAGACAACAACAAAGTGCAAACATGCGAGCCCAAAACCAGATGGCGATCTATCCACAAGTCTGTGATTCTGCAGCTCTACATGCCAAGAACAGCGTTTGTCGCTGGCGTCGTAGCCGCCGAGATGGCATCGTCAGAGCTACTTAGACGAGCCCACACGCGCTGACGTCGTTCTTTCTTTTTCCGTGCAGCAGCGCAGATCCGAGAGAGAGCGGTACCCCTAGTTAAAAGTTTTAACTTGGATACTGACAACTTGTTTTGTCGTGTACTTGACTCCCGGTGCAATAGGGATGCCTGGGTTTAAGTCCTGTAGGGCCTGCCGTGGAAACATGTCGGTATCGGACCCTCACGACGTGTCTCTTCTGCTTGGGGCACGCCAATGACCCCGAGGCATGCCCAGATTGTCGGGCTATGGCACCAAAAGCTTTGCGGGAGCATTCCCGAAAGTTGTTGGAGGTCCGACAATCGGTTCCATGCCGATCAAGGTCCCGCTACCGTAGGAGGTCGAGGGACCAGTCACGAAGCCATCATCGTCGCTCGTCGGAATCTGGGACATGTAAGTCTAGGCGCCATAAAAAGTCAAAAAAGCGACTTCTCTCTTCCTCTACCCTTCCCCGGTTGCGGGATGCGGTGGAGGGGGTGGGCGGTGACTCCCCCGCGGCTCTGTTGGAGCCTCTGTTGATGCCTGCAGCCTACCCACCCTTTCCGGGCCCGTACGCGATGTCAGACGAGGGGCAAGCCTTCATGTCGGCCTTGCGCCATTTGTTTGCCTCGCCGGGTCCCTCTGGAGCGCCTTCGGGCCCCGTGGATCCGTTGGAAGGGTTTGCCTCCGTGCCGCCTCCTCTGGCCTCTGCTACGCTGGCACCATACCCTGCGGCGCCTCCGGCCTTGGTTCGGGCCTCAGTAACGGCCTCGGCTCCGGCCCTGGATCCGGCTTCGGCTCCGGTGATAGGCGCGGCGCCGCCGCTGACGCCGGACGGTGCCAAATCGGGACTGGTATCTTACCCTCCCATTCCATTTCTTGGAGGGGAGTTTATCCCATTTCCCAGGGCACCCTGTCCTTACAGGCCTCTTCAGCAACTGGTGGATGAAGGGGAGTACTGGGAGGGGTCCGAGGATCCTCTTGCTGCCCAATGCGAGGATGAGCCTGAATGGGAAGGCGATGTGGAGGGTCCAGTGGGTCTGGATTTCTCACCACACCCTGGTACTCTGTCCCCTTACTTTCGTGGCCACGGAGGAGGTTGGGACTTTTTTGGTGGTGTTGCGTAGGGGAACTGAGGCTCTTAACCTCGAGCTCCCTTCTGTGCCTATCAGGACCAATCTCCTGACTGAGACCCTGCAGCCGCAGTCCTCCTGTGCTGAGCCGTTACTGCCCTTCAATGAAGCGCTTACTGATATCCTGTTGGGCACCCGGATCTAACCTAACACAGGAGTTCCGGTAGACAAGGGTGTGGCGCGCCGCCATCGCCTGGCGCTGGGGGATCCCAGCTTTCTCACACAACACCCCACGCCTGAGAGTCTGGTTGTTCAGGCTTCTGCCTCGCAGAGTGCGTTCCCTTCAAGGAATCTGGGAAACTGGAGCAATTTGGGAAAAAGATTTTCACATCTGCCAGCTCTGGGTTGCGGGCGGTGAATACTGCGTGCCTGCTAGGCCGCTATTCCCTGTGTGGGACACTCGCATGCTGCTTTAAGGACTCTCAGGCTATGGCCCAGTCCTTGGGTCTCGCCACCACGCGTACTCCCTCGGGGCCTGCTTTTCAGTCCTTTCGAGGTCAAGGTCTTGGGGACCAGGTGCATTCTTTTCAGACCCACAAGGCTGCGCAGCCACAGTCTAAGCGCAGCTGCAGATGTGGGACCCGCTGTGGTGGACCCCGGGGACAGTGGACGGGTCAGTCCACCACCACCCCTGCCGCCACCTCTAAACCTTCCTAGTCCGTTGTTTCACACCCACTTGACGCCGGTGAGTGGCAGGATTCGCCATTACCTTCCCCACTGGCGCTCCATAACCTCGGACAGGTGGGTTCTGCAAATAGTCCGCAGGGGCTACTCCCTCCCCTTCGAATCTACCCCGCCAGCCATGCCACCTCCGTACCACCGCATATCGGGGGAACACTTGGCACTTCTCCAGCAGGAAGTTATGGCCCTCTTGGCCAAGGGGTCCATCGAGCGTGTTTCAACGCCAGAAGTAGGCCGTGGTTGTTACACTCACTACTTCTTGGTTCCGAAGAAGGACAAAGGTCTGCGCCCTATCTTAGACCTCCGAAACGTCAATCGCTTCCTCCGGAGGGAGGAGTTCAAGATGCTCACGCTTGCTCAGGTCTTGTCTGCCCTAGACCTGCAAGACTGGCTGGTAGCGTTGGACTTGCAGGATGCTTATTTTCATATCCCCATCCTGCCAGCCCTATGGTTCACGGTGGGCAACGAGCACTTTCAGTTCACCGTGCTCCCTTTCGGCCTTACCAGCGCCCCTCGCAGTGCCCCTCGGGTGTTCACGAAAGTGATGGCAGTGGTCGCAGCTCATCTGCGCAGATCAGGGGTTTCAGTCTTCCCCTATCTCGACGACTAGCTGTTGAAGGCAGGCTAGCCCCAGGCAGTCGTCTCCCACCTCCAGACTACGGCCGACCTCCTGCATTGGCTGGTGTTTTCCATCAACGTGCCGAAGTCGCACCTGATTCCCTCTCAGAAGCTCCTCTTCATCGGAGCAGTTCTGGATATGGCGCAGTTTTGGGTTTATCCTCCCGAACAGCGAGTCAGGGACATTCGGGCTATGATTCCGAACTTTCGGCCCTGGTCCTGGATTTCGGTAAGGAAGACCCTGAGGCTGCTGGGCCTCATGACCTCCTGCATCCTGCTGATCGATCTTGCCAGATGGCATATGCAGGCTCTGCAGTGGGACCCGAAGTTCCAGTGGACGCAGCATCGGGGGAACCTGTCCGACTATGTCCAGATCTCGGAGGGCACTGCACAGGACTTGCATTGGTGGCTCATGAACCAGCGTTGGGTCAGCGGCAGATCCCTCTCCTTCCCCAACCGGAGCACACAGTAGTGACGGACGCGTCCCTCTTGGGATGAGGCGGCCACATGGGAGAGGCGGAGATCAGAGGCCTCTGGGCTCCGGCGGAGTCCAAGCTCCATATCAACCTTTTGTAGCTCAAGGCGATCCTACTTGCCCTCAAAGCATTCCTTCCCTCTGTCAAGGGAAGAGTAGTGCAGGTGTTCACAGACAACACCACCGCCATGTGGTACTGCAACAAACAGGGTGGGGTGGGGTTGTGGACCCTATGTCAGGAGGCTCTACGTCTCTGGATGTGGGTGGAACGTCAAGGCAGAGTTCTTTAGGAAATTAAAGCACCTTGGGGAGACAAGATGGCAACTGAGAAAGCGGCTACCTGATGGAGCTCCGCCGATTGGACCCTCAAGCTGACACCAAACAAGCGCTAGCATGCTGAAAATACTCTGAATCCTATTTTAAAAGCTGACCAACAAAAAAGGCAAAGTCAAACGCTCAACGAACCTTACCGTATGGAGCTGGAGGGCGGCCTTAGAATCACAGTGATATCGGCGTGGCTTAGCGAAAGTCAATGGTGCCGAGAGCTACAGAGACGCCCGACTGGAGCATCAAAGAAGAATCGCCTGGCTCCAGCATCCCCGCCCTGCATCATCATGCAGCGGTTTGCAGCGGAGCGCAGCCTCTACGTGATTCTATTGACTCTCCATCGGCTCCTGACCTGCGCAGGTACGGAGAGAAGCGCTCTGCACTCCAATCGGATTCTCTTTAGCAAACGGAGACAGTGGACACACCGTCCTCCCGAGAAAACAGGCAAGCAAGTGAAAATGACGGGGCGGGGAGCCAAAACAATTAAATCAGTTAAAAGCAAAACTAATAACATTGTATCCCCCGTTTCATCCGGGGATACACAGTCAAGTCTTCCAGAAGGGTCGCAGAGACGCCTGGAAACCCGCGGAGCCAAAAACAAAGAGCAAATAGAAAGGGGGAAGTTTCCGGACATTATTGACTTGGCTCCCAAACAAGTAGAGAATTCAAGTAAAAAAACTAAAGCACACTGATATTAATCAAGGACACAGTTCTCAGCCTCTAATCTCTCATATCTTTGGGTCTAGTGAAGGGAAGGTAGTCAGCGCCGAGCTCGTTGGGAGACCAACATCGGAGAGCTGGCAAGACCCCCTTCAAGACGCCCAAGAAATTTTGCAGAATCCCCTGGAAAACTCAACAGCAATATTAGCTCTAGACACTGCTCTAGCTATAATAAGCCCTGCACCGCTAGAAAAATCAGAGGCAGCTGGGGAATCAGCCTCAGGAAATCTCGAGGTCTGGACAGCGCAAACAGAGAATGGGCTCTTAGCGGAACTTCTAAACCCAGACATAAGAACAACCGAAACAGAATCTATTGCTCAGGAGCCTCCAAAATCGGATGACCTATCACAAGGGAATTCTGATGGTGTGCCATATCAGCCAATGACACCTGGCAGAAGGGACAAAACTATGTCTGTGACCGATGAGTCCGAGATGTATGAGACCGGGCTATCTACGCCCAGTGATGGAGAAGGACATGACTGGGGAAGTAGTACGGATTCAGAGGCAGTATGGCAAACCGCGACACAAAAAGAGAAGTCATGGGGGGAAAAGAAAAGGCAAAGTAGACCCAATAGCGGAGAAAATTCGGATCATGGAAGCAATCCTGAACTCAGGTGGGACTATTCATTGTCTCAGTTGGTGACTCCCCTTGGTGTACCGTATCATCTGGCCGAAATTCTTCACTCAACTGTGACACGGGAGGCAAAAACGCTAGAGGCAAGGACGATCCCACCTTGGCAGAAGTTATATATTCTATCAAGAGCTTCCAAGAAGAGGTTAAATCAGACAACAGGAAAAATCGACAAGTCACTCAAAAAATACAAGGTGCAATAAGGAAAGTGGGTCGCACTTGCGTGGAAATTGCTGACAGGATGACGTCAGTAGAGGTGGGCACGGAGAAGCTTGAGAAAGAGGTCTCCCTCCTGAAAGCACAGGAAGAAGAACACAAATGTATAGTCAAGGGCTTAATGATGAAGCTCGAGGAACAAGAAAACAGAATGCGACGTAATAACCTCCGCTTTCTTGGGATCACGGAAGGAGTCGAAGGGAATGACCCCAGGCCCTATATGATTTCGCTCCTGAAAGGCGCATTTCCCGAGCTGCAGGGTTGGGACTTGGAGAAAGAAATACAGCGAGTACACCGCTTCCCATTAACAACTCCCAAACGCCCCCAATCTCCAGCGCAGTACCCTCGCACCATGCTAGTTTTTTTTGGTAACTTTCTCCTACGCCAGACACTCTTTAATCTAGCAAGACCAACAAGAAAGAGGGAGTTCAATGGAGTCACGTTTTTCACCAGGCCTGACTTTGTCCATGCTACAGTAGAGCGTAGGTGGAGGTTAAGACAACTTTTCGCCCCTTTTCAACAAGCAGGAGCAACGGTATTTTTACAGAATCCAGCACGCCTAAAAATTATATACAAGGGAGTCACACGCAGCTTCACTTCTGAAGTTCAGGCCCAATCCTATCTGCAGGAGATTACTGAGTCAACGAAAGACGCAAATAGACATTAATGGGGGAAAAAAACAAAAAAAGAAAGGAGAATCTTAAGGTTTATGTACTAATGTCCCTATAAAAACGTTAATAGAATGCCTCTAAAATGCCATAGAATAATTTAAAGGGAAGGGGGTTAGGTGCAAGGAGGAAGTATTAGTAAGATAAAATGAGCATAAATAAAAAACAAAGGGGTCTCAGCACAAATGGGGTGTTCAGCTTAAGAAGGGGATTGGATCGGGGGGGGCCCACGGGGTCCTGACTGCCCAGACGCCCTCACCCTGGCTCTGGTAGAGCCAGGTAGTCTCAGTGGCAGGTCGCGGGTGGGGGGAGGGTTCCCCTATGGGGTGGGAGAAGGTGTGGGAGGGGCAAGGGGAAGGGGTTGGCACCAAGAGCATCGGTTTTACTTTGGGGTGTTTTTTTTTTTATATTATCTTTTGGTCAGGGGTCAAGTGAAGCGGGACAATTCTACGGATTGAATGAGAAAATTACGTATAGCAACCATTAATGTGTGTGGCCTAAATAATCCAAAGAAACGTCGTAACACTGCAGTCGTGCTTAGGCTTCTTAACCCCTTCAGTGCCCGCCCCTTTCCCCGCCCTGTGCCGGCCGTTTCATTAGCGGGCGGGGTTTATGACGAGCTGGTCTCGTCATGGGCACAGCGCAACCGCGGCCCATGACGAGACCAGCTCGTCACGGGCATTGAAGAGGTTAAAGCTGTTATCTTATGCCTCCAGGAAACACATATCGATAGGACACAGATACATCTGCTAGGCACACTTGGCTATACAGTAATTGGGGCTACAACACAAAGTGCCAGGACACGGAGGTGGCAATATTATGCGTCAAAGGCTCACTTCAATTTATACGTTCATCTGCTGATCAAAATGGGAGGTGGGTCATTACGGAATGCCGCAGGGAAAACGGTGATTCTATCACCATATGTGCGATCTACGTCAGTGTTACTGATAACCCTCTCATTTTTGATTATCTGAATAAAGAATTGGCCAAGTGGCCTCTACCAATCATCATCTGCGGAGACTTTAATATAAATCTACCCGCAAACCAAGATATATCCGCAGATAAAAATTGGAGTTATAGTGGTAGGAAACCCAAGGTCTTTAAGACCTTGAGGACTCTAAGCCAAGAACAGGCACTCATGAATATTTGGCTCTCACAACATTCCACAGATCCCGGGCACACTTTCTACTCATTTCCTCTCAATAAATTGGTGAGATTGGATTATATTTTCACATCTCATTTTATTCTTCACAAGTGTATGATAGAAAAGGCCCCACGTATCGTGTCGGGTCATAAACCCTTAGTTCTCGAGATTAAAGGGGAAACCATAGTTAATCGGGATAGGGTGAGTTGGACTTTTGAACGGTCTTTACTGTTAAATGATGATTATTGCAACTATGAGGCAGTGGCTCCCCCAATTTATTAAGGAAAATCTCTGCAGTACTAAGATTGAAGTGATCTGGGATGCACTGAAAGCTGCAATAAGGGAAGAGACACTGAGCTTTTCACTTGCTCTAAATAGGAAAAAACGCCAATTATTAAAAACTCTGCAAATTCAACTGGCAGCTGCAGAAGAAAATTTAATTGCGGCACATAGAGAAGGTAACGACCCTGCCAATGTTTTGGCCAATTTAATGTCCGCCAAATCGGCGGTTATGGAAGTAATAGCCAACAAAGCTGTAGAAAGATTGGAAACCTGGAGAAAGGAGAAATGTGAGTGTAGTGAGCAGGTCGGACATCACCTCGCGGTCAGGGCCAGACAAAAAGCCACAAGGAATACTATTACTTCAGTGCTTGATGCCACCCAGGCTACAATCTCAGACCCTGAAGGCATTCGTAAAGAGTTTCTTTCTTACTATCAAGATTTATATCATGAAACTACCAAAACTTACTCAAAAGATATTATGAATTATTTCAACCAGATTTCAACAGAACAGATATCGCAAGACGATCAGACTCAACTGGAAGAGCCCCCCAATGGGTTGAGGCCCTGCTATGCATTAACAACCTCCCCAATGGTAAAGCCACTGGATTAGATAATATTCCAGTAGAATTCTATAAAAAATTTGCTACAGAGCTTAGAGGTTATATTTCCCTTGTTCATACATGTTTTTTAAGGGGGGGAATCCACCGGCATCATGGTCACAAGCAAAAATTATCGTATTTTTGAAAAAACACAAACGAAATGTGGTTAGCAAAATCTATTCCAAAATGCTAGCGGTTTGTTTAGCTGGGGTAATTCATAAAGTTATTTCACCAAGGCAACATGGGCTTATCCCTGGACGTGGCACCCCAGATCATATTAGGAGAACCATCTGACTCTTTGACGCAGTGCATATTTTCAGGGCTTCTATAGCACTAATTTTACTTGACACCGAGAAGGCCTTTGACAGAGTCTCCTGGCCATTTCTTTGGGAGTCTCTGTCAAGGGTTGGGTTAGGCCATCGATTCATACAGGCATTTAAGATGTTATATTTTCAACCTACCGCAAAACTATTTATTAATGGAGCACTCACTGATTCGTTCTAAATAACTCGAAGTACACGCCAGGGATGCCCTAGGTCACCTCATTTATTTGACGTGTACATCGACCCCTCCTTAAGAGTACTGGAAGGCAATCAAAGGATTAGCCCAATTGTTACTCGGGGCTGGGAAACGAAAGTACTGGCATACGCCGACGATATTGAGCTTGTAACATCTAACCCTGTAATATCTATGGTGGAGGTTGAACTAGAGGCGATGAAATTTGGACTTCTGTCTGGGTACTCCCTCAACAGAGCTAAAACCCAGATTATTTGTAAAAATATCAGTTTGGGGGATGACACTAGGCAGGTGGAGAGGGCCACATATTTGGGAAGATATTATGGCCAATGTCGAAAAGCTAGTTGATTGCAATATCGACCCCCTGATAGATAAAATTAAACCGGAGCTAAGGCGATTCAATAATTTGCACCTTTCGATAATCGGGAGATGTGATATTATTAAAATGCTTTTTTACCCAAGTTTCTCTATCTCATAAGGGCTATTCCGCTAGAATTTAGTATCAATTGCTTAAAAAAGATTGAAGATCTGTTTTCTGGGTTTATCTGGTCCTATGCAAAACCTAGGAGAGCATATAAGTTCCTCTCCCTACCAAAGGACAGGGGCGGATTGGCTCATTCAAATATCAGACTGTATTATTGGGTAACTACCCTTTTGTATAATTACACTCTTTTTTTCTCACAAGCCAATTGACGACCTCTCAGAAAGCATACACACACCCATCGAACTTATACTGGGTAAAAATGCCTGGGGATGGGCTTGGAGGTTTTTAAATGATTCTCATTATAAAAAGGTACGCTTTAAGACGCTGGCTGCCGGATACAAAACCATGAAAGCAGTTAAGAAAATGCTAGGAATGGGTCGCTTGAATTACTACACACCGATCGATGATAATCCTAATCTGCCCGAAGTTTTTAAGGACTCAATCAAGAAATGGTTAGATAAGGGCCTGTCTAAACTTAGGGATTTTAATTCCCTCTCTGGTATAGTTACTTTTGAGACACTTAAAGAACAATACGCACTAGACTGGAGGGACTTCAAGTATTTGCAACTACGCGACTTCCTAGGTAGGAAATGTGGCGGCCCATCAGGCCCCATCAACAATCCTATCATAGATAATTTGAGACAGAACCATCCATCCATAAGAAGTGTGTATAATTCCCTAATGATAGACGACTTGGGACTGCGGGCTACTAAGTGGAAAGAGGAAATTGATATTACAGAGGATCTATTTGTACACTCAACGGAATTAGCACAAAAAGTACTTATACCAGCACGGCTTCAGGTGCAGTATTATAAAACTTGCTTTTCGCTTTACTACACGCGGAAAAAGATTGCTAAATGGGGGAAGCGGGAAGGGAACTCTATGCCCCCGATGCTCTTTGTATCAGGCGGATCTTGACCACATGTTAGCTTCCTGCACTACGCTAAATATCTTAAAATCCGAGATAACATTTTTCAAAGAGGTGCCAGGCAGGGATACAAGTCTTTTTTCAGCCCTGATCTGCCTCGGGGTAGATCAGGAGGTTCAAGGGAAACCGGGAGAGCAGTTGATTTTCATAGGTATGGCTGTATATAGACTCTCTTTAACCTCAGTCTGGTTAGATCCAACACCCCCTGGTTATCAATGGTTAACAAAACCAGACAGAAGACGTCGGGTAGTATCTGGTCTTCGGCGACCAGGTGGCAGTGGACCGCCGTGACACTCGCCCCGGTGTCGCGGAGGGCCTCGACTCGGTGACGGTTGACCGTCACCTGCTGTTGGTATTTCTTGGTGTTGGCGGGTAAGGGAGTTCCGAGAACCATTTCTCGGTCTCCTAGGGAGACCAGAGCCATGGCTGCAGGCTCCCACTCCTCGGTGTCCTCATCTCCTCCCCTAGGGCCACGGTGGCCATCTGTCGGGTTGGGGGAGCGGTCCCTGCGGCCCGTTGGTACTTGGGACATTGGGGGTCACTGGCGTAGTGACCAGTCGGTTGGCATCGGTAACAGGTGATCTTGTCTCGGGGTCCCTGTCTCCCCGGGGGCCCCGTGCTGGCTGGAGGTGGTGCTGGAAAGTGCGGGGGTTAGTGTCTGGGGGGACTATGCTGGGGGCCTGCCTGGAATTCCCTCTGTCTTACCTGGTTCCCCCCACCCCTCTGGCAGGGAGGTCCCGGACTGTGGCGGCCATAGTCTCCCACGGGGCCCCAGGGGGCCCGGGTGTTCACCCAGCGGTCAGCTTCAACAGCCAGTTTCCGAGGATCTGTGAGCTTGCTGTTGAGGAGGTGCTGGCGTAACTCTACAAAGCAATTGGCGGACAGATGTTCCCAAGCGATTAGGTCGAACAGCTCCTCAAATGTGGACGTAGAACTCGCGTTGGTTCCTGCGGTACTCATGGCGGTTCCTTCTTCCATCTTTGTTCGGTACTGCGTCAGCTGTTTACTGTACGATTTCCAGGTGTCGGCTCGGATCCTGTCGCCTGCCACCAAAATGTTGGAATGGGCGATCTCAGGGGGGGTTACAGAACACGTTCCTGACCACCCCGTGACCCACCTCTCCCAGAACCAGGCAGAGCACCGGCGGAGAGGCCCTTTCAGGAAGGGGTCTCGTACTTTAGGATCGCACTCGCTGAGCTTGCACTACTTGACAAAGGGACACCACACAGTAGTTTTCAGTAGACGGAGATCTTTATCTAAGATTCTTTGGATCTTTATGATCCGCAAGGTAGTCTTTGGTCAATACAACAAGCTTGGTAATTCTTTGACAAGGGGGGTTGGGGTAGCGGGACAATTCTAGGTTCAGAGTCAATGCCGAGTATCCTTAGCACAGCTCTCAATCCTCGAGCCGGGGGACACGGTACAGTCTTGGGTCCAGCCGGACCAGTGTATTCTCGAGCCGCGACCACGTCCGCAGGGCTCCGGCAGGAAGGAACTGTCGATCGGGAGATCTTCGGGGAGCCGCGATTCACTCGGCAGGCTCTGCCGGTCTTAGAGTTGGGGGGAGCCGCGAGTCTCTCAGCAGGGCTCCGAGGGTCGGGGGGAGCCGCGAGTCTCTCAGCAGGCCCCAGAGTTCTTAGTGTTCTCGGGAGCCGCGACGACGTCAGCAGGGCTCAGATGGTTTCCCAGGATCGGGTAGCGTTCTTCTTTCCAGTTTCGTCGAGCCGCGACCAGGTCCGCAGGTCTCTCTTAGTTCCAAGTCTCTCTGCTCCAGTCCCCTCAGCACCCCCTGTTATACGCCTTCTTCTCTTTGAAGTCCGGCGTCCTCACAGAGAGGGGTCTTGGTGTCTGGGGGCGGTGTGTCGGGATTTCCTGCCGCTCGGCTCTTTGATCCTTTCAAGTTGGGGCGGGAGGGACTCCAGACACCCAGCATGCGGGGAGCCAGCTCCCTGGGTGCCCGCAGGGCGATCGAAACCCTCCCTGGAGAGGAGGTCGGAGGTGTGACAGAGACTGCTCCGCCCTGTCTTGCTTGGGGGGGGTCCCTCTCCCTCGGCCGGGCATGGCGCGTTTAGGGTCTAGGTTTCGCTGGGGCCCCGGGCCGGCCATTGGGATCTCGGGACATGGTGGCCAGGGGTCTTCGGTGGCTACGGGGTGGGGAGGCCGGGCGGCTATAACCCGGGACCAGGGGTGGTGTATGGGTTGGGTTGGGGTGCTAATGGTCATGGAGGCCCACGCCACGAGGCCAGGCCCCACAGAAGAGTTTGGTATCCCGAGCTACTCAGTATGAGCGTGGATCCCCTGATCCGACTGCCTCTTCGGAAGGATCTCCTGTCGCAGCAACAGGGGAGGGTCCTCCACCCGAACCTGTCCAGCCTCCACCTCCTTGCGTGGAAATTGAGCGGCGACAGCTGATTCCATTTGACTTGCCTCCCGAAGTTTGTAATGTGATTCTGGCACCCAGGTGTCCTTCCACTAAAACGGTATATGCCTGTCGGTGGAAAACATTTGTGGCATGGTGCATAGCAAAATCTGTTGATCCTCTTGTGCCCCTCTTTCTGAGGTCCTATTGTCCCTCCTTTCTTTGGCCCAGCAGGGCTCTGCTTTGGGCACTATCAAGGGCTACCTTTCTGCTCTTTCAGCCTTTCTTAGGTTGCCTGATCAGCCCTCTCTTTTCAAGTCCCCGGTTGTCAATCGATTTCTCAAAGGCATTACTCACCTTTTCCCTCCTGTTCCTTTTGTGATGCCTCAATGGGAGTTGAACCTGGTTCTCACATATCTGATGTGCGCTCCATTTGAGCCTCTTCATAACTGTCCTTTGTGGTTATTGACTTTGAAAACTGTCTTCCTGGTGGTCTTCACCTCTGCTTGGCGGGTGAGTGAGCTCCAGACTCTTTCCTGCAAACCTCCTTTCCTGTCGATTCATCCGGACTAGGTTGTGCTTCGACCGCGTCCCTCCTTTCTACCTAAAGTAGTCTCTGCCTTTCATCTTGGGCAAACTGTAACTCTGCCCACTTTCTTTCCGCCTCCGCACCCTTCAAGAGAAGAGGAGAGGCTCCACCTTCTGGACCCAAAACGTGCGCTCTCGTTCTATCTCAACCGCACACAACAGTTCTGGGTGGATGACCAGCTCTTTGTTGGCTACGTGGGCGCCAAGAAAGGCCGGGCTGTGCACAAGCGCACTATCTCCTGATGGGTTGTCTTGTGCATTAAAGCCTGTTACTCTCTGGCCAAAAAGGAATCTCCGGTTGGGCGGCGCGCTCATTCTACCAGGGCCACAGCACCTACTACAGCATTGGGACGCGATGTCCCCCTGCAAGACATCTGTCAGGCGGCCACTTGGGCCTCGTTGCATACTTTCACTAAGCACTATTGCCTTGACAGTCAGGTCCGGAGAGACGGCTTCTTTGGCCGTTCAGTTCTCCTTGACTTTCTGGTGTAATCTCACTTCGCAGACCCACCACCGTGGTTGGTATTGCTTGGGTATGTATTCCAAGGTAAGGAATCTATCACTAACGTGTCTCTTTCAGATGCACAAGTTACTTACTTGTGTAACGATATGTTCGAAGCATATGAGCTGCAGATTACACACTGTGCATAGATCGCCATCTGGTGTTGGGCCCTGATGTTTGCACTTGTTTTTGTCTTGGAAAGTCTTTGGAAGTCACGAGGTATGTCACTCCTCCTTTGGATCATAGTGCACATGGGCATCGGCTCCATCCTCGGATTGTTTTTTTCCGCCATCGGGCTCGGATGTGTTCTCGCGTTCAAGTTCGGAACCGTTAACTGTTTTCTCTTTCGACGCGCAATCCTTCCCATCTCGACGGTATTGTTTTTGATCGCGTTTCCAGCCACACGTGACCCTTCAACTTCGAAGTCTAAGATTCCGGTCGTCGACAAAGGCCGTTGGGCCTACCCGGGCCTCATCCCCGGCTCATGGAAAGGATGCCATTTAAAAAGTGTCCTCGATGTGGGTCAAAGTTTCCCCTCACCGACCTACATGAGGTGTGCAACCTCTGCCTCTCACCAGAGCACGAGGCCAGAGACTGTCCAGCTTGTGCCTCCTTCCGCTCCAAAAAGACCATCCGGGACCGACGAGCTCGAAGAACAATGGCGCGCTCGTCATCTTCGATCCCCGACGACATCTTTCAAGAGGGCGTCTATGTTCCGGAGCAGGGTCCAGTCGAGGAAGCCATCATCATCGCCTCCGAAGCAGATGATTCAGACGTCGAAGACATCACTCCAGCTCAAAGGGCCGTGAGTACAGACGTCGACCCCGACCCACCCGCCCCCTCGACACCGTCAAAAAAGGCTTCGGTACCACCTCCACCTTCGGGCCCGGGTGCACGCCGAGACACTGCTTCCCATGCCCCGCCTTCGGGCCCGGTAAAGAAGCCTACTAAGCCTTTAAGCGACTCTGGCTCGAGTCAGCCTACCCTCGGTACCGAAAAGCAACATCCGACACTGAAGAAAAAGGCGTCATCGACCTCATCCACGCCGACCGCTGCTCCCACATCAAAGCACTCTGCGTCGAAGGCTAGCACCAGTTCCTCGCCACCAACAACACCCTCGGAGCCGACTAAAAACTGCCCGCCTAAAGGCCCCGATACTTCCAAGCCGAAGACCTCAGAACCGAAAAAACAGCAACCGGTTCCAACTGATAAAGACATTTCAAAACTACACGGTTCCAAGCCTAGAACCGCTACTGAGTCAACGCCCCAAAAACTTACGGCACCAAAGCCCTCTGCTCCGAAGATTCTGTCTCCCACAGATGAACTGTTAAGACCCGATCCTACCCAAAATACTCTAATAAAAGATCCTAAGACTGGTCATTTAATGCTCAGCATCAAGAAAAGACCACTAGACATGCCTGCGCCCACACGGCCACCAAAGAAGAGAGACTTTGCTACCTTTCCATTACGGATTCCGTCTCCTCTTCCTCCTCCTCCTCCACCACACCACTCTCCCACACAGTCACCTACCCCAATAGATGATGATGACGATGAAAACACCTCAGATGATGCAGGGGGAGGTGCGGACGATTAACCCCTTGGGAACCCTACTCCTACTGGCTCCCCTGACCCCTGGGATGATTACAATGTACCAGATGTCGCTTACACTCCACAAGATGATATTTATCCCTCCAGACCTTCTCCCCCAGAGGACAATATCGGATTCAACCAGCCCCTTCAAAGAGCTGCCCAATACCACGGGGTGGCCCTGCATACAGACCCAGTAGATGAGGATTTTCTTATGGATACCTTTGATACCACACAAAGGTCCACCTCAACACTGCCCATGCTTAAAGGGGTCATTAAGCACACACCAGAGATCTTTAAAGACCCCGTCAGGCCTCTGGTCATCAACCCAAGAATAGAAAAGAAATATAAAGCTGCCCCTACTGACCCAGTATACATTAAGGGCCCCGCACCACTAGACAACCTTGTAGTCTCTAATGCCAGGAAGAGGGCAAATTCCCGAACGTCAGGTGACGTACAACCACCAGACAATGAATCAAAACTCCTAGACGCCACTGACAAACGCACAGCGTCACAGGCAGCAAATATTTGGTGCATTGCCAACACCCAAGCGCTCCTAGCCAGGTATGACAGGGCACATTATGACGAACTTGAGTCCATAATGCAGCGCCTCCCTGACCAATATAAAAACAGGGCCAGTGAATTAATCCAAGAGGGTAAGACCATCACTAACACCTCCATTCTCTGTGCCCTAGATGCAGCAGATACCGCCTCAAGGGCAATCAGCACCAGTTTTCTTTAGCGCAGGCATGCCTGGTTACGTATATCCGGTTTGAAACCCGAAGTACAGAGTTCTATACTCAATCAGCCTTTTGATGAGCAACACCTATATGGACCCAATGTAGACATATCCCTCGAAAAAATGAAGGATACAGACACCGCCAAATCTATGGGAGCCCAGGAGTCCAAAATACAATAGCTGATCTCTTGAGCCATCAAACAGAACAAATCCACGAGTGGGAACTTCATCCACAAGTTCTTCAACAGTTTTTTCAGATTTGGGGACAACCACAGATAGACCTCTTCGCCACCCAAGAAAACGCCAAATGCCCAAACTTCGCCGCCAGGTATCCTCACCCATTGTCCAAAGGCAATGCGATATGGATGAACTGGTCAGGCAGATTTGCGTACGCTTTTCTGCCTCTTCCGCTAGTGGTGCACAAACTACAGCAACACTCATTAACGCTCATCCTAGTTGCTCCAACTTGGGCCAGACAGCCATGGTACACCACACTGCTGGAACTCTCTGTAGTTCCGCACCAAAAAGTACACCTCTCTCCACGCCTCTTAACCCAGAACCATGGAGAGATCCAACACCCAGACCCAGCTCAGCTCAACCTAGCGATCTGGCTCCTGAAATCCTAGAATTTGGTTACCTTAACCTTCCTCCTGACTGTATGAACGTCATCAAAAAAGCTAGACGGCCTACCACTAGAGCATGCTATGCAGCCAAGTGGAAGAGATTCGAAGTATACTGCTATAACAACGACACTAATCCCCTAGATGTGTCTATCCAACACATCATAGGCTACTTACTACACCTCCAAAGATGCAACCTAGCCTATACCTCTATCAGATTGCATCTTGCTGCCATAGCAGCATAGCTACAAAATAGACAGCATCTCTCACTTTTCAGAGTACCTGCTATAAAGGCCTTTATGGAGGGACTCAAGAGAATAATTCCCCCCAGAGTGCCACCTTCCCCTGTGTGGAATTTAAACGTCGTTCTCACAAGACTAATGGGGCCTCCATTTGAACCTCAACATAAATGTGAGCTACAATTCTTAAAATAGAAAACTGCTTTCCTCATAGCCATTTTTTCTCTACGAAGAGTTAGTGAACTACAAGCACTAACCATTCAAGAACCCTTTCTCCAGATGCATCTTAATAAAGTTGTTCTCTGAACTAATCCTAAATTCCTCCCTAAAGTCATTTCTCCCTTCCACCTCAATCAGTCTGTAGAGCTGCCTGTATTCTTCTCGCAGCCACAAACAGTCGCAGAAAGAGCTCTTCACACCTTAGATGTCAAAAGAGCACCACTATACTACATAGAGAGAACAAAACCTTTTCGTAAGACCTAACAACTATTCGTGTCTTTCTCACCACCACACAAAGGCAACCCCTTATCAAAATCTGGGATAGCTAGGTGGATTGTCAAATGTATACAGATTTGTTACCATAAAGCAAAACGTACATTATCTGTTCCTCCTAAAGCCCACTCTACACCAAATATAGGGGCTTCAATGGCATTTTTAGGTAACATTCCTTTAGATGATATCTGCAGAGCAGCTACATGGTCTACACTGCACACATTCACAAAACACTATTGTGTTGATGTGCAAACTAAACAACAAGCTAGTGTGGGCCAGGCTGTACTCAAAACACTATTTCAAACTACTGCAACAGATACACGTGGTCGCCGCTAGCAGTGGATACTGCTGTACAATCTATGCACAGTGTGTAATCTGCAGCTCATATGCCTCGAACGGAATATGCTACTTACCAGTATGCATCTGTTCTTGGCATGAAGAGCTGCAGATTTACACACGCCCACCCGCCTCCCCGGCTACCTTTATCTGATCCAGTATTATCTTCTTTAGATACACCACACATGGACATCTTTCCTGCTTCTTACTAAGCTCCATCATTTCCCTGCTGGCGAAAAACAATCGGAGTATGGAGCCGATGCCCATGCGCACTATGATCCAAAGGAGGAGTCGCATACTTCGTGACTTCCAAAGACTTTCCAAGACAAAAACAAGTGCAAACATCCAGGCCCAACACCAGATGGCGATCTATGCACAGTGTGTAGATCTGCAGCTCTACATGCCAAGAACAGATGCATACTGGTAAGTAGCTTATTCCATCTGTAAGAGATATTAGTGATAGATTCCTTACTGCCCGCCCATCCTCCCCGTTCTGCGAACTGTTCTCTAGGTGTGAGAAAGTGGCTCTGTATATACTGTTCCCAAATATGTACAGGGTGTACAGAGTCAACAGTCCCCAGAGGTTTGGCAGAGGCTAAAGTTAGATATAACCTCACTCTCTAAAGTGGTAGCTTGGTCGAGCAGTAAGGCAGTATCAGAGGGCAGTGTAAAGCATTTGTTGCACACTCTGTCAGCAAATGGTGTCACACACTCAATAACTGAACTGTAGGCCAATGGTTTATATATAAAAAATATATGCTTGTTTTATTTTAGAACCAACAATAGGTATTAAAATATACTTTCTCAGAATGAGATGCTTTATATAAATATTTTTGCAATATGCAATTGCCTTTTGTAGAAAGTTACAAGTGGTTGCAATAGGCAACACAATTTTAAACACAATCATGCATTGAGTTCAATGGAAGTTTCAAGTTATTTGCAACAGATTACTTTTAGGATTACTTTTGGGATTCCAGGACTGGATCCTAGATTCAGTCCTGGGTCAGTACTTAGAATCAAGTGATAAAAGTCGACTTAGTTACTGTTATGATTTTTAGACAATATTTTGCTATTTTAAAAGTTGACAGAAAACATTTCATAGAAAACAGTCAGGGATTCCCTATGGAAGAAAATTCAAGTTGCAGGTATAGTTTGTTCTCGTTACTTTTGTAATCCAGTACTGGGTGCCTAGACTCAGTACTGGGACCTTTATCCAAAACAGGTAAGTAATTATGTTTTCAGGTATTAAGGATATTTAAAGTTTGCAGAAATTGACACTTAGAAGAAATTTCACAGAAAAACAGTCAATGATTTCCTATGGGAGAAAATTGGGTTACTGGTAAGTACAGTTGTAAGTATTTTTCAGAGTCAGTGCTGGGCACCAAGATCCAGCACTGGGAGCTCACCTAAGAGCAGGGGAGTATTTTCGTTATTCGGCTGATTTTTGGTGAATATTTTAAGTTTTGAAAAGTCCACACTTAGAAGAAATTTCAGAAAAAGCCAGTCAATGTTACCCTGTGGAGAAAATTGAGTTATCGGTTTAAAGGTAAGTACTCAACTGGCAGAGTTAAGGTTCTGGGCATAGACTCAGGGGTCTCCCAGGGTCAGGTAGGTACAGTTGGTTCACCCTCAGCGGCACAAGGGCGGCCGGGTGCAGAGAGAGTTAGGTCCAATGTTATCCTATGAGAGGTAGGGGGGGGCCTTGGTTGGTGGCTGCTGACTAGCAGGCCACGCAGCTGTGGGAGATGGGCTCCTGATCACTTACTCAGGTCAAGTGGGGAAGTACATAGGTGTAGAGGTTACACTGCCAGGGCCACTCGGGCGGCTGGGTGCAGGGTGCTTTTGAGCCTTCGGGCGTTCATTTGATTTCAATGGGAAATCTCCGGTTTAGAAAAAGACTGCAAGCTCGGGGACGAAGATTCTTCAGGTACCACCACCACTTTGAGAGGTAAGTTGGGTAGTTGGAGGATAGGTAGGTACCCCGGGATTGGGCACAGGGGGCCGCGGGGCGCCGGGGTGCCTTTTGGTTTCGGAAAATCTTACCCTCTGTTGATTGCGGTTGGGGGGGGCACCTGGTTCTGAGGCTGCAGTATTCTTCAGGAGTGTCGAGGGAGGTCCTTGGGTGCCGGACTCGGGGTCACAGTCGCCATGGGGTCGTCCTTGTGGTCTTTGTTCACTCCGGCACAGGCCAGGCTTGGCGGTTGCAGAGTGTGCTGGGTCCGTGGTTTCGGGCTGCTGCCAGGGATGAGAAGTAGTTTTTGAGTAGAGACTCTACTCATGGAAGTCCCAGGAGGCTTAGAGTGAAAAGGTAGCCAGGTCCTCCGGGGTTTGTGAGGTTGCTGGCCACAAGAGATGCCGGGTTGGAGCAGGAGCAGGTTCGAGGGTCGACAGGCCGGTAGGGCTGGGGACAAAGCAGTTGGTGTCTTCCTCTTCTTAGCAGCTGCAGGGCAGGTCTTCTTTCTTCTAGCTCTTCTTCGGATTTTGGAATCTGGGGAAGGAAGGTTCAGTGTGCCCCTAAATACTAGAATCTGAAAGAAACACGTTAGTTAGTTTCCTCACCTTAGAATATCCCAAGGCGTCAGGCTGGATCCGGAAAGATTTTTCGTCAGCAATACCCCTTGCGCGTCGCTAGGCGTCGTCTGCGGCTCCGCGTCCGTCGTCGTACGCCGGAAAGACGTCGTCGGAGTACTTAGATGCCGCCCTCGTGCGCTGACGTCAGTTCTTCTTTTTTCCGCACCAGACGGCGCCAATCCGGGAAGAGCTTACCCCTTTAGTCACTTCTTGACTAAAACTTTTTGGACTCTTTTGTCTACTCGACTCGAACTGGTGCCGGTAGGATGCCTGGGTTTAAAGCCTGTGACTCCTGTCACCGACTGATGTCGGTGACGGACCACCACCGCCGGTGCCTTTACGGCCTGGGGGCCGACCACGATGCAGTCATGCCTCGACTGCCAGGCCTTGCCCTCGAAGGCTAGGCGGGAGCGGTTCCGCAAGCTTCTCGAGCCCCGACACTCAGCTCCACGCCGTTCAAGGTCCCGGCCCAGGAGGCGGTCGAAGGACCGGTCGCAGAGCCGCAGCCCCCATCACCGCTTGTCGGGTTCCAAGTCTTCGGGTAAGTCAAAGCATGGTAAGAAGTTCAAGAGACGACACCGCTCTTTGGACTCCCCTCGCCGGTCGTGCGACTCGGTCGAGGGTCCGGGTGGTACCACCCCCGCGGCTCCGTCGGACCCGCAGGGAGCCACGTCCGTCCCCATACCCACCGGTCCCTGGGACTGACGCGACTCCAGCGGAGATCAGTGCCTTCCTCTCGGCCATGAGGGGCCTGGCTCCGCCATCGACGCCTGCCGGCGCGCCTCCGGGCCCCCCGGGCTCGACTGGGCGGCCTAGCAAGCCGGCGGCTCCGGCCCCGGCGTCGACTTCGGTCCCGACGCCGCAGGTCCCCGTGGGATCCAGGCCTGGATCTCAGTCGGTGCCGGTCAACCTCACAACGCCTCCTCCCCTGGCCCCGGTCCAGGCCAGGAGCCGGTGCGGCGCCGTCCGGCGCTGCAGCCGACGCCGATGGATGACAATTTCATCTACCGTCCGGCTCCGATTATTCCCCCTGTTTATCAGGAATCAGATGACGGGGGCGACTGGGAGGGGTCTGAGGACCCTCTGGCCATGCAGGCCGACTTATCTCAGGACTGGGCAGATGAGCTGGGGGATGCCAGTGGTCTGGACACCTCCCCGGACACTGGTTTCATCTCTCCTCCGACTGTGGCTTCGGAGGAAGGTGCTGCATTTTCCGTGGTGCCGCGCAAGGTGGCCGAAGCCTCTAGGCTGGACCTGCCTACTGTGGCCGTGAGGACTAACCTCCTCACTGAAGTGCTTCAACCGTCAGCAAGCTCCTCGGAGCCTCTGCTGCAGTTCAATGAGGCACTAGTGGACGTTCTGAAGGGCACCTGGTCCAAGCCCTCCACAGTACCTCCTGTGGATCGGAACGTGGCCCGGCGCCACCGCTCTGCTCCGGGTGACCCCAGTTTTCTGTCCCAACACCCCACTCCCGAGAGCCTGGTTATCCAGGCCTCTACTTCCCAATCCTTCCTCCCGTCTGCTCCCCCGGATCGGGAATCCAAGAGGCTGGAACAGTTCGTTAAGAAGCTGTTCTCTTCCCTTAGTTTGGGACTGCGGTCCTTGAACACCGCTTGCCTCTTGCACCGTTATTCTCACTCTCTGTGGGATACGTGGAGGACGTGCTGCCCCAGTGTCCGGAGGAGGCCCGAACGCGGCTCGTCCAGGCTCTTGCTGACGGGCAGGATACAGCGCGACATGCTATTCGATGTGGACTAGACACTACGGACTCGCTGGGTAGGGCGATGTCAACAACAGTGGCGCTCCGCCGCCACGCCTGGCTGTGGTCCACGTCTTTCGCAGGGGATGTCCAGAGCACCCTCATGGATATGCCCTTTGATGGCACTCGCCTTTTTGGCGAAAAGGCGGATAGTGCGCTGGTGCGCTTCAAGGACTCCCGGGCTACGGCCAAGTCCTTGGGCCTCTCGGGGCCGGGGCCGCGACCACAAACTTCCGCTTTTTGTCCCTTTCGTGGCCAAGGAAGGGGCGCCCCCTCACGTCCGCCTAGCCACCGGCTGCAGAACCAACCTGCACTCGGACGTGGATTCCGCCGAGGCGGTACCGGGGGTCAACGTGCTGGTCAGTCCACATCAACCCTGGCAGCATCCGCCTCAAAGCCCTCCTAGTCCGTGCTTTCAGGCCCATTCCATGCCAGTGGGAGGCAGAGTTCGCCATCACCTGCTCCACTGGCGTTCCATCACGTCGGACAGGTGGGTGCTGCAAATCATCCAAAGGGGCTACTCCCTCCCCTTCGAGACGACCCTCCAGCCATGCCACCGCATGTCGGGGGATCACTTGAATCTTCTACGGGAGGAAGTTGCAGCCCTCTTGGCCAAGGGGGCTGTCGAGCACGTTCCTGGTCCAGAAGTAGGTCGTGGTTGCTATTCCCACTACTTTCTGGTTCCCAAGAAGGGCAAAGGGGGCCTACGCCCTATCTTGGACATCAGGAGCGTCAACTCCTTCCTCCAGAAGGAGATGTTCAAGATGCTTACCCTAGCTCAGGTTCTGGCTGCCCTGGATCCAGGAGACTGGATGGTAGCGTTGACCTTGCAGGACGCTTATTTTCACATTCCCGTCCTGCCGGCCCACCGGCGTTACCTGCGGTTCACGGTGGGTCAGGAGCATTTTCAGTTCACGGTGCTCCCCTTCGACCTCAGCAGTGCCCCTCGGGTGTTCACGAAAGTGATGGCGATGGTTGCAGCTCTTCTGCGCAGATCAGGGGTTCCAGTCTTCCCCTATCTCGACGAATGGCTGTTGAAGGCAGGCTCGCCCCAGCAAGTCGTCTCCCACCTCCAGACTACGGCCGACCTCCTGCATTTGCTGGGGTTCTCCATCAACGTGCCAAAGTCGCATCTGAGTCCTTCCCAGAAGTTCCTTTTTATCGGGGCGGTTCTGGACACTGCACAGTTGAGGGCTTATCCTCCGGAGCAGCGGGTCCAGGATATTCAGGCTCTGATTCTCATCTTTCAGCCTCTATCCCGGGTTTCGGTCAGGTTGGTACTGCGGCTTCTGGGTTTGATGGCCTCCTGCATCCTGTTAGTGCATCACGCCAGGTGGCAAATGCGGGCTCTGCAGTGGGACCTGAAGTTTCAGTGGGCCCAGCATCGGGGCAACCTCTCCGACCAGGTCTTGTCTCGGAGGGCACTGCAAAACAGTTGCAGTGGTGGCTCACGAACTGCGATTGGGTCAGCGGCAGATCCCTCTTCCTACCCTACCCGGAGCACGTAGTGGTGACGGATGCGTCCCTCCTGGGATGGGGGGGCCACATGGGGGAGGCGGAGATCAGAGGACTCTGGTCTCCGGCGGAGTCTCGGCTCCATATCAACCTTTTGGAGCTGAGAGCGATCCGACTTGCACTGAAGGCATTCCTTCCCATTGTCTGGGGAAGTGTGGTGCAGATGTTCACGGACAACACCACCGCCATGTGGTATTGCAACAAACAGGGTGGGGTGGGGTCGTGGACCCTTTGTCAGGAGGCTCTGCGTCTCTGGACATGGCTGGAACATCAGGGCATCACCCTGGTGGTTCAACATCTGGCGGGCTCTCTGAACGCCAGAGCAGACAAACTCAGCCGCCGGTGCATGATGGATCACGAATGGCGTCTCAACTCGGACGTGGCGCAAGGCCTCTTTCGGCAGTGGGGAGAGCCTTGGTTAGATCTATTCGCCACCGAAGAGAACGCGCAATGTCAGCAGTTCTGCGCGTTGGAGTTTCCAAGGCGGCACTCGCTCGGAGACGCTTTTCGTCACGAGTGGAGTTGCGGTCTTTCTGCCTATAGCGCTTCTGCCCAGAGTGCTGAAGAAGATCAGGCGCGACCGGGCCCAAGTCATCTTGGTGGCTCCGGATTGGGCACGAAGGTACTGGTATCCCGAGCTACTCAGTCTGTCAATCAATCTCCCGATACGACTGCCTCTTCAGGAGGACCTTCTGTCGCAGCAGCAGGGGACGGTCCTCCACCCGAACCTGTCCAGTCTCCACCTCCATGCGTGGAGATTGAGCGGCGACAGTTGATGCCATTTGACTTGCCTCCTGAAGTCTGCAATGTGATTCTGGCAGCCAAGTGTCCCTCCACTAAAACGGTATACGCTTGTAGGTGGAACAAATTTGTGGCATGGTGCACAGCAAAGGCTGTGGATCCGCTTTCCGCCCCTCTTTCTGAGGTTCTTCTCTTCCTTCTTTCTTCGGCCCAGCAGGGCTCTGCTCTGGGCACTCTTAAAGGTTATCTTTCTGCTATCTCTGCCTTCCTCCGGCTTCCTGATCAGCCTTCTCTTTTCAAATCCCCTGTTGTTTCTCAATTCTTTAAGGGCATTGCTCACATGTTTCCTCCTGTCCCTTTCGTAATGCCTCAGTGGGATTTGAATCTTGTTTTGACATATCTGATGTGCGCTCCCTTTGAGCCACTTCATAATTGCCCTCTTCGTCTGTTGACGCTTAAGACTGCTTTCCTGGTAGCCATCACCTCTGCTAGAAGGGTGAGTGAGCTCCAGGCTCTCTCTTCTAAGCCTCCTTTCCTTTCTATCCATCCAGACAAGGTTGTGCTCCGCACTCGCCCTTCCTTCCTACCTAAGGTTGTGACTGCCTTTCACATCGGGCAGTCTGTTACGCTGCCCACCTTCTTTCCGCCTCCGCATCCCTCGAAAGAGGATGAGAGGCTCCACCGTCTGAACCCAAAACGTGCGCTCTCCTTCTATCTGGACCGCACAAAACAGTTCCGGGTGGACGACCAACTCTTCATTGGCTACGTGGGTGGTAAGAAGGGGCGGGCGGTGCACAAGCGGACCATCTCTCGGTGGGTCGTTTTGTGCATCAAAGCTTGTTACTCCTTAGCAAAAAAGGAACCTCCTGTTGGGCTGAGGGCCCATTCCACTCGGGCCACGGCGGCGACGACTGCCCTGTGTCGGGGAGTCCCCTTGCAGGACATTTGTCAGGCAGCAACGTGGGCCTCGCTGCACACGTTTGCCAAGCATTATTGTCTGGACAGCCAAGTCCGGAGAGACGGCTTCTTTGGCCGTTCTGTTCTCCAGGACTTTCTGGTGTGATCTTGGTTCGCAGACCCACCACCGGGGTTGGTATTGCTGGGGTATCTATTCTAAGGTGAGGAATCTAACTAACGTGTTTCTTTCAGATGAACAAGTTACTTACCTTCGGTAACGATGTATCTGTAAGAAACATTAGTTAGTTAGATTCCTCACCGACCCACCCATCCTCCCCGTTCTGCTAACCGACATCTAGGGTTAAGGTCATCCTTTTCAGGGCCCTAGACTTTTTTGGCACCAGTGTCGGTCTCTTGCATGGCTCTGCGTTCCTGGAGTGGAAAGCTATGTACAAGAACTGACGTCAGCGCGCGTGGGCGGCGTCTAGGTACTCCGTCATTCCGGCGCACGACGCCGACGATTGACGCGGAGCTGCAGACGACGCCAAGCAATGCGCAAGGGGTATTGCTGACAGTCTTTCCGGATCCAGCCTGACGCCTGGGGATATTCTAAGGTGAGGAATCTAACTAACTAATGTTTCTTACAGATACATCGTTACCGAAGGTAAGTAACTTGTTCTTTAGGGGCGTTAGAGGTAGGTGAGCGGAAGGGACCAATGTGTACCTGTCCTGGGGTGGGTACACCCCCTATCCTGTGGGAGGGGGGCAGTAGCCTAGTCCTGATTGGGCAGGGCTTCCCATCTTCAAGATGGCAAAAGCCCGGAGATGTGCTTCACATCGCCTCACCCACCTGAGGGGTGAGGTTGGCAGGCTGGCATATCCCCTGTCCTTATTTGGGGTTTCCAGCCAAGCTTCCTGCCAGAGTGGGGGTTGCAGTGGCCTGGGGAAGCTCACAGAGGCGCCATGCCTTTGAAGCTTCCCCCTGCCCATCCTGGGGGAGGAGATTTAGCACCTCGCACAGGATGTGCATTGTTGCAGACCCAGGAGAGCAGAGGCTCTCCTACCCAGGGGTCCAGCAACATGTCTGCTGTGTGGCAGCCTCAGAACAGACGTGGATTGTAGGTTAGGTTTCAGGGGGCATCTCTAATATTCCCTCTGGGGTGCTTGGTACATTAAATCCCACACTGGCATCCGTGTGGGTTTAATGTGCTGAGAAGTTTGATACCAAACTTCTCAGTCTTCAGTGTTGCCATTATGGTGCTGTGGAGTTCGTGTTTGACGAGCTCCCAGCACCATATACTCTTAAATGGCAGCACTGCACTTACAGTGCCCAGGAATGGACCTGGGTACTGTAGGGGCACAGGGCTCCTGCTCCTGTGCCCTCACCATTGGCATAGGGCACCCAGCTAGAGGGGTGGCTGATGTATGCCATGGCAGTGTAGGTGGTGGGCATGGCACACAGGGATGTGTGCCATGTCGACTTTTTGTTTTGTCTTGTACCCAGACACTCAGCCTGCAAGGGCAGTGTGTGTGTGTGTTAGGGTATAGGGCCCCTAAGGGTGGCACAATGAGTGCTTCAGCCCTTAGAGGCCTTCCCTGGTCACAAGGCCCTGGGTACCTAGGGTACCATTTACCAGGGGCTGACATGTGGCCAGGGTTTGCCAATGTGGGTTTTGTGTTTAGGGAAGGAACATAGGCCCTAGGCACCTGATTGGCAGGAGTCCAGGGCACACTCAGTCAAAGTACATTCAGCAATTCAGCAAAATGTGGGCGCATACCATGCAAGAAAGATGGCACTTTCTCACACTAGGGTTCAGGTCATTCCTTTCAGGGCCCTTGTTCTATTGCACCAGTAGTCTGTCTCTGGCATGGCTCTGCTCTTCTGTCTTGGAAAAGTTGTGTACGGAACTGACGTCAGCACGCGTCTAAGTAGTTCTGATGACGTCATCTCGGCGGCTACGACGCCAGCGACGTACGCTGAGCCATACAACAACGCCTACCGACGCGCAGGGGTTAGGAATCTATCACTAACTTATGTCTCTTACAGATATATCGTTACACAAGTAAGTAACTTTGCGTTATGCAACGAAGTTGAAGAGGTATGTCCACTACTGCATCCATTCAAAGGCCAGGTTCAAGATACCACCCTTTTACCTGTTACAGATTCAGAAGGCAGGTCTTATGTTTACCTCTATATGTCTCAACATATCCACTATAGTAGCATACATGCAGAACAAGGATCGCACACCTCTTTTCAGGATTCCCGTGGTTAAAGCATTTATTTCAAATAATTTTTATTGTAAATTTTTGAAAAGTAAAACGGAGGGCTCAACCAAAGCACCTCAGTAGTACAAAGTACAAGATACATAATTATTGCAGAGTGCATCAGTATCAAAATGATTAATGAATGGACAAGTACAGTAAAATAAAGTAGAAGTAAAATACTATAAATAAAATATAAGCCACTGACTCACAGTATTGTTACATTGTGAGAAAGTGCCATCTTTCTTGCTTGGTATGCCCCCACTTTTTGCTGAATTGCTGAATGTACTTTGACTGAGTGTGCCCTGGACTCCTGCCAATCAGGTGCCCAGGGCCTATGTTCCTTCCCTAAAACAAAACAAACCCAAATTAGCAAACCCTGGCCACATGTCAGCCCCTGGTAAATGGTACCCTAGGTACCCAGGGCCTTGTGACCAGGGAAGGCCTCTAAGGGCTGCAGCACTCCTTGTGCCACCCTTAGAGGCCCTGTACCCTTACACACACACACTGCCTTTGCAGGCTGAGTGTTTGGGTGCAAGACAAAAACAAAGTCGACATGACACACATCCCTGTGTGCCATCCCCATCACCTACACTGCCATGGCATACATCAGCCACCCCTCTAGCTGGGTGCCTTATGCCAATGGTGTGGGCACAGGAGCAGGAGCCCTGTGCCCCTACAGTGCCCAGGTCCATTCCTGAGCACTGTAAGTGCAGTGCTGCCATTTCAGAGTACATGGTGCTGAGAGCTCGTCAAACATGAGCTCCACAGCACCATAATGGCAACACTAAAGACTGAGAAGTTTGGTATCAAACATCTCAGCACATTAAACCCACACTGATGCCAGTGTGGGATTTAATGTACCAAGCACCCCAGAGGGCATCTTAGAGGTGCCCCCTTAAACCTAACCTACAATCCACGTCTGCTCTGAGGCTGCCTAGGCTGCCACCCAGCAGACATGTTGCTGGACCTCTGGGTAGGAGAGCCCCTGCTCTCCTGGGCCTGCAACAATGCACATCCTGGGCGAGGCGCTAAATCTCCTCCCCCAGGATGGGCAGGGGGAAGCTTCAAAGGCATGCAGCCTCTGTGAGCTTCCCCAGGCCACTGCAACCCCCCACTCTGGCGGGAAGCTTTAGCCGGAAACCCCAAATAAGGACAGGGGATGTGCCAGCCTGTCAACCCCACCCCTCAGGGAGGCGAGGTGAAGCACATCTCCGGGCTCTCGCCATCTTGAAGATGGGGAGCCCTACCCTATCAGGACTAGGCTACTGCCCCCCTCCCACAGGAGAGAGGCAGGACAGGGGGCGTACCCACCCCAGGACAGGGACCCATTGGTCCCTACCCTTCACCTACCTTTAACGCCCCTAAATCTAGTATTTAGGGGCACCCTGAACCTTCCTTCCCCAGATTCCAGATTCAAAACTACAAAGAAGAGCAAGAAGAAAGAAGACCTGCCCTGCAGCTGCTAAAAAGAGGAAGACACCAACTGCTTTGGCCCCAGCCCTACCGGCCTGTCAACCCTCGAACCTGCTCCTGCTCCAACCCGGCATCTCTTGTGGCCAGCAACCCCACAAACCCCGGAGGACCTGGCTACCTTTTGGCTCTAAGCCCCTGGGACTCTCATGAGTAGAGGCTCTACTCAAAACCTACCTCTAATCCCTGGCAGCAGCCCGGAACCGCGAACCCAGCACACTCTGCACCAGCCAAGCCTGGCCAGTGCCGGAGTGAACAAAGACCCCGAAGACGACCCCACGGCGACTGTGACCCTGAGTCCGGCACCCAAGGACCTCCCTCGAGACTCCTGAAGAAGCCTGCAGCCTCAGAACAAGGTGCCCCCCTACCGCGATCAACAGAGGGTAAGATTTCCCGACACCAAAAGGCACCCCTGCACGCGGCGCCCCGCGGCCCCCTGTGCCCAATCCCGGGGTACCTACCTATCCTCCAACTACCCAACTTACCTCTCGAAGTGGTGGTGGCACCTGAAGAGTTCTCGTCCCCGAGCTTGCAGTCTTTTTCTAAACCGGAGATTTCAAATTGAAATCAATTGAGCACCCTGCACCCAGCCGCCCGAGTGGCCCTGGCAGTGAAAACTCTACACCTACCTACTTCCCCACTTGCCCTGAGTAAGTGACCAGGAGCCCAGCTCCCACAGCCGCTTGGATTGCCAGTCAGCAGCCACCAACCAAGGCCCCCCTATCCCTCATAGGATAACATTGGGCCTAACTCTCTCTGCACCCGGCCGCCCTAGAGTCGCTGAGGGTGAACCAACTGTACCTACCTGACCCTGGGGGACCCCTGAGTCTATGCCCAGAACCTCAACTCTGCCAGTCGAGTACTTACCCTTAAACCGATAACTCTATTTTCCTCATAGGGTAACATTTGACTGGCTTTTTCCTTAAATTTCTTCTAAGTGTGGACTTTTCAAATCTTAAAATATTCACCAAAAATCAGCCAAGTAACGAAAACGAAATTACTCACCTGCTCTTAGGTGAGCTCCCAGTGCTGGATCTTGGTGCCCAGCACTGACTCTGAAAAATACTCACAACTGTACTTACCCGTAACCCAATTTTCTTCCAAAGGAAATCATTGACTGTTTTTCTGTGAAATTTCTTCTAAGTGTCAATTTCTGCAATCTTTAAATATTCTTCAAAAATCGAACATACTGTGCCTGCAACTTGAATTTTCTTCCATAGGGAATCATTGACTGTTTTCTTTGAAATATTTTCTAAGTGTCAACTTTTAAAATAGCTAAATATTGTTTAAAAATCATTACAGTAATTAAGTTGACTTTCATCACTTGATTCTGAGTTCTGACCCAGGACTGAATCTAGGATCCAGTCCTGGAATTCCAAAAGTAATCTAAAAAGTAATCTGTTGCAAATAACTTGAATTTTCCATTGAGCTCAATGCATTGTTATGTTTAAAATAGAGTTGCCTATTGCAACCACTTGTAACTGTTTACAAAAGTCAATTGCATATTGCAAAAGTATTTATATGAAACATCTCATTCTGAGAAAGTACATTTTAAATCCAAGCGTTGGTTCTAAAATAAAACAAGCATATATTTTTTATATATAAACCATTGGCCTAGAGTTAAGTTCTTGAGTGTGTGAGACCATTTGCTGACTGAGTGTGTACAACAAATGCTTTACAATGTCCTCTGATACTGCCCTACTGCTCGAACAAGCTACCACTTTAGAGAGTAAGGTTATATCTAACTTTAGCCTCTGTCAAACCCTGGGGGACTGTGGACTCTGTACACCCTGTACCTATTAAGGGACAGTATATACAGAGCCACTTTCTCACATACATGGGCACGTTAAGAGAGACTTCTGTAATATATGTTCAAGGTAGGTCTGTAGGGTTAGGCATTATGTGTCTCGAAGTTCTAATTTCGAGGGGGGTCATGGAGGGTCATAGATGAAAGAGGAAACATCCATGGCATTCCACATTTTTCTATGTGTCGAGCGCTGTGTAGAGAGCTGGAGGACCGTGTTATCTGCACCTCTCGGGAAAATTAGCCATTCCGGCCACTTCTTAAAGTTGACTTGATTGAAGTCCTTCCAGTTGCCCAATATTATTTTGCATGCTAGGGTAAGCATTAAGTCCAGGTCTTGTTCATTATCTTGGTGTACTTGTGGGTCAAGGAATCCTAGCAGGATATATGAAAATTCTCTAATTGGAGTGATATGAAGTGTGTGTGTTATGTAATCATAGATCTTGTCCCAGAATGGTTGTAGAATCGGGCAATAAAATAGCATGTGTGGGAGGTCTCCTATGTGGGATTCATAGCTCCAGCATAATGGCGATTGGATGAGGTTGAGTTTGTGTAGCTTGGCAGGAGACCAATAAACTCTTTTTATGATCATGTAGTTCGTTTGAGAGAGTATGGGAGAGATTTTGTTTTTAAAGGGAGTCGTGTGTATGCGTTCCCAGTTAAATTATATAAATGCGGAGTTGGCTTCTGTTTCCCATTTCTTTTCATTTTCTGTAATGTTCTTTCCTGGCTTGGAGAGGAGTAATTGTATATAAATTTGATACTGCGTGGCCAGTTTTGAGGAGTTGTCAGTTTGCTTGGATGGGAGGGGTCTGCTAGGCTTATCGGATGTTTAGATATTTGGACTTTAAGTTTCAAAAACTTGTATAGGTCCATGTCAGATAGGTCCTTCTCGGTTTGTAATACAGAGAATGCCTTCGGCGAGGAGTCCCTATACAAGTCTTGGATCATGTTAATACCTTTTTGAGACCAGTCTTGCCAGAAGATTAGGTTGTTATCTATTCTAAATTTAGGGTTAAACCAAATTGCAGTCATATTGGAGTCACTACGTTTGATGGTGGAGTGTTTCTCTAAGCGTAGAAGTGCCTGTTTCGTGTTCTGAATGATATACTTGGAATGTTGTAATAAGGATATACGCATTGACATGATGGCCGCGAGGGGGATATTCTTAGCTAGGTATTTTTCCACGTCCAACCATACAGGGCAGTAGCGTGGGTTCTCAATAAACCATGCTGCCCCTTGTTTACACAGGAAGGCTGTTTGATAGTGTCTAAAGTTGGGAAGACCTATACCTCCTCTCTTTTTTGTCTGTTTGAGTTTTACCAGTGCTATTCTGGATTCCTTACCTTGCCATATAAACTCGGTGAATGCCTTGTGCGTCTTCCTCAAGAGGTCTTCGATTAGAGTCATCGGGAGCATACTAATGAGATAATTAACTAAAGGCGCTACCATCATTTTAAATGTGGACTTTTCGTTCTCATGGAGTGTGGTAATTAGGTTATTGGCAAATAGTAGGCCTAGGTATTTAATTGGTCCCGATTGCCATGCCAAACCTGTGTCCCCCAGAATTCCCCTACCTCCCAGGGAATTTAGAAGCTTGACCTCTGTTTTGTCTTTATTAAGCGTGTAGCCTCAGATTTCAGAAAATTCATGGATTGTGTTCATAATGGCCGGTATTGCAGTTTCTGCCTCTCTAGTGATGATCGGTACATCGTCCGCGTAAGCGGCCACTTTAATGATAGTATTGCCAAATTGTAAACCCAGAATCTTTGTTTTCCCTCAAATGTTGGAGGAACGGCTCTATAGCCAATAGGAAAAGCGAGGGGAGAGAGGGCACCCTTGTCTAGTTCCTTGTTTTAGAGATAGAGAGAGGGAGATCGCTCCCCCTGCTTTTACCTTGGCTTTGGGCTCATGATATAAGGCCATGATCATTAGTATCAATTGCTTCCCCAAGTTGAATTTTTCTAGTATCGCTCGCAGAAAAGCCCAATCCACTTTATCAAACGCTTTTTCCCCGTCTAGGGTTGTAGCTACAGTGGGGGAGTCAGTCTATTTAGCTTTTTCGATTGCATGGCACAACATCCTGGTGTTATCACTGGAGAGCCTATGTCCGAGAAAGCCTACTTGCGAAGGATGTATGAGTTTGCTAATATGTGTTTGTAAGCGAATAGACAATGTCATGGCGTATAACTTGCAGTCAAGATTTATTAGCGAGATTGGCCTATAGTTTTTTGTGAGTAGCGGGTCTTTATCTTCTTTTGGGATAACTGTTATAATTGCTTCTGCTGGTTATGCAAATTGTTGGAATAGATTCAAGAGGGGTTGCCTTAATTGGGGTATAAATGTTTTAAAGAAAAGAGCAATTAAGCCATCCGGACCCAGGGCTTTACCTACTTTTAGTTTTTTTACGGCCGTGTCTACTTCTTGGAGGGTAATGGGAACATTGATGGAGCTCATTTCCTCTTCGGTTAAGGAGTTGAGTGAGATTCTGTCTAGAAAGTCTTTAGTCTTCGCAGGTTTCAATTCCGTGTTCGCGTCATATAGCTTCTGGTAAAACCTCCTAAAAGTTTAGGAGATCTCTAGTGGGTTAGTGTGGATAGAGCCATTATCGTCTTTAATGACATTGATTCTATTTTTCTGTAATTTAAATTTTAGGTATGAGGCAAGGGATTTCCCAGCCTTGTTAGCCTCGCAGAGACGCAGGCTTTTATGCTTATTAACCCATACCCCTGCCGCTAACAATCTTGTTGTATTCGTTTAAAAAAAAAAAAAAAAATTATTAGTATTGATTGGTCCTTATTAATGATATGGTTTTTCTCTAGCTCCGAGATTTCTTTTTCCAATGTGAGTAGATTTGCATTGCTCTCTCTATTTATGTTTGATTTAATTTTAATTCTGACTCCCCTTAGTGTGGTTTTTAGTGCCTCCCTTCTTGTAAGGTGTGATGTCTCGTTTTCTTTATTTTCTTCTAAGTAGTGCGTGATTGCTTCTTCTATAATTGCTTTGTTTTGAGGTGTGGATAAGATGTCATCATTAAATCTCCATAAGGGATCTTTAAGCGGCGGCGTTGGATCTGTGATTGATAATGTTATACATGAGTGGTCTGAGATTATTCTTGGCTCTATGGTAGTTTGATCAATTCTGTTAGTTGAGTTCCCTGAAATCAGGAGATAGTCAATGCGGGAGTATGAATTATGAGGATGGGAATAGAATGTATAATCCATTTCTTTTGGATTTTGTAGTCTCCAAGTATCTATCATATTAAATTTGCAACACAACTTCTTGAGTGTTTTATGCGCCTTACTCGGTCTGAAGTTACAATTCGAGTTCCTATCAATTGCTGGGTCCAGAGGGAGATTAAAATCACCTCCTATTATGGTTGTTGCTGAGTCTGGTATCTGACTTATCTGTTCTCCAATTTCCTCCCAAAATTCCGGGTCGTCATTTGTCGGGGCATATATGTTAACAATATGAAGGTCTTCATTGTTTCTAGACAATTTAGTTACAACCCATCTGCCTTGTTTGTCCGTGGTATGGGAGGATATGTCTATTCTCGCTTTCCTAGCTATCAGTGTTAAGACACCATGATGGTGACTCAGAAGGGTGATACTATCAAGAACACTTCCATCAACAGCGTGGAACATTAGTGTAGTTCTCTCAAGGCTAATGGGGCTGTCTTTGAACTCCTCCACTCTTGCAACCTACAGTTTCTTTGCTGGAAGGTGGCTTTTTAATAGCCATAACTTTGCTAAGGCACAGCAGCAAATTGCTGGTATACACTAGTCTGGAACTATTCCTTCAGGTACTCAAGAATACTCTAGTCAGATGAACAATCCATAATTTGTGCCCAAGGTAGTCTCACCTTTTCCAAACTATCGAGCTTCCTGTATTCTTTCCACAGTGTGATTCCGTAGCAGAATCTGCGTTCTAAACTTTAGAAGTTGAGGGGGCACTAATGCTTTACAATGAAAGGACTAAGTCCTTCTGCAAAACTAACCAGCTCTTTGTAACTTTTGCAAAATTCCACAAAAGTTACCCCATTTCCAAGGCAGGCGTAGCAAGGTGGATTGCCAAATGCATCCATACCTGCTACCCCAAAGATAAACTTACTGCACCTCTGGAAAGCAGCTACCTGGTTAACACCACACACCTTTGCAAAACATTATTTGAACATATTAGCCCAGTGTTTCCCAAACTGTGGTCCGCGGACCCCCAGGGGTCCGTGACACATTCCCAGGGGGTCCTCAGGCAACAGTTTTAAAAACATTCTAAAGTTCCTTGTATAATTAGTAGTTTTCGAGCAACAATAAAAGTGTCAAGATAACTGTGGTGATTAATGTACCTGCTGGAGAGAGATGAGTGTTTTGTCCAGTGGCAGCTTTGACATTTCTAATGTAGCACAGAAGGTTAATATACCTACTGCAAAGAACGTGTACAATGCAGTCTAAAAAAACAGTATTTCATGTGCATAGGTTAGTGGGAGTGGGTTACTGCTTTTGTCACAGAGATTCTTTTGTTACTGTGCAGTTCATAAGTGACAATCGTGATCCAACACTTAGACCTATAAACTGTCATCAAAGAGCTGCTTGCAAACTGCATGGTACAAGTTTGTAACTTATGTTTTCCCAGTCTTTCATTATCCTGATGCAGCTAAAAAGGTTTATTTGGGTGGAAACACATTTTTATTGTTAAAGTCAATGCTATCCACTGTGTTATGTTCTGAAACCTGAGTTTGTACTTCTCCAGAGCAAGCACTCTTTACAAATTCCTCCCAGAATGAATGACAAGTGAATCCTACACATTGTAGTCCCCTTTGCCTTATGTAACATTTTCTATACACTGATTTACACGTAGGATTCATTGTCTCTTTATGTGTGTGATGTAAAGTGCTCTGACATCCTACAATGGCAAGAGAGATACTATAAAACAAATAAAATACATGCGACAGAGGGGCTATGGAGTGATGAGAGATACTGTTGCAGGGTGATAATAAGGGAATCATTAAAGAACCCCAACAAAAATTGTTGTATCCTGGTGTATAGTAAGGTCATGATTTACTTTTCTTTAAAAGCTAATACAGTTCAATATATAATGATAAATATGTTGTAGAATGCACCATTGATTCCTAAATTTTCTTGGGGGGAGATCCTCCCAAAACACATTTGTAGTAGTCTGGCTCACTCACTGCACTTGGTGTGCACTCTATGGGGACTAGCCTGAAAGCATTTGCAAGGGCTGCTTTGAGGTTCCAGTCTGGCCCTGACAGGAGCCTCATACTGCGAAATAAAACCAACGATTTGAAAGTTAGTCACGGAGATGCAGCACCAACCTTCCCATTAAAAGTTTTCATTTTTTGCAAATTCTTTCAATATAAAATACTAAAACGTTTAGTAATTTGATTATTTGTTTTGTGTGCACACGTGTGTTTATTTTTTTGAATTACTGTTTTAATGTTTGAAATATAAATCATACAAATTGCTTGGGGGTCCCTGGCTTCCAGTAATGACTCAATGGGGGTCCTTAGGAGTCAAAAGTTTGGGAACCACTGTATTAGCCTGTTGACAATCTATGTTTGGCCATATAACTCTATTCCAAATACCTGCATCATCTGCCCACTAGCCACTGCTTGGGAGGCAACTGCTTAAAATTCAATGTAAAGCATGTGTATCTACAGCCATACATGCTAAAAAATTGAAAATGTTACCTTGTAAGCATCTGTTTGTAGCGTGCAGTGGTGTAAATTCCTGTGACCCTTCCTTCCCAAAGATTGAAATGATGTCACATTTTTACTTTACCATTTTTTAACATCCTACAATGTGCATGGTACATTACAGTAGTCTTACTCAGCACTTTAACCCACTGAGTGAAAAACAATTTGGGTAGGAGTTGGTGCCCATGCGCAATGTGGACTAAGGGAGGAGTCACTGTACACCTTGTGACTTGAAACTTCTTCTTAGTTGTAATGTCCGAGCTCAACATTAGATCACAGGAGTAGGTAGAAAACGTAAAACTACAGCACTACATGTTACAAACTGATGCTTAAAGAGAAAGTAACATTTTCCTTAAAGGAAATTTGTATTTGTGTTTTTTTTTTTTGTAAGCTGCCCATCTAAGACAAACTAAAACAAACTAACATAGTTTAAGGTGAATTAAGAGACTCGTGAAAATCTTTTCTGTGAGAATCTATTCCCTTTGAATGCTTAAGTAAAAAAATATTTGTTATGATCTGTTTCTCATAAAACCTTTTTTCTATATCTTGATTTTTGTACTTTCAAGAATAGGAGATACGTTAGTGATATATTCTCTTTTTTGTCCCATAGAATTCGAATACAGGCTGTTAATGGCTGTGGTGCAGGCCCTTTCAGTCATTCAATTAAAGCAAAAACTAAACCATTGCCTCCAAATGCTCCACTCCTTGAATGTGTTGTTTTCAGCCATCAAAGCTTGAAACTTAAATGGGGTGAAGGTACTACCAAGAGTTTTATTGCCAACCCCACACACTACAACCTACTAATGGAAGATAAGTTTGGAAGGTAAGAACACTACTTTGTACATTTAAGTGTAACTGGAATAAATGTTTGCAAAAATAATATTTTTGAGACCTGTATTTGGTAGCCAAAAAGTATCTTAAATATAAATGAATACATAAAGGCAACCCATTAACCCATACGAGTTTTTACATCATTAATGTTTGCTCCAAAATGACGGCAAGTATAAAGTGCCAGGGCTTTTGTTTGTGCTAATCTTGTTCAATATAATAAACCAAAAAGGGGACCTCACCCCTCTGTATATCACAAGAGCATAAATCATATAGGAAAAATGGATTAGTTGTGGTCCTAAATGGAGAAAATAAAATGAGTGCCTTATTTTAAATTGGGGAAAAGACACAATGCATTTCATACCTTTTATTTTTAGACCTCATTATTTATGTTTTACTTATCTGGTAAATCATATTGTTAGATCAGTACACAGTAACCGTATTTTTTAACTATGAGTGAAAAACAACACTTGAGGCATTCAATGATCGCATATTAAGAATAGGCTAAGTATTTATAGATCTCTAATGTAATTTATGGTATATACATTGTAGTAATCTGGCCTATTGAATTTAGTGATCACGAAATTAGGGATTGTAGTGTATTAAACTGGTGTAGATACAGTCTAGTTAGTGGGCATATGAGAGCTGGTGTGTTGTCTGCAGAAATTCATTTAGGAGAATCCTTGTTTGCTGTCTTGTTTCTTATAAAGGTAGTTCAGGCTCGTCTAAATATGATGGTCTCTTCAGTGTGTTTTGACCTGTCTGATTTTTTTTTTTTTGGGTCTTCCTGCAAGTATTCTCTCACCATGCACCAAGGATCTGTACCTAATTTCTTAGCCTTGAGCATTTTGATTTCTCTACTTTAGAAATCCACGGTCCAACTGCTGATTTATTTATAATATATTGGTTGTAAAAAAATTATCATGCCTCAGCTGTGTCATGTTGTCAGCTATTGTGGCATTCACCTTGCAAACTTGACATCAAACTCTCAATGTTTACATGTTCTTCATTGGAATAAGCAGTCATTGACATTTCATAACACGCAATGTCAATCCAAAAGAATAGCTTACATTAATGTATTAGCATATGTTCTTTATGTTAATAACTTTTCATTATGCAATTTGAGGGTACATTTTTTTAACTGCAAACTTGTATATCACGCCTTCAAATGTGCAGTCCTTCAAGGATTAGCCCTCTCCTCCACTCCCATTCAGCCAGTGCATCACTCCTCTAGCCCACCACATACATTGACTGATTGAAGTACAGCACCTTAAGTGTCTATGGTTTTACATACCAAGATATATCGGATCTTCATCTAGTCCTCACTAAGTCAAATATTAGCTACATTTGATCTCATGTGACAGATAACACACGCAAACTTTAATTTGTCTCCAGATGCCACAACGTCAAGAGTCTCAAGGATGGGAGATCAATTTGTATGCGTCTGATTTAATCCCTGAATTTCTATGGAAAACCTTGCCCACAGGCTTTACACTCACCATGGGCTGATGTATATCATTATAGGATCCAATAGGTCATTCCCGGGGGGAGGAGGAGAAGCAGGTCAGTCATTTTTAGTATGTCGCATTAGCAAGCCTTTGCTGAGGTGTGGTGCAGGGTACATAAGTGCAGAAGGCATACTATGTACTGGAGAATCGGAGACCCCTGTCTTTCCAGCTACTAAGTGGGAGGGGCACACATGCATGAAGGAATATGTCACTCAGAAAGCTTTGTCTGCCCACGGATAACCCCTCAGGTGATCTGGACTGATGTAAATTATGGGATCTATCCTGGCATATAGAGCAGCAGTAACTCTCTTTGGGCCTTCTCTTTTGGAGCCTTTTGCCTTGCGGCCTCATATTGTCCTTTGCCCAGTGATGATTGTCAGCAGTCTTGGGGAAAGCAAGACTTTATAATCCAGCAGTGGTTTAAACTTCACCCCTGAACTCCCTTGTTTGCAGAAAATTATGGTGAGGTCAGAAATCCACTTAGCAAGGGGATTCTGATAGAGGCTTCTAACAGCAGATTCCTTACCTTGTGAATTTTCTCAAGGGTTAAACTGCATCCGGAAACCTTTGTAGCAAATCCCTCGTGCGTCAACAGGTGGCGTCATGCGATACAATCTATGGATAAAAGCCAATATTAAGGTACTGGACCTGTCCTGGTCATCAAGGGTAGCTGCTCCCTTTAGTAGCACAAGTCCTCACCCATCAATGGTGACAGGCTTCATCATCAGGCTTTGCTCCTGGTTAGGCCGGCCCTTCAATGCCCCTTGAGGAGTCACTTTGCCTGAGATCTTTTAGTATCTTGCCTCTTTGTAAAGTGATCAAATTGTGGTTACTTGTGCTTTACAGAGTAAGATTAGCTTGTCCTACGTAATGTGAAAAATAATAATAATTGGTGTGTGTGAACTTGCACCAAAAATTAGGATGTGTACCTTATTGTGTTGCAATGACCCTAATCAAATATAATCTGGGTTCTTTATAAAAGAGGGGGAGATTAGACTGCCCACTGGTCATTTGACCATCCGGCAGTCATTGCCTTTTAGCCTACCTGTCTCCACCTTCCCGAACACCATTCGGGAACGCAGAGACGGGTTGGCCAAAAGGCAAATAACCCTGATACTATTTGATAGGCTTGATCCCATGGCCACTGAGAAGTCCACCTTCTTCGTGACAGTAATGCGGAGAGCGGCTGAAGTGTTAAACTTTACTTTGCCCACTCAAGCATTTAAGACCAGTGTGGTGACTGCCCACCACAATCCAGCCAAGATCCTCTTCTCCCCTTTAATGAGGCAGTGACCTATTCTGGTGAACACCTGGTCCAAACCAGGATCTTGCCCTCCAGCCAATAGACAAGTGGTGAGGCAGCATAATCCTTCTAGGGATCCTGACTTCTACAGCATCTTTCTCCAGAGAGCTTGGAGATTCAGGCATCTACTAGCTGCCTGAACTTCAGTTGCTTCCCAACAACTGCACCTGACAGGGAATATGAACGGATGAAGACATTTGCATTACAGATGTTCTCCACTGCCAGTCTCGCCTAATGATCTGCCAATACCTGCCTCCTGGGTAGGTATGCGCGTAGAACTGGGTGCTAGACAACTTGCCAGCTGTCCCAGAGGTGTGTTTTGGACAGGCAAGATACTTTGAAATACTCAATAAGATCCGGTCTGAACTCTGCCAACTGCCTGGTTAGGGCAGCCGCGGCTCATGCAGCTAAGAACGGTGGGGCCAGGTGGTTTATTTTGATGGACGACGATGTTGGTAAATTAATTATTTATTACATTTTCCCTCCCAATCGTCCATCGAAATCCACCCTCACCCGGCCCCACCGCTCTTACCTGCACAGGCTGCGGCTGGGTTAGGGCAGTTGGCACCAGCGTGGTGCTTGGGTTCCACACCTGGGTTCGCTGCACGGGCTTCTCTGACATGCAACAGTCCCTTATGGACATGCTCTTCAGCGAAGGTGGGTTCAGCCCTTGTTAGAGTTGAGGAGAATAAGGCCACTGCCCAATCTCTTGGCTTAGCTCCGCCAGTTCGGCACTTTCCCCACTCTTTCGAGGGTTTTGTAAGGGCATCCAAAATAGGCAGAGACAATATGTGGCTAAGCAGCAACATGCCCTCCTGTCCCTTTGAGGCTGAGGCTGGGGCTCAGGCTGACACCAAATTCCCCAAAACCTTTCCCACCACACCCCCAACCACCACAAAACCGCTTTAATTTGTCCTTGGCGGTGCACGATCAGCTGGTGCAGGATGGCATCTCCTTTCACCTCTCCTGCAAGAAGAGGATCATGTCCGACCAGTGGGTGCTCCTGATCACTCAAAACAGATACTTCCTACCCTTTCTATCACACCCACCCCGCTGTGCCCACCCATCCCTTCCCCTGTGCATGCCAGTTGCACCACAGCACCTCCTGGGCAGAGGACCACTTTTCCTTGTCCATACTCTGTGGAGACGTTCAAGCTACCTCGGCCAAGGAAAAAAGTCAGAGGCTACAGTCATCGGAAATTAAGATTGGTTGCTACTCCTGTTACTTTCTAGTGCAGAAGAAGAACGGAAGTCTCCGTCCTATCCTCGACCTTCGTCTACTGAACTACTTCCTCTGGAACGACAAGTTCAAAATGCTCACCCTGGCCCAAGTTCTTTCTGTCCTTGACCTAGGAGACTGGATGATAATGCTAGAATTGCTGAGCAAATATATTCTTGGCATGTGTGGCTGTAGATGCACATTCTTTGGATAAGTCCACCATCTAGTGTTGGGCTCGGGTGATTGCAAGTTGTTTTTCTTTGAAGAAGTCTTTCGGAGATGCGACTCTTCCTATGGGTAGCACTGCACATGGGCATTGACTCCATAGTTAGATTGTTTCTTTCCGCCGACGGGTTAGGGTGTAATCTCTCGCGCTCCGGTTCAAGATTGTTTTTGGCTTCCGTTCCATTAGCTAGTATATATTTACATTCAACAGTATTGTTTTCATCAAATAGTTATCTTCTGTATCGAGAAAATTCAAAGGGTCGGAATCACGACTCGCCTTCTCGGTCGACAGACCACAACCGGGTCTACCTTTTTTTCCACTGCAACAGCTCTCTATAACAAGCATTTACAATGCAATGGTCTCGGCATTGTTAAAGTTAGAGCTATTGGCATTGCTCATGACATTATTTTTGTTTGTTTTTGTTTTTAAAACATTTAAAGAAACGGCATTGTTATTTACAATGTCAATAGCTTAATCACTCAAATGCGAGACCTATTGCATTTGCACCCACACAGAGCCACCCACCCACACACACAGAGCCACTTCATACAGTATGTCAACAGCGCCTTGACGCCCTTCATGTGGCTTCTCTACAGTTTTCGCGATACAGACGTAAACCTTGAATGTTCTTTTGACGGTCCCTGCGTGTAGTGACAGCTTCGTCGGATACCTGTATCTGCGCTCCACTGATGCGTATCACTCACTCACTCACTCAAAGCACTTTAAAGTTTTGCCATATTTGGAACTTGGAACTCGCAGCAAAAACACAGTTTTGTGCCGCACTATGCCTGATTAAAAAAAAAATGAAATGTCATCACCCCCCGAGATAGGTGCATAAAAGCCCCCATTATGTCCTAGGGCGTGACAAAAAAATATATGCACTTCAGCATTCAGGGTGGGAGGACCCCCAGCAAAAAAGACGACTGTCTGGTGGCAGAAAATCAAGCAATCTGCCTCTGGAGTTAAGTGCTGGAAGGGTTGGGGTTGTGTTCAAGGAAAGATATTCTGCTCTACGTTCAGCAACCACAGTAAGTAGCCCCGCTCCCCGCCACTAAATTTGACTTCAAAGGTGAAGAAACATCCAAGTCTCAGGTAACTGCCGGGGGATCCAAGTCAAAACAGGATGCAGGGAAAATGGTCCATTCATGCCCTCTTTTCGGCGGCCAGAAACTCACACAAAACAGGACACGAGTGGCAGAGGAGAAAATCAAACAAAAGGCAGGGGGGGGGCACCTGGAGGAGGAGCTCTTCTCTTACCTCGCCCCGCTCCACCGAGGAGCCGCTGCGGTACTTCACCCCGATCCCAGAATTCATGATTTCACTTTCCAGGCTTCCCGGATTTGAGCGGCTTTCCTGTTTATGGTCCACACTTTCCGCGCTCCAGGCATTCCCCACGTATTCCTGCCGCGCACACTTTACTCCTGAAAGCCATTTTAAGCCACATTGTTGCAAGTCGGGCGCCTATAAGTGAGAGACGGCAGCGCAGGGAAGGCTTGCACCCACGCAGGGGCCTGGCATCTCTGGAAGGCACACGGCGGCGGCGAGGAGCCCCGCAGGCTGCAGCGCCCATGTGCAGCCTCCGCAGCGCCGCCTCGCTGCCCTCCTCCCGGCAGGGTCTGATGCGGCCGCCTCCCCTCCCCGGGCAGGCAGGGGGCACTCGCAACTTGCCGGGAGGGAACCGCCGAAGTTTCCCCTCACCACACCCTGCCCACCGGCCTGCACTTGGAAGTGGCTCCTGAGCTGCCACAGCTGGCTCGAAGCTGGCTCTGGAGTGCACCGAGAAGGCGGTACCACAGGAGTCTGTGTGAGAGGGGCGGGGGCAGAGGAGGGAGAGATGTGCGTGACGGGGGAGCCGGGATTCGGTTTGAGATTGCCGGCCCTGGACCACTCTGTAGCCACAATTACACACTGGGTTACCGACCTGGGGACAGCCAACCCCCAGAGTACGCGCAGGGAGAAACTGGAAGTTGCTTTTGAATGATTACCGATGAAAGGCACCTTTTGGTACGTGCGCCCATCATCGATTTGCAAAAAAAGTTCTCAAAGCTTCACACACCTGTGCGCATGTAGGGGGCGGTGGGATGGGTTACAACTCTGTTGCGGTGTCCTCTGACCGGCTAACTTAAAACAATCAGTTTGAAAGAAGCGCGTGGCGCTTTCTGTATTTCACAGCGTAACAACGTCTGTGGTGGAGGCTGAATGTGTCTGCGCATCAGAGGCCACAGGTGAGAACACACACCTGTTCTATCCTTTCTGCTTCTCGCTCTCGTGTAACCGCCGGTCATGGCGGGAAGGAAGCCCACGGCTTATCAGAGCCGGGAGTGTCTTGCTGCCTGCACGCGCCAGTAGGCTCTCTGATTGGTTGACAAGGTCCACCAATCACAGTGCTTATTTGGTAGTTGCCAACCAATCAGAGAGCCGACTGGCGCGTGTAGGCAGCGTGAGCAAGACATGCCGTAGACTTGCTATCTTATGGGCGTGTGAAAAAAAGAGAAAGAATCGAAAAAACACGCCCACGAATCCGAGAGAGACGGGGCTTGTTTGGAGAGACAAAGCTCTTCTCCAATGGCTGACCAGCATTCAAGAGGCCAGCCAATGGAGAAGAGGAGAGAAGAGGGGCGGGTTGAAGCCCCACTTCTCAGAGTCATTAAATCTCGCGAGCGAGACTGCGCAAGCGCAGCCTTCCCTAGCCGAGACCTAAAAAGGAGCTGTTAAAGGACCGCACTCCGCTTCATTTCTGTCCGCATTACCACTCAAAGTACCCTCATATGGATCTCCGTTCGGTCTGTAACTTGTCTCTCCCCCGACCATCAGGAAATTAACTATGAGGCCTGCAGATCTTTCAGGTCGAAGAAAACTCTTCACGACCAGCGTGCATGCCATCTCGAAATGCAGCGCATCTTGGTGTGCATAACAAACAAAATGAAGAAGCCTCCACAGCCCTAGAAGAATCTGTCTCCATACATGGTACCGGTTCCAACTCGGAACAAAAACAACAGTTGGACATTGTAGAATCCTTCCCGGTTCATGAAGTTCTATGTCCTCCTACCCCTGATCCAAAGACCAACAAATCACTTCCCTCTAATAAAATGCTCAAGGGCCGCCACAGCAAAAAAGTCATGGTGCACAACGAAAAATTCCTGCGGGTGCCGAGCCCGAGGGCGGGGCATCAAAACATCATTTTTCAGCAGGAGCCTCCACCATGACCAAATCAGACTTCAGTCTAAGAAATGAAGTCTTCAGACATAAACGAAAAAACAGCTACTGATTTGGTAACGAGCTGGTAGGCCCCGAAATCCAAACAAGTTATCGGACCGAAATGTTTTACTTTCAGGCCCAAGACTTTTACCGTCTGATCAAAAGCACTACCTCAGCCTATTCTTAAAACCATGTCGAAAAGGCTTGATCCGAAACAGAAAATGTTACAAATACAGCCTGGTACAAAGAGTATTATTGTACAGCCAGCAATCCCTCAACTTCCCACGAAGCCATTGACTTTTTCAGGAAGCTCTGGACACTTCACCAGCCTCTCTTAAAAAGCAAAGGGACAAAAACACTAGCCCGTCACATTTACTTATGTCTCCATCACAACCTACAACTCATTTTCCTCATTTTTCACCCCATTTACAGTAGAAAATCATTTCACCACATTAATCCCCTTCACACATAGAGGACACCGATGATGAATTTATAGTGCATCCACATCCTCAAGACACTTGGGATGATTATGATACAGATCCTCAGCATAATACCGACCCTGACCTCAAATCCTACACGTCCTTCACCACCAGATGATACCTCTAATTTTCAAGATTTAATTGCAAGAGCTGCAGCCTTTCATCAAGTCTCTTTAAACAAAGATCCCATTGAAGAGGGCTTCCTCTTCTAGTGCCTCACTACCCTCACTACTGCTCTATGAAGATGACTCTATTTACCAATGCTTTTGCGGGTTCTTCGTCATGCTGATAACGTTTTTAAAGACCCAGTTAAAGCTTGCATTATCATTCCATGAATAAATAAAAAGTACAAGGCTACACCTTCAGATCCTATATATGTATAAAAAGTCAATTAACACCAAACTCTCTAGTAGTAGCAAATTCTAGAAAACAAGCAAATTCCCAAACCACTGGAGATGTTCCTCCACTAGACAAGGAGTCAAAATTAATTGACGCCTCAGGGAAAATGGCAGCTGCCCAATCAGCCAACCAATGGAGAATCGCTAACAGCCATACCCTATTAGCTCGGTACGATATAGCACACTGAGACGGAATGGAGGGGCTCCTCCAACATCTCCCAGAAAAATTTAAAAAGAGGGAACAGGAGTTAGTTAACGAGGGAAAACGAATTGCCAACAATTCCATTAAACGTGCTCTTGATGCAACTGACACTTCAGCAAGTAGTAGTATAAACACCAGCATTCTCCTTCATAGACAGGCATGGCTTCCGGTGTCTGATTTTTAAATCAGAAGTCCTGCTGTCCTTAGTTGACCTTTTGATAAGCAACAACTCTTTGGGTCTCAAGTTGACACAGTCCTGGAAAAATGAAAAAGGCACAGGTGGCTAAATCAATGGGGGCACCACATGTCATGGTTTATTTAATCGTCCCTCATTTAGACAGGGCGCTAGGTCTGCCTCTACTGCCACTTCAGCAGCCTCCTACAAAAATCGGACTCAATGCCCAAACTCTAGAGGCTTCTACTGAGGCTCCTAGAGAGGGAACAATTTCAGATGAAGTGGCCGTGCAAATTCCACCTGCACACTCATTAGCAACCCCAAGCAATGACTTCATTCATGTTCCCCCCCGCGCCAGATCATTTACCCCCTGTAGGGAGATGTCTTCACTTTTTCCTACCACAATAGACAGCCATTACCACTGTGTATTGGACGTTTTCCAACATGGTTACTGTCTGGAGCTCATCACCACTCCTCTAAACATCCCACATAGCAAGCACAACATCTCTGCTCAGCACCAAGCTCTACTCAAACGAGATAGCAGCTCTTTTAATAAAAGGAGCAATAGAGCCAGTTCCACATCAGCAACAAGGAACAGGAGTATATTCACTATACTTCTTCATTCCCAAAAAAGGGCAGCTCACTCCAACCTATTCTGGACCTCAGAGCTCTAAACCATTACATTCTATTGGAACACTTTCACATGGTCAGCCTTTAGGAAATAATACCATTACTTCAGCAGGGAGACGTCATGTTGTCTCTAGACCTCAAAGACTCCTAGTTCCATATGCCCATTCACTCAGCACATCAAATATGCCTATGGTTTCTCTTCCAGGAAACACTCACAGTTCAAAGTGCTTCCCTTCAGAGTCACCACAGCTCCAATGGTCTTCATGAAATACCTAGCAGTAGTAGCAGCACATCTACGAAGAGGAAACATGCATATATTCCCTTACCTAGACGATCTGCTTATAAAAGCAAACAGTTCATGCCTCTGCAGACAACATACTCACAAGCCTCTAACTTTGTCTAATCAGTTAGGGTTTACATTCAACCTCCAAAAGTCTCATTTCCAACCAGCCCAAATACTGAGGAACCATACTCAATACACACCTAGCGTTAGCATTTCCAAATCTACTCAGAATTCATAACATTCTGAATTTTAACTCGACTATTTCAACCTGGACTACAATTTGCAGCCAAATTAATATTGAGACTACGAGGCACGATGGCATCCTGCATTGCCATAGTTCCACATGACTGCCTATATACGAGACCACGGGAAAGAATGCATCTCACATCAACAGACTTAGTCACAGGGTTACTTGCAAGATCTAGTGTTGATAGACACCTGCACACATCACTTTCTGCACTGGTGGAACTTACAAAACTTACCCAAAGGGCAGCCATTTCTGTACCTAGTTCCCCAAGCCATTCTAACAGCGGACGCCTCCCTTACAGGTTGGGGAGCTCACCTTCAACATCTAACCATTCAGGGGATATGGAACATACAACACCAGAGTCTCCATATGAACTACCTAGAGCTTCAAGCTGTTCACCTAGCATTGAAAGCCTTCCTAACTCACCTACACAAAAAAGTTGTTTTAATCCGGACAGACAAAATGACAACAATGTGTTATTTAAAAAATCCAGGGGGGGGTGGGTGACATTCTCTGCAGCTATCGCGCCAAGCACAGAGAATCTGCTATTTAGTTATATATCACAACATTCATCTCCTAGCAGAACATGCCTCAGGGACCAGTAATCAGGTTACAGACGACCTCAGCAGGACGCAGAGACAACTCCACGAATGAGAACTTCCACCCAAAGTTCTAGTCACATACTTTCCCAAATGGGGGTTTCCACAAATAGACCTGTTCGCAACCCCAGAAAACGCAAAATCCCCCAAACTGTGCAGCCAGATTCCCACACCCACTATCCAAGGGCAATGCTCTATGGATGAACTCGTCAGGGATATTTGCATGCGCTTTCTCCCCCCTCCCACTACTTCCATACGAGGTCAGGAAGCTCAGACAAACCTCACACTAATACTAGTGGCACCCACATGGGCTCGTCAACCATGGTTCACCACTCTATTACAGATTTCACAAGTACCCCACGAGAAACTTACTCACCACCCATCTCACACAGAACCATGGAGAAATATGACATCCCAATTTCAAGGAAATTAACCTTGCAATACAACTCCTGAAGTCCTAGAATTTGGGTATTAAAACCTTCCACAAACATGCATGGATATTCTTAAAGAGGCGCGTAGGCCTACAACTAGAAAATACAGCCAAATGGAAGTGGATTGTTATTTACTGTCGAGGACAAAATTATGTCCCTTTTGACGTACAGGTACAATCTATTATTTATTATCTTTTGCGTCTAAAAATATCAGGTCTTGCGTACACTTTCATATGCTTACATTTAGTTGCAATAGCAGCTTAGCTACAAAATAGACAACATACATCTTTATTTAAGATACCTGTCATTATGGCTTTCATGGAACGACTTAAGAGTCATTCTCCTAGACTACCACCAGCACACCAGCTTAGAATCTAAATATTGTATTAACACGGCTCATGGGGCCACCATTTGAGTAACCCTGGGTGGAATACTACGCTACGCTCGCGGAATGTGCGTAGCGAGCGCAACTACGCGAATCGCACATAGCACAGTGCAATATCGCGTAGCGGGCCTTTTTTGCTCGCTCGCGGTCCTCAACGGCAAGTTGGCCACTGCGAGTGAGCAAAATCAACATCACGGCGAGACTTTTTCCTCGTTCGCGATCGGCAACATCAAGTTGCCGATCGCGAGCGTGGAAAATAAACCTCCCGGCGAGATTCTCAACGCGGGGAGGTCAGGTTTCTCATTGCGAGTGGTCGCGTATGCTAGCGACCACTCGCGATGAGAAATGACCAGTCCGCGTTGAGAAAGCTGCCGCTCGAGTACAAATCTTCTCGAGCGGCAGAAAGCGACCGCTTGCACTGTGCATGATGCCGTTCGCAATGATTGAACAGTGCAGGCATGCATCCGGCACTGTGGAATCATTGCGAACATCATTTCTCTACGCGTAGCTACGCGACGTAGTGCAAAGTGCACTTCGCGTAGCGTAGCGCAACTATGCAAACTATGCCCAGGGTTACATTTGAGCAATTATATTCCTGTCAGCTACAGTATTTATCTTGGGAAGTTGCTTTCTTAATAGCAATCCCTTCACTTCGAGTTGGTGAGCTCCTGGCATTAACTTTAGAAGAACCATTCTTCCAACTACACAAGTACAAAGTGATCCTTAGGACAAACCCAAAATTCCTTCCAAAGTTTGTCTTACTTTTTCATATGAACCAATCCATTGAACTACCTGTGTTCTTCCCACACCCAGAATCAGTGGCAGAAAGAACACGTCGTACTCTAGATGTCAAAAGATCTCTAATGTATTATATTGACAGGACCAAAACATTTAGAAAAACAAAGCAACTATTTGTCGCTTTTTAACTACCACACACTGGTAAATCAATTTAAAAAACCGGCATTACTAGCTGGATAGTTAAATGCATCCAGACATGTTATACAAAAGCTCAAAGTCAATTACCAGTTCCTCCTAAAGCCCACTCAACTTGGAAAATTGGGGCTTCTATGGCATTTTTAGGGAACATTCCCATTGCTGACATGTGTAGATCAGCTACATGGTCCACACCACATACATTTACAAAACATGAGTGTGTGGACGTGGCAGCACGCCAACAAACTAGTGTTGAACAGGCAGTGTTGCATACTTAATTTCAAACAACTCCAACCCTCACATGATAGCCACCTCTTTGGGAGAGGGATTGCTTTAAAGTCTATGCAAAGCATGTGTAGCTACAGCCACATCTTGACAACTGGCTGCTGAAGGTGGATTTGCCTTGAACAGTCGAAAAACACTCAACCTGTAAACATTGTTGGGGTTTTCTATCAATGTGCCAAAGTCACACCTTACTCCTGTGCATACTGTGCTCTTTTGACCCATCCCCTCACTTCAAGAGCCCTGACATTTGGGATATCATCCCAATGTTTCAACCCTCAACTTGGGTCTTAGTGGGAGCGGTTCTGAGGTTTCTGGGCATCTTGTCCTTCTGCATTCTGCTGATGTACCACGTCAGGTGATACATGCAGGCTCTACAGTGGGATCTGAAGTCTCAGTGGGCTCAGCACCAAGGGAACCCATCAACGTCTATCCAAGTGTCGAAGCAGACTGAAAAAGCTAGACTGCGATTGGATAGGTGGCTGACCCCTCTCCCTACTCCTCCCACAGCTAAAGATTGTGACAGATGCATCGTTGCATGATTGTGGAGGTCATCTGGGAGAGCTGGAGATCAGAGGACTCCGGTCTCTGGTGGAAGCTTGCTTCCACATCGACCTGTTGGTGGTTGGGATTAATCCACTTGGCATTGAAAGTGTTCCTCTTGACAAACAAAGGGGAACGGGTGCAAGTTCTCTCAGATAATACAACTACCATGTGATAGTGAAGCAACCGGGTGGAGTGAGGTCACATGCTCTGTGCTAGGAGGCTCTGTGCCTCTGCAAGTGTCTAAATGCTCAAGGCATTTCTCTGATTGCCCAGCAGCTGTTAGGATCTTTAAATGCCAGAGTGGGCGACCTCTGCTGCCGCTGCGTAGCAGATCACATATGGTGGTTACACACAGAGGTGCACAGGGCATCTTTCAAAAATGGGGAGAACCCTTGTTGGATCTATTTGCCACTGCAGAGAATACGCAGTGTCAAAACATTTGAGTGTTAGAGTTCCTAAGGCAGTTCTCCCTCTGAGACATATTTTGCCTTAGTGAGTATTTGAGCTCTTGTACACCTTTCCGCCCCTCCCTTTTCTGCCTAGAGTGATCAAGAAGATCAAGAGACCGGGCACAATTCATCCTCCTAGTGGCCCCGGACTGTGGGAGGAGAGCTTGGAACCCAGAACTCATAGCCATGAGCATATGCCCTCCAATTGCCACGCCACTTCAGGGGTGCCTCCTGTTGCAAGAGCAGGGCTGAGTCTTGCACCCAAGCCTGCAAAAGCTACATCTTCATCCGTGACAGTTGAGCTGTGACATGTGGTAGATTATTTTCTAAGCGTTCATCAACCAAATCCATTAATGTAGAATGTTGGATAGACGTTTTACTGTATGGTGGTCCTTTTGACACAGTCAGCCCCTGAAGGCACAGTTATCGGATGTTCTCTTATTTTGTCTGTCTTTAGCCCAGCAAGACTTTTCTGTGGCAACAGTTAAAGTTTACCTTTGTGACCTCTCACTGATAGTTATTCCACCTAGACTGGAGCGCGGAACTCCTGAAATCTTTTCTGCAGCTCCCTCTTCTGCCCCGAGTTCTGAAGAAGATTAGGAACGCCAACTCCCAAGTCGTCCAACTGGCACAGAGTTTGGCCCAGAGAGTGTGATACCTGAAATTCCTGGGCATGCGCTCATGTCCTCCAACCAAGCTGCTCTTCTGGAGGATTGACTGTCACAGCAGGGGAAGGTTCTCCACCCAGGCCTGTGCAGTTTACATCTCCATGCTTTGAGGCGACATATAACCTCCTTTGACCTTCTCCCTGAGGTCGTTGATGTCATCTTGGCAGCGAGGCGTCACTCAATGAAATCAGTGTACACCAGTCGTTGGGACAAATTTGTGGCTTTGGGCAACGGCCACTACATTGATCCACTGCAAGCCAAGTTGTCTGACGTTTTTCTATGTGTATGACCCTGGGCCAGCATGGATTTGCCTTCAGCACTGTTATAGGATATCAGTCAGCTCTTTTGACTTTTTGAGGTTGCCAGATCAGCATTTTGTTTTTTAATCACCTGTTGCAATGAGATCTTTGAAAGGTTTGCAATATTTATTTCCACCAGCACCCTTTGTGATGCCAAAGTAGGACTTGAATGTAAGGCTCACATATTTTGATGTGCTCCCTTTTTGACCTGCTGTACAGATGTCCCTTGAGGCTTTGGGTGTATTTGCCCTACCTCACCCCACTTGAGAGGAATAGCAACTCCATCATTTTTGACTCTATAAGGGCACTAAGCTTTTATATAGCTCACATCAAAGAACATGGGATGGATGATCAGTTCTTTGTGGAGTTCTCTGGAGCAAAGATAGACAAGATTATGCAAAAACGCATAGTCTCCCAATGAGGCCAATTTGGTCAAGGCAAATGATAGAGAGGAAAGATGCAACCCTGGAACAACTAATAGTTATTGCCTGGTAGGCAATGAAGTTACTCATATAAAGAACAACGAAACTCACTCACAAAATTACATTCATGCTTTTTTTAACCCACCTCGGACCCACTCGGAGCTTATCATAGCTGATAATAACAACAAATTGGACTTTATCCCCCATTATGTCTCAAGGGGAATTCACAATATTCCAAACAGAAATGCACTACTCAAACTATTCAAAGCCCTTCCCTCACTGAGCCATATTAACACTAGTGACCTAGAAAGTATTGAGTTTAAACAAAACTCTTACTTTACTGGTCAAGAAACGACTACAGCTACATTTTTTGATAACTCTCTTACTGAGCAGATCTGGCAGCACAAGGATTCATTTGCCAAATGGGGCATCGAGCTAAAAAAGGTAACACCTCCCCCCCCCCTCCCCCCGCTATCCGGGCCCGCTACAACAGTCTAACTACACAGAGGTGCAATAGACCTGGATCATCGCAGCTCATTTAAGGGCAAAGATTACACCGCAAGGAAAATCTCTATCACCTTTGCTCACCCTTCGGGTTTCCGGCAGGTGAATTCAGCTGGTACCACTTTTGAAACGGCATGAACAAATTCACACACAGCCCCAAAATCAATCCAGGGTTTTAACATCTGTTCCTGGAACGTGTATGGTCTAAGCACAAAATTAGAAGAACCTGATTTCATGGAATTTATCATACAACATAACATGCTTCTCTTCCAAGAAACATGGCAGATAAATCCCTCCCCAATAGTGGGCTCAAAAGAATTCTTGAACCCGGCCAAGAGAACCACAAAATACAGGAGAGCAAACGGCGGCCTCTCTATTTTTATTTCAACAGATATCCCATGGCATACCTCCGCCATAGATCTCGACTCTTCTTGGATGTTATGCATCAAACTCGATGCTTGCCCTTCAATAGTTTGCTAATATTGAACATCTACATCTGAAAGAAACAGGTAGTGATAGATTCCTTACCTTAGAATTACCCCCTGGCGTCAGACTGGATCTGGAAAGTTTTCGTCAGCAGTACCCCTGCGCGTCGGTAGGCGTTGTAGTGTGGCTCCGCGTGCGTCGTTGGTGTTGCTGGAGCCGAGATGACGTCGCTGGAGCTACTTAGACGCGCCCACGCGCGCTGACTTCAGTTCTTTCTTTTTCCACGCCAGCAAGCACAGATCCGGGAAGAGCAATTACCCTCAGTCACTTTTTTCTTAGGCCTTTTGTCTCATTTTCTTTGAGTCGATCGACTCCTGGTGTCGTAGGGATGCCCGGCTTTAAGAACTGTGGGGACTGTCACCGTATGATGTTGGTGACGGACCCACACCGCGTGTATCTCTACGGCCTGGGGCACCACCACGACTCCAAGTCGTGCCCCCACTGCCGGGCCATGGCCCCGAAGACCTTGCGGAAGCGGTCCCGAAAGTTGCTGGAAGTCCGGCAGTCGGCTCGATGCCGCTCAAGGTCCCGATCCCGTGGGAGGTCGAGGGACCGGTCGTGGAGCCATAACCATCATTCCTCTCGATCTAAGTCTTTGCACTCGGGGTCAGGTAAGTCGAAGCATTCCAAAAAGAAGTCGAAGAAGCTTTGTCGCTCTTTGACTTCCCCTCGCCCGTCATGCGACGTGGCTGAGGTTGCGGGTGGTGCCACCTCCACGGCTCCGGCGGAGCCTGTGACGTCGACACCGGCCTACCCGCCCTTTTCGGGTCCGTCGGCGACGCTGCTCAGGTGCAAGAGTTTCTTGCTGCCATGGCCCGACTCTTTGGGCCGTCTGGCCCCACCGGTGCGCCTACGGGCCCCCTGGATCCGGGCTTGGATCCCGGGTGACACCGGTTGACCTCATAACACCTCCACCGGTGTCGAACCCTCCTCCGGCACCACCTCCGATGTCATCCGGTGCCACTGCCGACATCGACCCCAGTTCCAGCCCTAAATCGGACATGGCACCGGATCGGCGGTGCTCGATGCCGATGGGACCTTTTTACCCCTATGTCCGTCCTCCTTATTTTCAGCCTGTTTCACAGACTTCGGAGGAAGGGGAGGACTGGGAGGGGTCTGAGGACCCTCTCACACAACAGTGTGATTATGATCCGGACTGGGCAGAGGAATTGGGGATGACAGTGGTCTTGACACCTCACCTGACCGTAGCATGCTGTCTCCTCGTACCGTGGCTACGGAGGAGGGAGCCAGTTACGCAGTGGTGTTGCGTAGAGCAGCCGAGGCCCTCCACCTCTAACTCCCTACAGTGGCTGTCAGGACTAACCTCCTGACAGAAGTGCTTCAGCCGGCGGCAACCTCTTCGGAGCCCTTGCTACCTTTTAATGATGCACTTTCAGACATTCTTTTGAGTACTTGGTCCAGGCCCAACACAGGGGCTCCTCCACTCCCGAGAGTTTGGTTGTCCAAACCTCTGCTTCCCAGAGCACGTTCCCTTCCGCAACTCCGAATAGGGAATCCAAGAAGCTGTTTTCATCTTCCAGCTTAGGGCTGCGATCGGTGAACACCGCAAGCCTCTTGGGCCGTTATTCCCACTCTCTGTGGGATACGGTTGCACAGGTGCTGCCCAACTGTCCGGAGAGGCACGGACAGTACTCTCCGAAGCTATAGCAGCTGGGAGAGACGCAGCGAAGTTCACTAATCGTTGTGGGGTTGATACCGCCGACTCGCTGGGAAGGGCGATTTCCACAGCGGTGTCGCTTAGGCGCCACGCCTGGCTGAGAACAACTGGCTTCTCAGGGGATGTCCAGAACACTTTGATGGACATGCCCTTTGATGGCATTCGCCTTTTAGGCAATAAAGCGGATAGTGCGTTGGAGCGCTTTAAGGACTCATGGGCTACGACCAAGTCCTTGGGCCTGTCGGCCACTCACCCTCCTCTGCCTTCCGCTTTTCGCTCCTTTCGTGGGCAACAAAAGGGGTGCCCCAGCACGTTCGTTCCAGAGCCACAGGCCTGCGCATCAACATCCTCAGCGCGGCCGCAGACGTGGGAACTGTCGAGGCGGTTCTGTGGGCCAGCGGGCAGGTCAGTCCACCTCCATCCCCGCAGCATCCACTGCAAAGCCTTCCTAGTCCGACCTTTCAGGCCCATCAAACGCCAGTGGGCGGCAGGATTCGTCATCATCTCCCACACTGGCACAACATCACATCGGACAAGTGGGTGCTGCAAATTGTCCGATTGCGCTTCTTCAACAGGAAGTCACGGCCATCTTGGCCAAGGGGGCCATTGAACGCATTCTTGGGACAGAAGTAGGTTGTGGTTGTTATTCCCACTACTTTCTGGTCCCCAAGAAGGGCAAGGGCCTGCGTCCTATCTTAGACCTTCGGAACGTCAATCGCTTCCTCCGGAACGAGAAATTCAAGATGCTCACACTTGCTCAGAGCTTGTCTGCCCTAGAACCGCAAGACTGGATGGTAGCGTTGGACTTGCAGGACGCTTACTTTCACATCCCCGTCCTGCCGGCCTACCGGCGTTACCTGCGGTTCACGGTAGGCCACGAGCACTTTCAGTTCACCATGCTCCCCTTTGGCCTTACCAGCGCCCCTCGGGTGTTCACGAAACTGATGGCGGTGGTCGCAGCTCATCTGCGCAGATCTGGGGTTCCAGTCTTCCCCTATCTCGACGACTGGTTGTTGAAGGCGGGCTCGCCCTAGGCAGTCATCTCCTACCTCCAGACTATGGCCGACCTCCTGCATTTGCTGGGGTTCTCCATCAACAAGCCGAAGTCGCACCTGATTCCCTCTCAGAAGCTCCTCTTCATCGGAGCGGTTCTGGACTCGGCGCAGTTTCGGGTTTATCCTCCCGAGCAGCGAGTCCGGGATATTCAGGCGATGATTCCGATCTTTCAGCCTCTATCCCGGGTTTCGGTCAGGATGACCCTCCGGCTACTATGCTTGATGGCCTCCTCAATCCTGTTAGTGGATCATTCCAGATGGCATATGCGGCTCTGCAGTGGGACCTGAAGTTCCAGTGGGCACAGCATCAGGGCAACCTGTCCGATCATGTCCAGATCTCAGAGGGCACTGCACAACAATTGCAGTGGTGGCTCACAAATTGTGATTGGGTCAATGGCAGATCCCTCTCCCTTCCCCAACCGGAACACACAGTTGTGACAGACGCGTCACTTCTGGGATGGGGTGGCCACATGGGAGAGGCAGAGATCAGAGGCCTCTGGTCTCCCGCGGAGTCCCGGCTCCATATCAGCCTTCTGGAGCTTCGGGCGATCCGACTTGCACTGAAGGCATTCCTTCCCTCTGTCAAGGAGAGAGTAGTACAGGTGTTCACAGACAACACCACCGCCATGTGGTACTGCAACAAACAGGGCGGGGTGGGGTCGTGGACCCTATGTCAGGAGGCTCTGCGCCTCTGGGCATGGCTGGAATATCAGGGCATTTCCGTGGTGGTTCAACACCTGGCAGGTTCCCTGAATGCCAGGGCGGACAAACTCAACCATCGGTGCATGATGGATCATGAATGAAGACTTCACTCGAAGGTGGTACAAGGTCTTTTTTAGCAGTGGGGAGAGCCTCGGTTAGATCTATTCGCCACCAAAGAGAACGCGCAATTTCAGCAGTTATGCGTGCTGTAGTTTTCAAGGCGCCACTCCATCAGCGAGGTCTTTCGTCATGAGTCTAATTGCGGCCTCCTGTACGCCTTTCCGCCTGTACCACTTCTGCCCAGAGTGCTGAAGAAGATAAAGCGCGACTGGGCCCAAGTCATTCTTGTGGCTCCGGACTGGGCACGAAGAGTCTGGTACCCCGAGCTCTTGAGCATGGCCATCAGTCCTCTGATCAGTCTGCCTCTTCGGGAGCATATTCTGTCGCAGCAGCAGGGGACGGTCCTCCACCCGAACCTGTCCAACTTCCACCTCCTTGCGTGGAGATTGAGTGGTGACAGTTGACAGCTTTCGACCTCCCTCCCAAAGTCTGTAACATTATCTTGGCGGCCAGGCAGCCCTCCACCAAAACAGTATACCCCTGTAGATGGAACATATTTGTGGCATGGTGTACGGCAAAGGCTGTGGATACCTTCTCTGCCCCTCTTTCAGAGGTTCTCTTCATTCTTTCTTTGGCCCATCAGGGTTCGGCTCTGGGCACTCTTTAGGGCTATCTTTCGGCCATTTCGGCCTTTCTTTGCCTTCCTGGTCAGCCTTCTCTTTTCAAGTCCCCGATTATTAACAGATTTCTGTAGGGCAATACTCTAACCTCTTTCCTCCTTCTCCTTTCGTAACTTGAACCTTGTGCTTACTTATCTTATGTGTGCTCCCTTTGAGCCTCTACATAATTGTCCTCTTCGTCTCCTTACTTTGAAGACTGCTTACTTGCTTGCCATCACCTCTGATAACATGGTGAGTGAGCTTCAGGCTTCATCTTCCAAACCTCCCTTTCTTGCTGTCCATCTGGACAAAGTAGTCCTCCGTACTAGGCCCTCTTTTCTGCCCACAGTGGTTACTTCCTTCCACATAGGTCAGACCATTACATTGCCCACATTCTTCCCGCCTCCCCACCCTTCCAAATAGGAGGAGAGACTCCACCGTCTGGACACAAAGCGTGTGCTGTGTTTCTCCCTTGACCACACAAAAGACTTCCGGGTGGATGATCAACTCTTCGTGGGTTATGTGGGTGCTAAGAAAGGTCGGGCAGTGTACAAATGTACCTTCTCTCGATGGGTTGTCCTATGCATTAAGATCTGCTATTTGGCTAAAAAGAAACCTCCAGTGGGACTGCACGCCCACTCTACCAGGGCAACTGTAGCCACTACTGCTTTGGGACGTGGAGTTCCCTTACTTAACATCTGTCAGGCGGCCACGTGGGCACATTAACCAAGCATTACTGGCTGGACAGCCAAGTCCAGAGAGACGGCTTTTTCGACCGTTCTTTTCTCCAAGACTTCCTGGTGTGAACTCAGTTTGCAGACCCACGTCTGGGGTTGGCATTGCTGGGGTATCTATTTTAAGGTAAGGAAACGATAACTACAGTCTCTTTCAGATGAACAAGTTACTTACCTTTGGTAACAATGTATCTGTCAGACACGTATGTAGTTATAGATTCCTTACCGCCTCACCCATCCTGCCCGTTCTGCGAACTGACTTACTTCTAGGGATAGGGACTCCCTTCTAGGGCCCTAGTATTGTGTTCCAGTGGTCAGTGTCTTGCATGGTTCCGCTCTTCTGATGTGTAATGTCGTATGAAACTGACGTCAGCGCGCAGGGGCGGCATCTAAGTGCACACCGCGACGTAATCCCGGCGACCACAGCGCCAAAAACGTGGAGTCGACTGAAGCCACTTACCGACGCGCAGGGGTACTGCTAAGAAAACATTTCTCAAGATCCAGTCTGATGCCTGGGGGTAATTCTAAGGTAAGGAATCTATAACTACATATGTCTCTTACAGATACATCGTTACTGAAGGTAAGTAACTTGCTCTTTAGGACCAGCAGGTTTTGTTTGTCAAACCTTCAACTACCCTGAGTAGCTGTGGCTCTGAGTAGTCAGGGTTACATTAAGGAGCAAGTGTAAAGTATTTAACAGCATCTAAACAATTGAACAAGAAATCGAAAGAAACCAGCTCCACTCCAATGACGCTCCCAGGCCCCTTGTAGTCTCTTGGCTGTGGTTGGACGCTGGAGATGACTTCTCCTTGAGTAGGAGGCAGCAGGCACAGCCCCTCTTCCTTGCTAGCCACCAGGTTCAGCAGGTGCAGTACACGCAGTGCAGCATCTCTTCGCCAGTTCAACGATGCAGCAGGACAGTCCTCCTTCCAGTCCAGTTGAGATTTGAGTTCTGGATGCCAGTGGTGCCGTATTTAGCTTCAGAAAGTGCCCTCAGGGCAGACACGGGAAGTAGCCAATGGGCTACTAGGTACCCTCTCTCTTGATCACCACTTTCTTGGAAGTGTGGTATCTGGCTTTCCAAAGATGCACCATTCTGCCAGCTCCCAACATGGCAGAACACCTCTCTCGACGTCCAGAGCTCCTTACCCCAACCCAGAGGTGTGGCTGCCATGGGGGCTACACGCCCTTCGAAAAACGGTTTGACAACAGATTCCACCTCTTCTCTGTTAGTCTGCCTAAATAATGTGGCTTGACCTCTCCCAAGTGCTCCCCCTATTTTCTCTTCAAAGGTAGCTTCAGCTTTGAAGCTTGCCTTTTGGGCCAAAACCTGTGTGGCTTCCTGAAGGAGGGATGTAACACCTCTCTCAAGTTCAGGCCCCTGTTGTCTCGTTTCCTGGAAGTCATTAGCACATTTCCCCAATGGGCAGAAAGCTGTCTCAGGCTCAAGCTTCTTGTGTAACCGTTAAGGGCACTGGAGATTGAAGGTAACAAAGTGACAATTTTGCAAAAGTTGCACACTTTAACTTATTACAATAATTTCGACTTGGGAAATCAAGTCAGGCTTAATGGAATGATACCTTGAACTACCAACTTTAGTCACACATTTCAGTAGTTGGCACAGCTGAGAGGTTAGCGTGCAACCCTGCACTCCCCAGTAGGTCCCCAAAATGACAGATTCACATTTTTACTACAGGAAGACATAAAATACACGATCTGCCCATGAAATATGCTGCACCCTTCCTTAAGGCTCAATAGGCCTGTCTTAGGGTTGACTTACTCATATTGCAGAGGGAGGTTTGGCGAGCAGTTGATGTACCAATAAAATAAGATAAAGGACTATACCTACCAATAGTCCCAATACCATTACCCAATAATCAGTCAGTTGGCAGTGAAGAAGGTTCAATCGTTTATTAGACAAAATACTCTATAGAGGAGCCTCTCCGAACCTCACCCATCAGGTGTGCCAAGAAGACTGCTGGCTCATATTCAAACATGAGGTTATATGCATTCGGATCTAAAGTTCCCTCTCCATTGTTCCCTTCGGGGTTAAATCCTTGATGAACCTCAATATACGCTAAAATCATTTCATAATCCTTTTCTGAAAACCTTTGAGAGTCCACAGTGTAATGCATGTACATCATAGAAAGCAATTTGAACCAAGCCTCGCAACTTCCCAGATGAGACAAAGGTAGAGATATGAATAAATCGTGCTTGTGCATAACAGACGGTAAAAGACCACAAACCCAGCAATTTGTAGTATTAGTAGCACTATGTGCTTGATGAAGCATTTCAATTAATGCATTTTTCACATAAGTCTGATGATGCCTTTCCTTATGTCGGGCTAAAGTATGAAACACATGTTCCGGAGGTGGGGTAGTTCTTCCTAAAACAGTATGCATAGGGTGGCGAAATTCCAAATATATGAACACTCCCAGTAATATAATTATCAATATGGATATAGTAGCTACAAATGCAATTTTAACACGATTGGTCCAACCAGAAAAAACAGGCATATATGTGGTACAAAAGGACGTTCCTCTTCAGGAACAAAACAAGCCTAGGGATGCATGCTAACTAAAAGTCCAACAATAATCTGGGGCAATGCAGTCCAACCTGCCAGAGGGTGCTTCTTTCCTGTGTCCGTTTAGAGCCTCACAGGCAGGCTCCTATCGTTCATCTCAGAGAACACCAATACAAATTTCTCACGTTGGAGTTCTGTTCTCACACATCCCTTGAAGGAAACACGACCTGGGCCCCTTTTGACAAAAGATTCAGTCTTTCTTTCTGAACGCAGCAAACAAATGTTCAAGACTCTCAGCGCGTTCAGTCCAGTGTCTCGCTCAGTACACCAGAAGCGTATCTAACAGACATTCACAGCACAGGTCTGTACCCTATCACTCAAGTCTCTCCCTATCTCCTACCTTGTTCACCTGGTGTACCGTGTTGTTTTCTGGGCCGCAGGTTGTACCGAGTATGGCCAGGCACTTCTTGATCAGAGAACAAAACAGGGGATGACGAATCCGGAGAAACAGGGGTACTGCGAGCCTCTGGGTTAACTGCAGGAACAGAATCTGGGGCAATCAATTGTGCTGATGACAGAGCCCCTTCCGAGCCTGGTGCACCTTCTCCTTGCCCTTCTCCTATTACCTGGGCGTCAGAAAAAGGGATGAATCGAGGAACTCGCTCACCTTCCTGAGTCAAAACCCCGTCCTGGATTCGCTGATCATATAGAAGCGGGAGGGGTAGTTTTTTCAGACACATGAATCCAGTGTCGCTTGCCATTCACTTTAACCGCCGTCCGCGTGGCCAACAAGACTTGAAACGGTTCAGTCCAACGAGGATCCAAGCTGGATTTTCGCTGATAGTTACGGACCAGAACCCACTGTCCTGGTTCCAAGCAATGTCCAGGACCCTCCGGCAGGGGCTGCAAAACTGCTGAAACCTGTTGATGAATGAAACGAAGATCTTTAGTCAAAGCATACAAATAATCTGTCAGCATAGGGTACTCTATATCACGAAATGTTCTCATACGGAGACAAACCAGAACGAGAATGTCAGGTAACTCGTATTGACATTAATGCCAGCGGCAGAGCATCTGGCCACCTCAATCCAGTACTTTCTTGGATTTTAGCTAATTTGAGCTTTAATATCCCATTATACTTCTCGACCAACCCAGAGGCCTGGGGGTGTCGAGCGGCATGGAATTTCTGTTTAATCTGTAGTCCATTACAATTGTGTGTAATGAGTTCTGCTTTAAAATGTCTTCCGTTATCATTCCAGATCACTCGAGGCAATTGGTAGCGAAGAAAGTACTACTTACCAACGCTTTTGCCGTTGCCAAAGCAGTATTTTCTGTGGTCGGGTAGGCTTCCACCCATTTACTGAAAGCACATACCACGACCAGGACATACTTCAAATTGTTGACGCGCTCCAGCTGGATATAATCCATTTGAAGCACCTCAAAAGGCAAAGATGGGGGTGCAAAGTTTCCACTCAGAACAGGCTCCCTGCCCCCTGGATTATGTTGTAAGCAAACCATGCAATATTGTACCAAATGAGCAGCGGTCTTAGAAATATTGGGATTGTACCATACAGGGTCTAATAACGCACTAATACCCTTCACCCCAATATGAGCTGTACCGTGTGCCATTGTCACCACTGCATTCACTAATGCATTAGGCAACAGCCATCGTTGCTTTTCTGTCAGATCAATCCAATAACCATCTGCATCTAATCTCCCAATTTGCTCTTTCCAGTGAGCCAGTTCAGTAGGGGTAGCTTCTTTCTGTATTTCTCGGACACTCTCCATGGTATTATCAAACATCTCTGTTTCAGCCACCCACCTAGCAGAGCTAGTCACAGTCACAAACATTGGGGTCAATTTGGATTTCGCAGTTTCCTTAGCGACTTGATCGGCAACGGCATTACCCTCCCTCACTGCATCAACCACTGCCTTGTGTGCACTACATTTGACTCCAGCCACTATTTCTGGTAACGTCAATACTGTCAGTAATCGCAAAATCAAGGGGCCATGCTGTATTCGCTGACCATGAGAAGTAAGAAAACCTCTTTCGGCCCGAAGTCTACCAAAACTATGAGCCACGCCAAAGGCGTACTGGCTGTCAGTGTAAATATTTACTCTGTCCTTCACTTAACTCACAGGCCCGAAACAATGCCACTAATTCAGCCGCTTGTGCTGACTGATAGGGTACTCGTGAAGCCTCAACTATAGTATGAAGAGTAGTTATCGCATATGCAGCGGTTGTCGTGCCATCTGGCAACTTGAAACAAGAGTCATCGACGTACAACTCCCCTTGGGGGTCAGATAGAGGGGTGTCCGTCAGGTCTACTCGTCCCTTTGTTTCTTCCTCAGTCCGAAATATACAATCATGAACATCATTGTTCTTTCCGTTCGAAGGGAGGGGTAGTAACGTGGCAGGGTTCAGAGTGGCACATCGTTTAATCGTAATGTGTGGAGCAAACAAAGTCAATTCGTATCCAGTAAGACACGCACTCGTAAGGTGTTGGGTCTTTGTCTTATTCAACAATGTATCCACAGCGTGCGGTACCATCACTGTGAGGTCAGTGTTCAGAACAAGCCCTTCCGACTGTCGAATAGCCACCGCAACCGCAGCAGTAGCTCTTAAACAGCTAGGAAGTGCTCTGGTGACATTATCCAACACCGCCGAAAAATAGGCACAAGGTCTCTGCTTACCACCAAATCCTTGTATTAACACAGAAAGCGAGCAACCGTCCACCTAGTGTACATAAAGCACAAAAGGTTTCCGGTAGTCAGGAGTACCAAGAACAGGTGCAGAACAAAGTGCAGATTTCAAAGAGTCAAAAGCATCTTGACAAGCATCAGTCCAGGGTAAAGGTTCATGCACATCTTTAGTAGTTAAATACTGAAGAGGTTTAGTAAGAAGGGAAAAATTAGGGATAAATTGGCGACAGTAAGAAGTTATGCCGAGAAATGCACGAACATCACGCTGAGTACGAGGTACAGACATATTAAAAATGGTAGTCACACGCTCAGGGGTTAGTCTCCTCCCCTCTTTCGACAGTAGATGACTGAGGTAGGTCACCTCCTGTCGACAATATTGAAATTTAGAAAGGGAGACTTTATTGCCGTTAGCAGCCAAATGAGACAATAATAGTACTGAGGCCTTCTTTCAACCTTCCTCTGTATCAGAAGCCACTAACAAATCTACGTATTGCAAAAGCACATTACCAGGGGGCAAAACCAAATCATCCAACAATGTTTTCAAAGCTTGACTATAAATACTAGGACTCTCTGTGTACCCCTGGGGAGCGCGACAGAACCGGAAGCTGCGACCCGATAATGAGAATCCAAAAATATGGTGGCTATCAGGATGAATCGGAATGCTAAAGAAAGCATTTTTCAAATGAATCACAGAGAAATATTTAGCAATAGGAGGAATCATAGTAAGAATAGTAGTGATGTCTGAAACCACAGGGTATTGGGGCACCACTATTTTATTAATTTCACGCAAATCAATCACAAAACGATAAGTGTCTGTATAATCAGGATCGCCTCCCACAGGGACTCTCTTGAAGATAGGCAAAATGGGGCTGTTACACACATTGGCAGCGATCTCTTCCACCACACCCCTTTTTACCAAATCTTGTATGATGGAGAGCAAAGCCTTCTCGCCTGCCGTAGAAATTTTGTACTGAGGTATACGAGGAAGGAAGCCGGGCATTTTGCTTCAAAGTAATAGAAACGGTCGGAATCTTCAATAATCCTACATCTGTGTCACCGGTGGCCCACAATGTTGCTGGAATGTCAGCAAACTCAGGAGGGAGTGGTTCATTTTTAGAGAGACACTGCAAAGTATGCTTCCCAGGGGAATTAATAGTCAGGTAAACACCATCAGGTGAACAATGAATCTTAGCATGTAATTTCTTCAATAAATCCAAGCCCAACAAATTTTCGCCACACTGGGAAGTCTGAAGAAACGGGGAGTCTATCGTAACAGGACCAATTGTAAAAGGAATAGGTTTGGAGATGGGGCTCACCACCGGAATTCCCGAGAATCCTACCGATACATTATTGTGCCCGGACAGAGCAGCCCCTGGGACCAGGTAATGAGAAATAGAACTATTCATTGCACCCATATCAATTAAAAACTTTTCAGATGTCCCCATCAAATGCGCCTCTACATAAGGTCCTTGTTGATCAACGGGTACTGACACCTGGCCCTCACTCTGTCCATGGCTTTCCTATGTATAAGCATACCCTTCGGTCGCATCCATTTCACACTCCTCATTATAATACTGCCTACATCTTGGATTATCAAAATAATAATTTTCTTGTCCAACTTGCGTCGTCTCTTCTCGTTGCATATAACTGCGATCTACACTTCCCCGACCTCTTCCTCGACTTCTCATAGCCCCGATCTGGGCCAGCAACAGTGGACACTGAAATCGCCAATGGACTTCCTCCTTACAATAAGCACACTGGTTTATCCCCAAAACAACAGCCGGCCCTCTACCTCGTCCAGTTCCCACCCCCCTCGGGACAAACCCTCTACCGCCTCTCTCTCTGCCTCGTCCTTGCGCAACTTGTTACAACAACACCCGTGTTTTAAGATCCTTTGCTTTCTTTTCCTTACTCTCATTCTCTCTATGTTCGTAATATTGGGCCATACTCAATATTACCGAGAGCGTGGAAGTGGTCCAGGTACTTTCAGCGGCTTGTAGCCGTGCAGAGACTTCTGGTAACAAATTGGTTACAAAACGATTAACAAATAATCGTATACCGCCTTCCAACGATAAATCCTGTCCACTAAAGTCGATAAATACGCCCTCAAATAGAGTGAAAAAATCAGAAACACTTTCATCTTTCTTCTGTTTACATGCGGTCAATTTGTCCCAATCCACCTTACGAGGCGGAATTAAGGAATGCATGTAAGTGATAATACGGCCAGGTAATGCCAATAATTCAGGTATCGGCTTATGCCCAGGCTTACGATCCTTATCCCAATCTTTTATCTGATCCCATGTTCCGCCGAGTTCTTGAGCATGGTCCTGATCATGCACCTGACGCCATACGTCAACGGGAACTAACAATCCAAAAAATAGCTCTGTCAGCCAATGTTGTGACGGCCAAAGAGGCCGCCTCTGTGAGTTCTTTATAATAAGCCGTGGGATTCTTACGGGGGTCGGGTAATTGTGATTTTAGTGAAAGGACTTAACTTCTCTTCCAGGGGGTATAAACCCACTGCTCCTGCACTCGATCCTCTAAATGACGTGTAGTCACCACACCATGGTCATCCTTTAGCTCCGGTATTTCAGGATGAAAGATAAGGTGAACTTCTCGCATAGGATGCTGAGAGTCCCTCAAGTGACACTTTTGATGCATCAGTTCGCGATAATTTAATAAAATCTCCACATTTCTATACACTTCCTCCGGGCTAAGTTCAGACTTATGAGCCGTGTCCCGGATGTCATACATCCCTCCTGGAAAACACTGTTCCCATAGAGTAATGATGCATGCAGCCATGTGTTTCAATGCATGTTGCTGCATAACAGGCTCATAGTCTCGAAGCGTATTCCATATGTCAGTAATAGTGTAAATAGGATGTTGCATCCACTGGGATGACTGATCCGCAATCATCTGTTCCTCCGTCGGCCCTACAGCCGAACGGGTAAACAACTTCCGTGCGTCAAGATCTCCCGGAGCACGAAATGGAGTCGAAACAGCTGGAGATGGGGTCGTGCTCGCAGAAAGGAAGGCCCACACAGGGGTGGGGGGAGACAAAACAGCTGTGGCCATAACGGAAGACGGCAGTGTAACAGGCCCGGAGAGGCAAGAGAAGAGGAATCAACCGAGGTGGAAGCTGAAGGGGCCTGTACTAAAGTCGGGGGAACAACAGGATATATACGCTGCGGAGCATAAGGCGGAGGTGGAAGAGTATCCAATAAATCCTCTATCTCGTCTTCCGCTTTATTCCTAGCCACATAAGTCTTATCCACTTACAATCTAATTTGTCTGTCTGCACAATCAATCCCTTGTTCAGTTTGTGCTTTATCATAAGCTATAGCGTTCTGCGTTATCGTCTGATTTCCTTACATCCTACATACTTTTTCCTCTCGCATACGTCTACGCTTTGCTTCCTTCTGCCACATGCTTAGGGAGTCGAACATTGACTGTCGACTATGTTTAGAAAATAATCGATCCTGCAGAAAATGTATCTTTTTCTCATCAAAAGACCCGGTTATGGGCCATTGTAATTCCACATTATCTTTAGTATATTTGTGCCATAATGTATTAAACAAGAGGTGTAATACCATGCTTAAAATACATATCATATAACTTGGGCTGCCCTCAGGCGGGGCAGGTTGACTTTCAGCCAAACGCGTATCATTAGGGAGACAGCAACATCCAAAACAACTCAATCTACTAAAACACGGCATGGTTATTGTCGTCACACGTTCCTCATTTGATCATAAAGATTAACTTCCGAACATGGCCATGTTCAAACATTCACAAAACATACAATCTTACGCTCATTCAAACATACACAAGACAATAATATACATATAAGGATATTCAAAATGACGTCTTTTCAAACAAAGAACAGAGCCCGTCGAATCCTGTTCGTGGAGAATCAATCAAATTCAAATTCCGAGACCGACAGATACCAAAATCAAGCAGTCCAAAGACTACCACGAGGCCGTCAGACAGGTATAACCACAGACCGACCTACAGACCATCCAGCAGCCTTCCTGGTTCACTCTTGGGACTATTCTGACTAAGCCTGCTTCATTAGCACCGCCTCAGATATGTCCCCAAGGCTACCCAGGTACAGCCACAGGCTTTTCTGAGAGCAGTCCCGCTGGGCGCGCACCACACGTGCCACACCGGGCGTCCGATTGACGTCTCTATTATTCATAAAAGGTCCGTGGAGCATCTACACGTGCAGCCATCACAATGCTGCCCCGTCATACCCCAAGATTCTCCGTGGTACACTGACCACCAAATACTTACACAGTTAACTGCTTCGAAAACACTGCTCAACAGTGCATGCCAAAAACATCAAAACAATTCCACTTACCTGGTGCACACAGGCACGATCGCGTGTTCTCCACTGCCAACTCCTGAAAACCAACATGCCCATAGGACTCCGGTGAAGGGTCACTAGCAGCTGGGGATACTCTGATCGTGAGAGCGGAGTAAGTTCATACCAAAAATGGCTATATTTCAAAGGATCCTTCCGTCCACCCGCTCGACCAGAATTACCCCTTGTCCTTACCACCCGTTTGCGGGGAGGACGACCCAGTCACGGTGTCCCGGTGGAGTCGCCAAACTGATGTACCAATAAAATAAACTAAAGGACTATACCTACCAATAGTCCCAATACCATTACCCAATAATCAGTCAGTTGGCAGTGAAGAAGGTTCAATCGTTTATTAGACAAAATACTCTATAGAGTAGCCTCTCTGAACCTCACCCATCAGGTGTGCTGAGAAGACTGCTGGCTCGCATTCAAACATGAGGTTATATACTTTTCAGTTCAACACATACCATCACTGTAAAAGGAAAAATACCAGTTGGCCCTAGAGCTCCAGGGAAGGACCATATATGGCACACATCAGATTAGTACAAAGACTTGACTATCTATTGCTGAGGAGGTCAGGAAGGGTGACTCCCTTTCGTCCTGGTGCCTGGGAGTGTAAGCACGGCACCTCCAGAAATGCACTTATCGCCCCCAAAGCCATATGCGACCTTGAGTCTTAGAACAGTAGAGTAGAAACAGCCTATCTTCAGCTGCTACCAGTAACTCAAATGAACCGGGCCTGACAACTACACGTGATCACGGCCCCGTGCTCGAACATAAGATCAGAAGATGGCGTCTGTATGGTTCTCGGCCTACTCTTTTTGCAATAGTTATACAGGGAGGAATAAACTAATTTCCTCCATACAAAATCATACATATCAAACAGGGAGTGTACGTATAGATGCATCATGCTAACATAATATAGGTCCGATACCCCTTATATACGGGAAATCTACCTTTTTATCCCTCACAGTTTAAGACTGCTCTTCCAGTGTGCAGTGGTGGACTGGGAGGCTCTGTTTCCCTATGACACAAACAGCATGCCACAACCAGTGCTGCAATCCCTGGCTTGACTCTATAGGTTGCTTACTCCGGGTATCATATACAAAGGACTTACAGGTAAGTTAGCCAATGCCAATTGGGTATGGCCAATACAACATAAATGTTTTGGGATCAGGGAACTGACACGGAGGTCTGGATAGGAGGCCTCAGTGCACACTGAATTGAAAAATCTGCAGTATCAGTCCAAAAACTTTGGGGTGACTTACCTTTGAACTTCCAGGTGACCGGTTGAATCTGGGAGATTTTTTATAGCAGTACCCCTGCTCCCTGACAGGTGGAGTCGGTCGACTCTGCGTGACACCGTAGGCTTTGGGTTCACCGGGCTTCCAACCTAGCCAAACCATAGGTCCGCGCAAGTTTAGCAACCTCTGTGTGGCCGTAGGCGCGGTATGCCAGAAGTTGGGTCAGATCACAAACCCATCCTCCTCCGCCTCAAACCTTCCTAGTCCGGTCCTCCCAGTTCATGGGCGTTCAGTTGGTGGCAGGATACACCATCACCTTCACCACTGGCGGGAGAGCACCATGGATAGGTGATTTCCTCAATATTCTGAACGGCTACCCCCTTCCCTTCGAGCCTACCCCCTCCATCCATGCCTCCAACTTATGATCGGCTGACTGAGGATTATCTTGTCTTACTTTGCAAGGAACACAAAACTCTCTTGGCCAAAGGACCTTCAGAGGTAGTTCCCGGGCCAGAAATAGGCTGTGGTTTACATTCCCGCTATTATCATGTTCCAAAGAAGAGCAGAGACCTTTGTCCTATCCTCGACCTCAGAGTCCTCAACTACTTCCTCAGAAAAGAAAAGTTCAAGATGCTCAATTTTGGTCAGGTTCTGTCTGCCCTGGAACCGGGAGAGTGGATGGTAGCGTTGGACTTGCAGGATGCCAATTTACAGATACCCATCCTGCCTGCCCATCGACGCTACTTGCGGTTTACGGTGGGCCGTGAGTGCTTTCAGTTTACAGTGCTCGCCTTTGGCCTTACCAGTGCCCCTCAGGTGTTCACCAAGGTGATGGCGGTGGCCCCACCTCCAGACTATGGCAAACCTCCTTCATTCGCTGGGGTTCACTAGCAACATGCCGAAGTCACACCTGACTCCTCAGATGCTCCCTTTAATTGGAGCAGTTCTGGACATGGTGCAGTTTCGGGCCTTTCCTCCCAATGCGGCGAGTCCAGTATATTCAGGCTATGATACCGATGTTTCAGCCTCTATCCTGGATTTCGGTGAGAATTACTCTGAGGCTGCTGGACCTCATGCCTCCTGCATCCTGCTTGTGGACCATACCAGATGTCAAATGTGGACCCTGCAGTGGGACCTGAAGTTCCAATGGGCACAGCATTGGGGAAATCTTGCTGACCTAGTTCAGATATCGGAGGGCACCATGACCGACCTGCGGTGGTGGCTAACGAACCGCCATTGAATCAGAGGCAGAACCCACCCGGATCTCACAGTAGTGACAGATGTGTCACTTCTGGGATGGGTCGACCATCTGGGAGAGGTGGAGATCAGGGGACTCTGGTCTCCGGTGGAAGCTAAGCTCCATATCAACCTCTTGGAGCTTCAGGCGATCCGATTGGCACTGAAAGCCTTCTTACCATCCCTCAAGGGAAGGCTAGTTCAAGTGTTCACAGACAAGACTACAGCCATGTGTTACTGCAACAAACAGGGCGGGTGGTGTCTGAAGTTGATAGGAACAACAGGGCTTTTGCCCGGTGGTTCAACATTTGGCTGGTTGTCCGAACGCCAGAGCAGACAAAACTCAGCTGTCAGTGCCTTGCGTATCAAGAGTTGCATCTCCATCAAGTGGTGGCGGGACGCTCAGTCAACAGTGGAGTGAGCCTTGGTTAGATCTGTTCGCAGCTCTCTCTGCACCGCTTTTCGTCGCAAGTGGAACACATGCCTCCTGTATGCCATTCCGTCCATACCACCCCTTCCCAGAGTGTTCAAGAACATTGGGAGTGACCGAGCCCAAGTCATCCTTGTGGCTCCTATTGGACACTGAGTGTTTGGGATCCCAAGCTTTTGCAAATGAGCATCGATCCTCCTGTCAGGCTGCCCCTGCAGGAGCATCTTGTCTCGCAGCAGCAGGGGAGTGTCCTCCACCCGAATCTGTCCACTCTTCAACTCCTTGCGTGGATATTGAGTGGAAACAGTTGACAGTTTTTGACCTTCCTGCCAAAGTCTGTGAAGTTATTCTTGCAGCCAGGCATCCCTCCACAAAGTTGGTATGTGCCTGCCAATGGCAAAGATTTTGTAAATATTGTACAGAACTGTCTGTTGACCCTTTGTCCGCCTCCCTCTCACACCTTCTTTTTATTCTTTCTTTGGCCCAGCTGAATCTATGTCCTGGGCACTTTGAAGGGCTACCTATCGGCCCTGTCTGCTGTTATTAGATTGCCAAATCAACCATCTCTTTTTAATTCACCTCTTGTACAAAGATTTCTGAAGGAAGTTACTCATTTGTTTCCCCCTTCACCCTTTATTATGCCCCAGTGGGACCTTAACTTGGTCCTCACCTTCTTTGTGTGTGCACCATTTGAACCACTGCACCTATTGTCCCCTCTGGCTGCTCACTATTAAAAAAGCCTATCTGATAGAGACATCTAGCCGCAGATTCCTCAATTTCGAATATCCCCAGGCATCAGACTGGTCCAGAATTTTTTGCAGCAGCAGCACCTCTGTACGCCGATGGAACGGCACCACACGACCCCGCCCTGATGTCGTACACCTCAGTGACATAAGCGAGGTCATAGAAGTCCCTCCCGGCGCGCTGACGTCACTTTCCTTCTTTTCCGCGTGCAACGCGGATCCAGAGTGAGCGGTTCCTCTGGCCTGTTTTCAGGCCCTTTTGCGACGCTTCGTGTCTGGAACAGTGTGCGATGCTTTCGGGCTTTAAATCTTGTACTTCCTGTTCGCAGCAAATGTCCGTGATGGACCCACATCTTACCAGTATGTGGTGTCTGGGCGAGCACCACGACTCCATGGACTGCGATGCCTGCCAACACCCCAAGCCGAAGTCCTGGCGGAAGCACCGGATGAAGCTTCTTTCGGCACGGCTGTCCCGGTCTGAGTCGTCTCGTCCCCCGGCCTTTTCAGCGCAGTTCCGCCGTCGATTGCCCTCTGAGGCCCGGGGCTGTCGTCCACCTCTTCTTGGTAAGTCGCGGCTCATGTCTCGGAGGTCCTCGACCTCACTTTCATCTGTTGTCGGGGGTACTGGTAGGGAATATTCTGGATGTGTGACCCGGACCATTGTCCCCCATCTATCCCTCCTATCCGGGTGCGCAGGTGACTTGGGCCCAGATGGAGGCCTATGCCACGGCTCTGCAGGACTCCCTTGGGTCCTCTCCGGTCCCTGTGGCGTCCTCGGGGCCTCTGCTACCTGTGGGGTCCCCGACGGACTTGCCGGTGAGTTCACCCCCGGCTTCACATGAGCCCTTGCCCTCTAGGGACGTCGTAGATTTGGTATCGTCCGGGAACGGCCCGGATGGGTCCCACTCTACGATCCATATGGCGTCGTCAGGGTGCGGCCCTGCTGGGACCCCCTCTACGACCCATTGCACCCCTGCCATGCCGCATAGTCCCATGGGGCTGCCTGTGGCGTAGCAGGTGGTTGCTGGTGCTCAAAGCCTCGCTTTGTGCACGCCTCGGCCTTCTGGGAAGGCGGCCGCCTGTCAGTAGCCAGACTCGCCTCCCCGGCTCTGCCTCCGCTTCTTTCTTCGGAGTCGGAGCCTGTTGTGGTTGAGGCTGAGTCGGGCCCGGTGCGTGCCGGAGACTTGCCTCCCTGACTCCGGCGCAGTCTCCTTCAAAAGGAGAGCTTGTCACCTCCCCGGCTCTGTCTCCACTTCTTCCTTCGGAGTCGGAGCCAGTTGTGGTTGAGGCTGAGTCAGCGCCAATACGGCACCGGAGGCTTGCATCCCCGGCTCGGACACCTTCTCCTTCAGAAGGGGAGCTTGTCGTGGATTCAGGGCTGGACAGGGCCGACTCGACACCGGATGGAGTCGAGTCGGCTCTGGACGAAGCTCGATCGGTCGTTTTGGCGCTGCATCGACGCTGCGTTGTTGACTCTTCTCCGGAAGCGTCCGGAGAGAGTTTGGCTGTGGCCTCATGCCCTGCGACACCGGATGTATTCTTGCCTGTGCCTCCCTCAGAATATGTGGATCCGGCAGGATCCTCGCCTCCTCAAGAGCACCCGCACCTGGCAGGCACCTCGCCTCCTCAAGAGCCTCATCAGGACCCCCATTCGTCAATGGGGCTCCCCTCAGTTCGGCATTGGTCGCACCCTCACTGTCTTGGGAGGATTAGCTTACAACCCTCACCTACTGATGAGCTACTATCCTCTCCTCGGAGGGCTACCGAGGCTGGTGCGTCTTTTCTCAGAGTGGTCTCCTTGGCCACTCGGATTTTGAACATGCAACCCCCTTCGGCGCCCTTGTCTGTGGACCCTTTACTTGATGTCCTTCACCGTGGGTCAGGAAATGTGGAGCCGCTTCTGCCCTTTAAAGCTTCTCTTTATGATGCCCTTTTGGGAACCTGGGTTCGGCCAGCTTCCGGTGATCCGGTGGCTCGTTCGGTCTTGCACTGCCACCGTCCAGCTCCACATGATCCGGTCTGCTTATTTGTGCATCCAGACGTGCAGGGGTTTGTTTTGCAAACTGCCTTCCCTTCCTTGCCCCGGCTAATGCTTCCTCCCTCCCGGGAATCCAGATGGCGTGAGTCATGGGTTCGGAACATCTTTGCCTCCACTTGTGCTGCACTACGGTCACTAAATACAGTGTGTGTCCTGGCTCGGACTACCTCTGCCCTGTGGGACTCTGCAGAGTCTTTGCTCTCCATCAGTACTGAAGGCGCTTGTGTTGACCTCCTTCATCTTCTCCGGGATGGCTGTGACCTTGCTGAGTTTACATTCCGCTCCACGTTGGATACTGCTGATTCCTTAGGCCGGGCTATGGCTGGTTCAGTCGCCTTGAGCGCCATGCTTGTTTACGGGATAGCGTCTTCCCGGAGAATATCTGGGAGAGACTTGTTGATTTACCCTTTGATGGGGCTTTATTGTTAGATGCTCACGCCGACTCAGCTGTTCAGCGCCTCCTTGCGGGCCTCCTCCCCCCCCCCCGTTTGTTCTGGGGTGGTACATTTTCATTTACCATCCTTTTGATGTGTTGTGTGCTTTAGGCTGGTAGTTAGCCTCAGGTCTTCCTTTCGCATGGTCGGGGGTGATTACCCTGTCATTTAGCATTTGGATGCATTATGCATTTTAAACTGGCAGTTAACCTACTGTGGCAGTGTTCCACAGATTGTTCCTCTGACTGTGGCTTGTCCTAATAGGTGTTCCCCATTGTTGGGGTGTGCATACTCCGTGTAGGGTACTTGTTTGTTATTATATAGCTCTGTTTATGTCAACTGGGCCTAAGAGATTCCTTGGCCTCTATGCGTCCTCTGGTGCTCTTATCTGCCGTTATACGGTGCTCAATGTTATCTTCCGTTGTACGGCACTCAATATTGTGCCTTGGCGTCATCTTCTATACGTCATGGGTCATCTTACTTATTTGCTTCATTCTCCTTCTTGGGAGGTTTTTCGGGGTGTTCATCATGCTTTAAAGGCAGCTTCCGTCTGCCATTACTGCACCAGGTGTGTTCCTCTACAACCATGTTGCATAGTCGTGGCTGGTTTACACGTTTTTGGTATATATATGTATTTATGTATATATACAAGTTCCATGGATATTCTTCTTCCTAACTCTTCACCTCTCTTCGAGGCTGCAAGGTCTGGTCTGAAATCTCCATGTTTCAGGGAGCTTTTTAGTGCTGCATGCGGCATTGCCAATAAGGCCCTTTTTGTGTTCCACTTACTGGGGTGGTTCCCCGGTTTTACATTGCTCCCTTCTTCGTGTTCAGTTACTGAGTGATTCTCTCTTCTGGACACGGGTTACTTTCCTTCCAGTCGGAAGGTGTTGTCTGTAATTCTGCGATTCTCCCTCCTGTTCTACGCCTTAGTTCTTTGGTGCCTCTGCTGCAACTTCCTTCGGATGTGCCTCCTTTAAGTTCACCCTATATTATATCCGCTGGGCATGCGGGATGGCTTTTCTGATGTCAAAAGTCCTAGGTCTATACCCTGCATATCTGTATTTCGTGTGTTGGTTCTCACCTTGGTCTTCCAGCTGCCTGGTCGAGCAGCCTCATGCTTATTTTGGCTATGCCACCTTATGATCTCTGTGGCTGTTTTATGCTTATTTTAGCTACGCACCTTATGGTCTCTGTGGCTGTTTGCTCTGTGCATGTTTCTGTGGTGGCCTGCATCAGCGTGCTTAAGGTTGTTACTGTTCGCCCCTGTTCCCCCTTTTGGGACTGGGTGTGCACTTGGCGTGTTTCTTGTCTCTGCCTGCAATTCCAAAAAACATTGCTGATTTCTACTCTTGACCTTTTGGTTCTTGGCTGTAGCCTCTCCGGCCTTCCTTCCGTGGGCTAGCCTGGTAGGCTCTGGTTGCATCTCTTAATGGTTCTTCTCAACCTTTGGTTGGTGATCACATAGTGCGCCATTAAACTGAGAGTGGTCCTTCTTCCTTTCTCTTTCTTTTGTTCTGGTATACAGCTGGTGCCATTTCTACCTCTCATGCTTATACAGGTATGGTGTAGCGCCATCCTGGCATTTTTGGGATGTCTTGCATCCTGTTATCGTTTGCTCTTCCGAGCTATTTGGGTTGCTGTCTGGCTGGTCTGCCACAGCCTTCCCCATTGTCCGTCACTCTGTTGCCGACTCAAGTGCTTGGCGCTTTCTGTTCTGTCGCAGACCTGCCTCCCCTTTAGGGTATGGCTGTGGTATCTATTCTAAGTCTAGATGTCTCTATCAGATGTACAAGTTACTTACCTTTGGTAACAATGTATCTGGTAGAGACGTTGTCTAGCTGCAGATTCCTTAATGCCCACCCAGCCTCCCCGTTATGCGAGGACCTTGCCAAGTGGGGTTCTCCGCTGGCCTTTTTCAGTTGCCATTGGTTTTTCTCTCATGGGTGCTCACATTGTTGCGTCCCTTTGAGAATTGCCATAAACACCTGACTCCCTGTTCCGAGAAAAGGTGGTGTATGTGGCGAGGGGTAAGCCTGGGGCATGGGTGAAGGTATGGGGCCCCTGGAACGCCTACCGCGGGGGTATCTGCGCGCCACCACTGCTGCCTGCGGCCTCACCAGCCCCGTCCCCTTAGTTGACTCCTTTCCCTAGCCCCGAGCACGGAGTTCCCCCAGTCCTCGATTTGTTCCCCTTCCCCTCTTTAGACTCCTGTGGATGGCTGGGGTCCCCCATTCAGGAGCACGTGCTGTTACTTTCAATTGCGGGTTGCCTTGCGGGTGTGGTTTTCGTGTTGTTCGTATAAAATGAAACCGTATTGTGGGGTCAGAGTGATGTGGCCCACGACGTTGATACCTCCTGATTTTGCTTTTCTGCAACGCCAAGTGTTTTTGAACGTATGTCATATGCTCCTGTCATTCTAGCGGCCGGCCGGAAGGTTGTAGGCCCATACTTGTATATTCTTGAGATTGCAATAAACGGTTTAAAAAAAAAAAAAAAAAAAAAACCTGACTCCCTCTCAGGGGTTTCTTACCTGTAAAATGATGCCTTTTGATTAACCTTCACCAGGGGATTCATCTTCATTTTCTTTTCTTCTCCTGCTGCCTTCCCTCCCTCCCGCCTTCTCTATTGGCTCAGGGTTCTGGTCTCCTCTACTGTCGTCTTCTTTGGGGATCTGTCGACCTATGTTTCAGTCCTTCATTACTATAGAGGCAGTGCCAGACTTTTCATACTTTCCTGTGGTGGACTGTTCTCTCTGACACAGTTCTACATGGTAATGACAGTCTATTTCTGTCTGTTGTTCTACATGGTAATGACAGTCTATTTCTGCCTGTTAAGATATTCTTCCCTTGTTGTACTTGGGAAGGGTCTTCGCTTAGCTTGCGGGGTTTTTTCTCACAGCTTTTTCACTTATATGTAGGCAGTGTCTAATTCTGTCTTTTACGATGGTGTCTTGCACACATCCTCCTTCTTTATTCACAGATTTTTCATCCCTCGCACACTGTTCCCATACTTTCACAGTTTGTTGTTGGCGGCTCCGCGTTGTACCGTGGAAAAGCTTCTCCAAAGAAAACTGACGTCAGTGCGCCGGGAGGGACTTATATGACCTCACTGACGTCACGTACGTGGACGACGTCAGGGCGGGGTCGTGTGGCGCTGTCCCCCGGCGTGCAGAGGTGCTGCTGCAAAAATAATTCTGGATCCAGTCTGATGCCTGGGGATATTCTAAGTTGAGGAATCTGCAGCTAGTCAACTTCTCTACCAGATACATCATTACCGAAGGTAAGTAACATGTGCTTTTAGGGGCAATGACCTCTGCCAGGAGTGTGCGGAAACTACAGACTCTGTCATCTCAGCCTCTTTACCCGACCGTCTTTCCGGACAAAGTATTGCTCCGCACTAGGGCTTCTTTTTTGCCTAAGGTAGTAACACCTTTCCATCTGGGACAATCTATTACTCTGTCCACCTTCTATGCACCTCTGCTTTCTTCCAAGGTAGAGAAACTTCTCCACCGTCTGTACCCAAAAAGAGCGTTATCGTTCTACCTTGATTGCACTAAAGAGTTCCGGGTGGACGATCAACTCTTCATAAGGTACATTGGAGTGAAGAAGGGTCATCCTCTGCATAAAAATGTTTCGCTTTTGCATAGGAACAGCCTCCTCAAGAACTTGGGGCCCAATCTACCAGGGCGTAGGTGGCCACCACGGCTCTCCATCGTGGTGTCCTGGTTCATGACATCTGATGTGGGTATCTCTGCAGACGTTCGCTAAACATTACTGCCTGGACAACCAGGTCCGCAGGGAGGGCCTTTTTTGGCTGTTCAGTCCTGCAGGATGATCTGATTTAAAGCTATTCTGCAGTCCCTCCTCCAAGGATGGTATTGTTTGGGTATCTGTTCAAAGGTAAGGAATCCGTGGCTAGATGTCTCTATCAGATGGACAAGTTACTTACCTTTGGTAATGCCTTATCATTTAGGCACAGATTCCTTACCGCCCCACCCATCCTCCCCGTACTGTGGATTATATCTGAAAGAGACACGTTAGTGATAGATTCCTTACCTTAAAATATCCCCAGGTGTCAGACTGGATCCAGAAAGTTTTCGTCAGCAGTACCCCTGCGCGTCGGAAGGTGGCGTCGTGCGGCGCCGCGTCCGTCGCTGGCGTCGTAAGCGTCGAGATGACGTCACGGAGACTTCTTAGGTGCCACCCATGCTCGCTGACGTCAGTTCTTTCTTTTTCCTCGCCAGCAAGCGCAGATCCGGTTAGAGCACGTACCCTAGTCACTTTTTGACTAAACTTTTGAGACTTTTTGTCTTCCATTTTTGAGTCTTTGACTCCTGGTGCAACGTAGGGATGCCTGGATTTAAATCCTAGGTGGCCTGTCGCCGTATGATGTCGGTGGCCGACCCCATGGCGTCTGTCTCTACTGTCTGGAGCGCGACCATGACTCCCGGTCATGTTCCGACTGTCTGGCCATGGCTCAGAAGGCCTTGCGGGAGCAATCCCGTAAGCTACTGGATGCCCGGCAATCGTCTCCGTGCTGTTCGAGGTCCAAGGGTTGCTCGCGGAGCCATTGTCATCGCTCCCTGGGGTCGAAGTCGTCCCACTCTGATTCGGGTAAGAAATGTCATAAGAAGTCGTCGAAGAAGCGTTTCCGCTCTCCGACGTCTCCTCGTCGGTCTCCAGATGATGGGGCCGGGGGTACCACCCCGCAGCTCTTTTGGAGGCTGTGAGTCCCGCGGCCTACTGACCTTATCTGGGTCAGTCGGCGACTCCTGCCCAGGTGCAAGATTGCAGCCATAGACCGTATCTTCGGGCCCCGTTGTCCCAGTTGAGGGCCCTCCCTTGCCGCCGGCTCTGCTGCCTCTGGCTCCGGTGCCGCAGGGACCTCCGCCAGCAGCTCCGGCGCCACCCACGGCTCCGATCCCGGCGCCGCAGTGGGTTCCATTCGTTCCACCACCGCCCTTGCCCGGGTTCCCGGACAATTTTGCTCCTGGTTGGGACCCTACTTGGGACACGGAGCCGGACCTGCGCCGTTCTCGGCACCGTTCGACCATTTGTATTCCCCTGTCCCCCACCACCACCGAATCCTGGTCCATGAGCAGTGGAGGAGGGGGATGAGGACCCTCTCGCACAGCAGTGCGGGTCAGAACAGGAATGGACAGAAGAGCTAGAAGATGCTGGTGTTCTTGACCTCTCCTCTGACCCTGGTTTTCTTTCTCCTCCGGCTGTGGCTATGGAGGAGGGCGCCACATACGCTATGGTACTCCTTAGAGCAGCAGAGGCCCTTGACCTGCCTACAGTGACCCTCATGACTAATCTCCTAACTGAAGTACTTCAGCCGGTGACAAGCTCTTCGGAGTCCCTGCTTCCGTTCAATGAGACAATAACTGACATCTTGATGGGCACCCAGTCTAGACCAGTCACGGGGGTTCCCGTGGATAAGAATGTGGCCCAGTGCCATCGATCGGCCCCGGGTGACCCTGCTTCTCTGTCCACCCACCCAACCCCGGAGAGCCTGGTCATCCAGGCCTCCACTTCCCAAAACGCATTCCCTACCGCTCCACCGGAAAAGGAATCCAAGAAGCTGGAACAGTTTGGCAAGAAACTGTTTTCATCTGCCAGCTTAGGGCTGCGGTCGAAGAATACCGCAAGCCTCTTGGGCTGCTATTCCCATGCTGTGTGGGACATTGTTGCGCAGGTGTTGCCTCAGTGTCCGGAGGATGTTCGGACAGTGTTTCCCCAAATGGTTGCTGAGGGGAAAAATGCAGCAAAGTTTGCCATCAGGTGTGGACTGGACTCCGCGGACTCACTGGGTAGCGCGATTTCCACAACAGTGGCCCTCCGTCGTCACGCCTGGTTGCGGTCCACTGGTTTTTCAGGGGATGTACAAAGTTCTCTTATGGACATGCCCTTTGATGGTACTCGCCTGTTTGGCGATAAGGCAGATAGTGCGTTGGAGCGTTTTAAGGACTCCAGGGCTACGGCCAAGTCCTTGGGTCTCTCCACCACCCGCCTGGCCACGTCTGCTTTTCGTTCCTTTAGTGGCCAAGGAAAAGGCGCCCAACATGTTCGTTCAGCCAGAAGCCTGCGCAGAACCAACCTCAGCGCGGCCGCAGACATGGTGCCTGCCGTGGCGGCACAAGGGGCCAGCGTGCGGGCCAGCCCACCGCCTCTCCCACAGCATCCGCCTCAAAGCAGTCCTAGTCCGAGCTTTGGGGCACACCCCACGCCGGTGGGCGGCAGGATTCGCCATCACCTTCCCCACTGGCGTTCCGTTACCTCGAACAGGTGGGTGCTGCAAATCGTCCGAAGGGGCTACTCTCTCCCCTTCGAGACTGCCACCTCAGTTCCACCCCATGTCGGGGAACCATTTTGTGCTTCTCCAGCAGGAAGTCACGGCCCTCTTGACCAAGATGGCCATCGAGCGCGTTCCTGGGCCAGAAGTAGGACGTGGCTGTTATTCCCACTAGTTTCTGGTCACCAAGAAAGAAAAAGGGGGCCTGCGTCCCATCTGGGACCTCAGGAAAGTCGACCGCTTCCTCCGGAAGGAGAAGATCAAGATGTTGACTCTAGCTCAGGTCTTGGCTGCCCTCGACCCTGGAGACTGGATGGTAGCGTTGGACTTGCAGGACGCTTATTTTCACATCCCCGTCCTGCCGGCCACCGGCGTTGTCTGCGGTTCACTGTGGGTCAAGAGCACTTTCAGTTTGCCGTGCTCTCCTTCGGGCTTACCAGTGCCCCTCGGGTGTTCACGAAGGTGATGGCGGTGGTCGGAGCTCATCTGCGTAGATCAGGGGTTTCAGTCTTCCCCTATCTCGACGACTGGTTTTTGAAGCGGGCTCGTCCCAAGCAGTTGTATCCCACCTCCAGACTACAGCCGACCTGCATTTGCTGGGGTTCTTCATCAACATGCCGAAGTCGCACCTGAGTCCCTCTCAGAAGCTCTCCTTCATCGGAGCGGTCCTGGATTCGACGCAGTTTCGGGTTTATCCTCCCGAGCAGCAAGTCCGGGATATTCAGGCTATGATTCCAATCTTTCAGCCTCTATCGCGGGTTTCAGTCAGGATGACCCTCCGGCTCCTGGGCCTCATGGCCTCCTGCATCCTACTAGTGCAACATGCCAGATGGCATATGCAGGCTCTGCAGTGGGACCTGAAGTTCCAGTGGGCGCAGCATCAGGGCAACCTGTCCGATCACGTCCAGATCTCGGAGGGCACTGCACACGACTTGCAGTGGTGGCTCACGAATCGCGATTGGGTCCAGGACAGATCTCTCTTCCCTTCTCCAACCGGAGTACACAGTGGTGACAGATGCGTCCCTCCTGGGATGGGGCGGCCACATGGGAGAGGCGGAGATCAGGGGCCTCTGGTCTCCGGCGGAGCCCCCGCTCCATATCAACCTTTTGGATCTTCGGGTGATCCGACTTGCACTGAAAGCATTCCTTCCCTCTGTCCGGGGAAGGATAGTGCAGGTGTTCACGGACAACACCACCGCCTTGTGGTATTTCTAGAAAAATAGCAGGGCAGGGTGGGGTCGTGGACCCTATGTCAGGAGGCCCTCCGCCTCTGGACATGGCTGGAACATCAAGGCATTACCTTGGTGGTTCAACACCTGGCAGGTTCTCTGAACGCCAGAGCAGACAAACTCAGCCGCCGGTGCATGATGGATCATGAATGGCGTCCTCACTCGGAGGCGGCGCAAGGTCTCTTTCTGCAGTGGGGAGGGCCTTGATTAGATCTATTCACCACCGAAGAGAACGCGCAATGTCATCAATTCTGCACGTTGGAATTTCCAAGGCTGTGGTCTGTTGTACGCCTTTCCGCCTATACCATTTCTGCCCAGAGTGCTGAAGAAGATTCGGCGCGACCGGGCCCATGTCATCCTTGTGGCTCCGGATTGAGTAGGAAGATACTGGTATCCTGAGCTACTCAGCATGGCGATCGCTCCCCCGATCCGACTGCCTCTTCGGGAGGATATTCTGTCGCAGCAACAGGGGAAGGTCCTCCACCCGAACCTGCCCAGCCTCCACCTCCATGCGTGGAGATTGAGTGGCGACAGTTGACAACTTTCAACCTTCCTTCCGAAGTCTGTGACATTATTCTGGCAGCCAGGCGTCCCTCCAATAAGACGGTATACGCTTGTAGGTGGAACAAGTTTGTGGCATGGTGCACAGCAAAGGCTGTGGATCCCCTTGCTGCCCTCTTTCCGAGGTCCTTCTGTTCCTTCTCTCTTTGGCCCAGCAGGGCTCTGCTCTGGGCACTATCAATGGTTCTCTCTCAGCCATTTCCACCTTTCTACGGCTTCCAGATCAGCCTTCTCTTTTTAAGTCCCCAATTGTTAATCACTTCCTGAAAGGCATTACACACACGTTTCACCCCGTGCCCTTCATAATGCCTCAATGGGACGTAAATCTTGTCTTGACTTATCTGATGTGTGCTCCCTTTGAGCCACTTCATAACTGTCCTTTATGTCTTCTCACTCTAAAGACGCTTTCCTGGTGGCTATCACCTCTGCCAGAAGAGTGAGTGAGCTCTAGGCTCTTTCTTCTAGACCTCCTTTTCTCTCTGTTCATCCGGTCAAAGCGGTTTTAAGGACTCGTCCTTCTTTCTTGCCAAAGGTTGTCACGCCTTTCCACATCGGGCAGACCATCACTTTACCCCCCTTCTTTCCGCCTCCGCATCCTTCAAAAGAAGAAGAGAGGCTCCATCGTCTGTACCCAAACCGGGCGCTCTCGTTCTATCTGAAGCGCACACAACAGTTCCGGGCGGATGACCAACTTTTTGTTGGCTACGTAGACGCCAAAAAATGTCAGGCGGTGCACAAACAGACCATCTCTCGGTGGGTCGTTCTCTGCATCAAAGCCTGTTACTCGTTGGCTAAGAAGGAGCGTCCTGTGGGGCTGTGTGCCCATTCTACCAGTGCAACGGCAGCCACTACTGCTTTGGGACGCGGCGTTCCCTTGCAGGACATCTGTCAGGCAGCTACGTGGGCCTCATTGCACACTTTTACCAAGCACTACTGCCTAGACAGCCAAGTCCGGAGAGACGGCTTCTTTGACCGTTCGGTTCTCCGGGACTTTCTGGTTTGATTTTGGTTCACAGACCCACCTCCGGGGCAGGTATTGCTGGGGTAATTATTCTAAGGTAAGGAATCTATCACTAATGTGTCTCTTTCAGATGCACAAGTTAGTACTTGTGTAACAATATATCTGTAAAAGATTCCTTACTGCCCCACCCATCTTCCTCGTTCTGCGAACTGATTTCTAGGGTTAAGGTCATCCTTTTCAGGGCCGTAGTTTCATGGCACCAATGGTCAGTTTCTTGCATGGCTCTGCGTTCCTGGCACGGAAAGTCGTGTACAGAACTGACGTCAGCACGCACGGGTGGCGCCTAAGTAGTCACCATGACTTCATTTCGGCGCTTACGACGCCAGCGACGGACGCGGAGCCGCACGACGCCACCTTCCGACGCGCAGGGGTACTACTGACGGAAACTTTCCGTATCCAATCTGACGCCTGGGGATATTCTAAGGTAAGGAATCTTTCACTAACTAATGTCTCTTACAGATATATCGTTACACAAGTAGTAACTTGTGCTTTCAGTGTCTGGGCTGTTTCCCCTCAAGGGCCCTTGTTATTTTTTGACACACCATGGTCAGCCGCTTCCTGGCTTTGTGCTTCTGGTGTGAAAAGTACTGACGCCAGCGCGCCAGGATGGCGCCTATATTGACTACGCAGACATCATGACGACAATGAACCCGACGCCTACAGCACGTGGCGTCAACCAATGCCACCTATCGGTGCGCAGGAGTACTGCTATCAAAAATCTTCTGGATCCAGCCTGACGCCTGGATGTTCAAAGGTAAGGAACATGCGGCTAGATCTTGTCTCTACCAGGTAAGGCGTTGTCCTTCCTTACAGTCACCCTTTTATTCCCTACTTCTGGAAATTCCCATTCATCTTATAAAAAACTGCTACTCTGTTCAAACCTTAAGTCAACATCTATACAGGCTGAAGCATCCCAACCTAAACTCACTCAATGTTCGATTTGACAGATAAAGTCTTTAGAATATAGATATATGTGCAGGTACCACAAAAATATATCAAAGTCTTAAAAGAAACCAAAAAGCACACTATGCATGTGTGAGAAAATCCATTGTTATGCATTTTATGCCCCATTTTTACTGGTTTGTATTACGGAGTTGTGTTTTTTTTTATTAACTCTGCACCTGGTGTACTACTGCTCAGTCCCCAGTGTATTTGATCTGACCCATAAAACATGGTAAAATTGGCTAATCCGCAATCAGTATTTTTAACTTTTATGTAAGGCCACCTTATATGGTGCAGAGAAATACACCAATGATGAAGAAATAGCCTTGTAACCTACACAGTAGATTGCCTTGGTGTCGGCATTTTCCTACAGTAACTAGCCCTTAAAAGCTACTTTCCCTCTAAAGGGATGTTGTTGTTCCTGTGAGAAAATCAAAACTCCTGATTAAAGTACTGTTTCTGCTAGCTGAGTTTTGGGGTAATCTAAGGGAATGATACAACTACTACTATACTTTTTAATATTTATTAAAACTCCTATTCGCTTGCGAGGTTGGATGTTTGATAGATATTTAGGGAAAGTAACTTTTAAACAGTTAGACTTTTGTTGGAACCTCCAGAAGGCCAATTAGTTTACGCCTACTAACAGAAGGCCCCTGTCAGTGCTTCCCCTTAATGAGGTGTGAAAACCTGCTCCCAGAGCAATAACAATGCTTTAGGCCATTTGACAGGAAAGCCTGGGTTTGAGGTATGCATCTCCCTCAGCTCTAGAAGGCAGCTGAAGAGGGCTCAGTAGCTTCATTAACTTGAAAGGGTCAAGGATAAGGCCTTCCCAGTGTAAGAAAGTGGCTCTGTATATACTGTTCCCAAATATGTACAGGGTGTACAGAGTCCACATTCCCCAGAGGTTTGGCAGAGGCTAAAGTTAGATATAACCTTACTCTCTGAAGTGGTAGCTTGGTCGAGCAGTAAGGCAGTATCAGAGGACAGTGTAAAGCATTTGTTGTACACACTCAGTCAGCAAATGGTCTCACACACTCAAGACCTGAACTCTAGGCCAATGGTTTGTGTATATAAATATTTGCTTGTTTTATTTTAGAACCAACAAGAGGTATCAAAATATACTTTCTCAGAATGAGATGCTTTAGATAAATACTTTCAAAAGGCAATAGACTTTTGAATGCAATAGTTACAGTTGTTGCAATAGGCAACACAATTTCAAACACAATATAACATTGAGCTCAATGGGAATTTCTAGTTAAATGCAATTGATTACTTCTCCCCCACAGGACTGGATCCTAGATTCAGTCCTGGGACATCTCCTATAAACAGTTGAGTAAAAACGTTTTGGTTACAGTTGTGATTTTTAAGGAATATTATTGTATTTTAAAAGTTGACACTTCGGAACTTCGAATCACCAATGTTATCCTATGGGAGTAAATTCACTTAGCAGGTAAGTGGGGTTATTGTTACATTTTCTATCTCAGTGTTGGATCCTGGATCCAGCACTGGGGCATCACCTGTAAACAGTTGAAAGAATGTGTTTTTGTTATACAGGCGATTTTTACCGAATATTTGTAAGTTTACAAAATCGACACAGAAGAATTTCTGGCAAAAACCGGGCAATGTTATTCTATGGAGGAAAATCAAGTTAAAGGTAAGTACGGTTGTAATTACTGATCAGGGTCAGTGCTGGGCACCAATATCCAACACTGAGATCTCTCCTGATAACAGGTGAATAAATTCATTTCGTAATTCGGCTTATTTTAGATGAATTTTTTAAAGTTTCAAAACTCGACACTTTCAAGTGAAACCAGTCAATGTTACCCTATGGAAGAAAAGTGAGTTATCGGCTTTTGGGAAAGGACTCGACTGGCAGAGTTAAGGTTCTGGGCATAGACTCAGGGGTCTCCCAGGGTCAGGTAAGTACAGTTGTTACACCCTCAGCGGCACAGGGGCAGCCGGGTGCAGAGTGAGTTAGCCCAATGTTATCCTATGGGAGGCAGGGGGCCTTTGGTTGGTGGCTGCTGGCTTGCAGGCCACGTGACTGTGGGAGCTGGGCTCCTGTTCACTTGCTCAGGGCAAATGGGGAAGTCGATTAGAGTAGAAGTTGCACTGCCAGGGGCACTCGGGCGGCTGGGTGAAGGGCCGTCGGGCGCTCAATGGATTTCAATGGAGAAGCTCAAGAACGAACTAAGGCTGCAAGCTCGGGGACGAAGATTCTTCAGGTGCGACCACCACTTAGAGAGGTAAGTTGGGTAGTTGGAGGATAGGTAGGCACTCAGGAGTTGGGCACAGGGGGCCGCAGGGCGCTGGGTGCAGGGGTGCCTTTTGGCGTCGGGAAATCTTACCCTCTGCTGGTCGCGGTTGGGGGGGTCCCTGGTTCTGAGGCTGCAGGCGTCGTCAGGAGCATCGAGGTGGGCCCTTGGGTGCTGGATTCGGGGTCACAGTCGCTGGGGGGACGTCCTCATGGTCTTTGTTCACTCCAACACAGGCCAGGCTTGGCGGGTGCAGAGTGTGCAGGATTCGTGGTTCCTGGCTGATGCCGGGGGTCAGTTACTGACCACTGAAGATGCCAGGGTTTAGCAGGAGCAGGTTCGAGGGTCGACAGGCGGGTAGGGCTGGGGCCAAATCAGTTGGTGTCTTCCTCTTGTTAGCGGCTGCATGGCAGGTCTTCTTGTTTCTTGTTCTTCTTTCTTGTTTCGGAATCTGGATCTGAGGAGGGAAGGTTCAAGGTGCCCCTAAATACTAACTTTAGGGGCGTTACAGGTACGTAAAGGGCAGGGACCAATGGGTCCCCTCGCTGGGGTGGGTACACCCCCTATCCTGCCACTCTCCTGTGTGGGGAGGGCAGTAGCCTAGTCCTGATTGGGCAGAGCTTCCCATCTTCAAGATGGCGAGAGCCCGGAGATGTGCTTCACCTCGCCTCCCCCACCTGAGGGGTGGGGTTGGCAGAGGGTCGCACACCCCCTTTCCTTCCTTGGGGTGTCCAGCCAGTCTTCCCGCCAGAGTGGGGGTCAGAACCGGTAGGGGCCAGTTGCTGAGTACAGCAAGTGGCCTGGAGAAGCTCACAAAGGTGGCATGTCTTTGAAGCTTCCCATGCCCATCCTGGGGGAGGTGACCTAGCACCTCGCCTAGTATGTGCATTGTTGCAGGCCCAGGAGAGCGGTTGGCTCTCTACCCAGGGGTCCAGCAACATGTCTGCTGTGTGGCAGCCTAGGCAGCCCCTCAGACAAGACGTGGATTGTAGGTTAGGTTCAGGGGGCATCTCTAAGATGCCCTCTGTCGTGCATTGTACATTAAATCCCACACTGGCATCAGTGCGGGTTTAATGTGGTGAGAAGTTTGATTCCAAACTTCTCAGTCTTCAGTGTAGCCATCGTGGTGCTGTGGAGTTTGTGTTGACGAGCTCCCAGCACCATATACTCTTAAATGGCAGCACTGCACTTACAGTGCCCAGGAATGGACCTGGGTACTGTAGGGGCACAGGGCGCATGCACCTGTACCCACACCACTGGCATAGGGCACCCAGCTAGAGTGGTGACCTATGCATGCCAGGGCAGTGTGTGTTGTGGGCATGGCACACAGGGATGTGTGCCATGTCGACTGTTTTGTTCTGCACCCAGACACTCAGCCAGCAAGGGCAGTGTGTGTGTGTGTCAGGGTACAGGGCCTCTAAGGGTGGCACAATAAGTGCTGCAGCCCTTAGGGGCCTTCTCTGGGTACCTAGTGTACCATTTATCAGGGGCTGACATGTGGCCAGAGATGCCAATTGGGTTTAGGCTTCAACACAGTTTTAGGGAAGGAACACAGGCCCTGGGCACCTGATTGGCAGGAGCCCAGGGCACACCAAGGAAAAGTGCATCAGTTATCAGGCAAAAAGTGGGGGGGTTACTGCAACAAAAACCCACTTCCTTACACCCAGTCATAGTTAATTTTTAAAGCAGACTTGAGGATGAGATGCTTTTGTTCCCTTGGCCAGCTAAAGCCAGCTGTCAGCATTCCAGTTGAAGAGGGAGCTAGTCTGAGAACCAGTTTGGTGAGATTAAGGAAAGGACTGCACATTTCGCTAAACACTCAATTTTCTGGGACTCCTTGAAGAAATCTTGACCGGGAGAAGGCAGGAAAAATACCCTACCAGTGAGAGGATTCTATCAGGTATGAAATTTTAATTTTCCCACTAAGAGCTTCCCCCACCCCCCCAAAAAAAGCAACAGCTACTTTGGGACCTCATCCAAAAGCTATCCAACTTCGAAAGGACTTCACCAGATACAGCATGTAGTCTTGCTCTGCTGTAGGGTTTCGACTTCCATTTCAGAGACCACATCAGAAGATAAAATCTTTGACCAGACCAACCCACTTATGGTAACTGACTTCTGCTCCATCGCGGTCAGTCTAAAAACGCACCTAGGTCCTAGTCACCAGCGAACAGTGACTTGTGATTGTTTCTTTGCTTTTTTCTTGCCATTTCTTTTCCTACAAGTCCATATCTCTGATTACTGTAATTGGATTTAAATTATTTTGGTGTCATTTTCCTATTCAAATGCTCTTTTTTTAGAAAAGAGTTGAGAGATTTGGTTTGTATTGTGTTGTGTTTTAATTTTCTAATTGTTTTGGTGCTTCTAAATACTCAACACACTTTAAGTTAAGCCTGCCAGCTCTGTTTCAAAGACACCAGGGGTTGAGCCCCGGTTTATTTTTTGCACTTGTGTGTTAACATTGGCAAGTTTTAGACTTTTTACTTGGGGAAGGACTCACTTCCTCTGCAAGTAATTAACCATTTTCATTCAGTGGGTATGCGTAGCGGCTATATGGAAAATATTTGTAGTATACTGTTCAGATCTTCTAATCAGCATTAGATCAACACATTGTATGATGCGTACAACATTTATTAAGGTTTGGCCTACACTATTCTTTCATTACAATTCATTAAGCAGCAATCACTGGATGTAGGAGGCTCGCTTAGTATATGGTGCACACTAATTTAAGCGAAACACATTGCATTAATCCAGGCAACCCTTATGGTGAATTTAGTAGTCTTAGACAACCATAGAAAGCTCTCTAAGTGGTAGCTTTGGAAAGCAGCCTCCAGGCATATCTTGAAGGTGTGTCAAGCACCTTGTTTTACCAGATTTAATCATGTAGTGTAGATTAAACGAAGAAGAACCACACAGTGTATATATAAAACGAGTTCTATTTATCACTCAACACTCACTAACACATTGGTACATCTCCTACTTGAAGATATCAACACAAATACACAACAGTACTTCAATTGCAGATAGGTGATCTCTAGGGGGCAACAAAACCATATACTGAAAAAAGTGGAATGCAAATTGCGACCAAAGTAAGGACTTGTTCCAGGAGACTCAGTAGAGCTGTGGACACAAAGAACACCTAAGGTAGTACCCAGGAACCCCAAGGAAGCTGTGTGCAGAATGGAAACACAGCTGTGTACTATAGAAGTCTGCTGGAAAATCGCGTTTGCAGTTTTGAAGAAGGACCCTTACCAGTGGACCCTTAAGAAACCCTGTGGAAAACAGAAGGTTGGAGAGTCACCCCACCCATGGATACCCCAGGGACCAGAATACCTACCCCAGGAAAGCCAGGTGCATAGGTGTGAATTGACGTTGGAAACCACCTTAGACCACTGTGAAGGACTTCAGTAAAGATGCCGCTGGCGAAGATTGTGCAAGAGTCATGTGAAATCTAACGGTGGATTCTTGAAGAGAGGAACCTGCAAGTAGAGGGGACAGAGTCTATGCCACTCGGAGGTGACCATGAAGCACAGATGAGCAATGCCCACCAATGTCAGAAGTTGCAGCAGTGATGACGGTGACCTTGTCGCTGCAGCTCTGAGGACCAGGCGATGCTGAGGAAGACAAGGAGCCATGCGCAAGCTGTCACACGTCGTAAATAGAGAACCAGGGGGTTGATGTCGGGAGGGAGCACCAACAAGCCTTGGCAGGTGCAACAGATGTGGAAAGCGAGGAAGGAGCAATGTTGGGAACAGCAAGGTCCAAAGGCCTCGCCAAGTGCAGGAGAGTTGGAACAGGCCCGAGAAAGCAGGAGAGCTCACTGAAGCAAGAGAAAACCTTTGAGAGGACCCACAGGCCAAAAGCACAGGAGTTGGAAGAGGACTTCGAGCAGCTTACCAAGCATGAAGGCTCACGGTGCAGAGGTTGCGGGGAGGAAGATGTTCTTGGCAGGAAGAGATGCTGGAGGCTGGAGCTTCTTGTAGCCCAAAGATCTCTTGAGTACAGAGCCAACAGGCCTTGGCAACGGCAAGGCATTGCGGTGCACAAGGGTTCGGTCCCAGCGGTTCCGACTATGGATACTGGTCTCAAAATTGCAGAGAGGACAGGTCGGGTCTTGCGGGAGTTGCAGAACCACCACCTGTGCTGCTGAGCCTTTAGAAGACGGGAACATCGAAACAGCAGACCGATCAGCTTCGTTGTGGTGCCTGCAGATGCCGGGGAGCGACTCCTTCACTCCAAGGGAGATTACTTCGGGTGTCCTTAATGCTCACAGGTCTGTTGAAGATCCTGAATGAAGCACAGAGACAGATGACGAAGAAGACTTGCAGAACAGTGAACCCAAGAGCAGCAGGAGTCGTGCGTGATGAAGTTTTGGTTCCAGGCGAAGTCCAAGTGTCCAGATGGTCGAAGAGTGACGTGATTTCAGACTTGAGTCTTGTCCCACGAAGAATCGAAGGACCCACCGACCCACAGGTAAGCCCTTAAATACCCTAGGAAAGGGGTTAGAACACTCGGGGGTCCCTCCCAGAGGAGGGGCTTGACAGAGGAGAGGATACTCCCATGACTTTTGTCCAGTTTTGCGCCTGACCGGAAGCCAAGGGCTCCCTGAACTAGCTCAAACTGAAGTATGCAAGGAGGGCACCTAATGTGTCCTTTAAAGCAGTCTGGTTGTGCTGGCAAGCTCCCCCACCCCAGCCTAATAAAACGAAGTCCTGTCTGGGAGGTGATCACACCTCCCTGTGACAGGAAACCAATTGTTCTACCTTCCCATGCTCGAGCTCAGCAGCAGGCGGGCTGAATTGTGCCTGGGTTCGGCAGCAGCACTAGCTTGCTGGCAGACCCTGGAAGGTTACCAGGAGTAGGTTCGGCACAGCCACTACATAGTTACCCATCGCTTAGTGACGGATAGCCACTATATGTATCAAAATGGCTAATCGCACTTAGAAAGCCTGGATGCTCGACTCCAGGGTATGTAGGGGTGTCCCTCTCATGCAAGGGCACCCACAAACTTATAACCCAGCACCCTGCCTTCAGTATTGAGAGGCCTGCTTTAGGGGTGGCTTATAGTTATTAAGGGTAGTGATCTCAGATATAAGAAACGTATATCTGTCGTAAGTGGTGCTAGCACCAGCTTACACAGGCTGCAATAGCAGGCCCATAGTCACAGTTTGAGTGGTCTCTCATGGGTGGCACAATGCATTCTGCAGCCCATGGGAGACCCTGATGTACCTCTGCCCGGAGTACCTTAGTACCATATACTAGGGTCTTATAGGGGTACACCAGTAGCCAATTGTGGAGGTACAATAGGTACTTACCAATTCAAATCTAGAAAGGTAGCACTGTGACTGGGGTCTTGATTAGCAGGATCCTAATCAGACTAGTCAAAAACACACTGAACCCAGGCAAAAAGTGGCATGCTAGAATGTGCGCTCCCTGTAAGCCGCTTCACAACTATCCTTTAAGACTTTTAACTCATAAGACTACATTCCTGGGGGCCCTAACATCTGCCAGAAGAGTGAGTGAGCTCCAGGCTCTTTCATCCAAGCCTCCTTTTCTGTCTGTACATCCGGACAAGGTTGTCCTCAGGACTCGTCCATCCTTCCTTCCCAAGGTTGTCACCTCCTTTGACATTAGGCAAACCATCTCTTTGCCCACCTTCTTTCTGCCTCTCAATCCTTCGAAAGAGGAAGAAAGGCTCCACCGTCTGGACCCAAAACGTGCGCTTTCATTTTATGTGGATCGCACCAAACAGTTCTGGGTGGATGACCCGCTCTTTTTTGGTTACGTGGGTGCCAAGAAAGGTCGGGCCATACATAAGCAGACTATCTCCAGATGGGTCATTTTGTGTATCTAAGCCTGCTATTCTCTAGAGAAAAAGGAGCCTCCAGTGGGGCTGCACTTCCATTCCACCAGGGCGAGGGCAGCCACTACTGCTTTGGGACGAGGCGTCCCTCTAAATGACAACTGTCAGGCAGCTACGTGGGCATCGCTGCACACGTTTACGAGACACTACTGCCTCGACAGCCCAGTCCTGAGAGACAGCTTCTTTGGCCATTCTGTTCTCCAGGACTTTCTGGTGTGAACTTGGTTTGCAGACCCATCTTTGGGGTTGATATTGCTAGGGTATCTATTCTAAGGTAAGGAATCTATAACTAACTGTTTGTTTCTTTCAGATGAACAAGTTACTTACCTTCGGTAATGAGATCTGTAAGAAACATAGGTTAGTTATAGATTCCTTACCGCCCCACCTATCCTCCCCGTTCCGTGAACTGATTTCTATAGTTAAGGACATCCTTTCAGGGCCCTAGTTTTGTGCACCAGTGGTCAGTGTCTTGCATGGCTCTGCGTTTCTGGTGCTGAAAGTAGTGTATAGAACTGACGTCAGCACGTGAGAGCGGCATGTAAGTAGCCACTGCAACATCATCCCGGCGACCACTATGCCCACGACGGACGCGGAGCTGACCGCCGCAACCTTCCGACGTGCAGAGGTACTGCTGACAAAAAAACTATCCGGATCCAGTCTGATGCCTGGGGGTAATTCTAAGGTAAGCAATCTATAACAAACCTATGTTTCTTACAGATATATCGTTACCGAAGGTAAGTAACTTGTTCATCATGTATTTGAGTGCTAGAGTTGCAACAAGCGCACTTTACATGCATCGGCATGCACTTTACAGGTATACAATTCATGAACAATAAAAAGGCTATGTAGGAAAGTGCTCCTTTTTGCATGGTTATTCCCCCCCCTATTTTTGCCTGCCATCAGATGCACCCTGACTTGATGTGCCGTGGGTCCCTGCCAATCAGGTTCCCAGGACCTCGGTCCTTTACCAAGACTGTGCCTTTATATCCACAATTGGCACATCCCTGGCCACAGGTAAGCCCCTTGTAAAAGGTACCATGGGTACCAAAGGCACTGTGACCAGGGAAGACCTCGAAGGGTAGCAGCACCTATTGTGCCACCCTTAGAGGCCATGCACCTTAACCCACAGCCCCTGCACGGTGTGTGTTTTGGTGCCGAGAAAAGTGAAGAGTCGACATGGCCGACATCTCTGTGTGCCGTGCCTGCAATCCAATGCCTGAGTCCTCGGTAACTCACCCCTCTAGCAGGGTGCACTAGCCCTAAGGTGAAGGTAAAGAGGCAGGAGCCCTGTACCCCTACAGTGTCTAAGTCCATTCTTAAACATTGTAAGTGTAGTAAACCCATAAAGAGTATATCGTCTGGAGGTTGGTCATTTCGAACTTCACAGCTCCATAATGGCTTTACTAACGAGCATTGGCATAGCCAATAGGTCTCGCCTTTGGGACCTTATAAGTGTTTAGCCAGAGATATTTGGAAAGAAATTGTACAAATAGCCATGCAGATCAAACACAGAAGAGCCTCTTTATTTATACTTTGCTCATGTACAAGGCCTTTTTATATCAAATCAATGAGCTCAACCGTAATGTTTTCATGAATGTGAACTCAAAGGTATGGATCACTTAATTGTAACAGGCTGAATGTTATACAAATACCCACAATTTATCAAATGCGATTGCTGGCTTAATAATGCCGTGTGCACCTGGGGTCTGATTAGTGGGGTAGGTGTTTGTACTTTTGATATGCAATTTGGGTATGTCTTCGGTTCTGCATAATCGCGTGTTTATCTATACTACGTGCTTGATGCACACTACGGGCACCGGGGAACTGCCCAAATCAACTGAGGGGGGGCACAGTGGATGGAGGGCTGGAGTGCCGGTCCATAGAGTGGCTGTAAAGACGTAGGTGTGTGTGGGGGAGACGTGTCGCTAAGGCTGGGGTGAGATATTCACACCCTGAGGTGACCGTAATAGGGGTAGTGAGGCTGTAGTAATGGCACACAGATCTTGGTAAAGGGGGACGTAGTAGATGGATGGCTGCAGTAACTATTTCCCCCTGAGATATACACAGAAGGCTACAGCTGAAAAATCTCACATCCTGGGTTGCCAGTAATTGGGGTGGGATGGTGGTGGACAGTAGTGATGGCTACCTGGGGTTGCAATCTCCGATGGGGGTGGGAGGCGCGGGATGTCCCGCGGTGACTGCTAAGGTTGTGGTCGCAGGAGGGTGGTTTGTCTGTAAGGGTGCTCCCTGTGGATGATGGCTGAGGCTGGACTGTTAACTTTCTGTTGTGACAGTAAGGGTGAAATGGGCACCCATGGTGACACCAGTGGGTTGGTGGGGGGGTGTGGGGGGGGTTGAAGGAGATGTATCGACACTGGCCCTAGAGGGAGACAGAACGTCTTTGGCCACGGATGATAGTGTGATGGGAGAGAGGGGCTGCTTGCTTGTGTCCTGCTCTCTTACACTAAAACAGCGCCTGTCCCCCACCTTCTAGCGACTTTTCCTTCCCCTTAAGGCGCCTGTCTGCCCCGCCTCCTTCTAGCACCTGCTTCTTCCTTCTCATAGCGTCCGGTCTTGCCCTCTGACTTACCTGCCCCGAGCAGCAGTAGCTGCAGGAGGCGGCTCATGGTGCTCGGAGCCGGAAGCGGAGACCAGCGCAGCCGGTGTGTGCAGATCCGGCGGTCTGCAAAGCCCGGAGAGGAGCTGGGCCGGGGAGAGCCGAGGAGAGGGAAACCCCGGGCCTGGAGCGAAGGAAGGGAGCCCATGGTAAGGGAAGTCCCTGAACCGGAGTGGATGAGACCTGCCGGAGTAGGAGCAGGGACCTCCGAGTCTAATGGAATCCGGACACACCGAAGAGCGGAGCCTGGAGACAAAAGAAAACGGCCCAGGAAAAAGCAGTCGCCTGTTAGAAAAGTAAAGCACTGATTGTAGAGTCGGCCATTGCCTGCACGAGAGCTCTGCTTCTGTGTTGAGCTCTATCCACGTGGAATGGGGCTCAGTGGCCGCGGGCAATATGTTTCTTCTATGTCTGTCATTGCTTGGAAACTTCCTTCCAGTGCTTACAGAGGACCGTGCAGTATGTTGGAATGTGCCTTCAAAACGTGGTGAAGTATCCTGGCGCACAACATTGTTTGTTTCCTAAAATGTTGAATAAAATATGTATTCCTGAAGGGGTTAGTTATTTTTTAGTTTTTATTTGAATGCGTGTTATAAACGCTGGTTTAAGATGGGAGCCACTTCGAAACGCACAATGTCGTAATATGCCATGCAGTTTGAGGCGATTCATTTTAAAACTTTGTATAATAAGTGCACATGTACCCATTTTTTTACAGCGCCAAATCCCATGTTATAGCAACTTCAAAGGGATTAGTTGCAGTGCAGAGACCTACGTACAGTTTAAACTTTGACACATTTAGCGGGCAATAGCGACCCCCTCCACCCAAAGTACAGGATCGGAGGCATGGGCGTACCTGGTCTGCTTGCTCGCTGCCCTCTGCTCGTTGTGGCTGGTAGCGCAGGTGCAGCGCTTGGGGTTTGAAGGCAGCCACGAGCGCAGAGAACAAAGGAAACCAGGTCTGGAGGGGGTGGGGTGGAGCGCAGAGAACAAAGGAAACCAGGTCCGGGGGGGGGGGGGGTGCACAGGTGAGCACTGGCGACGGTGGTGCGGCCCGGTGCGACCCCCTCCTTCAAGATAGTGCGCACCTGGTCTGCCTGCTGCTGCTGGCTGCTCTTGCAGGGGCAACGCTTGGGGGTCCACGGCTGCTAGCGTGCGCAGAGCACCAAAGAGGTGGTGAAGGCGCCCCCCCCCCTCCTTTTGTCACTGCAGCATGATGACACCAGAGTCCCGGGGAGGCGACACGCGCTGCATGGGCGGAACGTACATAACCCCATCACAACAGCCAAATTTGCGCTACTGCCCTTGCGCGCATCGGGATTTAGGGCAGAACGTCTATAAAGGGGCGCGCGGGAAGGGTCGTGTGTGGCCCCCTCGTTTTCTGTGGTGATGGAGTGGGGCCAATGAAGTTCACGCGCGAGCTAGGTCCTCGTTCCTCCCAAGCCATTGACATGTTTTGCTCTGCCAAGTGAGCCCGTAACTCACACTCTGCAATGTTAGGTGCATGATTGCCGATTATGTGTTTAACTATTACGCCGGCTGCGGGTCTGGTGCTTCGGGTGCCACAAGCCACACTGGAGTTGGGGCGATCCCACCTAGGCGTCCAGGGAATTATGAGGTGTAAATATTTATACTGTGCTCTGGGGAAAGGGTAAGAGGGGTGACAGTGAGACAAGACACAGTCACTGTTTGAGTGGAACATACAGTGATAAAGAAGTATGCGAGTGGGGCGCGCGCGCCACACCGAGACATGTGTTATGAATTATCGCGCACGCATCTGTGCACGATAATTCAAAACACATGGCGCCCGTGCGGGTAACCGCAACCAATAGGCCATGGGCGGAGCAACGGCGGAACATGCGCCCGCCTTTGCCCAATTGCGTGCAGTCTTTTTAGAAAGACGCACGCAAAGCCCAATAGCCTGCAACGAAAACAAAACCACACGCCCGGGCGTGTGGTGAGATTTCAAAAGCCCTTTCATAAAGTCTTCACCAAAACAGCGCATGCGCGCTGTTACAGGTTCGACCTAAAAACTGGGAAGTTTGGTAGCAAACTTCTCAGCACATTCAACCCACACTGATGCGAGTGTGGGATTTAATGTAAAATGCATCTTAGAGATGCCCCCTGAAAATCGACCAGCCCTGGTGTGGTTCCGGAATGGCTGCTTGCCATTTGCGACCACCAGACAGGTTTCTGTACCCCTGGGTAGAGCGCCTCTGCTCTCTGGGTCCAGAAACAAATACCATCCTGGGCAGAGGTGTCATGCCTCTTCCACCAGGATGGGCTGGGTCCCCGAAAGGGGAAGCTTTAAAAGCCTGCCGCCTTTGGAAGCTGTCCCTTTTTTTTTTTTCTTCCCCCGGCAATTGGCTCCTACCGGTTCTGGCCCCCACTTTCGGTGGGAGAATCGTCTGGAATTCCAAGCTAGGAAGAGAGGTGTGACCACTTTTAAATATCTCACCCCTTTGGTGGGGAAGGCAAGGTGAAGCGCACACCTCAGTCCCCTCCATCTTGAGGATGAGGGGACTCAGCCAGTTAGGAACCGGCTCATGCCCCTCTCACGCAAGGGAGGCATGATAGGGGGGTGTACCCACCCCAAGGAAGGGACACATTAGTCCCGACCCGAACGCCCCATAATTTAGGATTAAGGGGTGGCCATGAACCTTGCCTCCTCAGATTCAAGGAAGAAAGAAGGACCGAGCAGCTGTGCTGACCCAGGAAGAGGAGGACACCAACTGCTTTGGCCCCAGCCCTAACGGCCTGTCCCGACTCCGACCTGCCTACAGAGAAGAAACCGGCATGTCCACCAATCCCCCAGAGCCCAGAGGACTTGCCCTGCACTCACCTTACGAACTATGTCTCGCCGGATTTGCTCAAACCAGACTCTAAGACCAGAACCCGAACCCCGGCGGTCCCGCGGTCCTGCACCACTCAGCAACCGGCTGTCACGGCCCGAGCGCCAGTGGCCCAACACACCAAGGAGGTCTCCCCAGCAATCCTGGCCTAGGATCTGGTATCCCCGACCTCCCACAAACTTCGCAACGACACCTGCAGCCTCACTCTGAAGTATTCCCCCCACCGCGACAGAAGGCGGTAAGAAGAATCCATTGCCAAAAGACATCCCCCAAGATACCAGCTTACCTTTCCAGTCAGTATTCGCCTTCAGGAAGTCTCCCTCCCCGAGCCTGCAGCCTCTTTTCCAAATTCAAGATCTTCGTTGGTATCCATTGGGTCTCCGATGTCACCTTGGCTCTCTGGGTCCGGCTTCCCTTGTGTCGTTGGAAGTGCAACTCCTGTGCTGATTGTTGGCGGCTCCTGCAGTGCTTATCTTAACCCCAGGAGTTTAGCTCCCACACCCGTGTGCCCAGCTCGTGAGCAGTCCTAACGAAGGCCCCTCTTAGCCCTACTGGCTAACATCATGCCCCTGCTCCTGCACTCAGCATCCGGCTGCGCCAGTGCCGCTGGTGGTGCAACTTGAGTGCCCATCTAGACCTTAGGGAACCTTGGTCCTAACCCCCAAAACCTCACCCTCGTAAATCATGTACTTACCTGCGAAAACGCTAACACTTTTTTTCCAATAGGAACCAATGTAAAGAGATTTTGGGCCTAAAAAAATGTTGTAGTGTTGAACTGTTTATTGTATAGACCTTGTATATTTTGAACAGGGGAGTACACACTGAGTGCATGATGCTTGCAAAGCACACTTGTTGCAACACTAACACTCCGGGGGAGGGGTGTAGAGAAATAAGGGCATTGCACTGAATGTCTGAACAAAGCGCACACAGCATGTGAATCTAGAAAAGTCGTCACACTAAGAAAAATGTGTTAAATGACCTTTTTCTACTACATGTTACCCACCTAAAAACTTTGTTGAGTAAAATGTCAGACCCATGTAGCATGATTGTACCATAACAAAAAGGTTAAAATGCAAAGCGACCTGGTCAAGCATCATATGTGCCAAAGATAAAAAATATTCCCAGCGCTTCATTTTGACTGACTCCCAGTGTTCTAGAACCCTGTATAAGATTGCTAAATTAACCAGGGCAGGTAAAGTGGGGTCCAGGAATTTGTGCAAGCTGTACCCTTTGTGGCAGCTTCTAGCCCGTTTCCATGCATGTTTTGGGATGCTACCGTGAATTATTCTTGCTGGTTTAGAAACAAAGGCTCAAAACTTTAGTACAATTATTAAATTACTTTAATTAAATAAACCCAGGAGTAAGATTTATAGCACCCAAAGCAACATATGTATTCCAAAAACATATGTTGTAATCTATTGATCGGTGTAGTGCACTCTTTTTTTCAGGTTTGTAACTATTTATAGTGGGCCTTGTCACACTTATAAAGTTCAGCGACGGAACGAATCCACAGAATACAGCTTCAAAATCCAAGCGTATAACGATGCCGGAGAAGGCCCATTTTCTGAAGTGTACACTTTCTCTACAATCAAATCTCCACCGACTTCAATGAAAGGTGCGTATATTTCTCTTTGAAATTTGAACGCAGCATAAGGATGGTGCATACAATCTTGAACAAGCATTGGTAAATACATTAGGTTTCGCCTATATGATTATGTTTTTTGTTGTAAGTTGTTGTAGCCTGCTGAATAGTTGTACAATATAAGTTACAGAAAGTCTGTTAAAGTGTTACGACTTGTTCATGTACAAAAAGGCAATATATTGTCCTGTTACTAATGGTATATGCGGGTAAGTAATAGCAAAATTCTGACAAATGAAATAAAAAAGAAATAATAGAATTAATTGATGTGATATCAATAGTATGTGTTTAGAGGAGTTCTGACAACTTTTGGGCCTGGTGCTGCTGCACCATTCAAATCCTGCCATAGTACCTGCCTGATAACTGCATTTGTGACTGTCTAGTAGTAAATGATAGCAATATTTGGTGCTGAGAGGAGTTATGACAACTTTTGTCCCCAGTGGTGCCACTGTACCATTTAAGTCAAGCGCCTTTCAATTGCAAGGTAACTGCACTTGTGACTGCCTGTTTAGTAGTAAAATATAGCAATATTTGGTGTTTAGTGGAGTTATGATAACTTTTGGCCCGAGGGCCAGTGCACCTACAGCACCATTCAGATCTTGATCCTAGTGCCTGAAAGATACTTGCACTTGTAACTGCCTGTTTAGTTCCAAAATGTAGCAATAATCAGTGTTTAGTGGTGTGCCTGGAGCTTTTGGTCCCGGTGCCACTGCACATGCTGCACTATTGAAATCATGACCCTAACACTTGCTAGATAACTGAACTTGTGACTGCCTATTTCGTTATACAATATAGCAATATTAGGTGTTTAGAGGAGTTGTGACAACGTTTGGGCCCGGTGCCATTGCACCTGCAGTACCATTCAAATCATGACCCTGTTGTCTGCAAGGTAACTGCACTTGCGACTGCCTGTTTAGTAGTAAAATATAGCAATTTTAGGTGTTTATTTGGGTGCCTAGAGCTTTTGGTCCCGGTGTCACTGCACCAATGACATCATGACCTTATTGTCTGCAGGGTAACTACACTTGTGATTGCCTGTTTAGTTTTAAATGTCAGCAATAATCTGGGTTTAGTGGGGTCCCTAGAGCTTTTGGCCCCAGAGCCACTGCACCTGCTGCACCATTCAGATTAAGTCCCTTTTAACTGCAAGGTAACTGCAATTGTGACTGCCTGTATAGTAGTAAAATATAGCAATATTATGTGTTTATAGGAGTTCTGACAACTTTTGGGCCCGGTGCTACTGCACCTGCCGCACCATTCCAGTCATAACCCTTTTGTTAGCAAGGTAACTACACCTGTCTGTTTAGTAGGAAAATATAGCTTAACTCTTGTATGTTAACTTTTTAATGCCCAATGTTTATTACAACATTTACAATTTGTTCATAATGACCAAATAGATTAAGATGAAAATAGTCAGTCCGATAATGCCTACAAAGTGCAAAGAAACGTACTAAGGCATGAATAGGAGATGCCACAAACGTTCTAAGGCTAAAGCATCTGCTTTACACAACTAAGTAATAAAAAGCAAGCATTCCAGTATCTTGTTGAAAGGTGTCTGCCTTTTCCATGGAGAAGAGATCTTATCTTGACAGTGAACGGGGCTTAAAAATAGTGAACAGCTTTAGTAGAAGTATCGTTAATGGGTGCAGCCAGGGGAAGTTAAAAAAATAAAAGTTCCACACACAAGCGAAGTTACACAGTAATTCATTTATGAGAACTGTTAAGATCCCCTTTTAAGCTATATTAAATACAAGAGATTTCACAAGCACAGCGCAACAGGTATGTAGCTTTTTTTTTCTCCTGCCATCAGTATCAGAAAGAGACTATTCGTTATATATTCCTTACCTTAGACTTAACCCCAGGCGTCAGACTGGATCCAGAGAATCTTTCTTCAATATCCCTGCGCGTCGGTTGGTGGCATCGTGGTTGCCGACATGACAGTACGGTGAATACTTGGACGCCGCCCCTGCTTGCTGACATCAGTTCTTTCTAGCGCAGATCCGGAGAGAGCTTGCCTCTCAGTCATATTTTGACTAAACTTTTTTCGACTTTTGTTGACGTCTTTTTTCGAGTCTTCCACTCCTGGTGCGCAAGTGATGTCACATCGTCGAGCCTGATTCAAGCCTAGTTACCCCTGTCACAAACTGATGTCCGTGACGGATCCGCACCTCGTGTGCCTCTGGTGCCTGGAGTGTGAGCACGACCCGAAATTTTGCTCCGACTGTCAGGCCATGAATCCGAAGTCTTTGGAGGAGCGTTCCCGAAAGCTTTTGGAGGCTCGGCAGTCTGCTCCACGTCACTCCCGGTTTCGCTCGGGGGGTGGGGGGGATAGGTAAGGTCTCAAGACCGGTCGCGGAGCCACGACACCTCATCCAAGTCTTCGCACTCCTCGGGTAAGTCGAAACGCAGGAAGAAGGCGAAGAAGTACCATTTCTCTTCACATTTTTCCCGTCAGTCAGCTGACGCAATGTGGGAACCGGAGCATTGTCGCTCCGAGGCTCCGTTCTCGGTGCCTGATTCAGGGATGACTCCGCGCCTCCCCCGTTTCCGGGAACCAGGGCATCCCCTGCCCAGCTTTGTACGTGCCACAAAGCCCTCCACCGTATCTTTGGGCAGGCCGACTCCGCTGGTCTACCTTCGGGCCCCACAGAACTGTTTGGCGGCCTTGGGCCTTCGATGCCGGCGGCTTAGGCCCCAGCACTGCATCCCCATGGATTCAGCCTGGATCCAGATCGACGCCGGTCTACCTTGCTCGATCTTCTCTGGCGAAGACGCCCCTGGCATTGGCCATGCCTCTGGCCACGCCGTCCCCATCCTCATCCCCGAGATGGACCCGTAGCTGGATAGACATCGGCTGATGTCGAAACTGTTGCCGGAGGGTACTTTTGTTCCCTTGTTCATCCCAGGTGTTCTCTATCACCCTGAGGGTGGCGATGAGGACTGGGAGGGGTCGCTGGACCCTTTAACAGACAAGTTGGAAGAGCCGGACTGGAAAGAGGAATTGGGTGACGCCAATGGTCTGGATACCTCCCCAGCATGCTTTCTCCCCCTAGCGTGGCTACGGAGGAGGGAGCATCCTATGCAGTGGTGGTGCATAGGGCAGCCAAGGCTGTGGGCCTGGAGCTCCCTACAGTGGCAGTCAGGACTAACCTCCTGACAGAGGTGCTTCAACCGGCAGCAACTTCCTCTGAACCCTTCTTGCCCTTCAATGAAGCCTTCACGGACGTCCTTCTGGGCAATTGGTACAAGCCCAGCACAGGGGCTCCTGTGGAACGGACAATTGCCCGTCACCACTGCCAGGCTCCGGACAATCCCATTTTCCTCTCCCAACAACCTTCCCCTGAGTGCTTAGTTGGCCATTCCCTTCTGCACCCCTGGAAAGGGAATTCAAGAAGCTGGATCATCTTGGGAAGCGTATGTTCTCTTCCTCCAGCTTGGTGCTGCGATCCGTGAATACCGCATGCCTCTTGGGCCTACTATACCCATACAGTCTGGAATATGGTTGCGCAGGTGCTGCCTCAGTGCCTCAAGGAGGCCCGGGCCATTCTCTCCCAGGCAGTGACGAATGGGAGAGATGCAGCTAAATTCACAATCCACTGTGGACTGGATACAGCCAACTCTCTGGGCAGAACGATTGCCACATCATTAGCCCTTCGGCGCTACGTCTGTTTTTTCGGGGGATGTTCAAGCAACCTTGCTGGACATGTCATTCGATGGCCGTCGCCTCTTTGGTGACCAGGCGGACTCGGCGCTCAAGCGTTTTAAGGATTCCCGGGCTACAGCCAGATCCATAGGCCTCTCTGCGGCCTCCCGTCCCCCACAGTCTGCCTTTCGTCCCTTTCAGGGCTACGGAAGGGGCACCCCACCATGCCCGACCCAGTCCAGCCACCGGCCCACACAAGCTGCCCAGCCTCTGCATGTCCGCAGATGTGGGACCCAGCGACTCGAGTCTTGGAACCAGCGGGTGGGCCAACTGGCTGTTGATGGTGGGCTCGCCCCAGGCTGTTGTCTCCCACCTCCAGACTACGGTGGACCTCCTGCATTCGCTGGGGTTCAATATCAATGTGCCGAAGTCACACCTGACTCCCTCTCAGACACTTCCTTCATCGGAGCTATTCTGGACACAGTGCAGTTTCGGGCCTATCCTCCCGAACAGCGAGTCAAGGGATATTCGGGATATGATACCGATGTTTCAGCCCCTATCCCGGATTTCGGTGAGAATGAACCTGAGGCTGCTGAGCCTCATGGCTTCCGGCATTCAGGTGGGGGATCATGCCAGGTAGCATATGCAGGCTCTGCAGTGGCACCTGAAGCTCCAGTGGACGTAGCATCAGGGGAATCTTTCTGACTAAGTTCAGATATTGGATGCAACTGCTCGACAACTGCAGCAGTGGTTGACGAACCAGGATTGGAGGCAGATCCCGCTCCCTTTCCAAACCAAACCTCCCAGTGGTGACTGATGCATCACTTCTGGGATGGGGCGGCCACCTTGGAGAGGCAGAGATCAGAGGAGTCTGGTCTCCGGCAGAGTCCGGTCTCCATATCAACCTGTTGGAGCTCCGGACGATTCGTTTGGCACTCAAAGCATTCCTTCGGTCCTGCGAGGGGAAGGCAGTGCAGGTGTTCACAAAGAGCACCACTGCCATGTAGTACTGCAACATGCAAGGCGGATGGGGGTCCTGGACCCTTTGTCAAGAGGCTCTTCGCCTTTGGACATGGCTGGAACATCAGGGCATTGCCCTGGTGATTCAACACCTAGCAGGTTCTCTGAACGCCATGGCAGACAAACTCAGCCGCCGGTGCCTGGTGGATTACAAATGGTGTCTTCATCCGGAAGTGGTAGAAGGTCTCTTTCAGCACTGGGGAAAGCCTTGGTTAGCGCTGTTCGCCACTGAAGAGCACGCACTATGTCAGCAGTTCTGCGCGTTGAAGTTTTCAAGGCAGCACTCGTTGGGCAGTGCTTTTCATATCGGGAGTGGAGCTGCGGCCTCCTATACGCTTTTCCGCCTCTACCACTTCTGCCCCGAGTGCTAAAGAAGATCAAGCACGACCTGGCCCAAGTCAGTCTTGTGGCTCTGGACTGGGCACAAAGAGTTTGGTACCCCGAGCTCCTGAGCATAGCCATCGATCCTCCGATCAGACTGCCCCTTCGGTAGGATCTTCTTTCGCAGCAGCAGGGGACGGTCCTCCACCCGAATCTGCCCAGCCTCCACCTCCTTGCGTGGAGATTGAACAGCGACAGTTGACAGCTTAGGGACCTTTCTCCCGAAGTCTGTAATGTTATCTTTGCAGCCAGGCATCCCTCCACTAAGACGGTATACGGCTGTTGATGTGCATTGGTGCACAGCAAGCGCTTTGGATCCCCTTCTGCCCCTCTTTCTGAGGTTCTTTCGTTCCTTCTTTCTTTTGCCCAGCAGTTCTCTGCTCTGGGCACCCTTGAAGGCTACCTGGCAGCCATTTCTGCTTTTCTTCGGCTACCAGATCAGCCCTCTTAGTTCAAGTCCCCTATGGAAGCCGTCGCCAAATGGATGAAAAACCGCTGCCTACAACTAAACACCAACAAAACGGAAGTACTCATCATGGGCCCAAACCCAGACACCTGGAACGACACCTGGTGGCCACCCACCATTGGAAGCCCGCCAACCCCCGCGGACCACGCACGCACGCAACCTGGGAATCATCCTGGACTCGGAGCTCAAAATGGACCGTCAGATCAACTCCGTCTCGTCCTCCTGCTTCCACACCCTCTGCCTCCTACGTAAGACCTTCAAATGGATCCCCCTCAAACACAGGAAGACCGTCACTCACGCCCTGGTCACCAGCAGGCTCGACTACAGCAATGCACTCTATGCCGGAATAAACAAAAACCTCACCCGCAAGCTAGAGAACATCCAAAATGCAGTCGCAAGACTGGTCCTCAACCTGCCAAGACACTGCCACATCTCCCAGCACCTGCGCACACTCCACTGGCTTTCCATCGAAGCTAGAGTCACCTTCAAGATGCTAACCCACGCTCACAAGGCCCTCCACGACACCAGACCAGCATACCTAAATGACTGACTCAAATTCCACGCACCCCAAAGGACCCTACAAACAGCCCAGCTCTCCTACGCCGTGGTCCCCCGCACCAGAAAGACCAGATTGGGAGGCTGCTCCTTCTCCTTCTGCGTGGCCAGAGCCTGGAACGATCTTCAGCTCCACCTCAGTCAGATAACATCGCTCCCCATCTTCGCAAGAAACCTCAAAACCTGGCTCTTCGTCAGACCCTCTCCTTGATGGCCTGGAACCTAAAGTTGTCACTCATTTTCACATTGGACAGGCTATTACTCTGCCCACCTTTTTCCCGCCTCCGTAACCTTCCAAGGAGGAGAAGAGACTTGCGCTGTCTTTCTCCCTTGACCGCATAAAGGATTTCGGGTGGATGATCAACTCTTTTTTGGCTATGTGGGTGTCAACAAAGGTCGGGCTGTGTAAAAGCGTACCATATCTCGATGGGTAGTCCTTTGTATCAAGATTTGTTACGCTTTCGCTAAAAAGGTACCTCCACTGGGGCTGCGTGCTCATTCCACTAGAGCTACGGAGGCAACCACTGCTTTGACGTGTTGAGTTCCACTCATCGATATCTGCTAGGCGGCCTCGTGGGCTTCTATGCCCACGTTCACCAGACATTTCTGCCTGGATAGTCAAGTCTGGAGGGACGGCTACTTCGCCACGACGCCAACGACGGATGCGGAGTCGACCGACCACACTTACAGACGAGCAGGGGTATTGCTGAAGAAAAATTCCCCAGATCCAGTCTGACACCTGGGAGTAATTCTAAGGTAAGGCATCTATAACTAATATATGTCTCTTACAGATGCATCGTTCCCGAAGGTAAGGAACTTGTTCGTCCACACCCTGAGACTGAGGCCACTTGCAGCATACAACTCCCTAATTAGCTAGTGATGGCTACCTGGCCATCCTTCCCACTCCTTTCACTTTCATCGAGGACTTAGTTGAAGATTATCTAATCCTGTAGTTGGTCTTTCTAGCTGTGCTGTGCATGGACATTCAGTAGCCACTGTTTGAACTATTCCCTTTTTTAACATCGGTTCATCAAACATTTGGATTTGCACATACATCATGATAACTAGAAAACATGATTTCCAATTTATTTTCTCATGTATTCAGCGTCTGCTTGCTTTTAATATGGCTGTGCTTCTCCAATCCTCTTCTCCAACTGTGTGTGCGCAGGTGTGTGTATGTGCATCTGTGTGATTGTGTGTGTGATCTTACTAGGGGCCAGTAGTAAGCACCAGTATATTTGATGATAAACTATTGTGAAAAGAAGATGAGAAGTTCATACAAATTAAAGTAAACAATTTAGCCTATAAAAAGCCCCACTGTACACAGCAGAAATGCCAAAGCATTTGTTGGCCATAAAGTAATGAGCTTTGAAAGCTGGGAACATGAGGCTTTGATGATAAAGAGCTTGAATGTTGAACAGCATTAATAATTGCTGTTAAAGTAATGAGCAATATGCCAAGAAGAGATGCAGTAGACACTGTAAACCATGTTAATAGCGAGAGATGCGCATTGAATTTTAATAGACTGTTGATAGTGTTTATTAAATAAAATCTAATGTCCAGTTCACATTTTAAATGCATAATAAAATGTTTCCTAAACCACTGTTTTGGGTATTTCTCTGTAAAATACTTCCTGACTCAAATTTATGTTCGGAAGGCTAAGATGAAGGGTTTTACCTTACTGGCTCTTAGTCAGTACCACTTCCTGCTTATAGTAAATTCTTTGTAACAAATGACTGTGATATGTGCCTAGTGGGAAATGGCGGGCATCTTGAATTTATTAGTGATCTTTGATAATTGTACACTGCCTAAGAAAAACACAGGTGCATAAACTTGTTGTTAGGCATTATGTTTATTGCATAATTCTCTGATTGAGTCTAATAACTCTGGGCTACTTTGTGCTGAGTTTCAGTGTGTTTGTTTTTGTACGTACTGCTCCCAATCAATATTAATTCCCAAAAAGTACATCTAGTCCGATGGATAAAGGAGTGTATGTGGAAAAAATGCTTTTTTCCGCTAGCCTTCCACCCTGGGTTCATTGTCGGCCTCAACAGGTTTGGTTATTAAGAGACTGTCAATGGGATGGACCAAGTCAAACTAATGCAGTCCACATGATAACACCATTTCTAGGCTGCATATGTGTGTGTTGTTGTGTGGTTTATTGATGATTGTTCATTTGGTGTCTTAGTTGGTATGTGTGATGTTGGGTAATGTCTGGTTAGCTTAGTGTTGGACTCTAGTCTTAATTTTGCGAGTTGTATCGCTCACATATTGGAGTTTACATGAGCAAGTAATTGAGTAGATCACCCCACTAGTGTTGCAATTTGTGTGGTTATGTAACATCCATGGGGTTTTCAAACCCAGATCTGTCTATGTTTGCGATTGCGTAAGATGGTAGACAGAGCACGACCTGCATAGGAACTGTCCCATAACGTGGGTTAGTGTCCATAAACTATCCTGGTGGCCACCCTAGGTCGTCCGAGGTCTTATGTATACTACTATGTCCTTAATGTTTTGAATCTGAAGGCAATCTAGAAATGCTAAGTCAACCTTTGCCGATCATTAAAAGAAAACTTGGTACTCCCGCTGTTGCTCAAAGTTGAGGGTGTAGACCCGTTACCACCCTTGAGAGCATTCCAGCGATAGATCATCATAGAAGTTGCAAGTCTTCCGGTGAGTTGAAACTGAAGCAGAAGCACAAGAGGACCAAACTGGATTTGTCCCATTCACGCCACTCTCAACCTGAAATGTCACTGGGGCATCGCTGTGCCTCGTGGTCTTACTCTCGGTCCCCCACCGAAGAACTGATTCAGCAACTGGCCCGTATGCATCCCAAGTTTCCTGTTCTGATGTTGAAATAAATGTAAGCCTTTAAAGAGCCCTTCATCACCTTTCTGGCTCCCTTTGGCAACCGTTCGGACCCTACTGATCCCAGGAGGACTCCAATCCGGTCCACCCTCTGTACCATCTGTGCCTCCAGAACACACGTCTGATTCTTCTCTAATGCCAAAGCCAACTTCCAATTTCGCACCAAAATCCATACCAGTCCCAGAGTCATAGATATCAGTTGTAGAGGACAAATCCATCCTGTCGTCCTCTTCCACTCCAAGCCAAATCCATCTGTGGCTAGACCAAGGTCATGTCACCACGCCATGCTGGCAGACCTGGCCCTAGTTCATTACAACTAGGAACCATAGTCGTATCTAGGAGCTGCATCGCAGTGCTCCCAACTATTTTTTGGTTTGTATTACGTAAGAGTATCAGTCGCCAGTTTTTTCGATGTCAGTGGCTAAGATGGGTTGTATTTTCCTCAACATTAGGATGATTACAATTTATATTTAGATGTGCAGGCAATTTAGCATTGGATTGTTTTAAAGAAAACTGAGCCATAGCACCTTCCCTAGGCCTTTCTACCCCTGCTGGACAGCATCCTCACCAGTTTTGAACAATTTAAAGAATTACAGAGGGTTGGTGTACCACCCATGCCAAAGTCGACCATTCCACAACAGGATCCACAGTCCTTTCAGGGGCAGGAATCAAGTAGACAACTCCCAGGCCATCAAGGTCAGTGAACTTACCAGTCACCTACCCCTTCAGCATCTGCCTCCAAGCTGCTTTAGTTTGATCCTTGCGACAAAAGACCATCCAATCAGAGGCAGGAAATAAGGACTAGTTACTCCTGTTATTTCCATGTTCCAAAGGGGGTCAGAGGTTTTATTCTAGATCTGTGCCTTCTTGCAGAAAGACAAATTCAAGATAGTCATGCTAGCCCAAATTCTGTTTGCCCTGTATCCAGGCAACTCAATGGCGACTTTGAACCTGGAGGACACTTACTTTCATGTTCTCCTCCTGGACTCTCACAGGCACTGCCTTTGGTTCATGGTGAGCCAGGAGCTTTTTCAGTTTGCTGCGCTCACCTGTGGCCCTCTGGTATGCACAAAAGTGATGGTGGTGGTTGCAGCACACCTTCGGAGGTTGAGGATTCTCATGTTCTCCTACCTCGACAACTGTCTGTTGCAGATGGGCTCATCACAGTCATTCGTGGTCCATCGCCAGATGACGGTGCACCTTGTTGGGCTTCACAATCAAAGTGCCGCAGTCAGATCGAACTCTTTTGCAGAGCTTCCCTTTCTTGTCACCTTCCTAGATACAGTGCAGTTTTGGGCCTTCCTTCCACCAGAAAGAGTCCGGTACATTTAGGATATGATCCCAATATTTCATTGTCAGTGAGCGTGGCTCTGATGCTTCTGCATCCTGCTCGTCAACTGTTCTGTGGCATATGCATGCTGTGCAGTAGAACCTGAATTCTCAGTGGGCCCACCTCCCAGTGACCCGCTCAGATTCCATCCAGTTTTAGAGGAGACTGCAAAAGACCTGCAGTGGTAGTGCAACTGCAGTTGGACTCTCTCTGTCCCACCCAGGGCTGACAGTGGAGACAGATGCATCATCTGGTAGAAATGCGCTTAGAGTACTCTAATCTCTGGCAGAGATCTGCCTCCACATCAACTTGTTGGAGGTGCAGGCCATTTGCCTGCTGCTGAAGGCCTATCTACTGTCTATCAAAAGGAGCATGGTTCAGGTTCTCCTGGACAACACCCCCGCCATGTGGCATTGTGAGAAGCTGGGCAGAGTAAGGTCCAGTGCGCTTCGCCTCTAGAGCTGGCTGGAGCACAAGGGCGAATCTCTGGTCAAGAACCATCTGGAGGGATCTTTGAACACCAGAGTGGACAGGCTTGGCCAGCAGTGCCTAAGGATGGCAAGTCTCTCTGACAGGGCACAGGGCATCCTCCAAATGGGGAGAACCATAACTAGATCTTTTCGTCTCTGTAGAGGATGCATGTCAAAACGCTTGCATGTTGGAGTTTCCAAAAAGGCTCTCTCGGAGACATGTTTTGGTTAGAGTGTGTCATGGTACTCCTGTACACTTTTCCCACTACCTCTCCTGTTGCGGGTTCTGACAAAGATTGAAATGACCAGGCCCAAGTCATTCTAGTTGCTCTGGATTAGCCAAATAGAGAGTAGTACCTGGAGTACCTGTAGTACCTGGAGTCCTTTACCCCAATCTGCACCTCCAGCCGCAGTTGACAGCATTCAGTCTTCCTCCCAAAGTTGCAAATGCCAGGTGTCCTGCTTCTAAGGGTGTCTACGCCGAGCCCTGGAGCAAGTTTGTAGTCTGGTGTGCTACCCACAATACTGATACATTGCAGGCCATACTGTCAGGTGGTCTATTGTTTGTTTTATCTCTGGTACCAGCAAGGACATTGGGCAAAGGTTATCTGTCAGCTCTTTTAGCCCTTTTACGTTTACCAGCCCAACTGTCCCTGTTCATATCATTCGTGGTAAGATTTTATTTAAAGATTTGTTTTGTTCAATTTTTTCAAGACCCTTTCTGATGCCAGACTGAGATCCATTTTCGGACCTCTCTTTCCCAATGCGCACACCATTTGAACCCATGCACCGCTGTCACTACGTCCCCTAACTCTAAAGACTGTATTTCTGGTCGCAGTGACTTCGGCTCGTTGTGTGAGCGAGCTCCAAGCTCTCTCAGTGCAGCCACCTTACACTATATTTTTCCCAGACAAAGTGGTAGTTCTCACCCAAGGCAGCCTTTTACCTAAGGTTGTTACTTCTTTCAACTTTTGACCTTCCTTCACCTTTCCTATGTTCTTTGCCCCGCCTCTCTCCTTGAAAGAGAAAAGACTTAATCGACTAGACCCTAAAAGAGCTTTAGGCTTCGACACCTATCGCACTAAAGACCACTGGGTGTACTATCCGGCCTTTCTGTAATTTCCTAGGGCAAAGAAAGGCAGTGCAGAAAAAACTTTGTCAAGATGGATCGTTCTCACCATCAAGATCTGCTTCGCACTGGCCACGAAACAGCCTCCAGAAGGATGGAGGGCCCATTCCACCAGGCCCCAGGCTGCTATTCCTGCATTGGCACGTGCTTGGCATTCGTCCGTTCACACATTTGTGAAGCACTACGGTCTTGACAGCCAGGTCCAAAGGTAAGGAAATGTTGTCCTTTCAGTCATCCTGAAGGCTTTTTTGAGTCATTCCACAGACCCACTACCTTGGGAGGTACTGCTTTATTATCTATTCTAAAGGTGAGAAGTCCATGATTATAAGTGTCCATCAGAAGATCAAGTTATTTACCTTTGCAAGTGCTCTTTATGCTGGGTACTCTATCTAACCCCATATTATTCACTGTCCTCCTGCCTCCCCATTCAGTAGAATGGTCTCCTTTCTAATCTAAAAAGGTCTCTGTTGCAAAGTCATCCTGTGCCCTGGGCACCCCTCAACTTTTTGGTGAATGGTACTGGTGGTAACTGACTGACTGACCCTGGGCTCTGCCTAACCAGGCCCCGGCCAGTGCTGTGCTGAAAACACTTACAATACAGTGAAAACACCTACATACACTAGGATACACTAAGGGTTGGTGTACCCCTGTGATTGGCATGACCTACCCTATCAGACCCTATTAAATATTAGGGCAGGGGGATTAAAACTACCTAGAAGTCCCTTACCCACAATAGGGCACGGCAGTTTAGAGGCCAGCAGGTTTTTCTGCACTTGCATGTGTGCACTGCTGAAGCCTGAGGTCAGTTTAAAAGTAGCCCTGGGTGGAAGGACTGCTTTTAAAAAGTAAATTGTGCTCAAACTCGACTTTGGGGCATTTAAAAATGGATAACCTTTAATGTTTTGGCATATTAGGAACCCCCTAGGTGTCTCAGGGGTGAGGGGGTCAGGTATGTATAAGGTAGACCCTTATAAAATGAGTTTTATATGCCCTGGGTTAAGTGAAATTTCACATTCCACTCCCCACATTGTGATAAAGTGCTGCCCAAATTCGACTTTGATGCTAGGAGCACTGTGGAGGGAGGATCTGCAATATTTCTACAGATTCTGAACTCCCAAAGTGTCCCCTAGTTGTTCCATGGGGTGGGGGTCCTGTAGATATAAGCAAAGTACTTATAAAATACGTTTTTATAAGCCCTAGTGCTGGAAATGGCCCAAGTCATTTTTTCCCATTGCAAATCCCATGCCACATAGGTTAACATGGCAATAGGTTATTAACCAATAACTCCTGATAGGAGAATGATAGAACTTCCATTCAAAGACTTCCCAGAATGGTAGTGATAAATCCAACAATATTATATTGAATTTCTCCTAAAATGTACAGACAAGAAGTTATTAGACTTTCTTGTTTGTAATCCCAGATTCAGCCTTCCAGTGGTCTGCCCTGATGGGTCAGAGTTAAGTGGACTAGCCAGGCTGCCTTGAAGAGGTGATAAAGAGCCCCTGTGGTTAACCAGCTCTGATGGGAGGGCAGTGTGCTGCTACACAGGAATGCCAGAGCAGGGAGAGGAGTCATAAACCATGGTCTTCAAAGAGAAGAGGAGGCCTCAGTGTCATTTACAACTTCACTCTTTTGACCCTAAAGCCAGAGCTAGGCTTATGGAAGGGGTATGTTTAGCCAGCTTTTACCTCCCTGCTTGAAAGTCAGTCATTATGAATTTGGAACATTTGGTGCACTCTGGGACAAAATAATGCCACACTCTACAGGATGTGGTCATAACCTTGGGCAGTGGCCCTGCTCCCATTGGTCAGGAGTGAACTCCTGCTTGACCCAGAGAACTTGGAAGTATCTGAGAGGGCCAGAGTCTCTCAGATCTGCTGCTTAAAACTTAAGAAAGCAAGACGTTGCCATGCTGAGAAGTTGGGGTGCAAAATTCTAAGGCCTGCCCTCTGAAGACTGCACCGGCTGAAACTACTGCCCTGTGAATTACCTTGCTGTAAAATAACTTAAGAGTGGACTCCCTGCAAGCTACAGGTTAACAGAGCTCACCTGGAACATCACCACCAAGGCTCCTCAACCTGGAGAACAACCAGTGGATTTGTAAGGGTTTTGTCCAAGTGGATTGTGGGAACTGAAGTCCTCAACTTTCAAGGACCATCTTGAAGCTTCCAGACCCTTGGAGTGAGTTTGAGGCACTTTGGGACCCCTTGGGGAACATCAGGAAGAAGTTCCAGAAGTTTGGAGAACTTTGGAGCAATTTTGAAAAAAAGCTCCATACGGGGACCGACTTAACCTGGCCAGCCAAGCTGCCTGCCTTCAACCGCGTGACTCGCGGTTGAAGGCAGGCAGCTTGGCTGGCCAGGTTAAGTCGGTCCCCGTATGGAGCTTTTTTTCAAAATTGCTCCAAAGTTCTCCAAACTTCTGGAACTTCTTCCTGAAGTTCCCCAAGGGGTCCCAAAGTGTCCCGCTGAAAGCTCGGTAGGTCCGACTTCCAGAGTTTGACGGAGTAGAAGAAATCCGAGGATGGCGAACCCTCACGGAATCCGACCTGGTGAACAGCATCGAGGGACCCTGCAAGAAAAAGCTGAATGTAAAATCTGTGACCGGAACCTACCGCAAGTGGTAGCCGCTCAGGGCTCCATCGAGGTCGGCCTGAAACTTTGACTTTGAGCTGGTCTATCGCGACCAGATGTCCTAACATGGCTCTATACGTTTTTAAGTTCTATAAAGTGATAAATCTTAAAAAATTCATCTCTCCGGTTCCCTACATTGTATTTTTGTCGTTTGGGTGTCATTTTGAAGATACAAATATGTTCGAGGCATATGAGCTGCAGATTGTACACTTAGCATAGATCGCCATCTGGTGTTGGGCCCGGATGTTTGCAGTTTGTTTTTCTTCTTGGACAGTCTTTGGAAGTCACGAGTTTGGTGACTCCTCCTTCGGTCCGTACTGCGCATGGGCTTCGACTCCATCCTCAGATTGTTTTTTTCCGCCATCGGGCTCGGATGTGATACTTCGTGCTCCGGCTTCAAACTTCTACGGTTCTAGCCTCGACGGAAAATCCTCGTATCTTCGAGTTTCTTCATCATCAATCTTCATCTCTCGAAGCGGCACTTTTCTCCATCCCGTACATCGGCACCGGCCTTCGGGCCCTCCTCGACTCCGGTCCCGGCCGATGGAAAGGACTCCGTTCAAAAAGTGCCCAAAATGTGGGTCTAAATTTCCCCACACCGACCTCCATCAGGTGTGTAATCTTTGCCTCTCTCCAGAACACGAGGCCAGAGACTGCCCCGCCTGTAAGTCTTTTCGATCGAAGAAAACCATCCGGGATCGAAAAGCTCGACGCACCATGGCGCACTCATCGTCTGCAGCTCCACCGGACATCTTCGGAGACGGCGCCGAAGCTTCGGGGCAAACACACACCGAGCAGGAAGAAGACGTCGTCAGCGCTTCCGAAGCCGACGACTCCGACGTGGAGGACATCACACCGGCGCAGCGGGCCGTGAGTACTGTGCCCCCTCCCACCCCCGCGCCCAAAACCAAAGAGACTCAGGTTACTCCCTCGCCTGCCGGCCTGGGCAAAACCAAGACCAAGGCTTCGATCACCCCACCTTCGGGCTCGGTGTCGAAGCATCCAAAGTCTCACGGCAGCTCGGGATCGAGCCAGCCGACGCCCGGTGCCGAAAAACAGCATCCGGCACCGAAGAAAGCAATATCCAGCTCGACTCCGAAGCCACCGGTGCCGAAGCCTGGACTCTCGGTGCCGACCAAACACAAACATAAATCTGTCGGCACCGACGCTCCGACGCCGAAAACTCCTTCGACGCCGAAAAAACAGGAGGCCCCAAAAAAGCATGGCGCACACAAACCATCGAAGCCCTCGGCTCCGAAATCACCGGTGCCGACGGACGATTCGACGCCACTGGCTCTGTTTACACCAGACCCTCTACAAAAGACTCTGTCCAAAGATCCAAAGACTGGACTATTGACTTTAATTATCAAGAAAAGACGCCTTGATACTCCGGCTCCTCCTCCACCACCCAAAAGGAAGGACTCTGCTACTTCACCCCTCAGAGTGCCCTCCCCACTACCGCCTCCCCTACCTCCTCCACCACCTCCACCCCCTCCCCCTCCCAGGTCTCCGCCACCTCCACCTCACTACGATCCGGCCCCATCCCCAGATCCGGATGACGGGGACCCGGACAATTACCCGGCGGACGCCCCAATGGATCCCACTCCACCAGGGACCCCAGACCCATGGGAGGATTACAATAACCCTGATATACCAGATATACCTCAGGACGACCTATACCCATCCAGGCCGTCTCCTCCAGAGGACTCCTTAGGGTTTCATCATTTAGTGCAGAGAGCAGCACACTACCATGGGGTGGACATGCACAGTGAACCAGTGGAAGAAGACTTCCTACTGGATACATTTGGCATACAAGACAAATCCACTTCTATTTTACCCATGCTTAAGGGTGTCACCAAGCACGCTACAGAGGTGTTCAAAGACCCTGTCAGGGCCAGAGTACTGAACCCTAGAATAGAGAAGAAGTACAAAGCGGCACCCACAGACCCTGCATACATTAAGGGCCCTGCTCCCCTAGATTCCCTAGTTGTCTCCACAGCTAGAAAGCGGGCTAACTCCCAATCCTCAGGAGAAGCCCCACCGCCAGACAAGGAATCTAAACTTCTGGACGCGTCTGGTAAACGCACCGCCTCCCAAGCTGCAAACATGTGGCGCATTGCAAACACACAAGCACTGCTTGCGCGATATGACAGAGCACACTATGACGAACTAGAGGCTCTTATGCAGCACCTTACAGAAAAACACAAGCGCAAGGCTCATGACCTAATACAGGAGGGTAAACTAATTACAAACACCTCCATTAAGTGTGCCCTCGATGCAGCCGACACTGCTTCTAGAGCCATAAATACAAGTGTCCTGCTTCGTCGCCATGCCTGGCTCAGGATCTCAGGGTTCAAGCCTGAAGTCCAGGCGTCCATACTCAATCACCCCTTTGACCAGCAAACTCTCTTTGGGCCAAAGGTAGACGAAGCGTTGGAAAAGATGAAAAAGGACACAGACACAGCAAAGTCTATGGGGGCACTCCAAACACAAGCCTCTAAACGTTCCTTTCGACGCTCGTCCTTTCGTGGCACAGGCAGAGGCTCCTCCACCGATAACGCCTCTACCTCCTACAAGTCCCCTCCTCAAAATACCTTTTCAAAGGGCAATCAAAGGGGCGGTTACAGAGGCAACAACAATAAGGGCAGGGGCAAAACCAACAACACCCGTTCTGCCACCCCACCCGCACAATGACTCCCCTCCGCTCCCCCCAGACCATCCCACTCCGGTCGGGGGCAGACTACAAGACTTTATCCACACATGGGAGTCCATAACATCGGACAAATGGGTGACCCAAATCATTCGGTCAGGGTACTGTCTCGAACTAACATCTACCCCACCCAATATCCCACCAAGGCACCGTCCAATGTCTCAAGAACATTCCACACTGCTCAAACAAGAGGTACTCTCACTCCTCCAAAAACACGCTATAGAGCAGGTCCCCGTCAATCAACAAAATCTAGGGGTCTACTCCCTATATTTCTTAATACCAAAGAAAGACGGGACCCTCAGACCCATTCTCGACCTCCGGCCTCTAAATGCCTACATACATTCAGACCATTTTCACATGGTCACCCTACAGCAAGTCCTCCCACTCCTCTGCCAGGGAGACTTCCTCACAACCTTGGATCTGAAAGACGCATACTTTCACATTCCAATACACCCCTCTCACAGGAAATACCTCAGGTTCGTGGTGGACGGGCAACATTACCAATTCACGGTTCTCCCCTTCGGGGTCACCACCGCACCACGGGTGTTTACCAAATGCCTAGCAGTAGTAGCAGCACACCTCAGACGTCAACATATTCACGTCTTCCCTTACCTAGACGACTGGCTGATAAAAGCCGCGTCCTACGACCAATGTGTGCAACATACAAACAGCACCATCCAACTGCTCCACCAGCTAGGCTTTTTTTTTTTTTTTTTTTAAACTTTTTTTTTATTGAGTTTTGGAAAACATAACAATGCAAGCATATCGGCTGTGCAGATCTTTAGGAACAAGTGCGGAGATACAGCAGTACACTCCCCCCTCATATACAAACAGCAGTACAACTTCATGGCAGCAGACCATAGAAAGACCCCCCTCCCAGAGCCAACTCGTCTCATCCGCCCGTGTCCACCAAAGGGAAATGACGCAGTCAGGACTCCCCAACCATGTGCAGCTGGTACCCCCATTGTCGGCTCAGCTCCCCCAGTGCGGCCCGCCCCGAGAGCGCATATTCACCCAATTCCCAACAGGGAGGACTACCAGATCTACCCCACTCCCGTAGGCACTATTCCGGAACTGGTTCGCGGTGGGGAAGAGCTCGGGAGGTTAGCGATATAGGTCTTGTAGGGGCCCCAGATATCCTTGGGACGCGCAACTGCAGGGAGGAGACTGGCGTATATCTCGCTGTTTGTGCTGCAATAAGCCATAGACGTGAGCCATGTCCCGGCCGTGGGGGCCGTTCTACCGCCCCAATGTTTTGCCACCTCACGCTTGGCGAGTAGTAGGCCCAGGGAGGCTAGCCTGCGGACGTTCTTGGGGAAGTTCACTGTATAGCCCAATAACGCAACCTCCGGAGTGGGAACCAGCGTGAGCTCCAACATAGCGCCAAGGATCTCGTGTATCTGCGTCCAGTATAATTGCAGTCTGGGGCACGTCCAGGACAGGTGTGCAAAGTCAGCGTGTGGTGCAGCGCATTTCCAACATGTGTGTGGGCGCGCAGGGTCAATGGCATGGAGCCTAGCTGGGGTCATGTAGCAGCGGCGAAGAAATTTATAATGGAGGAGCTTGTGTCGACTATTGAGCGAGATCGTGTTAGTGACTTTGCAACAAGCGGTCCATTGTTCATCTGTGATCGGCCTCCCTAAATCTGCCTCCCAGGCCGCTCGCAGTCGGCCATCCTCACATGGAACCAGCGCCGCGCATGCCTTGTAAAGCTTAGATACCATATGGGCCCCCGAGTCCTTGTCAATGAGGAGAGTTAGAGGCTCAAAGGATGCGGGCTCGAGAGGGAATCCCGCAATGTCTGAACGAGCCGCACAATAAAGCCGACGCAGGACAAATTTGTCCATGAACGTGGCCTCACCAAAGCGCTCCTCCTCCGAGACCGAAAAGATGTGGCCCCCAGGGTAGAGGTCCCCGATCTTAGTAAGGTGAAACTTTGTCAAAGTACGCTGAACCAGCGCCTCCCCCGTGCCAGACAGCAATCCGGGGTTAGGAAGTGGAAGAGAAGAGGAGTAGAGGAGAGGCTGGGCTAGATAGCGAGTGAGGCGGTGCCACGCCCAGCTTGTGGTGGACACCGTTTGAATATCAACTGGGTCCCGGGGAACCCCCTTTGGTAACACAGCCGCTAAACGGCCCGGGAGAACGAAATCCGCCTCGGGACGCAGGAACGGAATACGGGCGTCAGGGTGGTACCAGGCATAGGCATGCGCACATTGCGCAACCAGATAGTACAAGTACAGATCCGGTACCCCGAGGCCGCCCCTATCAGGAGGGAGCGTGAGGGTCTTCCAACCGATCCGGGGGTGCCTCCCGCCCCACACCAGCCTGATCAGCTGGGATTGCAGCGCGGTGAAGAAGGCCCGGGTGATGGGGACGGGGATATTATTGAAGAGGTATAAAAATCTAGGGAGAACTATCATTTTTACGATTGCAATTCTGGCCGACATAGACAGTGGGAGTCTCAACCATCCCTCCACCTGAGTCTCCAGCCTGTCCAAAGCGCGGCCATAGTTGAGGCGGATAAGTTCGTCCGTGTTAAGATGGATCTGTACGCCCAGGTACCGAACCGAGTCAGAGCACCACTCCAACGGGTACTCGCACTGCCATGGGGAGGTGCTGCTGGTCAATGGGAAGATTACGGACTTATGCCAGTTGATGCCCAGCCCGGAGTGTGCGCCGAAACGAAGGATCTCCCGTATCATGGGGGCTAGGTTGACCTGCGGTTCTCTTACATACAGTATGGTGTCATCTGCGTAGAGGGACGCGAGCAAGGGACCCGTCCGGAACTGGAGACCTCTGTGGAGATGGCGCTCCTGGAAATGGCGGATCAGGGGGTCCATGGCCAAAATGAACAGTAGTGGTGAGAGTGGACAGCCCTGCCGCGTGCCACGCGTTAAAGAGAAGGGACAGGACAGTGTGCCATTGATACGCAGTCGGGCCGTGGGGCGGCTATACAAAAGCCTCGTAGTGGCAAGGAAGTTCTCCGGCATGCCCATACGTTGCATGACGGAGAGAAAGAAAGGCCATTCTAGAGTGTCGAAGGCTTTCTCGGTATCCAGGAGGACCGCCGCCGCAGGCGTGGCAGGGTTAATTCTATGTAGGACCGTGAAAAGCGTTCGCAGATTTAAAGACGTAGAGCGGCGCGGGACAAAGCCCGACTGGACGGGCGAAATGATAAATTCCATCAATTGAGAGAGCCTGTTGGCCACTATCTTTGCCAGGATCTTGTAGTCAAAGTTTAAAAGGGAGAGGGGCCGATAGGAACTACACAACGTCGGGTCCTTGTTTGGTTTTGGAAGGAGGACTATCACCGCCTCGCTGAGGGTAGCCGGAAGGGAGCCGCGCTCCAGAGCCTCCGCATACACCTCTATCAGTTGTGGCGCCAGCTGATCAGAGAAAGCCTTATAAAAATCCCTGGAGAAGCCATCGAGGCCGGGGGCTGTGGACCCGCGAAGCACCTTAATCGCCCCGCGCACCTCCGCAACAGTTATAGGCTCCGCCATGAACTCCTGCATGCCCTTATCGAGGAACACAAGTGCGATTTCCGACAAGTAGGCAGCACGGGAGGCCGGGGATTCCCCCAACTTGGTCTTGTACAGGTCGGAGAAGTAGGACAGGAATTCGTCTCTGATCGCTGTGGGAGTTGTGCGGAGCGAGCCATCTACGCCCCTCACCTCGACTATCAAGGACTTACCATACGGAGGCCTCAAAACCTGAGCCAATGTGCGTCCCGGCCTGTCTCCCTCACCATATCTACGCGCCGTCTGGTACTTCCCAAGATACAGAATCTCCCTTTCCGCAGCCTCCCGGAAGTCAGTCAGGAGGCGAAGCCGCGTAGCGGTCACGTCCCCATCCCGCCCGCGCCGCGCCTCGGCGTCAATCAACTCTAGCTGTGCCTCCAGTTGCTTAATGGTTGCGCGCAGCGCCTTCAAAACCCCAGAGTGCTTGGCTATGCAAACCCCCCTGATGTAGGCCTTAAACCCCTCCCAGAGCGCAGCCTGTGAGTCTACAGATCCTGTATTAATCGTGAAGTAGTCCTCTACCGCCTCGGAAATCTCGTGGACAAATAAGTCATCCAGCAGTGCTCTCCCAGGGAATCGCCACTGCCGCTCAAAACCCTCGGGGCGCGGGACATCCAAGCGGAGCAAGACAGGGGAGTGGTCTGAGTACGTTCTAGGGAGAGTGAGGAGCCCACTAAACCATGGGGACAGGCCCGGGGGCAGCAGCCAATAGTCAAGTCTGGTCCAAGTGTTGTGTTGCCCCGAGAAATGTGTGTAGTCAGTGGTGTTTGGGTTGCGCCTGCGCCAAATATCTACTAGGGAGAACTGTTGACAAAGGTCCAAAAGAGCGCGCCGCGCCCTGGGCTTGGAAGGAGCAGCCCCAGATGTGCTATCCAAGGCAGTGTCTAGCAATAAGTTAAAGTCGCCGCCAAGAATGAGGCCCGCTGGTTCAAGCGTCGCAAGCTGGGCAGTCAGCGCATGAAAAAATTCCGGGGAGTCAGTGTTAGGGGCATACACACACACCAGGACGATCGCATGACCCATCAACACCCCTTGTACTATGCAGAAGCGACCCTCGGGATCCCCCCGGAACAGCTGGCAGTGAAATGGGACCCTCTTGTGAATCAGCACCGCGGTGCCTCGGGCGTAGTTGCTAAAATTGGAGAAGTATCTGTGGGCGCCCCAGGAAGCTGCAAAGCGAGCGGGAACAGATGTGTGTAAATGCGTTTCTTGCAGGAAGGCAATGTCGACCTTGTGTCGATTCAGATAGTGTAGTACCTGCTTACATTTCCGTTGATTGTTCAGGCCTCTGACGTTCCAAGACATGAGTGAAAGACCAAGGGGGGCTTCATGTAAGCCTATGTGTACCGTTGCTGCCATACCACTAACAATGAGAGCAGGAAAGCAGAAGCGTCTCCGTGTATCCGCCAAGTTACAATCTGACCAGCCATGTCAAGAATATCCAAACTACCCACCCCATCCCCCCACCCCCCACCCAGCCACATCACGCAAACGTGAGGCAAACCCCAACCTGTGGAAGAAAAGCGAAGTTTCAAATAGCAATACCAATGATTTACAATTAAACAAAAAATAGGCATTGTAAGCCAAAAATGCTCCCGGCGGTGTCAACCAAAGGGGAATGGCAACGACCCGCCGCCGACCCAGCACCCCAGAAAAAAAACAGGGAATAGCAAAGTGTCTCAACGTTCCCATTGCAAACAGACAGAAAAAGAAGTCCAAGCTGCGTAGCGGGCACCGACTCAACCAGGCCCAGAGCCGGAGAACAGGTCTTGGCTAAGCGCAGAACCACTGCGCGGTGGGGTGTGTCCATCCTCATCGCCCCCCGAAGGGCCCCTGCGTGGTTTATATGTTCGGCAGAACTCCTGCACCGCAGTAGGATTGTCAAATATCCGCGGTCGGCCATCGATGTCAACCCTCAACCGGGCCGGATACAGCATACCATACTTAAGGCCCAAGTTGCGGAGCGCAGCCTTCGCCCCAACATATTTGCGCCTAGCCTCCTGTACCATGGCGGTGAAATCAGGATAGAACGAGAGTCTCGAGCCCTGCCAGGTGATCTCGCCCTTCTCCCTGGCCAGCCTCAGGGCCGTATCCCGGTCTCGGAAGTTCATGATCCGGGCGATCAGAGGGCGAGGAGGGAGCCCCGGGTTAGGTCGCGGCCCAAGTGAGCGGTGCGCCCTCTCAACCACAAAGCCTGGTGTGAAGGAGTCTCTCCCAAAAATGTCCGACAATAGTTGCTCAACAAAAACGTCCAGCCTGCCGGCAGCCGTGGATTCAGGAACCCCAGTGATTCGGACGTTATTGCGCCGACTGCGCGATTCCAAGTCCTCGTTCTTGATTGCCACTTCCTTTAGTATGCGCTCCAGCCGGTCTAAGCGTTTAGTGTCCTGCACTGCGCTATCTTCCACCGCAGAAATTCGAGTCTCAGCTTCCCCCAAACGCTTATCGTGGGCCTGGACCTTCGCCCCCATCGTTTCTAACGTTTTGTTCAGTGCATCAAAGCGCCCATCGAGGGCCCTGAATCCAGCACGCATCTCCTGAAGCCATTCTGGGGGTGGAACAGCAGCCGCCGGGCCAGCGGACTGGCCTCCAGCAGGGTCCGACATGTCTGGGCGTTGGTCCGCCGGCTGATCGTGGAGCCTTTCAAAGGGCAAAGTCTTCTGTTTGGGGTCCTTTCGTCCCATGCCCCCACCAGGACAGACTTCCAGTCGCGGGTGGGGTGCCAACAGGCGGCTTCGAGGCACTGGGACGATGACTCAGAAGGAGATACGACTCCGCCACCTCTTCGGCCCGCAGCGCGGGCGATGCAGCGGACCCCGCAGGCTCCGATCACGTGGCCCACCAGGCCTGGGCACCAGCACAGGCCGCACCGCTACAAGGCCCAGGGGGCGCCTCTCCGGGGGTCCGAGACACGGATCAATCAGGGCGACAGCAGACGCAGCCAGGCGACCCAGGGCCGGGGAGAGGGGGCCCGGACGGTGCAGGCCGCGAGCCCCAGGAGCGGTCGAGCCGGGTCCCAGGGAAGGGGGGCAGAGGCGGCCCGGGCGCTAGGTCCGCGCAGATCCCCTCCAGCCCACCCCCACCGCCAGTCAGCCGCGTCGTCGCCCCCCCAGGCCCCCAGTCCGCAACAGCGCGGGGAACCCGAGAGGGGCCAGCGAGGGAGGAAGCGGCCGCGGCGCCGAGCAACGGCCCAACGCCCGATCCGCTGCAGGCCAACGGCGGTGGAGGGGGCGAAGCGGGCCCACACCAGACCGCGCCCCAGCTCTCAAATCCCCCCCCCCCAGTACCCCCCGGCCACCCGCATCGCCGTCGGCCGCCGCCGCCGCACCAACCTCTCCGGCCGCCGAGTCAGGCCGCCATCTTGGGCATCGGGTCCGCTCAGCACCGGCGTTCTTCGGTCGCTCGCTCCGGGCGCAATCGGGGCTCGATCACCACTCCGGGTCGCTGCAGGAGAGCAGGGGAGTCAGCGCCGGGTCCGGGCAGCCTTTGCCCGCATCAGGAGGTCGGGAAAAACAGGTTTGGCGCTGAGTCGGCCACGGAGCTTCAACACCGCGCGGCCATCTCAGCCCGCGGCTTGGCCACGCCCCCCCTCCACCAGCTAGGCTTCACGGTGAACTACCAAAAGTCCCACCTCATACCATCTCACACAAAGCAATATCTCGGGGCCACTATAGACACCTCCAAAGGTATTGCCTATCCAAACTCAGCCAGAATCACAAGCATTCAAGCCTTACGCAAAACATTCCTTCCTCAACACTCTCTTCCAGCAAGAGTGTTTATGAAGCTCATAGGAATGATGGCGTCTTGCATCTTCATAGTGCCCCATGCAAGACTCCACATGCGTCCACTTCAAGAGTGCCTAGCACAACAGTGGAACCAGGCCCAGGGGCAGCTGACGGATCTGGTGTTGGTGGACGGCCGCACACATCACTCTCTGCAGTGGTGGAACACCACAAACCTTTCCAAAGGGCGGCCGTTCCTGGACCCGGTTCCTCAGGTGACTCTAACAGCGGACGCATCGCTCTCCGGCTGGGGAGCGCACCTTCTACACCTCACCATGCAAGGTCTATGGACGCCACAGCAAAAATCGCTCCACATCAACCATCTGGAGCTCTTGGCGATCTTTCTAGCCCTAAAATCTTTCCAAAAACAGATTTCGGGCAAAGCAGTCCTCATTCGCACAGACAATATGACTGCAATGTATTATATCCAAAAACAGGGGGGGACACACTCTCCCCAGCTCTCCCGCTTAGCCCAGAGCATATGGAGATGGGCAATTCCCCAAAACATCTTCCTCCTGGCACAGCACGTTCCAGGCGTACAAAACACCATGGCAGATCTGCTCAGCAGACAAACGCAACAACTACACGAATGGGAACTGCATCCACAAGTTCTTCACCCATTCTTCCAACAGTGGGGGCATCCTCAGATAGACCTCTTCGCCACCCACGAAAACAAAAAATGCCCAAGCTTCGCCGCCAGATACCCACACCCATTGTCCAAGGGCAATGCGATATGGATGAACTGGTCAGGCAGATTTGCATACGCCTTTCCACCTCTCCCACTAATTCCATTAGTGGTCAGGAAGCTACAACAGCACTCCCTCACACTCATTCTGGTAGCTCCGACGTGGGCCAGGCAGCCGTGGTACACCACGCTACTACAACTGTCAGTGGTACCACATCAAAAACTGCATCTATCCCCATGCCTCCTAACCCAGAACCATGGAGAAATCAGGCACCCGGACCCAGCTCGGCTCAACCTGGCGATCTGGCTCCTGAAATCCTAGAATTCGGATACCTTAACCTTCCCCCTGATTGCATGAACATCATCATGGAAGCCAGACGTCCTACCACTAGAGCATGCTATGCCGCAAAGTGGAAAAGATTTGTAATTTACTGCCGTAACAATACAATCAACCCTCTAGATGCATCCATACAGCACATCGTATGCTATCTGCTCCATCTTCACAGGTGTAACCTGGCATATTCATCCATACGCCTACACCTAGCAGCGATTGCTGCTTATCTACAAAACAGACAGCATTTATCACTCTTCAGAGTGCCCGCTATTAAAGCCTTCATGGAAGGCCTTAAACGCGTAATTCCTCCCAGGGCACCACCTTCCCCTGTATGGAATCTAAATTTAGTTCTTACACGACTAATGGGTCCGCCCTTCGAACCAATGCACAAATGTGAGCTACAGTTTCTCACCTGGAAAACAGCTTTCCTTGTAGCTATCACTTCCCTTAGAAGGGTTGGTGAAATACAAGCGTTCACCATACAGGAACCCTACATACAAATGCATCACAGCAAGGTCATACTTCGCACAAATCCGAAGTTTCTGCCCAAAGTCATTTCCCCCTTCCACCTCAATCAATCAGTGGAATTACCTGTCTTCTTTTCGCAACCCCAATCTGTTGCAGAAAGGGCCTTACACACACTTGATGTGAAAAGGGCGTTGCTATACTACATACAAAGAACGCAACCCTTCAGGAAGACTAAACAATTGTTCGTTTCCTTCTCTCCACCACATAAAGGCAACCCCATTTCTAAATCAGGGATAGCTAGGTGGATTGTAAAATGCATACAAATTTGCTATCAAAAGGCAAAGAGAACATTATCTGTTCCTCCTAAAGCCCACTCTACAAGAAAGTTAGGGGCTTCTATGGCTTTTCTAGGGAATATACCCTTAGATGACATCTGCAAAGCAGCCACATGGTCTACACCGCACACCTTCACAAAACACTACTGTGTAGATGTGCATTCCAAGCAGCAAGCTAGGGTGGGCCAGGCTGTACTAAAGATACTTTTTCAAACAGCTGCAACGGATACCGGTGGTCGCCGCTAAGGTTGGGTACTGCTATATAATCTATGCTAAGTGTACAATCTGCAGCTCATATGCCTCGAACGGAATATGCTACTTACCAGTATGCATCTGTTCTTGGCATGTAGAGCTGCAGAGTTGTACACGCCCACCCGCCTCCCCGGCTACCTGTATCCGTTCCAGTACATCTTATTTAGATACAACACATGGGTTTCTCACTGTTATTACTACGCTCCATCATTTCCCTGTTGGCGAAAAACAATCTGAGGATGGAGTCGAAGCCCATGCGCAGTACGGACCGAAGGAGGAGTCACCAAACTCGTGACTTCCAAAGACTGTCCAAGAAGAAAAACAAACTGCAAACATCCGGGCCCAACACCAGATGGCGATCTATGCTAAGTGTACAACTCTGCAGCTCTACATGCCAAGAACAGATGCATACTGGTAAGTAGCATATTCCTTCCCATTTATACAAATTGTTGTTGGATTTTTATTATGTGTTGTGTCTTAATTATTTACTGAATTGGCGTTTTTAAATGCTTTTACATGCCTGTCTTTGAAGATAAGCCTGCCTGCTCGCAGCCATGTTACCAAGGGTTGAGCATGGTAATATTTTCCAAGACCTATTCTGAGCTATATACTGCGTTAGTGGCCTTATTGCCAGTGGCAGACCTACATTTGCCCCTACCAATAATCCACTTTCCAACAGTCTCAAATTAGGAATCTGCACACTGGTATCACTGATTATTGTTGACGTCCGCATCCAAGGGTGCAGTCTGAATAAGAAAACAAACTTGTCAGTGTGCAGGGTTGTCACTTATATGTAACTCCTACGCCAGTTTTAGGGTGGAAATCAGTTATTGCAGAGCTGCACAACACCACCTATTGGTGGCTGGAGCAATGTTGTTTAATCTTCTTGATTCAGTCTGACTCGTGGTGATTTTCAAAAGGTGAAGAATCTGTTGGATAGAATATCCAGCATAAAGAGCATTACTGACGTAACTTGTTCTTCCGGGTATGATGATGAATGTGATAGGCACTATATTATCCACTTTAATGAGGAATAGTTTCATGACTACCAAACTTGTTCACATTTATCAAAATTAATGCATTCTATTTTCCAGCACCCAGAGTACAACAGCTGAAAAATAACTGTTGTGAGGTCACATGGGAGCCACTACCACCAATAAAAGGAGATAACATTGTTTACGTTCTTCAGCTTGCAAGTGGGCGGGAATTTGATCAGGTAAGCAATGCAATTACAGATAAATGATCACAGTAAATTATCTTTTTTGCTGGAAATGTGAAGTTCTATCTAATGCACCGTAATTTAAAGAAAATATTACCTACCAATTGAATGTTTTGGTTTTGATCTCCAGGCAAATGGAAGGCATGTGGCAGCTGAATGGAGAATTGGACTCTCTATTACACTGGAAGGTTTAGATCCTTCATCGTGTTTGTGAATCATATGAAACTACTTCACGTACTAAAAGCAGTCGAGCATAGCTATGACCCTAGCCCCATCTATACTACAAACATATTTGATGCCATTGTTACAACAAACCCTTCTGTTAGCTAAGAGCCAGATTCTCAGGACTGGTAATTTGTGACATAATCCAAGCATTGAGATTTGGGTACATGAGTTTAAGTGATCATGCATCCGTAGAGAAGTTCATTCTCATGCAGAACCTGCAGTATTTAGATACAGTGCTTGCTTATCATTTTGATTCTGGAATCCCAGTTTTTTTTTGTCTGCTCAAGAAAACCTACTGATGATTGAGAAAGAGCAAAGGGAAAAATAGTAATTCACGTTGGTAGGTTTACTCTTAAAGTCTGGAATAAATGATAACATTTTTATGAATTCTCAAAGAATTTTATGAATAGTTGTATGTGGAATTCTACCCAGGTGTCCCCATGTATGCATGAAAGGAATTCAAATGATGAGTGTACACAATATATTTTCCCCATCGAGAAATTCCTTCCTTACACCCCAATTCAATATCTGGCTGTTTCCTTCCTATCTCAACCTGGAGATGTACCTGACTGTTGCCCTTAACAGGAGCAGATTTGAGTGCCTATGCAGGGCAGAAAACAGTCTGTCAGTTAATTTTGAATTCAGAAAACAGGAGTTCTGATGGACACTTCTAACTGCAGACTTCTCACCTTGTAAATAGGCGCCAGATTGAGGCTGAATACTTCTCTTTAACAGTTACCTCATGCTTCATTAGGTGATGTCATCCAACTATGGGTTGGGCTCCTCCCGCCCAGGATGTGATGCTGGGCCCGTACATAGGTGCGACCTTAGCGAGCGTGCTTATGTCAGTGCCTTTATTTCCACACCTTTTGATTCTGATCCGGAGATGACAAATTTGTTTCTCAAAATGTTGTCAGTGTGCAAACCACTTGTCCTTTCTAAGAACAACAGGGATTAAACCTTGTGAGGTTTGCCATAAACAGATGCTAGTGATGGACCTCCACAAGGTCTGTCTCTGGTGTATGTACTCCTCACACGATTCTACATTGAGCGACAAGCATGCAAAGATTTATTTGAAGGCAACCTGGGATCTCAAAGGCCAAGTTTTGCAGCGTGAATCTTTTCTGGATTCACATGCGGTACGTTATTGTTGTTGGGTGTCAACTGACCTCCATTTGTTGTCCTCTTGTGACATTGTTGTGCTTCCTCCAGAAGCTTTCACTTTTGGTCGCCATCTTCAGATTATTTTTTCCCAATGTATGGTGGATATTTGCGAAAGTAGCTCCAACACTTTGGAGAGAACATAAACGACATCAAAAGTCAGCCGGACAGCAGAAGAAGGTACCAAAGAAATTCCAGTGTAGAAAGTGAGTACCTCTTCGACTACGGAGAATGCATATACAGGGGGCTCACTGTGCATGGTGATGGAAAAGACACTGTTGCCATAACAAGTTCGACTAGGAGGACCAACGTCCGGTCTGCAACCTCTACCTGCCGGTAGATCACCAAAGTGAAGTCTGCAACACTTATTCAGCGTTTAGCCCGAAGACTCTGAGGTTGAGAGAGGCAGAGAAGGGCCAACTACAACATGCAGAGCCAACCTATAGCACCATCTTACTAAATCTAGGCCTCTCAAGTGACGAGGAGGAGATCGTCACAGAAGGACCAGAAGGAGAGACTTAGTGTGACATCCACGTCGTGGAAGTCGAAACACAAGGGGGGTATGAAGTCTTCTCTAGAGGTAAGCGTACCATTGTCCTCTAAAAAAGTAGACACTTATCGAAAGACAGACTCTATGTCCTGGAAGGACGTCTCGGTGCCCAAGCACTCAACGACCTCAGTCACACCTTGAGACAAAAACACCATCGGATCCTACGTAAAGACCCCCGAAAAATCCAAGCCTTTGAAGGACTGTCAAAGAAAAGACACATCGACGTCCGAACAGGAGCGGTCAGTATCGGAAAGACACGGTTCACCGGCAGGACCGTCTACAAAAGATCCTTCGACAACAAAGAGAAAATCTGAAACTCAATGCCGAAATACAAGCATCAGAAATAGAGAGGAAGATAAGAAGGCTCAAGGCCAAAATGGCTAGCATTTTACAGAGAAAAAAGGACTTTGACGAAAGTCTAAGGCAATTTTGAATCCCTACTATGAGCTTAACGCTAAAAGAGCAAGGGGTAAAATGTATCGAGGACATTTAGCCGTCCCTAACTCCTGAGTTTCAGGAGGAACGGGAAGAGGAAATCTTCTACAAAGAGGATAAAGAACAAACTTAAATAGATTCTGAGGCTCCAGAATATCAAGAAGCACAATGGCAGGATCTCGAAGCAGATTCTTATGAAGAAGCTATCAACACATATCCTTCAAGGCTGCTACCACCGGATGATATTGGGGTGTATAATCAGGTAATTCAGAAGGAAGCAAAAACATGGAGTCAAACTTCAGGAGGAAAAACCCCAATCATGCTTTTTATTAGAGCCTCTCCTGCCCATACAATCTAGAAACCAATTTCTCCCTATGCTACCAAGTCTGCTAGATCAAGGGGAAGAAGCTTTTAAGGAACCTGCCACATGCAAGGCATTTATACCTCGAGGAGAGGAAGTAAAAACACTCTTCAAAGGACTCAAATTACATTAAGGGGTCAGCCCCAGCAGATTCTATTATAACATTAAATGCTGGGAGAAGAGCTAATGCATTAAGCACAAGAGACCCTCCCCCAGATAAGGAGAGTAAGAGGATGGACCTCATAGGCCAAAAGGTTGAGAGAAGTGCGGCAAACCAATGGTGCACTGCAGACTCAAATGCGTTGCTCAACCGCCACACATATCAACATTGGAAAGAGATAGGAGAGCTAATGAAATACCTGCCAGAAGAATATCAGAAAAGAGCAGCACATCTGGTAGAAGATGGGAAAAATATTTGCCTAAACATGCTTAAAATCAGCTCAAGATACTTCAGAGAAATCAAGCAGGCAAATAATGATTGGTATTACAGAAAGAAGGCATGCATGGCTATGCATTTCAGTATTCAAACCAGAAGTGCAACACTACATCTTAAATGCACCATTCAATGGGGAACAACTCTTTGGAAGTGCAGTAGATGACACCCTAAAACAATTTAAAAAGGATAAGGAGACTGCAAGATGAATGGAGGCTCTGCATTTCAGATGTGGCATGTGAAGAGGAACCACCCTCTCAAGTAGGCCTGCAGGAAGGGAGAATTTACATCCAGCGACCTTGCACCAAACTTACCAACAAACCTATCAGGGAGGATATCATTTACACCACCAGCAACAAAGTTGGTAAAAACAGCACGGGAAACTGGTCTTTCGAGGACACTCGCGTGGGAGAGGCCAACTGCAAAGGAAGGAGCACCTCCTACAACTGAGTGGCATAACATAAAGCACAATACACAATTCAATAAGATCTGGTAGTTTGTTAGCAAGGAAGATAAAAAAACACAAAATACAGACTTACAACACCAGGTATTCCTTCATCCAACACCAGTAGGAGGCAGGATAAAACATTTCAGACAAATGGATTTTAAACATAATACAATACAAATACTGCATATAATTAATCAAAACATTTCCAAACAAAGGTCCAAAGAGGAAGATACATCCCAAAGAAGAAACCACACATCTGAAAGAGACAATTAGTTATGGATTCCTCACCTTAGCAGTCCCCCCAGGCGTCAGTCTGGATCCGGAGAATTTTTCCTCAGCGGTACCACTGCGCGTCGCAGTATCTACTTAGACACCGCCCCTGCACACTGACGTCACTTCATTCTTTTTCCGCGCCAGCCAGCATGGATGCGGAGAGAGCCGTACCTTGAGTCACTTTTTGACTCTATTTTTGTGACTTTTTGTCGGCGTCTTTTTGAGTTGTTACGACTCCTGGTGCACAGAGATGTCATCTTGGCGGACCAGCTTCAAGCCTTGTAGCTCCTGCCACAAGCGGATGTCGGTGACGGACCCCCATCCTGAGTGCCGCTAGTGTCGCAGTCCAACGTCCTCAGGGTCGCACGATGCTGTAAGGGGTCCACCTCCCGATAGCCCCTTGGTCTGGTATGTATATGACAGACACAAAAAGGTGATCAGGCGAGGGAAGGAAAGGAAGGGGACTGCGGGGAGGGAGATCTGAAAGAAAAAGCACAAGGCAATATGGTTAGGACAACCCCTAGATTCCCGTACTCAATGTTTCCCCTATTTTCCCCTGCTGTACCTGTAAAGGAAAGAAAGCACTCCTGACTGGGAGACCTGGAGAGCCGAGGAACAAAGCAGTTCGTGACCTATAGAAAGGACATGGTTTAGCCACAAGATACCCCTACTCGCTTTTCCCTCCTTCTCCTTTATCCCCAGAACAAACGGACCTACCACAATTCCTGAACCTCGGGTATAACAGGGGGTGGGGAAGGACGTATGTCAGAAGTCCTCTCCGCCCCTGTTGGATACAAATAAACAATTGAGGTGCAGCGAAGCTTAAGCCCTGTTCGGTGCCTGCAGCTCCTTCACCGTCTTCTGTACAAACTTAGAACGCTACTCCCATACTCCTGGGATAGCGTGAACTAAAGAGAACCCCCAGCGGGTGGGCCTATTCTCGTTCTCCGAGAAGGTTTCCCTCTGACAGGAGGAAAAAATAGGAAAGGCTCCAATCCTTGGAGTTGCTGGGATGCAATTACCAAAAACACAGTGCAATGTCTCACCGCTCGGGCGATCCCGCAATGCCTTGGAAAGGCGTCCAACGGAACCGCAGCGGTTCTATTTCACCCTCGGATTTTTATCACGGACCACACGCACAATAGTGCGCGACAAAGGCAGCGGGAAGTCAAGGCTGGTGCGAAGCACCCCTACCAGAACGCCACTATCGTCCGCACTCGATCTCGTCCGCACTCGAACCTGGAAATCCAAAATAACCGGCACCCGCTTGATGCCGGAAGTTCCTTTTCATCGTCTTCGCGCCGTGCGCGATGACGTCGGAGCGTCATCTCGCAAAGCGCGCTGGGATATGTAGTTCCTTACGCCCGTCTCCTACGGGCATGTCTTCCTCGGGCTGTCAGTGCTCTACGGTGAGCCACAACAGTACATCCCTCCCCCGAAGAGCACTGACATAAACACGCTTTCGTGGGATGTTTCTTGTGGAACAGGGCAACGAGTTTAGGAGCGTGGACCTGGGAGGCAGGTTCCCAAGAATTTTCCTCCTCCCCGTAACCCTCCCACGCAAGGAGGTACCACAACCTGTTGCGGTAAATCTTGGAGTCCAACACCCCCCTCACCTCGTACTCTGCCTCGCTTTGTACCACCACTGGGGCAGGCTTTCGATCGGGCCCTACCCGTGCGGGCTTCACTAGGGATACATGAAATGCAGGATGGATGCGTAACGAGGAAGGTAGGGATAGCTTCACTACCACAGGGTTTACCAATTGAAGCACCCGATAAGGACCGATGAATTTGGGATTGAAAATGCTGAAGCGTTTAAAACGTATGTGTCTTGTGGACAACCACACGTAGTCACCTACTTTATAAACAGGCCCTGACCTTCTGTGCTTGTCCGCGGATGCCTTGTAGTTGCGCTTCGCAGCCCTTAGATTGCTTTTTGCTACTAGTAAGTTTGCCTGTATGCGTTCTATCCTACTCTGCGCCTCGGGGATCTTGGTAACCTGCGCTGGATTCAGGAAAGGGGAAAACCAAGGATGGAACCCATAAGAGCAATAAAAAGGTGTAAGTTTGGTGGACGTGTGCGTAGCGCTGTTATATGCTACCTCCGCCAACCATAGGAAATCCACCCACTCGTTGTCAGAAGCGTTGGAGTAACACCGAAGGTATTGCTTAAGGGTTTGGTTAACCCGCTCTGTCTGCCCATCCGTCTGGGGGTGGAAGCTGGTGGATATGTTGGATTCGATTCCCAAGGCTGAACACCAGGCCTTCCAGAAATGAGCAGTGAACTGGCCGCCTCTATCGGAAATAATCTTTCTAGGCAATCCGTGTAAGCGCACCACGTTCTCCAAGAGCAAATGCGCCAACTGGCCTGACGAGGGCAGAGCTTTACAGGCGACGAAGTGCGCCATCTTCGTTAAATAATCCACCACCACCGTGATCACTGTGCATCCCTTATCACGCGGCATACCCACAATAAAGTCTACCGAGATGTTCTCCCAAGGGAGGTCGGGTGTGGGAAGAGGTTGCAATAAACCTGCTTGTTTGGTATGGGAAGCCTTCATTTGATTGCAAACCCCGCAGTCCTGGACCCATGTGATCACATCCTTCCGAACCGACGGCCACCAGAACTGTCTCAGGATTCTGTCAAGTGTTTTTTCCCTGCCGTTGTGACCTGCACAGGGCAGTTGATGGCACCATTTGAACGCTTGTAGCCGTAAGGATCTGATGGGCAGGAGCAGTTGTTTTCCTCTTATCGGTAGCCCCTGTACTAGTTTCCAATCAGGATTGTCTTTCAGCCAGTTCTTCCACTTTGGTGTCCGCACGTTCTGTGATACGCTCTTTAAGAATGGATCCGTGCAAGTCGCCCCAATTACGTGTTCTGGGCGGATTATGGCTCCTGTAGTAGCAGCTGAGGTGATGTCTTGGGATGCTTGCCGGGATAAAGCGTCTGCTTTCTTGTTATCCTTTCCGGGTCTGTAAGTGACAAGAAAGTTGTACCCTGCGAAAAAGAGTGTCCACCTCATTTGACGGGGTGTGAGGTGTCTGGCTGCAGTCATAAACTGTAAATTTCTATGGTCCGTGTAGACCGTAACTACATGTCGGGCGCCCATCAAGTGATGCCTCCATTCACTGAAGGCATTCTTGATGGCTAGCAGCTCCTTTTCTGCAATATTGTAGTTGCATTCAGCGGGGTTCAGTTTTCTGGACATGTAGGCCACCGGATGTAAACGTCCTGTCTCGCAATGTCTTTGTGACAAGACTGCTCCCACCGCGGTGTCGGAAGCGTCCGCTTCCACAATGAAGGGGTATTCCGGGTGTGCATGAGCCAATACCGGGGCTGTCGAAAAGGCTTCCTTTAGCTCTTCGAATCCTTTTTGGGCTTTTTCAGTCCACTGAAACGTCGACTGTTTACGCAGCAGTTGCGTGAGAGGGCTGGCCACTTCTGAAAAGCGGTCGATGAAACGACGATAAAAATTTGCAAACCCCAGGAAACACTGCACATCCCTAAGGTTACGTGAGGTTGGCCATTCTTTTACGGCCATTACCTTTCTTTCCGACATTTCCTGACCCCAAGGGGTGAGGTTTACTCCTAGGAATTCTACCGATGATACCCCAAATTCACATTTACTGATCTTGCAGAAGAGGTGATGTCGTCGCAGGGTTTGCAGAATGGTCTTGACATGTTGTGGATGATCTTTGGTGTCCGTAGAGTAGATCAGGATGTCGTCTATATATACGACGGCGAAACGGTCAAGGTGTTCACGAAGGACATCATTTAAGAAGAACTGAAACGCCGCTGGGGCGTTACACAGCCCAAACGGCATAACCAAATATTCGTAGAGACCGAAGCGCGTTTTAAATGCGGTCTTCCACTCGTCTCCTCTCCTCATACGGACCAGATGGTATGCCCCCTTTAGGTCAAGACGTGTGTATATCACTGCCTCTTTGACCTGCTCCAGCAAGACGTTGATTAATGGAAGGGGATACCGGTTCTTCACCGTAACGGCGTTCAAGGCCCTGAAATCCACACACGCGCGCAGCTCGCCGTTCGCCTTAGGGATAAAAAAGAGAGGCGATGCAGCGGGAGATTTCGACACTCGTATAAAGCCCAAGCTCAAGTATTTATCCAAATACTCCCTGAGGTGTTTATTTTCGGGCTCCGTTAGGGCATATACGCGTCCAGCTGGAACGACCGCTCCGGGGATCAGGTCGATTTGACAGTCGTATGACCGATGCGGTGGTAAGACTTCTGCCTTATCCTCATTAAAGACGTCCTCGTATTCCTGGTATGCGTCTGGTAAGGTGACTGCGTGTTCTACTGCAGTCGCTACTTGATAGCAGATAGCCAATGATGAGGCTGGGTTCTTGGGTGAGCCATTGCAATTAGCCAAGCAGTAGCCTGAGGTATAACATATGGTCTTCTCCTGCCAATTGATGAGAGGGTTGTGGAGACGCAGCCAAGGCAACCCCAGGATTAATCCATAATGGGGTGCCGGTATGACATTGAAGGAAAGAAGTTCCTGATGCTCAGTCCCCTGTCTCATCGTTAATGGCTCGGTATGATATCTCACCGGACCGGACTCCAACATCTTCCCATCTACGGCGAACACCATTTCAGGCTTGTCTTTCTCTTGCAAGGTGATCCCTAGCCTTACCACCTGGGCTTGATCCATAAAACACCCCGTGGCCCCCGAATCCACCAATGCACTAACCGGAATCCACTCCTCGTCCACCAGGATGTGTACTTCGACATAGAAGTGGTTTTTGTTGTGGAGGGGTAAATCCTCCAAAGAAGGGACGTACATTGCGCTCAAAGGACTCCCTTCCTCCTCCTTTAAGCAGAGTCGTTTCCCGCAGTAGAGCTGTTTGTGCGAGTTACCGCGGCCTTTTGTTCTGGACGGGGGACCTTCGGCCTTAGGCTGCATTCTCGTATAAAATGACCCTTTCGACCACAGTACAGGCACAGCCCTCGCTTCCTCCGGTAGTCTCTTTCTTCCGCCGATAGCGGGGAACGAACAGCGCCTATTTCCATGGGCTCTGTCTTGTTCTGTACCCCGGAGTTCGTAGATCGAGAGTATTCCACGCTTGGCACGGGTTTCTCCCTCTTTCGGTGCTCCCCTTTACGTTCGCTCATGCGATGGTCCAGCCTTAGGACCAAACTAATGAGATCTTCACAGGAGGAGGGTTGCGGGTCGATCTGAGCCAACACATCTTTCATGTCTTCACTCAGACCCTGGTGGAAGATTGCCGCATGTTTCCCTTCAGGCCACTCAGTTTCCGTAATCAGTCTCCTAAAATCGTTGAGATAGGAGATGACGTCCCGATTGCCCTGACGCAACTCCAGGAGATCTCTGTCGGCTGAGAGCGTGGCCGCTCGTCGATTAAAGGTCTTCTCAAATTCTATCAAAAAGGCGTTCCAATCGTACAAGATATGATCGTCTCTTCTCACCAATGGAACGGCCCATTGTGCAGCGTCCCCGGATAAATAGGAGAGCAAGAAGGCGACTTTCGAATGGTTGGTGTTAAATGCCCGGGCCTTACAGGTGAAGTGTAGCATTACCTGTGTGAGAAAGACCTGTAATTTCCCGCTATCCCCGTTATATCTTTCAGGAGTGGCTAACGGAACAGGCGTGGGGATTTCTACCACCACCGGAGCAGCTGGGATAGCGCGGGGGGTGCCAGCGTCAAAGGGGTTACGCTCCAAGCGGTCTACCTGCGCCTGTAGTGTGGCAGTTTCTGTTCTAGAGGTGACTACCTCGGCCTGTAACAGGGCCAAAGCAGCCAATACGTCCTCTAAGGTGGCCATCCCACCGTGCGACTGGGAGGACTGCTATTCGTGGGCCGGTTATTTTGTCGCAGTCCAACGTCCTCAGGGTCGCACGATGCTGTAAGGGGTCCACCTCCCGATAGCCCCTTGGTCTGGTATGTATATGACAGACACAAAAAGGTGATCAGGCGAGGGAAGGAAAGGAAGGGGACTGCGGGGAGGGAGATCTGAAAGAAAAAGCACAAGGCAATATGGTTAGGACAACCCCTAGATTCCCGTACTCAATGTTTCCCCTATTTTCCCCTGCTGTACCTGTAAAGGAAAGAAAGCACTCCTGACTGGGAGACCTGGAGAGCCGAGGAACAAAGCAGTTCGTGACCTATAGAAAGGACATGGTTTAGCCACAAGATACCCCTACTCGCTTTTCCCTCCTTCACCTTTATCCCCAGAACAAACGGACCTACCACAATTCCTGAACCTCGGGTATAACAGGGGGTGGGGAAGGACGTATGTCAGAAGTCCTCTCCGCCCCTGTTGGATACAAATAAACAATTGAGGTGCAGCGAAGCTTAAGCCCTGTTCGGTGCCTGCAGCTCCTTCACCGTCTTCTGTACAAACTTAGAACGCTACTCCCATACTCCTGGGATAGCGTGAACTAAAGAGAACCCCCAGCGGGTGGGCCTATTCTCGTTCTCCGAGAAGGTTTCCCTCTGACAGGAGGAAAAAATAGGAAAGGCTCCAATCCTTGGAGTTGCTGGGATGCAATTACCAAAAACACAGTGCAATGTCTCACCGCTCGGGCGATCCCGCAATGCCTTGGAAAGGCGTCCAACGGAACCGCAGCGGTTCTATTTCACCCTCGGATTTTTATCACGGACCACACGCACAATAGTGCGCGACAAAGGCAGCGGGAAGTCAAGGCTGGTGCGAAGCACCCCTACCAGAACGCCACTATCGTCCGCACTCGATCTCGTCCGCACTCGAACCTGGAAATCCAAAATAACCGGCACCCGCTTGATGCCGGAAGTTCCTTTTCATCGTCTTCGCGCCGTGCGCGATGACGTCGGAGCGTCATCTCGCAAAGCGCGCTGGGATATGTAGTTCCTTACGCCCGTCTCCTACGGGCATGTCTTCCTCGGGCTGTCAGTGCTCTACGGTGAGCCACAACAGCTAGTGCTTGGAGCGCAACCACGACCCAAAGTCGTGCTTTGAATGCCATGCCATGGCCCCGAAGTCTTTGCAGGAGCGGTCCCGAAAGCTTCTGGAGGCCCGGCAGTCGGCTCAGTGCCACTCGAGGTCCCGGTCGAGAGGGAGGTTGCAGGACCGGTCACGGAGCCATCACCACCATTCTTTGTCAAAGTCTTCTACTTCGGGTAAGTCGAACTCAAAAAGAAGGCGAAGAAGCACCGTCGCTCTTCGGGTTCTTCCCGTCCGTCGGCCGATGTGACTCAGGACGTGGATGGTTGTCTTCCAGCTCCGCACAAGGAGCCTGTTGGGGTCGACTTGGAGCCTCCCTCCTTTTCCGGGAGCCGAAGCGACCCGTGCCCCACTTTGTAGTTTTTACGAAGCCCTCCATTCAATTTTTGGGCAGACCCAGTCCACCGGCGCGCCTTTGGGCCCAGCAGACTTGGCTCGGGGCTCTAGGCCGTCGATGCCTTCGGCTCTGCCGCCCCAGGGCCCCCAGGGATCCAGGCCTGGATCCAGATCGACACCTCCACCCCCTCCGACACTGGTTGTGTCCCCAACCGACGCGACCCCGGTCTCCCCCTCAATGTGGACGCGGAGCCGGACCGACGTCAGCCGACGTCGGGATCGGCGCCAACCTGTACTTTTGTACCCCTGTTCTCCCCTGGTTTTCCCTATCACCCTGAGTGGCTACCAGAGGAGGGTGAGGAGGACTGGCAGGGGTCTGTGGACCCTCTCGCAGACCAGTTGGAAGAACCGGACTGGAGAGAGGAGTTGGGTTGAGGCTAGTAGTCTGGACACTTCTCCAGACCTGGGCCTGCATTCTCCCCCTACCGTCGCTACGGAGGAGGGTGCATCATAAGCAGGGGTGTTGCTTAGGGCGGCTGAGACCTTAAACCTTCCTACAATGGCGGTTAGAACTACCCTCTTGACTGTGGTGCTTAAACCGGCAGCGGCCTCTTCGGAGCCCCTGCTGCAGTTCAATGAGGCCCTCACGGACATCCTTCTGGGCACTTGGTCCAAGCCCAACACAGGGGCATCTGTGGATAGGATGATTGCCCAACGCCACCGCCTGGCCTGGGGGTGACCCCATTTTCCTCTCCCAACACCCCACCCCTGAGAGCTTGGTGATCCAAGCCTCGACTTCCAATGGCGCATTCCTTACCACACCACCTGATAGGGAATCCAAGAAGCTGGAACACCTTGGGAAGAAAATGTTTTCTTCTTCCAGCATTGGACTGCGGTCGATAAACCCCGCATGTCTCTTGTGCAATTACTCCCTTTCTGTGTGGGACACGGTCGCACAGGTGCTGCCACAGTGCCCGTAGGAGGCCCGAGCCATGCTCTCCTGTGCAGTGGCCGAAGGGAGAGATGCAGCGAAGTTTGCCATACGATGTGGGCTGGACACCGCCAATTCACTATCCAGGATGATTTCAACGTCAGTAGCCCTATCACGCTACGACTGGCTGAGGTCCACTGGCTTTTTGGGTGATGTCCAAGCTACGCTTTTGGACATGCCCTTTGATGGCAGTCGCTTGTTTGGCGACACAGCAGACAACGCACTTTAAGTACTCCAGGGCGACGGTCAGGTCCTTAGGCTTTGCTTCCACCTCTTGTCTGCTTTTCGCCCCTTTCGAGGCTACAGAAGGGGTGCCCCGCCACGCTCCATCCAGAGCCACAGGCCTGCGCAAGCTATCTGAATGAAACACGTTAGTTAAATTCCTTACCTTAGAATATCCCCAGACATTAGGCTGGATCCGGAAATATTTTTCATCAGCAGTACCCCGCGCGTCGGTAGGCGTTGTCTGCGGCTCCGCGTCCGTCATCGGCGTCGTGATCGCCGGGATGACGTCGTCGGAGTACTTAGACGCCGCCCTCGCGCGCTGACGTCAGTCCTTCTTTTTTCCGCGCCAGCAAGCGCTGATCCGGGAAGAGCGTACCCTTAGTCATTTTTTTTAATAGCTTTTTGGACATTTTGTCTACCTTTTTCGAGTCGACTTCGACTCCTGGTGCAGGTAGGGATGCCGGTTACCGACCCTCACCATCGGTGTCTCTACTGTCTTGGGGTCGACCACGATGACAAGTCGTACCCCGACTGCCGTGCCTTGACGTCGAAAGCTAGGCGGGAGAGGTCCCGCAAGATCCTCGAGATCCGGAAGTCTGCTCCTCTCCGCTCGAGGTCCCGGTCAAGGAGGAAGTTGAGGGGCCGGTCGCAGAGCCGCAGTCCTCACCGCGTGTCGGGATCCAAGTCCTCGAACTCAGGTAAGTCGAGGAATGGCAAAAAATTCAAAGAAGCAGCATCACTGTTCTGGCTCCCCTCGCCGGTTGTGCGACTCGGCCGATGGTTCGGGTGGCACCACCCACGCGGCTCCGCAGGGGTCTCATCCGGCCCCACACCCTCCGGTCCCTGGGCTTCATGCGACTCCGGGCGAGATTCGAGACTTCCTCGTGGCCATGAGGACTCTCTTCCCGCTGTCGAGGCCTGCCAGTGCGCCTCCGGCCCTGCAGGTCCGACTGGGGGTCCTAGCGAGCTGGCGGCTTCAGCCCCGGCGCCGTCGTCTACTTCGGTCCCGACGCCGCAGGCCCCCATGGGATCCAGGCCTGGATCTTGGTCGACGCCAGTTGACCTCACGACTCCTCTGCTGGCGCCGACCCCCATGGTGTCGCTCCTGGCGCCGTCCTCTGACGACGACGACCCTGGTTTCAGCCCCGGTCCAGTGTCGGAGCGGCGTCGCTCAGCGCAGTCTCCGGGGTCGATTGGTCAGCCTTTCGCCTATGACCCGGCTCCGTCATTTCTGCCTGATTACCAGGACACAGATGAAGGGGAGGACTGGGAGGGGTCTGAGGACCCTCTGGCACAGTAGTGCCAGTTAAGTCAGGACTGGGCAGATGAGCTGGGGGAGGCCAGTGGTCTAGACACTTCGCCTGACACTGATTTCATCTCTCCTCCTCCTGTGGCTGCGGAGGAGGGTGCTACTTATGCTGTGGTGGTGCGCAAGGCGGCCAAGGCCTTGTGCCTGGAGCTCCCTGCACCGGCCGTGAGGACTAACCTCCTCACTGAGGTGCTTCAACCACCAGTAAGCTCTTTGGAGCCTCTGCTGCAGTTTAATGAGACCCTCACCGACGTTCTGATGGGCACTTGGTCCAAGCCCTCCACAGTCTCTCCTGTGGATCGGAACGTGGCCCGGCGCCAGCTCCGGGCGACCCCTGCTTTCTGTCCATACACACCACCCCTGAGTCTGGTTATCCAGGCCCCCACGTCCCAAACCGCCTTCCCGTGCTCACCTCCGGATCTGGAATCCAAAAAGATGGAACAGTTTGGCAAGAAACTGTTTTCCTCATTCAGTCTTGGGTTGTGGTCCATTAATACCGCATGCCTTTTGGACCGTTACACCCAGTCTCTATGGGATACGGTGGCGGACATGCTGCCCCGGTGTCCAGAGGAGGCCAGGACAAGGCTCGCCCAGACTCTTGCTGAGGGGCGTGATGCAGCACGGTATTCCATTAGATGTGGACTTGACACCACGAACTCGCTGGGCAGAGCGATTGCAACGACGGTGGCGATTCGTCGTCACGCCTGGCTAAGATCCACAAACTTTTCAGGGGATGTCCAGAGCACTCTCATGGACATGCCCTTTGATGGCCGTTACCTTTTTGGCGACAAAGCAGATAGCGGGCTGGAGCGCTTTAAGGACTCCAGGGCTACAGCCAAGTCCTTGGGTCTGTCGGCCCAGCAAACTTCTGCTTTTCGCCCCTTTTGTGGCCGAGGAAGGGGCGCCCCCGCACATTCGTCCAGCCACAGGCTGCAGAACCAGCCTCAACGTAGACGTGGATTCTGCCGTGGCGGAGCAGGGGGACAGAGAGCCGGTCAGTCCACATCCGCTCCCGCAGCATCTGCCTCAAAGCCTTCCTAGTCCGAGCTTTCAGGCCCATTCCACGCCAGTGGGAGGCAGAGTTCGCCATCACCTGCTCCACTGGCATACCATCACTTCGGGACAGGTGGGTGCTGCAAATCATCCGAAGGGGCTTCTCCCTCCCCTTCGAGGCGACCCCTCCAGCCATGCCACTGCAGTACCACCGCATGTCGGGGGATCACTTGCAACTTCTGCAGGAGGAAGTTACAGCCCTCTTGGCCAAGGGGGCCATCGAGCGCGTTCCTGGCCCAGAAGTAGGACGGTGTTACTCCCACTACTTTCTGGTTCCCAAGAAGGGCAAAGGGGGCCTGCGACCTATTTTGGGCCTCAGGAGTGTCAACGCCTTCCTCCACATCTGAGTCCCTCCCAGAAGCTCCTCTTCATCGGCACAGTTTCGGGTCTATCCTCCCGAACAGCGGGTTCAGGATATTCAGGCTCTGATTCCGATCTTTCAGCCTTTATCCCGAGTTTCGGTCAGGATGGCCCTACGGCTGCTGGGTCTTATGGCCTCCTGCTGGTACATCACGCCAGGTGGCGGATGCGGGCTCTGCAGTGGGACCTGAAGTTCCAGTGGGCTCAACATCAGGGCAACCTGTCTGACCACGTCCTGATCTCGGAGGGCACTGCAAGACAGTTGCTGTGGTGGCTCACGGACCGCGATTGGGTCACTGGCAGATCCCTCTCCCTACCCCAACCGGAGCACGTAGTGGTGACGGATGCGTCCCTCCTGGGATAGGGGTACCACATGGGAGAGGCGGCGATCAGAGGCCTCTGGTCTTGGGCGGAGTCCCGGCTCCATGTCAACCTATTGGAGCTGCGGGCGATCCGGCTTGCACTGAAGGCATTCCTTCCCTCTGTCCGGGGAAGTGTAGTGCAGGTGTTCACGGACAACACCACCGCCATGTGGTATTGCAACAAACAGGGCGGGCTGGGGTCGTGGACCCTTTGTCAGGAGGCTCTGCGCCTCTGGACTTGGCTGTAACATCAGGGCATCACTCTGGTGGTTCAACACCTGGCAGGCTCTCTGAACGCCAGGGCGGACGAACTCAGCCGTCGGTGCATGATGGATCACGAGTGGTGTCTGAACTCGGACGTGGCGCAAGGTCTCTTTCGGCAGTGGGGAGAGCTTTGCTTAGATCTATTCACTACCTAAGAGAACGCGCAATGTCATCTGTTCTGCGTGTTGGAATTTCCAAGGCGGCACTTGCTCGGAGACGCTTTTCGTCGCAAGTGGAGTTGCGGTCTGTTATACGCCTTTCCGCCTATACCACTTCTGTCCAGAGTGCTGAAGAAGATCAGGCGCGACCGTGCCCAAGTCATCCTTGTGGCTCCGGATTGGGCACGAAGATACTGGTATCCCGAGCTACTCAGTCTGTCAATCGATCCCCCGATTTGACTGCCTCTTCAGGAGGACCTTCTGTCGCAGCAGAAGGGGGCGGTCCTCCTCCCGAAACTGTCCAGCCTCCACCTCCATGCGTGGTGATTGAGCGGCAGCAGTTGATGCCATTTGACTTACCTCCTGAAGTCTGTGATATCATTCTCCTTTCCTCTCTGTCCATCAGGACAAGGTTGTTCTGAGGACTCGCCCTTTTCTTCCTAAGGTGGTCACCGCCTTTCACATCGGGCAGTCCATTACCTTACCCACCTTCTTTCCGCCTCCGCATCCCTCGAAAGAGGAAGAGAGGCTCCACCGCTCCTTTTATCTGGATCGCACAAAACAGTTCCGGGTGGACGACCAACTCTTCGTTGGCTACTTGGGCGCTAACAATGGGCGAGCAGTGCACAAGCGAACCATCTCTCGATGGGTCGTTTTGTGCATTCAGGTCTGTTATTCCTTGGCTAAGAAGGATCCTCCTGTGGGGCTGAGGGCCCATTCCACTCGGGCCACAGCGGCTACTACTGCCTTGGGACGGGGAGTGCCTCTGCAGGACATTTGTCAGGCAGCTACGTGGGCCTCGCTGCACACGTTTGCCAAGCATTACTTCCTGGACAGTTAAGTCCGGAGAGACGGCTTCTTTGGAAGTGCTGTTCTCCAGGACTTCCTGGTGTGATCTTGGTTTGCAGACCCACCACCGGGGTTGGTATTGCTGGGGTATCTATTTTAAGGTAAGGAATCTAACTAACGTGTTTCTTTCAGATGCACAAGTTACTTACCTTTGGTAACGATATATCTGTAATAAACATTAGTTAGTTAGATTCCTTACCGCCCCACCCATCCTCCCCGTTCTGCGAACCAATATCTAGGGTTAAGGTCATCCCTTTCAGGGCCCTAGTTTCATGGCACTAGTGTCGGTTTCTTGCTTGGCTCTGCATTCCTGGCGCGGAAAGCTATGTACAGAACTGACGTCAGCGCGCGAGGGCGGCGTCTAAGTACTCCGTCATCCCGGTGATCACGACGCCGACGACGGACGCAGAGCCACAGACTACGCCTACAGACACGCAGGGATACTGCTGACGAAAAATCTTTCCGGATCCATCCTGACGCCTGGGGATATTCTACGGTAAGGGATCTAACTAAATAATGTTACCGAAGGTAAGTAACTTGTGCGTCCGGCCTCTGCGCGGCCGAGAAGTGGTCCCCACTGTCGTGGGTCGAGGGGCCAGCAGGCGGGCCAGTCCACCAGCGCCCCTTCTGCAGCAGGCTCCTAGTCCGACCTTTCAGTGCCACTTTTCCCCAGTGGGCGGCAGGATTCGCCATTACCTCCCCCACTGGCTCAACATCACGTCAGAGAGGTGGATTTTTGTAGATAGTCCTAAGGGGCTAATCCCTCCCCTTCGAGACTACCCCTCCATCCATGTCACCTCAATTCCATCGTATGTCGGAGGATCACTTGGCCCTTCTCCAACGGAAGTTACGGCTCTCTTGGCCAAGGGAGCCATTGAGCGAGTGCCTGCCTCAGAACTAGGTTGTGGTTGTTATTCCCACTACTCTCTGGTGCCCAAGAAGGACAAGGGCCTTCATCCTATCTCGGATCTCAGGAATGTTAACTGCTTACTCCGGAAGAAGAAGTTCAAAATGTTGACAATGGCTCAGGTCCTGTCTGCCTTCGATCCTGGAGACTGGATGGTAGCGTTGGACTTGCAGGACGCTTATTTTCACATTTCCGTCCTACCGGCCCGTCTGCTTTACCTGCGGTTCTCGGTAGGCCACGAGCACTTTCAGTTTACCGTGCTCCCATTTGGCCTTACCATCGTCCCTCGGGTGTTCACAAAACTGATGGCGGTGGTCGCAGCTTACCTGCTCAGATCAGGGGTTCCAGTCTTCCCCTAGCTCGACAACTGACTGGCCGGCCTCCAGACTATGGCGACCTCCTGCGTTCGCAGGGGTTCACCATCAACATGCCGAAGTCACACCTGACTCTGTCTCAGAAGCTCCTTTTCATCGGAGCGGTTCTGAACAGTTTCGGGCTTATCCTCCCGAGCAGCGAGTCTGGAATATTTGGGCTAATGAATCCGATTTTGTTTAGCCTCTATCCTGGGTTTCAGTCAGAATGACCCTGAGGCTACATGGCCTCCTGCATCCTGCTGGTGTACCGTGCCAGGTGGCTAATACGGGCGAGCAGTGGAACCTGAAGTTCTAGTGGGCACAGCATCAGGGTAATCTTTCCGATTGCGTCCAAATCTCCGAGGGCACTGCACACCAAATGCAGTGGTGGCTAACGAACCAGGATTTGGTCAACAGCAGATCCCTCTCCCTCCCCCAACCAGAGTTCACAGTGGTGACAGATGCATCACTTCTGGGGTGGGGTGGGGTGGGGCGGCCACATGGGAGAGGTGGAGATCAGAGGCCTCTGGTCTCCGGCGGAGTCCAGGCTCCACATCAATCTTCTGGAGCTTCAGGCGATTTGTCTGGCACCGAAGGCATTCCTTCCTTCTGTCAAAGAGAGAGTAGTGCAGGTGTTCACGGACAACACCACCGTCATGTGATACTGCAACAAACAGGGCTGGGTGGGGTCATGGACCCTATGTCAAGATGCCCTTCGCCTTTGGACATGGCTGGAACATCAGGGTATATCCCTGTGGGTTCAACACCTGGCAGGTTCCCTGAATGCCAGGGCGGACAAACTCAACCACCGGTGCATGATGGATCACAAATGGCGTCTTCGCCCTTAGGTGGTGCAAGGTCTTTTTTAGCAGTGGGGAGAGCCTCGGTTAGATCCATTCACCACCAAAGAGAACGCGCAATTTCAGCAGTTCTGCGTGTTGTCGTTTTCAAAGGCGGCACTCCATCAGCAATGCCTTTCGTCACGAGTCGAATTGCGGCCTCCTGTATGCCTTTCTGCCTGTACCACTTCTGCCGAGAGTGCTGAAGAAGATCAAGCGCGACTGGGCTCAAGTCATTCTTGTGGCTCCGGACTGGACACGAAGAGTCTGGTACCCCGAGCTTTTGAGCATGGCCATCAGTCCTCTGATCAGTCCGCCTCTTCGGGAGGATCTTCTGTCGCAGCAGCAGGGGACGGTCCTTCACCCGAACCTGTCCAGCTTCCACCTCCTTGCGTGGAGATTGAGTGGTGACAGTTGACAGCTTTCGACCTTCCTCCCGAAGTCTGTAACATTATCTTGGCGGCCAGGCAGCCCTCCACCAAAATGGTTTACGCCTGTAGATGGAACAAATTTGTGGCATGGTGCACGGCAAAGGCTGTGGATCCCTTCTCTGCTCCTCTTTCAGAGGTTCTTCTCTTCATTCTTTCTTTGGCCCAGCAGGGTTCGGCTCTGGGCACTCTTGAGGGCTATCTTTCGGCCATTTCTGCCTTTTTTGGCCTTCCTGGTCAGCCTTCTCTTTTCAAGTCCCCGATTATTAACAGATTTCTGAAGGGCAATACTCTAACCTCTTTCCTCCTTCTCCTTTTGTAACTTGAACCTTGTGCTCACTTATCTTATGTGTGCTCCCTTTGAGCCACTACACAATTGTCCTTACTTCTAGGGATAGGGACTCCCTGCTAGGGCCCTAGTTATGTGTTCCAATGGTCGGTGTCTTGCATGGCTCTGCTCTTCTGACGTGGAAAGTCGTATAATAACGGACGTCAGCGCGCAGGGGCGGCATCTAAGTACACACCGCGACGTTATTCCGGCGACCACAGTGCCGACAACGAACGTGGAGTCGACTGACGCCACCTACCGATGCGCAGGGGTACTGCTAAGAAAACATTTCTCCGGATCCAGTCTGATTCCTGGGGGTAATTCTAAGGTAAGTAATCTATAACTACATATGTCTCTTACAGATACATTGTTACCGAAGGTAAGTAACTTGCTCTTTAGGACCAGCAGGTTTTGCTTGTCAAACCTTCAGCTACCCTGAGTAGCTGCGGCTCTGAGCAGTTAGGGTTACATAAAGGAGCAAGTGTAAAGTATTTAACAGCACCTAAACAATTGAACAATAAATCGAAAGAAACCAAAGAATTCCTTCACCAATTTACAAAAATAGACTGTATTTTTATATAACTTTTAAACACCACAACGAAAAAGATCCACCCGTGGGCTCCGGAGATATAGAGTTTACAAGGTAGTGTAAATCAGGTTATTTCACTCAACTGTGAACAAGCAGTGGCAAATTCAACACATTTAACATCTTTTTCACCAAACAGTTTGGGCTAGTTGGATTGCGGTCACTTTGTCAGTTTAGGTGACCAACACCAGTAGAGGGCTAGTCAGGGTGGGCTCGTAAAGTCCTCAAACCGTTACCTCAGCAGCTGAAGCAGTCTTCAGTCCGTTCCAAGTGCTGTTATCCTTTGCAGGGCATCCCTATGGAAGTGGTCCTATGCAAGGAATAAAAAATGCTATGGATGCAATGCGGTCGACGGAGGTCTTCTGTGACTACTCCTCCTGGGGTTGAGGTGGTTCCGGTCACAGTGTCAATGTCCCTCAAAGTCCTCTTGGTGCTGGCAGAAGTCCAGTCACCACTAGACTGCTGGCTGCCCAGTATCGTAATCATGGACTAATCCTTCCTCATTCAGTAACTCATCCTCTCGGGGAGTCCAGCTCCACTCCAATGACACTCCCAGGCTCAGCAAACTTGGGTGCAACTTTTTGTGTTGGGTCCTGGTCCCTGGTGCTGCACGGTGGCGGGTTGAAGACTTTGGGCTACCAACTTGCCCCAGCAGCCTTCTCAACTGTTGTGTCCCTGTGCTGTGAACAGGCCTGCTCACTGACCCTTGTAGTCTCTTGGCTGTGGTTGGGCGCTGGAGATGACTTCTCCTTGAGTAGGAGCCAGCAGGCACAGCCCCTCTACCTTGCTAGCCACCAGGTTCAGCAGGTGCAGTACACGCGGTGCAGCATCTCTTCGCCAGTTCAACAATGCAGCAGGACAGTCCTCCTTCAAGTCCAGTTGAGATTTGAGTTCTGGATGCCAGTGGTGCTGTATTAAGCTTCAGAAAGTGCCCTCAGGGTAGACTCGGTCAGTAGCCAATGGGCTACTAGGTACCCTCTCTCTTGATCACCACTTTCGTGGAAGTGTGGTATCTGGCTTTCCAAAGATGCTCAAATCTGCCAGCTCCCAACATGGCAGAACACCTCTCTCGGTGTCCAGAGCTCCTTACCCCAACCCAGAGGTGTGGCTGCCATGGGGGCTACACGCCCTTCAAAAAACAGTTTGACAACAGGTTCCACCTCTTCTCAGCTAGTCTGCCTAAATAATGTGGCTTGCCCTCTCCCAAGTGCTCCCCCTATTTTCTCTTCAAAGGCAGCTTCAGCTTTGAAGCTTGCCTTTGGGGCCAACACCTGTGTGGCTTCCTGCAGGAGGGATGGAACACCTCTCTCAAGTTCAGGCCCCTGTTGTCTCCTTTCCTGGAATTCATTAGCACTTTTCCCTAATGGGCAGAAAGCTGTCTCAGGCTCAAGCTTCTTGTGTAACCGTTAAGGGCACTGGAGATTGAAGGTAACAAAGTGACAACTTTGCAAAAGTTGCACACTTTAACTTGTTACAATAATTTCGACTTGGGAAATCAAGTCAGTCTTAATGGAATGATACCTTGAACTACCAACCTTGGTCACACAGTTCAGGAGTTAGCACAGCTGAGAGGTTAGCGTGCAACCCTGCACTCCCCAGTAGGTCCCCAAAACGACAGATTCACATTTTTACTACAGGAACACATAAAATACACGATCTGCCCATGAAATATGCTGCACCCTTCCTTAGTGCTCACTAGGCCTGTCTTAGGGTTGACTTACTCATATTGCAGAGGGAGGTTTGGCTAGCAGTTTAAGACTGCTCTTCTAGTGTGCAGTGGTGGACTGGGAGGCTCTGTTTCCCTATGACACAAACAGCATGCCACAACCAGTGTTGCAATTCCTGGCTTGACTCTCTAGGTTGCTTACTCCCGGTATCATATACAAAGGACTTACAGGTAAGTTAGTCTATGCCAATTGGGTATGGCCAATACAACATACATGTTTTGGGGTCAGGGAACTGACACGGAGGTCTGGATAGGAGTCCTCAGTGCACACTGAATTGAAAAATCTGCAGTATCAGTCCAAAAACTTTGGGGTGACTATGTAAAGGAGGCATATCTGATAGACATTCCTTACCTCTGAACTTCCAGGCGACAGGTTGGATCTGGGTGATTTTTTTATAGCAGTTCCCCTGCTCCCTGATAGGTGGACTCGGTCGACTACACGTGACACCGTAGGTATTGGGTTCACAGGGCTTCCAACCACGCCAACCCTTTCCAAGCCAAGCCATAGGTCCGCGTAAGTTTAGCAACCTCTGAGTGGCCGTGGGCGTGGGTCACCCCTCGGGTCGGAAGGCCAGAAGTCAAGTCAGGCCACAAACCCATCCCCCTCCGCCTCAAAACCTTCCTAGTCCGATCCTCCAAGTTCATGGGCGTCCAGTTGGTGACAGGATACACCATCACCTTCACCACTGGCGGGAGAGCACCATGGATAGGTGAGTTCCTCAAATATTCTGAAGGGCTACCCCTTCCCTTCGAGCCTACCCCCTCCTTCCATGGCTCCAACTTACGATCGGCTGAAGGAGGATCATCTTGTCTTACTTCGCGAGAAACTCTAAACTCTCTTGGCCAAAGGCGCTACAGAGGTAGTTCCCGGGCCAGAAATATGCTGTGGTTTATATTCCCGCTATTTTCTGGTTCCAAAGAAGAGCAGAGCCCTTCGTCCTATCCTCGACCTCAGAGTCCTCAACTACTTCCTCAGAAAAAAAAATTTAAGATGCTAACCCTTGATCAGGTTCTGTCTGCCCTGGAACCGGGAGACTGGATGGTAGCGTTGGACTTGCAGGACTCCCATTTCCATATACCCGTCCTGCCTGCCCATCGACGCTACTTGCAGTTTACGGTGGGCCGTGAGTGCTTTCAGTTTACAGTGCTTGCCTTTGGCCTCACCAGTGCCCCCCAGGTGTTCACGAAGGAGATGGCGGTGGCCCAACCTCCAGATTATGGAGAACCTCCTTCATTCGCTGGGGTTCACTATCAACATGCCGAAGTCACACCTGACTCCTTCTCGGATGCTCCCTTCAATTGGAGCAGTTCTGGACATGGTGCGGTTTTGGGCCTTTCCTCCCAAGCGGCGAGTGCAGAATATTCAGGCTATGATACCGATGTTTCAGCCTCTATCCTGGATTTCGGTGAGAATTACTCTGAGACTGCTGGGCCTCATGGCATCCTGCTTGTGGGCCATACCAGATGTCACATGTGGGCCCTGCAGTGGGACCTGAAGTTCCAATGGGCACAGCATTGGGAAAATCTCGCCGACCTGGTTCAGATATCGGAGGGCACCGTGAACGACCTGCGGTGGTGGCTAACGAACCACCATTGGATCAGAGGCAGAACCCTCTCTTTTCCCCACCCGGATCTCACAGTAGTGACAGATGTGTCACTTCTGGGATGGGTCGACCATCTGGGAGAGGTGGAGATCAGCGGACTCTGGTCTCCGTTGGAAGCTAAGCTCTATATCAACCTGTTGGAGCTTCAGGCGATCCGATTGGCACTGAAAGCCTTCTAACCATCCCTCAAGGGAAGGCTAGTTCAAGTGTTCACCGACAAGACTACAGCCATGTATTACTGCAGCAAACAGGGCGGGTGGTGTCTGAAGTTGGCAGGAACAACAGGGCATTTCCCCGGTGGTTCAACATTTGGCTGGTTGTCTGAACGCCAGATCAGACAAACTCAGCTGTCAGTGCCTTGCGGATCACAAGTTGCATCTCCATCAAGTGGCGGTGGGACGCTCATTTAACAGTGAGCCTTGGTTAGATCTGTTCCCAGCTCTCTCTCTGCACCGCTTTTCGTCGTGAGTGGAACACAGGCCGCCTGTATGCCTTTCCGCCCATACCACCCCTGCCCAGAGTGTTCAAGAACATCGGGGGCGACCGAGCCAAAGTCTTCCTTGTGGCTCCGACACTGAGAGTGTGGGATCCCAAGCTTCTGCAAATGAGCATTGATCCTCCTATCAGGCTGCCCCTTCGGGCGCATTCTCTCTTGCAGCAGCAGGGGAGTGTCCTCCACCCGAACCTGTCCACTCTCCGACTCCTTGAGTGGATATTGAGCGCTGACAGTTGACAGTTTTTGACCTTCCTGCCAAAGTCTGTGAAGTTATTCCTGCAGCCAGGCGTCCCTCCACAAAGTTGGTATGTGCCTGCTGATGGCAAAGATTTTGTAAATATTGTACAGAACTGTCTGTTGACGCTTTGTCCGCCTCCCTCTCACACCTTCTTTTTATTCTTTCTTTGGCCCTGCTGGATCTATGTCCTGGGCACTTTGAAGGGCGACCTATCGGCCCTGTCTGCTGTGTTTAGGTTGCCAAATCAACTATCTCTTTTTAACTCACCTCTTGTACAAAGATTTCTGAAGGAACTTACTCATCTGTTTCCCCCTTCACCCCTTGGTATGCCCCAGTGGGACCTTAACTAGGTTCTCACCTTCTTTATGTGTGCACCATTTGAACCACTGCACAATTGTCCCCTCCGGCTGCTCACTATTAAAACCGCCTTATTAGGGGCAATGACCCCTGCCAGGAGGGTGAATGAACTACAGGCTCTGTCATCTCAGCCTCCTTACCCGACCGTCTTTCCGGACAAAGTATTGCTCAGCACTAGGGCTTCTTTGTTGCCTAAGGTAGTAACACCTTTCCATCTGGTACAATCTATTACTCTTCCCACCTTCTATGCACCTCTGCTTTCTTGCAAGGTAGAGAAACGTCTCCAACGTCTGAACCCAAAAAGAGCGTTATCGTTCTACCTTGATTGCACTAAAGAGTTTCGGGTAGACTATCAACTCTTCATAAGGTACATTGGAGCGAAGAAGGGGCATGGAGTTCAAAAGAGGGCTATTTCATGCTGGGTCATCCTCTGCATAAAAATGTTTAGCTTTTGCATAGAAACAGCCTACTCAAGAACTTGGGCCCAATCTACCAGGGCGTAGGCGGCCACCACTACTCTCCAACATGGTGTCCTGCGTCGTGACATCTGCTAGGCAGTCACGTGGGCATCTCTGCAGACGTTCGCAAAACATTACTGCCTGGACAACCAGGCCTGCAGGGAGGGCCTTTTCGGCTGTTCAGTCCTGCAGGATTATCTGATTTAAAGCTATTCTGCAGTCCCTCCTCCAAGAATGGTATTGTTTGGGTATGTGTTAAAAGGTAAGGAATCAGTGGCTAGATGTCTCTATCAGATGGACAAGTTACTTACCTTTGGTAACGCCTTATCATTTTGCCGCAGATTCCTTACCCACCCTAGTTATTTTTTGATACACCATGGTCAGCCGCTTCCTGGCTTTGCGCTTCTGGTGTGAAAAGTACTGACGCCAGCGCGCCAGGGTGGCGCCTATATTGACTACGCAGACATCATGACGACAACGAACCCGATGCCTACATTAAGTGGCGTCAACCAATGCCACCTATCGGCGCGCAGGAGTAATGCTATTAAAAATCTTCTGGATCCAGCCTGACGCTTGGATGTTCAAAGGTAAGGAAACTGCGGCTTAATCTTGTCTCTACCAGGTAAGGTGTTGTCCTTCCTTACAGTCACCCTTTTATTCCCTACTTCTGGAAATTCCCATTCATCTCTTAAAAAACTGCTACTCCGTCCAAACCTTAAGTCAACATCTTGACAGGCTGCAGCATTCCAACCTCAACTCACTCAATCTTCGATTTGACAGCCAAAGTCTTTCGAATATAGATATATGTGCTGGTAACACAAAAATATATCAAAGTTTGTTTGTTATGCGTTTTAGGTCCCCTTTTTACTGGCTTGTATTACTGGGGTTTTTTTTTTTTTTATTAATAACTGCACCTGGTGTAGTACTGCTCAGTCCCCAGTGTATTTGATCTGACCCATAAAATATGGTAAAATTGACTAATCCCCAATCAACATATGTAACTTTTATGTAAGGCCACATTATATGGTGCGGAAAAATACACCAATGATGAAGAAATAGCCTTGTAGCCTACACAGTAGATTGCCTTGGTGTCGGCATGTTCAAACTGTAACTAGCCCTTAAAAGCTACTTTCCCTCTAAAGGGATGTAGTTGTTCCTATGAGAAAATCTAAACTCCTGATTAAAGTACTGTTTCTGCTAGCTCAGTTTCGGGGTAATCTAAGTTACTTGGTTGAGGGATAGCGTTTTCCCTGAGAATGTTAGGGAGCGTCTGGTTGATCTGCCCTTTGATGGGGTGCTTTTACCCATGCGGATGCTGCCATTCAGCGGCTCCTTGCGGGGCTCCGTCCTCCTCCTCCCCCTCCGTAAACTTGGCTTGTCGTTCCTCTGCTGCTTTATGGGCGGCTTTATCCCACCCTTTTTTTTCCGGGGGTCTAGTGGTTAGGTTGGACCCGTCTGTATTTTGTGTGGGTTGGCGTGCCTTCCGGGTCCATAGGTTGACCCCTTTGTGCTGTTGGCTGCTGGTTCAGCCCCTTTTGGCTTTGTGGTTCTTTGTTGGTACACGAGTATGTGTCCTCAGGTTGGGCCTTCTGTGTGTTTTTTGTTTGGCTGAGTGGCAAGCCTTCTGTGGTTCTATTTGCAGGGCTGTTCCTGCCTTGCCTGCTTCCTAGCGGCTGATGCCTGTTCAGCTGTCCACCGTCGCTGTGTGTTTTCCTACGGCAGGCTCTGCCTCCGGTTCTACCTCTTCTCCCTGGAGTTGGGGTTGTTCTTTTCCTCCTGTATGCTCCTCTGCAGCTGTCTGTCCCTACGAGGGTTTGTGGCCGTTGTACCTTGAATGGGCTTGGGGTCTCCTAGTCTTCCCTTCACCTTGTTCTTGCTTGCTTCTGCTTGGTGGGGGCTGGGCCGCCATTCTTGTCCCTGTGTTTTTTCCTACTGGGGAGGTTCTCTCGCAGGCCATCCTCCCCTCTGGGTATGGCTAGGGTATCTATTCTATGTTAAGGAATCTGCGGCTAGTAGTCTCTATCAGATGTGCAAGTTACATACCTTCGGTAACGATGTATCTGGTAGAGACGATTCTAGCCGCAGATTCCTTCACGGCCCGCCCTTCCTCCCCGTTCTGCGAGGACCTTCAGTTTGGTTTTCTGCACTCGCCTCCCCCTGGGTGGCTTGTCTTCTGTGGGTGTCCGCTTCGCTTCCTCCCAGACAGGATGCTTCGTTCTGCTTGATTGTTCCACCCCTTTCTTTATGATACATGGTCTGTTGGGTCATGTGTGCTTCTGCATCCCTCCACCCTGGTTTTTTCTAGGGGCCTATTATTACTCTTCTCCCTTTTACTTGCTTGGGGTCTCTGATTCCCTTGCAGTCCTCTATGTTGTTTTTTTTTTTGCCTGTACCTCTGCCTTTTCGCTCCTTTCAGGGGATACGGCCCTCCTTGATAGTGTCGTCTGGGGTTGAATTGCTGTTATTCCTCTGTTCCGGGCTTATTGCCCTTCTCTGTTGTGGATTGTGTTTGCAGTCTCTCTCTCTATTTCGCTCTCTTCTGCTATAGCGTTTTTCATATGCTTTCTGCCTCCTGGGAGGATGTTGCCTTAGTTGGCGAGGGTGTTCCTCAGAGCGGTGCTTTGCTCTTTCACTGCTATGGCTTTCACCGCTATGTTTTTTTGTACCTTAGTGCTTGGCGCTTTTCCAACTGGTGCTGTTCCTCACCTTGCGTTTTTTAGGTCTCGCCTGACCCAGCGCATGCGCTGGTCTGGCGAGACTTATTGAGAGGGCTCCAAAAAGTGCTACCAGGCCAGCCTAGAGCTACAGTGCATGTGCGTGGGTGCACGCACGCCGCGTTTTACCGCGATTACTTTAACTTTCGCGGCCGCACGGCCGCTTTGATGTTTGATCGTGATCGCGATCACTTTCACTTTCGCTTTGCATAGCCAATAGGTCTCGCTTTTGGGACCTTATAAGTATTTAGTTATGCAACTGTTGCATGGCTAAACACTTATTACGTCCCAAAGGCGAGACCTATTGGCTATGCCAATGCTTGTCTCTTTTCTGGTTCACTGTTCCCATACTCTCCACAGTTTTGTTTGTGATGGCTCCGCGTTGTGGCGCGGAAAACTTCTCCGAAGAAAACTGTTGTCAGCGCGCCAAGGTGGGGCTTATGTGACCCCGCTGACGTCACGCCTCGCGGACGACGTCAGGGCGGAGTCGCGTGGTACAGCCCCCCGGCGCGCAGAGATGCTGGGGCAAAGAAAGTTTTCCGGGTCCAGTCTCATGCCTGGGGATAATTCTATGTTAAGGAATCTGCGGCTAGAATCGTCTCTACCGGATACATCGTTACCGAAGGTAAGTAACTTGTACACTAGGGACTTATAGGGGTACACCAGTAGCCAATTGTGGAGGTACAAAAAGTACTTACCAATTCAAATTTAGAGAGGAAGCACTGTGACTGGGGTCTTGATTAGCAGGATCCTAATCAGACTAGTCAAAAACACACTGACACCAGGCACAAAGTGGCATACTAGAAAGATCCCACCTTACTACACTGCAGACCTGCAAATCAGGTAACATCTGTTGGTTTCAAAATTCGTGCATACATGGAGGGCCATAAAAGAAAAATCCCACCTAAACTGCCACCTGCTACTGCTTGGGATCTTAGCATTACTCTCACTAGACTTATGGGATCGCCCTTGGTGCTATTGCACTTGTGCCCAATACATTACCTACATTGGAAACTAGTTTTCCTTATGGCCATTAGTTCTCTTAAGAGTCCGTGATCTTCAGGCTCCATCATTTAGTAACTATTTTTATAGATTCAAAAAGACAGTTGTGCTCCGAAATGCCCTTATTTTTTGTCAAAGGTTGTATCACTTTTTCATGTGAACCTGTCTATGGAATTATCAACTTTTTCTCTCTCCGCCTCAATCCATGTGGGGGAAAGCATTCCAAACAGTAAATGTTAGATTGCCCATTATTTGCTAAATTGACCTTACTCATTCAATTAGGAGAACAAAGCAACCTTTTGTTGCCTTTGCAGAGCTACCCATAGGCAATCTGAGAGTCCAAGCTAGTGAGATAAATCTTCAGATGTATTAAGTCAAGCCATAACAAAACATACATTATATTTCATTAAATATTATAATATATCTCATTCCAAGAAGGCATTTCATTCGTAAAAACAGTGCCACTATGGCATTCCTTGGCTGTATCCCACTAGCGAATATCAGTAAGGCCACCACCTGGAGTTCTATTAACACATTCACTGAACACCACAGTATCGCTATACATGCCCAGCAAGTGCCATTTGATAATAAATCTGTACATAAAACAGTATTCCAAATGTCTACCACACTTTCTTTGAAGCCACCACATTTTCAGTCAGTATAACGTCTATATAAAGCACGTGATCTACAGCTACACTTCGTACAAATGGAAAACGTTACCATGGTACCATGAAACTGAAACCTCTTCTTCGGAGTTGTAATGTTCCAAGCCCAACACTAGCAAGTGCAAAGCATGTGATTCTGTAGCACTAGAAGCTGCAGACAGATTGCTACAGGTGAGTAACTTTTTCTTTTTCAAATAAACATTCTGAAATATTCCTACTCAGATGGCAGGATAGTGCATAACATCTAAATCGCAACAAACTGCAGACGGTAGGTTACTGGCAAGTAAGAAGTGGTGTTACTGATTAAGAACTTTAGCTTTAGTTTAGAGCAGGAAAAGCTGAAGGAACCTTGGTACTTGTACAAATATCTATTCAAATTTTGCTGCAAATAGAAAATGCTTTAGAAGTGGGCACATTTCATATTTTTCAAACAATGTATTTTGCTTCATATAAAATGATCCTACCCAGAGACAAAGCTATTCAAGGTTTTATGATCTTCAGGAATGGACCGTTAAAGGTGACCTAGGATAAGTAGCCGTTCCTTTTTAACATTATCCTGCCTTCTTCATTGATTGGGCCCTCTTTTAATGAGTGTCCTGGTAGCAGAGCCTGTTTCACTCAAGCCATCCATCTTTGGAATTCACTCTTTGGCTGTGCGAAAGCCACCTAATCTCACCCAATTGAGCAACGTATTACTGTCCTTATGTTTAGTTTTGCCACCAATCAGTAGCTTCTTGAAGCTTCTGGTTGTAGCCCATTCATACGTTTCCAGTATACACAACAGAACCTTTTATGACATCTTCACGATTGACAGGTGGTATGCACAGGGTTAGTTTGTCATGTAATATTGTACATTCTTTCTTTGTGGAATTCTGATGGAGCACAAGAATGGGATCACACTGTGCTCGTGTACATTATCTACAGCCCCTGTTTTGTGTGTATGTAGACAAGTATACATGGCAAACTTAGTATCTATACAGCTGAAGTACCTTAAATCATCAAGGCTTGATACACAAATAATACCACTAAATGTCTTGTTTTTAAGTGTTATGTGGTATATATTTTTGAAGTGCCCAGAGGAGTTGTGACTCATTTTGTAGTGTCTAATAGACTCATATTTTTCATTTGTTTTTTTTAGGTATATAAAGGACCAGAAAACTCATTTTGTTTCACAAACTTTCCAGCAAATTCTGAAAATAGATTTAGAGTTTGTGCATGTCGACAACATCAAGGTTCTACTGGATTGCAAGAGTTGTATGGCCCTTACAGTCCAAGCACAGTGTTCACATCTCAAAAGCAAGAGTGTGCTGAAATCACAACAGAACCTGCGAAACGCAAGAAGATATGCCTTACCGATGAACAGTTTGCTTTTCTGCTACTTATGGGGTTTGCCACGTTGGCTGTTCTCTTTGCTTTTCTTATTCAGTACTTTGTTATAAAATAATAACTCTTTCCAACTATCTCTGGTTATATTTGTTAGTACTCTTAAAGTGGTAACTGGAAATAATCTAAGTTGCCAACTGTTAGCAGATACATTTTTACTTTTCATGTTAGAAAAGAGTAATCCTAGACTTTACTGTTGAGCGTTGGTGTAAGAGCTCTTTTAAAAACATGTTACATAGTTTGGCCTGAGCTGCTTGGCCGGTTACCAACTGGTAAGAGATATTTTAATAGATCTCGGAATAAACGGTAACACAAGAAAGAGGCGATTCAAAAATTAGATAGTAAATGCTTATTAAAAATGATAAGAGAAATATGAAAACCTGTTTGAAGGTTATTTTAGCGCAGATAATAAGAGAGAACACTTCCTTTTGAGGGAGGGTACTTTTGTTGTATAGCAAAATGAGTAGCAGTTAAAATTGATCATATAGAATAGCTAATGTGATTTGTAGGCAGTTATAATGTCTAAATTCAGTATTTAAAAACTGGTTGTATGTTATGGTAAAGAGTACCATAGTTTTTACCATTTTTGACAAAATCTGAGGGATGTACTAACTGAGTGTAGTATGCAAAGAAAATTACATTCTTAGGGAATAGTTGCCCTCTCCTTTTTTGTACCGTTTAGAAAAAGATTTTTTTTCTTTATTACTGTTGGTACCCATTTTTCCTTGGTCTACATTTCAGTTTTTGCGCTTTGCGAACAGTATTAATTTACTGTACATCTTACATAATGTTGCTTCCCTTTCTGAACAAGCACATGCATCGTTAATGAGAGGAGAAAAAAGTGCATTTATTATAAATTTTTTACTCTGGCTCAAACTGAGCAAATGTATCCTTTTATACGGTTGCATTCTAAAGTTTTTATTGGAAATTTCTGTTCAAATCCATTGGAATGGCTTTGAAACATAATGAAATGTGTGCCTTTTGATGCATCACTGCTCCCTGTAACTCTTAAAAAAGAAAACAAAAACATTGACAGTGCAACTTATAAATCTTCATGGCAATGAATCTGTATAGCATGCAATAATATATGAAGATCATTTTATAAATGCATATATAAGTATATATATATATTTACATTCTGTAAAGAATAAAGTGCCCTATACATATGTTTTTTTAAGACTTTTTATTGTCTATCAAAATTAAGCGCCTTGAACCTTTTTCACTGGTTTTCAGTTTTTTCCACAATATAGTCATTAACCCTCTTCAAACTCTCCAATTGGCCAATAAGGTTTATGCATTTATTAAAGCCTTTATGATACGTTAGCACCCTCACTTTAATGGAACATTTGAAAGAATTATTTTTAAACAAATGTCTATAGAACAACAAATATTTTTTGCATTCCGTCACTTTATGTTAGATATTAACTTTTATGAAAGTTGCACGTCCTTCCGCAATGTAATTCTCTTAATATTGCATATCTCTCAAATATGAAAGTGGGATTCATGTTTTTAGCTCTGTGCATGCCAAATGCTGAGATGCCAGTTGGTTGAACATGGTGCTCTGTGAATCTTCTCAAACATAGTCGTTTGTTATAATGGCATTAAAACAAAATTAATCAAATCAAAGCTATAAAAGATATATTCTGGCACTAGGTGTCTGTTCAGCCCCAAGTGTAACCATGACGGCATTTTCAGTTTATATTGCTATTTAATACATTCCGGTGTCAGTGCACTAAGTTCATATCATTGCTGTGGGGGAGGGATATTGAATGCTTTGTGAACTGAGGAAATTGCATCACTTCACCGTTTTCAAAAACATACTCTCCTTTTTAAATTATATTTATTTGGATTTAAGATGTCCTGGGACAAGTATGTTAGAATGTATTCTACTTTCAGCATAAGGTTAAATAATCATTGTAGTGAAAATTATAATGCATTTTTTTTCAAATATGAATGTCCTAGCTAGGCAAAAAGAGATAGTTTGATTGTGTTGCTTTTTTGTTATTGAATAGAGCAATGCAAGACTGCCTTTAGCAAATGTCTTGAATGCCATTGTTTTATATTTTTAGATAGAACTGAACGGTTCGTGAAATTTAAGAATGCAAATGTAATGTATTTGGCAATGCCTATTCTACAGGTAGTACTATTATTACAGTAGGCATTCTAAAAAAACTTGCTAAACAAAGCATGATTTTTTTTTTAGGAAATATATTTTTGTAGTTGAGACATGTTAAATGGCATTTTGCTGGAATTTTTACTGGAAATCATATTTTTGTTATGTAGATTTTATATGGATTATTATACATTCCAGAATAATATGCCCATGTGGTAATTGTACGAAAAATGTGTTGCTTTTTATTATTCTTGTATTGTAATTTGAGGTTTCTCAAACTTAAATCTAAACTGCCATGCAAATGTATTACTAAATAGTAACTATCAGATAGATAATATATTTAATATGACCAATAAAGACACAAATATATTCAGAAAGGCTATTGTCTTACTTCATATTTTCTTCATCATTGAATAATCATTCTCATGGCATACATGGGTCAAATCATTTTCCATCCAAATAGCTTCAAGCTTCTAAAACAGTTGCATATCCGATAGACACCTAGCCTCAAAATCCTTACATTTGAATTTTTCCAGGCGTAAGACTGAATCCGGAAGATGGACAGTACCCCTGCATGTCTGTAGGTGGCGTCGATCGGCTACGCACAGCGTGGTCCCCACCAGAAGTGACATCGGTGTCACCTATAGAGGTGTCACCTCGGCACGCTGACATTAGTTATTTTCTTTCTGTGCCAGTTAGTGCTGAACAGAAGAAAGAGCTACCCCACTGTCAGTTTTTGACAGAAGTTTTTCGATGTTTTATCGTGTTCTTTTATGAGGAATTCTTCCTGCTGGTGTGTCGAGGACATCTCTGAGGAAGACAGGGTTTAAACCATGCGGTCCCTGTCCTTTCCCCAAGTCTATTACAGACCCACACCTCATGTGCCTGTGGTGTCTCGAGCGCAACCACGCATCCAAGTCCTACTCAGATTGCCAGTCAATCAGGGAGCAGTACCTAAAGCTGCTAGCAGCCCTGCAGGTGATGCACGACTCCAAGTCATCGGGACATTCTGGTACGAAGCATAAGAAGTTGAAGCCTGCTTCGACTTCTCCTAGTCTGTCGGCTGATGCGACGAAGGAGCACTGGTGTTCGGGACATGGTTCTTTGGAGTCGTTACCAGGGCTGACTCCAAGCCTAGTAAAATAATTTTATGTAGCCATGTGCCATGTATTTGAGTGGCCAACCCCTCCGGCACCCCTTCGGCCTCGCAGGATCAAAGGGGGCCCCCATCTGGTTCCACACCAGTGGCTTCAATGCTCCCCCCCCCCCCGCCCCCCCCCCTTGGATCAGTTCACTGATCCGGACTAGCGTTGCCATGCCACTGCGACCTCTCTCAATGCCGATGTTCCTTCGGCACCAATTGACAGCACCAGCCAGCCCCATTTATATCCACGAATCCGACACAGAGCTGGAACGGCATTGACTGATGCTGATTCCAGCGCCGGCATGACCTACGTGACCTAGGTCTGCGCCTGAGCCTGAGCCCTATTCTGAGGGGATAGGCCTCGGAAGAATGGGAGGAGTCACTGGACCAGTTAGAAGGCCAGGAAGGTATGGACTAGTGTGAGGAACTGGGTCATGCCAGTGGTCTGGACACATCCCCAGATACTGGTATGCTTTCTCCCCCGCCTGTGGCTACAGAAGAGAGAGGAGCTGAGGTCCTGGATCTCGAGTTGCCCTCAGTGACAGTCAAGACTAGCATCTTGATGGAAGTGCTACAACTGGGAGCTTCCACTTCTGAACCCTGCTCCCTATTAATGAAGTACTAACAGATGTCCTACTGGGAACGTGGTCCAAGGCCAGCACAGGGGCTCTTGTGAATAGGACAATTGCCCGCTGCCACTGCCCTGCACCTGGGGACCCGAACTTTCTCACCCAACACCCCCCTCCCCTCTGAGAGCTTGATTGTCCAAGCCTCTACATCCCATGGCATGGTCCCAACTGCACCCCAGTACAGGGAATCCAAGAGGCTGGATAGCTTGGGTAAGAACATATTTTCTTCCACAAGCCTTGCATTGCAGTCAGTGAACACTGCATGCTTATTGGGCCACTACTCCCACACTCTGTGGAACACTGTTGCACAAGTGCTGCCACAGGTCCCAGAGGAGAACCAGGCCGTTCTCTTCCAAGCAGTCAATGACAGGAGAGACGCAGCAAAGTTCACCATAAGGTGTGGTTTTGACCCGACCGACTTGCTGGGCAGAGTAGTTTCATCAATGGTGGCACTTTGTCAGGTCCGTGTTCCTCAGGAGCAGTACCCTCGAATGCCCACCCTCTGGCAGCACCAACTATGTGATTTAAAACACCAGAGGATCAGAGTGGTCGGATGAGGGGGGACGTGTTTTTCGGGGACGGTACTGCGTGAGGGAGACCTCGAACAATGAGGATCAAAGATCAGTATCTGACGGGTAATTATCACATCTATATTCTACATATCTAAGACTATGGTCCATTTCTGCTTACCTGTATGGAAAAGAATGGTGCTTGCTACACACACTGGTATTTCTCAATGTACACATAAGGGGATTGGCAGACTTATGATAAATCGCAGAGTTTCGTAGTTCACTCCTATGATACTCTTATTGACAAATATCTCTTTGGTTGAATTGCCAGTGTTGTGTTACTCCACAAGGTATTAATCTTGGACAATCTCTCTTTAATTGGATTTCAATGTCTTGTTACATCACAAGGTTCTATTCTTGAGTATGACAACTTCCCTTTAGTTGTATTTTACTGTCTTGTTATACCACAAGGCTGTGTATAAATGTTGTAAACAGTTTTGAGTTCTTTCCAAAGTCCATATGTCTGCACAATCCAAATGTTGTCTTTTGCAGAATGTCCCTTTCTCAAATTGACATACAAGATTGATCTGAAAGAGGCAGTTATAGATTCCTTACCTTAGAATTTCCCCCAGGCGTCAGACTGGATACGGAGACTTTTTTCTCAGCCGTACCTCTTCGCGTCGGTAGGTGGCGTCAGTCGACTCCGCGTTTGTCGTGGTCGCCGGGTTTATCTTGCGGTGCCTACTTAGATGCAGACCCTGCGTGCTGACATCAGTTCTTTCTTTTGCTGCAGTAGTCTAGCACGGATCCGGAGAGGGCTACCCCTTTAGTCACTTTTCGACTAAGGTTTTTTTGAAATTTTGTCGACTACTTGTTGAGTCTTCGACTCCTGGTGCACGAGAGATGTCCCACGGTCGGACCGGCTTCAAACCCTGCGAGGCCTGTCACAAACTGATGTCTGTGGCACCTCATGTGCTTTTGGTGTCTGGAGCACAACCCAAAGTCCTGCTCCGACTGCCGGGACATGAAACCAAAGTCTTTGCCGGAGCGATTTCGAAATCTTTTGGGAGCCCGCCAGTCCGTTCTGCGTCGCTCCCGGTCTCGCTCGAGAGGAAGGTCTCGAGACCGCTCGCGGAGCTCCCACACCTCATCCCATTCCAAGTCTTTGAAATCCTCGGGTAAGTCGAAGCACAGGAAGAAGGCGAAGAAGTACTGGCCCAACTTCATGCATTTTACGAAGCCGTCCTCAGTATCTTTGGGCAGCCCGACTCCGCTGGTGTGCCTTCGGGCCCCGCAGAGCTAGTCGGGGGTCCTCGGCCTTCAATGACGGCAGCTCAAGGCCTGGTGCCGGAGGCCCTCACGGATCGAGGCCTGGATCCGGATCGATGCCAGTCGACCTTACTCGGCCTTGCCTGGCACTGATCCCGGTGATGAGGCCCCCAGCCGACACTGTCCCCATCCTCACCCTTGAGATGGACCTGGACCAATGTCGGTCGATGTCAAATCCAACGCCGGAGGGTACTTTTTTCCTCAGTACATCCCTGGTGTTCCCTATCGCCCAGAAGGTGGTGATGAGGATTGTGAGGAGTCGCTGGACCCTTAGGCAGAAGAGCCAGACTGGAGAGACGCCAGTGGTCTGGACACTTCTCCAGACATTGGTGTGCTTTTTCCCCCTACTGTGGCTATGGAGGAGGGAGCGTCTTGAGATGTGGTGGTGCGAAGGGCAGCTCGAGCTTCCTTCAGTGGCAGTCAGGACTAGTCTCCTGACAGAGGGGCTTCAGCCTGCGGTAACCTCCTCTTAATCCCTTCTGACCTTCAACGAAGCCCTCACTGACGCCCTTCTGGGTACCTGGTCCAAGCCCAACACAGGGGCTCCTGTGGAAAAGACAATTGACCGCTGCCACCGCCCAGCTCTGGGCGACCCAGTTTTCCTCTCCCAACACCCTGCCCCCGAGAGCTTGCTGGTCCAAGCCTCTTCTTCCAAGGGTGTATTTCATTCTGCTCCCCCAGACAGGGAATCCAAAAAGCAGGATCATCTTGGGAAGCGAATGTTCTCTTCCTCCAGCTTGGCACTGCAGTCCGTGAATACCGCGTGTCACTTGGGCCGATACTCTCATATTATCTGGGATAAAGTCACGCAAGTGATGCCTCAGTGTCTGGAGGAGGTCCAGGCCATTCTCTTCCAAGCGGTGGCGGATGGGAGGGATTCAGCTAAATTCACGATTCGATGTGGACTGGATTCCACCGACTCACTAGGCAGAACAATTGCCACGTCAGTAGCCCTTAGGCTCTACACCTGGTTGAGGATGTCTGGTTTTTCGGCAGATGTCCAGTCAACTTTGCTGGACATGCCCTTCGATGGCTGTCGCCTTTTTGGAGACAAAGCAGACTCAGCGCTGGAGCGTTTTAAGGATTCTCTGGCTTTGGCCAGATCCTTGGGCCTCGCTGCATTTTCCTGTCCTCCTCAGTCTGGTTTTCGCACCTTTCGTGTCCACGGAAGGGCGCCCAGCCACATTTGACTGAGTATAGCCACTGGTTTACGCAAGCTGCCCAGTCTCTGCGTGGCTGCGGACGTGGGACTCAGCGACCTCACAGGTCTGGGAGCCAGCGGGCAGGCAATCCACCCTCTCCCCCACTGCAGCAGCCTCCAAGCCTTCCTAGTCTGACCTTTCAGGGCCACCAACGGCAAGTGGGCGGCAGGATTCGCCATCACCTCCCTCACTGGCAAACCATAACGTCAGATTTTGCAAATAGTCCGAAGGGGCTACACCCTCATCTTGGATACTATCACTCGCTCCATGCCACCCTCTTTCGCATATCGGAGGATCATTTGGTGCTTCTCCGACAGGAAGTCTCCACTCTCTTGGCTAAGGAAGCTATCAAGAGGGTTACTGATCCAGATGTAGGTTGTGGTTGCTATTCCCGATAATTTCTGGTGCCCAAGAAGGACAAAGGCCTTCATCCTATTCTAGACCTCAGGGCCCTCAATTGCTTCCTCCAGAAGGAGAAGTTCAAAATGCTAACATTGGCTCAGGTCTTGTCTGCCCTCGACCCAGGAGACCGGATGGTGGCGCCGGACTTGCAGGATGCCTATTTCCACATCCTCATCCTGCAAGCCCACAGACGTTGTCTACAGTTCACTGTAGGCCATGAGCATTTTCAGTTCACTGTGCTCTCCTTTGGCCTTACTAGTGCCCCTCAGGTGTTCAGGGTGGTCGCAGCTCATCTGCGCGGATCGGATAGTGCAGTCTTCCCCTATCTTGACGACTGGCTGTTGAAGGCGGGCTTGTCCCAGGCTGTCTTCTCCCACCTCCAGACTGCAGCAGACCTCCTGCATTCGCTGGTGTTCGCTATCAATGTGCCGAAGTCACACCTGACTCCCTCTCAGATGCTCCCTTTCATTGGGGCGGTTCTGGACACAGTGCGGTTTCAGGCCTATCCTCCAGAGCAGCGAGTCCGGGGTATTCAGGCTATGATACTGATGTTTCAGCCTCCGTCCCAGATTTCGGTGAGAATGACCCTGAGGCTGCTGGGCCTCATGGCCTCCTGCATCCTGCTGGTAGATCATGCCAGATGGCATATGCGGGCTCTGCAGTTGGACCTGAAGTTCCAGTGGGCGCAGGGGAATCTTTCAGACTATGTCCAGATCTCGAAGGGAGCTGCACAACCGCTGCAGTGGTGGTTAACGGACCAAGCTTGGTTCAGAAGCATATACCTCTCTTTTCCCCAACCAGGCCTCACTGTAGTGACAGATGCGTCCCTCCTGGGATGGGGTGGCCATTTGAGGGAGGCGGAGAACAGAAGTGTCTGGTCTCCGGTGGAGTCTGGGCTGAATATCAGCCTGCTGGTGCTCTGGGTGATCAGCCTGGCACTGAAAGCATTACTTCCCTCTCTCAAAGGGAAGGTGGTGCAGGTGTTCACGTACAACACCACCGCCATGTGGTAAAGCAACAAACCGAGCAGGGTGGGGTCGTGGACCATATGTCAGGAGGCTCTTCGACTCTGGACATAGCTGGAACATCAGGGCATGACCCGGGTGGTTAAACACCTGGCAGGTTCTCTGAACGCCAGGGCGGATGAACTCAGCCATCGGTGCCTGGTAGATCACGAATGGCATCTTCACTCGGAGGTGGTGCAAGGTCTCTTTCAGGGGTGGGAAGAGCCTTGTTTAGACAACTGAAGAGAACACGCAATGTCAGCAATTCTGCGCATTGGAGTTTCCAAGACTGCACTCGCTAGGCAACGCTTTTTGTCGTGAGTGGAACTTCCGCCTGCACCACTTCTGACCAGTGCTGAAGAAGATCAAGCGTGACCGGGCCCAAGTTATTCTTGTGGCTCCAGACTGGGCACGAAGAGTCTGGTACCCAGAGCTCCTGAGCATTGTCATCGATCCTCCACTCCACTCGGAAGGATCTTCTGTCGCAGCAGCAGGGGACAGTTCTTCACCCGAGCCTGTCGAACCTTAACCTCCTTGTGTGGAGATTGAGCAGCAACGGTAGACAGCTTTCAACCTTCCGCCCGAAGTCTGTAACGTCATCTTGGCGGCCAGGCGCCCTCCACTAAATGGGTGTACACCTGTAGATGGAACACGTTTGTAGCATGGTGCACAACAAAGGCGGTGGATCCCTTTTCTGTCCTTCTTTTAGAGGTCCTCATATATACTTTCTTTGGCCCAGCATTGCTGTGTTCTGGGCACCCTTAAAGGCTATCTTGTGACTATCTCTGCCTTCCTTCGGCAGCCCAATCAGCCTTTCTTGTTCAAGTGCCCTATTTTAAATAGACTTTTTTAAGGGCATTACTCGTCACTTTCCTCCATCTCCTTTCATAATGCCCCAGTGGGACTTGAATCTTGTTCTTAATTATCTCATGTTTGCTCCCTTCGATCCCCTTCATAACTGTCCTCTCAGGCTCCTCACTTTGAAAACTGCATTCATTGTTGCCATCACTTCTGCTCGCAAGGGTGAGTGAGCTTCAAGCTCTTTCTTCCAAGCACCCTTCCTCCTCCGTGCACCCGAACAAAGTGGTGCTTCGAACGAGTCCCTTGTTCCTTCCAAAGGTGGTTACATCTTTTCACATTGGACAAACTATTACTTTGCCCAACTTGTTTCCACCTCCACACCCTTCCAAGGAGGAGTGGGACTCCACCGCCTGGACCCTAAGCATGCGCTGTCTTTCTACCTTGACCGCACAAAAGATTTTCGGGTGGATGATCAACTCTTCGTTGGCTATGTAGGTGCTGAGAAAGGTCAGGCTATTCAAAAGCATACCATTTCTAGATGGATTGTCCTTTGTACCAAAATCTGTTACACTTTGGCGAAAAAGGAACCTCCAGTGGGGCTGCGGGCTCACTCCACTAGAGCTATGGCAGCCACCACTGCACTGGCACATGGAGTCCCACTTCTTGACATCTGTCAGGCAGCCACGTGGGCATCCTTGTGCACGTTCACCAGACATTACTGCCTGGTCCGCCAAGTCCAGAGGGACAGCTATTTTTCCCCTTCGGTCCTCCGGGACTTCCTAAATTTGGTTCACAGACCCTCCGGGGATGGTATTGCTGGGGTATCTATTATTGCTGGGGTATCTATTTTAAGGTAACGAATCTATAACCAACTGTCTCTTTCAGATGAACAAGTTACTTACCTTCGGTAACGATGCATCTGTAAGAGACATAAGTTAGTTATAGATTCCTTACCGCCACACCCATCCTCCCTGCTTTGCGATCCGACTTCTAGGGAAAGGGACTCCCTTACAGGGCCCTAGTTGTGACTCCCCAGTGGTCAGTGTCTTGCATGGCTCTGCGCTTCTGGCGTGGAAAGTGGTGTCAGAACTGACTTCAGCACTCAGAGGTGGTGTCTAAGTAGGCACCCGACATCATCCCGGTGACCATGACGCCGACGACGGACGTGGAGTTGGCCAATGCCACCTACCGACGTGCAGGGGTACTGCTGAGAAAAAATTCTCCGGACCCAGTCTGATGCCTGGGGGAAATTCTAAGGAAAGGAATCTATAACTAACCTATGTCTCTTACAGATACATCGCTACTGAAAGTAAGTTACTTGTTCTTTAATTCTGGTTCACAACAAGCACCTTGATATGGGATCCTTTTCACTATGCTACAACATGAGTGCCCAATATTCGCTTCAAGCCTACCATGATTCAGTCTGCGATGTCCGCGACGACCAGAACTGCCAGGAACCTCGAGTGCGCTAATCACGAGCGTGTAATCGTGGGTGCAGTTCAACTATATATAGTTGCACCTGTGACCCTTACCAAGATGGCGGCATGCGTTACTTGACGTAACGCGAGCTGCCTCTATAACTAGATCGTATACAGCATCCAAGATGGCAGCTGTGCTTGGTGAAGGGAACTTGAGCTGCATCAGTGCCGTTCAAAGACCCCCAAGACTGCACACTGGATGTAGCAATGAACGGTCAACCCAGAAGCAAGGAAATAGCACCAACACACTGCATGACCTGTACATGTCAACAGGCACAGCCTCTGAAATAGTGTATACAGCGCAACTAGGGATTCACAGTTGGTGGAGCACTAAGGCACTGCATAACCTGTATAGATGTGCAAAGACATGATACATCCCCCTGCGAGCATAAGCTTGCTGAGAGGGTACCGAAGCAAGTCGTATCAAAAGCACTTTGTGACACTGGACAAGAGTGTCCGAGAGCTGGGCTTGTTCACCGGTGCTACTGGCAGAGCATATCTGGCTTTTCGGGGGATGTGCAGGCTTCCCTCATGGACATGCCCTTTGATGGCAACCATCTCTTCGGGGAAGAGGTAGACTGGAAAGTTTTAAGGACTCGGCTACAGCCAAATACTTGTGCCTAATCCTCAGCATGCTTGTTGCCTCTTTCGTAGCTATGGAAGGGGCGTTCAACTGTACCAACCCTATTCCAGCCACACCACACACAAGCTTCCCAGACTGTGCTGGGGTGAGGCGCAGTTGATACCGACCCCGTGGGTCAGGTTGCCAGAGGTCTGCCTCAAACACCAATCCCCCTGCAGCTGCAACCTCTAAACCCACCTAATCTTGCCCAACAAGATCATGGGTGTCCAATTGGCAGAATCAGCCATCATCGCCACCACTGGCAGTCCTTGCCATCGGACAGGTGGGTTTTAAAGATTATTCGGCGGGGCTACTCCCTTCCCTTCGAATCCTCCCCTTTCCCTATGCCTCTGTCTCCTGACCGGCTGACAGGGAATCATTTGTCTTTGCTCCATGAGGAAGTTACTGCTCTCTTGGCGGAGGGAGCCATAGAGAGGGCTCTGGTTTCAGAAGTAGGTAGTGGTTGCTATTTCCGCTACTTTCTGATCCCCAAAAAGAACAAAGGCTTCACCCTATCTTAGATCTGAGAACCTTCTACCTCTGCCGCAAAAAAAGTTCAAGACGCTCAGATTGGCTCAGGTTTTGTCTGCTCTGGACTCAGGAGAGTGGATGGTAGCATAGGACTTGCAGGCAGGATGCCTATTTTCTCATCCCCGTCCTGCCTTCCCATCGACATTACCTGTGGTTTACTGTCGATCACAAGCCCTTTCAATTCATTGTGCTCCCCTTTGGCCTTACTAGCACCCCTCAGGTAATCACCAAGGTGAGGTTGGTGGTCGCAGCTCATCAGCAGAGATCAGTGGCGCCAGTCTTCCCCTATCTCGATGACTGACTTTTAAAGACGGGCTCGTCCTAGGTTGTCCCTCACCTCCAGACTACGGTGTACATTTTGCATTCAATGAGGTTCAGTATCAATGTGCTGAAGTCACACATGACTCCCTCTCGGCCGCTCCCTTTCATCAGAGTTGTACGGAACAATGCAGTTTTGGGCTTATCCTCACGAGCAGTGGGTTTGGGATATTCAGGCTATGATACCTATGTTTCAGCCTCTATCTTTAATTTCAGGAAGAATGACTATGAGGCTGGTAACACATGCCAGATGGTGTATGCAGGCTCTGCAGTGGGACCTGAAGTTCCAGTGGGCACAGCACCAGGGAAATCTCTTTGATATGGCCCATATCTCTGGGGAGCTGCAAAAGACCTGCAGTAGTGGCTACCACAGCAATTGGGTCAGTGACAGAACCGTCTCCCTTACCCAACCAGATCAGACGGATGTGTCGCTTCTGGGATGGGGCAGCCATCCGGGACAGGTGGCGATCAGAGGACTCTGGTCTCCGGCTGAACAGTTCTCCACATAAACAGGCTGGTGCTCCAAGCAATCTGACTAGCATTGAAAGCATTCCTACCCTCCATCAAGGGAAGGCTGGTGCAGGTGTTCACGTACACCACCACCACCATGTGGTACTGCAACAAACAGGGTGGGGTGGAGTCGTGGACTCTGTCAAGAGGCCTTGCGTCTCTGGAAATGACTTGAACAGCAGAGCATATCCCTGGTGGTTCAACACCTGGTAGGTTCCCTGAACGCCCGAGCAGACAAACTTAACTGTCAATATCTGATAGAGACTACTAGCCGCAGAATCCTTAATGTAGAATTATCCCCAGGCATTAGACTGGATCCGGAAAATCTTTGCCACAGCATCTCTGCGCGCTGGTGCGGTACCACGTGACCGCGGACGTGACGTCGGCGAGGTCATATAAGTCTCACCCCGGCGCGCTAATGTCAGTTTCCTTCTTTTCTGGATCTGGAGTGTGCTCCTTGGCCTGTTTTCGGGCCTCTTTAGCGCCTTGATTTGGGAACAGTGTACCATGCTTTCGGGCTTCAAGACGTGCACTTCTTGTGCACGTCAGATGTCGGCGACGGACCCTCACACTATTTATATGTGGTGCTTGGGCGAGCACCATGACTCTACAGACTGCGAGGCTTATCAGCATCTCAAGCTGAAGTCCCGGCGGGAGCGCCGGATGAAGTTGCTGTTGGCCCGCTTGTCCAGATCGGTGTTGTCGCAGCATCCGTCTCCTACCTCGGACGGGTTCAGGGGCCGCCGTTTACGGCTGCAGCATCATCTTTCGCCGAGGCCCCATGTGCGTTGTTCGCCTGCCGTTAAGCCTTGCAGCGTACAGCCAAGGCCCTGTCCTCCCTCGGCAGATGATGCCGGTCCCTCCAGGGACGTGCTCCCTCGTCCGTCGCCACCCTATCCGCCGTTTCCTGGCGACGATGGCCCAGATGAAAGCCTACGCTACAGCTCTGCAGGCTTCCTTGAGCCCTCCTCCTCTTCCTGCAATGTCCGTAGATTCTTCTCCGACGAGTCCGCAGAACGAAGAGGAGGAGGAGGGCTCAAGGAAGCTTCAGGGTTTGGAGGTGTGGTGCCGTCTAGGTGCGGCCCTTCGGGGATCCCCTCCTCAGCCCATGGTGTCCCGGCCTCGCCGCAAAGCCCCACAGAGTTCCCTGCGGTGTCGCAGGAGGTCGCTGGGACTCGGGGCTCGTCCCCAAGTCCCCCTCGGTCCTCTGGGCAGGCGGCTGTCTTCCTGGAGGCCGAGCCAACGCCTCTCCTGCGTCAACGGCTTTCCTCCCAGGCGCGGGCGGCACCGCGGGTGGAGGCCGGGACTCGGGACGCTTCCCTGGGCCCCTCTCGGTCCTCGGCACAGGCGGCTGCCTCGGCAGGGGCCGAGCCGGCGTCTTTTCGGCACCTTTCATTGGCCGCTTCGGCTCCGACCCCACTCCCCTCTCAGATGCAGCACGTGGTTGTGGAGGTCGATCTGGCGCCGCTGGTGGACACTTCGGTGCCGGTCAAGGATCCATCGGTGCCTGTGGTGGACTCCCTGGCGTCGTCCCGACGTCGGATCATCGACTCTTCTCCGGATGTCCCTTCCTCTCCGGAGGGTTCTCGTCTCCTCTTCACTGGAGACTGGGCACCGCGTCGTGACCTTTTCTCCGGTGGATTTCAGTGCGGTTTCTATGCCGTCTTCACGTCCTCAGCCCCCAGACCGCTCTTCCATTCCCTGCAGTTGTCTGCCCCGCAGGTTTCTCCGCCCTCTCCAGAGACCCCTCAGGTTCCCCACTCATCCGTGGGTTTCCCATCCTACAGGGGCTGGTCTTTTCTCCCTCCAGCGGGGCACGGGGACGGGCGTCTTAGTTTGCATCCTTCGCCCACGAAGGAGTTGCTTTCCCCCCACGACGCCCTACGGAGGCGAGTGTGGCCTTTGTCCTGGCCATTTCCACGGCCACTGGCATTCTGCAGATGGGCAATCCGGTTGCCCCGCACCCTACGGACCACTTGTTAGAGGTTTTCCACCAGGGCTCTAGTGGAGGGGAGCCGCTTCTCCCTTTTGAAGCATCTCTCCATAACTCTCTTCTGGGGGCCTGGGGGTGCCCTGCCACAGGGAACCCGGTGCCTCAACTGCTCCTTCACCGCCACCATCCTGCTCCGTATGATCCAGTTTGCTTTTTTTCCCACACCTCGGCCCAGGGCCCTGTCCTGGTGGTTGCTTTCCCTTCCTTGCCTTCAGTGCTGCTTCCACTGTCACGGGAGGCTCGGTGGCTGGACTCCTGGGGGCGTAACATTTTCGCCTCCACTAGCGCTGCTCTGCATGCACTCAACACTGTGTGTTGGCCAGGGCAACTTCCGATCTGTGGGATTCCACGGAGTCCCTTCTGTCTCGCGCTTCCCAAGAGGGTGCCCGTTCCCGGTCCAGGGAAGACATGGCTTGGCAGTTCGGGCTGGACTGTTCCCATGAGGCACAGGGTCAAGACTGATTTGCATATGGCCATGTCTGAACTGGGGTGGCGTAGTGGGCAAAAGAACGATGGATTTAACCCAGATCTCTTGACTGGGGGAGAATGTCTGCATTGTCAGCATTCCGTCCATCATTTGTATGTTGTAACGCTTTTCGCCCTAAGTGGGATGGGTATTCCCAGACGTGGGACCCGTGCTCACTACGCCACTGGAGTCAAGCTATCCTGGCTGATGACGGCTGATAGCCAGAAACCGGTCCTAGGATGCTTGATTCCGGTCCAGGGAAGACATGGCTTGGCAGTTCGGGCTGGACTGTTCCCATGAGGCACAGGGTCAAGACTGATTTGCATATGGCCATGTCTGAACTGGGGTGGCGTAGTGGGCAAAAGAACGATGGATTTAACCCAGATCTCTTGACTGGGGGAGAATGTCTGCATTGTCAGCATTCCGTCCATCATTTGTTTATTGTAACGCGTTGATCTGCAGCACCATGTGCGGGATGGTCGGGAGCTAGCTACTTTCATTCTCTGTTCGGCCTTGGATGTCTGATTCCCTCGGCCGTGCTATGGCGAGTTCTGTGGCCCTCCTTGGCCATGCTTAGCTGCGGGAAAGTGTCTTTCCAGAGAATGTTCGCGAGCGTCTTGTGAATTTACCTTTTGATGGAACTCTGTTTCACACCTATGCGGACTCAGCTATTCAGAAACTCTTTGCGGGGCTTCGTCCCCCTCCGTAAGCTCTGCCCTCCGGCCCTTTATGGGAGGCGTTATCCCTCCTTTCTTTTTGGGGCCTTAGGTTTCGGTTGGGCCGTTGTGTGCTGTGTGCGGCTTTGAATGTCTTCAGGGTTTTTCAGTTGGCCCCACTATTCTTTTGGCTGCTGGTTCAGCCCTTCAGCTTGTGGCGTGTGTTTTTTGCTCTTCAGTGCAGCTGTATAGGTCCTTGGGTTGGACCCTTTGTGTCTTTTTTTTGGCTTATTAGTAAGCCGTCTGTGGAGTTTTCCACTGGTCTTCTGGGTTCTTGGCCTCTGCTGCGGATTTCCCCAAGAGGTGTTTGGCTGCTTGGTCAGCCGTCTGTGGTGTTCCCACAGGTCTTTTATGTTCTTGACCTCTGCTGCGTGTTTCCCTACGAGGTGTTTCCCTGTTTTTGTTCAAGGACGATTCATACTCTAGGTGGGGTGTTTGTTGGCTATTGCATAGCCCTGTTTTAAGCTAGGTGGGCGTGGATAATATTATCTGGTGGCTCGCGCTTTCCTAGCATCACAGTATGCCGCTTGGTGCGGTCTCTCACTCTCTCTCTCTCTATCTCTTTGATGTTTATTTCCCTCTTCACCTCTGGATCATCGGACCGGCCTTTGTCATGCTGATTGCAGCGTTGTGTCTTGGTGTTTCCACCCAGTTCTCCGCCGTTTCGGCTGGGGCCTGTCTTCGTCTTGCGCTCGCCTTGTTCTGAGCCGCTGCTTCATAGTATTTGCCAGCTGTGTGCCTGGTAATTTTGACCCCCATCCGTGGACCTCGCCATATCAGCGTGTGTTCCTGTCCCTTGTTTGTTGGAGCCTTGCGCGTCTGTCTCTTCTTTCTCACGTCTACGCTTCTCGACTGTGGAACGGTTCCGGCCTTGTTCCCTGCTTCAGGATAGGCACCCATTCGGCTGTGCCCTTTGCTGTGTGTGTGTGTGTGTTCTCCTGGGGCAGGCTCTATCTCTGTCCCTTCTCTTTTCCCTGGCTTTGAGGGTGGTTATTTTCTTCCTCTGGTAATCGCGGGGTACCTTCTGCCCCTCCGGGTTTTCTGGCGGACGCCCTTTGCTCCTCGGGTAGGCTTGTGGTATCCTGGCCTTCCCTTCTCCCTGTTCTTGCTTACTTTTGCTTGGTGGGGGCTGGGCCGTCTTTCCTGTCCCCATGACACACCCCCTCTTGGGGCCCTGTGTTCTTCCAAGCTGGTGAGGTTCTCTCACAGACCCTCCTCCCCTCTGGATATGGCTAGGGTATCTATTCTACTTTAAGGAATCTGCGGCTAGTAGTCTCTATCAGATGTACAAGTTACTTACCTTCAGTAACGATGTATCTGATAGAGACGATTCTAGCCGCAGATTCCTTCACGACCCTCCCTTCCTCCCCGTTCTGCGAGGACCCTTCAGCTTGATCTTCTGCACTCGCCTCCCTTCGCGTGGCATTTGTCTTCTGTGGGTACTCTCTTTCTCTCCCTCTCTGGCGGGATACTTCGATCTGTTTATTTGTTCCACGCCTTCTTTTCTGGTGATTGGTCGGTAGGTTCCTGTGTACTTTTGCATCCCTGCACCCTGGGTCTTCCAGTGTGGGGCCTATTTATCATCTCCGCTGTACTCCTCTGGTTGGGATTTCTTGGCTGTGCCTCAGCCCTTCGCTTTTTACAGGGGATATGACATTCCTTGACGGTGTTGTCTTGGGGTGCTTTGTCGTTACTCCTCTGTTCCGGTCTTGTTGCCCTTCACTATTATAGGTTGTGGTTGCAGACTTTGTCGTCTGCCACGTCATTTTAACATGTTTTTTTCTCGCCTTTGCTTTGCAGGGTTGCTTCTCAGAGCGGTGCTCTGCTTTTTCCTTTCCATGACTTTCCGTAACGCAGTGCTTGGCACTGTCCCTAATGGTGCTGTTCCTCACCATTCGCTTCTTCCCTTTTTTGTTTCACTGATTTCGCACACTGTTCCCATACTCTCACAGTTTTGTTTGTGATGGTTTCGCGTTGTGGCGCGGAAAAGTTTTCTGAAGAGAAGAAAACTGACGTCAGCACGTCGGGGTGGGACTAATGTGACCTCGCTGACGTCACGTCTGCGGACGATGTCAGGGCGGGGTCGCATGGTACCGCCCCGGCACGCAGAGATGCCGTGGCAAACATTTTCCGGATTCAGTCTCATGCCTGGGGATAATTCTACGTTAAGGAATCTGCGGCTAGAATTGTCTCTACCAGATACATCGTTACCAAAGGTAAGTAACTTGTACGTCTAGCGGATCACAAATGGTGTCTCCATTCAGAGGTAGAGAGAACCTTGATTAGATCTGTTCGCCACAACAAGAACGTGCAATGTCAGCAGTTGTGTGTGCTGGAGTTTCTAATGCGGCTCTTACTCTGAGGCACTTTTTATCTCAAGTGCAGCTCAGGCCTCCTTTACGCCTGTCCACCCATACCACTTCTGCCCAGAGTTCTCAAGAAGATCAGGAACGACTGGGCCCCAGTCTTCAGTGTGACCCTGGACTGGGCACGGAGAGTCTGGTATCCCAAGATTCTCAGCATGAGCATTGATCTTACGATCAGGCTGCCCCTTTGGAAGGATCTTCTGTCCCAGCAGCATGGGAGGGTTCTTCACTTGAACCTGTCAACTCTTTGCCTTCTTGTGTAGAGATTGAGCGGTGTCATTCAATGTTATTCTGGAAGCCAGGTGTCCACCAAAATGGTATACACCTGCAAGTGGAAGAAATGTGTATTATATTGTACAGAAAATCTATTGACCCTCTTTCTTCTTCCCTTTCTGATGTCCTTTTTATTCCTACCCTTACCCAGCAGGGCTCTGCTAAAGGGTTACCTTTCTGCTCTGTCTGCCTTGTAGCTGCTGCCTGACCAACCTTCTTTATTTAAGTCTCCTATTGTAATTAGGTTTCTTAAAGGTCTTGTAAATATGCTTCCCCTTTCTCCTGTGATTATGCCTCAGCGGGGCCTTCATTTATTTCTCACTTTTTGAATGTGTGCTCTTTTCAAACCTCTTTATAATTGTCCCCTCCGGCTGCTCACAATCAAACCAGCCTTTCCCTGTGGCCATATCCTCTGCCCGAAGAATGAGTGAGGTGCAGGCTTTATCATCCAAGCATCCATTCCTGTCTTTTTTCCCAGACAAATTGGTGCTGCGCACTAGCATCTTTTTTTCTCCTTAAGTGATAACACCATTCCATGTGGGCCAGTCCACCACCTAGCCCACTTTCTATGCTACTCTACATCCCTCAAAAGAAGAGCAGCGACTCCACTGTCTGGACCCAAAAAGAGCATTGTTGTTCTACCTTGACTGTTCACATGAGTTCCTGGTGGATGGCCAACTCGGGCGGTGCAGAAACGAACTTTTTGGCGCTGGTTCGTTCTCTGTATTAAAATCTGCTATGCACTGACCAAGAAGCACCACCCTGTGTGCTTAAGAGCTCATTCCACCATAGCTAAAGCAGTGACCTCTGCGTTAGCATGTGGAGTCCCAGTCCCGGACATCTTCCAGGCAGCAACACAGGCATCCCTGCACACGTTCACTGAACATTACTGCCTGGACAATCAGGTCATCCTGATTGGTATTTCGCCTGTTTTGTCCTGCAGGACTTTCTAGTTTAGAATTTGTCCGCAGCCCATCACAGAGGACAGTATTACTTGTGTATCTATTGAAAGTTAAGGAATCTGCGGCTAAATGTCTGTCAGATGAACAAGTTACTTACCTTTGGTAGTGCATTATCTGGTATAGACAATATCTAGCCACAGATTCCTTACTGACCCACCCATCCTCCCCACGCTGCGGACAGATTTCTAGGGTTAAGGATAATAACCTTTCAGGGCCCTAGTTTGAACACATACAAGTCAGTGCACTTGATGGCTCCGCACTTCTGGCATGGAAAGTCATGAAAAGTAACTGACGTCTGCATGCTGAGGTGGCGCCTGTAAAGGTGATTCGGACGTTCCTTCCAGCGTGGACAACCCCAACGAGGCCGTGTGGAGCCAATCAACACCACCTGCTGCCATGCAGGGGTACTGCTCACGGTAAAATCTGCAGGATCCAGTCTGACGCCTGGCAAATTCAAAAGTAAGTAATCTGCGGCTAGATATTGTCTCTACCAGAAAATGTGTTTCCTGAAGGTATGTAACTTGTTTATCTTGTACATAGACCACAAAAAATAACATATGTTGATAGTATTAATTTTTCTTGTAACACAATACAATTTAACTCACTGCACTGACCACCAACTATGAGAAGCTGAGTCAAATCTTTGTTCAGTCAAACTAACTGCTTTGTCCTTCTATAAAGACTCTTTGTATTGCATGTGATAGTAGAATAGGGCATGCCTTTTAAGATGGTGTCTGAAGAGAACCCAGAGGGAGGCCACTTGCCCCTTGATGTCTATCATCCCAATGACCAAAATCTCTGTGAGCGACAGGGGGGAGCTGAATAGCCCCCTGGAATCTGTGGGAAATCGATATGGCCTTTTGTGATATGAACTTGGGAAAAACTCCAGGATCAGATGGGTTCCCCATGGAGCTCTGCAAGTGCTGATGCCCAATTCATGCCGCACCTTCTTGGATTCTACCTTGAGGCGATTGATAAGGCGCTTTTTTGTCCTGAACTAGATCGAGCAACCATATTGGTGCTCCCTAAACCGGGCCAGCCTACGGACTGATGCACATCATACTGCCTGATTTTGCTTATTAACTCCTGAGTGAAGGTGTTAGCGAACAGACTGCATATGATCCTCCCACAACTGGTCCATTTGGACTACTGTGAATTTATGCCTTGCAGAACTACAAGGTGCTGTCTACACGGAGTCCACCTGGTGCTCGCACGGCTCTGTCAACTAGGGGAACCTATGGCCCTCCTTATGTTGGACTTTGAAAATACCTTCCAAGTCTGTCAGCAGCGCCTTCCTGGAAGAAGTGCTGATCAGGGTGGCTCTGGGTCCTTGTTTTCGAGCATTTGTAAAGGTATTGTACTCTAACCCTAGGGCTCAAGTGCAAGTCAACGGTGTATTGTCTGCCCCATTTACAATTGGGCGAGAAACCATCAGGGATGCTCCTTGTATCCACTCTTGTCTGCGCTGGTGATAGAGCCATTGGCAGTGAGGATTTGCTGTAATGTAATGCCTAGGTGTGGGGCTTCAACTGGGGGTTGGCAACAGAAGACAGTCTCATACTCTACTCGGATGATGTGCTCCTCCACATCGCGTGCTCATCCCTCCTGACCCCTAGAATTTTGCAGATTCTTGGGCTGTGTGGGGAGCCTTGGGGTCATATTATTAATTGGCGTTGTCCCCTTGAATGGTCCATGGATAGAGGCAGAATGTCTGATACAGGCAGCAGTGCATAGACTGAGCTTCCGAGACTTTGGCATGTTTGTGGCTCTGGACTTATGTGTCACATGGAGCCTGAATGTTCGCCCTATGTTGTCCCGCTTGACATCAGATCTTCAATGCCGGGTGAAATTACCATATAATATTTTGAGCTGTACTGCATTTTTTAAATCGTCCTCCCTGCCTGCTCTACGTTTTACAGAATTATCTTTTGAGTTTACCACAGCCTTTGTGGCGTTCGCTGCAGGCCAAAATCCGAGCCTTTCTGTGGCGGGATCAACGATCCAGCATAGCATGTGGGAATTGTACCCAATCCACTTGGGATGTGGGTCTGGGTGTGGAGGATGTGCGTTTATACCATTGGGCAACACAGCTGCCTGTGATCAACGAGTAGTTGGAGGGGACCCAGCATTTCGGTTGGAGTCAGCTGTGATAGAGCTACACAAGATCGTTGGGCTACTGTATGGTGCTCCCATTCCATCTCCCCTCCTTCAGCCCACCAGAGTGGTGCTTGGGACTTGGCTTTGGCGCTATGATGGATGGGATAGGACAGAAAGATCGCGCAGATGTGGCGTTTGCCGTGCTGCCTGAGTGATGGCAACACAAAATGGCGGCGGGTCACAAAATGGCGGGTCGATTCGATCGTGATCGAAAATCGAAGTTCCTCAATGGCATAGGTACACCAGGGGTCTGCAGCATGTATTATGCCACCCATTGGAGACCAATCAAACTGTGACTACCGGCCTGCCATTGCAGCCTGTGTAAACGGGTGCTAGCACCACTTACAACAGATATACGTTTTCGTATATCTGAGGTCACTACACTTAAAACCAATAAATCAACCTAAGGCAGGCCTTAAAATCCCGAAGGCGGGATGCTGGGTTATAAGTGTGAGGGTGCCCCTGAATGAGCAGGACACCCCTAAAAACCCCAGAGTTGATTCTCTGGGCTTTGTAAGTGCTGTCAGCCATTTTGGTGCATATAGTTGCCATCCTTCATTACGCGATGGCTAACTATATAGTGGCTGTGCCGAGCCTGGGCATGTTTGCTATCAAGCATGTTGGAATTATACCCCAACACCGTTACCGGTGTTGGAAGTATGATTTCATGTACTGGGGAGCTCCGGGAAGCGCTCAGTGCTCCTGGTAACAGCCTTCCCGGATCTGCTAGCAAGCTGGTGCTGCGGCCAACCCAAGACACGATTCTGCCCTCCTTCTGCTGAGCTGAGCTCAAGCAGGGGAAGTTAGAACAATAGGTTTCCTGTCACAGGAAGGTGTGACAACCTCCCAAACAGGACTTAGTGTATTGGGCTGGGGTAGGGGGTGCTTGCCAGCTCCACCAGACTGCTATGAAGGACTCATTTGGTTCCCTGCTTGCATATTCCATTTGGAACCAGATCTGGGAGCCCTTGGCTCCTGCTCTGGGGCAAAACTGGACAAAGGACATGGGAGAATGCTCCCCTCTGTCCAGCCCCTCATCTGGGAGGGACCCCTGAGTCGCCCTAACCCCTTTCCTAGGGTATAAAAGGGCTTACCTGTGGGTGGGTCCTCAGATTCATCGAGGGGCAAGACTGAAGCCTGAAACCACGTCACTCTTCGACCGTCTGGACTCCTGGACTTCGCCCGGAACAGAGACTGCATTAAGGAAGACTCCTGCTGCTCCTAGTCTTCCTAATCTGTGTCTATGCTCCTTCCAGGATCATCAGCAGACCTGTGGGCCTCAAGGACACCCAGAGTAATCTCCCTTGGAGTGAAGGAGTCACTCCCCTGCATCTGCAGGCACCGCAACTAAGCTGACCAGTCTGCTGCTCCTGACGTCTCATGGACTTCGAAAGGCTCAGCAACATAGGTGGTGGTTCTGCAACTCCCTCGAGTCCTGACCTCTCCTCTCTGTAATCTTGAGGCCAGTATCCCTCATTGGAAATGCTGGGACTGGACCCCTGTGCACTGCGTCGACTTGCCATTGCTAAGATTTGCTGACTCTGCACTCCAGAGATCTTCAGGTTACAAGAAGCTCCATCCTCCAGTATTTCTTCCTGCCAAGATCAGCGTCCTCGCTGCATCCTCTGCACCTTCGGCCTACGTCTTTGGTGAGCTGCTCGTGGTCCTCTTGCAACTCCTGTGACCTTGGTCTGTGGGTCCTCTCGAGGGTCTTCTGCTTAGGGGGCTCCCCTGCTTTCTCAGGGCTTGCTCTGACTCTCCTGCACTTGGTGAGTCCCTTGGACCGTGCTTGTCCCAATGTTGCTCCTTCATCGTTTTCCACATCTGTTGCAGCTGCCAAGGCCTGTTGGTGCTCCCGCTAGTCACAATACCCACTTTCTCGACTTCGACATGGGACAGCTCATTTATGGCTCCTGGTCTTCTCAGCGTCACCTGGTCCTCACAGCCTCAGTTTTTTAACCTCCGTGTACCAAGGAAAGACGTGTCGGGAGAAGAGCATATTCTGGCGAAATGCTATGAAGTTAGAAGAGCTAATTGGGACGGAAACATGATCCTTTTTTCCTCGAAGTTTAACAGCTATCACTGATCACTAGGACTGCACAGCCCATTACCAGTTTAGCGGCATTTGTGAACCCTTCTCATTGTCTGATTAGAACTGCTTTCTAGCCAACAGTCAACCAACCTAATTCTTAGGACTGCACATCCCATTATCAGTTTAGCGGCACTTGTGAAGTCTGCCCATTGTCTGATCAGAACTGCTTTCTAGCCAATAGTCAATCAATCTAATTTATTACCTTTCCTGTGTATGAATATTTTCCATCACCCAGCTCGCCATTTGAAGATTTTTTCAAATCTGCTACCTCAGCCCTACGGCCCCATGGACATCAGACACGGATAATTTCACGCCCTGAAGAAGGTGTTACCCCAGGAAAGGGGGTGTTACACCGAAACGCGCGTCGGCGTTTTGAGTTTATTTGTTCCTTAGTGTGATATCATATTAATGTGAATTTTATAGATTTATTAGAGCTCTGTACCTTACCTTTATTTATATCAAATCAAAGGACAATTGTTTGTTTTTGGTCATCCATTATCATTAATAGGATATTCATTTCCACAATTGATAGGGATAAAAATCGAATATGCCATGCACTCTGGGCCTCTGAATGATTACTTTCCAGATTTTAGGATGTATGTTTTGTGTGTTTTCATGGTTTGTATGAGTTTAGTGAAAGTGAGAATGTTTGAATGATTTGTGTCCTAGATTGTCCATGGGAATAATTGATTTATAGGATTTCATGCCCTATGCTAGTTGAATGTTTTGTTAATATATTATTTATATATTCATGATTTTTTCTATCACTTTAAAATAATCAAAATAATCAAAATGTGATAACTTGATCTGTGTCACTATTTGTATGTTTGGTCCAGCAAGAGTGGTTCACTTTAGATATTGACTTTATTGCGTTTTGTAAAATCATATAGGTTTAGCAGGCCTTCCTTTGTTGATTCCTCACAGCCTCAGTGACAAGGTCACCGTCATCTTCTGTCATCGTGGGCATTGCTCTTCCATGCCTCCTGGTTACCTCCTAGTGGTATAGACTCTGTCCCCTCTACTTGCAAGTTCTTCTCTTCTAGAATCCACCCTTTAATTCCGCCTGACTCTTGCATAGTCTTCGCCAGCGGAATCTTTACTGAAGTCCTCCAAGGTGGTCTATTGCGGTTTCCAACATCACTTTGCACCTATGTACCCGACATGCCTGGTGCAGGTATTCTGGTTCCTGGGTATCCTCAGGTGGGGTGACTCTCCAACCTTCTGTCTTCCTCTGGGTTTCTTCAGCATCCATTGGGAAGGGTCCTTCTTCAAAACTTCAACTGCGACTTTACCGTTGTCTTCTATTGAGTACGCTGCTGTGTTTCCACTCTCCACACAGCCTTCATGAGTTTGCCGGGTACTTACCTTGGGTGGTTCATTGTGTCCCCAGCTCTTCTTAGTCTCCTGGTCCAAGTCCCGACTTTGGTCGCGGTTCACATTCCACTTTCTTAGTACTCCCCCTGGAGACCACTGTGTATTGTGCTTACCTCTTGCAGTTGAAGTATTCTTGTGTATTTGTGTTGACATCTCTGGGTAGGAGATATACCAATGTGTTAGCGAGTGTTGTGTAATAAGTAAACATATTTTTATAACTGCACTGTGTGTTTCTTTTTCGTTTAACCTACACTACATGATTAGATCTGGTAAAACAAGCTGCTTAACACTGCTTCTGGACTAAGCATGAAGGCTGCTCTTCACAGCTACCACTTAGCGAGCTTTCTGAGGTTGTCTAAGACCACTAAAACCATCATAAGGGTTGTCTGGATTGGTGCAATTTGCTTCACTTAAATAAGTGTGCACCATATACTAAGCCACCCTCACACAGACATGCACTAGTACACCATCATGGGTCAATGGGGAGCTTCCCTGATGGCAAGTCCCTGGATTGCCAGATCCTCATGGGGCCTATTGTAGAAAAAGGTATCTCACGGATTTTCAAATCCCTCATAATCTGCTCCCCTTATTTCTTTGTGCCCCTTTGGGCCTAAAGGGAACAATGGGTTGATTGCATGAATCCTTTTCTGGATTCATATGCTGTGTGCATTATTCTATCATCTAGTGGTTGGTTCGCATTATTCCACCATCTAGTTCCTTGGGTCCAGATTTTCTTTTTTTTTTTTGTGGCCATCGTCAACCAAAATTTGGTGGAATGCCTGTCCCATGTATGATGTCAGACTACGCCCCGAATGTTCCTGTGCGTAGTCCCCTTCTTCAGATTATTTTTTCCACCATTGTGTCTAGAAACCATGGAGGAGCTCAGAGTTTTTTGAAAAATGTGAGTTTTTGGTTGATAATTTACTGCATTGGGAAAGAAAGCAAAAAAAGGCGAAATCTACAGAGAAGGGAATCCTTCTCTCGCTTTACCGATGAGGGACCTTGCCAGAGACAACCAAATGATCAGGGAATGAGGGCAGGTAGGGGACATGGAAAATACCCCCTTTAAATTCGGTCCCAACTGCCATCTCAAGTTTGCACAGAGAGACCCCCACGAAGTCTGTAACCTATGTCTCCCACAAGACCACAGAGACCAGGACAGCCCGGCCTGCGCCTTGTTCGTCCTGAAAACCTTGAGGGTACGTCACTGACAAAGGCTCAAGCATTACAACATGGGCAGGCACAAGTCTCCGGTATTACTCAAGCACATAGGCCTGTCCAGTGATGATGAAGAAAATGTCGGGGAGGCCGAAAGGGCACGCAGCGGAGAGTTGGATGCCCAAACCTACTCAGCAGACGCCAAGCGAAAGCAGACTGCTAAGAAGGCGTAGAAAGAGGCCGAAAAAAGAGCGCATAAGGTAATCAGACTCCTGAATGGCTCTGACCTAAAACCCTCAGAGGCAGAGTTCAAAAAGGCAACCTCAGTGCCAAAACAAACGTCGACTGAAGGAGTCAAAGAGGCCCACGGATCCCGATCACGGGATACAGATGCTGGCAAAACCCCATTGAAGCCTTCAACTGTGTCAGTTGCTCTGCTGTCAGCGCCGGGACGCCCCTTTGCTGGGGCAGCTGTTGCGCTTTACAAGTTGTGATAACATTAACTATTCTACCCAATACAGAGGGAGCTAAGGAGGCCCCACATTGGGCCAGAACCGTCAACGCCTGAAAGGAGTCCCTTGGTAACGTTCGACACTGTACAGAAGGCACCGGAGGTAGAAAAGAAGGCCGCTTGAGACCGAAATGTCAGCACTCCTCCAAAAGAAGGAGGAGTTCGGCGACTCCTTAAGGGAATCCAAATCCTGTCAAAAACGTCCAGTCGGTTGTAGAGGCTCCTGTAACATCAGAGCCACAGGAAGATGTACCTGAAAAAGATTTCTATGAGGCAGAAACTCACGAAACTCGACTCAACAAACTCAACATCGAATTCCACAAGGAGGAAATAGACAACCATCCTTCAAGGACTCATCAAGAGGGTTGCAGAGACTTATGGTGTACTGCTGGAGGAGGAAAAGGATAACTCATTTCCTTCTAGAAACACTTCTACCAGCAAAACAGGGGAACCTGTACTTACCAATGCTGTCTAGCCTGCTGGACCAAGAGGCCTGCAACTGTAGAAGCAGTAACGCAGGGTGTTGAAAAGAAGCACAAATCCTCAGCTCAAGACCCTGAGTATATTAAGGCTGAATCTATAATGGTCACCACAGCAAGAAGATGCAACAATGCACCAACCTTCACGGGACCACCACCAGAAAAAGAGAGCAAAAGACTTGACGAGGTGAAAGTGAAATGGAGTTAGGCCGCAACACAGTTGTGACTTGCGAAACTTAAATCTTTTCTAAACTGGTACGGCCACCAACAGTGGGCGGAATGGAGTCCTTCTTGCAACACTTTCCTGAAGAGTTCAAGAAAAGGGCTAAAGCAGTCCTGCAGGAGGGACGGAACACTGCAAATACATGCCTAAAATCGGCCATGGACAAAGCAGACACTGCTAGCAGGCAGATGTGCACCAGCACTACACTGCAAAGGCATGCATGGTTAAGGGTTTCTGGCTTCAAACCAGAGGTATAAGCCTCCATCATCAACATGCCCTTTACTGACCACCCTTTTCGGACAAGCGGTTGGCGAGTTCTTACAGCAAGTCAAGAAGGACATTGAAACGGCCAAGGTGATGAGAGCTCTTCAATTCGGAGGCTTGTTCAGGAGGGAAGGAATACCTACATGAAGGTCCACAAGAAGAGCGCCTTTCAGACAGGGGCAACAATAACAGCCAGAAGATAGTTCTGATCACGTCATGCAACACTCCATGTACCAACAGTGGCAACACCCTGCCAGGCAGCCCTTTCGTTGCGAGAAAGGGGAAGATGACAAACCCCACAAAGGGGAGAAGCAGCAAGCAAGTGATTTGACCAACTCCAACACAAGCCACCACAGAACACCATTTGAAGATACTACATAGAACTCACCAAAGAATCTCCACAAAACAAAACAATTTAGAGGGGAGAAAGTAACACAAGTAAGGAGGTAAAGGAACTCTTACAAAAGAATGCCATTGAAAGAGTACCAGCAAAGGAAAGAAACAAAGGAAACTATTCCCAATACTTCCTGTTTCCAAAACAGGATTTAACTTTAAGACCAATCCTAGAACTCAGATTTCTGAACAAATTAATGCATACTCAACACTTCAAGATGACAACACTCCAAGGAGTGATCCCACTTCTAAAACAAGGAGACTAGATGGCTACACTAGATCTCAAAGACGCCTACCTACACATCCCATGAACCAGGGACACAAAAAGTACCTCAGATTTGTACTAGACAAAGTACACTACCAATTCAAGGCACTAGCATTCGGCATAAAGCACCATTTGTCTTTACAAAGTGCCTCGCTGCAGCGCACCTATGGAAAGGAATACATGTATACCCATATCCAGACGACTAGCTAGTAAAGGTGAAGTCTACACAGAAAAACCAAAGAGACTTTTAAACAGTAATCACAACTTTGTAGTGTCAGGGTTTTTCCATAAACCACAAGAAGTCATCACCACAACCGGAACCAGAAAAGGTGTTCCTGGGGGTGACCCTAAATTCAGAGACAGCACGAGCATACCCCAAAAAGAATGAAGCAATGGCAGAGCAAGCTCACCTATACCAGAAGGGGAAAGTCTCTTGACAGTGAGGGCAATCATGAAACTAATGGGCATAATGGCATCATGCATACCACTCATAACACATGCGACCTTTTCAAGAATGGATCTGCAACAAATGGTCACAAGCTATTGGGAGTTGTGAGGATCTAATGGTTGTCACAACAAAAGTACAAAAGGAGATAAAGTGGTGGAAATGAAGACCGGTCACACTAGGAAGACCACTCAAGACACCAACTCCAACAGTGACTATCACAACAGATGCATCCCAAAAGGGTTCAGGGAGCACACACAGGGGATCTGAAGGTACGGGGACAATGGAACAACACATGCGCTACTGGAAATTAAAACTGTTCCTAGCCCTAAACCTTTCCAAGCTCACATCACAGGAAGAGTTGTACTAAGTTGTACTAATACAAACAGACAACACTACAGCCATGTTCTACCTGAGCATACAGGGGGGGGCACGAAATCATACACCCTTAGCAAACAAGCTCAAGAAATATGACAGGCAATTTCAAAGAAGATCACTGGCAGAGGTAAGTACTTTTGTCCAACTAGGGACCATTGCTTCTGGTCAGCATAAGGAGGATGCACTTCTAAAATAACCCCAGCTCACCCCCTTGGTAGCTTGGCATAAGCAGACAGGCTTATCTCCGAGACAGTGTGAACACATACAGTAACACAGTGAAAACACTACAAATGGACGCCACACGAGTTTAGAAAAATAAGTAATCTTTATCTAAACCAAAACTCCACAATACAGTAATAAAAATATGACTTCCAAATGGTATAAATAGTTCATTTCAAAGCAAATTGTAGATGCAACACTTTTCACACAAGGTACCGTGGATGTGTCGCACATACAACAAAAAAGGGTCGCAGGGAGGGTGATGCGTCGGTTCCCTGCTCCGGGGGAGGTGATCCGTCGATTCCTTACTGCAGCGCAGGGACGGTGATGGGTCGTTCCTTACCGGAGAGGCGGTGATGAGTCGGTTTCTTACTGCATGGGAAGGTGATGTCGGTTTCTTACTGCATCCTCCAACGATGCGACAGACTTGGTGCCTTGATGCGATGCGACGTTCCGAAACGATGCATGGGTTCTTGCAGCAGCACAGCAGGCCTTGCATCGTAATCGGTGCGTTGATCTCGGACTTTGGAGATCGGTGCTTCGATGCGGCGTGCAGTAATTACTCAAGCCACAGGCAGGCGCTGTGACAATGTCTTCAGTGATGCATTGGAAACCGGTGCGGATGCGTCAAGCTTCTCGAAGTTGCCTTACTTCTCCAGCTCCCTGCGGCAAAACGGCCTCCAGAGGTCCAAAACAACAGCAGGCACATCTAAGCAGGTCAGAACTCCCAGCAACAAAGTTCAGGGGAGCTGGTGGTGAAGTCGTTTTGTCTCTGGGACTTCAGAACTGGAGGCAAGCTCAGTTTCAAGCCCTTGGAAATCTTCCTCCAGCAGGGGACACAGCAAAGTCCTTTTCTCTTTCCTTGGCTGAAAGTAGCCACTACAGGCCAACCCCAGACAGCAAACAGCACAGGGGCAGTATTCCTCCCAGCTCTTCTCCTTGGCAAAGGTTCCTCTTGATTTCGGAGATGTGATCTAAAAGTCTAGGGTCTGGGCCCCTCTTTTTATACTGCAAAATAATTTGTTCTCTCGTGACAGGGAAGCCCTGTGCTCAGTCAAAACTATTTCTGTCCTCCATGTTGCAGCTTCCTGGCAGGAGGTGGAGACAGCATTGTGAAAGGCAGACCAGGCCCATTCAGGTAAAAGGAAATCTCCTCCCCCTAATCTAAATGCAGCCCAGGTCTATTCAGCCCAGCCCTGACTTATCCAGACTCTCTGGAGCCACTTCACAGCCCCTGTCACTCCAAAGCCAGACAGTCAATACACTTCCTAGCAGAGGCACACTGAATGGCTAAGCAAGAAAGTACCTATTTTCTAAAAGTGGTATTTTCAAACACGGAATGTAAAAATCACCCTCACTAAAAGATGCATTTTAACATTCTGAGTTCAGGCATACTACATTTTATTTTCCTACCTTGTTCCAAGGGGTAGTTATGCTTATAAGATGTTATAAGTAAACTCCCCTTTCTATCCGATGAGAACAGATAGCCTTGCAATAGTGAAAAACTAAACTGGCAGTATTTCACTATCTGGACATGCCACACACACCAGGGCATGTCCTACCTTTCACATACACTGCACCCTTCCTACAGGGGTACTTTGAGCCTACCTTAGGGATGACTATCATGTAAGAAAAGGGAAGGTTAGGGCCTGGCAAGTGGGTGCACTTGCCAGGTCGACATGGCAGTACTAGACTGCGCACAGGCTCTGCAATGGCAGGTCTGAGACCTTGTTGCAGGGATGCTTGTGTAGGTGGCACAACTAGTGCTGCAAGCCTACTAGCAGCATTTGGTTTACAGGCCCTGGGCACACACAGTGCACTGTACTAGAGACTTAACAGTAAACCAAATATACCAATCACGGAAACACCAATTCATATCAACAATTTACAAGGGGAACACTTGCACTTTGGCACTGAACAGCAGTGGCAAAGTGCCCAATGCATCTAGACCAGCAAAACGAAGTCCAACACACAGCAAAAACACAGGAGGGAAAGGCAAAAAATGCAGGGGAAACCCAAGCCAATGGTGCCAGGTCTAACAATCGCCCTCTACCCCTGTCCACCTTCCTGGGATGGAAAACACAGAGGCAGACAGACTAAGCGGACACGAAAGCAGCTCACACGAATGGGAGCCAAAACAAGAAACACGAGAGGACATGCAAGGCCTGGGGAAGGCTGACAAATGATCCGTTCACCACTGAGGAAAACACATAATACCAGTACTTCACCTCCAGGTTTCAACACCACCGGTCAGAGGGGAATGCCCTGTCACTAAACTGGTCAGTGTGGTTTTCTTGCGCCTTTCCACTGATTTTCCACCCTTTCGCCTAATACACAAGGTGCTGGAAAAAGCCAGACAGTCGGTGACAAATCTCATCCTTATAGCCCAACAATGGGCCAGACAGACTTGACACTTCGATCTACTGGAGATATATAGGGGACAAATAATCAAGTTGAAAGCAGATCAGGACCTACCAACAATGCAGAAGGGAAGATGGTTCCACTTGGAGCCAGCAAAACTCAGCCTAGCAGTATGGTTCCTGAATACATGGAGTTATGCCATCTGTAGCTAATGCCCTGGACAATACGCACAGATAGATTTTATTGTGTCAAGTTATTTAAAATCATCACAATATAAAAACAGCAGTGTGGATAAAACAGATAGCACAAATCTAGGGCATAGTACGATACAATCAATCAATGCATCAAGCATCACTCAATTCCCTTGTGAACCTAGTCCCTAAAGTGCAAAGAATACTTAGAGTTCGGGCATCTGTAGCTGATGCCCAGGACAATGGAAATCTTTAAAGAAGTGAAAATGTTATGCAGAAAAGTGGAAGAGGTACATCCACTGGTGAACAAATACTGGACTTGAAATGGTACTAGCATACCTCACGCACCTGTTTGATAGTGGATTAACCTTTTCATCATTAAACCTACACCTGGTAGGTATAGTAGCCTACACCAGAGGCACCGCATGTGCCAGTGTCTTCACTTCACCAGTAGTGAAGAGGTTTTTAGAGGGATCAAAGAGAATCTCTCCCAAATCAGTTACTGCACCAATGTGGAACTCAAAACACAGTGTTAACGCAATTAATAACAGCCATTTGAACTGATGCACAAAACGGATCTCAAATTACTCACTCTAAAGACTGCATTCCTAATTGCTATCTCTTCACTACGAAGAGTGAGTGAACTGTAAGCATTAACTATACAGGAACCATACCTGCAAATACACAAAGACAGGGGGTTCTCAGAACCAATCCACAATTCCTACCCAAGGTAGTAATCATTTTTCACGGCAATCAAAGCATACAATAACGAGTGTTCTTCAAGGAACCACACATAGAAAGAACTTTTCACACCTTGGAAACTAAGATGCTTACTATCCACGTAGACAGGACAATGGGATCAAGCCTTACTCCTAGCTGAATTCACTTATAATAACAGCACCCACTCAGACGCAAACTACACACAGTTCTTCTTCATGTTAGGACAACATACTTGGGCCCTTCTCATTCATATACCAGGAGTTTCAACTTTGCTACCACTTAGTCACAGAAAGATTAGAACAACTACACAAGATTTAAAAACACGCTAGGACAAGTTTAGCTAAAGCCAAATTGTTCATGAAGGCACAAGCTGACAAGCATAGAACCCCAGCACCTATATTCAAGGAAGGAGACAGGTTATGGTTATCAACACAACACCTACAACCAGAAGGCCTAAGAAAACTATGATCAAAGGCAGCACCTCAACTGACTATTCCCAGGTACCAATGGATTGCATGGATGGACAACCTTTTAGGGTGCAGATAGCCACATTATAGAACAACCCTACAATGAATGCACTCAACACGGCTTGACAATGTTGATGAACCTATGACAAGTCTTAAGTGCATTGAAAATATAGCAGGCAGTGCTGCTCCTTTAGCCCATTGGCCAGTGTGATGCCTCGGACAGCGCTTTGAGAAGTTTTTTCCATTCTTCCTGTTTCACAAGGACGAGCACAACGCTGGCACTGTAAGTCTGACCTATTTAGCGTTTCTGTCTTTTGGCAATATTTTATATTCTTCTGGCCTCTTACGCCCCACTTTGGATCCAAGTAGAGTTGCACTGTAAGGAAATGGGGAAACTGAAACACCCGAGCTCTGCACTAGCAAAGTCTCCACCAAATTCACGCCAGTCAATAATGAATTGCATAACTGGGGCAATGGTTTCGCTCACCTCAGAACGATGGAATGCTTTGTAGGCAGGGCTGTTATCTGAAACCCTTACAATCTGAAAGGCAATATAGTTTTCTCTGAGATTGTCTAGAGCAGTGTTTCCCAAACTGTGGTCCGCGGACCCCCAGGGGTCCGTGACACATTCCCAGGGGGTCCTCAGGCAACAGTTTTAAAAATATTCTAAAGTTCCTTGTATAATTAGCAGTTTTCGAGCAATAATAAAAGTGTCAAGATAGCTGTGGTGATTAATGTACCTGCTGGAGAGAGATGAGCGTTTTGTCCAGTGGCAGCTTTGACATTTCTAATGTAGCACAGAAGGTTAATATACCTACTGCAAAGAACGTGTACAATGCAGTCTAAAAAAACAGTATTTCATGTGCATAGGTTAGTGGGAGTGGGTTACTGCTTTTGTCACAGAGATTCTTTTGTTACTGTGCAGTTCATAAGTGACAATCGTGATCCAACACTTAGACCTATAAACTGTCATCAAAGAGCTGCTTGAAAACTGCATGGTACAAGTTTGTAACTTATGTTTTTCCCAGTCTTTCATTATCCTGATGCAGCTAAAAAGGTTTATTTGGGTGGAAACACATTTTTATTGTTAAAGTCAATGCTATCCACTGTGTTATGTTCTGAAACCTGAGTTTGTACTTCTCCAGAGCAAGCACTCTTTACAAATTTCTCCCAGTATGAATGACAAGTGAATCCTACACATTGTAGTCCCCTTTGCCTTATGTAACATTTCCTGGTGTATAGTAAGGTCATGATTTACTTTTCTTTAAAAGCTAATACAGTTCAATATATAATGATAAATGTGTTGTAGAATGCACCATTGATTCCTAAATTTTCTTGGGGGGGGGGGGAGAGCCTCCCAAAGCCCCATTTGTAGTAGTCTGGCTCGCTCACTGCACTTGGTGTGCATTCTATGGGGACTAGTCTGAAAGCATTTACAAGGGCTGCTTTGAGGTTCCAGTCTGGCCCTGACAGGAGCCTCATACTGTGAAATAAAACCAACGATTTGAAAGTTAGTCACGGAGATGCAGCACCAACCTTCCCATTAAAAGTTTTCATTTTTTGCAAATTCTTTCAATATAAAATACTAAAACTTTTAGTAATTTGATTATTTGTTTTGTGTGCACACGTGTGTTTATTTTTTTGAATTACTGTTTTAATGTTTGAAATATAAATCATACAAATTGCTTGGGGGTCCCTGGCTTCCAGTAATGACTCAATGGGGGTCCTTAGGAGTCAAAAGTTTGGGAACCACTGGTCTAGAGTCCTGGTTACGGTAAACTTTGTAATCTTGTTGGCCATTAATCAGAACGGGTGGTGTGGGGTATCTTTGCGGGTGGTATGGCTTGATCAGTGAAATGTGAAACACTGGGTAGATAGTGAATTCCGGGGGATGCTGTAGCTTGACGATGACTGGATTAATTATCTTGATAATGTCATAAGGACCTATAACTGTACAAGAGTACTACCTGTTTACACATTTTAGATTAAGTTCAATGCATGATGTCTTACCATATTGAGCTTGGAATAACTGATTTTGTATCTAAAATCACAGATTGCTTTTAAATAACCGGTCAGGATAGAAATTGAATGGGATTTAAATGTTAGCTCTTAGATTATATGAAATGGCGACTTATAGAGCGCAAACAATCACCCGAGGGTGTCAAGGCGCTTACTCATTGAGGCAGGAGTTCGACTAAGGACTTAAAGACTGAACAACCAAGTCTTTATCGCCTTCCTAAAAGCTAACAGATTTTTCTCATGTTTCAGATTTATTGGGAGAGAGTTCCACAGCCTAGTTGCGCCAAATAAAAAACGTCTCCCCTTCCCCCCAGGAGCATTTTTTCACCCTGGGAACAACAAGGTGATTTGAAGAGGACGAGCGAAGATTACGTGCTGGAACATAGAGTAGCAGAGTCAGTTTTAAAAATCCTGGTCCTATGTCCTGTGTGGTCTTGAAGACAATACATAGAGCCTTGAACTCTATACGTCTCTTTATTGGCAGCCAATGTAAGTCCTTCAGTGCCATTGAAACTGATTTATGTCTTGGAATATTCAACAGGAGCCTGGCTGCAGCATTCTGAATGACCTGCAATTTAACTAGGCATTTTTTCCTGAGGTTAATAAAGAGCCCATTGCAGTAGTCGGCTCTTGAGAGAACAAGTGCTGAGACCACTAATTTACGAAGCTCAGCTGGGATGAATGGAAGGATTTTTCGAAGAATTTTTAAAGTATAAAAAAAGAGGGAGGTAACCTGATTGACAAGCTATTCAAATGAAAGTTTGGAGTCAAAAGTGACTCCCAGGTTTTTAACCTTGGTCACTGGTGTAGGTAGTGGTCCCAATTCAAGGGGCCAGAGATCTGGTGACCAAAAGTTAGTGTGAGCCCCAAAAAGTAAAACCTCCGTCTTGCTGGAGTTCAGTTTTAGGCAATTGGTAGCCATCCATTCCCCCACCTGACGGAGGCAGGAGTGGAACCATTTCACAGTGTCAGTAGGGGATCCTGACACTGAGACGATAATCTGCGAATCGTCCGCATAGGAAACAGCAGAGAACCCCACGGATCTAATCAGTTTCGCCAATGGTGCAACTTAAATATTAAAAAGAGTGGGGCTCAGGGAGGATCCCTGCGGCACCCCACAAGGTAATGTAGAATTAGGTGATCTAAGATTATCTAAAGCCACAAATTGTTCTCTATCAGACAAGAATGATTCAAATAGAGTAAGTGCCTTCCCTTTGACACCAATCCTCCTCAGAACTTCCAAGAGTTTCTGATGGTTCACAGAGTCGAATGCCGCCCAGAGGTCAAGCAGCACAAGTGCTGCATTGCCCCCCGAGTCGACAGTTTGCCTAATCATTTTGGAGGATGTAATTAGTGCCAATTCGGTACTGTGATGTTTACGAAACCTGAATTGAGTGTCCTCAAAGAAGTCGTTCCTTTCAATGTATTCTGATAGAATATTGTTCATGGCTTTCTCCTCCATTTTAGCTGGTAGCGGAAGTCTAGAAATCGGGCGATAGTTCTTAGGATCAGTATCATCCAAGTTTTTTTTTTTTTTTAAAAGGGGGAGCACGGAGGCCAGCTTCCAGCTGGTGGGGAAAGTGTCAGATAAAAACATTTTATTAAGAATGGGCATCAAGTGAGACGCAAATAACTCAGGTAAGAGATGAAAACATTTTGGAGGGCATAGGTCCAGTGGAGAACCCGATTTGATCGATTCTAGCAAGTTTATTGTTGATTCCATTGTCAGTGGCAAGAAGGTAGATAATTCCGGGGTATTGCTACTGTTACTACAATCAGCGTGGATGCCTGGCGCAATGCCGGCAATCTCAGGTCTTTCTGAGGCCACTGACAAGGCAGTTATCCCTTGAACCGTGGGCTTAACGAAACTGTTGTAAACCTCCTTAACTTTGTCTTGGAGATATGTACTAACACTGGTTTCAGTTTCCTCCACACTTAAAATGTGATTCTCAATTGCCCTCATATGTAATTCTTGTACACTTCCCTCAAACGCAGCCCAATTGATCCAACTCTAGACCGAGAGAACTGGCACTGTGAATAAGGATATTAGCGATACTGTGCTCAATCTTACATCACCGAGCACTTCGAATGCCTATCCTCCATCCAAGCATCCAAAGATTCCAAGGAGCTGCCCAGCCGATCTTACTGTAGCTGCATCTGATGGGCATGTAAAGGCTAAAAAGAGGGCTCCTGCACAGAAACCGGGTGCGACCCCTAAGCTCACTAGAGCTGTTAATAAATCAGTACCCACCGCACTCCTAGACTGCACTCCACTGGTGACTTCTGTTCATACTCTGACTGAACTTATTGAGACATCCGTTTGCAGTCTTGCGGACCGACTTAAAGCTATAGAATGTGCTGTGTTAAACTGTGTTGAGCACTTAGGCTAGATAAACTTCCATTGTGGGACAAATGATCATGTTAATGTTAATTTTGATGGTTTAACTTTTAGAGCCCCTGTAAGCCTCCTGTTACAAAAACCTGTTCCAGGGAATCCCGAATTACCCATATGACCAGCGTTAAATCTAGAGCCCCAGCTTCACCTAGTTCAAGCTATTGACATAGACAGGGTTTATAACGAAGAGGCACCAATAGCTTCCCTGTCTAACACTTGCTCTATGGGTTCTGCCCCTATTCACCCTTTGCCTGTCAAGGATCGATTAGATCTTCCCCCTGCTGCTACCCCATATGTGGTCATTTTGGCCAATTTCCCAACCTTAGGTGTCCCTCCTCAAGAAACATGGGACTCGTTGAGATACACCAGAGTTGGAATGGGGGGAGCCCTTTTTGCAGATTTTAAGATGGCTAGACTGGTAGGGTGGGTTGGGAGGTGCCCCAAGGTGCTTCAGGGTGACTGTGTGGTGCTCTTTTAAAACCCCAGCACTAGTTAGTACAATACTGGAAAGGGCAAATTCAGTGCTTTTGAATTCAAATCAAATCTCAGTCTAACCGCTAGGTTTCTTTTATAGGCCCCCTTTACAATTGCCTAGACAGATAAATGATAAGTCACAGCGATTTTTCCAACTACAACCAGCTGTCCAACCACCAATTCTAAATTCAGGCAATGTACGTCCCTTGATGTATCCTATTGCAACATCCAACTGATTTGATTGCCTCTCTTGTCTTGCTGAGGTGGATTGACTACAGGCCGAACCAGTGTTTGGAACATCTTTTTATAATCCTGTCCCTATTATCGTAACCCCTGTCAATAACCTCCAGACAGAGGTAGATCTATCGGTTACCCAACGAACTGAGAAGCGGGCTACGCTGAGCAATGAGATAAACAAGGACTGTATAATTACTGACCTAAGCACCATTACTGTCTTGTGTTGGAATGTGGCTGGGCTTCGTAGCAAGAATAGTTTACCTGAATGGTTAGACCCTATAACATGTTTTAACATTATTTGTCTGCAGGAAAGATGGGTCATGGAACCAACACATCTAAATGGGTATAAAACATTTAATTCTCCAGCTAATCCATCGAGGCATGGTAGACCCAAGGGTAGTATCTGTATTTATCTGTCAAACAAACTAAGTTCTTCTATTGCAAATGTAAAATTCCCTAACACATTTTACCAAATTGTTCCTTTCAGGCTCTTCCCAGTTGATTTTAGTAAATTTTTATAATAATGCTTGTGACTCAGACATACCGGTTATCTTGGACCAACTTGATACTGATCTAGAATCTTTAACTATGAAGGGGAATGGAAACAACATTTTGGTGTGGGGGTGATTTTAACATCCAACCGTGTAAATTGTCATCCAAGTAAGAGCTGTGGTTTCTCGTCACCGATAAATGAGGATGTTACCCATTTTGTACACTCAGAATATGGTGAGAAACTTAACAAGCTTATTTTTAAATACGATCTGGGTTTCAGCAATGAATTTGGGAACAATCCAGTTGAGGTACCCTGTACATTTGATGGTAGCATGGGTAAAAGTGTCATTGATTTTCTTTTTCTTTCCAACCGTTACCGGGCCCTAGTTATTTACTTTGAAATCCACGACCTAGCAATGAGTGACCACTTCCCCCAGAGCCTAGTGTTGAACTCTGACTATGTAAGAGAACAAGGGGCTTGCTGACACACTTTGTCTGTAGGGAACATAGAACTCTCTTGATTGAATGGCTACACCCTACGCTGGTCAATGCTCAAACCAAATGGTTTCCTAGAGCAACTAATTCACCAGCAAAGAAGGGCCTTTGATGTTTGTTTGGATGGCCTCAGCTGAAGCCTCTTATTATGGAGTCATGCGGTCCAGTTACAGAGGGAATCAAAATTGGCCTAACTTCCCTTCAGAAGCGAGGTCTAGTACAGAGGAAGGCCTGGTTTGATCATGCATGGTCAGTGGCCCATAGAAACCTAAAAATAGCCTTACAAAGTACACCTAGGACTTATTTAGAGGTCCAGCATAGGAGACGGCTGTACAGGCTTCATCTAAAAAACCGCAAAAGAAGTCTGAAAGCAGAGACGTGGGAAAAATTGTACGATGCTAGCTGTAACAACGATACTACCGCATTCTGGCATGTGGTAAACTCACCTTTTTTAGCGATGATGACAAACCAAAACTGGAGGCTGCAGTGAACGAAGAGGATTGGGTAGCGCATTTTGCTAAGCTATATGCAGACCCAACAAAATGTGATGGTAGTAACTCTACATCAGCCCCGAAGGTGGATATTTCATCACCTACTATCTTTTATGACTGGTCTGATCGTAATTTTACCCTGGAAAAGGTTAACGTGGCTATAAGGTCAAGCAAGGGAGGTAAAGCACTTTGTCCTGATGGGGTTCCGATTGACCTGTTTAAGGCTAATATTGATCTTTGGGGCCCCCTCTTGACCCTTGTCTTTAGATCATGCCAGATTGTTGGGTTCCCAGTGTCATGGTTCGAGTCTCATATTGTTCCAGTATTTAAAAAAGGTGACCACAATTGCCCGGCACATTATAGACCCATTTCGTTGCTAGATTCTCTAGTTAAGATTGTGGGTCGTATAATTCTGGGCTGACTGCACTAACATTATTTCGGATCTACAATATGGATTTCGAAAGGGAATTGGGACTATGGAGCATGCCATCAACTTGAATCTATTACTGGACAAATATGCTCCTATCAAAAGAGGTAATCTATTTTTGGTCTTCGTTGATTTGTCAACTGCTTTTGATTGTGTAATTCATGAAAAGCTCTGGTCCGTTATGACCTTAATGGGTATAGATTGCACCATTGTTAACTTTTTAAGATACCCATATTCAAAATGCAGTGCCAGGGTTTGTTTCGGTACAAGAGGCAAATGCACACGCTCCTTTAGTATCGAAAAAGGGGTCTGTCCAGGGTGCATGCTCATCTCTTTTTTGTTTAACTTGTACATTAATAATTTGGGTGACACTAGCCAACTCGTGCACGGACCTGCCACACATCAAACATCGTCCTATTCCTATTCTGCTTTATGCGGACAATACTGTACTTATGGCTCGTACCCCATTGGCTCTGCAGCATCTCCTTGATAGTTTTGTGCACTTTATGGAGAATCTGGGGTTGCGAATTAATATAAGCAAAACTTTCGTAATGAAAATAGGCCGTAGTACAACTAAGATGTGCAAAACCTTTATAGGAAAAGATACCCTTCCACTAACTTCTTCCTTTTCCTACTTGGGTATTTTATTTGACTGTGAGGGGAGTTGGAAAAGCGCCATCAACTCGAGAAGGCTGCAATTCGTTAGATTAATTACGGCCCTGTGCAATTTTTCAAGGAAATTGGGCTGTAAACAGCCAAAAGAAATGTTGACAATAACGCAAAATTTAGAACCATTGCTATGTATGCCTGAGCTGTGAGGATACACAGATGTGGAACCACTACAGGTGGTAGAAAATGCCTTCCTTAAAAACCTTTTGGCTCTCCCTTCTAGATGTTCAAATTTCGGATGCCATTCTGAACTGGGTTCTACCTACTTAACGGATCTGATAAAGACACAGCCAGTCCTTCTTTGGCACTAGTTCTGGAATTCAAATCATACGGATTGTAATCGAGCCTTAGCAAAGGACTGCTGTGATTCTGAGTCTGCACAAAAAATTACATGGCTAAAGTTTATTAAGAACTTTGTTAGATATTGGTCATCTGTAATATTATAATCAACCCGAAACCTTAAATAGTACCACGAGGAAAGCACTAAAAACAGAATGTCTAGACCTTTTGGAGGAATTGAGATTGTCGGTCAAAGTGGTCAAAACAACTGTCCAACACAATCAAATGGTTTTGTCTACCTTTTCAATGCAACTGTATCTTTTTAATGCTCAACATAGATTTGTTCTAACGCGCTTTAGATTGAACGTCTTTCACCGTTTGACGAGCTTTCCAAATGTTAACAATTGGTCTAGCGAATTAATCCCCTGCCCTTGCGACATGTCTAAGCCATCAATGATGCACACATTTTTTTTTTGTAAAAATGTTATAGATCTGAGGAGGTCTTTTACTGTACCTTTAATGAAATCTTTACATTTTAAACAATGTAGGCTGCGTTTACATACCTGCAGTTACTACCTAATCTGTTTACATGCGTGGTACCAGCAAGATTTTATAGGGCTGTATTAACTAGATAGAAATCATTACCCGCTGTATGCTAAATTGTGTCTGATTTGAGGATGTCGGAAACACCAGTGAAGGGACCAGTGGGTGTGACTTGAGAAACAAGTGCAAGTCCGGGAGCTACCTGAAATCAACATATCTTAGACGCTACAGATTTAGGGGGACATGCATCAAAGTTCCATTTTGCGATTACCGAATAGTGATTTTTAAGGAATCTCTATTTGGTAATAGCAAAAGGTCATGCATCAAAAAAATCGCCAAAAATGCGCTAATCGGTACAAATCGCTATCATTATTAGCGATAGGGAAATACTTAATCGCAAAAAGCGAATCCGTAATTACCGATCCGCAAATAGCGAATCGGAGTATTCGATGCAGCATGATGACATCACAACCAGGAAGTGATGCAGGAAATGCTCACACCTGTGTACTGAGAGAGACCGAGCAAGAGGCAGACTGCAGGGGTAGAGCAGAAGGAAGCATTTTGGAGACCAGAACCTGTGAAAGGACACCAGCATGGCTTCTGGCACAAGTGACAAGAATTCAGAAGGACACAAGAGGAAGCTGAAATTCAGCGACAAAGAACTTGAAGTCCTAATTGAGGAAGTTATCCAGAGACATGACAAACTGTTTGGTAAGCAGTCACTCCAGGTCCCTGAGTCGGAGAAAAGGAAAATATGGCTTGGAATACAATCCAGTATCAATGCTGTGGGGGTCACACAGCACTCCATAGCAGATCTGCGCACGCGCTGGTATGACCTGCAGAGCCATGCAAAGGAAAGGGTTGCCACACGGCTTGCGGATGCCAAGAAGACAGGAGGGGTATCATCAATCCAAACTGCAAACACACCCCTGGAGGATGTGGTGGAGTCAACACTTCAGCCGGAAACAGTAGTTGGCGTCACACAGCTAGACACCTCAGCACAGGCCTGTACCTCACAGGGTAAGATGCATGCAAATTATAATTCATTGCTAAATCTAAAAAATCTCCCCTCTAAGTAGATCAGACTTAGTGTAGCAAATCTGACTCCAGTCCACATTTTACTTGGCACACCCAAATGCATTATGATATTAGCAGACAGCAACTACAATAGGAAAGGCAAGGAGGGATCAAAACAGAATTAGTGCATCAAAGTACAACAAGCAAGTGAATTAACTAGACATTGTGTGTAACTAAACTTTAATAAACAATGCCATGCACAATGTGACATACATGTCCAACAAGAATACTGAACTTGCACTGTTTAACATCACAGATGCACCTGCGCAGGAGTCTGACGGTGGTGAAGGCCATGACACCCAGGATACTCCGGCCCTGTCAGAAGAGGAGACACAATTGGCACCAGCAACACGCAGGACCACAGTGCCACCACTGCCAGGCTTTGAAATTGAAGATAAGAGCCAGCCTGACCCTCACATATCACAGGCTGGGCATACCCCACACCAAGAGCAGAGATACCGAAGCGGCGCAGAAACGTCCATTTGCGGAGGCGCAGGGCAAAGGCTCACATAGGCGCTGCAGAATATGATGGGTCTGCTGTCTGGGGTGGTCTGGAGGGACAGATGTTGAAGGCGCAGCACCTACAGTGTAAGAACATGCCCTTAATGCAGGCCAAACTCGGTGCATTGGCCACAAACATGGCAGAAATAAGGGACTGCATGAAGGAGCTCACCACTGCTGTGGTGGAAGAACAGGGGGCCACAAATGACAATTTTTCTAATGTCAGCCAAGCCATCCATGAGTTGTGCTGGGTGATGCAGGATGGCCAGGTGTCACAATGGAAAAGCCATCATCAATTGATGGTGCGCTTAGATGGGTACACTAGGGCCATCTATCGCCTGAGCACAACCACAGCTCAGCTGTCCCGTCGTGCTGTGGGGATGCAGGCAGAGATGATCAACTGCTGTGTGGATGTGTCCATGGGACTTATATAGGTCACCAATGCCGTGGAGCAATTGCAGACTGCTGCAGTTGGTGGCAAAAATGTACAGGGTGGGGGGGGGTAGTGAGGAGGCCTCCAGCCTGGGTAGTCTCCTGGCACCAGTAACCACATGCAGGAGGCGCAGTACTAGGACCACCACTGCCTCCAAAGTCTCCACAAGGGTGGTGGCAGAGCCCACAGAAAGGCCCATAGGAGGAGTGGCCACAGGAAGTTTTATGAGGGACAAAGTTAAATCTGGTGAGGTAACCAGTATAATGTAAATTGTCTGAGCTGACATTCAAGTACCATGGCAATGTCATGTTGTTTAATTTTTTCTACCACAATGAAAGTCTGCACCTGGTATGTGTGCATTCACGCTACCACATTTTGTTTAATAAAACAGTTGAGCATGTAGTGTGTCGTCTCATCATTACCCACCTTAAAAAAATGCTGTGTGAATTCTACACATCTCTGCCTCCCCTCTGCTGCACTTGGCCTGCGTGGTGGTTGCCCTGGCTGATTGTCTTCCTCAGGCTCGCTGTCAGAGAGTTCCTGGTGTATGCCTCTAGAAGTTGCAATGTTGTGCAACATGGCACAAGTTGCCACAATTTTGCAGCAGGTATCTGGCCTGTACTGCTATGCACCACCTGTTTTGTGGAGGCAGCAGAACCTACTTTGAAGTAATCCAAATGTCCTCTCAATCACGTTCCAGGTGGAAATATGCACCTCATTATATCGCTGCTCACTTGGGGGTATTTGAATTTAGGTATGGCGTCCGTATGAAGGAAAGCACAGCGTATGCACTGCCATCTACAGGGTGTAAAGCAACAGATTGCTCACTGCTATGTGTCACCATGACCATAGAGTCTGCAAGACAGTATTACATATGTTTACCAAGCAGGTATCCTTCGCCAAATTCACCCCCAAGAGGACGAGTGTGTATGCCACTGTGTCTGAAGATGTAGGAATCATGTGTACTGCCAGATTAACTAGACACTATGGCTGCGATGATGTGTTTGGAATTGCAGATGACTTGTATGTTCAATGAATGGTATGATTTCCTGTTCCTGTAAATGTACTTATTCACTGAGGGCGGACAAATGGCTACATGCGTCCCATCAATGCAACCAATTACGCAGGGAAAATGGGCTACCTGATAGAAATCCTATTTAATTTGCTGCAATTCCTCTGGTGTTGTGGGAAATCTTATGTGGTGGTGTATCCTCTGCAACATGGTGTCAAGGAATGAGTTGAAAAAGCGCGATAGGGCACTTTGGGAAACACCTCCTGCTGCAGCTATTAATCCCTGGAAGCTACCTGACTCTAGGAGGTACACTGAACATAGGACCTGCACATGTGTGGGGATGGTATATGTCCTGCAAGTCTGACACTGCAATTGGGGATCTAATTCAGTTATGAGATCATAGATCATGTCTGCATTCAACCTATATTTGTCTTATATCTCTTCCTCTGTCTGTCCCAACAATGTAACACGCACTCTGAAAATGCGCTCCTGTATCATCCTCCTTCTCTGTGCTGCTGTTCGTAGCCTCATCCTCCTCGCCATGACATAGAGCGCTGCCATTGTGAAACAGTCTGAGGCCTTCTGGGCCTGCTTAAATAGTTTGCCAATGGTTACCACCTGATTTATTGTTTTTGAAATGGTTACGTTATTTGGTGCTATTTTGTAAATGCAAATTGCGATTCCCAGCTAATTTGCAATTTGCTAATTTTTCATGTATAGGTTTGTGATTACCAACTAGCAATTCACTAATACGGATTCGCTATTTGGCAATGGGTAAATAGGTAATCGCTAATTTGTGCTAATATGAGGGTGATTCTGATCATTTGATTGATGCATTGCTTATGGCTATTTTGCGATCACAAACGGACGATTTTTGCGATTTGCACTGTTTGCGATCGCAAAATAGCTTGATGCTTGTGGCCCTTAGAGACCTGGTTGAGAGATCATAATAACAGTAAGGAAGGTTAGAAAAGTGGAAATTTACCTTTGGAAAGAATAGAGACCTATGAGCCAGATGACCTGTTGTTTATAGCGAAGACTTTCACCCACAAAGTGAGACAGGCACACGAGAAGTTGTCAGAACCTGCTCAGTGATATGAAGCAGACTTGTCTCAAAATAAAATGCTATAGGGAAATCATAGGCTTAATTATAGTGACCAGGAGTTAGAACAAAAGAGTAACAGGATTGAAAATACACATCCAAGAGTTGGCTTTATGGATACATGCTTGGAGTATGCTTGACAAGTGGGAGGAAAGGTGGTCTAAGAAGAAATGTGCTAGAAAAGAATCAGGGGAATGCCACCTCCAGTAGGGGGAACACCAGGGGTTGAGGCATATCCACTACGAGAGGTGCCTAGTGGAGGGTATGTGCATGTTTCTTTGATTAGAGGAGATCTAGCTGCATTCACAAATGATTTCCCTAGGTTAAGGGAGACACCTGCTGAATGGTACTAGCAAGTCAATTGCTTTGTTAAAGTCTCGAAAGTGTTGTTGATTGACTTAAATACTCTGCTTGAAATTGTAGTCCCTAGTGATCTATGGTCTGCATGTAAAATTGCTATTGATTGGCCTGCTGCTGACCCAGAGAGGGATCCTGTAACTCATGGTCCTTCACACTTGGTTATGAAAAAGTACGATCAGGTGATCACATGGCTGCAGTCCAAAACAAGCCAGAAGACATTGATTGGTTTTTGACAGATCGAACAACCCAGGAGCCCAAAGAATCAGTGCACGCTTATTACGAGAGTCTCTTGCAAGCCTTCAAGCAGTACAGTTTGTTAGATGCACTTGACCCCAAAAACATGGACCAATTTGTCTCAAAATGTGTGATGGGATTGAGACCGGAAATCCGCTTCATGATCCAGCAACATTTGATTTGCTGGCAAAATAAGTCTCTGGACAGAATTCTAGGTTATGCCAGATAGTGCATCGATTAGGTGAATTCCAAGCATAGGAGAATAAAGGAAAAGTTAATGCTGGTCAAAATGCACAGAAGGGAGATTAGGTGCAGGCAAATGGAGGAACAGTAGGTCGTAATCGGGGGAATGTCCAAGGATGTGTTGAGGGCACACCAGGTGCAGCTGGACAGGGAAGAAAGAGAGGTGTCCCTATAGTTCCTAAAACAGGGATAGATGTTGCGAAGCTGAAAAGACAACTGCCTATCATTTTTGTTAACAGATTGAGCATTGGAAGCGCGAGTGTCACTTAAATTCAGCAAATTAGTTGCAGGAGGGAGAACTCGTGCAAGTGACAGGCGCAGCAAATCAGTTACTAACGGTGACAAGGCCAGGATCCCATAATGCGGAGGGAAGCAGAATCAGTTATTTCAAGTGCCACAACCTCTGAGAATCTCACAGAACAATCGAACATACCATCAGATGCCCTTTATGGAAGCGTTAGATGGATTTGAATAGGACCAATCCCAGACGGTGCCTGAGGGTGGAGGAAGACGGTACTGTTGGAGCAGTCTTAGAGGTAGACCAGAATAGACCATATGTAGAGGCAGATGTAGATGGTCATACCATTATATTTTTGACTGATACTGGTGCTAACCGTTCAACTATGAGATCTGCAATATCCCCATCCTAACCCTCTTGGGAAAATCAATCCAATTTGTAGGAGCTGCCAACAAAAGTATGACAAACTCTTTGAAGGAAGTGGTGCCAGTGAAAATCGGAACCTTCCAGGATCATCACCAGTTTGTGGTGTGTGTGATTCGAGTCCAGTCTGTTTATTAGGAAGTGGCCTCTTTTGTAAATTGAATGGTACAATCTATTGCACGCCGAAGGAAATTTTGCAGACTAATGATGATGACATTGCTTTCAAACTAGCGAACCAAAATAATTGGTAGACATGTTTCCTTTGTTGACAGTGGAGGACATGCCGCAGGAATTGAGAGCCACTGTCTCTCTAGTGGTATGGGACTTCATGGGGGAGGAGATCAGACTGATTCAAGGAGTTGAGCCATTCCACATACAGATCAATCCTAATGCAGAGCTTCTGAGGACACCCCAGTACAACCTGACTTCTGAAACCTTGGCAAGGATTATACCTGTGATTGATCCATGATTGCGCAGGGCATACTGAATGAGATCATAGGAAGTCCATGCAATTCGCCCATTATGGGATTGCAAAAGCCGAGCGGAAAGCACCTGATAGTCCAGGACCTTAGAAGGGTGAACAATATTGTGATTCCATGTTGTTCTGTGGAACCGAACCCATCCGTGAACCTATTCCAGATTCCTTGTGAAGCTGTCTGGTTCACAGTGATTGACCTTTGTTAGGCATTCTTCTCCATTCCACTGCATGAGGAAAGCCAATTTTTATTTGCTTTCCATTTGGAAAACCTTGTCTTAACATGGTGTTGCATCCCTCAGGGGTATACTGAAAGCCCATCCATCTCCAATCCGGTCTTGAAAAAGAACCTCAAGAGCTTGAGTTTGCACCGAAACTCAGTGTTAGTCCACTATATTGATGACCTCCTTATTGCACAAGAGCCTTGCAGGGACGATACTACTGCCTTGCTGAATCACCTGCCTGTCATTGGGCATTAGGTGTCTCAGAGCAAACTTCAGTACTATCTGACTGAAGTTCAGTTCTTGGGTCTTAGAATTGAGAAAGGCAAGGGAAAGGTGTCACCAGAGCGAGTGGAGGCGATCATGAAAATGAATCCGCCCATTAACCAGAAAGAGGTCAGGATGTTCCTGGGAATGGATGGCTACTGCCGACAGTGGATCCCGAATTTTTCTATGATGGCAAAGCCTTTACACAAGGAAGTGAGTGATCCAGGACTTTGGAACAACAATTGTTTACTTACCTTCTTGGAGCTGAGAGAGTGTCTTTGTTGCACTACAGCTTTACAAATGCCTGATTACAACAAAGCGTTTTCATTTTTCTGTCATGAAAGGGAAGCTGTGCTCTCTCTGTACTCACCCAGACACATGGACATGCCGGTAGACCAGTGGCCTAGTTTCTCATCCAAATTAGATCCTGTAGCTTCAGCATTGCCCGGATGTCTCAAATTAGTTGCTGCAACGGGTGTCAGTATTTACTGATGTGAAAACATTGTGATGGGTCATCTACTTACTGTATACGTACCACACTTAGTTAAACTCCTGATGACGAGGACCAAAACACATAATTTGACTAATAACAGATTGACAAGATACAAACAAATTCTGTTTGCAGCAGAAAACGTGACTTTGAATAACTGTTCTCTGGTAAATCCAGCTACCTTGTTACCTGTTTTAAATGCTGATGGGGAAGATTGTGAAGACCATGACTGTCTGGATGTTACTGAGCTTTGTACCAAACCTAGGCCTGACATTGTTGATGAACCATTGTCTAATCCTGACCAAGTCCTTTTTGTTGATGGTTCATGTCTAAGGGACAATGAAGGTAATCCGAGAGCAGCATTTGCTGTGTGTACCATCTCTGGAGTTGTGGAAGCTGCTTGTTTACAGGGAGTACATTCTGCACAAGTGACCAAGATTATTGCCTTGACTCGTGCATACCTTGTTTCTGAATAGATCCGAGTCACCATCTATGTCGATATCCAATAAGGTTTCAGTGTAGTTAATGACTTCGGACAGCAATGGTCGCAGACAGGGTTCCTAACGTCATCAGGGTCTCCCATTAGGAGCATGGAATATGTGAGACAGTTGGAAGCATTGCAGCCGTCAAAAGAAGTGGCAGTCGTAAGGTGCGCTGCCCATGGGAAGGGGGGATGATTTTGTCACCATAGGAAACCAATACGCTGATGAAGTTGCTTGTTTTTGTGCCACACACGTATGCATTTTCAATGGGAAGTATGTTGGCAAGTGTACTGAGTAGACCGAACTCCGCATGATGCTAGCTGTTGCTGACACATGGGATGAAGTTAGGCGGTTGGAATTGGAAGCAACAGATCAGGAACAAGCGGGTTGGATCAGAGCAGGTTGTGAGAAGGGAGAAGATAGCATTTGGGTTTCAACTGATGGTAAGGCAGTGTTGCCGATTGTCAAAAGAAGTGGAAGTCGTAAGGTGCGCTGCCCATGGGAAGGGGGATGATTTTGTCACTATAGGAAACCAATACGCTGATGAAGTTGCTTGTTTTTGTGCCACACACGTATTGTAGGAGAGTAGGATCTGCACTTATGTTGCCCCCACTTTTTTTCTGATGTATACACTGGTTTCTGGCTATAGTCTGGCTGTGTCCCTGCTAATCAGGACCCCAGTCTCTCTGTTCTCTCTAAACAACTTTGAGTGCATACTAGATGCACTAGTGATTGGATACTGTGGTACCTTATGAGCCCCTAGTAGATGGTACCCTAGGTACCAAGGGCATAGGTACTCGACAGGCCTACCAGGGGCTGAAGCATGTATTATGCCACCCCTGGGAAGCAGACTAAATCTGACACCACAGGCTTGCTACTGCAGCCTGGGTGAGGTAGTGTTAGCACTCCCCACTGCGGTATTGGTATTGGTCCCTATATCTCGCCATACGCACACATATAAGGCCTAAGGCAGGCCCTATCAATCCTGAGGGCAGGGTGCTTGGTTTACAATGTGAGGGGGTGCCTCTGCCTGAGCAGGGTCCCTCTGCAGCTGGCAGGGTCTATTCCTTGTGGCTGTTTGTGGATGCGGTTAAACCATATACTCTTAAGTGCATTATAACCTTCCTGTTAATGCTAACTTTGGAATGACTGCATCAAAACATTTCGTGTTTGGTGTCAAACATATTGGAATCATACCCCCACACCAGTAACTGGTGTGGGAGTATGATCCCACCCTTCCAAAGGGGATGACATGTACCTACTGTGGTAACACGGTAGAAATCTGAAAGAGCCCTGGCATCACAAAATGGATGCCACCAGCACAGACACTGGGCTGCCCTCCTGCTGCTGACTGAAACTCGCAGTGGAGGAGGTCCAACAATAGGCATCCTGTCACAGGGAGGTGTCACTACCTTCCAGACAGGATTTAGTGTATTGGGGCTGGGTGGGTGCACTTCTAGAGTGCTTTGAAGTCCTGCACTGGGGGAGCAGTAGGCTCCTCTGTGCATATGCCAGCTCAAACCGGTTCAGGGGCTACCTGTCCCTGCTCTGGCGCGAAACTAGACAAAGGAAAGTGGGTGATACCACCCCCTACCCTGGCCCTCCCAGAGGAGTGGTCATAGAGCTAGTCCCTCCCCTATCTTCAGTATTAGATAGCCAACCTTGCCATTGCAAAGTAGATAACCCTGGAGACGCTCTACAAAGAAGAATCCTGGCCCTTCGACGTTCCACTACCTTTGCAAGACAGAAGAATCTCCCTTGGAGTCAAGGAGTGACTCCCCTGCTTGGCAGGCACCAAAAACTTGAATCAACGATCGTAAACTTTCCCGCTCCCGCCAGAGTCCGAAGTCCCTGCAGCCCCGGAAGTGGATTTCCTGACTTCTCGACGGCCATTGTGAGTCCCCAGCAGAGGTGAGGCTAGTGGACCCCACGAGTGACGAGGAACAGCAATACCCGGGTACCGTGCACTATTGTCGAGTGCAACCCCTTCATGACGTTCAATGAACTTGTGCTTTGGACCACTTGTGGCCCAAGCCTCCAGCGAAAATCAGAGGCCTACCCTGTCCCGAGTGACTGTGGGCTCCTGTGAAGCATTTCCTCAAGAGGCGCCTTCGTGATCCCTTGCCCGTTGGCTTGTGGGTCCCCCGAAGACTTTCTTATCAACTCAAAGGGCTCCCCTGGTTGCTCCAGGACTGCCCTCACTCACCCTCGCTGGGTGAGTCCCTCAGACCTTGCTGGTCTGCATCATCGACTTTCTTCACGCTACACAAGACTTGCTGTTGCCAAGGCTTGTTGGCTCCAATCCGGTTGCCGACACCGCCATCAGCTGCAGACGTCGTGGGACACTCAGAATCCAGCTGCTGGTCAAAACACCCTTGATCACCTGAAATCACCCAACATCCGTGGGCATCCATCTTCCTGGCCCCGGGTCACTGGCAAGTGACTGTGAACACTGTCCCTTCAATTTTCAGGTCTTCAGCATCTCGAATCCACCCTTGGATTCCACCGGACACTTCTTTAGTCGCCGCAAGCAGCAAGTCTTCTTTGGTCTCCATAGAAAACAGCGACGCGACCCGACACCAAAAGACACCTATGCACCCGGCTTCCCTGGGTGAGGTAACTCGTGCACTCCGGTGCCCTAGTGCGTGTTGGCCCTTGAATTACTTACCTTGTAAGTGGCTTGTTTGTAGACTTCCTCGAAGTACCCTAAAACTTTAAAAATCTTGCTCCATTTTAATCAATAGGGAACCCGTGGCTGTGTTCACACACTGCATGCGTCTCCCGTGGGTCTGTTACTTACCTGCTTTCACTGCAGTAGTGAAGCACCAGCGATTCTACAGGCCCTAGGCCTTGTCATTCTGCAAGTCGACTTTCCTAACCCATTTTTTTAGTATATGGTCTGGTACGCCCCTAGGGCCCCAGCCATATTTGTGCTTAACTTATTGTGAAACGTTGATATTTGAATGTATTCCTGGCTTCTAATCTCATAAAGAGATTAGTAGAGTGTGTCTAGAAATAAATACATATATATTTGATATATTTACCTGTGTGGTGTCCTTTCATTTGGTAATTCAAGAGATTATAAGGTAAAGCAAGCTGCTTTACATTCCTCTGAGACTTAGCCTGAAGGCTGCTCTCCACAGGTACCACTAGGATAGCTTTCTTTAAAAGGTTGTCTTAAACCTATCTACCATAAGAGTCGAATTGGACTGGTGCAAGGTGGCCACTATAACTAGTGACCAGCATATGCCAGGCCAACTTCTCACACGTGTGCATTTTCAATGGGAAGTATGTTGGCAAGTGTACTGAGTAGACCGAACTCTGCATGATGCTAGCTGTTGCTGGCACATAGGATGAAGTTAGGCGGTTGGAATTGGAAGTAACAGATGAGGAACAAGCGGGTTGGATCAGAGCAGGTTGTGAGAAGGGAGAAGATAGCATTTAGGTTTCAACTGATGGTAAGGCAGTATTGCCGATTGTTTGCTGAATCCAATGGCAAGACAGCTTCATAGAGCAGCTCATATAGGAAGAGGTCAAATAGTGAGATTTTTCAGGCAGACTTGCTTCAATCCAAGATTCTGTGTTTGCAGAAGCAGTGCGTCATCTGTGTTTTACTTGCCAACAGATGAATGCTGGAAAGAAAACTGTTGCTGTCTTGAGCCACAGTGGGAGATCTGGGGGTCCTTTCAATCGGAACCAATTGGACTTTTTTTAAATGCCTCTGTGTAATGGATTGTGATACTCTTTGGTGGTTGTGTGCATCTTTTCAGGATGGGTGGAAGCTTATCCAGCTAGATGGTGTGACAGCCTCACAGTAGCAAAGTTATTGTTGAGTAAGCTTATACTGTGCTTCGGATTTCCAACTACATTGGAGTCAGATAGAGGAACACAGCGGGATCATGAAGCTGTTGTGTACTGCCTAAAGTGTGGATCAGACACTACATTGTAGTTACAGGCCAAGGCATCCGGTATTGCGGAGCAGATCAATGGGACACTGTTATACTTGGCATATTTTGGCGTGTTTCCCCAGTCTTTTTGCTTTCTGACCTCCAAGTTTTTTACCTCTGTTTTTGCTGGTTTAGTGTCTCTGTGCTCTTTCTCACTGCTGTTCATTGTTAAAGTGTACGTGCTCCTGTTGTAAATTATGTTATGGATTGGTGTTTCCATGATTGGCATATTTGATTTATTGGTGAGCCCCTAGTAAAGTGTACTGAGAGTGCCGGGGCTGGTAAATCAAATGTACAAGTGGGTTTGCAGCACTGGTTGTGCCACTCACAGTAGCTCTAAAAAGGTAACTCAGACCTGCCACTGCAGGGTCTGTGCGCAGTTTGTAACTGCCATGTTGACCTGGCAAGTGCACCCACTTGCCAGGCCCCAACCTTCCCTTTTTCTACATGTCAGTAACCCCTAAGGTAGACACAATGCCCCTGTGGGCAGGGTACTGTGTATATTAGAGGTAGGACATGTACTGCTGTGTGTGACATATCCTGGTGGTGAATTACAGTGTATTTCGTTTTTTATCATTGCAAGGCTGCCTGTTCCCATAGGAAAGAATAGGGAGTTTGTTTATAACATCTTATAAACATAATTGGCCCTGGGAGCAAGGTAGGAAAATAAAGTTTAGTAGGCACGAACTCAGAATGTTAAAATGCATCTTTTAGTGAGGGTGATTTTTACATTCTGTGTTTGAAAATACCACTTTTAGAAAGTAGGTATGGCTGGGCTGAATAGACCTGGGTTGCATTTAGAGTAGTGGGAGGAGATTTGCTTGCACCTGAATGGGCCTGATCTGCCTTGCACAATGCCGTCATCACCCCTGCCAGGAAGCTGCACCACTGAGGACAGAACTGGTTTTGGCTGGGTACAGACACTCTCTGACTTCAGAGAACAAAGGATTTGGTGGTATAAATATTGGGGCCCGCACCCCAGAACTGTAAAAAACATTTGGACCAAGAAGACTGCCAAGAAGAAGAGCTGGAGAAGCTGTGAGGCGGAAAGTCCACTTTGCTGTGATGGCCTGCCGTGGCTGCTTCTGTCTTGGGCAGTGGAAGGACTGGACTGAACTTTCTGCAATCTCTTTATGTGTGTTTCTCCAAGTGCTTGAGGTGGAGCTTGCCCCCTGTTCAAGTGGTCTCAGGAACAGCAAAGACTTCAAGTTCTTCTGCCCTCAGCACTAGGGGCTATGTGTTTTGTGCTGCAATAGAAGAAAAAGCAACCTGACGCAGTCTACGCCACCGCCACCGCATCCTAAAGGCATCGCAGAAGGCACCCCTGCAATGCTGCACTGCAACTCTGGTCTCACTGACGATGCCTCCTGATGTAGCCACCGAGCCGCTGCTTGCACCATGATCTGTGGGCCACGCACTCCGCACCGACTTGCTTCACACCGTCACCTTGGTATCCCCGACGACGACGCTTCACGCCGACATTGACTCCGCTGCTTGCACTGTGGTTTGAGGGCACCGCTCGTAAGTTAAACAACGCACCGTCCTCATCCCGCACCACAGCCTTGGCCTACCAACACTGGCACTATCGATTACAGTTCGTAAGCCGATGACAGCGCTTCAGCAACGACGCTGCTTGCACCGTGACCTGCCAGCACCGCGACGAGCACCGCATCACTTCGCACCACAGCTCTGGTCTCAACAATGCCGCTGGACGACCGTCACGGAGCTGCTGCCTGCACCGCGATCTGAGGGCATAGAACGCTGCACCGCTGCACTTCACACCGCAGCACCCACCGCCGGCGCTCCCGACTCAACTGTGAAGAGTTAGATCTGCAGTGTGTGTGACTTCAAGGGCCCGATGACTCCTGCACCAACCTCCAGAACCCACGCCTGCGGTTGCACTGTTTTCGGAGCTCAACAAGAAGTCGCTGACACCCTGTGTTAGAACTGGGGGTCTCTAGTTGGCAGAGGTAGGTACCTTTGACCAAATAGGGACCCTTGCTTCTAGTCAGGGTAAGGGGGTACACTTCTAAAATAACCCCTGCTCACCCCCTTGGTAGCTTGGCATGAGCAGACAGGCGGCGGACAGGTTGCTCTCAGGCACTGAAGATTCTCCGGGTGATGACAGGCTGCAGTGAGGATTCTCTGGGTCTGCGGGCAAACAGGACGTCATCACCACGGACACCGGAAGCTTCCCAAAAGGTCCTTTAAAAGTCAGCTGTTAAAGCGCTTACAGCTGACTTTTAAAGGGCCTATGCCTACCGCCGGGTGCCGTGAGCGACGTCACAGAGGCAGCGGGCCCAGAGACAAGAAGTAATCAGAGAAGATGGTCAGAGGAGCAAACTTAGTGAAGGCGTATTGAATATGTATTCACTACGTATGCTCCTGCGGCCATCTTCTCTGCTTACTTCTAGGAAGGAACTGGCATATGTCAACAAGGTCCGTGGGCCACCACTGAAGGCCGGCTGAGCCGCTGGCGGCCCACGGGCCGTACTACGAGTACCTGTGTCCTACCTTATTCTTACAATACACCCTGCCCATGGGCCTACCTTAGGGGTGTCTGATGTGAAGAAAAAGGAAGGTTTAGGGACTGGCAAGTGGGTGCACTTGCCAAGTCGACATGGCAGTCACAGACTGCACTCAGACTAAGCAATGGCAGGCCTGAGACACACTTTACAGGCTGCTTCTGTGGGTGGCACAACCAGTGCTGCAAGCCCACCAGCAGAATTTGATTTACATGCCCGGGGCACACATGGTGCACTGTACTAGGGTCTGACAAGTAAATCAAATAAACCAATCATGGAGTCACTAATTCACTACAACACTTTACAATAGGGAACACTTGCACTGTGGCACTGAATAGCAGTGGCACAGTGCCCAAATCATCTAGACCAGCAAAACATATAGCAAAAACACAGGAGGCAACAGCAAAAAATGGAAGGGAGACGCACGCCAATGGTGCCAGGTCTAACACGTGTCCCCTCTAGCTGAAATGTGGGGAGAACTATCCCCCCTTGGGAGTTCTCTTCACTAAGGCGGAAAAATCCGGACAGACCAACATCATTGGCATGTTCTGTACCAGGGCAGTGTTCCACCATGAAGTCCATCCCCTGTAGGGAAATAGACCACCTCAACAGCTTTAGATTCATACCCCTCATCTGCATCAACCATCTGGGGGGGGGGGGCTGTGGTCTGTCTGAACCCGGAAGTGAGTCCCAAACAAGTATGGTCTCAACTTCTTCAGTGCCCAGACCACAGCGAATGCCTCAAGCTCAATTGCACTCCACCTCTGTTCCCGTGGAAGTAACCTTCTACTAATAAAGGCTACGGGTTGGTCTAGGCCCTCCTCATTTATCTGTGAAAGAACATCCCCCACACCATGCTCTGAAGCGTCTATCTGTACGATAAACTCTTTTGAGAAGTTGGGTGCCAGGAGCACGGGTGCCGTGTACATGGCAGTCTTCAGGGCATCAAAACCTTTGTGACAGGTGTCAGTCCAGTTCACTTTCTTGGGCTGCTTCCTGGAAGTCAGCTCTGTCAAGGGTGCAACGATGCTGCCATACCCCTTGACAAACCTCCTGTAATACCCAGTGAGTCCTAAAAAGTCTCTCACCTCTGTCTGGGTTTTGGGTGGTTCCCAGGCCGGGTTGGTCTCAATCTTGGGCTGTAGGGGAGCCCCCTGGCCGCTCCCAACCTGGTGTCCCAAGTACACCACAGAACCCTGCCCGATCTGGCACTTACTCGTCTTGATCGTGAGGCCTGCTCTCCGCAGCGCAATCAACACTTCCCAGAGGTGGTGCAGATGTTCTTCCCAACTGGCGCTAAACACTGCAATGTCATCCAGGTAGGCGGCACTGAAATCCTCCAGTCCAGCCAACACCTGGTTGACCAACCTCTGAGAGGTGGCAGGGGCATTCTTCATCCCAAAGGGCATAACCCGGAACTGGCAGTGCCCATCGGGTGTGGAGAATGCTGACCTCTCTCTTGCCCCATAAGTTAAGGCGATCTGCCAGTACCCAGACGTTAGATTAAACGTGCTGAGGTACTGGGCAGCCCCTAACCGATCAATGAGCTCATCAGCTCTGGGGATGGGGTGCGCGTCAGTCCTTGTGACTGAATAGAGCCCTCGCTAGTCCACACAGAACCAGAGTTCTGGTGTGGCACCCGGTGCAGCAGCCTTTGGGACCAAGAGCACTGGGCTGGCCCAAGGACTGTTAGAGGATTCAATCAACCCAATGCAACCATCATGGAGACCTCCTCCTTGATGCAATCTCTCACCCTGTCAGTCACTCTGTAAGTTTTGTGCTTAACAGGAGGACTGTCTCCAGTGTCTACATCATGGACACACCAATCAGTGACACAGGAAATCAGGGAGAACAAATCAGAAAACTGTCCCAACAACTGGCGACACTCATTCTGCTGCTCAGGGGTCAGGGTGGAAGAGAGGTTCACACCATCCACTGACCCATCTTGCTCTGTTGCAGACAGGAGGTCAGGAAGAGGCTCAGTCTCCTCGTCCATTCCAGCATCTGTTGCTAGGAGCATGCCCACTTCGGACCTCTCTAAGTGGGGCTTCAGGCGGTTGACATGTAGGACACGCAAAGGGTTCCTTTGAGACTGCAAGTCCACCAAGTAGGTGCCAGGACTTTTGCGCTCCACCACCTCAAATGGTCCGGTCCACTTATCCTGGAGCACGCAGGGCTCCACGGGGGCCATGACCCAAACTTTCTGACCAGGCTGAAGCTCAATCAGAGTGGCATTCAAATCGTACCATTGCTTCATCTCTTCCTGGCTGGCTTCCAGATTCGCCTGGGCGAGTTGTCTGAAACGCTGGATTTGGTTTCTGAAGGCCAGCATGTAACTATATACATCCTGGGGAGGTTTCCTGGGAGCTTTCTCCCAGCCTTCCTTTACCAAACTCAGAGGTCCTCTTACAGGGTGACCATAGGGCAGTTCAAAGGGGCTGAACCCTAAGCACTTTTGTGGCACCTCTCTGTAAGCAAAGAGAAGGCATGGCAAGAGGACATCCAAATTATGCCTCATGGGTTCCTCAAGACCCAGAATCATGCCTTTGAGAGTCCGGTTGAATCTCTCAACCAGCCCATTACCTTGGGGGTGGTAGGTGAACTTATAAGTTACCCCACACTCCTTCCACAGCTACTTCATATACTTGGAAATTAAGTTTTTATCATGGTCTGACACCACCTCTCTGAGGAACCCCACACGGGAGAAAATCCCCATTAGAGCATATCCTACCATGGGGGCTGTCACTGTCCTGAGAGGGATGGCTTCCGGGTACCGGGTGGCATGGTCCACCAAGACCAGGATGACCTTTTTCCCAATGGCTGTCTTGGGATACAGAGGCCCCACAATGTCAATGCCCACCATTTCAAAGGGGGTGCTGACCACAGGGAATGGCTGGAGAGGAGCCTTTTGCTTCCTCCCACTCTTTCCATTTGCCTGGCAAGTCTGACAGGTCCTGCAATGAGTATCTGAGTATCTGAACTCTTGCGCATTTGGGGCCAATAAAAGTGAGTGACAAGCCTTTCAAAGGTCTTGTCCTGCCCCAAATGTGCTGCTAAAGGCACATCATGATCCAGCCCCAGTAGGAAGGCTCTGAAGCTCTGGGGTACCACCAGCACATGGGCTGACCCAGGCTCAGCAACCTTAGGCTCACTATACAGAAGACCATTCTCCCAGTAGATCCAATGTGAGCCAGACTGATGATCTGCTGCCTGGTTTGCAGACTGCTTCTGCAAACCCACAAGAGAAGGGCACCTCTTCTACTCCTTGCAGAACTCCTCCCTGGAGGGTCCTCCTTCCTGCTGCTTATGGGTCAGCTCTGGCAGGTCCCCCAGTTCAGCTACCTGCTCCCCTGTAGGTTCCAGTGCATCCCCTCAAGGTCTGCCTACTCCTAGACCATGGGCACTGTGGGGGAGGGTTTCCCACGCCCCGGCCTCTTCTCCTTAAGGCAGGCACCTGGGCCACTCTTTCAGGCTCCAGGTCCTCTTCAACACCCTTACTGGTTGCCATGGACCTTGTGGTCACACACGCCCACTCATGCAGACCCATCATCTCCAAATGAGCACTTCGCTCCACCTTAGCCCAAGGGGAGCTCTCCAAATCGTTACCCAACAGACAGTCAACAACTCATGATGAAAAACAGTTGGTAGTTCGCAAAAAGAAGTTCCAAGGAAAATTCGACCAAAAAAGTATGTGGTTGCGTTATGGTCTGCACTCACTAGTAGTGTACACCAATCACTGTGTATGAATCACAAATGCAAGTCCAAATCCTCACCGTTGACCACCAATGTTAGAAATGGTGGTCTCTAGTTGGCAGATGTAGGTACCTTTGACCAAATAGGGACCCTTGCTTCTAGTCCGGGTAAGGGGTAACACTTCTAAAATAACCCCTGCTAACCCCCTTGGTAGCTTGGCATGAGCAGACAGGCTTATCTCAGAGGCAGTGTGTAAACACATACAGTAATACAGTGAAAACACTACAAATGGACACCACACCAGTTTAGAAAAATAAGTAATCTTACCTAGACTTAACACAAGACCAAACGACAAAAAATCCACAAGACTGTACTCAAAAATAGACTTTAAAATGGTAGAAATAGCTTAGTTTAATGTAGATGGTAAATCTGACACTTTACTCTTAAAGTTCCTTGGATGCGTCATGCAATACAAACAAAAGGGTCGCAGAGAAGATGATGCGTTGGTTTCTTGCTTCTGGGGAGGTGATGCGTCAGTTCCTTACCGCAGCGCAGGGGTGGCGATGCGTCGATTCCTTACCGGAGAGGAGGTGATGCGACAGTTTCTTACTGTGATCCGGTGCGATGCGACGCAACAAGATGCCTCTCGATGCGACGATCTGGTGCGATGCGAGAAAATGGCGTCTCGATGCGATGCGACAACGTTGGATGTGATGCGTGCACGCCCGATGGCCGGTGGCAAACTCGGTAACTTCTGAGCCGCGACAGGCCCTGCAACACGGTTCTCCGGTGATGCGGAGGTGACCTCTGCAGCGGTGACACGCTTCTCCGGTGATGCAACATGCTTCGTCGATAATGCGACGGCGAATAGCTGCAGCGGCGGCATGCTTCGTCGGTGATGTGATGGCAACTGCTGTGGCAGCGCCACACTTCTCCTTGTTGCGTCGCGCTTCCCGGGCTCACTACGCCACTGGAGTCAATCTATCCTGGCTGATGATGGCTGATAGCCAGAAACCGGTCCTAAGATGCTTGATTCCGGTCCAGGGAAGACATGGCTTGGCAGTTCGGGCTGGACTGTTCCCATGAGGCACAGGGTCAAGACTGATTTGCATATGACCATGTCTAAACTGGGGTGGTGTAGTGGGCAAAAGAACGATGGATTTAACCCAGATCTCTTGACTGGGGGAGAATGTCTGCATTGTCAGCATTCTGTCCATCATTTGTTTGTTGTAACGCGCTTCCAGCTCCCAGCGACTCGCTGTCTCTTCAGAATGCCCAAACAACAGTAGGCACCTCCCTGCAGGCAGAATTCCACAGTAAGGGAATTCATGGGAGCTGGTGGTGAAGTCTTGTATCCCTGAGACTTCAGTTAAGAGGCAAGCTCAGTTCAAGCCCTTGGAGATTCTTCTTCAAGGTTGTTAAAGTACACACAAAGTTCCCTTTCTGCTTTCCTTGACAATAAAGTAACCACTGCAGGCCAACCCGAACAGCACAGCACCAGGGCAGTCTCCTCCTTCTGCTTCCTTGGTTCTTCTCCTTGGCAAAGGGTCGTCTTGATTCCCAGAAGTGAACTAAAGTCTTGGGGTCTCGGCCCCAGTATTTATACACCAAAATCCTTTTGTCTCTGAAGGCAGAGAGTGTCTGTACCTAGTCCAAACCAGTTACGTGCAGTCCTGCAGCACTTTGTTTACAGGACTCCTTCTTTCCTTTGACAGTGTGGGCCAGGGCCAACAGACGCACCACAGGAGGTGGTGCCAGCATTGTGGAAGGCAGGCACAGCGCTATTCAGACCCAGGTGCAGCTCCTCCCACCACTCTACATGCAGATAGGTCTATTCAGCCCTGTGCTGACTCACCCTGTCTCCTGGAATCCCCCAGCCCCTGTCACTCACAACTCAGCCATGGAATACACAACCTAGCAGAGGCAGGCTTGGAAAGTTAGCCAAGAAAATACCTACTTTCTAAAAGTGGTATTTTCAAACACAGAATGTTAAAACCAACTTCACTAAAATATGTATTTTATCATTCTGAGTTCAGGCATACTCAACACTAATTTATACCATGTTCCCTGGGTCAGTTAGGGTTATAAGATGTTATAATCAAACTGCCCATTCTGGCCTATGGGGACTGCTAGCCTTGCAATAGTGAACAACGAAAATGGCTGTAATTCACTATTAAGACATGCCACACACACCAGGGTATGTCCTACCTTATACTTACAATGCACCCTGCCCTTGGGCCTACCTTAGGAGTGTCTGATATGAAGAAAAGGGAAGGTTTAGGGACTGGCAAGTGGGTGCACTTGCCAAATCGACATGGCAGTCACAGACTGCACACAGGCTCTCCAGTGGGAGGCCAGAGACACACTTTACAGGCCGCTTCTGTGGGTGGAACAACCAATGCTGCAAGCCCACCAGCAGCATTTGACTTACATGCCCGCGGCACACATGGTGCACTGTGCTAGGGTCTGACAAGTAAATAAAATAAACCAATCATGGAGTCACTAATTCACTACAACACTTTACAATAGTGAACACTTGCACTGTGGCACTGAATAGCAGTGGCACAGTGCCCAAAGCATCTAGACCTACAAAACATATTGCAAAAACACAGGAGGCAACAGCAAAAAATGGAAGGGAGACCCACGCCAATGGTGCCAGGTCTAACACCCTGCATTTCTAAAGGTACTGTTTTGCAGGTCCTCCCGACACCGTAGCTGACCCGCGATGCCGCGGTCAGCCAGAACCGTTTGGATTTGTTGTTCACGATGCCGTGATAGCCCCAGACAGAGCTATTGACTTCAAGGAACTGTTTTTCAAGTTTATTTTGATAACTGAAGAGTTCTAGGTGCTGTAGTGTGGATTTTTATCATTTTTGGTCTTGTCTTAAGTATATAAAAATATTGGATATTTTTCTAAACTTATGTGATGCCCTTTTGTAGTGCTTACACTTTGTTACTGTTGGTTATGTGCAAATGCTTTACATTCTGCCTCTAAGATAAGCTTGACTGCTCGAGCCAAGCTACCAAGGGGGTGAGCAGGGGTTATTTTATCCCTCTCAGGACAACGATGGCAACAGTGGTGGGCCAGGCATTAATGGAGATCTTTTCACACGTAGGGTTCCCCAGAGAGGTGGTTTCTGGCAGGGGGACCAATTTCATAGCCAAGTATATGACATCCCTGTGGAAGGAGTGTGGTGTAACCTACAATTTCACCACTCCTGACCACCCCCAAGGTAACGGTCTGATGGAGAGATTCAACCGGACCTTGAAGGGCATTATTAAGGGTCTAACAGAACCTATGAGGCGTAAGTGGGATGTCGTCTTGCCATGCCTTCTCTTTGCATACAAGGAGGTGCCACAGAAGTCTCTTGGGTTCAGACCCTTTGAGCTTCTGTATGGTCACCCTGTGAGAGGACCTCTGTGTTTGTTGAAGGAAGACTGGGAGGCAGCTCCCAGGAAAACTACCCAGTATGTGTTTAGTTATATACTGGGCTTCAGAAACCAAACTGCCCGCTTTAGGAAACTCGCTCAGGCGAACCTAGAAGCAAGCCAAGAACAAATGAAGAAGTTGTATGACCAGAATGCCACTCTGGTCCAATTTCACCCTGGGCAAAAAGTGTAGGTAATGGTCCCAGTGGAACCTTGTACCTTGCAGGACAAGTGGACTGGGCCGCTTGAGGTGTGGAGCGCAAAAGTTATATCACCTACCTGGTGGATTTGCAGACTCCAAGGAACCCTTTGAGGGTCCTGCACGTGAAACACCTCAAGCCCCACTTCGAGAGGCCCAAAGTGAGCATGCTCTTGGCGACAGATGATGGGGTGGAAGAGGAGAGTGAACCTCTCACTGACCTCCTGTCCACCAAGGAGCATGAGGGATCAGTGGAAGGTGTGATCCTCTCCCTTACACTGACAGCAGAGCGACTGTCACCAGATGTCGAAACAGTTTGCCTCACTGTTCTCTCGGACCCAAGGTGTTCCTCACAGAAACTGGTGTACTCATGACGTGGACGCTGGTGACAGCCCTCCTGTAAAACACAAACTTTACAGGTTGACTGACTGGGTCAGGGCCAGCATCAAAGAGGAGCTCTCCAAAATGTTGGCATTAGGGGTGATCGAGCCCTCCAACTGTCCTTGGGCCAGCCCAGTGGTCTTGGTCCCAAAGGCTGCTGCAGCCGGTGCCACTCCAGAACTGTGGTTTTGTGTGGACTACTGTGGGCCCAATGCTGTCACCAGGACTGACGCGCACCCCATCCCCAGAGCTGATGAGCTCATTGATCGGTTGGGAGCTGCCAGGTCCCTCAGAATGTTTGATTTGATGTCTGGGAACTGGCAGATTGCCTTAACCAATGGGGCTAAGGAGAGGTCAGCATTCTCAACCCCAGAAGGACATTACCAGTTCCGGGTGATGCCCTTTGGATTGAAGAATGCCCCTGGGGCTAAGGAGAGGTCAGCATTCTCAACCCCAGAAGGACATTACCAGTTCCGGGTGATGCCCTTTGGATTGAAGAATGCCCCTGACACCTTTCAGAGGTTGGTCAACCAGGTGTTGGCTGGACTGGAGGATTTCAGTGCTGCATAGCTGGATGACATTGCAGTGTTCAGTTTCAGCTGGGAAGAACACTTGCTGCACCTCGGGGAAGTGTTAAGGGCTCTGCAGAGGGCAGGCCTCACAATCAAGGCCAGTAAGTGCCAGATCAGGCAGGGGTCTGTGGTATACTTGGGACACAAGGTAGGAATAAACACGAGGGAAAATTGCTTTTCGCATGCATGCACTAATCTGAAATAATATGTGAAAGAACTAAAAACTTATTCACAAATGTGCTTTGAGAGAAACAGGAAATAATGCATGACTACGCCACATGTGCATTTCGTAGTTTGCATAATGCATCTTGCGTTAAACAATAAATATTGGTGTTTTCTGCTTAAAGCTATGCTAGGAAAATCGCTAACAAGGAATAGTGCAAAGGGGGGTGGTAGACAGTGAAAACTAAATTGTCATATAATTAATAAATGTTCATTTTCCATTTGCAGTACTGAGCTGGATGAAACGCCATTTTCCTTTAACTTGACTAAAGAAGGGAGGGGCAAGATAAATGAGAGAAAATGAGCTGTCACAGGCACACTGAAGCACTGAGCACAGCAGAAGTAGTACAGGGGTTGAAGGCCAATGTGATGATCGTCTGCCAAGGGATATGTTTTTTTTTTTTGTTTAAATTTGTTTATTGGTTTAACAGCATCGTTATACATCATAGACTGAGGATAAGTTCTTTTCTGACCCCCCCCCTTTTGTATGTACCAAGTCAGTGCCAAGGGATATGTTTGACTGTGGGACAGGAAGACTCTTTTCGCGGACATTGCTTGACATTTTTTACAAATGTAACATGTATAAAAACGTGAGAACGGAATAACTATGAAATCATGGGAAGGGGTGGAGAACAATGAATAAGTCCAAAGTTTCGAGTGAGGTCACAGTGGTATGACAGACCACCTTTTTAAGCCCTCCAATCATCTGTCTAGCTTAATGAAATGTTTCAACTGATGTGGGACGGACATATAGGTTTTAGGGTATAACTGGGGTACCTTTAGGGGTGTGAGAAAAAGTTAGGTCTGCTACAGAAAGTGCAGAGGGAAGATGCGTCGCTGTCCGTCGGTTTGAAGAAAGGCCTAGCTGTTCCTGTCCTATCCCATTCCTGTCCCTGTAATCTTTGTTCCCTGTCTCTATTTAGGGAACCCCCACCATCACCTTGGTCAGGGAAGTGGTTTTCTACAGCCCTTTAGGTTTGTATTATTCTGACTCGTTCTTAAACAATTATCTGCAAATGTATTTTGTCTCTGAAGCTTTTGTCTCTTCATGCATAATGTCATTATTGTTTGATTTGTGTCTATCTAATATTGCTGATGTATTGCTCTTCTTCTGTGAGTTCATTGTTTGCACTTGTAACCGTATGCATCGAGCATTTTACCTTTAAATTGAGATAAAAATGTATTAACTACATCAAGAGTCTGTGATTATTTAGTTGACTGAGTAGTTAGTTAGTATTATCATTAACATCAATTATTCAACTAATTGATTAATCGACCAAGTAGAAGGAAAGTTGATGTACGAGCTAGATGAATTATTGTGAGAAATAACACATGAATAATAAAAGAGAAGAACTGAATGTATATAAATTGACCCCAGCGCATCAGGGATTTGGATGAATGTGTATGAGCCATTGTTCTGTGATATTATCGAGTAGTGATCCCTGATCAGGTAGTAGCTGCGCACTGGATCAACACCATTCTGGCTTAGGCGTCCCCCAAGACCCAGACATAGGTGAGAGCCTTTTTAGGTCTCACCGATAACTACAGGAGATTTGTTAAGGGCTATGGCACCATTGTTGCCCCCTTAACAGAGTTGACTTCCAGTAAGCAGCCCAAGAAGGTGATCTGGACTGATTCCTGCCAGAAAGCATTTGATGCTCTAAAAGCAGCCATGTGCATGGCGCCAGTGCTCAAGGCACCCGACTTCTCCAAGGAATTTGTTGTGCAGACTGACGCTTCGGGCATGGTGTGGGAGCGGTGCTCTCACAACTGAATGAAGAGGGCCTTGACCAGCCTGTAGTCTTCCTTAGCAGGAGACTACTCCCCAGGGAACAGAGGTGGAGTGCAATAGAAAGGTAAGCTTTTGCTGTGGTCTAGGCGCTGAAGAAGCTGATACCATACGTGTTTGGGACTCACTTCCGAGTTCAGACAGACCACAGGCCCCCTCAGATGGTTGAAGCAAATGAGGGGTGAGAATCCAAAACTGTTGAGGTCGTCCATCTCCCTACAGTGAAAGGACTTTACAGTGGAACACCGCCTTGGCACAGAACACGCCAACAAAGATGGTCTGTTCAGGTGCTTCCCCCTTAATAAAGAGAACTCCCAGGAGGTTGGGTAGTTCTCCCTACTTTCAGCTGCTGGAGGGGACATGCGTTAGACTTTGCATCTTTTTGCATGTTTCCCTAGTGTTTTTGCTTTCTGACCTCACAGTTTTTAACTCTGTTTTTGCTGGTTTAGTGTCTCTGTGCACTTTCTCACTGCTGTTCAGTGTTAAAGTACAAGTGCTCCTGTTGTAAATCATGTTATAGATTGTTGTTTCCATGATTGGCATATTTGATTTACTGGTGAGGCCCTAATAAAGTGCACTGAGAGTGCCAGGGCTGGTAAATCAAATCCTACTAGTGGGTTTGTAGCACTGGTTGTGCTACCCACAGAAGTAGCTATGAAAAGGTAACTCAGACCTGCCACCGCAGGGTCTGTGCGCAGTTTGTAACTGCTATGTTATCCTGGCAAGTGCACTCACTTGCCAGGCCCCAACCTTCCCTTTTTCTACATGTAAGTCACCCCTAAGGTAGGCCCAAGGTACCCCTGTTGGCAGGCTGCTGTGTATGTTAGAGGTAGAACATGTACTGCTGTGTGTGACATGTCCTTGTGGTGAATTAGTGTATTTCGTTTTATCACCATTGCAAGGCTGCCTGTTCCCATAGGACAGAATGGGGAGTTTGTTTATAACACCTTATAAACATAACTGGCCCTGGGAACAAGGTAGGAAATAAAGTTTAGTATGCTTGAACTCAGAATGTTAAAGTGGATCTTTTAGTGAGGGTGATTTTTACATTCTGTATTTGAAAATACCACGTTTCGAAAGTAGGTATTTTCTTGCCTAACCATCCAGTGTGCCTCTGCTAGGTTTGTGTATTGCATGTCTGGCTTTTGGATGACAGGGGCAGTGGCTCCAAAGGTCTGATGGGTCAGGGCTGAGCTGAATAGACCTGGGTTGCATTTAGAGTTGTGGCAGGAGATTCCCTTGTACCTGAATAGGCCTGGTATGCCTTGCATAATGCTGTCTTCACCACCTGCCAGGAAGCTGCACTAGTGAGGACAGAACTGGTTTTGGCTGGGTACAGATGGTCTCTGCCTTCAGAGAACAAAGGATTTGGTGGTATAAATATTGGGGCCTAGACCCCAGAACTTTAGAACTCTTTTGGACCAAGAAGTCGAGGTGGAGAAGCTGTGAGGAGGAACTAACACTCTGCTGTGTGCTTTGTTGTTTTGGCCTGCAGTGGCTGCTTCTGTCTTGGGCAGTGGAAGGACTGGACTGAACTTTCTGCAATCTCTTTTTGTCAGTTTCTCCAAGGGCTTGAGGTAGAGCTTTCCCCCTTTTCAAGAAGTCTCAGGAACAGCAAAAACTTCAAGTTCTTTTGCCCTCAGCACTAGTCACTGTGTGTTTTGTGCTGCAACATAAGAAAAAGCAACCCGACGGCATCTATGACTCCGCCAATGATGCTGTGTCCTGAGGCATCGCAGAGGGCAACGCCACACGGCAACCCTGGTCTCACCGACGATGCCTGCCGTCGCCGCCACCAAGCCGCTGCTTGAACCACGACCTGTGGGCACCGCACTCCACACTGCCTCACTTCATACCGTTGCCCTAGTATCCCCGACGACACGGCTTCACGCTGACATCGACGCCTCTGCTTGCACCGTGGTTTGAGGGCACCGCTCGTAAGTTACACGACGGACCGTCTTCATCCCGCACCGAGCCTTGGCCTACTGACGATGGCACCATCGACTCCAGTTCATTCGACGACAGCGCTTCAGGAACGATGACCCCGCTGCTTGCACCGTGACCTGCCAGCACCGCGACAAGCACCGCATCACTTCACACTGCAGCCCTGGTCTCACCAACACCGCTGGACGACCGTAACCAAGTCGCTGCCTGCACCGCGACCTGAGGGCACAGCACGCGGCACGCTGCACCGCTGCACTTCGCAATGCAGCACCCGACGCCTGCCAATACCGGTGCTCAAACAGCGAGGAGTTCGATCTGCAACACGTGTAACTTCAAGGGCCCAACGACTCCTGCAACGACCTGCAGAACCGACGCCTGCGGATGCCGTGCTTTCGGAGCTCAACGAGAGGTCGCAGATGCCCTCCTTTTCTAAAGGTACTGTTTTGTGGGTCTTCCCAGTACCGTAGCTGGCCCGCAACGCCGTGGTCAGCCAGAACTGTTTGGATTTGTGTTTCACAGCGCCGTGATAGCCCCAGACAGAGCTATTTACTTCAAGGAACTGTTTTTCAAGTTTATTTTGATAACTGAAGATTTCTAGGTACTGTTTTGTGGATCTTTATTGTTTTTTGGTCTTGTCTTAACTATATAAAAATATTGGATATTTTTCTAAACTTGTGTGGTATCCTTTTGTAGTGCTTACACTGTGTTACTGTTGGTTATGTGCAAATGCTTTACACACTGCCTCTAAGATAAGCCTGACTGCTCTGGCCAAGCTACCAAGGAGGTGAGCAGGAGTTATTTTAGGAGTGTAACTCCCTTATCCTGGCTAGAAGGATGGTTCCCTACTTGGACAAGGTGCAAGCCATTGCCAACTAGAGACCCCCATTTCTAACAGACGCTAAAGGTGAGGCTGGCAAAAGCGTATGCTTCTACATCTTTAAAATGGTCCAGTGCATTGCCCTTGGTTCGAATGAGCTTAAGCAACATTCCTGATAGGAGAACTGGGCTCTCTCCACACGAGATCCTCATGGGAAGGGCGATGCGCTTACTTGCAGTGCCATCTACAGCTTTATGAAACATCACTTGATCCTTGACCACTGCAAAGGATTGGCTGATGTGGTTCGTTCTGTGTCTCACCAGGTTGGAATTGCTGCTACTGCACTGACGTGGAAAGACCTCTGTCACTACCTGAGCCGCGGAGACTGGGTGCTGGTCCGTAAGCACGTAAGAAAGAAGTGTCTTGACTCACGGTGGCGTGGACTGTACCAGGTGATATTGGTGACAAATACCGCTGTGAAGTGTGGAGGACTGCTGAACTGGATACATGCTTCGCATACCTGACAAATTACAGGGCCCTCTAATGAAACAGCTCCTCTCCCAGAAGTAAATCCAGCAGTGTGTGTAAGGTCACCGGTGAGGGCAAGCCAAGCTGTGGGGGTCCCTGAAGAGGCTGGATACCCACCAGGTCAAGCGGAGGGGGGGTCAAGCTACTCAAGACCCAGGTTTAGACTCTGAGGGAGACAGTAATGTTGCAAGTGATATAGAGTTTGATTCTGCAGAAGAGACAGGTGTGGAAATTGGTTGTGTACAGTCGAGGAAGAAAGAGTTCGCAAATGGCCTTTGAGACAGAAAAGAAGAAACTTGAAACTTGCATCTGAGAAAGAAATTGCACCAATCAGTGAATCGTCTGAATCTGATCAGAGCGAGTCTGAACAAGCTGAAGGTAGTGTGACGATGTCAAGGAGAACAAGAGTGCAGTGTCAGAGATACATCTCTCTCTCGAGTGGACTAATCAAGCTACAAATGCCGGGGAGAGTGAGGTCAGAGACTTCGATACTGATTGTCAAGATCCTGCTGAGAATTCCTGGAATAGAGGCTAATGCAATCTTGTCATTGATTGTGTCTTATCCACCAAACTGTAGATAAAAAAGTTTGCTTGAAGAAGATTACCTCAGCTCGAGTGGAAGAAGAATAAAATAAGGGATTTTTCCTTTAAGAGGGCTAAGGAAGTCTTCCAAGTTGTGTAAATACTCTGTCAAAGATTGTTGTAAGATTTTTAAGATCCAAAAATAAGTTTCTCAAAGACTTTGTTGCCAGCACACAAGAGGTACAGAAAAGAAACTCTAAGTAGTGATCCTCTTACAACTACAATCCGAGCCAGTTTGAAAATGGAGTCTGGAAATGCGAATCATAGGCACAAATGTATTAAAGGTACACTTATTGTAGGGGTAATCATAGTGATAGCTGTGGTTATTATTGAGTCCATTTTAAGCGCACACAAAGCTGAGGTACAGGTAGTGGGAATACATGGGACTTCCACACCTACCACTGCTGCCTCAAAAGAGGGTTCATTAGGATCTGATAGAGGCTTAATAGAGCAAACTAGTTGCTTTTTGCATGTAGATTTTTCCAAGGGTGATTACACGCTGAATGCTTATGCAAAGTAGTTTTATGAATGCGTGAATACTGTGAACGTGAGACTGTTACGTCTGTGTGCAATTGCTTGCTTCCGTCTAGGATGGTCTCAGGCACCACCACCTGACCTTGACGTATGGTATTAGTTGCAGTTTGCTACTTAGCATGGTTTATGGAAAGGGTCATTATGAGTACTATTTCTCAAATTATGATTTGGTACTTTCAGAAGTTCCAGTCTACAAACATCTAAACAAACATGATTATTACAAGCAAGAAGAGAGAATATGAAAGTATTTTGTGCCCACAGTAACACTAGACAATGCTTATGTGCATAGACACAACTTACCCCTCACATTAACAGACATAGAAAATAAATTTGCAGATCAAGTAGAGGATAGACAGAGAGGCCTAACCGTTAAGCTTAAAAGTAGGAAAGAAAACTTTAAATGGACCAAGGAGGAATTAGCTCACAAGGCTTAAGGAAGCTATAGTCCTATATCTTTAGATTGGGAACAACAAGGCAAGCGTTGCATTCAACAAGTACATATACGCTATGACATTATTGTTGTGGGGCAAAGTGTGTGCGATCATATTTTTTTGAGTGATGCCTCTTCAAAGAAAGTTCCTCCAAGACGCAGTACAAATGGTGCCAGGAGTATAATTTGTGTGTGGGGAGAATGCATATGTTCGACTGCCAAATAAATGGAATGGTACTTGTTACGTGGCTGTAATGTTTCCAAAGATATACCATATGGAATACCTGGAGAGTTTGGCGGTAACGTCAAACCAAAGAGAGAAACGAGGATTGAGTGCTGGTGAAATTGTGGGAGACATATTTGGAACGGGGATACCTAGTTTGAGGTTGTATGGAATGACATCAAGATTAGGACGTTATCTACCATAGTGAATACGTTGTTGGTTAATATGGCTCAGTCATTGTTGCTTGTAGATGGAGAGATGGTTTTGATAAGGGCTATGGGTGATGCAGAACCGCCTGGCTTTAGATGTGCTGTTGGCAAAAGTGGGCAGAGTCTGTAGGATGCTGAAGGTCCAACAGCACTTACATACCATAGTAAAAATCAGAGAAAATATATAAGTAACATCACTAAGATACACCATGAGATACATGACTTGGCAACTCAGGGAATTTGTGATAAGATTGGAAATGGATTTGGAAAAGTTGGAAGTTGGTTTGCTAACGTGGGGAAAGGAATCCTTGGATATATTTTAAAGCCGATAGTGATTGTTGTGGTCTGTGTTATCATTTTGTTGGGTATGGTAAGGGCTTACACATGGCATAAATTGAGGCAATTGGAGAATTACATTAGAGAGAAAGAAGGGTGGAAAGACTGCAGGACAGTCAGTATGAGAATCTCAAGCAGCTGGAGGAATACAGACAGAGGAGTCTAGCTACGACATCGGCTTATATCAGTCTACTCTCTGGGAATTCAAAGGTTTGTGTTGACACAGGTCATCAGATGGGGAACTGATGTAGCGGAAATTTAATTTAATTTGTAGTGGTGCATTATAATCACACATGTAGAGCGCACCCACATATCATCCTTTGCTGTGTTAACATGAAGTGTTAGGATCTTTAAATGTAATAACATAAAATGCGATGTATTTAGGACATTGAATAGTAAACGTGAAGAGTTGATGTGGAAAGCAAATTTAACTATCAGAAAACACTAACATTAAGAATTCATGTTGTGCAACTAACAACCATTCATTATTGAATGTGTTTATTAATCGTGTCATTTTATATGTAGGTAGGAATATTAACTGAATGCGTCCTATTTTCTATGCAATTCCATGAAGTTCATATGCCATTTCTCTTGTGTTTGCTGAATCTTGTAGACCTGAAATGCATTTCCCTGTAAGCTCTCACTTTCGAATTAATAGCTTGAATTTTATGTGTGCCTTGGATTTTGTTCCTTCTCACATTTGTGTAGCAGGTGGAAGATGTGCCCTTCTTTGTTAGAATAATGTCTTTGTTTTAGTACTCAGGCAAGGAGAGAAGATGATACATATTGAGCTAAGGCCAATAAGAAGAACTGTTATATTTTCACACCGGAGAAGGCCTGGTAATCAAGGTCACCATGTTGCTGTTCAGGACCATCGCCGTCCTGTGGAAAGGTACCTATGAGAACGTGGTCAGAGCGGATGGTGTGACCTGCAAGTATAAATGGTAAGATACATGTAATATTGGGATGTTGCAAGTAGGTAAAGTGCCCCAATTCTTCTCTGCCTTTGGAGAGAGAGCATCTCAGAATCAGCTTTGTCTCAATAGCTTTATGCTATTTGACCCATTGATGGTAGAGAGACTTCATAGGAAGACTCCACATGCTGCCACTGTTCTATTTCTTTCCCTGAAGGATGCTAAAGTAGGGATATTCATCGACCCTCGATGCAGGGAAATTTGGACTCATGCCTTTTGATCCTTTGTATTCTATTTCCTGAGTTAATGGTTTTGTGCATGTTACACCAACTCAACTTTATTTGCAGATTTGGCTTTATGCTGATTCTAATGTATTTCTATGCTCTCATTTTGAGGTGTCTCTATGTCTGGATGTTTTTGGCTTTGTAATAAATTAACTAACCTTAAGTAGTGGTCTGTGGTTACTATGTGTCCAGAGAAATTCTTATTGAATTGATTGATTTGTTAAAGATTTTCTCCCCTCAACGCTTACATGCTGCGAAAAAGAACCATTGAATCAGGACTCTAGAACAGTACTAGACTTATGGGCACGGCTCTTTCAAGGTCAATATTACATTGTCAGCAAAAAATGACATATGATGCACCATACCGCCAACTGTCATCACTATTCTTATCATTGTGAAACTATCTATTGTGATTGCTAATGATTCAAGTGCCATCACAAACAAGATCAAAGACATGGGACATCCTTGCCTGCTCTCTCTGGCCGGATTGAACTACACTGCGTTCACCCACCTTGATAAAAATCATGCCCATGGGTATTTGATAAAAAACGATGCCCATCTTATTAAGTGTCTAAAGTACGCAAAATCACTGCATCATCTCTACCATTAAGGAACAAACCACCTTATAGTAGTCTGTGTCTGCATCTGAAGCAATGGAGGCAACACATTTTAAATAATATTTACATTTTCAGCTCAGTGAGGCATCCTGCTGCTCCTGGTGCCCACTTGGTCTTTGTGAATTAGATAAGGCATCACTCCCATCAATGTTTTCGCAAGGACTTTCTTGTAACATTTGTTATCCACTTTAAGTACTGTTAACGAGCAATAGGAACGAAATAAATGAGGGGTCTTCCCTAGTTTGGGAAGTGCCACCACATATGCCTTCAGCATTTATGCAGTGGCTGTACCAGACCTAACCACAAATTGAAATAAGTTTGGCAATGTAGGAACCAGGCTATCTTTTGTTAGGTTTAGAAGTTTTAAAGGACTTAAGACCCCATGTAGTAAACACTAGTCGTGAAGGAGCCGGATTCCATGTTCTAGACTTTCTCTGGAACTCCTGGTCGATGGCTTCTTGGTGCCTGCATAAAAGTGTTTGCAAATTATACATTATCAGTCCAGTTGCCCATGTTACTAAAGGAACACTGACTCCGAATGTAGATTTTAGTGAATTTATTACAAAGCCAAGAAACGTTGCACATACAAACACCTCAAGGCGATGGTGTAAAAATACATGGACACTAATACAAGGCCAAACATATGAGCAAAATTGAGATGGTGCAACACGCATAGGATGACCAATTCCAATAACATTAACAAAAGATTACTGCACCAACATCAATAGTTCTCTTTATTGGATGTTTGTAAGTAAAAAGCATTAGACTATCCCTACACTACCACTACATCCCTACTTAGCATTTCCCAGGCAAGTTCAGGAAATAAGGTGTCAGCATGTGAAGTCTTCCTAAGAAGTACACTCACGCTAAAAGGGTCAAGTAGCCTAAAGCCACAGAGCTCATTCTAAGATGCTCTCATCTCTCATGGCATGGCAGAAGTCCCCTGGACTCTGTCCCTAACCCCAACACAAAATTCTTAGGATACGCCCATCGTCACATCACGCGGTCATCCCATCCAGCTGGACACCTCCTCATAGGTAACTTTCCACTCAGTAGTGATGCTCCCAGGTGCTTGTTCGATGACCTTGATTCCCAGGCCTTCTCCAGTGAGAAAGAACACCGTCCCACATTATCAGTACTGCTTGCTCAAATATATCCTCTCCTCCCTGAGCCTAACTCCTGACAAAAAAAAGCGTTATTTTATCTAACAACGGATGGATTTCTTCACCTGCAATAGAAATGTTAGAAAGAACGAATTCTACATACACATGAATTCTGCTAACAAACTCTTATAGAGAGCCAGGGAGAAATACACGAGGCCTACAATATTCGGCTAACATAAGAAACGGATATAATTTCATAAAGCACACACATACATGAACATTATTACTGTTCAGTTTTAAATCAATGTGTTGCATAGCAATCAAATTAGTATTCATTAATCTCATGTAAAACTCAGTACATTTAAGGTTTTCATTTGAATAGCATACAATGACAGTGTTAATTTCTTTACGTTGTACGAAATATAACTATCACCTTACTGACATGTTGTTACATTACACATTCTAACAACCAAATGTAAACACGACACAGAATATATGTGTAGATGCGACCTACTCGTGATTATAAAGCACCCCTACAAATGAAAGAGCACCATCGCGCTCTATCAGTCCCACCTCTGATGACTAGGTTCATCATAACCATTTTCACTACCCTGTAGAATTAACCGACCTAAACAGAAGTTGTAGCTAGTCTTCCCTGCCGAAACTTCACTAGGTTCTTGAGATTCTCATAGTGACTGTCCTGCAGTCTCTCCATTGTCCTCTCTCACTGTCTAAGAGAATTCTCAACCTGTCTTGATTAATGCCACTCATAAGCTCATATCGCTCCAAACAAAAGAATTATACAAATCACGGCTATTTAGGTTGTCTTCAAGATGTAACCAAGAAATCCGTTCCCAAGTTTTGCATACCAATTTCCTATCCTTCCAAACCCTTTGCCAACTTTATCCCAAACTCCCCTGTTACCAAATCATGTTCCTCATGGTGTATCTCAGTAAAGTTACTTATAGTACAGCACTGTTGAACCCTCAGCATTTTACAGACCATCACCATAACTCTTATTGAGACCATCTCTATATCTACAAGCAACAAAGACTGAGCTGTATTTGCTGACAACTTATCCACAGTAGTTGATAACCTTCCAATCTTTGTCATTCGAAACCACTCCCAAACTTGGTATCATTGCTCCAAACACATCTCCAACAATCTCTCCAGCACTCGTACCACATTTCTCTATGGAATAGCTTCCCTTCCAAAGGTCCCAAATCCTCTACATGATATATTTTAGGAAAAGCAACAGCTACATAACACGTGCCGTACCAGTTCAGTGGCAATCTAACATACGCATTTCTCCCACACACAAAATACACATTCGGCACCACTTGTACCGTATCTTGTAAAAATCTTTTTGCAGTGGCTTCAATGGTGAAAATGTGATCACACACTCTGACCCACAAAGATTTAGTTGTAATAGGTTTGTACATGTCTAATGCATAGCATCCATCGCTGCTCTAAATCTAAATCCATTGGATCATAACTCCCTCTCGCCTTGTGTTCTAACTCCTCCTTGGTCCATTCAAATTTCCCTCCTCTATTGTTAAGTTTCAGTGATAATTGCCTATGTCGATCTTCTACCTGATCTACAATATTCTTTTCTATGTAAGTCAACATACACGTCAGGTTGTGCCTATGTGCGTAAGCCATGTCTAATGTAACAGTAGGTATGAAGTATTTCCCTATCCTCTCCTCTTGCTTATAATAATCGTACTTATTGAGGTGCTTGGAAGCTGTAACTTCTGAAAGCACCAAATCGTAGTTGGAGAAGTAATATTCATAATGCCCTTGCCATAAAACATACTAAGCATTAAACTACAAGTAATACCACACATCAAAGGTAGGTGAAGATATTGGATACTCTCCTCAATGGATTCTGGCAACTGCATGCACACATAACAATCTGTCATATCCATCGTATTCACATACTCATACAACAACTTCCCATAAGCATTCAACCTATTATCACCTTTAGACAAACCTACATGCAACAAGCGACTAGTTTGATCAATCATAACGCTGTCAGCTTCTAATGTTCCCTCTTTAGTGCTAGAAGTGTTAGGTGTGGATGTCCCTTGTACTCCCGTCCCATCAACCTCTGCTTCGTGTGAACTTTTAACAGACATGATAATAACTACTGCGACCACAATCACTCCTACTATAAGTCTTCCTATTACACACTTTGCACTACGGTTCGATTTGCCAGACTCCATCTTCACTAAGTTAAAGTTGTCACAGCAAGAGGATCAATGTAAAGTCTCTTTCTCTGCCTTTCACTGCTGGTCAACACAGTTCATATACAGTTCCTTGAAGTCACGGAAACAGTTTCACTGTTCGTTGCACAATTATTTACACAGTTCAAAAGACTTCCCTAGCCCGCTTTCTTCCTCTACGGAAAGTTCCCTAATTGTATTCTTTCACTCTGGCCTAGGTTATCTTCTTTTGAAACATATATATATATATATATATTCACTGAAAAAACCATAGGTTTCACAAATGTTATAGTTAGCTGGACATTTCACTTGTACAAAACCATTGAAATTCCCCCGTTATAGTTAGTTCAGCTAACTATAACTCGCGCGACCGCAATCCACTGCTGATGACGTCACATATTACATCACTGTATTCACTAAGATACTGTTAATAAGTCAGTTATACAATTAATTTTACAAAAAAGAACATCCATTTAGACACTTATTTACCCATTTATTCTTCCATTAACCTTTAGATATACCCATATAAAAATATTTATTTTTCAGAAAGACACATATTCACTGGATGATGTCATCAGTGATGTCATTTGAGATGTCATCAGTGATGCCATGAGTGATGTCACTGACCATGTCATGAGTGATGTAATATGTGACGTCATCAGCAGTGGATTGCGGTCGCGCGTGTTATAGTTAGCTGAACTAACTATAACGGGGGAATTTCAATGGTTTTGTACGAGTGAAATGTCCAGCTAACTATAACATGTGTGAAACCTATGGTTTTTTCAGTGAATGTCTAAGGTTTTTTAAATGCTAATTCCTAACTATAACGTGTGTGAAACCTATGGTTTTTTCAGTGAATTTGCAAGGTTTTTTAAATGCTAATTCCTAACTATAACGTGTGTGAAACCTATGGTTTTTTAAGTGAATTTGCAAGGTTTTTTAAATGCTAATTCCTAACTATAACGTGTGTGAAACCTATGGTTTTTTAAGTGAATTTGTAAGGTTTTTTAAATGCTAATTTATGTATGTATTATTATATTTTTTATATATTTATTTTACAATAAACTACCTATGTATATAGTTATAGATTGACTGTATCCTGTAATATGGAATGGCTCAGCTCTTTTTTTTTGAATTTGGATAAAATTGAACAGCATAGTTAATATCCTCTATAAACTTATAAACAGTTTAAAATGTTTTTTTTTTTTAAGGGTTTTTCAAGGTGCGCGCATCGTGCGCGCATCCCGCGATTTTTTGAAAAAAAATAAAATGTTTTTTTCACCCTCCGGGGTCCTTCAGGAACCCCCTGACAAAGGCTAGAGGGTCAGGAACTCTCTACCCCTGCCCCCTTTTCACGTTCTCCACCTTTCTTTTTCACTGTCACACACAAAATGGCGTCCGACACTTCCTGATTTCGACCGATTGGAATGTTGACTGACATCTAACCACCAATCAGAATTACGTTCGCGGACATTTGGTGCGTGCACCGTGCGCGAACGGTGCGCGCATGGTGGGCGCATATAGATATTTATGTACTTTTAACTGCAATTTTCTCAGGAACTACTGAACAGATTGACACCATATATGCAAAAGGCACATGCCTGACCTGAGGACTACCTCTTTGCCAAATTTCAAGTAATTCTGTTCAGCCGTTCGGGCTGTACCTTCGACTAAAGGTCCTATGGGAAAATGCATGGGGAAAATGCGTTTTGGGACCCCCCTTTTTTCTCAGCCCCCGCTTGACGAATCACCCCGAGACTTAAAGGGTAGGAGCTGAGCGGAGTGCCCCATTAGTTTTGAAAATTTCGCGAGGATTTTTCAACCGGCGCCAAAGTTATTCAAAATAGAATTTTCAGATTTCCTATGGGAACTCGGTCCTAACTATAACTATCTACTGGTGACCGCCAGTAGATTATATATATATATATATATATATATATATACATATATATGTATATATATATATATATATATATATATATATATATATACACACAATTCACAGTTCAGTTCACATCCCTTATAATTTATACGGTCATAGCCAATTTCATCAATGACACACTGTAAAAGCTCAAGACAAAATGCTGCAATCTCCTGAGCTGGTGGCTGATACCCAAAAGTAGGAAACAAAAGATCTCGCAAAATCAAACTCTGCAAGCAATTCAATCTCGGAGGATCTGGAACAGTCAATGTCAAAACTCCATTAGCTTCTACTTCAGGGACCAAAAGTTCAATTTCAATTATCAGCTCTGAAGCTCCACATGTCAATCGTTCGGATCTCAGCCTCTTGGACCTCACTGTTCCCAGCATCTGTAATCAGATAAGTCCACTTAGGGGCAGCGTATCTTTGGCACAGAGCAGTTACTCTTCTCGATCTCCTCAAGCCCTCTTGTGCTTGTTCGGTGTGACTCAGTTCTGATTCAGACGTTTCTGATATGGGAGCAAGATCTCTTTCATGTGCAATTCTCAAGTTCTGCCTTTTCTGTCTCACAGGCCACGATTCTTTTGCGACATCTCCTCTCCTCCTTGGCACACAACCATTTTCCACACCAGTCTCTTCAGATGAGTCTGACTCTATACCACTCGCAATGTTACCATCTCCCTCAGAGTCAATACCTGGGCCTTGTATAGCGTGACCCACCTCAGCTTGACTTGATGGGTAACCAGCCTCTTCAAGAACCCCCACACCTTGTCTTGCCCTCTCCTGTGGCCTCGCAACCAAGTCTGAATTTTCTTCTGGGAGAGGAGCTGTTTCTTCCGAGGGTCCTGAAACTCTGCCGGTGTGGGAGGTGTGAATCCAGTTCGGCAAGCCTCAACATTTACAGCTGTATTTATCACCAAAATCGCCTGGTACTGACCTCACCAAGGGGCATCAAGACTATTCTTCCTCACATGTTTTCAGACCAATATTCAGTCACCTGGACACAAATCATGACAGAGGTTGTTCGAGGTTGGTGCAGTCGCAGCTTCAAACTGGTGAGACACAGAACGGACTACGTCAGCCAGTCCTTTGCAATAATCAAGGATCAAATCATTGGTAATGTTTATCAATGCTGTGGATGGCACTGCTGGCAAGCACATCGCCCTCCCCATCAATATTTCGTGTGGCGAGAGTCCTGTTCTCCTTTCTGGAATGCTATTCAATCTCATTAGGACCAAAGGAAATGCATCAGGCCAATTCAAAGACGTCAAGGAGCATACTTTCGCCATTCTCATTTTGAGAGTGCCATTTATCTGCTTTACCAAGCCAGACTCCGGCCTGTAGGTACAGTGCAATCTCTGATCAACTTGTAAGGCAGTACACAACAGCTTCATGATCTTACTGTGGAAATGAGTTCCTCTATCAAACTCCAATGAAGTTGAAAATCTGAAGAGCAGAATAAGCTGCCTGAGTAACAGCTTTGCCACTGTGAGACTATCACACCTTCTAGTTGAATATGCCTCAACCCAACGTGAAAAGACACACACCACCACCAAGACATACCTCAGCCCATTGCACCGAGGCATCTCTCTGAAGTTAAGCTGTATCCTATTGAAAGGAATCCCTGACGTCCCAGTGTGACTCAAAGCAACCACAGTTTTCTTTCCAGCATTCGTCTATTGACACATAACACATTTGTGGCGCACCGCTTCAGCAAACACACGAAAACTTGGGTTAAACCATGTTTGTCTGAACACTCGCACCATGGCATCTCTCCCAATATGAACTGTTCCATAAATCTGCCTCGCCATGGGGCTCAACTAATAATCCGGCAGCACTGCTCGACCATCTGTTGAAACCCAAACGCCATCATCTCTTTTCTCACAGCCTTCCTTAATCCAACCAGCTTCTTCTTGGTCTGACACCTCTCCCTGCAGACGCTTGACCCCATCCCATGTGTCCGCTATGGCTAACATCATGCTGAGCTCGGTTGTCCCTGTGCTCTCCCCTGAGTAATCTCCATTGAAAATGCAACCTTGCTCAGCGCAAAAGCGTGCAACCTCATCTGCATACCTATTGCCCAGGGTTATGAAATCCTCCCCCTTTCCATGGGCAGCACACTTTAACACAGTTACTTCCTTTGGTCATTGCAAAGCTTTCAACAGTTGTTTCGCATATTCCCCATGTTAGAAATGGGGATCTCTAGTTGGCAGAGGTAGGTTCCTTTGTCCAAACAGGGACCAGGCGCGCAATACCCATTGGGCTCACCGGGCTTCAGCCCCCCCCCCCCGTCATGTGTGTCAGCCCGGCTGAGACAGCCTCGCGGGCTGGCGTCCGTCTAATTGCAGCCAGACCCGAGTACTTCACAGTTCTTTAAAAGACCATTTACTCGTTAATGAGGGTTTTGTTGCGTTTTCGCCCCTTCTTACAGCCACTCTGCCTATGGCTGGAGGACTTATACCCCACCCCCCCCCCCCCCGAAATCATTTTCAGCCCCCCCTCCAAAATTTGGCTCTAGTTGCCCGCCTGATAGGGACCCTTTCTTCTAGTCAGGGTAAGGGGGAATACACTCCTAAAATAACCCCTGCTCACCACCTTGGTAGCATGGCATGAGCAGACAGGCTTATCTCAGAGGCAGTGTGTAAAGCATTTGTGAACACATACAATAATACAGTGAAAACACTACAAAGGGACACCACACCATTTTAGAAAAATATATAATCTTTATCTAAACCAAAACAAGACTAAACAACATAAATCCACAATACAGTATTAAAAATAAGGCTTTCAAACGGTAGAAATAGTTCAATTCAATGCTAGTTGAAATGCAACACTTTTCTCTGCTTCGGGGGAGGTGATGCGTCGGTTCCTTACTGCAGCACAGAGGAGGTGATGCGTCGATTCCTTGCTGGAGAGGAGGTGATGCATTGTTTTCTTACTGTGTGAGGAGTTGATGCGTTTGTTTCTTACTGTGTCCCCCAACGATGCGACAGTCTTGGCGCCTCGATGCGATGCGTGGATCCGGGATGATGCGTGGCTTTGCGCAGCTGTACAGCAGGCTTGCATCGGGATCGGTGCGGAGATCTTGGACTTCGAAGCTCTTTGCACCTGATGTGTCGTGCAGCGATTTCTCAAGCCGCTGCAGGCGCTGCAACAGTTTCTTTGGCGATGTGTCAGAAACAGACACGCTTTTTCGATGTTGCGTTGATTTTCCAGCTCCCAGTGACAACCAGTCTGTAGAGGTCTTAAACAGCAGCAGGCACCTCTTTGCAGGTTGAAATTCCCAGCAAGGGAATTCAGGGGAGCTGGTGGGGAAGTCTTTGTGTCCCTGACTGAGACTTCAGACCAGGAGGCAAGCTTGGTTTCAAGCCCTTGTGGTTCATTTTTTCAAGCTGGTGACAAAGCAAACAGCAAAGTCCTTTTTCTCCTTTCCATGGCTGCAAGCAGCCACTGCCGGCTAACCCCAGACAGCAAACAGCACAGGGGCAGTGTTCCCCCTCAGCTTATCTGGCTCTTCTCCTTGGCAAAGGTTCCTCTTGATTTCCCAGAAGTGATCTAAAAGTCTGGGCCCTTCTTTTTATACCCAAAAATCCTTTGTTCTCTGAAGACAGAGAGTGTCTGTACCAAGCCAAAACCAGTTCTTTGGGGCACTTTGCAAGTGCACCACAACCTCCATTGTCAGTGTGCGCCCTGGCTCCAGACACACCACAGGGGGCAGAGCCGTCATTGTGGAAGGCAGGCACAGCCCTATTCAGGCGAAGGTGATACTCCTCCCACCACTCCAAATGCAGACCAGCCTATTCAGTCCAGCCCTGACTCATCAGACTTCTGGAGCCCCTGCCCCTCTCCAGCCCCTGTCATCCAAACGCCAGACATGCAATACACAAACCTAGGAGAGGCACACTGGATTATTAGGCAAGAAAATACCTACTTTCTAAAAGTGGTATTTTCAAACACAGAATGTAAAAATCACCCTCATAAAAACATGTATTTTAACATTCTGAGTTCAGGCACAATAAACTTTATTTTTCTACCTTGTTCCTAGGGCCAGTTCTGTTTATAAGATGTTATAAACCAACTCCCCATTCTGTCATATGGGAACAGGTAGCCTTGCAATAGTGAAAAATGGAATTGGCAGTATTTCACTATCAGGACATGCCACACACATCAGGGCATGTCCTACCTTTCACATGCAATGCACCCTGCCCACAGGGGTACCTTGGGCCTACCTTAGGGGTGACTAATATGTAGAAAAGGGAGGTTTAGGGACTGGCAAGTGTGTGCACTTGCCAAGTTGACATGGCGGTCCCAGACTGCACACAGGCTCTGCAATGGCAGGCCAGAGTTACATTTTACAGGCTGCTGCTGTGGGTGGCACTATCAGTGCTGTAAGCCCACTAGCAGCATTTGATTTACAGGCCCTGGGCACATACAGTGCACTGTACTAGGGTCAGACTAGTAAATCAAATAGCCAATCATGGAAACACCAAACCATAACAACAATTTACAGGGAGAGCATATGCACTTTAGCACTGATCAGCAGTGGTAAAGTGCCCAGAGTCAGAAAACCACCAACAACACATCAGAAAAAGTATAGGAGGAACGCAAAAGTCCTGGGATGGCCCTGCAAAAATGGCCAAGTCCAACACCCCATTTCTAATAGGAGATCCTGATGACGTTAAAAACCCCCTCAGTGACCATAGCTGTCTGAAGTCATGAAGCACTCCAAACCCGTACTGGCTATTGGTGTAGATGGTGACTCGGATTAGATCAGAAACAAGACATGCCCGTGTCAAGGAAATGATTTCAGCTACCTGTACTGTAGTGTATTTCCTGTAAACAAGCAGCCTGCACAACTCCAGAGATGGTACAGACAGCAAACGCTACTTTCAAATAACCCACATTGTCTCTTAAACATGAGCCATTGACAAAAAGGACTTGATCTGATTCAAGCAGTGGTTCATCAACAATGTCAGGTCTCTGTTTGGTACAAAGTTCAGTCAAATCCAGACAGTTGTGGTCCTCACAATCTTCCCCTTCAACTTTTGGAATAGGTATCAACGTAGCAGGACTTAACACAGAACATCTTTTCAGGGTAACATTTTCGAGGCCATAATAACCTGCTCATAGCGTGTGAAACTATTATTGGTCAAATGCTGTGTTTTGGTTTTCATCATCAGGAGCTCAACTGAGTGACAGTAAGAGGATGACCCATCGCAAGACTTTAACATCTTTCACTGTTGACACCAGTTGCAGCAACGGATCTGAGACATCTGGCCAACACTGAAGCTATAGGATCTAATTTAGCTAAAACGTAGGCCACTGGTCTACGGACACCCCCATGTGTCTGGGTGAGTACAGACTGTGCACAACCCTCCCGCTTGCAGCAAAATAGCAAACAGTTTTGTTGTAATCAGGCATTCCTAGAGCCGGAGCACGACACAGGCTTTCTCTCAGCTCCAAGAAGGCAACCAAACAGTTGTTATCCCATGGTACCGGATCACTCACATCCTTGTGTGTGAGCCTCTGCAAGGGATTTGCTTTCAATGAAAAGTTGGGAATCCACTGTCGGCAGAAACCAACTATTCCCAAGAACATTTGGACTTCCTTTTGCTTGGTAGGAGCATTAATTTTCATGATCGCCTCAATGCGGTCTTGTGAAACCTCTCACTTGCCCTTCTCAATACGATGACCCAAATACTGGACTTCAGGCAAATAGTACTGGAGTTTGCTTAGGGACACCTTATGCCCTTTTTCTGCCAGGTGGTTTAACAGAGCAACTCTACAGGCCTCCTCCGTCTATGAGGCAAACAGGAGGTCATCAATGTACTGCAAGAGTACTGAACTCTGCGGCAGAAGGGATGCCCTGCTGTTCCCTGGACCTGGCCAAGAGAGGTTGCAACAAAGACTGGACTGCACCTACTGCTCCTGGACTAGCAATGAAAGGACTGTGTCTGTGGAGCTTGGCTTGAGGAAAAGTTGTCCCCGAGCCCCAGACCGCAAAAGCTGAAAAACCCGCCTTGACAGAGTTGGTATCTCCAACTGTTTCTTTGCCTCCACCTACAGAAGCGCAGCAAGGGAGACTGAAAAGATGCTCAAAAGTTGCATCATGTTTGCTAGGCCTGGGAGTCATCGAAGTGCAGTTTAGTCACCCAAGACGTACACAAGCCGCAATTAAAAGAAACCACTGGTTTCACTGTTACTGGAGACCAACGGACCAGTGGAAAATGGGTTTTGGCTGGACTTCACCAGGAGTTGAAGGGACATCGACCTCTGTAACAAAAGTCATCCTACCATGTTCATGGACCAGGGGGTGGCCCCAGGAAAAGCCCCGTTGACTGGATCAGCATTCTCAGTATCTTCAGAAGTGTGTATCCCTTGCATCAAAAAAACTACATTGACGTCTAAGGGAGTTGGGCCTTAGAGCCTGGAACTGAACTGGCAACTGCTTTGACTACAAGGTAACTATCCTGCTAAGCCCTACTGGCCCCCTTGACTTACTTCCTACCTGAGTTGGTCACCCAAAGTAGGCTGGAGCACCAGAACACAACTCTAAGACATTTTCAAAAGGTTCTAAATTAACTGCTAACCATGGTAGTTGCAAATGCTTGTTTACATTTTGAATGAAAATCAGTTATTTACAATTTGTTTAATCAGCAGAAACCTCAGGTGGATTTTGTTCATTGTGGTGGATAAAAAATTCATTAAAACAGTATCAGATCTAGTTTTATAAATTGATGTTGGATTTCTTCCTTATTCATTTGTTTTGTACTTCGAAATGCTTTGCCCTTGTATTCTTTGATAAACCTGAGTGCTTGAAGCCACAGCTACCTGGGGTTGAGCTAAGGTTTTAAAAATTAGCCTCAATGGACCCAAAACAGGGTTGAGAGTTTATTCCACAGTGAGGTCACACAACTACACCATTTAATAAACTGCATTTCGTCACTGTGGTAGCAGTGGTGGGACCCTCAAAAATCTACCAAGGTGAAACTTAAGAAGCAGTGCGCATGATTACCAATCAGTGGTCAAGTTCTAAAGTCCCCAAAGGCTCGGTTTCCAAGAGTTTCCAAGAGTTTGCTAGCTTTTCAAAAGTTTTGTAATAGTTGTGACAAGTTTTTTAAAGTTTGTAAAATGTTTTTAAAATCAATTTAAGACATGGAAACATGAAGTTCAACTTAGCCAATCTGTCCACCCTAAGAAGAGATGATCTAAGTGCATTGTGTAGGGACAGAAATATCAGCTTGGGGGCTCCAGCAAGGAAGGAGGACCTGGAGAAAAATCCAACATTGTCGTTTTTACTGTTGAAAGTCTAGTAGGCCCATTGGCGAGTGCAGAGTTACATGCTGACACTTCAGCATTGCTATCTTCTCAATGGGACTACTAAGACTGGTACTTCTAGGTATTACAAAAATCTGTGGTTTAAATCTGATTCAGTGGTTGAATCAAGTCAAATGTCACTAGAGGGCAAAGTGTAACTTTAGTAAGTTGCCACTTTGTTGCCCAAGGTTTACAGTGGCCATTTATGGTTGCACACAAAGGCTATCTTTCCTGACAGTCTCCTGGCTTCCTGAGGAGACATTTGAACGACCCCCAGGAAGGGACATGCTGTGCCTGCCAGAGGAGGAGGTGTTATCTTCTCCTCGCAGGAAAAGTCACACAAGGTGTGAGACCAAAAGGAGAGCTTCACAGGGGAAGTCGTCTTTGATGGGCAAATGGCAAGCACACATGAGAAGGGCTGCCCCCTCTCTTCACATAGACAGGATGCGTTGGAGGCAGAGAAAGGGAACCAGTGGTTAGACCGGTTTTACCGTGATCGTGTAGCCCTCAGTTGGAAAATGGCAGCTTGTGAGCTACCAAGCTCCACAAGCCAAGAGAGGAATTCTGCCATTTGAGAGTAAGCAGAAAACAGCGTTCTAGCATAGCTGTAGGGCACAATTCACAGGTAGTTGTCATCAGACAGAAGTGATCCATATAGTCCACACGTAAAGAGGGGAGCGAATCAGGTGGCCAATCAGGGTCACTTTTCAAACTCAGTAATTCCCTGCGCTGAGATAACGATGAAGTTTCTCAGCTTAAGGGAAGCAGTGTTTACGCGGGTGGACTTAAAGTTACAGGTACGCTGAAATATAATATTGCAAAACACCCGCTCAGTGCGGACCAAGCACAAGCCTCAATGTGATTTAGTGCGTGCAGCCAGCGGCATTGACAACCACAGAGGCATTGACTGAGAACGCTCATGCAGTGGCCCACCTGTATGTTTTGCGAGTCATTGACTTAGATCGCTCATGTACCGGCTTGCCTGTATATCAAAATCCACGTTAAGCAATGCTCTCCTTTGGCCGTGGTGGCTGCATTTCACCAGTGCTCACCATGTAGTGATTTCCTAAGCGCGCTCGCCGTTGGTTCACAGGGCATGTTCCTGTCTTGTCCTACGGTTCTCCTAACTTCTTCTTCAGAGGAGTGCCACGCATGAGCAGCTAATATTAAAGGGGGAACCTGATTAGAGGTTATTAGTTGGAAAAGTTTGGGATACCTCATTGTCTTTCGTAAGGTTCCTGTTTGGTAGAAGAGATTTTTTTTCAATGGACAGCTGGCCCTAAGAGTTGAACTTATTCTATGTGTTGAATCTGGTTGCAAGGAGGACTGCACGGCCATTTTGGATTGGGATAACCTTTCAACTTATGGTTTGACCTCGAGTATCATATCAGATAATGGTGGGTTTAGGCTGTGGGTAGCTCCTAGGGTACCTAATCAGGCACCAGAGATTTTTTTCTCTCTTGGGTGTCTGGCTGGACACCGGTGTATGGTTAGTGAAACACAGATTTTAGGAAGCAAGTGCCTGTAGAGACCGACAGAATGCACAATATAGTGCCTCCGCCATTTTTTTGTGTCTCCAGGAGAGCAAACGTTAAAGTGGGACAAATGGAAATAAGTGCTTTTTCATTATGCTAAAGTGTGCATGATGTCGTTGAGTACAGAGAGAAAGACTTCCCAGCATATACATTGCATTGATCTGGAGAGTCAGTAGGAGTTTGAGCATCTTCTGGAGTTAGACGATGCAGAAGATCTGAGTGAATTTGAGGTGGACATAAACTGGATAAACATCACTTACCTAAAATTAGCACAATTTTGGGGCGCTACCATTTTGGGAGGTAAGTCCAGTTAGCACAAGAGTCTGTGGAAAATTACTTTAATCAGGTATGTAAACTGGCGCTTACGTGCAAGTTTGAGGAGAGTGTAGAATAGCATATTAGGCATCAATTCATGCTCAGTGTAATATAGAAAAGGTAAGAGATGCACTTTGGCAAACAGATGACCTTAAGATGGTTGAAGTGAAGAAAATAGAACACTCTATGGCATGTGCGGAGGTGATTAAGAAAGAGAATGGTGTTGCGACAAAGGAGCAAGTACAAACTGTGGGTGAAGATACCCAAAGAAACAAATTCTCTGGGAAATGCGTCAGATGTGGGATAGTGGGCCATATGGCCAACGACAAAATGTGCTTGGCACGGGTGTGGTGTGCAAATACTGTGGATTGTAAGGTGACTATGCGAGGAATTGTAGGTTGCAAAAGAAGAGCACAAAAGTAAAGGAAGTTGGTCTGTTTGACATTTATGAAGGGGAGGATTATGATGACCTGCAAGTTAGTGAAATTGTCTTACAAGTTTGGGAACAAGGGAAAGAATGAGGACCAGAAGATTATGTGCAGGTGAATGGGTGTGAAGTTAAAATGCTATTTGACTTGGGAGCAAAGATGACTCTCATTCCTAGGGGTTCCTTCAAGAGAATTTGGCTGCTAAGGTACAGTTGTTCAAGCCTGATATGAGACCGCAGCCTATGGTGGACAACACATGAAACTGGTAGGATACGTCATGGGGCAAGTAGAGTATAAAGGGTGGATAACAGCAGGGAAAGTGTGAGTTTGCAATAAAGGTGACTGTGTCATCTGTTGGATCCATCTAGGAGATTTGGAAGTAATGCTAGATCAAAAAAGTTCACCACAGATCCTTTTAAAATGGAAGGAACACAGGGTAGAGCAAGAGAAGGATGGTAGCCCTAGGCTGTGTGCAGTGGAGGCGCCCCGAGATGAGACGGGCCTAGTGAGTAGAGGGGCTTGGCAAAAAGAATTCCCTGAAGTGTTTAATGACCAGTTAGGACACCTGAAGGGCTACACCCATAGCATAATCTTAAAAAAGCATACAGTGCCAGTGGTCAGTATGGTACGGGGGCTTCCCCTGGTAATGAGGCAGCCCATGAAAGTTGAGATTAACGATTAAGGAAGGAAGGAATCATTAAAGAAGGGGATGTATCCAAGTGGGTGCCTCAGTGGTCCTGGCTAGCACAGCTTTGGGACTTAAACAAGGAGGTTGTGGTGGATTTGTTTCCCTTGCCAAACTTCTCTGACATGCTAACACAGCTAGAAGGGACAAAAGTATTTTACACATTAGACTTTCGGACGGCCTACCATCAAATTGTACTAGGAGAACATTATAAAGATATTACAGCATTCATCATGCCTTCAGGAGTGTTTAGGTTCATGAGGATGCCCTTTGGTTTGGTCTCCGCAGTGCAGCCTCAATGTTTCAGAGGGCCATAGAGAATGTTCTGGAGGGTCTTGAATGTGTCAAAGTTTATCAAGACGTCGTCTTGGTCTTTGGGGACACCTAGGATCAGCATAATCAGCACTTGAGAAGGGTTCTGGAGAGATTTAAGCATCATGGCCTCAGGCCGAGGGTTAACATATGTAGGTTTGGGTGCGAGGAAATCATCTATTTAGAACACAAACTGACAGCAAGTGGGACCAGTCAAAGTAAAGTGTTATTGGAAACTATCAAGCAGTCGGCTGTTTAGATTTGATCAGGTTTTTGGGAAAATTGGAGTAGTATCACCAATTTATTGCCCAATTTGCAGCCTAGCATATAATATGAGAAAACGTTAAGATAATGGGATACATTTGTGGGGTCTACACAATGTGACAGGGAATTTGATGATCTTAAAGAGGCATTGTCTGATGCACCTTCACTTAAAAGTTTCAGAATACAGGATAAATAGGTATTGGTTACAGACGATAGTTCAAAGGGGTTAGGTGCTGTCCTAAAAAAAGGTATAGGAAGGGAAGAGCGCACTATAATGTTTTTGTCAAGGAGTTTAAAGAGAATATAAAAAAACAGATGGCCCCTGTAGGCAAACAGGGAGTGAGGAATCAGGGGAAACACAATTAAGAAAATAAAAACAACCTCTAAGATACTCACTTAAATATTTTGGTAGGTATGACTCATTATTCGTATATACTATTAGATTTGTAAAAGAGCCAAAGACATACATAATGTTTGCAAATTATGTATCACTCATTTTTTTATTTTCAGAGTTATGGTTGTCATCAAACACAATTTTTTCTTTATTTCTTTTTTTATAAATTATCAGAACAACATCTTATAGCAATTAATAGCTAAATTATGAAAGATAGCAGGCAGTTCTCACCTACCCAACATCCTCTCATACATCATACACTCCACACTCTTTCCTACCACAACTATGGTAAAAGCACAAATGTAGGGGCGCCGTTGCCTCCATATGTTGACAGGCACTTATTCATGTAGTATCATATATGGCTATATATACTATCCAGTGTCACAGTTTGTATAGGATCATAAGGAAAACATTGCATGAAATATGTATAACAGAAATAAGTCGCACATTTATATTCATTCCTTCTAGTTAACACATAGTGGGCCTTAACTACCACAAAGTGCTCCAACGCGCATTTCAGTGATACAGCAAGGATGCCGTAACACCTTCTTCAGGGCTAACAGAAGATTAAAATCAGATACAGGTAGGGAGAAACTTCAGATATGTCTCAAGAACAAAAAGTAAAGCACCTTATACTGTTTTGTCAGAACACGTCGGAATATAATCCATAGCCCGTACACCACGTGAGAAAGGACTAAGTAAAAGAATCAGTGAAATACTACAGAGTAAGTGCAAAGAGAGAAACCATGAATGCCTCTATGGGCTCAAAGGGTGAATCCAACCGTATCCTATAATCAGAGTAATGGATGAAAAACCTAGTGAAATTTAATGATTCAAGAGAGCAGAGAAGTCCCCATAAGTTGTCAGGTCGAAAGAAGGTACAACCAGATGTGAATATCTGTGATGGGATATATTATGTTTTGAAATGTTACCTTCAGAGACTAAGCATGGGCCAAATAGCGGAAGGTCCAAATCCACCACTTGGAGAAGAAAGAGAGGGCATTCCTTTGGGCATCCTAAAGTGGATGTCCCTATATAGAGAGACAAAGTAAAAGCATTAACTCTGTAGTTATTATTTTTAAAGTACGATAAAACAAAACACATTTTAAGTATTGTAAGTGCAAGGAACATAATGCTGCTGCTTACCTAGGGAGCAGGCAGGGATGGTGAATGAAATAAAAATTTGACAGATTCAATAAGCAAATAAGGGGAGATCTGTGTCATGAGCACTTTTTTTCAATGGAACAGTAGCAAGTTCAGGAAAATCTGTCAAAAAAGGAATATAAAGTGTATTGAAAGGTAACCAAATAATGTGTTTTTCCCTTCTTAAAGGAGTTTAAAGGGACCTGAGACTCGATGTTCAGTGATTGAGAGAGAAGCTCTGTGTAATTTGGACCATAAAAAAATGTAATAATTTTCTATGGGTCAAACACTTTGTGGTGAGAATGGACCACAAACCAGTGAAAGAGTTTTTTTACAGAAAGGGTATTGATGAGTTATCAAGTAGAATTTGCAAGCGGATAATTTAATAGCATGACTTTAATTTTAAGGTGGAATACATACCGGGGACTGAGAATTGTGTCTCAGATTGTTTCTCAAGATTGGTAAATGTGAAACACAGGGGGTTGAGGAACTACTTGAGGAACACCTGTGGGAACTGGATGAGTTTGAGGTGAGTCATGGAAGTGATTATAAGTAGGGAGGAATGGAAAGATCAGGTGGCCAAAGATGAGGCGTTAACACAAGTGACAGAACTCATTGAGAAAGGCGGGGGGAACACAAGATTTGTTACCATCTTGCAGGGAATATCGGGAGGTCAGGATTGAGTTAGCGACATATAATGGGTTGGTATGGAGGGGCTCCACACTGGTTCCACCCGAGGGTCTAAGCTGCAGGATGATGAAGCGGACACATCAGGGACACCTGTGAATTAGCAAAACCAAAGAGAGGTTAAGCCTTCACTTTTGGTTTCCAGGTTTAGATAAACAGGTGATACATGCAGTGCATGGTTAGCTGAAACAGTTACAAAGTCTGCAAAGCAAGGACACATACAATGGTGTTAATAAAAACAACCGCAGAGACCGTGCGACCAAGTAGCTCTAGACATTTTGGGCCTGGTGACCAACAACTCAGGGCAATAAGTTTTAGTGCACTTGTTCTCCAGGTATTCTAAGAAAAATGTTACTCAGGGTATTAAGACAAGTAATGTAGTTAAGTTTTTAAAGGATATTTTCACAGAGAGGGGATTCCATTTTGATGGGCAATGGAGTACAGTTGATTTACAGAGAAATGGAAAACTTCTTCTCACTAAGGGGTATTCTTCACAAGAAATGTGCCTTATGACACCAAGGGGCATATTTACAAGCCCCTATCACCACCACAACGTCACTTTTAGTGACGTTGTGATGGCGATAGGGGCTTTGCCTTATTTACAAGGCAGTGTTAAACCACTTATCATGGCTTAACGCTGCCTAGTAAATAAGGTCCCCTTTCACGCTTTGCTTAGCGTGAAAGGGGAGGGCAATGGGTGTTGCTTTGGGCGTCCCACCACAACACCCATCGATTCTGACGCTGCCCCCTGTTTACAAGGGTGGCGTAAGTATGAGGCAGCGCCGGAATTAAGAACAGGGAAAACCTGGTCTTACCCTGGCACAACGAGGAGAAATGTTTAATTTCTCCTTGCTTTTGTTGTTTTCATGTGGGCTGCATGGTGCAGCACACATGAAAACAGCAAAAGGCCAATGATTGTTTATGTACAGGAAGGTCCCCCTACCTGCACATATGCAATAATTTTTTTAAATGCTGTTTTGCAACTTCTATGTGTGCTGTATTAAGCAACACACATAGCAGTTACAAACTGCATTTAAAGATTGTTTATGGACAGGAAGGGGGACCTTCCTGCCCATAAACAATCTTCCCCTGCACGCAGACACCCTTGCACTATGGTGCAAGGGTGACCGCATTGGTGCTAGGTCGCTAAGTGTAGCACCAGCACAGGAGGAAATGCAGGGCTGCACCATATTCTTGTAAATATGGTGCAGCCCTGCGTTTCTGAAGTGGCATAGTGAGGCGTTAAGCCAGGAAGGCTAACGCCTCACTCCACCACTTCCCTTCTAAATATGCCCCAATAGTCTAATCGGGTGGTTGAAAGGTTCAACAATGTTCTCAAGGAAGCTATATGAATGGCTAAACAAGAACCAAAAGATTGGAGGGAAGAGATTCAGACAAGAGTGGAAGTGTTTCGTCTCACCCCACACTCAGTCACGTGCAAGGTACCCCTTGAGTAGATTAGGGGGAGAGAGACCATCTGTCTGATATGCCCACCTTGGATTAATCTTCTCAAGGGGAAGGGCTAGGAGATGGGTCTCGACTGGAAAATGAGCAACAGTAAAAAATATTGTGCAGAAAACAACAATATGACACGAGACTTGTGGTAAAGTGTACTGTAGTATCTGTGGGTGATTTGGTTAGGATAAGACGGTCTATAGGTTTGACGAAAAAACAAGGTACGGTAGTCCCGAAAAAGTGGACACATTCTTTAAGAATGCTGTCGAACTAGAAGATAACCGTATTTGGAATTTGGGTAGCATGGTGGTGGTTACAAAACATGGGGTGAGGATGATGGAGTAGGTAGTGTAACATTTTGTATACCTCCTCTATTTTGCATGAAAGTATTAATTGAATAATCTTCTTATCATAATTTACTAATTGTGTGCTGTGATATATTAGTCTAACTATTTGCATACACAAATTACACGTGGGAGCTTGCTATTTGCATGACAAAATAACTCTAATAACTAAAATACGTATGCATATTAATAGTAGTATATGTGGTAATTAGATATCGCATGATTTTTGTTGCTTTTGTGACGTTTGCATCTTCGTGGAGGACCGTAGAGGTGAATATATTGCTTTAAATGTCACTATATGCTAGGAAAATACTAATACATAAAGGGATTAGTAAGGGTATAAAATTAGAAGCATCATTTATTTGTATTAATTATTCTTTTGTTTTAGTTTCGCTTAAGTTGACATTTGGGCCTATTGCAAAATGGAGGCAGAAACCGAGTTCAGAAGTGGCCACCGTCTCGTGAGCGCGAAGTCTACTGCGCAGACTCGGATTGCTCCGTGAACTTCCTTACAACCTTTGCACACCCTGTCCCTGTCGAGGATAGGATATTGGTGGACTGCCAAGACCCCGGACACTAGAAACTGGTATAAATGAACAATAGAGTCATACAAGTAAAAATCGAAACTTTGCAACATCAGGATTAAATCATCTCTGGAAACGAATCAGCAAAATCCATGTGAACCCGGACTGACGTTTACAATTAGCCAATCACAAACATTCTCTGCCCAAAAATGTTGCATGTTGTCCCGAAATTTATTATAAAAGAGTAGTAGAATAGGGAGGGGTTAACACATTCGGCGGTTACTATGACTGCACACCATCTTTGACCCCACAGGCATTGACGGATGCTGGCACGACTTCTGGTCCTTTGGCGATCTTTAGGACTGTAACGTGCTGAGCAAAGGACTTTTGGACTTTGAGCTTTGACCTGCTTTATTTGGACAATTTAACGACTAAATTCGGTTATGTAGAGTCAAAGAATTAGAGAAAACCCAGATAGCCAGAATAGGTAAATATGATGTTCTGTGATATAAATAAATTGATCTAGAAATTCTAAACTTTTGATGAGACAAATGCTAATATTAATTACAATGATATTTTAGATAAACAAATATTGATTAACAGAAATTAATGGTTTGTGGTTTTTCGTTAAAGAGAATAAAAGATTCTGGGGCAGATTTATGAGGCCCGTTGCGCCATCGGAACGTCACTTTTCATGACGTTCCGTGGCGCAGAAGCCTGCGTGATATTTATCAGGCAGCACTGAGCCACTTTTTTTGGCTTAATGCTGCCTCATAAATATCAGTCCCTTTAACGCAGTGTTCTGCGTTAAAGGGGCGTGCAATGGGTGTTGCTGGGGGCGTTCCCAGCAACATCCATGGCCTTTTGACACTGCCCCAGATTTACGAGAAATCGTAAATCTGAGGCAGCGCCAAAAGCTTACGCCTCCCCAGGGGAGGCGCAACGGGGAGAAATATCTTTATTTCTCCTCGTTTTTCCTTTTTCTATGTGTGCTGCATTCTGCAGAACCCATACAAAGAGGAAAAACCTCTTGTGATTATTTTTGTACAGAAAGGTTTCCCTTCCTGTACAAAAATATTCATCTCCGCAATGCAGGCACCCTTGCACCATGGTGCAGAGGTGCCTGCGTTGGCGCAGGCAGCCCTTTGTGCGCCGGCGCATGGGAAAAGGACAGGAATGCGCCGCATTTCATAGATACGGCGCATCCCTGCCCTTTTCTTTTGCCGTAGGGAAGCACAGCAGGAAGGCCTGCTGCACTTCCCTACGGCAAAACCTCATAAATCTGCCCCACGGAGTCTTAAATGTGATTTAGCTGGTTCTAAATCACCATCAACCAATCCAACTAATTGGTCCGTCGACCAAGTGGGCAGAGTGCCTTGATGTTTGGGATTAGGAATCTATAGGTGGCGAATGTTAATGTATATTATGTAAGATAACTTTTCTTTCCCTATAGGTTATAAGGTATTCCCGCACATGTCCAGCGCATCATCCCCCCTCCTGTGTGCAGACCTGTGAAAGAGAACGTGCTAGTGTTGGTTTTATGGGCCCCACCAATGAATGCGTGTGTGAATGAGTTAGTGTGACGACGGGTCTGTGACGCAGGGAGGATAGTTGCAAATTTGCTTTCTTTCTTTCTTTCCTCCGGCTTTTGCGCTGGATCAAGGACACAAAGGAGGGATACCACAAATACCATGAAAATAGGTCCAAATATGAACCAAGAGGATGGCAGTCCTCACCAGGAGAAAGGCATTCGATCAGGTGGGGTTAGCTGACCACACAGCAACAGGAGTGTAAGACCACCTGAACATTCAAAAGACTATATGCTATTTGAGTTGTGCTATTTTAGTTTTTAAGGTTGATCTTTAATGGTAAGCTTATAAATTATTGATGTATGAATATCATGGAAACAAACGTTGATGCTTTTTATTTCTTTTCTCTCTCTTCTGTTCCTTGTTCTGAGTAAATGCATGTATGTAAATTGTTGTTCACAATATTTCCTCATCCTGGTTTAGGTTGTCCCCGTCATCTGTACCACACTGGAAGTTTTTTTACAGCAAACCAGTTGTTGATGATGGCATCCAGTTGGTGTAAAGAGGGGAGGTGTGTGTTATTCAGGTACCCAAGGATACATGGAACGTAAGGTAGTGGAATGCGGGTTACCGGAGGTTCCGAGAGCGGCAGTTGGGAGTTGCAGACTGGGGCTTGATGATGGATGAGGTGTTATCATCACATTCTTGAACAAACCTAATGTTATATATAAAGTAGGAAAGTGACTTCTTTACACACTGCTCTTTGCTTCTCTCAGGAACATGCTTCCTGCAACAAACTGTGTCACAGCACATTGCTAGTAACCCCTTTGTGACATGCTACAGTCTTTTATGCATGCAACCACTAAATATTCTCTCACTGCATCCTTCGCACTTCCACCGTTTCGTGCGCCATCTCTAGTCTCAGGTCCCAGTCTCAATCATAGTCCCAAGGGCCAAAAACCTCTCTCCTGCAGCAGTGTTGTTCCTCCGTCAACTGTGTGGCTCCTGCAGCTTAGAGGTTCTTGTAGAGAGGCCCACTACTGGTGTCATTCTTGAACTGTGTTCACAGTCCTTCACAAATGGGGGGATGGGGTGCTCCCCAAGGGTTCCTGGTAAGTTCACACAAATCCACTTATGTACTTCTCTTTCTCCTGTAGGACACAGTTACTGGTGTTTGCCTGTGGGCCATTGCTCTCCCCATGCCGTGTGCCCATCTATATACGTGCCACCACTGCAAGCCGCACTTCATGTTCCTGCTCTAAGAAGGGATAGACGAGGAGCCTGGCCTTTGGTAGAATTTTAACCAAGCCCTAATGTCCGGATCTCTAGTATCTGCGACCGAGCGGGATGGCTCCTCCACACCCGTCCTCCCCTGCTCTACCTCCTACCACTCATCTCACGGAGATGGCACCATCTTGCCGTTTCTTTGATAAGGTCAGGGAAAGTGCCCTCGACCATGGCATCTGTCTTCTTCACATGCTCTCAGCATCTAACCTCATCATCTACACATCCAGAAACAACTGCTCTATCAATGTTGGCTTTTTTTTCTGCTAGTTCCACTCTCAGTGATAAGGAAAGAGTCCCTGAGGTTTGCCCTCACCCGCAGCTCTACTTAGCCAGTGACCATCAACATCAAGGTTTAGGCCACACTCTCCATGAGGGGCTATTATTATATTTAAAAAAACGAGTTGGGTATGTCTGAGTGATGTGTCATTTCACCTTAGTATTTACTGTATGCATTTATATTGAACTCTGCTCAAAAGTAAAAAAAAAAGTGTGCTTATCCACGGGCCAAAAACTGGAAATCTGTAGATCCAAATGGACTTCCGGCACTGGTCTGCAGACTTTTTGTTTAGAGAAGCAGTAAGAGTTTCACTGGTTGAAACTTTACATATCCGTCCAGTCGAAAAAAGTGATTGCTTGAAAAAATGCCTTCCTCATATGACTACTTTGCATGGGGCAGAAGACATAGACACTTGTTCATTTTGTGTAGGAGGAACGCCACGTCAGCCACTGCTGGAGAGAGCTGGATCATGCACTTGAACAACAGGGAGGCAAAAATAGGCACATTTTCTGATGAAACATTGCAGGAAGAAGAGAAGACCTCCAGGGGTCTACCATTTGGGAATTTGAACATATTGACCAAGGGAAATAAAGGTGAATTCTAGGAAGATCATTTGTACATTTTGTGATCAGAGGTTGGTCTGGAAACCCTCATTTCGAGCTTCTTCATTTGAAGAAACATTTGAGGGTAAACTTTAAAAATGAGTTTGCAAGACATAAACTAGAAGACAGAAGCAGCAAAACAGTACAACCAGAGCAGAATGTTACTGTGAAGATGCTGGCTGAGATTCATCTACACCTATCCCTGCACTGCATGGACTGTAAGAAAAACATCCGAGATATGGAGAACAAAACACATTGTTCGCTACTATCTTAACTTTTTCAAGAACTGTTAGAGTTGCAGTTTTACAGTGGCTGTCTGCCACTAAATCGTATTCGAAAAAAATACAGAAATGCATATTTGAACAAATACAGAAATACACCAAGAACCAAAATAACCTCTTTAAGAAATGCCAATTCACAAAAAAAAAAGTTCTCTTTCTGTGCGTCTGACTTTTTATTCAATCATTAGAGTATGAATTATTCAACAACCTTTTTCTTTTTTAAAGCAGGCTTACTAATGAAGCTGGTGTTTATAATTGTGTGTATACAAAAAGTATGCAGAAAAAAGGGGGCAGGGACTTCTGGATAGTTCCCAAGTTCAGGTGGAGAACAGTTTCTTTATATGGAGCACCCTATAACACCGCCGACGCTCTGAATCTGCGCACCTCAAGTGTCTATTTCTCTAGCAGAGTTTTTAGGCACAGGATTAGCACAGTGCCATCCATGCCAATCTAGTGAGTGCCACCCACTAAAGTAACACTTTTAAAACCTGTCTCAGGTCTGCAACTGCAGCCTGTAGTGCAGTTGTAAACCACCATTTCGACCAGGCAAAATAAACCTTTTGCAACACAAAAAGATGATGGACGGAATGCTGAACATTGTCAAACATACACCCCCAGTCACAGATCTGGGTTTAAATCATCTTTATTTTTCTCGCCACGCCATTCAAGTGTAGACCCAGCTCTATTCAAATTTGTCTTGACTCTGCTCCCTGTGGGAACAGTCTAAACCGAATTGCCAGACCAGGCCCTCCATGGACTGGAAAATAAGCATCCTGGGATCGGTTTTGGGGTATCACCTCTCATCAGCCAGGCTAGCTTGAAACTGGTGGCGTAACAAGCACGGGACGCATGTCTGGGCATACCCATGCCACTTACGGTGAGAATGCAACACAAAAAGATGATGGACGGAATGCTGAAAATGGTCAAACTTTCAACCCCAGTAACAGATCTGGGTTTAATCCATCGTTATTTGGTTCGCCATGCCATTCCAAATAAACCTTTTGCCAGGCCTAAATCTTCCTTTTATAATACTTATAAGTCATCTCTAAGGCAGGTCCTAAAAGCTCATAGGGCAGGGGGTATTGTATTTCAAAAGTAGGACATGTGTACTGAAGTTTTACATGTCCTGGCAATGAAAAACTTCTAAAGTAATTTTTTTCACTGCTGTAAAACCTATCTTTCCCACTAACACTGGGTGCGGCGCTTCAGCAAAAAATCTCTTTGCGCTGATAAAGACAGTCCGTAGCAATCAGCAATGCAAGAACTGCACTTCACGGTAAAGCAATGACAGCCTGCAACACCCGCCAATGTGAAGCTACAGCAACAACTGTCTGCTCTTCGTGCTACTACGAAGACCATCTCTTGGATCTACAGTCACTACCGTACTCAGCCTCCTCCAATGTGAACAAAACTTTCTGCACCGGACTGAAAAGGTAACTTTTTAGATGGATGATCTTAGTCCCTGTATCCAACCCGCACTCCATCATAGTCAGCCTGAACTTGTGACTTTACCCTAGTTTAGTGTGACCAGATGACCATGAGTGGTGTTTTCTGCTTTTAGGTGCTATTGTCACACAAAAAAATTAAAACTGCACTTCTCTGATTCTACTGAGTGGATTTTTGTCGTTCTGGCTTCATTTTCTTTATTAAAATGTACTCTGTTGTGCTAAATTGGTTTGGGGTTTTTCTTGTGTTGAGTTTTCACTTAATTACGGTTTGTGCACTGCATCAATATTTTACACTTTGCCTGTAAGTTCAGTCTGCTTGTTTCTCTGCCAAGCTACCAGAGGGTTAAGCACAGGTTATTTTAGTGACTTTTGTGGCTCACCCTGACAAGAATATGTATGTGTCTCTCTAATTTCAAATGTTTTTTTGCCAATGAGTGTAAGTATTACAGCATTTGTCTCCAGCCACTACATTCTACAGTTCCATAATGTTGGATTTTGGTGATGTGTTTTGTGAAAAGCAATAGCCGTAGATGCTTTCTCTGTCCCCTTGTATCCTCTTTATCCTGACAACATTGACGAGCCTTTATTTGTTCAGCCTAATCTGCACTCTGTGTTAGTCATGGGCAGCGCACTCAAGCTAACCTCAAGCCCTGCCACTTCTTCATTTATTTTTAATAGTTTTAGAGCCAACAACTAAGCATGATATTGATCCAGCGCAAGACTGGGAAATGGGGAACAACATTTACCGATACCCTCCCTGCGTCGCAGACCCGACGTCACACTAGCTCATTCACTCACGCAGTTATTGGTGGGGCCCATAACACCAACACTCATACGTCTCTCTCACGAGTCTGCACAAACAGGAGGGATGAATAATTCAAGCGCTGGACATGTGGGGGAAATACCTTATATAACCTATAGGGAGAGAAAAGTTATTTTACAAAATATACATTAATATCCTTCGCCTATTGATCCCTAGTCTCAAACATCAAGGCACTCCACCCACCTGGTCAATGGACCATTTTAGTTGGATTGGTTGATGGTGATTTAGAGCCAGCTAAAACACAATTTAAGACTCAGAATCCTTATTTCCATCAATGAAACCACAAACACATATTTCTTGTTAATCAATATTTGTTTATCTACATTTTTATAATGATTATTATTTGCATTTGTCTCGTCAAAGTTTAGGGTTTTAGATTAATTCAAATAAATCACAGAACATCATATTTACCTAATTTAGCTATCTCTGCATAACCAAAATTTTGTCGTAAATTGTCCGCATAGTGCAGGCCAAGACTCAAAGTCCAAAGTTCTCTGCTCAGCACGCTACAGTCCCAGATTTCAAAGGACCAGAAGCCGTGCAAGCATCTGCCATAGCCCGTAGATTTTGGAAAAGTTTGCAGTCATCAAACAATCGGGCAGCATCTGGATCATCAGGAAAAGCGTCACAAACCCAATGAACGAATGAACCTATAACCTCTTTTTCTAACCCACCCCTCATTTTTATAATACAAGTCAGGTTAACATGATACAATTTTTAGGCAAAGAACGGTGGTGATTGGCTGGTTGGGATTCTTATTCCCAGATTTTCTGTACAGTTCGAGGGGTGATGTCACTTGTTAGCCCAAGTGTCGGATTGTTCCAGTTTACTGTAAGGTTGATTGTTTCCCTTTCTTGGCGAAAGTCCCATTTGCCATCCTTGACCAGGGACAGTCTGTGTAAAGGTCGCCACGAGGTTTAGGAGATTTCTTGCACATGCGCAGCTCACTTCGCGCCTCATGAGACAGTGGCCACTTCAGCGTGTGGTGTCAGCGGCCATCTTGGACTTAGGCCCAAACGCTAACTTAAGCGAAACAAACACAAAAGAATAATTAATTCATGGAATTGGTGATCCTAATGTTAACCCCTTGCTAATCCGTCTATGTGCTTGTATTTATCTAGCATATAGCGACAGTTAAAGCAATTATATTCACCTTTTCGATCCAATCAGGCACGCAAACATCACAAAGCAACATATATCCTGCAATATTCTATTACAACATATACTATTGTTAATATGCATACAGATTTTAGTTATAAGAGTTATTTAGCCTTGCAATTAGCAAATCCCATGTATATTTTAGTATTAATAATGTTGATTAGTAAACATGCAAAACTCGTTTAATAATATCATAATTAATAGATTATATAATTAGTATTTTCATGCAAAAATAGAGGAGGTATACAAAATTTTGCACTACCTGCTCCATCAATATGTATAAACTTCGGATGAACACTACTACCTCCAGAGTCCTCACCTTTTGAATCCTCCTTTATGCCAGATTGAGGCCGCAAAAATTATGTTTTAGCTCCAATGTACCATGGGCCTACTTTAGTATTCCGTCCCTTCTCAGACATCACAACATGGAGCTGCATATAGGCAACACCCAGCAGGCTCTGACCATGTTTTTCCCTGCTCCCTATAACAGTGATCTGGAGCTCTCATATTGGTTCCCGCTTTTTCAGTGATGAGCGAGCTGGATGCCAAATGCTACATGACTGAACACAAGAAATGAGTCTGGTGTCCTGCTTCAGCTGACCATTGCTCAGGCATGTTGGAGTCAAAGGATAAGTTAAAGGAAGAAACGAAAGTGAGACCCCTTGATTTCCAGGTGCTCTAGTTTGTGGGGGAGGGCCCGCAATCGGCATTTAAGGAACTTAATTCCAGCTTTGTTTTCTTCCTTAGAGCTTATTCCAAATCTCTAAGCATTGTATCTCAATTTCGCCAAGCCATAAGTGACCGTAAAACAAGAAGCAGCCATTAAGGAGACATGCTGCAGAATCTTTAACTCCCTCCCTCTGATACTCCATCCGGCCTCATGAAGCCATTGCGACCTCCAGTTGACAGACCTGTAGAACACCACCCGGAATCTACCAACATACCAGTTAAGCACAAACCTTGGAGGCTGGGCATGGCTGACAGGGATAGATAAACGAGCATTGGACCGCTCGGGCCAGCCCAGACAGTGAGTGAGTGTGTCTGGTGAGTCTCTGTTTTCCGGGCAGCGGTCCGTTTTACCCTCGGGGCCTAGGCCCTCTACACTGGTGTAGGAAGCTGGTTCTCTATATAGTGCAATAAAAAGAAGTACACTGTGCAGAGAGTCCATTGAGTCCCCAATTGATTTACAGAGGCAAAAGTAGATAATAATAATGCTCTATTTGTGGTAGTGTGGGCAAGCAGTTAGGCATATCAGGGGGTAGTGCTAGGTATTTGTTATACTCACAGAGGCAATAAGGAGACACACACTCAAAGAATAAATCTGAGACCAATTTAGAAAAAATGACACTAATTTACATATATATATTTTCAAACCAAGAACTTCGTTCAAAGGTAAGTAGTGTTTTTCTTATAAATTATCCAAGTTCGGAAAATAGTTCACAGTTGTGCGCAATTACGCACAATTGATTCCTATGGGAGTTAAAAGCAGAGATGCATAGAAAATTGGGCAGATGATTATAGGGGTTCACCTTCAGTGTATGGAGTGGTAGTAAACCAAGGTCCAATGTTCTATCAGCAGTTTTTTGGTCGAGTCCCGGATTCAGCCTGGGGCAAGGTGCTTAAGGTTTTGGTAGCTGGCACTACAAAAAAAGAGGGCCACCTAGAAACAGGCTGCAGAGGTGGACTTGTAGGCAAGACCGAGAACTTCCAAGCAGGGGCTCAGGTCGCAAGGGCCTCAGCAGCATGGGAGCACACACGGTTTGTTGTTACCCAGGCAGACTGGGCTGGGTGCAGAGTAGGTAGGTCAGCTGGGCAAGGTGCGCAAAGGCAGTCTTCGCAGTCTGGAGTAAACAGCTGGCAGGGATGATTTCAGGACTGCTGGGCCACTCCCTGAGTGGGTCTCAGAGGCGCTTATGTTCCTTGATGGGTGCTTGCTCCCTGGGCAGCTGGAGTCCCTACTGGACACTTTGTGGTCGGTCTTGGTGCTGGACGTCTGGCACCCCGGTGGGTACCCCGGGGATTGATACTGCACAGCTCCAGCCATTCCTTATTACTCTGCACTCGAGGGGAAGACTGATCTGACCTTCCAAAGCATGAGTACCTCTTCCTTGTGGTTTCTGCATTGGTCGGGATGGTGCGCTGCAAGCCGGTGGACTGGACGCTGTGGATTTTGGTGCCTGCGGAATGCAGGGGACTAGCTCCTCTACTTTAAGGGAGATCTTGGCAATTGGCCAAAGCTGGCATCCTCTGGGGTTCTTAGAAGCGACACAGCAGCAGGACAAGGCAGTTCACCTCGATTGTCTAGTCTTAAAGCGGAAGGCAGGGGTTTGCGCCAAAACTCCATGGCAGGGTTTCAGTTCTCAAGTTCAGCAGCTCTTCTGTGCCCATTTCTTCTTTAGGTCCGTCTAATCTGCAGTTCTGGGTCAAGGGGTGCCACCTAAATACTCAAATTAGGGGCTTTAAGAGAAGTACCAGGTAGTAGCCAATGGGATATCTACATTAGGGTGACTACACCCTCTATATGACCACTTCTTGTAGGGAGTGGGCATAACCCTGACCCTAATAGGCTAATTCCCTCCAATACAAGATGGAGGATTCTAAAAGTGGGGCCCACATCAGGTGTCCCACCTTAGGGGTGCTGCTTTCTAGGTGTGTGCCCACCTCGTAATCTAACTAATTTTCCCACCTGCCCTCCCATTGAAAAGTGGGGCCAGGACAGGGGGGTTGGCATCTTCCACTATCTGGAGAGCCCTGGGTCTCATTTCCGCCCTAGAAGGCAGTTCCTGCTTGGACAAGGTGTGAACACCTCCACCCAGAGCAGGCTTTGTTCCGGGCCACTGACAGCGAAGGCTCTCGACCCAGGAGGCCAGAAACATGTCTTGTGATGGCAGGCTGGCTGAGACCACTCAGCAGCCACACTAGTAGTTAGTAGGTTTACAGGGTGCACTTCTAAGGAGCACTCTGTGTGCATTGATTAATACATCCGACACTTGCAGCAGTGCACATTTATTAATACGAGATGTTTGGTACCAAACATCTTGGGGTACAGTGAAGCCATCATGGAGCTGGGGACTTCGTAATGATGAGTGTCCAGCAAATGTACTTGTTTTAGCTTCCCTGTTTGCATACAATGTCCAAGAATGGACTTCGACATTATAGGGTAGCATCTGCCAAGGCAGATAGGTCCACACATGGGATATAGTGAACCCTGCCTTTGGGCTGTAAGCCCTGCTGGAGGGGTGGCTTACCTCTATCTTGTGCAGTGTCTGCAACATGGCACAAAAGGCTGTGTGCCATGTCGACTCTTCATTTTTGTCTGCACCAAGACACAGCCTGCAATGGCAGTTTTCATGATCTTGGTGAGGGGTTCCTAGGGTGGTACAATTTGTGCTGTGTGGACTCTCTTCAGTCCCAATGCCCTAGGTACCTGGAGTACCATTTACTAGGGACTTATAAGTTGTGCCAATTGTGGAACAATAGTACATTTTTGGGAAAGAGCTTTAGACTTGTCCGCAGGGACCCAGTGCACTTTCAGTCGAAATTAAATAAGGTATCAGGCAAAAAGTGAGGGTGACCATGTCAAAAAGGGACACTTGCCTACAGCTGGTGATGAGGAGGGCCATTGACGTCCCTCGCAGCATTTGAATCGCCTGAAGCCCGCCCACCTCCCAGCTGAGCACCAGCACCTCCTGCCTGTCTTCCCAGGTGTGCAGCCGATTGGGCTGTCCCTGCATTGGAACCTGTCAACTCTGGGGCAACCCCAGTGGGTGGGCTAACCTAGTCCAGGCGCAGCCCTGTTCCCCACCTGCAGCTGCTGCCACCTTCCCGCAACTCCCGCTGCCCGAGGTAGAGGAGCCACTGTGTGCTGTTCATCTGGCAGCTCTGCTACATCAAGAAGGCTTCATCAGGTCTCTCAGGCACCACCTGCAGGCATTCGAGTGAGTGACGCACCTACTCCACCTACTTCTCATGCTCCCAGGCCTCCTTGCCACCTGCTTGCCAAAGATGCTCACTGCATCTGTATCCAGAGGTATTAGCTGCCCACAAGGCCTCAACCAAGTATTTCCAGCAACAAACATCCTGTGACTCACAACCCTCCCAAGTGCGATGGCCATTCGAACCAACTTTCTGGCAGCTCCAGCCACTGAGGACCACATGAGTGTACCACCTCTCCACGACTGGCATGCATTTCCATTCCATGGCAGATGAGCAGCTAGCAGGAGCGGCTGGGCCCTCAACACCTCATGGCCACAGCCCACACACACTGCTTCCCACTCTGTATCTCTTCAGCGCCCTGGTGAACCCAGTCACGTGAGCATCCAGATGGCACACATGGGTGAGAGGGCTTAACAACTATTTCTGTGCCACACACAAAACTCCTGCATTTCAGAGGTGAGGAACTCTAAAAACTCTTTCAGACCCTGCCAGCCACGGGGACCGATGACGACTATGACGCAGCTGACCAACCCCCAATGCACACTTTGACCCACAGCTTAACCCTGACTTTGAGAGCTTCAAACCGCATCAAGCCAGACCATAAGACAATAAAAACATCAATGCTCTCCACGCCTGGCTATGACATCCTGCCAGACAGTGTGTCGACGACGACCAACCGAAAGAAGTGCGCACCCAGCTCATCCAAGGGATGCTGGTCTGCCACAATTCGACGACGGCTTCTGCTCCAGCCTGGCACATCGCTGGACATCACCCTAGACCTGGTGCACTAATACAAGCTCACCAACAGTCAGGCAGAGGCTATGCAACTGGGCCTCAACCAGACGCCCCGTTCAGTGGGTGCATGGTACTAAGCCGTACATCACAATTCCAGCGCAAGAGGGAGCTACATTGAAACACCTCATACTGAATGATAACAGATCCCACGCAAGCAGCAGCAGAGCTGAAGAAATTAGAGCCGCTGTACGTCATATAAAAAGTTACGTGGCCCACCCCCAGGGTTTCCCTGCTGTTTGTCACCCCCAAGCCGGAAAAACCTGGATTAGTACGCAACTGCATCGACATGCGCCTCCTGAATGTGGCAATGCCCCGTGAGAGACATTTAATGCAGACGATGGATGACATCATCTCTGAGATCAAATGGGAGCAATGGTTTTCCAAGCTAAACCATATCGCTGCATACTAGAAGCTCAAACTAGACCCCACATGCCAGTACATCACCACCTTCTCCATCCATCTCGGCCGCCGGAGATACAAACATCTCAATTTTGGCATTTCATCTGCCACAGAGGTGTTCCAGAACACAATCAGGGAGGTTTTGTCCGTCCTCACGGGCGTGCTTAACAATATCAATGACCCTCATATACTCTAACACAGTCGAGGAGCATCACATGCACCTCAGCGCCACCCTAGCCTTTCTATCAGAGCACGGCCTGACTCTCCACAAGGAGAAGTGCTCCTTCTTTGAGAACTCAATGGAGTTCTTCGATTACATCTTCTCCAAGGAAGGAATGCTGATCAACCCAAAAAAGGCCAAATTGATTTGCACCATGCCAACACCCAGAACTCCAGACCTTGCTACTTATTATGGCTGGTTCATCCTGAACCTGGCATCCTTGTCAGAACCTCTAAGGGCTTTCACAAAGGCACGTGTCAAATGTGAATGGAATTACCAGGCAGAGGAGGCCTTCCAGAGCATAAAAGGATCCCTTATGAGCGACACAACAATGGCGTACTGTGATCAAGGTTGGCACACAGAACTGGTTGTCGTTGCCAGCCCCATAAGGCTGGGTGCCGTCCCAATTGCATTCCTCAGCAGAGTGCTCACAGATACAAAGTCCAGGTATGCACAGATTGAGAAAGAGGCCCTGGCCATCCGGTGGGGTTGCTGTCATTTTCATCTCTATCCGTGCAGCTGCTACTTTGAGTCTTTTACGAGCCACAAGCAGCTGGTCCCCCTCATACACTGGGATGTCTCGCAACCCACCACCCAGGATTGAGCAGTGGGCCATCCAGCTCCATATGTACAAATTTACTGTGGGGGGACTGACCTGGAGCACATAACTCTGCAGACTTCCTATGAAGGCATCCGTGGACAGGAGAAAAGAACAACAAGGATGAGGACGAATGGGCAATGGACTTCGTCAACATGGGCTGCAAAGGGCCTGCCTGGGTACAGTGACATCTGAGGATATCCAAACAGCAACCAGCATGGACCCCTCCCTCCAAAAGGTGGTGGAGGCCATTTGTGACCGAAAATGGAACCCTTTTCTAGACGGGCCAGGGGATGTAATGCAGAAGACAAAGCTGTGCTAACTCAACTATGGTGGGTCAGCCACAAGCTCAGCTACACCATAGATGGCCTCCAGCTTCGGAGCTCATGCATCGTTGTCCCAAGGGCTCTATAGACCCAAGTGGTCAACTTAGTGCATCTGGGCCACTAGGGCAAGGCCAAGACCAAGGCCAGCCTAAGACGAAAGGTTTGCTTCTCTGGGATGGACAAACTGGTGGAGGAGGTTGTCTACAAGTGTGTCCCATGCCAAATCACCTGAGGTGGACTAGCGAAGAGCAAACCCAGGTGGCCATCGAGGACAGTACTTGACACTTATGGACCCATCTCAGAGTGAACTTTAGAAGTTTCCTTGAAGGGAGGTTCTCTATCATCATTATGAACGACCATTCCAAATACCCTGTGGTGGAAGTAACCCAATCCACAGCATTCAAGGCGATACTCCAGGTGCTCGAGAAAACTTTTGCACTGTTCGGCCTACCTCAGGTAATCAGAACTAACAATGGACCACCATTTCAGGGCATCGATTTTAAAAAACTATCTTCAAAGCCTTGAAAAGATTACACCAGCTTGACCTCAAGCCAATGGGTAAGTGGAGAGGCCTGCTAGCAAATCCCCCACCACAGCACAACCGATTGTGCACTCATGGATCATATGCTAAAGTGACCAGCCAACATCTTCTGGTGGCCAGCCATTCTGGATGAGAAGGCAGCACATGAGATGCAACGAGAGACCTATGCGAAAGCCAGTCAAGGTGCCCGCAGGCAACCCTTCAGGGTAGGGGATACGGTGTTCATTAAAAACTGACACCCTAGGCACATATTCTGAACCCTCTTCTAAAGAAGTTCATGGCAGATCCCCGATTACAGAGGGCATTGTCACAGCTTCGCGCCAAGGGGATACCGTAACTAGGTACATGTCCTGGTTCAAAAAGGCTCACGGGACAGCAAATCCAAGCATGACTGACATCCGTCAGACCCCTCTGAGGAAGATTGGAGTCTGGAGGGAAGTGAATCGCTGAGACTGGAAACTCCAGCCCTAAGTGCGGAGATTCTGACAAGGAAGTCACAGGGCGCTCTCCCGTGCCCCACCAGGAGACAGCTGCTCCAGATGGAAGACAATGAGGTTTTGGAGAGCTCTGAAAGGGCATGGAACAGTTCCACACCACTGTACCTTTTAAGACCGAACCTAGCAGAGACCTCAAAGACTATATGTGGAGCAACCAGATCTGAAGGGAGAAACCCAGGGAGAGAGAAACATGATTAGCAACTAACGTAGGGATGTCGTAAATTGGCTGCGATTAAATTAGAGTTAGCAGAATCCATCTGGTATTTACAGGCTATCCTGTACATTTTGTGGAATCCATTTTGTATTTCTGGCAGCCATTTTGTCTTCCCTTGTGCTCTGTTTAAAGGACTGGCTATACTTAGACTCTGCTACCCTGCACATGCGCAGGAATATCTAACTGTCCATGCATCTGTTTTTAGTCTGTAACTATCAGGTTGTTTCTACCTGAGTCAGCAACTGCTAGCTCCTCCTATACTATTTACGGTGCATTTCTGTATGACCATCTATGTATGTAACTCTTCTCATGTATGCTTGCATCGTCCTTTTCCTGAGCCCCTGTGTGGGTATAAAAGACCCATGGTTCTTCTACTCTGGGTGCTACCTTCATTCAGCACCACAGGGTGCTGGGTGAATGTGGTTCCACCTCCTGAGGTTTAATAAACTATGTATTTTCTATTTCAGTTTCTGTGCCAACTTCTTTCTAATAGTCTGAGGACTCTGTGCAGAGAAGGGCGAACCCCTTGCACTGGTAGGCCTAGCTGAGGCCTATTTTCTACAATTGGCGCCTCAACGTGGGGCTCATCGGTGACTCGGATGCCCAAAGGATTGGTCGCGATGAAGGATTGGAATCTCGCTCTGGACGTGATCACTGCCCGATAAGACCAGAGTCTTGGCATCCACGGCGACTTTTCCTTTCTTTCTGATCTGACCATCCAGGTGGCACCGGTCCTCGACTGAGATCTCTTCTGTTGATTCACCGTGCAGTGACCATTTGGTCGATTTTAGAACTTGGCAGGATGAATCTGAACACCAAGTGATTGGTAAGTGTCTGCGGCGCTTGCTGTTGGTTTTGATGCCTGTGATTGGTAAGGTAGTTTAGTAACGCTTACTGTGGCTTTGAGTATGGTATATTTTGTGTTGGCCAACTTGGTTTGTTTTGACATATGTGACTTGCAATTCACATAGGCAGGTAATGAGGAGAATTTTCTCTAACTGAATTGATTTGAACGGCACATCGTACTAAAGGTACCTTAAGTGCTACTTTGATTATAATATTGCATATTCTGCACTATTTTTGGCATATCTGTCTTTAGCACACTTCAAAAGATGTGTTGCCTTTGGAATGGTACCAAAATGAGACTTGATGAAGCACAACTGCCCCCCCCCCCCCGGAGGGGACGCCTAATAGGGATATGTATATTAAGTATGGTCTTTCTTCTATAATGTACAGCGCATTATGGAATAAAAATACTTGTAAGTGGTGACTAGTACCCCGAGGAACTAAATATGTACATAAAAGGATCCTGGTCTGTGCACTTAGTAACATTCATAAGTGATGAGATACAGAGCGTTTTTTTTTTTGGTGTTCTGCCAGCCAAATCTGGTGAATATGACTTGCAACTAGTATTTACAAATGGTTTGGTTTAAGTACAGTCTGTGGGCTGTCTTTTGTTTCTGTCTTAAGTGTTGATCTGTGGGTTAAATGTGTGTTTACATGTTATGGTGTGGTAAATTGTGTTTTGGATGTTGCTAGCACTGGAAAAGCGTGTGATTGAATGACTGTGAATATGTGAAAGAATTCTGAGAAGTGAAATTGTTAAGGAGTAAATTTAATTTGGTCTCATCACCATCAATAAGTCGCAAAAGGAAATTGAGAGGGGTGTAGCAAGAGAAAGAGCAACCCCTGTGATTTGATGACACCCTTAATGTACAAAAGTATTAATGAAGAGTAATTAGGGACCCGTTAAAAGTTTAGCTTGAAAAAATTGTGGGTATTTCGAATTTGCAAATTGTTCCTATGCAGCTTTGTGTTCTTGGTGGTTCAGTGAGCCAATGTGCTGGGTCCACAGGGTTGTAGGTTCTAATTTAAGCTGAACCTGCTAATCTGAGAATTGAACCTAAATTTATGACCCTTGAAAAGAAATTGTATATTAAAATAAATGTTTCCATAGGGCAAATTATTGCAGTTTAGATAACATTAGGAAGGCTTTTTGTCTTTGACAGCTTCAGGGCTGTGCAAGGCAGATTTTGACCTTGCAGCTTGTAAGGTGGGGGCTAAAAATAGAGGAGTGAACCAGGAGGTGAAATCACTGCTTAGAAAACTTCACTGACATGAAAATGTGTAATGCTTGCAGCAGGACAGCCTTGGAGAAAGGTGGGGGCTAGGAGCACTCGCTGTGGCCCGGTTCTGCGCTGAGGTTTAGCTTCTCTGATGAGACAGGGCAGCTGAGGACCGAAACCCAAGGAGCCTTCCTCGGCCCTATTTTGTGCAAAGACCAGTTAGACTTTCCATAGAAAACTGTTTTTATTTTTTTTTAAAAACTGTTGCATTAATCCTACACAAAAAGTAAAATGATGCTCTTGCTTGAAATTTTAAGGGCTATATGCCTATATAAAAACGATTTTCCAATTGAGAATTAATTTTCTCAGTGGAAATTGTGGCGCAAAATTAACATGGATTATCGGATAAGAGTTTTACCTTTAGAAAGTTAAAATTAAGATGACCTGTGTAAAGAGGAAAACGAAATTGTGTGTTTTACAATAGACTAAATTCAGATACAAAATGTCACAGCATTTATCTTTTGTATAGGGTATTCAAAGGCATTCACATTATACAGCACGACAGATTTGTGTTGGCTTGAAGGGTTGACTTGCAAGGTGTGTGAATTTCGACACCTTTACGTGTTAAACAGCTGTGTCAACAAGACCATTTCTATCTCGGACTCCGGCTACAGAGAATAGTTGAAGTCAAAAACACGGAGTAAAATTCTGCATTTCAGACTGCTGTTTCCAAAGTTAGAAATGTAGTTTCATTATTTTTGCAGATTGACAGTAGGGATTTCTTTTCTTAATGCCTTTTTTTAAAATAAGGATAAGAGTGGTTTTTGATGTTAAATAATAATGGCTGTCCTTCATTTGAAAGTGGCGCAGACTTAAGATGTTTCAAGATAAGCTTCTGTGCTTAGGGCTAAGAATTAATGTGTTTCAATATAATAGGCAAGGGATGCAGCTCGCTTTTCATATGTAGACTCATCAAAATGATTAGATTTATTAACAAAAAAAATATATTTTGATTATATAAAAAAAAAATGTTATTTCAAATAGGTGCAAAAACAAATTCGTTTTTTACTATTTATAATGCCTAATAATGATACTGTGACCTCCTAGCATCCAAATTGCATTTAAGCCGTGCTATACAGCAATAGGGGGTCAATTACATGTGAAACTGTTACTTTACCCAGGCGTACAAAACTCATTTTTATAAGGGTATACATTATACATTTTTGATGCCACATCTCTGGGATATGTAGAGGACATTCTGGGGATGACTATTATGCAAAAACATTGTAGGATATTAATTTTTAAGTGCCCTGAAATTCAAAGTCGAAATTGAGTAAAAATTCACTATTTAAATGAGTTTTCTCCAGTCAGATCAGTTTTTAAACTGCCTTACGCCCCAGTAAATGCACATATGTAAGCATAGACCATCTATACTGCTAGACAAACGCTTGGCACACTGCTTATACATATCAATGTACAAAAATTGGCAGAAGTTATTAAGCTTACCTCTGAAATTGCTGGTAGACACACAGAGTGGGTTTTGCTGCTCTGTCTTCGGTCTTTAGGGTCACTTTGACTTGGAAGCACCACATGAAAACCTTGCATGCATGCTGGGGAACAGCTGCATAGGTTATAGGTCAAAGTCCTACATTTAGAAGCCTGTAGGGCTCAGCACAACGTTGCTTTGACATTTCGACATTTGAAAGACGAAATGGCAGGGGAAGAAAGAGGTTTTTGCTTACCCTTTTCTTTTTTGGTAAAAGCAAGTTTTTGTGTGCACTCAATGCACATAGTATATGTGACCTCTCTTTAAAGGACAATGGCTCTGCCATATATATATAGTATAAATGTTTTTAGGGTTGAATTCAGGAAGCAATGGGATTCAGTTTGACTTCATGCGGCCTCATGTTGCACTAGTACATTTGCTAAAGGAATATGTTCTTTGGCTAGCTGAAATGTGCTATTTCGCTCCTCAGAGTTTGTTTATGCCCAGTTGCTACAAATTGGGGTTGATAGTGTTGACAGAATGAAACCTGGTACAGGTTTCTTACTGTCAAAACTGGGGAAAGGGGGCTAGCTCCTCTACAAATTAAGGAAGGGCAGATTTATGTGTTCTCTCTCTTTTTCTTAATTTTTTTTTCGAGCCTGTCTAAACTGTCTGTGAAATAACCATGAGACATTTAATTGGCTATTCAGTAATACTGTTTTCAACATTATTAGCATTAATAAAACAAATAAATATATTTTGCTATGTTACTACCCATCCTCTCTGATGGAATTATGAGAGGATGAGTAGTCTAGGTTGCTGCTTCCTTATTTGATCTTTAAGGGGAACTAGCTGTGGGTAGTTTTTGTTTGAAAATTCTCAGGTGACAACACCACTATTGTTTGTTTATTCTCATGCTACATACAGTTTTGCAAGGGCATTGTTAGTTTTATTAGCTAGTTTGTGTAAATAAACTGACAGTCCTTACTAGAACTAATGTTGCATAGTTTGGATTGTGAAAATGTAGAATGCAGGGAAGAGGTCTATGTGATCCTTAGCAAACATTTTTGAGGAAAATATTGTTTTATAGGAGTCTGTTAGTCACAAGATGTTCCGCTGGAGAACATGTACCCATTATGTTGAAGTTTTTTAGTTCTGTATGTAATAGGAATCCCTGTTAAATTAGCAGTGTTAGATTTTCCTGTTGCTCCTATAACATGAGAGCCTGGTCCTAAGCATACAGTGTAGGTGCTTTAATTAAGAAAAATCATTTTAGAAGTGTCTGCAGTCCTGTACAAATAATGCAATGTTTAGGAGTAAAACGTGTATAACATTTCCTTTTTCTTGAGGGTCTTTAGAAATGAACACAGACTTCCTTGACTGCTTGGCATTGGGTGACGTATTACTCTTGTCAGTTCACTAAAGAGTTCTTTTTATACTTGCCAATAGGTCCAGACTGTTGTTTTATTTACTCTCACATATATGAAAGTGGTTCCAGGGTGCCTTGTTAATATATGGGGCGTCCCTGGACTAGGAAGTATTCTGAGACTATCCTCTCTGTTGATAGATTATTTCTGTGCCTTGTCTAAAGACCTTTTGTTCTGTCCACCAATAGATATTTGCTGCTTTACAACCATTGCCAGAGGGGCGCGGACATCAGATCCAGCTTGAGGAGTCAGCACCAGTCCAGCTTGAAGTCAAAGTGAAGGTAACCTGCACAGGCACTGCTGGCAACCAGGACCTCAGTGAAGGTAGAAGGCCGGAAGCATTGTGATGAGCGTACCCCTGCTACTATCTTGGGCGAAAGACGGGGTCACAAATCAGAAAGGAGAAATCGTGGATCAAGCTTTTGATGCCCAGCTGAGAGTCACAGACCGACCAGGAAGGGAAGAAGGTTTTTGCTTGAGGTAACCCCCTTTGAAACAAGGGTTGCTTCAGAGATCCTAGCATCAGGCCTCTGAATCCTGGTCCCAAAGTGGCTGTAAAGGAGATACCTGGGCACACTGAATGCAATCCATGGCCCCAACGAAAGAGCAGTGTGCCAGCAGAGCAATACAGGAGTTAGGGAAGGACTTGAGTTCAGGGTACAGGTGCTGTGTCTCTGGTGCCTGTTAGATTGAAATGAAGAAAACTGGTGCACTGCCTGAGACACTGGACAGGATCGCTGAGCGCATTTGCCCTGGTGGGTGATTGCCCTATCCTGAAAGAAGAAACTTTTCCCTTGAAACTAGGCCATGATTCCTGAGTTGCGAGTTGTGCAGCTCCACCGTGGGAACAACAAGAGCCTGCCTGTGAGGCTCAAACGGACACAGGGAGAAGACTCCCCTCTGGTTGGTTGTACAGCGGCTTTAATTTCCCAAGGACTTCTTTTTCTTTTTGTTGAAAATGTACCCCATTGATCGTCCCATTTTTGAGGAGGAGCAACCCTTTGCAGCTCTTCGTCCTAATTCTCATGGTCCTCCTGGTCCCCTGGATCCAGGATCATTTTTGTAAATAATATGTCTGACTGCTTTAATGTTTGTATTGGGTATAATGATAGATACTCTAGCCCTCATAAAGGAAACACTGGAAAAGTCTAGCGAAAATGTTTTTATTAGATATGTACTGTTGGATACTTTGATATTGAAATTGATGGTAACTGAAATGCATAGGAACCTTGAAAATGTTTTTACTGGATGGTTCTAGGATTTGCTTAGGACTAGAAAGCTAATAATTCTGTTTCTGATAATAGTAATTACTCTCTCCTGCTATCTGTATGACCCAATTCTCTGTTCCCTTTGTACTTCTGTTTATACCTCATACATACCCGCTTAACAATATTTAGAATGAGAAATGCCCACCTAGCAATGAATTTGTAAATTTATGAAAAAAAAAAAAATTCTTAAAAATTAATATGCATATTTTTCATTTTTTATGGGAGATGTCTTCAGCTAACGCTAAAAGGGTCCTCCGTCGTAAATTGGCTGCGATTAAATTAGCGTTAGCAGAATCCATCTGGTATTTACAGGCTATCCTGTACATTTTGTGGAATCCATTTTGTATTTCTGGCAGCCATTTTGTCTTCCCTTGTGCTCTGTTTAAAGGACTGGCTATACTTAGACTCTGCTACCCTGCACATGCGCAGGAATATCTAACTGTCCATGCATCTGTTTTTAGTCTGTAACTATCAGGTTGTTTCTACCTGAGTCAGCAACTGCTAGCTCCTCCTATACTATTTACGGTGCATTTCTGTATGACCATCTATGTATGTAACTCTTCTCATGTATGCTTGCATCGTCCTTTTCCTGAGCCCCTGTGTGGGTATGAAAGACCCATGGTTCTTCTACTCTGGGTGCTACCTTCATTCAGCACCACAGGGTGCTGGGTGAATGTGGTTCCACCTCCTGAGGTTTAATAAACTATGTATTTTCTATTTCAGTTTCTGTGCCAACTTCTTTCTAATAGTCTGAGGACTCTGTGCAGAGAAGGGCGAACCCCTTGCACTGGTAGGCCTAGCTGAGGCCTATTTTCTACAGGGAGGGATGTAGAATGCCACCTGGCCTCTACCAAAGTAAGAGTCGAGCACACACCATGGAGTCTGGGCGTGGCCGACAGTGATAAATAAACGGGTGGTGGACCGCACGGGCCATGTCCAGACAGTGAGTGTGTTTGGTGAGCCTGTGTCATCCAGGCCGCAGTCCGATTCACCCTTGGGCCTAGGCCCTCTACAAAGCCCTCTACAAAGCCCTCTACACATGATGAACAACTCCACTTGGAGTCTGCCCATTCTGCCACTGTCAAATTGCCAGGTTTACATGCCTCCATGAAAGGCTTTACCAAATGTAGCTTTGTAGGTGCCCTCACCAGCTCTTGTGATGTCTATACCAAATCCATTAGTGCTAGCTGAAAATGTAGATGCTTTTCAGTGATAGTCCACCTGATGTCATGCTATTTGATTACTAAAGCACAGCCGCCTGTTGAAGGTGGCGCCCTGGTGGCTTGGCTCCCTTAACACCAATATTTTGCAGTGATTGGGACCATTTTCAGCTCTGAAACTGATGCCATTCAGATACCTAGCACAGTTCAACATGATGAAGATGATGGTAAGGTGCCAGACAATTTATTCTCTCTGCATTACATAGATGGCGCCCTTTACCCGGACAGAATGCCAGTGGCCTTGACACTTGGCTTGAATTAGGTTCTCGATCCATCATATGATTCTACTGCTGAAGGAAGGACTTCCTTCATAATAGTTATTAGTAGAGCTGCAGAAGTGTTTGGACACTCTCTTCCTTCAGAAGACACAAAAGCCACTTTGCTTAAGCAGATCATTAAGCCTGGACCCTTTACATCTGTGCCTCTTTTGCTTTTTATTGAGGCTGTAGTTGATCTCATATTGTAAGGCTTGTCTTTTCTATTTTTTGGCCCTAGCTGTTAGCCACCACATTGCCAGGCGCCAAAGACTGGCACCTGGGGACCCTAAGTTTATGATGGAACACCTGTACCCAAATTCCTAGTGGGGTCAGCCTCCACTTGTAAGAGTAACCTAAACTCCTTATCTTCTGCTACTCTGGACAGGGAGAAGAAACCGACTGAGGCACGAGACAAGGAAGTCTTGTCTCTTGTATTCCTTGAATGCTTCTTACCTTCTGACTTGCTATGGCCACAACCTTTGGGAGATGGCGTAGGAGGATCTACCAGCATCAGTGGAGAAAATTTGACTGTCTTTTGCAGAAAGGAGTTCAGGTTGGACAGTACGTGGCCATGCAAATTTGGTGTTCTGGTCTGGTTTCCACAGACTTTGATGGCTGTGCAATTGGAACCAGTCTCATAATTCACAGACATGTCTGGATGTGAGATTTGCAGGAGATGTCCAGGCTTCATTGATGGGTATAACACTTGACAGAGCCCAGCTCTTTGCTGAGAAAGCCAATTCCGACCTGGAGAGATTTAAACATGCCCATGCAATAATGCAGTCTCTTTATTTAGGCTCCCCAGTGTATCACTTCCACCAGCAGCATTGGAAGATTTGAGAATATTCCAAGGACCTTACCTTTTGTCAACGCCAACTTCCACAGCCTATTCAGCAGCCACGTGAAGCAATTTTGGGCCTTTGGGGCATAGGTGGTGCTAATGGGCAAGGACAACAGCAATAGCAATCTTTCTCCTTCTCCTCATACAGCAATGCAACAAAATTGCTTTAGTGCGTCTTTGAATAAACATGAGCATCCAATGGTGGGTTGAATTTAACATTTCCTGCCTAACCTTGTCAAATAATCTCAGACCAACGGGTTCTGCAAATTGCTCAAGTTGGGTATGCTGTACTCTGTCTGAATGCTCCTCACATGCTGTCAGTTTTTATGCTGCTCATGCCCCAGTTTTCATGCTTCGTTCAGCAGCACATAGCCAAAATGCTCTTGCCCAAATCCTGTCTAGTGAGGTACCGTTGTGTCTCGCCAAAGATGCAATCGAAATAGTCCTAGAGCTGAGTGAGGACATGGTTGTTATTCTTGCTGCTTTCTGGTCTCCAAGGAGGGTGGAGGCCAGTGACCAATTCTGGGACTCTGAGTTTAGAACTCGTTCCTCTGGAAGAAGAAATTCATAATGATGAAATTCAGAAGTCCCTGAGTGATGGCTTCCACCTTCGGTGAAACTTCCTTATCCTGTACTAGTTTCCTGCATTGGTTCTAAACCAGTGTGGTTTCCAGCACTGGTTCTAAACTAGTGTGGCCTGAGGAAACTAATGTGGAGCTGGTCATTCTCATGGCCCTGGATTGGGCTTGCAAGGTCTAGTACTCTGAACTTCTGACCCTGAGCACTTTTCTTCCCCTTTGGCTTCCTCTTTCAGGAGGACCTTTTGTTCCAGAAACAGAGCAAGGTTCTTCATCAGAACCTCCAAAATCTACACATTCAAGCATGGAGACTGAGCAGAACCAGCTGAGCATTTTTGACCTTGCAGCAGAATTGGTAGATGGCCTTCCGGCCACTCTCTGCCCTTCCATCGAGCCCATTTATTCAGTCAATTGGTCTCAATTTGTCTCCTGGTATGAGGAGAAGCATGTTGAATCTTTACAAGCAAAGTTGTCTGATGTTCTATTGCTAATCTTGAATTTGACCCGCCAGGGCTTTCCATGCTCATAGTTAGAGGTTACTTATTAGCTCTTTCAGCATTTCTTCCTCTATCATATTGATCCTTATCATTCAAATCACCTGTGGTGAAGTGTTTTCTTACAGGGCATTTTCACTAGTTTCCACCTGCTCACATTATCATGGTACAGTGAGCCTTCAATTTGAAGCTTATATTTTATGCTCAGGAGATTGTCTTCGGAATCATCTCTCTATTCTAGTGGACCTTTGCATTCATATTTACGGTCCTCAAAAATAGCAGCCGGTCCATAAGTACTACTCAGCATACTATCTAGTTTCCCCATCCTGTGGGCATATCAATTGAAGAAGGTATGATCTGCTTCATGACCTACTACACAGTTACGAGGAAAGGTCTTGTCTCGGGCTTTAAGGCTGTTATACTGCACCTTTCCTCTCTACATAATCATACATAGAGTGGCCTTTTTTCTCTTTCCATGGAAATAGAATAAGGGGGCAATTCTTTGCACAAGGACAGCAGCCATCTTGGATTGGTCAGTAATTGGCATTTCCCTCATTATTTAGACCTACCATACACCGCAACAAGACGCAAATGCGCAATTAACTTCTCCTCCCATCGATTCATATAGGACCAGAACTGTCAGTCATTAACTATGCAACCACTAAACCCCACCCGGAACGCTAATCTCTTGCGTTACGGACCCAACTCATGGTCCATAAATTACCCAGAAAAACTGACCAGTAATGCTAAAAAGAACTTCAAGCACACAACTTTAAAAAAGCACCCAGAAACACTTATAGTAGACAACTACCACACCGTGACTAACAGCAAGATAAAAACTAACTTCATCTTTTACAAAAACCACCTGACAAAGTGGAAAAACACCTACCTTCTTCACTTTAAAGTCACCAAGTCAGTACCTTTTCCCCATGGCGAAAAACTCTCCACAGCCATCTCCCTACTTCCATCTTCAGAACAGGAAATATTCTGATACAGGCCACTGACCCGCACCTCACCACTTTTGACCGGCACTTCCCAACATTACTCTCCTCACTAATTCAACAGAACCACCAAACCCAATCTCCCCTATCCCCCTCCACCCGGACAAAAAACTCTGAACCGAGCCAATCTCCCTCCCCGGACAACCCACTCTACAACACATGGACATCCACCATCACTCATTACAATCTCACTAACCCCATCATCACACTCCGCCGTCAAACACCCACTACAATGGCATCAACCGATCCCACCAGGACCAGCAAACTCCCAGTTAATAAACACCGCAAGGCTGATCTTGAGCTAGGCAGATCGGACTCAAACTACAGTCGTTCCACTACTGAACTCGCTACAGGAGACCCGACTCTACCCTCGCAAACTATCCCCAACTCCACTACTGTCCCTATCCCACCTGCCCAAACCATCTCCATGTCTATCACCACCGATAATCCCTTGGACAGTGACCTGCCTCAAACCACCGCACACTCTCCTTCCTCGGACCCACGACCACATGCCCCAAACCATCGACACTTCTAATCCCACTGCCAATCCCTTGGACACAAACCTCCTCCTAACCATGACTCACTCTCCTCCCTTGGACCCAAGACCCACAATGCCTCCTACTAACCTCATGACTGGAAACATCAATGACCCGACTCCGCACGTCCATTCTATCCCCACTCCTAATCCCAATGATGGCATTCAATCCCATAACCCAGCACTCTCTCCTTCCATAGACCCTAGTCATACACTGCTCCCGCCAAAGGCAAGATGCCCTTTTAGCTGACTTACCCAGCTACTGACCCGAATGGAGCATAAAATAGACTCCCTAGCTGCGGATATCCTACACCTACAACAAGACCTTCCCAACCAGATTAAGCCACCTTGCTCACACACTCTGGGTAGCTACGCACCTTCCCCCCACACAACCTCTTCCATGGCCCCACTTGGCACCCCATGGCCTGCCTGTCCTATGTGGAGTCAGGCACATCGGCCTAGCCCAGCTCTCCGCCCCATTTAAGCACGAGAAGCAGAGAATATCAATGACTCTTACCTCACAATAAGCCAGAACACGGCTCCTTTCACAATCCCAGTTATAGTGGGCACAAATAGAGTCCCTAGACCTGCCCTCTCGCCCAGACCCCCTGCTCAATACACTTCTATGCATACAGCACACACCAACATTGAGGCTCCCCGTCCTCTATCCTCAACTGCAGACATTGCGGAAGTTATACTTGCGGAAGAAATTGACATCGCATTCCTCACAGAATCCTGGCTCAATGACCATTCTACCCCCATCCTAGACCTTCTCACCCCTCCAGGCTACAACATCATCAGACACAACAGACCGATCAAAACAGGTGGCGGTCTAGCTATCATTCACAAATAAGGAATTCAGCTTACCACATTAAAATCTACAGAATACCTGACTTTTGAGTACCTCGGCGTTGAACTAGCTGTCAAAGGCACCACGCCCATCAAATTTCACACCATCTACCATCCTCCTGGTGAGCGCACCCTCTTCACTGAAGAACTTGCCGACCTAATAACACGTTTCTCCTTAACAGACACAAAAGACATGTTCCTGGGTGACTTCAATATCCACAGCCCAGAACCTCTCCGACCTGCTTGAAATTACCAACCTCAAACAACTCTGCAATGAACCAACACACATCAAAGGAGCAACACTGGAAGCGATCATAACCAAAAATGAGCTGGTCTCTCTGAGATAGATTTCTCCTATTGACTGGTCTGACCACCACCTCATACTGTTTAATATTGACTCACATGTCAGATACCAACCAATACGATCTGACAAATTTAAGCACTGGACCAGGAACTGCAAAGAAGTCCCTATAACTACACTGGAATCCAGGATTGCTTCCCATCTACAACTCCAGCCTTTCACTATGATGGCCGCTGACCTCACAGCCCACTTTAATTCAACAATGACGGAGGTGTTAGATCAAGTAGAGCCACTCAAACTCAAACATTTGAGATATACCAAATCATAACCTTGGTTCAATGTGGATCTTAATAACGAAAGACGACAACTCAGACAGTCGGTAGGGACTCTGAGACTAAACCCTTCGACTCTACACCTAGCGCAATTTAGATCGGCCCGGTTGGCATATAAAAAATAAGTTTTTAGAGAAAAGGCCACTTTCTTCCGCAGCCAACTACACCTGGCGAAGAACAAACCTAGAGAACTCTTAAACATTGTTAAAAGTCAAACAAATGGCACACCCCACAAGAAATAAAAACCACCAAGGATTGATGCAAAGAAATTGCCATCTTCTTCACAGATAAAGTCACAAAAATTGAGCAATCCTTCATCTAAACCTCAAATCCTCCCTCCCTCGCATCCTGCCCACTTTTTATCACCTTTGACCAAACAGATCAAAATCTTACCACGGACAACCAGGTCCGCTTCCGACTGAAAAATGATGCTAATTGGTCGGATTTCGAACTCATGTCGGAAAATGAGGTCTTCAATATAATTGCAAGCTTAAAGCCTACTTCCCACACTATGGACCCCCTCGCATCCACAATAGTAAAAAAACTCAACCACATCATTGCCCCTTTCTGGACAAAAATCATCAACTCCTCTCTTACATCAGGTTGTGTCCCAGACTCCCTTCAACTAGGACAAATCACACCCATACTCAAGAAACCAGGGGCCGACCTGAATGAGCTCAACAACCTCAGACCTATCTCCAACCTCCCGTTCCGGGGAACAACCTTTACAACGCAACTTTTACAACGCACTACCTTTACAACGCATTTTTTACAACGCATAATCCATTACAACGCATGACATTACAACGCATGGCACTACAACGCATTTTTAAAAACTACCTTTACAACGCATACCATTACAACGCATAATATTACACTACACTATCCAACACTTACCCTACTGTTGCACCCCCTGGAGTTAGAATAGTAATTTTTACCCCTATACTATCCAACACTTACCCTACTGATGCACCCCCTGGAGTTAGAATAGTAATTTTTACCCCTATACTATCCAACACTTACCCTACTGATGCACCCCCTGGAGTTAGAATAGTAATTTTTACCCCTATACTATCCAACACTTACCCTACTGATGCACCCCCTGGAGTTAGAATAGTAATTTTTACCCCTATACTATCCAACACTTACCCTACTGATGCACCCCCTGGAGTTAGAATAGTAATTTTTACCCCTATACTATCCAACACTTACCCTACTGATGCACCCCCTGGAGTTAGAATAGTAATTTTTACCCCTATACTATCCAACACTTACCCTACTGATGCACCCTCTGGAGTTAGAATAGTAATTTTTACCCCTATACTATCCAACACTTACCCTACTGTTGCACCCCCTGGAGTTAGAATAGTAATTTTTACCCCTATACTATCCAACACTTACCCTACTGATGCACCCCCTGGAGTTAGAATAGTAATTTTTACCCCTATACTATCCAACACTTACCCTACTGTTGCACCCCCTGGAGTTAGAATAGTAATTTTTACCCCTATACTATCCAACACTTACCCTACTGTTGCACCCCCTGGAGTTAGAATAGTAATTTTTACACCTATACTATCTAATACTTACCTTAAATGTAATTTAATATTATGCGTTGTAATGGTATGCGTTGTAAAGGTAGTATGCGTTGTAATGGTAATGCGTTGTAAAGGTATTTTTTAAAAATGCGTTGTAGTGTCATGCGTTGTAATGTCATGCGTTGTAATGGATTATGCGTTGTAAAAAATGCGTTGTAAGTGCATGCGTTGTAAACGTGTGCGTTGTAACGTCATACATCCTCCCGTTCCTAGCTAAAACATTGGAGAAGTGCGTTCTCTAACAACTTAACAAACATATTGATGACGTCAACCTCCTCGACACCTTTCAATCGGGATTCAGGAAAGGTTGTAGCACCGAAACAGCGATGCTCAATAATTTCAGACGATATCCCCAGAACTATAGATAAAGGTGAAGCCTGCCTCCTCATCCTTATTGACTTTTCAGCGGCATTCGACACAATAAATCATCCAGCTTTACTTGAGTCTTTGAAGAGGTGCTCTGGCATTATTGACACAGTACTAAAATGGTTCACTTCCTGCCTTCAGCACCGTTCGCAACAAATTAAAATCAACTCCTGCCTCTCTATACCAACATGAGTCACTCTTGGGGTCCGGCAAGGATCGATCCTCTCACCATCCCTCATGGAACCCCGTACAACTATTCTGAAACAAGCAGGGGTTCAATACCACCTATACGCAGATGACACACAAATCTACTACAAAATCAAATCACCCAGTGACGTCCGACACCTCAATGTCACGCTAATCAAGATCCAAACTTGGTTTAACGCAAACCACTTAAAGCTGAACCCGGACAAAACTGAATTAATACTATTCTTTCCGAAAAGTAACAACTGACCAATTCAAGACTGGCTCAAGAATCTCAATGCTCTTAACTGCCCCCTCATCCTATATGATTTGGTTAAGTCACTAGGCATTACCCTAGATAAGAACTTGTCAATAAAGGACCACATCAAAAACTCTGCAAAAAGGTGCGCTTTACTCACTAAAACACCTCAAGAAAATTAAACCTTTCATTCCTCAAGATGATCTCAAGACAATAGTACAATCCCTAGTCCTTTCCAAACTGGACTATGGAAACGCCATCCTAACAGGGACACCAAAAGCTCACCTAGCCCCACTAAGGTCAGTCCTTAACATGGCAGCTCGACTCATAACTGGTGTAAAAAGATTTGAACACATCACACCAACCCTCGACGCCCTCAACTGGCTTCCCATGGAAGGGAGATGTATTTACAAACTGGTCTGCATCACACACAAGGCCCTTCACACATATACCCCCAGCTACCTAAACAGCAAACTGGTAAAAGCAGGAAAATCCACAACTCTGAGAAGCACCAACTCACTTATATTATGTTTTTGATTATATCTTTATGCATCCTCATGTCCTGCGATGTAATGCAATTTCTCTTTTCCTTTGTGTATGTAAAACGCTCTGATACCCACGGGTCGAGCTAGCGCTATAGAAAAGTTTATAAATAAATAAAATAATTAAAAATTGTATGAGCCTCTCCGGCTTCACAAGTTGCATTTCAGATCAAGTACATATTTCATTCTTATAGTGCCACTTATGCTTGTCTCTTAGACCTCTGCAAAAGTGTATGGAGGACCAGTGTGGGTAGCACTCAGGAAACTGAAAATACATGAATGTAACTGCTGCACAGTTTTCTTGTTGCTATTTTACTATTGTATATAGCGCTTGGTGCACTTTCTGCCTTAACCACAGTATTTCTCTGTTACCCTTTCTCTACCCTCAAACATCTGACACCCCCAACCCCCATGCGTCTGTTGTATTGTTTGTTACTTTCACAGACACATGGTTACGGTGCAATAAAATGCACACATGCTTCAAACAAGTATGAAAACAATCTATGCAGTATGGGAGATTTACAACTGTTTTTACCATCTGCTTCTAATTTACTCTTCTTACTTTGCTAATTGACTGTTTCTCCCCAAAAAAGCTCTCTAAGGAAATGACTAAAAGTTTTGTTAGAGCATCTGGAACATTTTTGCGTAAACACACTAATCATCTAGAGTTAGTATACTTATAGAAATGGTAAACAGGTGAGGAGTAAGTTAGGATTTCATTTGGTACATTTTTATATAGTAAGTAGTGCCCAAAATATTATTGTAATCAAACCTTTTTACAAACATATTAAGCGTTAGATTTATGCGGTGTATGAAGCAAATTGAGATTATTTCTGCTGTACTTTTTACATTTTGTTTTTGGTACATTTTTTTTACCCTAAGTACTTTGATATATCTAGCATTCTAAATACTTTCTTCCATTAAAATGTATCGCTACCAGTATGCGCTGTGTCAATTACATTTTTTTAACAATATTCCAGTGGTTTTTTGGGGGAAAATATTCTATGTTACATGTGGCGCTGTCTGTATATAGTGAATTAACCATGGTTGCATTTGGCACTTTTGTTATAATAAAGCCTAATTATAACTCATTTTTTCTATTTCCCTTTCTTAAAGCTAGGCAGGAGAAAGGTTGCTTAACATATATATATTAAAAATATTTTGTACACAACATTTTCAATTTGCACCTGATCTGAGGTAAAATGTTTGCAATTATTTATGTTTTACACCTGTCAGGTGTCAAAGGAACCAATTGTTTCCTACAGAGCAGCAGACAGGTTTGTTTGAAGTTTACTCAATGAAGTACTAGTACATTGTGGTTTGTTCAAACTTGTTTCTTTAGGGACAGCAGTTATAAGCAGGGGCACTAAAATTATGCGTCAGCGGAGAGGACCTGATTATACAGCAGGGTTCACAAAATTTATGGCAAGTAAAATCAAATGATGCGGTGTTATGTGGCATATTTTTTGATAATATTAATTTATTGATTTTCCATTTTTTCGTGTTCGCAGTGTTTGAACTAGGGTTTTATGTTATTACTACCACTTTAACACAGAAAAACAGCCAAAAGCAATAGATCAGTTACCAGTGAACGTTTCAAAGGGCTGTCCACTATGCAGCAACATAATTTATTTTGTTTTTAGTAACATTTCATATGTTTCTGCTTTAAGCATATTTTGTTTTTAATCTGCAGTATATGCAGCAGTTGATGAATTATCTGGCAAATGCTACAAGTTCATAAAAATGCTGAAGATGCACAGCTAAAAAATTATATAGTTCCAGTGGCCCTTACTAAAACTAATGCAAGATTTTTGCATATAGCAATTACCATGTGTAATTATATCCGAAGCTGCCATACTTAAACAGATGGCGCTGCACTTATACAAAAACTGCAGCGAACAGACAATGCCAAATGAATACAAGTTATGCTGTCTACGCAGTATGTACATACCCCTGTGTGCACTTTTAAACAGGGAGACCCTCGGTGAATGCTGTTGTAGTTATTGGAGTGAAACATACCAGCCAGAAGTGTTGCATCTGTGATGGTTCATTTTGAGTGTGAAATAATGAGTCAAACCCACAACGGATATTGGATAACTTGTTGTTATTGCCCCAGAGGTAGACATTAGAAGCAACATGTATGTTACTTTTACATGCAGGTGGGGTGCAAGCCTGCTTACTGCTACATTTGTTGAATCAAAGCATGTTAAATAAAAGGTATTTATTTATTTTATTTATTTATAGAGCGCAACATTCATCCGAATGGATATCACGGCGCTGAAGGAAAGCCCTTTCGGGTGAAAAGTCCAATAAGAAGGGGAGTGCTACAATTCATCAGGCTTTGGGGAATATATGAGTTTTCAGCTTTTTCCTGAAAAATAAATGGCAACCAGTGAGTCGGAGTTCGGAAGGAAGTTTGTTCCAGAGTTTTACCGCCAGATAGGAGCAACCCCCAACTCTAGATTTTTTAATGCGTTTGATGATTGCCCTGGCCTGGTGGCATGATCGCAGATTCCGGTTGGGAAGATAGAACTTGACTCTGTCTTGGCGAATTTTAGGTCCAGTTTGATGCAGGACCTTATGTGCATGACATAGTATTTTAAACGTGGCCCTCTGTCTCATTGTGAGCCAGTGTAGGGTCTTCATGCATACTGAGGCTGAGCTATATTTCTTCACATTGCATACTGCTTTAGCAGCTGCATTCTGGACTAACTGGAGTCATGAAAACAAATAGTCCGCCATACCAACAAAAAGAGCATTTCCATAATCCAGCCTACTAATAAGCAGTGCTTGGACCAGGGTCTTTCTGCACTCCAATGGAATCCATTGGAATGTTCTCTTCAGCATTTTTAAGATAGCGAAACTTTTCCCGCAGAGTGCATGAACTTGATTATGCATGGTAAGTGTATTATCTACGAGAATTCCCAGGTTTTTTGCCACCAGTTTAGGGGCCAGGGGTTTGCCCAAGGTAGAGGGCCACCAAGTTGTATTCCAAACTTGATAAGCACCCCCAAACAATAGGATTTCAGACTTGTCTGTATTTAATTTCAGACAGTGGTCCGACATCCATGCTGCCCATTCTGTAAGGCAGCTAGTAAGTCTGGTCCTAGTATCATCTTGTCCATCTAAAGTGACCATCAGCTGGGTATCATCTGCGTAGGAGCATATATTGATGCCCCACTTTCCACATATTCCTGCCAAAGAGGACACGTAAATATTGAAAATGGTGTGGCTCAAGGATTCACCCTGTGGTACACCATATTTGATGGAAGATGGAGTGGATAAAAAAGTACCCAGCTGTATGGTTTGCGTTCAATTGGTCAAAAATGAATGGAGCCATTGAAGGGCTTTAGAATGTCTGCCTTTGGTAGATAGTGTTTTCAGCAGGAGATTGTGTGAGACAGTATCAAACGCTGCAGACAGATCTAATAAGATCAGTGCAGCAGCTTTACCCTGATCTACCACACATCTGATGTTGTCCAATATTGATAGAAGTGTTGTCTCAGTACTATTATTAGTTCTGAAGCCTGTCTGGGAAATATCCAGAAGTTCATTGGCTTCAAGATATTGAGTCAACTGCCTATTCACTAATTTCTCCAATACTTTAGATAGATAAGGTAGTTGGGATATAGGACGATAGTTGACTGGGTTATGGATGTCGGTACCTGCCTTTTTTAACAAGGGAACTACTGTGGCATTCTTCCAGATTTCTGGAAATACTGCAGTGCATAATGACTGATTAAGGACTTGGGTGACATGAGGACAAATGATTGAGGCAATCCGGGAAAAAATGAAATGGGGGCAAGGGTCTAGTGGGGATCCTGATTTGACTTCCATCATAATTTTTTCCACCTCTTGTTAGGTAAATGGACCGAAACTATCAAGGTGGACCGTTGTATCCGGGTTGAGAATAAAATGTTCCTGTTTGACATGAAAGGAGGTATAGATCCCCTCAATCTTATCTACAAAAACCTACTGATAGCCTCGCATCCCTCACACGACGGAGTCAAAGTTTGCAACATACTGGCTGGGTTACAAAGCTCTTTAACAATTTTATATAACTCTTTGGATGAGCCACTATTCATGGTCACGCGATTAGAGAAGAAGGTCTTTTTTGCATTCTTTATTGCAATGTTATAACTTTTCATTTCAACCTTATATGCCTGTCTGTCTATGTTTGTTTTAGACATCCTCCATTTATGCTCAAGAATTTGACATTTTCTTTTCAATATCTTGAGATCCAAAGTGTACTATTTTTCCGATTTAGTTCTGGCATGATGCTTATTTCCTATTTGGGGGGCACAGAAATCAAGGGTGTTCAAAATTTTATCCTGAAGGTTGGCTGCACTCATCTTGCCTGCTATTAACTCGGGGTCACCACTGCCCCTGGAGTTAAAGTGGCACTCAAATTTCTTCGGGGTGACCTGCCTCCAAGCCCTCTTTACTCCTGCTACCAGAATTTGAGAGCGGGAAAACTTCTTCGGGAAACTAAGTGTAAAGGTAATCAGGGAATGGTCTGTCCAAAGTAGAGGTCTGATTTCTTTTATATCAATAGACTCTATATTGGAGAAAACAAGGTCCAGAGTGTGTCCAGCAATATGGATGGGTACGTCTATCCATTGTTTTAGCTGCAAAATCTCCATATCACTACTGAGGTGCTTAGTTGCACAGTCATTAATATCCTCGTAGTGAACATTAAAATCTCCTATTACTATATAACTCTTGTATTTCAGACATGCAGGGAACAGCTGGGTAAGAAGCTGCGAAATAAAGTCTGCCTTATAACCAGGAGGGTTATAGATGATCGACCCTCCAAATAGGGTATAAGAGTCCTTCTGTATCTCAATGGCTATAATCTCATGTTTACCTAACCGGGTTACAGGCTCATGGAGGCAGGAATAAAAATCCTTAAAAAGAATGGCTATGCCCGCTCTTCTCCTGGCTACTCTGTCTTGTTTCAGAATTTTATAACCCATAAGCAGGGCAGTGGTAATATCGGGAGTATTATTGGAATCCAGCTACGTTTCTGTAATGAATGCAAAGTCGGGCTGTATTTCCTTTAATAGATCCCAGATTTCTATTGAGTGCTTTGGCACTGATCTGGCATTGAAATAAATGCATTTTATATGGGGCTCATTATCATTGTGGATTTCCGGTGCCAAACTCCGAGTTATGTTACTACACCATTTGCAAATTAAGCATGAAAGAGGGACCTGTGTAGTCTCTGGCGAGGATTGAGCACATTGCATCGACATACGTGGAAGACAATCAACAATACACAGCAGTCTCTCTCTAGAATACCTGAATTTGTGGTTTGAAGAAATAATGGGAGATGCAGGGTATCTGGCCCCTGGCCCTGGCCGGCCGCGGACGGGCGCAGATGGGCTTGCCTTTGGCACACCTTCGGCGCACAGGCTGTGCACCCGCTGCGTGCGTCCGCTGCGCGTCTGCACTGCGGCCCCATTTATATGGTTGGCACCATCGCACATGAACGACTAGACCGTCACTTTTGTGGTATCACTTTTCTCCAGTTTTAATGGTTCTAAGGTTTGTAACTTAGGGAAGTAGGCCCTGCCAGAGCTTGTGATTTTAACCCATAAACATTTTCTTTTTTTTTTTTGCTGCAAAGGCAATTAACTCACTGAGCCATCCTGAAGCCTATCGCAGCTTCCTTCGGCTAACCCTTTTCCAAAATTTGCCCCTTATTGGCTTCCTATTATTTTCTTAAGTTGCATGGAGAGGATAACATGGGAATCTAGAAACAACTGTTTAAAATTGCTGCTTACTTTATATTCCCTCAGCAAGGAAACCTGCAATAAGAAGTAGCAAGGTATTTTTGTGCGGCAAACACTATGAAGTCACTGAGCCATCCTAAAGCCTATCGGAACTTCCTTAGGTTAGCTCTTTTGCAAACATTATCCCTTTTTGGCTTTCTATTACCCACTTCACAACATCAGCACTTCCCACAATTAGGCCTCACTTGTGAAAACCCTCCCTCCACATACGCAAGCACCCGCATGCTTATTTGTGAGAAATGTTCTGATTATTTGGAGTGACTTTCACTTATATTTCTTAAGAGGTGGAAATGTACCATGGGAAACTTGCAAGGGTACAGAGTTTTTTTACACATGGTAATTGCTATATGCTAATGGGACAAATGTAGTAGCTTCTTTGCCAAACTCAAAAGCACCAATGCCGTGCCACTGAAATTATTATATAGCCCACCAAAGCTGTTTTCGTCACACTTTTGGGTTTGCGTTCCACTCACATCACCCCCACAGTTTTATATTCTTAACTCAACTTTCTGTTTTACAAATGTAACCCTTAAAACACCCATTTAACCAAACCAAAACAATTTACAGAATGCCACAGATTACATACCCAATTCTGCAAAGTTTCTATAATAAAAATACACACCAGTTTTAAAAAAACCGATTATACACACAATGGTAGTAAATTCACTCAAAAATATTTTTTCGAGTATAACTTAAACACAATATTGCCAACTTTATATATATTTTTAACTTTTAAGGTTTATACTACCTGTACTATTTTGGCTATTAGAATAAACAAATTAGGACAAATTTTAAATTCTATATGTGTGACTACAAAAGAAAATACATTTTCTACATAAATACTTATATTTGGGAAATACATCATTAAATGCTAACAAACATTAACCACTACACCATGTCATTCCTCCATCACATTACCTATCTCCTTTATATACTACCTACTAACACACACTACCTTCTTAAATCTTCTCACAATATAATTAATACACCTCTCACATTCCACCCTCTCTCCAAATACCCCTTTCACTAACACCGTTATCTGTCTCTACTACTCTATCACCCATCTATCTCACTATCCCATACAATATCACCACATCAATAAAATAACTAACTGCACATCTTTACACACAGTTTCATACACAACTATGTTCAAATTATCACTAAAAAACACTGATACTAATGCTCTTATCTATCTTCTAATAAACAAAAATACTTCTTTAAACAAGTATTACTTACAAACTCCTATCTCTTTCTCACACAATATTTCTCATCCTGCCTCTCAATATCAACAGCTACTTACAAAAACTACATATACCACTCATTCTTCCTTTCTATCTCTTCTCTACAACTGTTACCACTATCTATTCACCATACCACATAATTCTACTGCACAAATAAACTACGCAACACATAATTCATCACCATTAACACAAAAACCATTCTAATACAACTAACATGATTTCACTACACACCACATACAACCACTACACTACAAAACAAACACATAAATACAAAAACAATAACATTACAATGCCAATAACTCAAAATATAACAAATGTGAGACCTATTACAGTGCAAATGCTTGTTTTAGTAGGCTATCCTCAAAGGACAATTCAATGCCACTCATGTGGAATGTAAATAGCTCTCAGACAGTACAAAGCTAAGCTAATGAATTGACAACTTTCTCTAAAATAGCTGAATAGAAAACATTGAATTAAATAAGGATTGTTTTTGAATTGTCAGTGTTCTCTGTGCAATCTTATTTAACTATGCCCTTTCCAGCACTGAGGCCATGTTCTGACAATATGTTTCAGTAAAGGTATAGTTTTTATCCGAGGTGGTGCGATCTCCAAATATCAGGTACATTTTAAAAATTGTGCTGTATCTAATTAAATAGATTTTAGGTCCCCACCAATGACCCACAGGTATTTTGTCTATTTTCTTGAGGGTTAAAATATATCTTAGATTTAGTCCTGAGTGAGCATTATAGATAGGCAAGACAATGGATTTAGATGCATACAGGAGCAACGTCAGGTGTTTACTAAACTTCATTGAAGAATAATGTAGTTAGCAGAGAAATGCAATTATTTTTTACATCAAAAACAGTGACTGTAGGAGTGGAGGTTAGAGGGAGGTGTTGGTATGCAATTAAGGTCTTAAGCTGCTTTGTGAATGGAATACATAATGGGGTCTCTCTTGATAGAGGCAGAGATTGTCCAGAAACTGGAACCTGAAAATAGAACGTGTTACTTCTTGGATTGGTGGGAGCACTTCTTCCAAGCATAGTATCGATTATTCATGGTGTTTTTTTGGATTCAAAACCAGCACATTTTGTATGTTAATGGCTAATGAAAAAGAAATACCGTATTTGGTTCACGGACATTACACCGCAGGCATCCTAATACTGTACAACTCATAATCAAGATTGGACGATGCTTATGTCCACCTAGTCCTACAACAAGTAGAACGGTCCCAGAAGCCGACTCATGATTTATCTCTATGCACTTACCCAATTACTCCCCAGGAACCCATCTGTAACCATACATGTTCCCTGCTACGTCCTTCAGCATGACCTCTGCTCCCACACGCCTTGTGCACCTTCCGCAACATTTTAAAATTGGTAAAACACATCTAACAAGCAGTACAGCATGCCACTGTTAGAGAGGAAGTTTGCCATTCCCCCCTGTTAAGATGTTTCCAAAAAGAATGAGGAAAAACCACAAGTGATGTAAGACCTTTGGGTTTATTCTTCATTTGGTGTCATCACCAAGCCTCTTGTCAGCTCTGTGCTCAACAGCTAGTAATCGAATACTTCGGAATTACATACCGGTTACTCGTATACTTTAGAAGGTATGCACTAGTGGCGTTACGAGAGATCTAATGGGTGCAGCCTGTTGGGGACGGTAAAGCCCTACCACTGCAACATTGTCCCTTTGGCCAAACTAACCGGAAAGGGGCAGACCAGGTAAGGGGAACCAAAGGGGGGAAAACTCACCAATGAGGGGATGACGTGGGGCTTCAGCCTGGACGTCCAGAACAACCGCAAAGTCCTGATCCTGTGGCAGGGTGCACACACAATTTGTGTATAGTTTTGCGATTGGATGAATACCCTCAATCGCTTCCTCAAGTTCAGTAGTAATCTCTCCACATCTGAAAACCCTCCCTTGACCCCCTGATCACCCTCAGTGATGGTAAGACGCCAACCAAAACCTACAAAAAGCCCACTGATTGTAACAGCCTCCTCAGTACGATAGCCACCACCCCAAACACCTGTGTGACAACCTCCCCTTTGGGCAGTTTTTGCGACTCAATCACAATTGCAGTGCCATCAGTGACTACAGAGAGCAGGCATGTGCACTGACCACAGACCTAGTGACCAGACATTACCACCAGACTAAGGTGCAGAAAGAATAAAAAAAACGAGCATGTAATAACAATAGGGAATGTCTCCTTGAAGAACACACACGTCCCACTTGTGATGCAATTACTCATACACCCCACAATCTAACATGATACAAAAGATTATCAAAAAACATTGGCCAATCTTGCATACTGGAGAGTGGACACCAGCCATCCCGCTCTTTTCCTTCAAGTGCATTTCCGACATTAAAGACAATATTTACACACAAGACCACTACCTACATGCCCACCTCATCAACAATAGCCTTGGGTGCTTCCCCCCATTAAGGGCCATTAATGTAGCCTGTGCCCTTTCACTTGCTCTAGCAAGTAAGTCACACTGTGCTCTACCTTTACCTGGACCCAAATGGCCCACATCAATTGCAATACACGCAACTGTGTATACCTCCTTACCAGCCCCTGTCAAAAAAGATATGTTGGCATAATGACCAGAGCAGCTAAGATCTGCATCACAGAACACCGCAGTAACATCAGGTGCAGTAGGTCCATGTCCAAGATGCTATCCCATTACATAGAGATACATAACACACTTGACGAGATCAAATGGACAATATAGGAATCCTTAAGCAACATCAACTAACAAGCTCTATTTATCAAAGAGCAACGTTGGATTTTTCGGTTATCCACTAACACCACAGGACTTAATGACGACATACCATGGGCCCAGGTGGGTCACTGAATATCCATGGTTTGGGTAACTCTACAGTCTGATATCCTTCGGGAATAAGGTCAGCGGCAGCACGACACCCTACGGCGCTGTCCCCCTTTTTTAACTACATCTATCCCAATCTGTAGGATCAGCTATATTGAGCAGGATGGCTTGACATAGGCAACCACTTGTGCCCACCGGCCGCACTGGGCCTCTGGCCTGTACGTGGCAAACATTACGTTGCAGAGCCTACCCCCGCTCAGCCATCTCCCGCCCACCTTTGTGCCCCCATCCCCCACACCTAAAATAATGAACCCTACCCCCAACAACCCCCCCCCCCCCCCCCAGCTTATTTGATCTCTGTACTTTCACAGACCGGATTTCAAACATTCCCACTATGAACAACCACTCCAATATGGCGACTATTCAGCTGCCCGCACCAGCGGATCTATCACCACTCCAAGACAACCGCATGAGCTGTTCCACGTTCGCCAGGCTCCAGCGATAGCCTAGACCTCTAGTTCACAGCTCCAGTACATGCTGGTAAGCCACCCACCGTAACACTAACTGACTCTTCCAGCCGATAGTTCCATTTCACCGGTTTATCCCACACAAAACCACTCCCCCAATCCATCCTGAGCATGGTGCTTTGCAACATTCCGGCTAGTTCACAGCTTCAGTACATGCTGGTAAGCCGCTAGAGGCAACGCTAACCGATTCCTCCAGCCCATAGTTCCATTTCACCGGGCCATCCCAAACATACCCCCCTCCCAAGCATGGTGCTTGCGCAACGTTACTAATCACCGTCCCAAGACCTGCACCCATGCTGTTTGTCAGCAGGCGTTGGTGACCATTCTCCGCCCGCCACTACCGGCACTATTGCAAGACCCACACTGACACCTCGCCTGACCCTTGCCACCCATGGACACAGCGTAGCCCCCTTTTGTGATGCCATAACATGATACTTGCAAGCCTCCACACCCTTAATTGGGGTATCTATTAGTGGGGCACATCATCTGATTCACCCTCCTCCCAGGTCCTACCTTTTTGCAGGTGACTCCCTTCCGTCATTGTTGCGCTTGTTCTGGATGCCCAGGCTGAAGCAAAGTCATCCCCTTATAGCTGAGTTTCCCCCCCTTTCCTTCTCCCTACCTGGTCTGCCCCTTTCCAGTTAATTTGGCCAAAGGTACGCTGTTGTGGCAGTAGGGCTCTACCGTCCCCAACAGGCTGCACCCATTAGATCTCCTGTACCGCCACTAGTGGATACTTCAAAGTATACGAGTAACCGGTATGTAACTCATATGTTTTTTTCTTTTCAACACTCTGTTTCACTAGGTGGGTTAGCCAATGTTGTGTGACACATTTGTAGGTGTTGTTAATTTCCTTGCCACATGTGTGTATTACGTCACAGGTCTCTTTACAAGTTCATACCTGTTGCCTTACCTTTGTCGTTTGTTCCCCCCTTTTTCTCCAGGTTTGCCAGAAGGATGAATTTTCTTGCACTTCCCTCTTTTCCCCCCCATTCCGGATTATCATGAAATCCATGATACTGGAACGGTACTCCTTAGGTCACCCTTCTGACCGTCTCCTTGACTTCAGAGTAGATTGTTTTTTGTTACCTCCGGTCCTGATGAAACGTCACTCATCCATTAGGAGACTATATGTGTGAAACATGTCAACCTTTTAACCACCTTCACCTGACACCACACACAATAGACTGCAGCAGGTTCTCCTTAGCAGCCACGACTCTCGTAGTCTGTTTTTAGCCATACCATCAGTGCCCAGCGATTAAAGGTTATTAGGGCACTCATAGCTATTTTTAACGCACTCATTGCACCCACTCTACTCACCATACGCTTGCCCCACCACCTCTTCACATAGGGCCTCGTGGCTTACAACATAAAAGATCTTCAGCAAAGAGCCCGACCCAACGAGGAGCTGCCCTATGATGAAGCATGACACCTCTTGGGGTATGTGAGGGCCCTGGCTCCTTATGGGAGCTCTCCCTTCCCTCTGTTCCTTCTCTTACTTGGTATTCTGTTTCCTTCTGACCTTCCCATCCCCCTCCTTAGGAAATGCATACCTTATTGATTTACTGTTACATTTATGGGCATGTATGCTGGACCTATACCTTAAAAGCCCTTGTCCCTCCTTGTGTGTACACTTTGTTGGTTTAACACACACCGGGTTTCTGTTACCTAACCGGATGTGATTTATAAAGATTACGGTTGCCCACTCTGTTGAATAATGTGGTCTTGAACGTAATATACGTTGCAACAAACAAATAATGGACGGAATGCTGACAATGCATACATTCTCCCCCAGTCAAGAGATCTGGGTTAAATCCATCGTTCTTTTGCCCACTACACCACCCCATGATGCCTGATTCTGGCAGTTCGGGCTGGACTGTTCCCATGAGGCACAGGGTCAAGACTGATTTGCATATGGCCATGTCTAAACTGGGGTGGTGTAGTGGGCAAAAGAACGATGGATTTAACCCAGATCTCTTGACTGGGGGAGAATGTATGCATTGTCAGCATTCCGTCCATCATTTGTTTGTTGTAACGCTTTTTGCCCTAAGTGGGATGGGTATTCCCAGACGTGGGACCCGTGCTCACTACGCCACTGGAGTCAAGCTATCCTGGCTGATGACGGCTGATAGCCAGAAACCGGTCCTAGGATGCTTGATTCTGGTCCAGGGAAGACATGGCTTGGCAGTTCGGGCTGGACTGTTCCCATGAGGCACAGGGTCAAGACTGATTTGCATATGGCCATGTCTAAACTGGGGTGGTGTAGTGGGCAAAAGAACAATGGATTTAACCCAGATCTCTTGACTGGGGGAGAATGTATGCATTGTCAGCATTCCGTCCATCATTTGTTTGTTGTAACGCTTTTCGCCCTAAGTGGGATGGGTATTCCCAGACGTGGGACCCGTGCTCACTACGCCACTGGAGTCAAGCTATCCTGGCTGATGACGGCTGATAGCCAGAAACCGGTCCTAGGATGCTTGATTCCGGTCCAGGGAAGACATGGCTTGGCAGTTCGGGCTGGACTGTTCCCATGAGGCACAGGGTCAAGACTGATTTGCATATGGCCACGAATTAACTATCGACGAGAGAACCCTCCCAGCCCAGACCCCCACCCAGGAAGCTTGTGATACCCTGAACACTTTCTTCTTAGAAAAAAATTTCACAATCAAAAAATCTATCCCTTCACTCCCCCAATTGCCATCTCCGGATAATTCCTTTAACAATTCCTCGACTTTCACATCTTTTCCTATTTTAGATCCCATCTCCTTGGCGGAATTAGCCACTCGCGTAAAATCTGGCTCCCCGAATGACTGCTGCCCGCCGTTCATCTTGCGGAGCATATGTCTTAAATTACCCGATAGCATCTTACATCTACTCAACAGCTCTCTCAGCACCGGCATCTGCCCCACCTCCTTCAAGGACGCCATCCTGGTACCCCTCTTAAAAAAACCTGGTGCTGATGTGGCGGAGCCATCGAACTACCGCCCCATTTCCCTCCTCCCCTATTTTTCTAAACTCATGGAGGCCCATGTCACCCGCTGCCTATCAAGTTTTATTGAATCTTCTTGTTATCTTGAACCGACTCAGGCTGGCTTCAGACCTACCCATTCTACTGAAGCTGTCATCTTGGCAGTTCTTGACACACTCAGGAGTAACGCAGACGCGGGTATTCCCCAAGTCCTCGTCCTACTGGATTTATCTGCCGCGTTCGACACGGTGGATCATAACATTCTTCTCCACCGTGTCGGGCAGGCGGGCATCCAGGGCGTTGCTCTTGAGTGGGTCAAATCCTTCCTCACGGGAAGAACACAGGCGGTCCGCCTAGGTCCTTATACTGCAAATAAGACCTACACTTCTTGTGGTGTCCCCCAAGGCTCCTCTCTCTCCCCGCTCCTCTTTAACCTCTATCTTCGGCCCCTTATCACCTCACTTCTGAAATGGGATATCGTCACCTATAACTATGCTGACGACTTACAAATTATTTTCTCTCTCAATTCACCACCACCTGTATCAAAACCTTTCACGGAGCTATGACACACATCCAACTCTGGATGAACCAGAACCAATTAAAGCTGAACCCCGGCAAAACTGAGCTCCTTCTTCCCGGACTCAGCCACATCTACTGGGGCCCTCAGTTCTGGCCTCCAGAGTTCGGCTCCCCCCCTACCCCAGCAAAAACAGTAAAGAGTCTAGGTGTCGTTATTGACACCGAGCTCTCTCTCAGGGCTCAAGTTGGAGCGGTGGTCTCCTCCTGCATGTATCAACTCCGAAGGATCCGCAAAGTCCGTCACTTTCTGCCCCCAGCAGCACTCACTCAAACCATCATCTCGTTGGTACTTTCCCGCCTGGATTTTTCCAACGCCATTTACCACGGTTTGCCACAATTCTTGATTCAACGCCTACAGGTTGTCCAGAATCAGGCTGCCCGCCTGATCCATGGAACTCCCAGATGGCAATCAGCCAAGCCTCTGCTCACGAGCCTTCATTGGCTCCCAATCGATCGAAGGGCCGCCTTTAAGGTGGCATGCCTCACTTTCAAAGCACTTCACTGTCCTAGCCCTGCCTTTTTAAAATCCCTCATCTGCCCTCACTGTCCCACACGTAATCTCCGATCTGCTCATCGCGATCTGCTGACTACCCCAAGGAGTAAAACCAAGAGATTCGGCGCTCGTCGGTTCTCCTACCTAGCTCCGGTGCTTTGGAACCTCCTCCCTCTCCCAATCAAATCCTGTTCTTCCCTTCTGAACTTCAGGAAAATGTTAAAAACCCATCTCTTTCCCACTCCTATTTAGAATTAATCATTTACGTTCTCCCCTCATTTGCTCTGTTTATCAGCGCCAGGAAGCTTCGGTGTCAGTGCGCTTTACAAATTACACTTAACATAACATAACATAACATGTCTAAACTGGGGTGGTGTAGTGGGCAAAAGAACGATGGATTTAATCCAGATAGTCTTGACTGGGGGAGAATGTATGCATTGTCAGCATTCCGTCCATCATTTGTTTGTTGTAACGCTTTTCGCCCTAAGTGGGATGGGTATTCCCAGACGTGGGACCCGTGCTCACCACGCCACTGGAGTCAAGCTATCCTGGCTGATGACGGCTGATAGCCAGAAACCGGTCCTAGGATGCTTGATTCCGGTCCAGGGAAGACATGGCTTGGCAGTTCGGGCTGGACTGTTCCCATGAGGCACAGGGTCAAGACTGATTTGCATATGGCTATGTCTAAACTGGGGTGGTGTAGTGGGCAAAAGAACGATGGATTTAACCCAGATCTCTTGACTGGGGGAGAATGTATGCATTGTCAGCATTCCGTCCATCATTTGTTTGTTGTAACGCTTTTCGCCCTAAGTGGGATGGGTATTCCCAGACGTGGGACCCGTGCTCACTACGCCACTGGAGTCAAGCTATCCTGGCTGATGACGGCTGATAGCCAGAAACCGGTCCTAGGATGCTTGATTCCGGTCCAGGGAAGACATGGCTTGGCAGTTCGGGCTGGACTGTTCCCATGAGGCACAGGGTCAAGACTGATTTGCAAATGGCCATGTCTAAACTGGGGTGGTGTAGTGGACAAAAGAACGATGGATTTAACCCAGATCTCTTGACTGGGGGAAAATGTATGCATTGTCAGCATTCCGTCCATCATTTGTTTGTTGTAACGCTTGAACGTAATATAGGCAGAAGATTTTACCATATACCATGTATGGTTTAGTTTACAGATGTGTCTCATAGAAGCCACCAAATTTACAAATCGACCAGATAGGGTATGTTCTTTCAAATTTTACAACTGATGAGGCTTTTAGAATTTATGGTTTATATGACGTGTTACAAATGAGGTTAGAAGATTTTCTCTGGGGCTGCGCATAATGTAGTCTAAATATACATTTTCTATAATTCAAATATAGATGTGACTTCAATATGTATGTATCTTACACTTTCCCCAGTCGATATATAAAAAGCATTCTTTTTGTTTTCACGGGGCTTATCATGGCTCTCCTCAGCTATACCGGCTGTTATTAATTGATGACAGAAGGACGAAATTGTACTTCCCCAGATGGGCTATTGTAGTTTTTACACGTTTCTTACCCTTCTTGAACATGTCTTGGATTATACATGATAGTTCCATGGTTGGATCACGACTAAATGCAAGGTTGTTTTTCTTTCATTATTATTTCTTCTTAGGATAGCGCTTTCATTGATTTCTTAACCATCTGGAACTTGATCCCTGATACTAAGGAGACAACCTTTAGGATAATTAGACACTTTTGGGATACTCGGATATGCAACCTAATGGTGTTAGTAATTGCAAGTTTGACACGTAGATTATATATGAATTATAAGTCTTTTTCCTGTTACTGGATGGGATGGATTACCAATTACATCACGCTTTTCTTGTTACCAGTTATCATAAGTCTTGAATTACACTTGTTGTCCAACAGGATCAGGACTATTGAATGGAATTATTAGGTTAGTCCTATGACGACATTTTATTATTCTCTGGGCTGCGGGTTCCACGCTCCATCACCCCTCTTTCGGGAGCTCTCAATTTCTTTTCTGTCACTTTCTATGGGGGAGTGAATGATATGGACTTTGTCCTCTTATTTCTCTCTCACCTGCTTTTTCAATGTTCCCTTGTCACTTATAATAAGGGAGCATATAATCTGCTTTTTCTGTGATATTTCTCTCACAGAGCAGATACACCACTAGGTGATTAAAAGATAGCACGGATATGGCTTTCCTTCCTGAAGCTTAATCGTTATGTGATGTTAGTAGCATCCCTCAGCTGGGCTGAGGTTTCAGCGTGTAGAAACCTTGCAAATGAGAGTAAGTGCTCCTCTGCCTAAACTTGGAAATGCTTGCCTTGGGCCAAGATTCTGGTCAGGCTGCCACTGATAATGTACTATTTATAGCTGTGTGCCACATGGATGAAAAAAAATAATCACATTTGCACAATGTATGTGTAGACCTTGTACGTGATGTTCAAGGTATCATGATTGTTTCATGGAAACTAATCCGCACTGTCATGGTAGCAAATGTGTGTCAAACGTCATTGTGTGAGAGTGAAGGCAACTTAGGAGAAAGCCATGTGTATGTAAAATGTCCTTGTTTCCCTCTAGACCAGAGGTCTTCAAACTGTGGGGCGCGCCCCCCAGGGGGCGTGGATGGATTCCCAGGGGGGCGCGAATGCCTCTGCAAGTATATGTAAATGAAGATGGTCTGGAAGTGCGAGCGATGTTTATTTGCTGCATTTCCAGGCTGTCTTCATTTATTCCAAGCCGTGATTTGAGTGCCCTGGGGGCAGGGGTCACTGAGTGTGGCTGGCAGGGTCAAAGAGATTACTAACAAGCATTTGGAATGCACTAGGTCCTGCATTTGCCGGAATTTAAGCTACTGGCATTGTAAATGACAATGCCTTTTATTTATGTTTTAAAACCCAAAACATAAATAAAAGGCATTGCCATTTACAATGCCAATACTCAAACTCGCATAAATGCAAGACCTATTGTATTGCAACTGCTCGTTACTTCTTCACGTTGAGATTTCCTCTATTATTTACGCCACTAATTTCAATTAAGGTTTACTTACATATGCAGTTACTTGTTTGGGGGGGGCTATGATTTATGCTGCAAAGGAGGGTGTCGCCAGGAAACCTGGGCGTTGCAGCGCTTACTGTTCACAATTAGCCTTTAAAGACCGTTAGTGAATAGACTTTGAAACTCTCTTGAAATAATGCATATATTTTATTAAACAGACGTAGTAGAAGAACTCTCAGGCGCACATAAATGTCCCCAATTGGAATAGCATTGTATTAAGCACAACACAAGTGAAACCTAACAGGAACACAGAACATTTTCACAGGTGCAGAAACATGTCAAATCTACCTTCACCATTGCTCATCTTTCTGCTCACCTAATTCTGCATAGATGAAGAGGCATTCATAAGTCCATGTTACATAAAGGCTTTTGCACCAGGGTGAAATGAAGAAACAGGTCTACCGCATTAGCGTGTTTATTGACCCCTCTACATAATTTTAAGTGAGTTATAGATATATTATCAAAGAAGCTCTGGTCAATGAACGACCCTCAACAAAAACAGAGGAACCAATTTTGCGTTGTTTGTAATTTGTGTAATTGTGAATGGACAGACTTAGTTTGCCTGAAACATGTATTTTCTCTATGTTTCAATAAGTAAAGGCTGCACAAATACTTAATGTGAAATCAGTTCGTGGTGTGTTTGTCCTGGTGAAAACTACATCTGTTTGAGAGTTTGTTTAGATATGCGTTTTAACCCCTTCGCTGCCAGGCCTTTTCCCCCTCCTGTGCCAAGCCTTTTTTTGGCGATTTGGTGTAGTGTGCGATGAGGCCCCTGTAACTTTTTGACCACATAAGGTATCCATGCCAAATTTGCGTCCTTTTATTCCAACATCATGGGGATTCTAAAGGTACTCGGGGTTTGTGGATTCCCCTGGAGGGGGTCACAGAAATTAGCCAAAATACAGCAAAATGTTGTTTTTTTTTGGAAAAATTGGAAAAACGGGCTGCAAATGAAAGCATCTGGGTTTTTCCCTGCAAATGTTTTCAAAAAAGGGTTTGTGGGGTTGAAATCACCCTTTTCCTTGCTTTTAGGGGATACCGGACTTTTGTCAGAAACCCAACATTTTTTACACAGTTTTGGCATTTTTCTGGGACATAGCCTATTTTTGCTATTTTTTGGGCTTTCAACCTCCTTCCAGTTAATGGTAGAAATGGGTACAAAAGCAATAATGGATCCTGAAAAGCTATACATTTTAGAGAAGTAGACAATATTCTGAATTCAGCAAGGGGTCATTTGTGTAGATCCATCAAGGTTTCTTTATAGAAACTAACAGTTAAATATAGGATAAATTGAAAATTAGTTGAAAAAAACAGCCTTTTGTGTCAACGTTTTCACCTGTAACTTCTTCTAATTATGACAGCTCTTTGAAAGCAATATACCGTTACATCCGCTGGACATTACTGGTTGTGGGGATATATAGGACTTGTAGGTTCACCAAGAACCCGACGAACCCAGAGCCAAAAACTGAGCAGCAACTTGCAATGGTTTTTTATTATGTACCGGGTATATAGTAATTTTTCTGTAAAAATGTGTACATGGAAAAATTGGTATGAAAGACACCTATGTATTTCTGAAATGGGAACAAAATATAGAGTTTAGAAACAGTAGATATTTGCACATTTCCAAAATTGGGAATACTCATACTAGCATGAGAATTATCAGTCATTTTTTAGAATGACTTCTTTTTTACAAAATGTCTTTCATTTGGAAGGCAGAAATGCATCAAAAGTCAATAGGTAATAACAGTTCCTTTACAAATCTGAATTACCCTAAGTCTCCCGATAAAAATGGTACCTCACTTGTGTGGGTAGGCATAGTGCCCACGACAGGAAATGGCTCAAAACCCAACGTGAACACACCACATTTTCACAATGAAAATGTACCCTTTTTTTGCGAAGTGTCTAGCTGTAGTTTTTTAACACTAGCTCTGCCGGCACCGAGTGAAATGTTGCAAACCTATACATTTTTGAAAACTAGACACCCAGGGGAATCCTGGATGGGGTAACTTGACTGCCTCCCACCAGGGTCTGTTACCCAGAATCCCTTGCAAACCTAAAAAATTGTCAAAAAAAACATATTTTTTCCACATCTCTGTGGTGGAAAGTTCCGGAATCTGCATGGAGCCACAAATTTACATCCACCCCGCGTTCCCCAAAGTCTTACGAGAAAAATGGTACCTCACTTGTGCGGGTCGGCCTAGTGCCCGCGACAGGAAACGGTGCAAAACGCAACGTGGTCACACCTCAATATCGCAGTGATAAATGACCCTTTTTTGGCAAAGTGCCTAGCTCTGGTTTTAGAACCCTAGCTCTGCGGGCACCTTGGGAAACCTAGCAAACCTATACATTTTTGAAAACTAGACACGCAGGGGAATCCAGGAATGGGTGACTTGACTGCCTCCCACCAGGGTCTGTTACCCAGAATCCCTTGCAAACCTAAACAATTGTCATAAAAACCATATTTTCTCCACATTTCTGTGGTGGAAAGTACCGGAAACTGCGTGGATCCACAAATTTCCACGCACCCCGCGTTCCCCAAAGTCTTACGAGAAAAACGGTACCTCACTTGTGTGGGTCGGCCTAGTGCCCGCGACAGGAAACGGCGCTAAACGCAACGTGGTCACACCTCATTTTCGCAGTGAAAAATTACCCTTTTTTGGCAAAATGTCTAGCTGTAGTTTGTGAACCCTAGCTCTGCGGGCACCTTGGGAAACCTAGCAAACCTATACATTTTTGAAAACTAGACACCCAGGGGAATCCAGGATGCGGTGACTTGACTGCCTCCCACCAGGGTCAGTTACCCAGAATCCCTTGCAAACCTAAAAAATTGTTTAAAAAAACACGTTTTCCCCACATTTCTGTGGTGGAAAGTTCTGGAATCTGTGTGGATCCACAAATTTCCACCCACCCTGCGTTTCCCAAAGTCTTACGAGAAAAACGGTACCTCACTTGTGTGGGTCGGCCTAGTGCACGTGACAGGAAACGGCACAAAACGCAACGTGGTCACACCTCAATTTCTCAGTGAAAAATGACCCTTTTTTGGCAAAATGTCTAGCTGTAGTTTTTGAACCCTAGCTCTGCGGGCACCTTGAGAAACCTAGCCAACCTATACATTTTTGAAAACTAGACACCCAGGGGAATCCAGGATGGGGCGACTTGACTGCCTGCCACCAGGGTCTGTTACCCAGAATCCCTTGCAAACCTAAAAGAATTTCCAAAAATATACATGTTCCCCACATTTCTGTGGTGGAAAGTTCCGGACTCTGCGTGGATCCACAAATTTCCACCCACCCCGCGTTCCCCATAGTCTTACGAGAAAAACGGTACCTCACTTGTGTGGGTCGGCCTAGTGCCCACGGCAGGAAACGGCGCAAAACGCAACGTGGTCACACCTCAATTTCGCCGTGAAAAATTACCTTTATTTGGCAAAATGTCTAGCTGTAGTTTTTGAACCCTAGCTCTACGGGCACCTTGGGAAACCTAGTAAACCTATACATGTGTGTAAACTAGACACCCAGGGGAATCCAGGATGGGGTGACTTGACTGTCTCCCAACAGGGTCTGTTACCCAGAATCCCTTGCAAACCTAAACAATTGTCAAAAAAACACATTTTCCCCACATTTCTGTGGTGGAAAGTTCCGGAATCTGCGTGGATCCACAAATTTCCACCCACCCCACGTTCTCCAAAGTCTTACAAGAAAAACGGTACCTCACTTGTGGGGGTCGGCCTAGTGCCCGCGGCAGGAAACGGCGCAAAACGCAACGTGGTCACACCTCATTTTCGCAGTGAAAAATGACCCTTTTTTGGCAAAATGTCTAGCTGTAGTTTTTGAACCCTAGCTCTGCGGGCACCTTGGGAAACTTAGCAAACCTATACATTTTTGAAAACTAGACATCCAGGGGAATCCAGGATGGGGTGACTTGACTGCCTCCCACCAGGGTCTGTTACCCAGAATCCCTTGCAAACCTAAAATATTGTAAAAAAAAACAAATTTTCCCCATATTTCTGTGGTGGAAAGTTCCGGAATCTGCGTGGATCCACAAATTTCCACCCACCCCGCATTTCCCAAAGTCTTACAAGAAAAACGGTACCTCACTTGTGTGGGTCGGCCTAGTGCCCGCGACAGGAAACGGCGCAAAACACAACGTGGTCACACCTCATTTTCGCAGTGAAAAATGACCCTTTTTTGGCTAAATGTCTAGCTGTAGTTTTTGAACCCTAGCTCTGCGGGCACCTTGGGAAACTTAGCAAACCTATACATTTCTGAAAACTAGACACCCAGGGGAATCCAGGATGGGGTGACTTGACTGCCTCCCACCAGGGTCTGTTACCCAGAATCCCTTGCAAACCTAAAATATTGTCAAAAAAAACACATTTTCCCCATATTTCTGTGGTGGAAAGTTCCGGAATCTGCGTGGATCCACAAATTTCCACCCACCCCGCATTTCCCAAATTCTTACGAGAAAAACGGTACCTCACTTGTGTGGGTCGGCCTAGTGCCCGCGGCAGGAAACGGCGCAAAACGCAACGTGGTCACACCTCAATTTCGCAGTGAAAAATTACCCTTTTTTGGCAAAATGTCTAGCTGTAGTTTGTGAACCCTAGCTCTGCGGGCACCTTGGGAAACCTAGCAAACCTATACATTTTTGAAAACTAGACACCCAGGGGAATCCAGGATGCGGTGACTTGACTGCCTCCCACCAGGGTCAGTTACCCAGAATCCCTTGCAAACCTAAAAAATTGTTTAAAAAAACACATTTTCCCCACATTTCTGTGGTGGAAAGTTCTGGAATCTGTGTGGATCTACAAATTTCCACCCACCCTGCGTTTCCCAAAGTCTTACAAGAAAAACGGTACCTCACTTGTGTGGGTCGGCCTAGTGCCCGCGACAGGAAACGGCACAAAACGCAACGTGGTCACACCTCAATTTCGCAGTGAAAAATGACCCTTTTTTGGCAAAGTGCCTAGCTCTGGTTTTAGAACCCTAGCTCTGCGGGCACCTTGGGAAACCTAGCAAACCTATACATTTTTGAAAACTAGACACGCAGGGGAATCCAGGAATGGGTGACTTGACTGCCTCCCACCAGGGTCTGTTACCCAGAATCCCTTGCAAACCTAAACAATTGTCATAAAAACCATATTTTCTCCACATTTCTGTGGTGGAAAGTACCGGAAACTGCGTGGATCCACAAATTTCCACGCACCCCGCGTTCCCCAAAGTCTTACGAGAAAAACGGTACCTCACTTGTGTGGGTCGGCCTAGTGCCCGCGACAGGAAACGGCGCTAAACGCAACGTGGTCACACCTCATTTTCGCAGTGAAAAATTACCCTTTTTTGGCAAAATGTCTAGCTGTAGTTTGTGAACCCTAGCTCTGCGGGCACCTTGGGAAACCTAGCAAACCTATACATTTTTGAAAACTAGACACCCAGGGGAATCCAGGATGCGGTGACTTGACTGCCTCCCACCAGGGTCAGTTACCCAGAATCCCTTGCAAACCTAAAAAATTGTTTAAAAAAACACGTTTACCCCACATTTCTGTGGTGGAAAGTTCTGGAATCTGTGTGGATCCACAAATTTCCACCCACCCTGCGTTTCCCAAAGTCTTACGAGAAAAACGGTACCTCACTTGTGTGGGTCGGCCTAGTGCACGTGACAGGAAACGGCACAAAACGCAACGTGGTCACACCTCAATTTCTCAGTGAAAAATGACCCTTTTTTGGCAAAATGTCTAGCTGTAGTTTTTGAACCCTAGCTCTGCGGGCACCTTGAGAAACCTAGCCAACCTATACATTTTTGAAAACTAGACACCCAGGGGAATCCAGGATGGGGCGACTTGACTGCCTGCCACCAGGGTCTGTTACCCAGAATCCCTTGCAAACCTAAAAGAATTTCCAAAAATATACATGTTCCCCACATTTCTGTGGTGGAAAGTTCCGGACTCTGCGTGGATCCACAAATTTCCACCCACCCCGCGTTCCCCATAGTCTTACGAGAAAAACGGTACCTCACTTGTGTGGGTCGGCCTAGTGCCCACGGCAGGAAACGGCGCAAAACGCAACGTGGTCACACCTCAATTTCGCCGTGAAAAATTACCTTTATTTGGCAAAATGTCTAGCTGTAGTTTTTGAACCCTAGCTCTACGGGCACCTTGGGAAACCTAGTAAACCTATACATGTGTGTAAACTAGACACCCAGGGGAATCCAGGATGGGGTGACTTGACTGTCTCCCAACAGGGTCTGTTACCCAGAATCCCTTGCAAACCTAAACAATTGTCAAAAAAACACATTTTCCCCACATTTCTGTGGTGGAAAGTTCCGGAATCTGCGTGGATCCACAAATTTCCACCCACCCCACGTTCCCCAAAGTCTTACAAGAAAAACGGTACCTCACTTGTGGGGGTCGGCCTAGTGCCCGCGGCAGGAAACGGCGCAAAACGCAACGTGGTCACACCTCATTTTCGCAGTGAAAAATGACCCTTTTTTGGCAAAATGTCTAGCTGTAGTTTTTGAACCCTAGCTCTGCGGGCACCTTGGGAAACTTAGCAAACCTATACATTTTTGAAAACTAGACATCCAGGGGAATCCAGGATGGGGTGACTTGACTGCCTCCCACCAGGGTCTGTTACCCAGAATCCCTTGCAAACCTAAAATATTGTAAAAAAAAACAAATTTTTCCCATATTTCTGTGGTGGAAAGTTCCGGAATCTGCGTGGATCCACAAATTTCCACCCACCCCGCATTTCCCAAAGTCTTACAAGAAAAACGGTACCTCACTTGTGTGGGTCGGCCTAGTGCCCGCGACAGGAAACGGCGCAAAACACAACGTGGTCACACCTCATTTTCGCAGTGAAAAATGACCCTTTTTTGGCTAAATGTCTAGCTGTAGTTTTTGAACCCTAGCTCTGCGGGCACCTTGGGAAACTTAGCAAACCTATACATTTCTGAAAACTAGACACCCAGGGGAATCCAGGATGGGGTGACTTGACTGCCTCCCACCAGGGTCTGTTACCCAGAATCCCTTGCAAACCTAAAATATTGTCAAAAAAAACACATTTTCCCCATATTTCTGTGGTGGAAAGTTCCGGAATCTGCGTGGATCCACAAATTTCCACCCACCCCGCATTTCCCAAATTCTTACGAGAAAAACGGTACCTCACTTGTGTGGGTCGGCCTAGTGCCCGCGGCAGGAAACGGCGCAAAACGCAACGTGGTCACACCTCAATTTCGCAGTGAAAAATTACCCTTTTTTGGCAAAATGTCTAGCTGTAGTTTGTGAACCCTAGCTCTGCGGGCACCTTGGGAAACCTAGCAAACCTATACATTTTTGAAAACTAGACACCCAGGGGAATCCAGGATGCGGTGACTTGACTGCCTCCCACCAGGGTCAGTTACCCAGAATCCCTTGCAAACCTAAAAAATTGTTTAAAAAAACACATTTTCCCCACATTTCTGTGGTGGAAAGTTCTGGAATCTGTGTGGATCTACAAATTTCCACCCACCCTGCGTTTCCCAAAGTCTTACGAGAAAAACGGTACCTCACTTGTGTGGGTCGGCCTAGTGCACTTGACAGGAAACGGCACAAAACGCAACGTGGTCACACCTCAATTTCGCAGTGAAAAATGACCCTTTTTTGGCAAAATGTCTAGCTGTAGTTTTTGAACCCTAGCTCTGCGGGCACCTAGGGAAACTTAGCAAACCTATACATTTTTGAAAACTAGACACCCAGGGGAATCCAGGATGGGGTGACTTGACTGCCTCCCACCAGGGTCTGTTACCCAGAATCCCTTGCAAACCTAAAATATTGTCAAAAAAAACACATTTTCCCCATATTTCTGTGGTGGAAAGTTCCGGAATATGCGTGGATCCACAAATTTCCACCCACCCCGCATTTCCCAAATTCTTACGAGAAAAACGGTACCTCACTTGTGTGGGTCGGCCTAGTGCCCGCGACAGGAAACGGCGCAAAACGCAACGTGGTCACACCTCATTTTCGCAGTGAAAAATGACCCTTTTTTGGCAAAATGTCTAGCTGTAGTTTTTGAACCCTAGCTCTGCGGGCACCTTGGGAAACTTAGCAAACCTATACATTTCTAAAAACTAGACACCCAGGGGAATCCAGGATGGGGTGACTTGACTGCCTCCCACCAGGGTCTGTTACCCAGAATCCCTTGCAAACCTAAAATATTGTCAAAAAAAACACATTTTCCCCATATTTCTGTGGTGGAAAGTTCCGGAATCTGCGTGGATCCACAAATTTCCACCCATCCCGCATTTCCCAAATTCTTACGAGAAAAACGGTACCTCACTTGTGTGGGTCGGCCTAGTGCCCGCGGCAGGAAACGGCGCAAAACGCAACGTGGTCACACCTCAATTTCGTAGTGAAAAATTACCCTTTTTTGGCAAAATGTCTAGCTGTAGTTTGTGAACCCTAGCTCTGCGGGCACCTTGGGAAACCTAGCAAACCTATACATTTTTGAAAACTAGACACCCAGGGGAATCCAGGATGCGGTGACTTGACTGCCTCCCACCAGGGTCAGTTACCCAGAATCCCTTGCAAACCTAAAAAATTGTTTAAAAAAACACATTTTCCCCACATTTCTGTGGTGGAAAGTTCTGGAATCTGTGTGGATCCACAAATTTCCACCCACCCTGCGTTTCCCAAAGTCTTACGAGAAAAACGGTACCTCACTTGTGTGGGTCGGCCTAGTGCACGTGACAGGAAACGGCACAAAACGCAACGTGGTCACACCTCAATTTCTCAGTGAAAAATGACCCTTTTTTGGCAAAATGTCTAGCTGTAGTTTTTGAACCCTAGCTCTGCGGGCACCTTGAGAAACCTAGCCAACCTATACATTTTTGAAAACTAGACACCCAGGGGAATCCAGGATGGGGCGACTTGACTGCCTGCCACCAGGGTCTGTTACCCAGAATCCCTTGCAAACCTAAAAGAATTTCCAAAAATATACATGTTCCCCACATTTCTGTGGTGGAAAGTTCCGGACTCTGCGTGGATCCACAAATTTCCACCCACCCCGCGTTCCCCATAGTCTTACGAGAAAAACGGTACCTCACTTGTGTGGGTCGGCCTAGTGCCCACGGCAGGAAACGGCGCAAAACGCAACGTGGTCACACCTCAATTTCGCCGTGAAAAATTACCTTTATTTGGCAAAATGTCTAGCTGTAGTTTTTGAACCCTAGCTCTGCGGGCACCTTGGGAAACCTAGTAAACCTATACATGTGTGTAAACTAGACACCCAGGGGAATGCAGGATGGGGTGACTTGACTGTCTCCCAATAGGGTCTGTTACCCAGAATCCCTTGCAAACCTAAACAATTGTCAAAAAAACACATTTTCCCCACATTTCTGTGGTGGAAAGTTCCGGAATCTGCGTGGATCCACAAATTTCCACCCACCCCACGTTCCCCAAAGTCTTACAAGAAAAACGGTACCTCACTTGTGGGGGTCGGCCTAGTGCCCGCGGCAGGAAACGGCGCAAAACGCAACGTGGTCACACCTCATTTTCGCAGTGAAAAATGACCCTTTTTTGGCAAAATGTCTAGCTGTAGTTTTTGAACCCTAGCTCTGCGGGCACCTTGGGAAACTTAGCAAACCTATACATTTTTGAAAACTAGACATCCAGGGGAATCCAGGATGGGGTGACTTGACTGCCTCCCACCAGGGTCTGTTACCCAGAATCCCTTGCAAACCTAAAATATTGTCAAAAAAAACACATTTTCCCCATATTTCTGTGGTGGAAAGTTCCGGAATCTGCGTGGATCCACAAATTTCCACCCACCCCGCATTTCCCAAAGTCTTACAAGAAAAACGGTACCTCACTTGTGTGGGTCGGCCTAGTGCCCGCGACAGGAAACGGCGCAAAACGCAACGTGGTCACACCTCATTTTCGCAGTGAAAAATGACCCTTTTTTGGCTAAATGTCTAGCTGTAGTTTTTGAACCCTAGCTCTGCGGGCACCTTGGGAAACTTAGCAAACCTATACATTTCTGAAAACTAGACACGCAGGGGAATCTAGGATGGGGTGACTTGACTGCCTCCCACCAGGGTCTGTTACCCAGAATCCCTTGCAAACCTAAAATATTATCAAAAAAAACACATTTTCCCCATATTTCTGTGGTGGAAAGTTCCGGAATCTGCGTGGATCCACAAATTTCCACCCACCCCGCATTTCCCAAATTCTTACGAGAAAAACGGTACCTCACTTGTGTGGGTCGGCCTAGTGCCCGCGGCAGGAAACGGCGCAAAACGCAACGTGGTCACACCTCAATTTCGCAGTGAAAAATTACCCTTTTTTGGCAAAATGTCTAGCTGTAGTTTGTGAACCCTAGCTCTGCGGGCACCTTGGGAAACCTAGCAAACCTATACATTTTTGAAAACTAGACACCCAGGGGAATCCAGGATGCGGTGACTTGACTGCCTCCCACCAGGGTCAGTTACCCAGAATCCCTTGCAAACCTAAAAAATTGTTTAAAAAAACAAATTTTCCCCACATTTCTGTGGTGGAAAGTTCTGGAATCTGTGTGGATCCACAAATTTCCACCCACCCTGCGTTTCCCAAAGTCTTACGAGAAAAACGGTACCTCACTTGTGTGGGTCGGCCTAGTGCACGTGACAGGAAACGGCACAAAACGCAACGTTGTCACACCTCAATTTCTCAGTGAAAAATGACCCTTTTTTGGCAAAATGTCTAGCTGTAGTTTTTGAACCCTAGCTCTGCGGGCACCTAGGGAAACTTAGCAAACCTATACATTTTTGAAAACTAGACACCCAGGGGAATCCAGGATGGGGTGACTTGACTGCCTCCCACCAGGGTCTGTTACCCAGAATCCCTTGCAAACCTAAAATATTGTCAAAAAAAACACATTTTCCCCATATTTCTGTGGTGGAAAGTTCCGGAATCTGCGTGGATCCACAAATTTCCACCCACCCCGCATTTCCCAAATTCTTACGAGAAAAACGGTACCTCACTTGTGTGGGTCGGCCTAGTGCCCGCGGCAGGAAACGGCGCAAAACGCAACGTGGTCACACCTCAATTTCGCAGTGAAAAATTACCCTTTTTTGGCAAAATGTCTAGCTGTAGTTTGTGAACCCTAGCTCTGCGGGCACCTTGGGAAACCTAGCAAACCTATACATTTTTGAAAACTAGACACCCAGGGGAATCCAGGATGCGGTGACTTGACTGCCTCCCACCAGGGTCAGTTACCCAGAATCCCTTGCAAACCTAAAAAATTGTTTAAAAAAACAAATTTTCCCCACATTTCTGTGGTGGAAAGTTCTGGAATCTGTGTGGATCCACAAATTTCCACCCACCCTGCGTTTCCCAAAGTCTTACGAGAAAAACGGTACCTCACTTGTGTGGGTCGGCCTAGTGCACGTGACAGGAAACGGCACAAAACGCAACGTTGTCACACCTCAATTTCTCAGTGAAAAATGACCCTTTTTTGGCAAAATGTCTAGCTGTAGTTTTTGAACCCTAGCTCTGCGGGCACCTAGGGAAACTTAGCAAACCTATACATTTTTGAAAACTAGACACCCAGGGGAATCCAGGATGGGGTGACTTGACTGCCTCCCACCAGGGTCTGTTACCCAGAATCCCTTGCAAACCTAAAATATTGTCAAAAAAAACACATTTTCCCCATATTTCTGTGGTGGAAAGTTCCGGAATATGCGTGGATCCACAAATTTCCACCCACCCCGCATTTCCCAAATTCTTACGAGAAAAACGGTACCTCACTTGTGTGGCTCGGCCTAGTGCCCGCGACAGGAAACGGCGCAAAACGCAACGTGGTTACACCTCATTTTCGCAGTGAAAAATGACCCTTTTTTGGCAAAATGTCTAGCTGTAGTTTTTGAACCCTAGCTCTGCGGGCACCTTGGGAAACTTAGCAAACCTATACATTTCTGAAAACTAGACACCCAGGGGAATCCAGGATGGGGTGACTTGACTGCCTCCCACCAGGGTCTGTTACCCAGAATCCCTTGCAAACCTAAAATATTGTAAAAAAAAACACATTTTCCCCATATTTCTGTGGTGGAAAGTTCCGGAATCTGCGTGGATCCACAAATTTCCACCCATCCCGCATTTCCCAAATTCTTACGAGAAAAACGGTACCTCACTTGTGTGGGTCGGCCTAGTGCCCGCGGCAGGAAACGGCGCAAAACGCAACGTGGTCACACCTCAATTTCGTAGTGAAAAATTACCCTTTTTTGGCAAAATGTCTAGCTGTAGTTTTTGAACCATATCTCTGCGGGCACCTTGGGAAACCTAGCAAACCTATACATTTTTGAAAACTAGACACCCAGGGGAATCCAGGATGGGGTGACTTGACTGCCTCCCACCAGGGTCTGTTACCCAGAATCCCTTGCAAACCTAAAATATTGTCAAAAAAAACACATTTTCCCCATATTTCTGTGGTGGAAAGTTCCGGAATCTGCGTGGATCCACAAATTTCCACCCACCCCGCATTTCCCAAATTCTTACGAGAAAAACGGTACCTCACTTGTGTGGGTCGGCCTAGTGCCCGCGGCAGGAAACGGCGCAAAACGCAACGTGGTCACACCTCAATTTCGCAGTGAAAAATTACCCTTTTTTGGCAAAATGTCTAGCTGTAGTTTGTGAACCCTAGCTCTGCGGGCACCTTGGGAAACCTAGCAAACCTATACATTTTTGAAAACTAGACACCCAGGGGAATCCAGGATGTGGTGACTTGACTGCCTCCCACCAGGGTCAGTTACCCAGAATCCCTTGCAACCTAAAAAATTGTTTAAAAAAACACATTTTCCCCACATTTCTGTGGTGGAAAGTTCTGGAATCTGTGTGGATCTACAAATTTCCACCCACCCTGCGTTTCCCAAAGTCTTACGAGAAAAGCGGTACCTCACTTGTGTGGGTCGGCCTAGTGCACGTGACAGGAAACGGCACAAAACGCAACGTGGTCACACCTCAATTTCGCAGTGAAAAATGACCCTTTGTTGGCAAAATGTCTAGCTGTAGTTTTTGAACCCTAGCTCTGCGGGCACCTTGGGAAACTTAGCAAACCTATACATTTTTGAAAACTAGACACCCAGGGGAATCCAGGATGGGGTGACTTGACTGCCTCCCACCAGGGTCTGTTACCCAGAATCCCTTGCAAACCTAAAATATTGTCAAAAAAAACACATTTTCCCCATATTTCTGTGGTGGAAAGTTCCGGAATATGCGTGGATCCACAAATTTCCACCCACCCCGCATTTCCCAAATTCTTACGAGAAAAACGGTACCTCACTTGTGTGGGTCGGCCTAGTGCCCGCGACAGGAAATGGCGCAAAACGCAACGTGGTCACACCTCAATTTCGCAGTGAAAAATTACCCTTTTTTGGCAAAATGTCTAGCTGTAGTTTTTGAACCCTAGCTCTGCGGGCACCTTAGGAAACCTAGCAAACCTATACATTTTTGAAAACTAGACACCCAGGGGAATGCAGGATGGGGTGACTAGACTGCCTCCCACCAGGGTCTGTTACCCAGAATCCCTTGCAAACCGAAAAGATTGTCCAAAAAAACACATGTTCCCCACATTTCTGTGGTGGAAAGTTCCGGAATCAGCGTGGATCCACAAATTTCCACCCACCCCGCGTTCCCCAAAGTCTTACAAGAAAAACGGTACCTCACTTGTGTGGGTCGGCCTAGTGCCCGTGACAGGAAACGGCGCAAAACGCAACGTGGTCACACCTCAATTTTGCAGTGAAAAATGACCCGTTTTTGGCAAAATGTCTAGCTGTAGTTTTTGAACCCTGGCTCTGCGGGCACCTTGGGAAACCTAGCAAACCTATACATTTCTGAAAACTAGACACCTGTGTGCTTCCAGGGAGGTATGGCTTGCATGGATCCCCCAACGTTTCCTTACCCAGAATCCCCTGCAAACCTCAATTGTAGCTGAAAAAGTCACATTTTTCACACATTTTTGTGTGGGAAAGTGGTGGCATCACCGGGCTCACTCAAATTTCCCACCACCCAGTGTTCCCCCGGGTCTCCCTGTAAAAATGGTGCCTCACTTGTGTGGGAGGCCCAAGTACCCGCGACAGGCAAGGGCCCAAAACGCAGTGAGGCGACATGAAAATTGCCTATCTCAAAACCACCTGGTTTTGCAAGGGGGGTCACTTGGGTTTTTGGCCCGGTGCTTGGCGGCCATCTAGGGAAACCTACCAAACCCATACATTTCTGAAAACTAGACACCCGGGGGCTTCCACGGACATATGGCTTGTGTGGATCCCCCAACGTTTCCTTACCCAGAATCCCCTGCAAACCTCAATTTTAGCTGAAAAAAATCACATTTTTCACACACTTTTGTGTGGGAAAGTTGTGGCATCACCGGGCTCACTCAAATTTCACACCACCCAGCGTTCCCCCGGGTCTCCCGGTAAAAATGGTGCCTCACTTATGTGGGAGGCCCAAGTACCCACGAAACATAGTGATGCAACATCAACATTGCCTAACAAAAAAATGTTTTGGGGCCTTGCCTGTCGTGGGTACTTGGGCCTCCCACACAAGTGAGGCACCATTTTTACCGGGAGACCCGTGGGAACGCTGTGTGGTGGGAAATTTGAGTGAGCCCAGTGATGCCACAACTTTCCCACACAAAAATGTGAAAAAAGTGATTTTTTCAGCTACAATTGAGGTTTGCAGGGGATTCTGGGTAAGGAAACGTTGGGGGATCTATGCAAGCCATACCTCCCTGGAAGCCCCTGGGTGTCTAGTTTTCAGAAATGTACGGGTTTGGTAGGTTTCCCTAGATGGCCGCTGAGCACCGGGCCAAAAACCCAAGTGACCCCCTTGCAACACCAGGTGGTTTTGAGATAGGCAATTTTTATGTCGCCTCACTACGTTTTGGGCACTTGCCTGTCGCGGGTACTTGGGCCTGCCACACAAGTGAGGCACCATTTTTACCGGGAGACCCGGGGGAACACTGGGTGGTGGGAAATTTGAGTGAGCCCGGTGATGCCACAACTTTCCCACACAAAAATGTGTGAAAAAAGTGATTTTTTTCAGCTAAAATTGAGGTTTGCAGGGGATTCTTTGTAAGGAAACGTTGGGGGATCCACGCAAGCCATACCTCCCTGGAAGCCCCCGGGTGTCTACTTTTCAGAAATGTATGGGTTTGGTAGGTGTCCCTAGATGGCCGCTGAGCACGGGCCAAAAAGACAGTTGACCCCCTTGCAAAACCAGATCGTTTTGACATAATTAGTTGTTTGTTTCTACAGCGTGAACATTTTGGCACAATATTGCAAGGAAAATGTGACAGACATTTTGAGGTTTGCAGGACATTGTAGATAAAATAACTTTTTGGAATTCACAAGAGAGACATCACCATGAACTCCCATGGGTTTATGACACTATCTACAGTTGGTGGGTTATTCTTACATGGAACATACACCTTGGCAGAGAAGCTAGAAAGACAAAGATTCCTGCACAGCCATCTATTCCTCAAACACACACACATACTGGTTGGATTTGGCATGAGAGCGAGTGATGGTTCAGTATATTAAATTTTATTAACAAGAGATTTCACAAAAATGAAATGCACTGTCAATAAGTAAATGGACAAAAAACTGAACCAATGACTCGCAGCTCGTGAGCTGTAAAGCCACGGCAAGGCACCAACCACTTTACAGGCCATTCACACACCTTTCATACGTGATACACACAAGACCATTCACACCACCAGGCACAAAACCAACGCATCACAACATTCACAAAAAGGGACAATGTACACCCTGGTTCAGGAAGACAAAAAAGACAAATATTACTGCACAGCCATCTAATCCTAAAGCACACACACATACTGGTTGGATTTGGCACGATGGTGAGTAATTGTTCAGTATATACAATTGTATTAGCAAGTGATTTCACAAAAATGAAATGCACTATTAATAATTGAAAGGACGAGAAACTGAACCATTGACTCACAGCTCGTGAGCTGTAAAGCCACGACAAGGCACCAACCTCTTTACAGGCCATTCATACACCTTTCATACGTGTGACACATACAAAACATTCACGCCGCCAACGGCGGGCTCATCACATTACAACACTCACACCAGCAGACAGCGCCATTCATGGGCCCATCACTTCCACACACCCACATTCCTGACACAGCAACTACACAAACTGATGGATTGCGTGGAGTGGCGCTCAGCTAGCAGTGTGTGTAGTGACCAGCACCAAGTCACTACTCACACACCACCAGCCGAGCACCAGTCCACACACACTGCCAGCCAAGCGCCAGTGCACGCACACCGCCAGCCAAGCGCCAGTCCACGCACACCTCCAGCCAAGCGCCAGTCCACGCACACCTCCAGCCAAGCGCCTGTCCACGCACACCTCCAGCCAAGCGCCATTCCATGCACACCACCAGCCAAGCGCCAGTCCACGCACACCGCCAGCCAAGTGCCAGTCCACGCACACCGCCAGCCAAGCGCCAGTCCACGCACACCTCCAGCCAAGCACCAGTCCACGCACACCTCCAGCCAAGCGCCACTCCACGCACACCGCCAGCCAAGCGCCACTCCACGCACACCACCAGCCAAGCGCCAGTCTATGCACACTGCCAGTCAAGTGCCAGAACACACACACCGCCAGCCAAGTGCCAGTCCACGCACACCTCCAGCCAAGCGCCAACCTACAGACACCACCATCACATTTAGGATTTTATATACAAAAAAACACAAACAAATTGCAAATAGATACAAATCTTCTAACACAAAATCTGAAACTAAATACATTGCACTAATGCCAACCTTGAAACAGAATAATTTTTTTAAACAATACAGACCAGGCAGGTCACTTTACCACTAATGGAAGCTCCCAAAATGTATTTTGCGTGTGGTACGCTCTAAAACAAGCAGGCATACACAGCCCAGGGTTAGAAGGACACCCGGGACAGAAATAACGAGACTCCTTCCGCTTATCTCTTCGCCAACAGACTCTACATCTCCTAGTGGGAAAATCTTTTGAAGGTGTGGGAGGGATGTAATCAGGAAAGTGGCGATCTTTCAATCGAGCCACATCCTCCACCACTCTAAATCTAGGAACACTCGCCTGTTCCACAACAACAGGCTAGCTATCACAGAGTGCTGAAACTGAAGAAATGTCAACTTTGACGCAGGAGAACACTCCTTGAACACAATAAAAGCATTGAAATTTGCTAATTCGAAAAATGGATGGCCAACTTCTTATACCAAACATAAGCCTTCCGAATAGCAGATTAAGGTTCCAACCTCTGATCTACTCTGTCAACACCACCCATGTGCTTATTGTAGTCTAGAATGCACACAGGTTTGCGCACTTCAGCAACCTGACCCCAAACAGCCATAGGTGAAGTACTCTCATCATGGATGGTAGTCAGCATGTACACATCCCTCCTGTCCACAAATTTTACAGCTAGTAGTTCATCACTGCGCAAGGAACTGCACTGCCCCCTCTGAAGTTTTTTGCAAACAAGCTCTTTCGGATAACCTTTACGGTTAGAGCGGATTGTGCCACATGCAAAAGTGTCCACTTTATACAATTCCTTAAATAATTGCACAGCAGTATAGAAGTTATCAAGGTACAAATGGTGGCCTCTGTTAAACAGTCTTCTAGCAAGATCCCACACAATTTTCTCTGAAACTCCAAAAGTGGACGGACAACCTAGGGGGGTCAATAGTAGAATCTCTACCAGTGTACACACGAAAATTAAAAACATATCCTGTCCTACTCTCAGACATCATATTCAGCTTAATTCCATAGTGTGCCCTCTTGCTAGGGATGTACTGCCTAAAAACCAAACGGCCCTTGAACAAGACCAAAGACTCATCAATAGATATTTCTTTCCCTGGAGTATAGATCTCAGAAAATCGATCTACAAAGTGATCAAGAACGGGCCGAATCTTAAAAAGACGGTCACAATCAGGGTGATCTCGTGGCAACGCCATAGAATTATCAACAAAATGCAGCATACGTAGCAAAAGTAAATACGGATTACGAGTCATAACGGCAGGAAATATGGCAGTTGCCAACAAGGGGCTAGTAGACCAATATGAAGCCAAGGTTGGCTTCCTTACCACACCCATCAATAAAGTCAACCCCAAAAACTTCTTAATCTCTTCCAGATATGTGGGAGACCACCGGGTAGCTCTAGACTGGGGCCTAAGTTTGTCACTGTTGTCCCTCAAAAACTGTTCAGCATACAAATTCGTCTGCTCAACAATCTCACCCAAAAATACATCATACATAAACAACTGAAAAAACTGTATAGGCAAAAAGTGTTCACAATCCACTCTACACCCTGCATCACCGCTAAAGGCAGGCAACACCGGCTGCACCATGTTTGGATCAACCCAAAGTCCAGCACTTCCAGTAGGAAGTCTAGCAGCCTCAGACTGCAATCCAGATGCCTCTTGCACCATTGGCACAGCAGTTTCCTCCTCTAAGACAGGCACTTCATCCGCACTGAGAGTTGCTTCATCCACACCAAGAGTACCTTCATCTGCACTGAGAGTACCTTCATCATCCGATGATTCCATGTGGAGAGAAAACTCACTGCCAGAATCTACCCCTCCCTCCTCTCCCTCAGACATACTGTCAGTCTCATAATCATGCTCAGAGGAAGATTCAAGAAGCATACCAACCACCTGTTGAGCAGTCATTCTACGGCTAGTCATAATGCTTAATAATAAAGGTAACTTGTCAAACAAGTCAACAACAACAACACTTTGTAAAATAAGTAATAAACAAAAAGCACCTTTATCAAAAACACATATATACTCCAAAACAATACCACTCACTTGCCAGAGGCAGCTAAACTACTCACCACCACCTACTCTGCACAGACACAGTATGGATCAACAATATCCCACTAAAAAAGAAAGAGAAAAGAAATTACACATAAGACTATGCAAAACACATCGCAAAGAATTTCATGCTCAAACCACTAACTAAATATGCTGCCATTATGACATCACTTACAAAACAATTCATTCAAACATTACAATATTACTCATTTGGAGTAAATACAAAAAAAAAATTCTTACCAAAAAAATGCAACTACACAAAACTGCAGAACAACCACTGTCGAAACCGGAAACAGGAATCAAAAGCTTTAGACTAGAATAAAAAGGAGAAAAAAACATTAATGTCACATATGCATATAGACCATCACGTACTGCGCAAAATGTATTGCTTGAACCTCCCACTTTCAAGAAGGAAAGATCGATGGCCCAATCCTTTACATGCAACGCGGCGAGAATCTGGAACTCAGCCTCAGCTCCGGACCACCCCCTCTTCCCAGTCCTTCAAAACTGACCTCAAAGTTCTCCTCCTGCAAAGACACTTCCAAACTTAATTCACGCCCTCTATTGTCTGAAGGAAGTCTTTACATTATAGGAAATTCTGTTCTCCATGCCTATAGAAGTGCCTTCCCAGTGTGTTCCTGTGTTTTGAGCGTCTGCCATTTATTGCACTTTTATACCTCTACTTGTACTTTTTACTCTTTTGTAACTTGCACACATGTCACTTTTCCTCTTGTAACGTATTGTTTGCTACCTCTTGTATTTTGTTTGCTTTTGATACATGCACAATAACCACCATTGCCTCATGTAACGCAACGTTTGCTCTTGTTTTCTGAGTGTCTGCCATTTATTGCAGTATTTTACCTCTACTTGTATTTTGTACTCTTTTGTAACATGCACACATCACTTTTTCCTCTTGTAACGTATCGTCTGCTACCTCTTTGATTTTGTTTGCACTTTAAAATATTTAAAAAATAATGTGGCCATGAGGGGAGCGACCCTTGCCTAAGGGGCCACTCCCACAAACAACCCCAAACCTAAAAAAAGAAAAAAAAACCCGGCGCTAGTGGCCATTCCTGCTGCACGATCGAACGATCGTGCAGCAGGAATGCATAAAAGAGACATCGGGGGCAGAGGCATAGCTAGAGCTTGTGGCGCCCGGGGCTATCTCTCAGATTGCCGCCCCTGGGGAGGGGGGGTTGCTGGGGAAAAAGGACGGCGACCACTTGAAAGAGGTCCGAGAGACACTTAGTATCGCCGCTAATAGTTACCTCGATCATGCAAGTTACATGCACATACATGACACGGTCCAAGGCTACACAGTTGAATACACCGGTGACTGGCAGTACAAAAGAGAACACACAGACTGCATGATCTATCTGGGGACTCAGAAAAACCGCATGTGACATCCATCAGAGAGCTGCGTGAATAATTTCCTGGTAATCCCCTCCGCACAATGCAAACATGCACATACATGACACTGTTCAGGGATCCATCATCTACAGCTGACATTAAATGACCATTCATCATGGTCCCCCCATTAAAGCAGTGCACTTTGTGATCTGCATGGTACATGTTCTTTGCAGCAGGCACATTAACCCTCTGTGCTACCTTTCCAGGAGTCAACCCTTCCACTAGACAAAAGTCCATCTCTCTCTAGGAAGAACATTAATCACCAAAGTTATCATGACATTTTTATTGTTTGTGAAAATTGCTGGAGGCCAGGAAGGAGGCAGCAAGTTTTTTTCAAACCATAATATACTTGCAAACACTACGCACCCACCCGAAATAGGTACCCAGTGAGGTCACACCGTTCGCATTGCCCTAACCTGCTCAAGGTTCATGTGACCTCAGTGACAGAGTCACAGCGACTGGATCACTGTTGCTCTAGGGTGTGCTGCTTCGTAGGCCTGCCCCCAAGACTGGAGATGAACTTCAGTATGGATTGTGGTGGACAGGCCTTCAAGGTTAACCCACAATTGACACCACTAGGGTACACCTGCTTGTGCTAAGACATCAAGCCTTCTAAGGTCTAATGGGGCCTTCTAAGGTCTAGCATGGGAATGTGCTCCCTCAGTAACAGTGGTCTGGTGGACTGGTCATGAAGGCTGAACCCGGTTCCCCAGTTCCAAATTCGACAGCTCTGGCCATAGTGCCACATCCTCTCCCCCACTGAACACCATACTTGCCCACTGAGAGAAACTCGCACTGCCTTCAGCTATAACCTAATTGTGCCAACTATAAACACTTGGATGTGGCTCAATTCAAATTATGCACTGGATAAGAGTAATATGCTGCCTAAAAAAAAAAAAAGCAAACACTCATAGGGAATGCAAAGCATGTGAAATGTAAGCAGAAACAACATGGTTACCTTAACGATCTCTCACTCACTATTCAGAAATCAGCGAGTGGTTTTACCTGAAAAGTTATGGACATGACTAGAGGGCCCTGAAGGGAACAGCTTCAATGTCCATTGCTTATATCCTTACAAAACGTAAGCAGTATGGTATAAAAAGACCACATCCATAAACACAGAGCCATGGTACACATTGAGTTTTCCAATCCACCCATCAACCAGGTATTGCAGTACCTCCAGGAATGGTACACTTTCCCACCTGGGAACAACAATGCTGTTCAAAGAAAGACGAGAAAACAAAAGTAGCGCTTCACTGGCAAAGTCTGTAAAGTGAGGCTGATGTATTTGGATGTAAATAAAACCAATCTGGCCACTTTGCAACCCCTCTGTCTTGCTTTATTTAGTTATGTATTTATTTTTCATATTTAAAACCTTCTATTTCTCTCCATCTTGCTGCACTTTGGAATAGAAAAATGTCAGAAAAAGGACATTTCCCGCAAGTGTTTTTCTTTTTTGGATCCATTTCACAGGGAAGCAACTAAATGAAAGAGGTTGTGAACCGTTTCAAGTTACGGTTTTCTGTAATTGAGGAGCAAGACAGAAAGCGAGGGAATAATAGGAAGAGAGGGGGGGACAGCTGCCAGCACAAAAAAGAAAAGGACATTTCCCGAGTCCAAATCCCCCCTCCCCAGCCCCAAAACTCACCTTCCTTCTCCGCTGCGCAGGAAGCAAATGGCTTCCTGCGCGACGGAGAACAAAGGGGAAACCTCCAATGACGTCAGCGCGGCTCGCGCGCTGATGTCATTGATGACGCGGGGGTGGGGGCGGGGGGAGGCAGGGTAAGGTGATCCCCTGCCTTTCCAGTAAAAAAAAAAAAGGATCGACCACTCACGAGGGGAGCGCCAGCGCTTCCCCGTGGGTGGGTGTCATGACGAGCTGGACTCGTCATGGGCACATCGCGACTGTGCTCCATGACAAGTCCAGCTCGTCATGGGCACAGAACGGGTTAACTATGCAGTAATAAATACAACTTTTGTACTTTGCGTTTTCCATCATTTATTTTTTTATGCTTTTGGTTGTGTTTCACAAGGATAAGTCTTGCTGGTCAGTGTCTTGGTTTTGAGCACGAGGAGGTATTGCTGCTTTCAATGGTCTTGGTTCACGGTTGTCAGATTATATTATGGGATGAAGAGTTTATTAATTTTTTGTTTCAAACACTTTATTAACATTTAAAATGCGCACATCAAAGAGTGGGTAGTTCTAACATTCGGTAGGCATGTCATAGGTGCCTGAGAGCTACTGGGCCTAGTTCTAGACTTGGTGAGCGCCTGTACCTCACACGAACCTAGAATGCTTAGCTTGAGGTCCAGGGTATAAGCAAGGCCACTGGAATTATGCGACAAAAAAGGGCCAAATTATGAGACAGAGATGAGTAAATGATGCGGCAAGAATAGGCAAATTATGCGGCACTTTTTTAAAAATAATATTGCTTCATTATTTTTTCGTTTTAAAACTTGGTAACACTCTCTGGGCATTGATTGCACCTCAGTAGGACCTGTTTAATACTGAAATATAACTATAAGCAACAGAAAGAAGACCAGGCCAGCTTTGCAAAGTGCCTTCCACGACACGGCAACATGTGTCATAGCATCTTTACTAACTTTGGAACCGTTTGACCTACAACCATTTTTTTGTTTTTGGTAATATCAGCAGATGAAGCAGTATATGGTGGATTATGTGTCAAATCTATAAAACACCTAAATACAGCAGTAAGCAACTACAAGATTACCAGTCAATCTTTGCAAAGGGCCTTCCACTGCTCTGTAACACTTTGCCACGTTTTAAGTAAATTGTGTTCCGTGTGAGGTAGAATCAAGTTTCTTTTGTTGGAATCTGCAGATTATGGATTATGTAGCAAATGCGGTAAACTCAATTATGTGGAAAATGCTGCTGCTGCTGCAGAAACTCATAATTCCAGTGGCCCAGGCTTTAAGTGACTCAATCAATTAACGGCTGGTTTCTTTTTTAACTTTCTGCACTACCTCCACACCCTTCGCTTTCAGGCAGAGGCACCTCAAAGTCAGCATTAACCATTCTGGTGCCTCACAGTAATGGTCTAAGAGACAGATGAAAGGAGTGCGATTCATAGATATTGTCAAACAGAAGGCCCAGAATAGGGAACACTGTATGGGGACTAATTATGTTTACAAATGGCCTGAGACAGCTTTTTAAGAGAGATACCCCAAAGAAGGGGACAATATAAGTGTTTTTACATTATTATTTTTTAAAAGGTTCATTCATTAGTGAAGCTGGCGCTGCTGCCAGGAGTGTAAGTGGCCACTGCTGATTATCATTAAGGAAGCAGATGCAGCAGGACTGGGCCCAGGGGTTTGAGGGGCCCGCTGCATCACAATTATGACTGTCTAGCTTTAAAAAAGGGGCATGGCAGCTTTTTTTCCTTTCTAGCATTAGGACAGAGGTGATGGTATGTCATGGTGGGGAAGAGGTAAAAGATGCAGGGAAGTAGCCTGCTACTCAGGACTACAGTTATCATTAGCATAGCAGGTGTAGTTGCTTTGGGGTCCAAGAGTGTGAGAGGCTCACACCACCCCAATTATGGGGATTTGTATGTTTGGGGTAATGCATGTTTTTGTTTGATGCATTTGCTGTTTTATTAGTCTCATATTTAGTGCAGTTTATAAGCTATACAAAAAGTACTCCTGAAATCAACTCATAAGACCTGCCACTTGCATGCAACCATCTCCCTCCTGCTCCGCCCATCCTTGCCATTAAGTTTTGGAGGGGGGGGGCCCAACATGAAACCTTTTTGCTTAGGGGGCTCAGAGCAAAAAAGTTTGAAGACCTCTACTCCAGACCTTTTAATTTATTTTAAAGGTTTATATAGCGCTGGCTAGACCTAGGGGTATCAGAGTGCTTTACAGGAGTGTGAGGAGGTACAGTAATCGATACATTTGGTCAAAAACATTACAAAAACAACCTATATAACAAGGAAAATAGATAAATACGAATGCTATTTACAACAGTACAATAATAAGCTCACGTGGGTAGAGAGTAATTAGGCTAGGGTGGGTGTGTGGAAATGAAAGAGAGAAGATAAAGGAGGGGGATAAGGAGAGTGGGAGTAAGGGGAATAAGAGATCAGTGGGAGGCTGTGCGTGAGGCTAGATGTCATAATTAAAGGTAGAGGCAGGAAGGGGGGATTGAGGGAGGGCAAGGTGTAGCGTGAGGTAGGGGAGTTAGGAGGGAGAATGGGGAGGGGAGAGAATTAGAGGGAAATAGGGGGGAGTCCGATGGCGCAAAGAGTGGGAGACGGTGTCAGAGGTAGGTATTATTGACCCCAATATTTGTTGAGGAGGTACAATTTGAGGTTTTTTTTTAAGTTGATGTAGGAAGACCTAACCAGGTCATATAACAGTCACTGTGGCAGGTGTTTCTAATGTGCACCTTGTTCTGGTCATTTGAAAGCAGCAAGCTGCCTTCTGGTGTGTAGCCATGGAGTAGAAGCCAACAGCTTTCCTGTCAGAGGTGTAGTAAATAGAGCTTCTCACACAGATATCATAACTAAGTCTCACACAGATTCACTCATTGTCATCTGGGGATATATCCTCTGCCTACATTGTATCAAATGCAGCATCTGTAACAAATATTATGCCAACAATATATGAGAATATTGGAGAATAAATGGAGACACTCGCCCTCCACTACTAATCATGCTTTCGAAACACAAGATCACTATACAAAAGACACATACTCTATGAGAAATCAAATCCCCTTAGATCTCTTTTTGACTCAGCTAAGAACCGACCAAAACAACGCTTTGATATGATCAAAACCACCAGCAGTCCATCCATTTCCACTTCCATCAAATTTGACAACCCATCCATGAAACCAGAAGAATGTATGCAATTCTTTGACTCCACAGTAAAATCGCTTCCATGCCAAGACAACTGTCCTACCCCCATCTCAGTATGCAATTCCAAGAGCAGCTAGCAAACCTTTGAAATAATTGCGGAGGAACACCTGCTTAAAATCATCATGAAGCCCAAACCATCAAACCACTTTGTAGACCCTATTCCAGGCAACATTGCCAAAGACCTTTACCCATGCATTCTGCCTTAATGGACAAAATTGTTGAATTTCTCTCTCAGTCAAGGAATGTTCCCGGACGGTCTCAAGATGGGTCAGATCAGCCCTCTCCTTAATAAACCCATCACAGATGTGAATGGCCCCAGGAATTTTAGCCCTATTTCCAACCTGCCTTTCGTTGCTAAAATCATCGAAAGATGTGTAGTGGAACAACTGACTCAACACCTCGAAGACATCAATCTCCTGGACAAATTCCAATCCAGCTTCAATCAAGGCTGTAACACTGAAAGAGCACTGTTACTGGTAGTTTATGATGTTCTACAAGTCCTGGCCTCTGGCTGCTTCTGACTCCTGATCCTTCTTGATCTATCAACAGCTTTTGATGCAGTTAATCACCATACGCTAACACAAAAATTGAATGAGCATTGATGGCATGGTACTTAACTGGTTTAAATAATGCCTTACGTGTAGATCACAGAGGATCAAAATTGATGACTCTTTCTCTACTCAGAAGGCTGTTGATCAAGGTGTCCCTCAGGGTTCTGTCCTTGCTCTAACCCAGTTCAATCTGTATATTGAGCCTCTTGCAGTCCTACTAAGACAGGCTAGGTTTTTCTATTATCAGTAAGCAGATGACATATCCTTCTTTATTTAAAGTTCTACTCACCGAATGACGTCCCACACCTCGTCACCATTTTAAAATCTGTTCCAAACTGGATGACTTCTCATAATATCAAATGGAATCTTTCCAGAATTGAATTCTTCTTCATTTCCTCATGGAAATCACCACACCCTGCACCATCCTGGATGGACACACTCAACATCCTTAACAGCAAATCATACCCACCCTTTTTAACAGTGTTAAATTCATGGATGTCACTCTAGATAAAAGGGTTAACCTACAATTGCAATTCAGCACCTTGTCCAGGAATGCACGTTATCAACTGCGTCTTCTCTGGGGAATTCAGACATCTCTTGTTCAATCACTAGTCCTCTCCACAATGGTTTATTGTAACTCTCTTAACTGGTCTCCCCAAGATCCATCTCAACCCTCTGAAATTAATCAAACACTCAGTGACACATTTTATATATGGGGCCAAAACCAATGACCATATATCACCTTTGCTGGTCACTCTTTGATGGCTACCCATTGAAGCCAGGACCACGTACGATAGCTTATATCACCCACAAGACCATAGACACACCAACTCCTCGCTACCTAGCGGACAAACTTAAGCTATGTGAAGGCACAAGACCACTGCGAAATGCAGATCTGTTGCTTGACCCTCCAATCTTTAAAAAGGAACGACTCATGGCTGAATGCTTCTCAGGAAGCGCGACCAGGACATGGATCTTCTTATCTCTAAACCTGTGCACCACCTCATTGGCAATCTTCAGAAAGGAGCTGAAAGTCTTCTCCTACAAAGACACTTCTGCTAAATGTCCCAATGGTTAACTCTTGACTGGAAATGTGCTCTCACATCTAAAATCCCCTTAGCTAAATTTTCTGTGGCAATACGCTTTCACATCTAATGCTTAGGTCAACTGCACTACCTTTGCTGCATTTGACCTCACCAATTGTGTACCTCCTTGCTACTCCAACCTGTATTACCTACGTTCTTGAACTACTGTTATTTTGTTCATTTTTTATGATGGCCTCATGTAACAACCTGGGATTTTGTCATTTTTAATCTTATGTAACGATCTAGGTTTTGTTGTATAGTGCTTCATCACCTTTGGGTATTTCTACAGTATATAAAAATGCACAAATAAATAACGGTGTTGCACACCTCTTTTGCCGTTGTATTATTGCCTTTCCTCAGCCCCAGTCTGACCTCCCAGTAGAAAACAAGGAAAAAAGACCACACTGGGAGGAGATTCGGATTTGGCTGTTAAATAGATTCTATAATGTAAATAAATCACTTGTTTACACAGGAACAGAAATCAATTGTTACGCCAAATTGTATAGCATATGACTGTTCCACTAAGCTTTTTTATCTTTATGTGAATATAGGTATTTACACAAAGAATTCATGTAAAACAACAGTACATTAGACCTTTCGTAAGCATCAGAAAGTAAAAACAATATGTTCTATTGTCTGTCTATGTTTAAGAGATATAATTCCGTCTTGAGGTTAGCTCGTTTCTTTTTATTTGTATATATCATCAGAGAAAGGGAATATCTTAGGGCCCTGTGAATTAAAGCACTATAAACAAAACAATAACCTCCACAAACTGGAGTCATAGCATTCTAATCGTAGCATAGCTAGGACAAATAAACAAGGATATGAAAGCGGGCATGCACAGAGTGAGTTCAAGCAGTGGGAGGTTCCACAGGAGAGTGTTGGGTAGAGAGCCAATCCAGCCCTGCATGTGGCCCCGCGACCTGTCCTTCAAACTGCGGAAGGAGGATGTTCCAGAGGTGGGAGCCTCCTACGGCGCTCGTGCGGCCATCTGCCTGACTTGTCTCTCTGGATACGCCTGGCCTTTGTGCTCCAGGGGCTTAAAGCTTTAGGTTTGATGGTTTAATGAGGTAGAAAGGGCCAAGCCTTTGAATTGCTCTGAAGATAGTAAGCGGTGTGAAGTGCTTGATCGTCTCTTCTCCTGTTAGGCCACATTTACTACTTCAGACTCTTTAGTGTTAGCTGTCCTCCTTCATTTACTACTTCAGACTTTTTTTGTGTTAATTGTCCATTTCCATTTACTACTTCAGACGTTTTAGTTGTCCGCCTTCATTTACTATTTCAGACTTCTTAATGCCGTGGTAATTGTCCGCCTGCATTTATTACTTCAGACTTTTAAGTGTTAGTTTTCCACCTTCATTTACTAATTCAGATTTTAAATGCTAATTATTCGCCTGCATTTACTACTTCAGACTTTTAAGCATTAGTTTTGCGCCTTCATTTACTACTTCAGACTTTTTGTGTTAATTGTCCACCTGCATTTACTAGTTCAGCGTTTTTAGTCTTAATTGTTTCCTCTAGAGTTCAGCAAGACACCATGTGCTATTGGAATATTTATGAATGTGTTTCTGCGGGCATAGAATGAGGCACTGATATCACTGAAAACATGTAAAGACAACACGCCTGATGCAAGAGTCCGAGGCTCCTCTGCAGTTTACATCAAAGAACTGACCTCCGTAGCTGCAAGAGATGCCGACTCGCTTCTGGTCACATTCCTGGAGCGCACCTTAGGACTGTGGTTCAAAATGTTATTCATTGCTCTTCTATATTTTTGTGACATTATGTTGTACAGTATGGGATTGATCGAGGCACTGAGATAAAAAAGAAGCATGGAAATGAGGTTGAAGTATTGAGTGATGTCATACAGTCTTTTTTCCCCAATGTTTGTCCAAGTAAACAAGATTCGGCCGATGTGAAATGGCAGCCAGCACAACACAAAGGCCAGCACCACAACAGCTGCAAAAAAGAAACAAGGTGTTACTCATCTGCAAACCGGGGATACTTCTACATATATAGAGCTTGATAACAGTGAGAATTCTTTGTAAAGGCTTGCCCATTTTCAGCTTCATGCAGAGTCGTGCATAGGTAAATTGATAGGATAGATTTAATCTTCTGTCACACTCTATGTGTGAAACAAACACATACTCTACATTAATCCTTATGTTCAGTGTTCTTCACTGCAAAACATTAACAGTTATGACTCATGTTTGTGCGTTTATGCATTCGACGATAAATGTTTCAAAATCTTGATTGAACATATTATTAGTAGGACAACCTTATATATCTCTTTCGTAATATTCTCCCAAGATCAGATTACGAAAACAAGTGTGCACTGTATAAAAATAGATTCATGACAGATTTCATAATCACTTGTAGTAATTCTTATTCTCCCGCAGCCCATTGCACGCCAGACATCTTCATATATGCCCTCCGTTTCATATCAAAGCTGTCAAGGCCTGGAGCAGGCAACATTTTGTCTCCTACTTGATGGACTACTACACAGCCTTCATCAAACACTAGCGAAAAAAGAAGTAGATCCCACTGACTTCACAAATTACAGACCAATAGACACAAGAAGCGCCACGAGCAAGGTATTCAAGATACCAGTATTCAGAAACTATATAAAAAAAAAATGAGGAAAATAAATTCCTCTTGGATTCCCAAACCTGATTCCTTCCCATGAGAGGTACCGAAACATCAATGATTACCAAATTGGTTGACCTCAACAGAACACTTGACTAGAATGGGCTGGCTACACGACTACCACTTGACCACTTTGTGGCTTCAAACTAGATTGCAAGATTCAAACTAAATTGAATGGACCCCTTCTTATCTCGCAAAGAGATAACAAATAATGGCCCATCAACCTTTCCTATCATGGCCTTTCAGTGTCAAAACAGGTTCCCAACATGGTCCCACTAACTCACCACTACTTTTCAACACCTGTCTGAACCACCTTTAGGATATTATCAAAACATTAATTCTCCTGCTACATTGAAGTGATGACATTCAGATCATCCTGAAGTTGGAAAAATCTAGAAACATAGATGTTCGTCAAACATCTGAAACTCAATTCATTAGGAATAGAAATATGGTGCACTGTCCAGTCTTGCGCTGTGTCCAATGCACCATAAAGCACTACCCAGGAAAGTCAGAGAGCTAAAAGTCATCACGGGCATAGAACTGTCACTAATACCTTAGACTAATCAAATAATTAAATTCTCTTTCAGACACTATGGGCCCCATTAGTATGGCGGGTGGACTTTGTCCGCCCGCCATACCCTCGGGAAACGGGACCGCCCGCTGAGGGTGCGGCGGTCCCGCCCTCCCGATTAGCATGCGCTCCCCACACTGGCGGGTGCTTGGCGCATCTTCAACATTGCGCCGCAATGCCACACTGGCAGGTTGTGCCTTTCAATGCACAATGTGACAGGAATCGCGCAGTGCCTGCCATGTTGTACATTGAAATGCAGGGGGGTACCATAGGTTTCCCCCATGTGCACCCCCCACCCCCAGAATCCCTGGGGGCCCACTAAGGGCCCCCAATTGCGAAAACCGCCTGCCTTTCCGTGGCGGAAACGGCAGGTCGCCACCTGCATAGTAATATGGATGGTGGTGTCTACCAGACACCGCCACCATATAAACTGCTTTTCCGCCCAGTAGGCAATCGGGCGGATTGCCTACCGGCAGAAAACTGGCGGATGGTCTTCCCGTCTGCCGCGGTCCCCCCCGCCATGGTAATGTGGCGGGGGGAAATCTGCAGCAGGCGGAGGTTGTCGGCGGGCGGATCGCCACAGCCATATGGGCGGTGGCGATCCGCCCGCTATACTAATGACCCTCTAAGTGTCTCAAACACTTATTCCTATTCCTGACATTCTAAGGCTTCAAGCTACTCATATGCATAGGCACTTTCTAGCATGTACCAACAGCATATGTTTAGGGCTCAATCATTTCTTCTTTGCCAACTACGGTACATTAAGAACTCTGCTGACAGACATTTACTGCCCCTTCAATCAAGGAATCATGCAATGTCAGCACTTGAAGCCATCCATTGGCTCTCTATGATCAGAAATATCTGTAGCAAATCCGCCTTATCTGCATGCTCAACCTGGATTGTGTGTCTTTTTCTGGACTCTAATTATGTTGGACTTAAAAGAACTTTGTGCACTTTAACCCTGCTAATTGAATAAAGTGGCTGTGCTCTCCCATTTAATATTGTTAAATTGACTTATCCATGAGTGGCATATTTAACTTGTCTACAGGTCCTTGAATATGGTGTAAAAATACACCCAGGGTTTCAATGTTAAATGTCAGCTATGGACTGCTCACCTATTGTGCTATTTACAGAGTGAGCCTGTAAAACATGGCTTCAAGCCTGCCATGTGCAGCCTGAATGCAGCAACCTAAAATCCTGCTGTCAAACATGTCAGAATAACCCTTTCTTACAGTTGCGGAACTCTCCTTTTAAATATTAATGTCATGCCTGAGTATCCCTTCTTGCTTACAAGGTTGGGTGCCTCATATTTAAAGGTTGCATATTTGGGGGTCGGGCCCTTTTAATCAGTTGGCTTGGGCCTCTTTTGAAGTATATATAAGTAAGTACCCTTGCTGGAATTATTCAAAAAACAATTTAAATTCTAGGACAAGTAAATAAATTGTCATGACCTGTGGATTTATTTCCAATTATTTGTTTTTTAATGCAATTTTTTAAAAACATACACAAGCATGTCCTTTAGACCACATTCAGGTAAGCATATTATTACACTCCACGATACTAAACATTGCTTTAACAAAACTTATACCATGATTACATAATCACACAAAAATATATTTCAAATCATGCTTGGATGACCAGTCTTATAATGTACAAAAAAGCAGAGGGTCATAATTGCTACTATTATTTATGCAATGGCCCTCTTGTTATTGGTGTCCCTTGGGGGTTCTAGATCAATTCGTTACAATAGACGTTATCGATTTTTAAGTCTTTCCTTTGATGTCTACTGTTTCATTTTTTGTCCAAATAAGACACTCCCCAAGTATGTCCGTCAACGCGTTTCAAACCTCTTATTTCTTTCGAGTTCTCCTCAGGACCCTGGCTGGTTAAATGTTCATTCTTTTTGGATTAGGAGGCATTCATTGTTCTTTATCAGAAACCTTCTGCCGTATTCCATCAACTTCCTTCTGTTCTCCTAAGGTTCTTACTATAATTTGCCAGGAAGCCACGTCTACCCAGTACCTGCTTGCTTCAGTCTCATGCGCTTCTCAGTGCAGAGGCTTTCATATTTAAAAGTGGCGCATGTGTGAAATTAAAGTGTGCATGTTTCTTCAGTGAGTAGACCTCAAAACTATTTGCACTGGCAGGGCTGCAACGGGATCCTAGGAAAGGAGAAAGTACAGATCATACATTTTATTCCGTAACTTCTGAAAGGAACTAGCTAAAATAGTAATATAATCTGTTTTTCATATTTATTACTAAGCTAATTCTTTGGTGAAGTTGGACTTTTAATAAATATGTAGGAAAAGTTACTTTTAGAAAGTTATTTTTCACTGCCTAGCTCCTGGAAGCTAATATGGATGAGCCTTCCAGCAATGCCCAACCAGTGTTTAACCTTAACGAGGTGTGGAAACTGCAGCTAGAGCAGAACAATGTTTTAGGCCTGTTGACTAGATGGGCTGAGTGTTGGGCATGCGGTCCCTATCAGATTAGGAAGGACTATTTTCACTGGCAGGGCTGCAACTGGATCCGAGGAAACAATCTGTAACTGTTGACAGGAAGAGGCTAGAATAGACATCCAAATTCTATTTTTCATATTTATTAAGAAACACAATTCTTTGGTGAAGTTGGACTTTAAATAAATATTTAGGAAAATAACTTTTAGAAAGGTTGATTTTCACTGCTTGGTGCTCCTGGAAGCTAATGGTTATAGTTAGGACCAGGTTTACATAGGAAAGGCATTTTTTGACTTGCCTATCACTTTTGCGTTGTTTAACCAATCCTTATGAAATTTTCCCCAAAAAAGTGTCAAAGTAGATTCTGTGTGTCTTGGAAAGTTTGGGGGTGATCCATGCAGTGAAGACCGATAAATAGGGCTGTGAAATAAGGATGCGTTTGTAATGTTATTTCCCATAGGAACGCATTGTTGAACATACAGCCCGAACTGCTGGATGGAATTACACCAAATTTGGCTGAAAGGTAGATGTTTTTACACAGATTGTGCTTTTTGTTATTTGCTGTAAATCCATTCTGTAGGTTTTCAGAAATTTAAGAAGAAAAATATAGATATATCTCCGGTCGCTAAGCCTTTGTGCAGGGAAATGCACCGCTCTGTATCAAAATTCTCAGTAATAGCACTCCCTAGTACAATTACATTTGGCGCTCTTCACCCAAGGTACAATTAATACTATGAGCTAAGTAAAAGGTCCAGGTATACAGTAGGTATACCAGAGTATGCACCGCTCTGAGTGGCTCCCAACACTACAACCAGGAAGTGTTGGCAACCATCCTGGGACTCGAGCCCCCTAAAAAAGTAAAAAAATAAAGAAAAGGGGGCTGGGTAATATTTGAACTGATGTGAATCACAATCAGATAACGCTGTACAAGAAACACTAAAGTGCTGGCATATACTTATTTAATTGTGAGTAGCTAGGGTAATAGTAATCCCTCAACAGAGATGAGCCGCACCTATAGTTGATGATATGAGTAAATACTTAGGTAGTCAATAGCGTAGTTACACTTCAAAAAATGTGGGATGCTGTGTACACTGATAACACTGATTACCCAACAGTGCTGGCGGCAAGTAAGCAAGAAACCTGCACATACACATCAAAATTCTCAGTAATAGCACTCCCTAGTACAATTACATTTGGCGCTCTTCGCCCAAGGTACAAATAGTAAATGGTTAGGATATCTTAATGGCACAACTTGAACAAATCTAAGATATTGTGATGTTGTATTCTTTCAATAAAAACTCCACTCCCGATGTGTATTTGTCTTCTTTATTTCTTATAAAGAGTTTTCCAACAAGAGGTAGAGATAAAGCCAACACGTGTTTCGTCTGTACCATAATGCGTAATCAGAGTTTTTCAAGGCTGGAAAAAACGAAAATTCACATAGTATGTGAGCCTACACAAGCAAGTTAACAAAGCATGGTATTTAACCAGTATGAATTAAAATCCTGCCCATATTTTTAATAGACAATAAAATTACGAAAGAAGAAGAGAAAAGAAGAGAAGCTGCACAATGACCCTGTGCCACAGTGAAAACAGATCAAAAGCAAGAAACAACCCAAAGGTAGAAATTGAATGCAGTATAGTTGCACCATGTGAAGAGAAAAAGAAGTCCATAGTGATCATCTACCACTATGAATATCAATCTGTGATGCCCAATATGCAGAGATAGGAACATGAAAACACCCACCAAATCATGTTGTCTGAAGTAAATATTGGTGTAAATAAAGATTTGTTTTTCAAACCACTATCCACATTAGTATCTATGTTTATCCCAAGGTCAGCTATGATCTCCTCCGAATTAGGTGTTGATGTCACACTTTCATCCAATGACATCAACAACTGAACATCTCTGATATCTTCTATGCTTTGACCACTTTGTTCAACTGTATAAATGGGTATCGGACAAACTTTTTTTTGCATGCCAAACCATTTTTTTAATTTGAGTCTTCGTACAAATTTGAAGAAATCAACATTTATTTGAGTGAAATTGGGACCAGAAACAGGACAAAAACCCAGACCTTTCCTTAATACATTAGTTTGTGATTCAGTTAACACAATTTTGGATAAATTGATAATTGAAACATTATCTTGTTCTGTATCTCCTACATCATTAGCACCCAAAATAGTACAGCCTGCTGCATGACCAACCTCCCCAGCTAGTTCCTCTGTGTTTTTGACACAGATCGCGTCACTCTTTTGCTTTCTTCTGATTCTGTTTTTCCGCCCGCCCCTCCTTGTTCTTTTCTTGTTACATTTTTCTTGGAGTTGAACCCCATTTTCGTACCCTTTCTGTATCTTTCCAACTCTGATAAAAAAGATGAGGGTGTATCATTAATTACATTGGGCACAGCTACTGAAGTTGACGCTATGTCACTTATTGCTTCACTGCTACCACTGATATTACTAGATACTTCAGAGTCACTAACCGAGACTGGAGTATCTGTACGTTTCTCACTTAAGTCTCTGATACCTGCTCTAGGCATTACTTCATCAAACTTCTTTGCGAAAGTAAATATCCGACCATTTTTATAATCGTTTTCATCGCGTTTAAGTTTGTGGATTTTTTTGTCCTTGATATAGGACTGGTGGGCATTGAGAACTTCTTTCAAGATAACAAAGTTCTTTTCTGCCACATCTGGCATATTGATCGCTCTTATCGCTTCTTCAATTTGTTCTATCTCCCTGAGTAGTTTAGTTCTTTTTCTTTCGGCATGGCTGATCAATAGGTCCATCATGCCAAATGACGAGGCCGAGATCAAGTTCTCCCATTCGAGCAGAAGATCGGGGTCTAAGTGCTCAAATGTAGGAAAGATTATTACTCTTAATCCCCGAGGTATTTGCTTGATCTCAATACACTTCTTAAGAATGGTAGAGTCCCACCATCTAGATAACTCAGACTTGCGTAGTCTCTCCAATTTGATAAATAGCTGTTTCATTCCTGGTGGTTTGGTTTCCCCTGGATTAGTCTTGGTGGACTGTAGTCCTTGACTAGAAAAGATGTCATTAAAGATTTTATCCCTGTCGTCATCAAAGTTGGCCATATTCAATCTGTAAAAGAATCTTAATATTTGAACTGATGTGAATCACAATCAGATAACGCTGTACAAGAAACACAAAAGTGCCGGCATATACTTATTTAATTGTGAGTAGCTAGGGTAATGGTAATCCCTCAACAGAGATGAGCCGCACCTATAGTTGATGATATCAGTGGATACTTAGGTAGTCAATAGCGTAGTTACACTTCAAAAAATGTGGGGTGCTGTGTACACCGATAACACTGATTACCCAACAGTGCTGGCGGAAAGTAAGCAAGAAACCTGCACATACACATCAAAATTCTCAGTAATAGCACTCCCTAGTACAATTACATTTGGCGCTCTTCGCCCAAGGTACAAATAGTTAATGGCACAACTTGAACAAAGCTAAGATATTGTGATGTTGTATTCTTTCAATAAAATCTCCACTCCAGATGTGTATTTGCCTTCTTTATTTCTTATAAAGAGTTTTCCAACAAGAGGTAGAGATAAAGCCAACACGTGTTTCGTCTGTACCATAATGCGTAATCAGACTTTTTCAAGGCTGGAAAAAACGAAAATTCACATAGTATGTGAGCCTACACAAGCAAGTTAACAAAGCATGGTATTTAACCAGTATGAATTAAAATCCTGCCCATATTTTTAATAGGCAAGAAAAATACGAAAGAAGAAGAGAAAAGAAAAGAAGCTGCACAATGACCCTGTGCCACAGTGAAAACGTATCAAATGCAAGAAACAACCCAAAGGTAGAAATTGAATGCAGTATAGTTGCACCACGTGATGAGAAAAAGAAGTCCATAGTAATCATCTACCACTATATATATCAATCTGTGATGCCCAATATGCAGAGATAGGAACATGAAAACACCCACCAAATACACGAGTCAGAGCAAGTCTCAATGGTCATCTGGTGATCAACTTTCAGATGTCCAGACAAAAAAAGGAAGAATAAACGAGCTGTCAAACAGAAAGAGAATATGAGCACTTAAATTGAATCAATCATGTAGTAATTCCAAAAGAACATAGAACCTCAAATATATGGTTCAATTATCAGTTGCAGTCATGAAAATCCAGATTCCTATATATGCGAGGGAATCTATCTGCCTACATATTGTGGCTGGTGTTCTATACAATTCATTCCGTGTTCGCTATTATGCCAACACTAGTAGTTTAATTAGAGTTTGACACTCAGTCCCATGATAGATAAAACGACTCATCCCAGAAGAAGCGGGGAACACTCATTAGCAATGTGCAAGGAATGTTCAAAATTCTATTTTCACTGAAACATAGTTGTACTGTCAGAAAAGATGGTGCATATCATAAAGCGGAGTCAGCACCGTAACAATGTTGGTGTACAAGTAGCACAAGCATACATGTTATTATAGTTTATTTGCCAATAATATTAAGGAGATTCACGGAATATGGCATTAAAAAAGCGACCAGTAACAGTTAACAAAACGATGGCCTTTAAATCATATATGCAGATCGGTAAGCGTTATCCGCTTATATCTTCAATCCATCAATAGTCTTAGATATATTCACCTGAATGCATGAAGTAAATTAATACTATGAGCTAAGTAAAAGGTCCAGGTATACAGTAGGTATACCAGAGTATACACCACTCTGAGTGGCTGCCAACACTACAACCAGGAAGTGTTGGCAGTTATCCTGGGACTCGAGCCCCCCAAAAAAGTAAAAAAAATAAAGAAAAGGGGGCTGGGTAGGAATACCCGGACCCCTAGCCATGGGACCCTGTCTCGTCATAAAACCATTAAAAAAACAAAAAGATTTGCCCGGATATCTGCTGCAAAAAAAAAACAAGAGTGAGCTCCTGCGTTTGCTTTAAAATAACCCCCCCGGGTGGGTGAGGTTCCGGGGGCATAAGGTAAATATAGGAGGCGGGCACTTGGCACCCCTCCTAAGGGTTATCAAAGTGCCAAAATCACCACTTTTTATTATTAATGCTGGCAGGCCTACTGGGACCGCCCACAGCTCCGGGGACTGCCACCTCCCTGGGGCTATTTCCCATTATGTGGCTAATTAAAACAAAATGGGGGGCCTCATGACTGCCACCTCCCCAGGGCTAATTTCAATATTATGGGGGGGTTGTGAAGCCCCCTGCCCTGGGGACCGTCACCTCTCCTGGGCTAAAATAAATAATAGTGTGGGGGGTCCAGTCTCCCATGCAGCCCCAGACCGCCACCTCCACGGGTCACACATACAATAATTAAGGGGGTCTGCTGCAAACCCCTCCCCCCGGGGACCACCACATTCCCGGGGACCACCACATTCCCGGGGAAGTTTGAATAAAGGGGACCACCACACCTCAGGGCCATCTCCACTCCCAAGGGTTCCCACTCCCGGGACATTGCAGTTTGCTATAGCATGGCAGGAGCACTGCTCCCGCCATGCCATAGCAAAAAGTGTGCTCTGCTTTGAGCAAGTGAGAGCATTAGGCTCTTACTGGCCCAAAGTGGAGCAAACTTTGCTTTTTACACCCAGGGAGCTGAATGTCAGCAGCTCCCTGGGTATAAAAAGAAATGCCAGCACCTGCAGGAGGGGGGCGGGGGCACGTGGCCCCTCCCCTTTTTATAAAAAAAATATATAAAGGGCTGACCCAGGGGGGTGGGGTCCCTGGGGCCAAAATAGGCCCCCTCCCTTTTTTAAAAACAGAAAAGAACAAAAGAGAAAGGGTTGACCTCAGGGATGGGATCCCCCAGGCTCGAAAATGGCACAGAAGGAGGGCCGCTTGGCTCCCCCTTCCTTTGAATGGAAAAAAAAATAAAGGCCTTGCCCCGGGGATGGGGTCCCTGGGGCCAAAATCTGCCCAGGAGCTGGGGCTGCGCGGTACCCTCTCCTGTTTTTGAAATACATTTTTTTAAAAAGCTCAGGTCACAGGGGATGTGGTCCCCGGGTCCCAAATTTGTCCAGGGAAGGGGAGCAACTTGCCGGAGGCCCTGCCTCCTTTTTCCACTACTATGCAAACGCACCTCCTCGTGTGCTCCTGTTTGGGGATGAAGATCCCTTGGCTGCTGAGGTTCTTAGGGGCCAAGAAGACCTCCTGTTATTTCCAGTAAGCCCCACACAGTGGGATAACTGAGAGGTGGTTGGAGGCCATACCCCCTTTCTCCACCACCCTGCAAATGCGCCTCTCGGTGCACTGCTAGTGGGGGGATGAGGTCCCCTTGCCTCTTGAGGGCCCCAGGACTAAAGCGGACTTCATCCCTGAAGCAGTAGGGCACCAGGAGCTGCGTTTGCAGAGTGGTGGAGAAAGGGGGCATGGCCTCTGATGACCTCTCAGCAATGCAGCTATGTGTATCTTACTGGACGTAACAGGATGGCTAGTTGGCCCCCAAGGACCCTGAAGAGCCAAGGGGACTTCATCCCTCAACTAGTAGTGCACCAGGGGGCACTTTTGCAGAGTGGTGGGGAAAGGGGGCAGGGCCACTGAAAACCTCTCAGCAAACCCACTGTGTGGGACTTACTGGAGGTAACAGGAGGAATTGTTTGTTCCCAAGGACCCTCTGGAACCAAGGGGACTGCATTCCCCAACTAGTAGTGCAATGGGCGTGGCCTCTGACAACTTCTCAGCAATCCTGCCTTGTTGGACTTATTGGAGGTAACAGGAGGGGTAGTTGACCCCCAAGAACATCCATGGGGACCAACTGTTACCTCCAGTCCGTACCACACAGCAGCATTGCTAGGAAGTGTTCAGAGGCCACTCCCCCGTTCTCCAGCACTCTAAAAACACGGCTCCTGGCGCACTAGTGGTTGGGGGATGAAGTCCACTTTACTCCTGAGGGACCTCCTGAGGGACCTTGGGGGCCAAGAAGCCCTCCTAACCTCCTGTAAGTCCTACATAGTGGAATTCCTGAGAGCTGGTCGGAGGCCCCGCCCCCTTTCCCACCAGTCGACAAATGTCAAAACTACTTTAAAAACCATAGAAATTCGGGGCGTGTCCAAGATGGCGACGGAGTAGGATGTGTTTTTAGTCCCTCCGCCGCCAAGATTGCCGAGCTTTGTGTAGCTCCCTCCCGGATCCCTATCGGCCGCTCTAGAGCCTGTGCTGACCCTCCGGAGGCCCTGTAGGCGGTCTGGAGCTGGGGACGGATCGTGTGGCGGAGCGAGGGCCGCCCGGCGACGGAGAGGCCTGTGCCGTGGCCGCCCGCCGGAAGCTGGGGACCTCGATTTGCAATACGGCTGGAGGCGGTGCCCCCTGAGACGCCGCGGTGTCGGCGCCGCTAACAACGGAGGGCAGATTGGCCCCGCACCGGATGCTTAGACAACCTCACGAGTGGGAGATGGCCTGCCGGGTCTCAGGGAGCCCACTCACCGCACGTGGTGCCTAGGAGCAGCGGACGGCCCTCACCCTGCGGAGTGACTCCCGGGGCTCTTCCGCCTTGCTTGCCGCGATCCGCGAGTTGGGGGGCCTGCCTCTGCCCCGACGAAGACTGGACTGCCCACACCCTCGTCCTTCCCCCGGTCTGGAATGGAGCACTTCGGCAGCCGGACCACGCGAGCAACGCTGAGGCCCACAGCTACAGCGGTAAGGCGCTTCAGCCGGGGACTGAAATCGGGGCTGGAGACTGGAGGCGGGGACACCGTGGCCTGTGTGACTCTGAGGGGGCCTCCGCTAGTGCCCCAATCTTTGCTACCCGGGACCCGGCGACTGGCGGTGCGGAGGGGCCGCGGGACGGATCAGCTGGCATGGTTCTGGACCCTGAGGCTGGGCAGAAGTGGGGCGTGAAGGCTGCCGAGGAGAGTGAGGTATGCGCCTGGGAGCGCCTGTCGAGCACCTCGGTGCGCAGGGGGACCACCACCCGGAACAGAAGAGTGTGCGTCCGCGGCCTCCGGCCTCGGTTGAGAGGGCTGGGAGGGATGATCGCTGCCCGGCTGGCAACGTGGAGTGGCTCCACAAGGGGTTCACTGGGTGCTCATCCCTGCCCCGCCTGGACTTCAGCTGCGTAGGGCCTAGAGGTGGTAGACGGGGGGCCATCTGAGCCAGAACTTTTGGAGACTCACAGCACCGGTGGGACCGTAGAGGAGGGCTGCCCCGGTGACCGGTGGCGCTACCTACCTCTGGGACTTCAAGAGCCGTAGTTGCCGTGACGGCCGCGATGTCCAACAAGTCCAGCAAAGGAAAGTCCGGCAGGGAGGGACCCCCGAGGGGGGCGCAGCTGCCGACGCCTCCCGGTCCCAGCGGGTCCCACCGGCAACGAGATGAGGAGGCACTGGCTACTAAGGCCTTTCTGCTGGAGCTCTTCTCCGCTATCAAGGCAGACATCACGAAGCTCCGCTCCCAGCTTGCCTCGGATCTCAAGGAGATGAGGAGAGAGGTGGACGGCATCGGCGAGCGGGTGGCGACACTGGAGGAACATGATTTGGGGCTCGCGGGGGATGTGCACCAGCTCCAACAAGATGTGATACGGCTAACGGAGCAGAACCTGGATCTTCAGGCCCATGCGGAGGACCTAGAGAATCGATCTCGCCGGAACAACATCCGCATTCGAGCAGTACCTTGGGATGGTGAGGCGGGTGACCTACGTGGCTACGTGGAGGCCCTCTTCCTACAGATCGTTAACGAGGACAGCCTACAAGAGGTCAAGATGGACAGGGTCCATAGAGTGGGCCTCCCGAGGGGCGCGGGGGCCCCTCCTCCAGATATCCTGGTCTGCGTCCAGGATTTTCAACTCAAGGAGCGAATCCTTCAGAAAGCGAGGGGTATTCCAGATTTGCGGTTCCGTGAGCATCGTCCCCAGCTGTTTCAGGATCTGGCGGCATCGACGCTGCAGAAGAGACGCGCCTTCAAACCAGTGACATCCTTCCTGCGCGATCAGGCGGTGACCTATTCTTGGGGCCATCCCTTTAGCCTCATCTTCAGGTGGCAGAACAGACTGGTCCAGATCCGTTCCCTACAGGCTGCCAAAGATCTCCTTGGATTAGATAGCGCGGGCCCCTCTCCGAGGGAAGGCCGATCACCGTCGCGGCGCCAGGGGCACTCCTCCTCATGGCATAGGGTGGGGCGCCCCGCGCCGCAGAATAGGCCGGATCCTGCGGCCAGCCAACAGGAACGAAGTGGGGCGGTGGCCTCCGTGGTGAATGTGATGGTGGTGCCGCCACAGGACAGCTCATCGGCGGCATGAGGGGAGACGGGAGGCTGCTGCGTGCCGGAGGGACACCCCCCTCCACTCAGGTACCGTGGGTGCTATGTACTTTTGGGGAAGACGTCCCGGACTGGAGAGCGGACAGAACACCGACTGCTATCTGGATTCCTGCTCTCAGAGGGTCTCAACACTGGCCCTCGCTATGGACCTCTGGGGCCCAGGGGTTCTCCTTTTTTGGGGTTTGTTGGTTTATGAGTTTCTGGAGGGGGGGTTTTTGTTGGGTAGTTGTTGGGTCACGTTTAGGAGGGGGGGTGGAAGGGGGGGGTGGGTCGGGGTGGGGTGACCGGTGGTGGTGGCCGGATGTTGTTGGCGAGCGTGGATTATGACTGGTGTTTGGCGGGGGTTTTGGGAGGAGGGTGGGGGAGAAGGAGACTGGGACATCGGGGGACACAGGGGAGGGTTACTGGCATACGTGAGGGACGCTATCGTTCTAGGCGCTGCGGGTGGGAGAGGGGCAGGTACTGGATGGCGGGGCACGTGAGGCTTTTTGAGTGGGGGGGGCCGGCAGAGAAGGGAAGTGTGCAGGGTGAGTTATGCCTGTTACCCTAGGAACTTGGAATGTACAGGGACTGAACTCCCCCCAGAAACGCCAGAAGGTCTGGAAGTACATCCTAGATCATCACCTAGATGTGGTTGGTCTGCAGGAGACCCACCTGGCCCAGAAGGATGAGACTAGATTGAAACATAAACAATTCCCCTTTATTTATAGATCCTCAGCGACCTCCAAACACAGAGGAGTGGCTCTGTTGATCCGCTCAACACTTCAGTTTCAACCACTGGGGGTCAGGAGCGATAGGGAGGGCAGGTGGATTGTCGTCAAGGGTGTCCTACTCGGTAAGACTTGCTCCTTTCTAGTGTTATACGCTCCCAATGCGGGGCAAAATAGGTTCCTACTAGAATTGTTGAGCGTCATAGAGGAATTTGTGGAAGGGGCGCTGTTCGTGATGGGGGATTTCAACTTGGTCTGGGATAGAGATTTGGATAGCTCGCATCACCAAAGAGCGGAGACGGGTCTTTTCTCCGACGAGCTGCGTCGGAAGTTTGACAAAATGGGTCTGTTGGATGGATGGCACTCCCTACATCCCCTGTCCCGAGACTACACTTTTTTCTCGCACGTGCATCGCTCTTATTCCCGTCTGGATCATATTTTTTATAGTCAATCTCTCCGGGGGTCCCTGAGAGAAGCCAAGATCTTCCCTCTCTCTGTCTCTGACCATGGTCTCTTCGCGCTCGGCCTACACTCGGCACCGGAGGGTGGTGTCCCGCGCAGGTGGTACTTCCCGGCCTCGTTGGTACGCGATGCGTCCTCATGCACGGGGCTCCGTAAAGCGATCCGGGACTTCTTCGAACTCAACCCGGTGGGGGACACGTCGGTTTTCACGATGTGGGACGCCTTCAAGGCTTCTATCAGGGGTAGCTGCTTAGCCCTCAACGCGGCTCTCAATCGCTCGAGGAGGATGGAACGTGAGACGTTGGAAAGGGACCTTGCCGCGCTGGAGCTGGTCCATAAGACCCAACCCTCCAGACAAACACTGCGGCAGCTGACTGCCCTTAGGGGTAGACTCCGAGCCCACTATAACAACAGGGCGGAGTTCACCCTCCTGAAGCTCCACCATCTCTCCTACGCTCAGGGGAATAAGGTGGGGAAACACCTAGCTCGCCAACTTCGCCGCAAACAGGAGAAGGAGTATGTGGGGGGAGTGTGTGACGCAGCTGGCATGCTCCAGCATCGTGATGAGGTTAAAGCTGAACTCTTCGGGACGTATTACGCGAAGTTGTACTCGGGCAGTGCCCTGGACCCCGTTGCCCAAGGGGATTACCTGGGCGCGCTTCCGCTCCCTCAGGTCTCGAGCGAGTGGAATGACCGGCTTTCCTCCCCCATCATCCGAGAAGAGGTGTTAACTGCCATCAAATCTCTGAAACCCCATAAGGCGCCTGGAGCGGACGGCTTTACGGCCATCTGCTACCAATCCTTCGCAGCGGATATTAGTGACTTCCTTGTCCAGCTGTTCAATGCTATGGCCGACTCGGGGGTTTCCTCAACCTCAATGGTGGAGGCGGTCATCTCAATCATCCCCAAGCCGGGTAAGGACCTCTCTGCATGCTCGTCATATAGGCCGATAGCCCTGCTTAACATCGACGCTAATTTGTACTCTTCTATCCTTGCGACCCGGCTGCAGGATCTGATGCTGGTGCTTATTCACCCTGACCAATCGGGCTTTATTAAAGGGCGTCAAACACACGACAACATTCGAAGAGTGATACACCTCATCGAGAAGGCCAATCGCTTTAACATCCCGGCGGTGCTGCTCGAACTCGATGCCGAGAAGGCGTTCGACCGGATGGACTGGCCCTTTCTGTTTCGTACCCTGGCTGCGTTTGGTTTATCAGACCGATTCTTGACCATGCTCAAAGCCAACTTCAACGACCCTCGGTCGCGAGTCACGGTTAACGGCCGACTCTCAGCTTTTTTCTCACACTCCCGAGGCACGCGTCAGGGATATCCCCTATCCCCATTGCTTTTCGCTTTAAGTATTGAACCTTTGGCACTGACGATCCGAGAGCACTCGGGCATCCGGGGCTTGCCATTCACGGGCGAGCAACACAAGATCTCCCTGTTTGCGGATGACATCCTGCTCTCCCTGGCGGATCCTGCGCACTCCCTCCCCCAGGTCCAGGAGGCACTGGCACGCTTCGAGGCGGTGGCGGGCTTCAAGGTGAACTAGGACAAATCTTACGTTCTTAACCTCACACTTTCGATCGCGGAAGTTAACCGCCTCCGCCCACTTTCGCCTCTGCCATGGACCCACTCTTCCTTACTTTATTTGGGGGTCCGCCTGACGCCCACGATCGGGAAACTGTACTCGGCCAATTTCCCCCCCCCTTCTGGCCTCGATCCAGGCTGACTTGCACCGCTGGAAACCATTATTTATCTCTTGGCTGGGAAGAATTCATGCGATAAAAATGACACTTCTCCCGAAGTTCTTATATCTGTTCTAGCCTCTCCCTATTATCTTAGATAGTGATTTCTTCCGCCGCATCCAGACTCTTATACTTTGCTTCGTGTGGCAGGGGGGTGGGCTAGATTCTTGTTTGCCACTCTCCGGCACCCTCGGGCGGAGGGGGGGGTGGGCCTCCCGGATCTGCGCCTCTATTACAAGGCGGCCCAATTAAGGGTTTTGGTGGAATGGACTCAGCCCCTCTCGGAGAAACACTAGCTGCATATGGATAGAAGTGTGGCGGGACGAACGATTTGGGACCTGGTGTGGAGGCCGAGGGGGGATAGACCCCGGAACGCATACATCAGTACACCCACCGGCACCACCCTGAAGGTTTGGGATTCGGTGTCTGGGGACGAGCGGTGGACCACGTTCCCGTCGCCCTTTACACCCATACACTTTAACCCGGCATTCCCTCCAGCACTGCGAGAAGGGCCCTTCGATGCCTGGAGGGAGGGGGGATGCCTTGCTCTCACACATCTCTTTCATGGCTCTAACCCGCTGACCTTTGCCAATTGTAGACGAGATTACGGGGTCCCTCAGTCGGACCAGTTCCGCCATGCGCAAATGTTGCATTGGGCGCTGACCCCGGCCATCCGAGAAGCAGCGACTAGGCCGCCCACTCCCTTTGAGGTCTTCTTATCCCGCTCCTCGTCCATGCGTGGTGCCATCTCATTTATTTATAATCATCTTTTATCCACGGTTGCTTCCCCGAGACCGCGGTACATGGGCCTCTGGGAGGACCTTATAGGACGTGCCATCACAAATGAAGAATGGGCCCATCTATGGAAAGACATGGCCCAACATAATCACTCGGTGGAATTACGGGAGGCCCATCTCAAGACCATGCTGGACTGGTACCTCTCACCCGCCAAACTACACCGCATATTCCCTGCCACATCGGATAGATGCTGGAGGGGCTGTGGCCTGCTGGGGAATTTTCGCCACATCTGGTGGGATTGCCCGATCATCCGCCCGTACTGGGAGGAGATCTTGTCCCACATTAAGGAGATCCTGGGGTACCCGATCGCGGATTCCTTGGCTCACGTGCTGCTGGGCCTTCGGGATCCTCTCCTCGAGCACCAAACGCGGGCGGACAAAAAGATTCTCTGGCTTTGCGTGGGAGCGGCCAAGGTCACTCTCGCGGCGGCATGGAAGAAAAGGGAGGCCCCGGCGATCTCCTTGTGGCATGCAAGGCTATGGCAGTTGTTGAGAATGGAGAGGATGGCGGATATTTTTCTGGGCAATTTTAAGAATTTCATCTTCCGTTGGGGACCGTTGGTTCGCTTTCTTTCCACGGGATGGCCGGCTGCGGTGTCCCCGCCCTCACTTCGAGCCCTCCACCTGTTTCAGATATGAATGCCTGCTGAAGATTGTAGTTAGTATGTCTGAAGCCACCATCACTGGGGGGAGGGGGGGGTTTCTTATTTAGAGGTTACTATGTTGTGCGTTGTTGTCAAGGGGAAGCTGGTAGTATTGAGTAAGGGAGGGCGGCCCCAGTGACTTGAATTCTGCCGCGCCTTACCGAATAGCAGGAGCTGGATTCCACCACCAGCTTTGGCCAGGAGGCCGGGATTAGGTCCCTTTGGCATTGGTAAGGCTTCTAAACAGACGGACCTACGGGGCTACACTCCCGATTTCTCTGGCTGCTGGCGGCCGCCCCCATGCTTTGTGTGCCCCCTGCGTGGGATGTTGTGCGCGGCTAGCGCTGTTTTCTATTTGTGTTTTCAATAAATTAAATAAAGCTTTAAAAAAAAAAACATAGAAATTCACTGAAAAACCAAAGGTTACAGGGACGTTATAGTTAAGAATTAACATTTTAAAAATATTAGAAATTCACTGAAAAAAATCAACGGTTACTGGGATGTTATAGTTAGGCTGACATTTTACTCGTACAAAACCAGAGAAATTCAGCAGTTATAGTTAGATGAACTAACTATAACTTGCGCCCCGCAATGCACTGCTTATGATCTCACGTATTACATCACTCATGACATGGTCAGTGACATCACTGATGACATCTTAAATGACAATCTCTGATGCACCCACTCACACCCCAATATAACCTTTCATACACCCACTCCAACTTCCACACTACCATTCTCAAAACCATTGACACACCCATACCCATATGTAAACACCCACTTACTGGTTCATAGGACTACACACATGTCCACTCAGTCACTCATATAGCCACACATACACCAACTCACTCACTAATACAGCCACTGATATATCCACTCATACACCCATATAGCCACTCACATACTGTCAGTCACCCATAGCGCTACTCACACACCTACTCACTCACCCATAGAGTCATTACACAGCCAATTATAGTTATACACACACCCACTCACTTATTCATACAGATACTAACACATACTCACTCACCTATACAGTCACTGACACAAGCACACACTCGCCCATACAGCCACTCTCGCAATTACTCAGTTACACATGCAGTCACTCATATACTCCAACACCCATCGATACTGCCTTTCAAATATGCAGCTACTCACCCCTATACCACTGACACATCCATTCACTCACTGACGCATCCATAAATACTCTCAGTCACCCATACAACCCCTCACAGATGCACTCACTAACTCATACAGCCACATACTCACCAACTCACTCATTCATGCAGGCAGTCACACAACCACTCACCCACCCACTCAGATAACCAATCACCCATACAACCACTCATGTACCCACTCACCAACTCATACAGCCACTTAGACACAAACTGACAGACTGATATATACATTCGCACAACCTAGTCACTCACCCATACATTCACTCAGACACCTAATCACTCACTTATATAGTCAGTCACGCACCCACAGATTCATCCATTCAGGCATTTATTGCTCCACTGATTCACCAATACATCTTGGTAAATATTTTTAACACTCATAAACTTTTTTAAAACACTCGGAGTCACTAGGTGATGTAATCGGTGATGTCATGAGTGATATAATTTGAAATGTCATTAGTGATGTCATGAGTGATGTCACTGCCCATGTAATGAGTGATGTAATATGTGAGGTCATAAGCAGTGCATTGCAGGGGAGCCGGGGAGCCAGTTATAGTTAGCTAAGCTAACTATAACTGCTGAATTTCTCTGGTTTTGTGCGAGTGAAATGTTTCCCTAACTATAACGTTCCAGTAACCTTTGTTTTTTTTCAAGGAATAGAAATATATATATATATACACACATACACACACAATGTAAAACCCCACAAAACACATTTACTAACAATACTATAAATATTAAAATACTGAAATACATTTACAAATAAATCCAAATAGTATAACATATTAAAAAACAAACAATTATTGCTATAAAATCTGTTTAACCAATATTATTAAAACTACTGGAGTCTAAGAATATTAGCTATACTATTTCGACTTTAATTGATTCTTTGAGTGTGTCTCATTTATTGCCTCTGTGAGTACAACAAATGCTTAGCACTACCCTCTGAGAAACCTAACTGCTTGCCCACACTACCACAAAGGAGCGCATTAGTATTATCTACTTTAGCCTCTGTAAACCAATTGGGGACCTACAGGACTCTCAGCATAGAGTACTTCTTCTTAGTACACTATATAGAAAGCCAGCTTCCTAAAAAGGATGTCATACCCTCATGAAATTTCTAAAGGGAGTCCTGCTTCCATCCTCCTCATGTTAGTGGCTGGATCTCCATCCTTTAACACCAGGAACACAGGAAATACTGTCTGGGGGAAGATGACGGTGGCAGAGATAGAAACAACTGTGGCGGGAATCCCTCCTACTCTGATTTGTTGGAATTAAAGGAAATTATGTAGAAATGTAACTTTTTTTCCTGCTTCACTTTCCATCTTGTACCCCATCACACAGGTCCCTCCTTTGCTGCTCCGACTCCATCACAATGCCAAAGGACTCCATTGTTGCCTACATCTATGGTAAGCTACTTGTACAATTTTCCTACTATACATCGTGTGTTGACAATTGCCATAACCATGTGTTTTTCCTCACTGCTCTTACATGCAATATTTTTCTTAGGTGTAATGCAGTAGGGTTCATTTTCCTACTCATCAAGGTAAATTGAACATACTTTTATTGACACTTAAAAAATATTAGTTGTTGTGGTGCTTGGATGTGTTTGCTAGTGGTGCCTGTGTGCGGGCATGCAATAGTGTGAGTATGTTCCAGCGCGAGCGCTATTCATGCAGCGCTTGTTTTGTGGCAGCGTTTGTTTTTAATATACTCGTTTGACATTTAATTTAAATTGTTTTAGAGTTCTCCCTGGTTCTACCTGCCTGGCCTCGCATACCCCCACCTCTGTCATCACACCTGCACAGTAATCTTGGCATTTCACCGCGTTTTGCGGGTCCTTCGCCCCTGACTCGCGGCGGCCATCTTGTGTGAGTGGGTCCCAGTGCACCAGCAAGTCCTCTCTCCATCTCCTTTGGAGACTATTTAGGTAGGCTAGTTTGAGCAGTGCGCCCTATTCCAGCGCGAGCGCTATTCATGCAGCGCTTGTTTTGTGGCAGCGTTTGTTTTTAATATACTCGTTTGACATTTAATTTAAATTGTTTTAGAGTTCTCCCTGGTTCTACCTGCCTGGCCTCGCATACCCCCACCTCTGTCATCTCACCTGCACAGTAATCTTGGCATTTCACCGCGTTTTGCGGGTCCTTCGCCCCTGACTCGCGGCGGCCATCTTGGGTGAGTGGGTCCCAGTGCACCAGCAAGTCCTCTCTCCATCTCCTTTGGAGACTATTTAGGTAGGCTAGTTTGAGCAGTGCGCCCTATTCCAGCGCGAGCGCTATTCATGCAGCGCTTGTTTTGTGGCAGCGTTTGTTCTTAATATACTCGTTTGACATTTAATTTAAATTGTTTTAGAGTTCTCCCTGGTTCTACCTGCCTGGCCTCGCATACCCCCACCTCTGTCATCACACCTGCACAGTAATCTTGGCATTTCACCGCGTTTTGCGGGTCCTTCGCCCCTGACTCGCGACGGCCATCTTGGGTGAGTGGGTCCCAGTGCACCAGCAAGTCCTCTCTCCATCTTCTTTGGAGACTATTTAGGTAGGCTAGTTTGAGCAGTGCGCCCTATTCCAGCGCGAGCGCTATTCATGCAGCGCTTGTTTTGTGGCAGCGTTTGTTTTTAATATACTCGTTTGACCTTTTTATTTAAATTGTTTTAGAGTTCTCCCTGGTTCTACCTGCCTGGCCTCGCATACCCCCACCTCTGTCATCACACCTGCACAGTAATCTTGGTATTTCACCGCGTTTTGCGGGTCCTTCGCCCCTGACTCGCGGCGGCCATCTTGGGTGAGTGGGTCCCAGTGCACCAGCAAGTCCTCTCTCCATCTCCTTTGGAGACTATTTAGGTAGGCTAGTTTGAGCAGTGCGCCCTATTCCAGCGCGAGCGCTATTCATGCAGCGCTTGTTTTGTGGCAGCGTTTGTTTTTAATATACTCGTTTGACATTTAATTTAAATTGTTTTAGAGTTCTCCCTGGTTCTACCTGCCTGGCCTCGCATACCCCCACCTCTGTCATCACACCTGCACAGTAATCTTGGCATTTCACCGCGTTTTGCGGGTCCTTCGCCCCTGACTCGCGGCAGCCATCTTGGGTGAGTGGGTCCCAGTGCACCTGCAAGTCCTCTCTCCATCTCCTTTGGAGACTATTTAGGTAGGCTAGTTTGAGCAGTGCGCCCTATTCCAGCGCGAGCGCTATTCATGCAGCGCTTGTTTTGTGGCAGCGTTTGTTTTTAATATACTCGTTTGACATTTAATTTAAATTGTTTTAGAGTTCCCCCTGGTTCTACCTGCCTGGCCTCGCATACCCCCCACCTCTGTCATCACACCTGCACAGTAATCTTGGCATTTCACCGCGTTTTGCGGGTCCTTCGCCCCTGACTCGCGGCGGCCATCTTGGGTGAGTGGGTCCCAGTGCACCAGCAAGTCCTCTCTCCATCTTCTTTGGAGACTATTTAGGTAGCCATGTTTACGCGCAGCGGTCACGCGCAGCGGGGACGCTGGACTGACGCCGGAGTTACGCCAGAGTTCAGCCCGTCTGTGCCCGTCCGGGCCCAGACGGGCTCAGGGCTGGCTGCTATGCCCGCTCCTGGGGAACCGGGCAATACTCGTATTGGGTATAGTAGGGAAGAACTTTTGTCCTGGCGGCTCACGAATCCCGTACCCTGTAGGTGTGTCTATGAGGGCGATCTACCGTTCCTGCCTTGTGGGACATGTAGTGGGGGTCGGTGTATGTCCGTTGATAATTCTGTGCTTTCTATAGCTTTGCTGAATTGCCGGTCTGTACCTAGTCATGCCACAGAAATTAATTCCCTGGTATTGGACCATAAGTTGGATGTGCTATTTTTAACCGAGACCTGGATCTCTTTCTGTTCGGGTCCTGACATAGTCAGAGCTCTCCCTTCCGGTTTTCTAATGGCTCATCTGGATAGGCCTGTGGGGAGGGGAGGAGGGCTTGCTATCCTTTATAGGGATTCGTTAGTCTGTAAGGTGCAGGACGGAGGGATGAGTGACTGCGAGAGTTGTCAGTTCTCTCTTTGACTGTCACCCACGGCGTCGTTGACAGGCCTTCTGATTTATCGTCCCCCTGGGCCCATGGGAAATTTCTCTAATTCCTTTTTGGAATCAGCGGCGCTTCTTGCCTCTTCCACTGGCAATTTTATCGCCCTGGGTGATTTTAACATCCACTTTGATGATTCTCACAACTCCTTGGGAGTAGACCTACAAAGTGATCTTCAAGCCTTGGGGATTAACTTGGCTAATTCCGGTGCCACACACAGGAAGGGCCATTTGTTGGATCCCATATTTTCGAACTCGGTCTGCCTCAAGGCTTTTCCAGCGCTGGCCTTGCCTTGGACGGATCATTTTATGGTGCCTGCCCAGTGGCAGTTTGATGTTCCAGTCATATCGGCTCCCAGGGTATACACGGTGGAAAGAGCTTGGTCGAGACTCACAGTGGATACCTGGGCGGCCCATTTGGAGGCGTCCCGGCCTTCCCTTGGGTCTAATCCGTTAGTCGCCGATGAGAGGCTAAATATCTGGCTGACCAACTCGCTTGATGCTCTCCTCCCTAAGAAGAAACAACTCTCTATGGGTAAAAGAGTGGGATCGGCGCCCTGGTATACATCAGAGTTGAGAACTTTGAGAAGGGGCTGCAAGAGATTGGAACGATCTTGGAGGAAAGATTGGAGCGAAGCAATCCGGAGAGAATACCGGGCGGCTTTAAGCACTTATAAATCCGCCATTCGGGTGGCTAAATCTGTATTCTTTGAGGAGAGAATAGGCTCGGCGGCCAACTCCTCAAAAGAATCATTTAGGGTTATCAAGGAACTTCTAAAAGCCCCCGAACCTCCAGTCCTCCATGCTGACCCTCTTGGGAAATGCTCCAAACTTGCCTCCATCTTTAAAACTAAAATAGATAACATCCTTTCATCACTCCCTCGGTTAGACGAGGAGACTTCCTCTGATGGTAAGTTGGAGTTTCTGCCCAGGGCGCGGACAGCGGAGTTGGCCTCCTTTGGATCGGTCACTGAGGAAGAAGTTCTCACAGTTTTGACGACCATGAAAAGTGGTTCGCCTAAAGACCCTGCACCACTGAAATATCTTAAGCAGGTGGCCTCTATCATCGGTGGTCCAGTGACGGATTTGATCAATTTATCCTTTGCCCAAGGAATAGTGCCCCCAAGCTGGAAGGGAGCGGTTGTCAAGGCTCTCTTAAAGAAGCCTAACTTGGACCCCGCTGACCTTGCCAGCTTTAGGCCTATCTCTCTGCTCCCCGGCTTTAGCAAGGTAGCGGAGAAGTTGGTCAATCGGCGCCTCTCGGGCTTCCTGGAGTACAACTCCCTTTTGGGTGATTCCCAAACGGGCTTTCGTCCCGGTCAGGGGACCGATACTGCCCTGTTGGCAGTCGTGGAGAATGCCAGGAGCATTCTGGACACAGGGGGATCAGTGGCAGTGATCCTCCTTGACCTCAGTGCGGCATTTGACACTGTGGATCATCAAGTGCTTCTCCAACGACTGTCGGGGGTGGGGGTCTCCGGGCTTGCCCTGAAGTGGTTCTCTTCCTTTTTGGCTGGCCGAACGTTTGAGGTGTGGGAAGGCCATACGAAATCTTCATCGGTTTCTCTCCAGTGTGGTGTGCCACAGGGCTCATCGCTGAGCCCCACCTTATTTAACATTTATATGGCTCCCCTGGAGAATGAGATACTGCCCCTGGGTATCAAGATTATCAGCTATGCTGATGATACCCAGCTGGTGGTAGGCCTCCCCCAGTCGTCTTACCATCCCGATCAGCTGCACACCTGCTTGGATAAGATCTTCAAGTGGATGTGTAGCTCAGCACTTAAGCTTAACGGCTCCAAAACGGAACTGATGATATTGGGAAACTCCCCTCCTACCCTGTCTCCGAGTAGCTGGCCTAGTTGCCTGGGAGCGGCTCCCACCCCCAAATAGGAGATCAAGAGTCTGGGGGTGTGGTTGGAGCAGGACCTTACCTTTAAGACTCGCACTAAAAAGACCGCAGGCGTGTGTTTTGGTCTGCTCCGTTCAGCCCGTAAGATTTTACCTCTCCTCCCTGTGGTTTCTAGGAGGTTACTTGTTCAGGGACTTATCATCTCCCGGCTGGACTTCAGTAATGCGCTGTTTCTGGGGGCCCCAGAGTCCACCCTAAATAAATTACAGCAAGTGCAGAACGCGGCCGCCAGGCTCCTGATGGATCTCCCCAGGCGTCAGTCTGCTCGTCCTGCGCTGAAGGCGCTGCACTGGCTTCCCGTTAGGGAGAGGGTGAAATTTAAGGCACTCTGCATGGCCCATAAAATCTTGCAGGGGAAAGGCCCTCCTATCCTTCGGGATATGGTGCAACCTTATAAGACCTCTCGTTTCCTTCGTTCAGAGCATCAACATCTGCTGCAGGTCATGAGAGTTAGGAAGGCAAGAACCGGGGGTAGAAGGTTTTCCATCAATGTGGCCATTCTGTGGAATTCCCTTCCACTGCACTTACGCTTGGAATCAAATTTCCTCCGCTTCCGCAAGTTGTTAAAAACTCACTTGTTTCCTGCTTAATACCGGTGCCTCATGTCATGGCGTTTCTTTCTGGATGAGCGCGGGGATGCCCAAGGGTAACCAGGCGCGTTATAAAACTCACTAATAATAATAATAATAATAATAATAATAATGTTGTATGGGAGGCATGCAATATATAACACAAAGGGACATAAGACATTGTCTACATATGTTTTTCATGCAAAGATGACACATATGTGTATTTACACATTAATAAGTTGTATTTACCAGTCTCCAGGACATCACCAGCACAACGGGAACATGTAAATCGCCTTGGCGCAAACCACTTGGCCTGACGTACTGCTAGCCAGCAGAGAAGAGAAGATTGCCACCAGGGTGGTCTACTGTCTATTGCCGCAACATCTAAATACAGTAGGCTGTCAGCTTGATGGAATACTTGGAACAGCAGCCACAGTGGGACAGCTGTAGTCCCGCCAAGATCTAAATCAGACCCTTAGTTACCATTGAAAATAGATTTTTTTGTTGTGCTGTCGTAGGATACATTTTCACAAAACATTTTGAAAAAAGATAGTTTGTCTACCTCCGCTCCTTCCTTGAACGTTTTGGGGTGGTCCATCAAGTAGTGGAAGGAAAGAAAGGGGGGGGGGGGCTGTCTCAAAACATACATTTCCCATGCAATTTCCATAGGGATATTTGATCAACACTACAGCCAAAATGTCTGAACGTAATTACAACAAATTTGTCAGAAAGCTACATCTTTACAAAGAAAACAAGTTATTTTGTGATTTGGTGCAAATCCTTCCAGTAGTTTTTGAAAAATTAGGGTTCAAATATTATAGATATCTGAACTATTGGGCTGAAATTCAAACATTCAAGCCTTCTGATTGGCTGAGGGTATTTTTTCAGAACAAGCGCTCAAACTGCCTGGCTGCAAAATGAAAAGGAATGTTGTGGCAGCCATTACAGGACTTGGGACTTGGCCCTCTGTCCTCAAAAGGTTTTTGAAAAAGGACATAAGGGGGTAGAGTAAGAATACCTTAACCCCATAGCCCTTGTGGGCAGGGGGTCCCTGAGCCCAAAATTTTAACATTTGTTTTTTGGGGTGAGTTGTCACCATCCTGTGGAACTCCAAAGGGAGTCTTGAGGAGACAGCCTTGGAGCTGGGAAAATAAATTACCAAAAAAGAATGTGTGGTGGGTGTCCATGGAGATTGGGCACCCACAGGGTGATGGTAGCAAGGCCAGGGTGCAGGCCAGAACCAGCACACAACTCAACGGCATGCATGGCCCTGAATGTGACCAAAGCCCAGCTGGGCTTTGGTCACATTCAGGTAGTTGGGTATGGTAATAAGATAGTACTTAACATTAAAGAAACCCTAGAAATTCACTGGCTAAAGTGACGTTTTGATTTGCCATGGTAATGATATCTTACTTTGCATTAACAAAACCTCAGTAATTCATTGAAAAAAACAAACGCTAAAGGGAAGTTATAGTTAGGTGAAAATGTCAGTTAAAATGTAACATTTCTGAACTAAAAAAAAAAAACACAGAATTTTACCAGTTATAGTTTACTGAGCTAACTAGAACTTCTGCCCCCACCATGCTCAGTTTATGACCTTAACAACTTCATCACTCATGACATGATTAATTACATCATTGATGACATCACAGCTAGCATTTCAAATGGCATCGATATGACAACACTGGCCATGCTGAAAATGTAAGGTTAAAGGAACATTATAGTTAGGTGAAAATATTATGTTATCTCTATTTGTAGAGTGCGCTAATCACCCTTGAGGTGGGTAGATGACTATCTCCCAGGAGAGATTATTTGAAAAGTCATGTCTTCAGCTTCTTGCAGAACTCAAGAACCAATGAGTAAGCTCTGATGTGATGTGGGAGGTCGTTCCATGCTATGCTGTAGATATACAAGAAAGCGCGACCTCCACCTTTGTTTTTGTGTCTGTAGGTTATATGTATTAATGAGAGTATGGCTGAGAGGAAATGAAAGCGGCTTTTGCGGTAGAAGAGGCCTATTTTGTGTAGTAATTTGTATGTGTGTGTGAGGAGTGTGAGCAAAGTACAGTTAAGTATGGGTTGCCAGCAAAATTCCTTGAGATGTGAGGTGATGTGGGTGTTGGGAGGTAGGTTGTGAATGAGTCTTGCTGTAGCACTTTGGATTGTTGGGAGACCGTTCAGGAGTTGATTGGTGATTCCTGCATAGAGTGCGTTGCCATAGTCAAGTCTGCTTTTTATCAGGGCCTGTGCGACTGATTTCCTAATATCCTCTGGCAACCACTTGAAGATTTGTGCAGCATACTCAGGATGTAGACACTGATGGAGGTTACTGTGTTTACTTGGGCTTTCATGTTGATTTTCTCATCTAGGATGATTCCTATATTTCTTGCATGGGTGGTGGGGGTTGGTGTGGAGCGAAGGTGTGCTGGCCACCAGGTGGAATCCCACATAGAGGTTTTTCCTTTTCAAAGATCATCTCTTTAGTGTTGTCTGAGTTCAGTTTGAGGCAGTTGGATTACATTCAGGTGGCTACCGTGGTCATGCAGGTGGAAAGGTTTTTTGTCAAAGTGGTCTTGTCCGTTAGGGAGAATATTATCTGTGTAGGAAATTATGTTGATGCCATGCGATTTGATGAGGTTGGTCATTGTGGTCATGTGGATATTGGACAAGGTTGGGCTGAGAGATGATCCTTGGGAGACTCCACGGATGAGGTTCTTTGCTTCCTACATGTCGGGTGGTAGCTGACTTTTTGTGTACTTTCTGTGAGGAAGGAGCAGATCCAATTGAAGGTGGATCCTTAGATGCCTATTTCATGTGGTCTTCTGATCAGGGTATAGAGAGAGACTGTGTTGAAGGCCGCTGAGAGATCAAGCAGGATGAGGGGCGCTGTTTCTCCTCAGTCTCAAGATCATCTTGATGGCGTCTTTTACTGTAACGAGTGAAGTCTGGGTACTGTGATTGGGTTTGAAACCTAATTGCATGGTGTCTAGGAGTTGGTGTGTGACTAGGTAGAGGGCGAGTTGCTTGCTAATGGCTTTCTCCATGACCTTAGCTGTGAATAATAGCAGGGAGATTAGGCAGTAGTTTTCTAAATGGGTGGGATCTGCCGAAGGTTTCTTTAAAATACATTGACTTCTGTGTGTTTGCAGACCTCCAGGAACATCATGGTGGTGATGGAGGTGTTCAGTGTGTGGGTGAGTACTTCACTAATTGAAGAGGTGTCCATGTTGTAGATGGGGTTGGGGCAGGGGTCCGTCGCTGCCCTGGATGGTTTCCAGGCGGTTAACTGTTTCCTCCCTGGTGATTATTTCCACTGTTGTCAAGGTGTTTCCGAGGTTTTTAAAGGGGAAAGATGGAGGCGAGGATGGTTTTGATTCATTTGCTAAAATAATTTGCATAGATCTTGTGAGGGGCTGTTTGTGGTGGAAGCTGGTGTGGTGAAATCTTTGATGATTGTGAAGATTTATTTACAGCTATTGGGGCTGCTATATATGTGCTCAGCGAGCACCTTCTCCTTAGTTTTTCTGATATGCTGATGGTATTGTATTAGTTCTGCTTTGTAACTGTCCTTGTCAGTTTCTTTGTGGTTCGTTCTCCATGTTCTTTCCAGTTGTTTGTAGTGTTTTTTGATTGAGCGGAGTTCCTCAGTATTAGATTCCGAGATGCTGCTCTAGCTGTGTCTAGCCAGATTGGTGGTAGCGTGATTAGTTTGGCTAGGGATTTTGTTTTTGAAGTGGACGAAGGTGTGATTGATCCAGGTGAGAGGCATGGCCATGGTTATTTGTATGCTTTTGAAGGTGGCAAAGTCGGGGTCAAGAGTGTGACCAGTGGATTGTGTGGGTCTAGTGATGTGTTGTGTCAGGCTTAGCTTTCCTAGACTTTCGAGAATAGTGATAGAGCTGGGGTCATTCCGCTGTTCCAGGGTGGTGGATGCTGGCTTTTTATGTAGTGTGCGAATGCAAGGTCTCACCATGCAAAAAGTCCAGACAACCCTTATTGGTTTACAGGCCTTGCTTTAAGAATCCCAAGTGCTCTATTCGTGGTAGTGTGGTTTAGCAGCTTAGGCTATTCAGAGTGGAGTGTTAACCATTTGTTGCATACAAAGGGGTACATTTACAAGGGGATAGCACCGCCAGAACATCACTTTTAGCAACGTTCTGGTGGCGCTATGCCCTTCTCCATATTTACAAAGCGGCGCTAAGCCGCTTTGAGTGGCTTAGCGCCGCCTTGTAAATACAGCCCCTTTACTCGCATCACTTTGCGTGAAAAGGGCGTGCAATGGGTGTTGTTGTAGGCGTTCCATCGCAACACCCTTGGTATTTTGACACTGCCCCAGATTTACAAGGATGTGTAAATATTAGGCAGTGCCTTAAACTAATGCCATGCAAAAGTAGGTGTTATAATGGCACAAGAGGAGAAATACTTTTATTTCTCCTTATTTTGAATTTTTCTATTCTGCAGCACAAGTAGAATGAGCAAAACATAATTAATGATTGTTCATGTGCAGGAAGGGACACCTTCCTGCATATAAACAATCATTAAATAATGATGGTTTGCTGCTTCTATGTGTGCTGCACAATGCAGCACACATAGAAGTAACATATTACCATTATCAATTGTTTATGTGCAGGAAGGGACACCTTCCTGCACATAAGCAATCATTCCCTGCAACATAGGCACCCTTGCACTATGGTGCAAGGGTGTCTGCGCTGGCACTAGGCAGCTAATTTTAGCGGCAGCACTAGGGACAACACAGGGTTGCACGGTATTGTTGTAAATATGGTGCATCTTTGCATTTGGGAAATGTTGGAGCACGGCGCTGTCAGATTTGGCGCAGCCCCATGCTCTGACATTTCCTTATAAATATGACCCAAAGAGTCAATAAATTGTACACACACTCAAGAAGAAATCCGAGATCAATTAAAAAAAATAATAGAAACTTTAATGCAATTTTAGATACCAAGGTCATTAGAATCAGGTAAGTACTATCAGAGTTAAGAATTTGACGAAGAAACAGTAAAATGCTCAAATAACAGTTATTGAGGTATATGGACCTCAAACAGGGTAATATTATTCTATGGGAGGAAAGACATGTACAACATATAAATACTTGCAAGCAGTTGTAGAGGGTGCCCTTCAGGTCTTAAGGTGCTTGAGGCCCAAAGTCTAAAGAACCACCAGCAGTTTGGGTTCACCTGCCCAGGTGTGTCCGGGGATAGAGGTGCTGGTCACGTTGCTAGCCTTTAGCGCTACACGGTTTAGTCCAAAGTTCCTGAAACAGAAAGGCTGCAAGTGGGAACTTGGGGACAAATTTGGCAGAACCCTAAGAGGGGCTCAGCTCATGAGGGTCTTGGGAGCAAGAGGGCACTGTCAGTTTCCACAAACCTTGGGCAATCGGGCTCGGTGCAGAGGTATTTGGCCAGATGGCCACTTGAGTTTGAGGTTTTCACGGTTCTCAGTCTTGAACTTCAGAGGGAAAGAAAACCGACAGCAGAGCCATTCTCGGTGTGAGTCTCATTGGTCTTGATGTTGCTGAGTGGGCATGGCAGTTTTGGCACCGGTGACGTCCAGACTGGACACTCAACAATCTTTGGTTGTGGCAAATGCTCCGGTACCCAGGGTATTGGTGCATGGGGCACCTGGAGGGTCTAGCATATTGAAACTCGCTGGAAGGATGGGGCTGACCTCTTGGAACCACAGTGACCTCCTTCTGGTGAGATGCTCTCCTGGTGGGCCTGATGACCTGCAAAACGAAGTACCAGACAACAGCAGTTGGTGACTGCAGATGCAGGGAGATGGCTCCTCCACCCCAAGGGAAATGCAAAGTGGTTTTTAAAGTGCTGGATAGGCCTCCAAGGGTTTGGGTAGGAAGTTCAGCTTCTGGACAAGTTGGACTGGCATTTGTCAAGGTAGGCAGGGTTTGGCACCAATTTCAGAGCAGGTTCTCTATTCTTGCGGTGTATGCTCTTTTTTGTCCTTCTTCAGTTCCCAGGTAGACGAATCCGATGCTCAGGTGTCAGGCAAACCCCTAAATACTGAATTTAGGGGCATTTAGGGGCATGTAGGGTGGTAGTCATTGGGCAAACTACCCCTGGTGTGTCTACACCACCTATATGACCACTTCCTGCGAGGAGTGGGCATATTGTTGACCTAGAGTTCCTAGTTTCACCACAACCAAGATGGTGATACCCTTCTTTGACTTTCCACTTCAGGTAGCCCACCTTAAGGGTGTGCCTAGCCTGTAAGTGTGACACGCCTTCTGACTATCTAATTTTCTGCCTGCTCTGGTGTCAAATGGGCTTCAGGGTAGGGGTTGGCGTTCTCCAAGTCTGGGTGAAGCCGTTGTTGCATTTCAAAGGCAGGCAAGGCTTTAAAGCCTCTGGCCTTGAGATGCTAATCTGCTAGCCATCCTGCTGGAGGAGTTGTGATCATCTTCTGCCTGACAGGCATTGTTCCTGGCCTCAGAAAGTGCTGGCTCTCACCTGCAGAAGGCCAGAAACTCACCTGTGGTGGCAGGCTGGAAGATACCATTCCGCCAACACACTGTATGACTAGTAGGATTTCAAGGGCACCTCTAAAGTGCCCTCTGGGTGCAGATCCTAATAAATCTGGTACTGGCATCATTACGGATTTATTAAAACAAGATGTTTGGGACTAAACACCAGTATTTAACGGACTCCCTGGCTGCTCTGTCCTCTCTTAAATCTGGCTCCCCTAACAATCCCTGTCCTGCCAAACTTACAGCTAGCGCAGCTGCTGCTATCAATCCGCTCTTGAACCAGCTGATCATCGCTTCGCTTACTCTAGCTTCTGTTCCTACTGACTGGAAGCAGGCTCTGCTGGTCCCTCTTATTAAAAGGCCGACTCTGGATCCCTACCTTCCGTCCAGTTATCGCCCTATCTCTCTACTTCTGGTTATTGCCAAAGTATGTGAGAAAATGGTTAACAAGCAGCTGACCTCTTTCATTAAACCGCAGGGTCTTTTGCATCTGTCCCAATCGGGGTTCAGAGCTTCATACAGCACTGAGTCTGCCCTGGTAGAAATCCCGGAGGCTATCCGTGAGACCTTAGATGCTGGGGTAGGGCAGTTTTGGTCCTGTTGGACCTTTCTGCCACTTTTGATACTGTTCCCCCACTCTCTCCTTCTGACCCGTTTGCAGAAGTTGGGTATCATTGGTGCTGCCTGGGAGTGGTTAAAATCCTTTCTAGAAGGTAGAACCCAACAAGTATGGATTGTCCCTTTCATGTCAACCACTCAAGCCCTCCAGACCGGGGTCCCTCAGGGGTCTATATTGAGCCCTATGTTGTTCAATATTTATATGACCCCTCTAACTCAGCTGGCTGAGGAACTGGGTGCTAAAGTGGTCCCTTACGCTGACGATACTCAGCTCCTGTTCACCTGGAAGAAGCATGAGACCGAAACTACCCATGTTAGATCTTGCTTGTCTGCCGTGTTCAATTGGCTCACGTCTGCACAGCTGAAATGTAATGAAGACAAAACCGAGATCCTATTCTTCGGGGAGTTCCCCCCTCTGTTTTGGCACAATTTCTGGCCTAATGAATCACCTAGGCCCTCTCCATCCGCCACCCAGTAAAAATCTTGGGATCTGGTTCGATGAAAATCTTAGCTTTTGCAACCAGATTAGCAAATTGACTGGCACCTACTTCGACATCCTGAAGCTTCTCAGAAAATGTCTGCCTCTCCTGCCCCCTTCTGCTAAAGAAACGATCATTCGTGCTTTGGTCACCTCCCACATTGATTATGCAAATGCATTGTATGTTGGACTTCCCGGCTACCTTATAGATAAGCTGCAGGTGGTCCAGAATACCGCTGCACAGCTGCTGATGGACCTACCCAAACATACCAGTGTTAGGCAGCATTTGCGCAATTTGCACTGGTTGTCGGTAAAAAGCTAGGGTCATGTTCAAGGCTCTGGTTACGGCCCATGCCGGGCTCTATGAGTACGGCCCGCCTAGCTTAGGAAAATATTTCTGTTTTATATCCCTGGCAGACACTTGTGCTCCTTGAATATGTACCTGGCTACCATTCCCAGAATTTGTCTGACAAGAAAGGGGGGCAGCTCCCTGGCTTATTTAGCTGCAAAGTCCTGGAACTCTCTTCCTCTCGATCTGCGTAGCCTTCAGAATCCCACTCAGTTTAGGAAAAAACTCAAAACCTTCTTATTCAACTGAATTGGTTCTACCGGTTCCACCATCTCTTTCCTTGTTTTGTTTCTTTTGGGCTCGCGCTGGGACACTCTTTTGAGTAGCTGTGCGCATTACAAATCGTTGATAACATAACATTTTCAGTGAAGCCATTATACAACTGGGTAACTCGTAATGACCAGTGCCCAGTACATACCTTAAGATGAATTTCAGATCACTTGCAATGCTTAGCAATTTAACTAGGCATTACAGGGACACATCTGCTCATGCAGATGTGCCCTTACATGTAATATAATGCACCCTGCCTTAGGGCTCTAAGGCCTGCTGTAGGCCTGACTTACATGTCATACATGCAGTTTACAGGAGCATGGCACACAGTGAGTGTGCCATGTCGTGTTTTCAGAATGGCTTTCACCATTTCATGCACCCTGCAAATGGCATTCTGCCTGCAGTTTGAGTGTGGGTCCCCTAGGGCAACATAATACGCGCTGCAGCCATTAGGGACCCTCTTTAGAACCCATGCCCTGGGTACCAGGGGTACCATTGCTTAAGTATGTAAAAGGCTGGTTTACAATTGCACATTTGGCTTCTTTTTAGGATACCCATCAACAACATTAGTACCAATGAGCAAAAAGTGGGGGACGGTCCATGTAAAAAAAAGTGGTCTTTTTCTACAGAAACCCCTCCCAAAGGAAAGAGAAGGAGAATAACCTTTCCCAAGAGAGTCTTCATTGCTAAGTGGAAGAACCTGAAAAGGCCATCTGTGGTGGCATGGTCCTTCTTAGGTCTCTGTTCTACTGTAAAGTCTATAGCCTGTAGGGGTGATGGGGCTTTGACTTTTCATTTGCTTGAGCCATCTGAGATGTCTGTGGTCGGTTTTGACAAGGAAGTGAGAACCAAGCAGGTATGGTCTCAGCTTCTTCAGGGACCAAACCACAGCAAAGGCTTCCCTCTCAATGGTACTCATCAATGTTCCCTAAGGAGTACCCTACTAATAAAAGCAATAGGCTGGTCCTGGCCATCATTTTTGTTCTGGGATAGAACTGCTCCTATACCATGCTCAAAGGCATCAGTCTGCACAATGAACTGCTATGATTAATCGGGAGCTTTAAGAATGGGTGCTAAGCACATTGCTTACTTCAGTGTCAAAAGCATTTTGACAGCTCACTGCCCAGTTTGCTGTCTTCAGTTGCTTTCAGAGGTCAATTCTGTGAGGAGTGCCACAATAGTACCATACCCCTTCACAAATCTCCTGTAGTACTCAGCCAAGACAAAGAATGCCCTGACTTGAGTCTGGGTTGTTTGAATCTCCCAGTCCAGAAAAATCTTGGGCTTAAAGGGCTCAATCCATCAATCAATCAGGTTACTTATAAAGTGCGACTACTCACCCATGAGGGTCTCAAGGTGCTCGGGGGGGGTGTCTTTCTGAGGTCCAGTCAAAGAGCCAGGTCTTGAGGTCCTTCCTGAATTGCAGCAGTGATGATGATTGCCTGTGGTGCAAAGGCAGGGAGTTCCAGGTCTTCGCAGCGAGGTAGGAGAAGGATCTTCCTCCAGCCGTGGTCTTGCAGATCTGTGGGATGTGACCAGGACCAGTTCAGCAGAGCAGAGATGTCTGGTGGGTGTGTAAAAGGAGAGGCGTGGTTGAGGTATGTAGGTCCAGTGTAGAGGGCTTTGTAGGCATGCGTGAGGAGCTTGAAGGTAACCCTTTTGTTGATAGGTAGCCAGTGAAGGTCTTTCAGGTGGCCGGTGATGTGACTGCGGCGTGGGATGTTCAGGATGAGTCTGGCAGAGGCGTTCTGGATGTTCTGCAGTTTCTTTTGGCGTCTCTGGGTTGTGCCGGCAGAAAGTGCGTTGCCGAACTCAAGTCTGCTGCTGATGAGCTAATTGGTGACTGTTTTCCTGGACTTGGTGGGGATTCACTTGAAGATCTTAAGAAGCAGTCTAAGTGTGTGGAAGCAGGAGGACGATAAGGTGTTGATTTGGAGGTTCATTGAGAGCAAGGAGTCCAGGATGATGCTGAGTTTTCATGCATGTTGCGTGAGTGTGGGGGGTTCTGAGCGCTGCAGGCCACCAGGAGTCATCCCAGGCAGAGGAGGTGGAGCCCTGGATGAGGACTTTGGTCTTGTCTGAGGCAGCTGTTTTTCATCCAGGTGATTGCCTTCATCCTGTTGTGGAAGTTACTCTTGGCGGCTGTCGGTTCATCTGTGAGGGAGAGAATCAGCTGGCTGATGTCCATGTAATAGATGATGTTGAGTTAGTGGTTTCTGATGATGGAAGCAAGCGGGCCATGTAGGAGTTGAAGAGGGTGGGGCTCAGGGAGGTTCCCTGAGGTCCTCAGAAGCTGATCTCTGTGGGTTCTGAGTTGAACGGTGGAAGTCTGACTCTCTTTGTTCAACCAGTGAGGAAGGAGCAAATCCATTCTAGGGCTTTGTCACGGATGCTGGTGTTGTTTAGTCTTCTGCGGGGGGTGTGGTGGGAGATGGTGTTGAATGCGGCTGAGAGGTCCAAGAGGATGAGGGCAGCAGTTTTGCCTCAGTCGAGGATGGTGCAGATGTCGTCTGTAGCGGCAAGGAGAACAGTCTTGGTGCTGTGTTTGCTTCTTATGCCCGATTGGGAGAGGTCCATGATGTGGTTCATTTTGATGATCTAGGAGAGTTGGGATTTGATGGCTTTCTTGATTACGTTGGCTGGGAAGGGGAGCAGAGAGATGGGTCTGTAGTTCTTGAGGTGCATCAGGTCTGCAGAGGGTTTCTTCAGCAGGCGGTTGATCTCTGCGTGCTTCCAGTTATCCGGGAAGGTGGCAGACTCAATGGACCAGTTGATGGTGCGGTAGAGCTCGGGTGCGATGAAGGTTCTCGCTCTGTTGAAGATATGGTATGGGCAGGGATCTGAGGGGGCTCCAGAATGGATGCTCTTCATGATCCTGAGAGTGTGGTCAGAGGAGAGGAGCAAGGTCTGCTGGGATCTGGAGCTATTGGGTGTGGTGGTTGTGGGTGGGATGGGTGGGTCTTGGGTTGTGAAGCAGTCATAGATCTCCTTGATCTTGCAGTGGCGAGGGTCTTGCAGAGGTCTTGAGAGCGGGGATTGTCTGCTGTCTCTGTGCTGAGTCTGACAAATTGTTTGACCACGGTGAAGAGTTCTTTGCTGTTGTGCTGTTGGCGTTAATGTGTTCCTGGATGGCTGCTTTCTTTGTTGTTCTGATGAGGTGGTGGTGTGAGGTGATTGCGGTTTTGAAGGCTGCATGGTCTACCATGATCTTGCTGCTCCTCCATCTTTTTTTGGCCAGGTGCTCCTTGACTCTCAGAGGGTGGGGGAGAACCAGCTGGCTTTCTTGGAGATCTGCATGACTGAGGGTTTCCTAAGAGGAGCCAGTATGTTGGCGCAGTCAGAAATGCAGTGGTGGAGTTTGCGTGCTGAGATGTTGGCATCTGTGGATATCGGTGGTGGGGTTTTGCTGAGGGAGGTGGTGAGCTGGTCTTCGGTGACCTTGTTCCAGCTTCTGCAAGGATCGTGGTGGGCATGGTGGTGTACGGTGGGTTTGGTGAAGAAGAAGTGGTCAGTCCAGTGTGACTCGGGGCGTGGCTGACAGAGATGTTGTTGCTTCCAGAGAAGATGGGGTTGAGCGTGTGTCCTGCTGAGTGAGTTGGCATTGTGACCAGTTGTTTGAGTCCGATGGTGGCAAGGTTCTCCAGTAGGTATGAGTTGTTGTGGTTGTCCAGATGGAAATTGAGGTTGCCAAGAAGGATATAGTCCATTGTGGCGAGAGCGCGGTGAGCGATGAAGTCTGCTATGGCTTCGCTGAAGGGAGCGTGGTCTGGGATGTTTGTAGATGAGGGTGCTGTGGAGGGTGGCGTTCAGGTTGGTCTGGATCTGGAAGTGGAAGTGGAGTTGCTCCATGTCGGGTGAGTGGTCATCGAGCAGGTTGTGAGGTGGCGGGTGTTTTTTTTGTATGATTGCGCTGCCTTTTTCCTTCACCCACAAGGTGGCCTAAGTATAAAACTGATCCCTGTCCTATCTAGCACTTACTGGCCTTGATAGGGAGTCCTGTTTTCTGCAGAGCCTCAAGTACCTTTCCAAGGTGGATCAGGTGATCCTGCCAAGTGGAGCTATAGACAGCGATTTCATCAATACATGCTGCACTAAAAGACTTTATGCACCAGCCTCTGGAAGATGGGAGGGGCATTCTTTAGATTACATGACATCACAGTAAAATGGTAATGTACATTTGGGGTCCAGAATGTGGATTTCACTTTTGCTGCACCCAACCTTTCAATTATTTCATCAGCTCTTGGGATAGGATAAGAATCCCTCTTTGTGCCTGCATTGAGACCCCTGTAGTCCACACAGAACCTCAGCTATGGTTTATCTCCCTTGGAATGAGGTTTGGTGACTAACACAACTGGACTGGCCCAGGGACTTTCATAGGGTTCAATCACCCCTAACTCCAGCATCTTGCTGGCTCCAGCTCTGATGCTTTCCTTAACTTGGTCAGACTGCCTGTAAATTTTGTTCTTGACAGGTAAGCTTTGCCCAGTGTCTACCTCCTGTGTACACCAGATTGTCTGATTAAGTTTTTGTGAGAAGTTAGCCTGGTATATGTTGTCCACTAATTAAAGTCAGCACCTTGCACCAGCACAAACAACCCTTATGGTGATTTAAGAGGTCAAAGATAACCTTAGAAAGCTATCCAAGTGGTAGCTGTGGAGAGCAGCCTTCAGGCTTAGTCTTGAAGGAATGTTAAGCAGCTTGTTTTGCCAGAATGCAACCTTAATGTATTGGTTAAATGAAAGGAAAACCACACAGTAGTTATAAAGATATGTATTTATTGTTATAACACACCTTAAATACCTCACAATATCTACTACACACAGATAAACACAAAGCACACAATACTGTAGCACAGAAACACTCGTAAGTAGCCCTAATACACAGTGGGCTCCAGGGGGAGACCAAACTATATACTAAAATAGTAGTATAAGAACCAAGACTCGAGTCAAGAAAGTGTCTAGAGGTTGTAGAATTGCTGTGACCACAAGGAACCACCCAAGGTGAGTAAGAAGGGACCCCATGGAGGACGGGTGCAGTGTGAGAACACAACCGCGTGCTACGTACGATTCAATGGGAGAGTTGTGGTTGCAATTTTACAGTTTAAGGACCCTTCCCAGTTGATTACGAAAAACACCTTTGAAACTTAGAAGGTTGGAGAGCCACTCCACCCGTGGATACTGAAGTACCAGAGTAACCTATCCCAGGGAAGCCAGGTGCACAGGGTCAAATTGGCGTCCAAAACCACATCATTCTCAATGGGAGTCATCAAAGAAATGCCACTGCTGAGAAGAAGAAAAGTGTCTGGTGGAATCCACAAGTGGATTCTTGGAAGAAGGAACCAGAAAGCAGAGGGGACAGAGTATGGGTCACTCAAGAGTGACCAGGGGCTCGGTAGACAAATGCCCACCGATGTCGGGTGCTTCAGGTGTGATGATGGAGACCTTGACTCTACAGCTGCAGGAACCAAGGGGACACAGAGGAAGACCAGGTGCCGGGTGTGAGCTGCTCCACGAAGGATGTCGAGGTCTGAGGGGTCGGTGTCTGGCGGGAGCACCAACAAGCCTTGGCAGTGGCAACCCACAAAGAAGGTCGAAGAAAGTTACGGTCTGGCCCAGCAAGGACCAGGGGACTCACCACAGCAAGGGGAGTCAGGACAGGCCTGGATCAACCAGGTGAGCCCAAGAAAATCAGTGTTGACCCTCAAGTGGACCCACAGGCCGAAGGCACAGGAGTCGCAAGGAGACCTCTAGCAGTTTCACAAAGTTACAGCTAGTAGGACACAGAGTGCAAGGTGGCCAAGGTTCTTCGTATGAAATGTGCGCAGAAATGGGGGCTATCGATTACCCAGTGCACTTAGTTGGGAAATGCCAACAAGCATATGCACTTGCAAGAGTACGTGGCGTACAGGGGTTAAGGTTATGCGGTCTCCACGAGGGATACTGGCCTCACACTTGGTGACAGGGCAGCTTGACCTCAAGGAATGTAGGAACCCACCTCCTGTGTTGCTTGAGCCTTTGGCGTCCACAGGAGCTTGGGATCAACAGACCAGTCAGTTGCATTACGGTGTCTGCGAATGCATGGGAGTTACTCCTTCACCCCAAGGGAGATACTTCAATTTTCCTTGATGCTCCACAGGTCCTGCATGGAGCCTGTAAGATGCACAGGTACAGACGATGGATGGAGGGAGAGACAAAGTCGGGCCTAGTTGAAGTCCAGAATTTCTAGACAGTCAAAGGTCAGTGGTTTCTTGTTCAGAATCTTATCCACGTCGAATCTAGGGTCCTACAGCCAGGTAAACCCTTTTGTAACCACGGGAGAGGGTTAGACAGATTCAGGGGACCCTCCCAGGGGAGGGTCAGGACAGTGGAGAGGTTACTCCCATGTCCTTTGTCCAGTTTCACTCCAGAGCAGGAGCCAATGGCTCCCAGAGTTGGTTTGTACTAGACCAAATGTGCCCCTTGTACAGACTTTCAGGCACTTTGGAAGTGCACCCACCCAGCCCCAATACACGAAAACCTGTCTGGGGGGTGGTCACACCTCCTTGTGACAGGATGCCTATTGTGCTGCATTCCTCTGCTCAAGCTTGGCTCAGCAGCAGGAAGGCAGAAATGTGTCTCTGGTAGGCAGCAACCATTTTGTGCTGTCCGGGTCGAGATGGCTGGAACTGGGAAGATCTGGGACCCACGAAGCTTGCTTCTGAGGGGTGGAATCATACCTCCCACATTGGTTACCAGTGGTGAGGTATGATTCCAAGGTGTTTGATACCAAACATGACATGGTTTGTTGCAGCCATTTTCAAGATAGCATTTTACGCGAGCATATAATGCACCTCTACCTATATGTCGGGCTGCGTCACCGACAACCGGGGAGAATGGTCTCCGAAGGCTGCAGGGGTGCTCTGCTCATGCAGTGGCACCTTCTCACATAAAGTTTAGCACCCTGCCTTCAGGACTGTCAAGGCCTGCTATAGGGGTGACTTATAGGTTTTAAGTGTCATGACCTATCGATATAGTAAACCTATATCTAAGTAAGTGGTGCATGTACCATCTTACACAAGCTGCAATGGCAGGCCTGTAGTTCCATTTTGCATGGCCTCTCATGGGTGGCATAATACATGCTTCAGCCCATGAGAGGCCTCTGGGGTACCTATGCCCTGTGTACATGTGTACCATATACTAGGGACTTACAAGGGTACCCCAGTATCCAATCTGGAGTGTACCTAAGTACATGACATAACATTGTAGGGAGAAAGCAGATAGACTGGGGTTCTGATTAGCAGGATCCCAGTCAGACTAGTCAAAAACAGTGTAACATCAAGCAAAACATGGGGATAACCATAAGAAGCAGATCATTCTTTCTTACACAACCCCCCCCCCCCAAACGTAAGGAGATGAGACTAACCATGGCCAGTTGAGTCTTCATTTTCTAGGTGTAAATAGCTGGAGAGTCCATCTGGACCACCTCAAAAGTTTGGGGTGTTCACCCTTCATCTGTTTTAGCCATAAGAGGGGCTTATGGGCTGTCTGAACAATGAAGTAAGTGCCAAACAAGTATGGCCTCAGCTTTTTCAGAGCCCAAACCACAGCAAAAGCTTCCCTCTCAATGGCTGACCAATGTTTCTCTCTGGGGGTCAACCTTCTGCTAATAAAAGCTGCTAGTTGATCCTGACCCTCTGCATTAAGTTGTGACAACACAGCCCCTACCCCCAACTCAGATGCATCTGTTTGGACAAAGAATTGTTTGGAATCATCAGGACTTTGCAGAATGGGAGCAGTGCACATGGTCTGCTTGAGATCATCAAATGCCTTCTGACAGCTAACCGTTCACTGAACTTTCCTGGGCATTCTCTTTGATGTAAGATCGTTCAAGGGAGTCACTATAGACCCATATCCTTTCACAAATCTTCTGTAGTACCCAGTCAGTCCCAGGAAAGCTCCGACCTGAGTCTGGGTAGTGGGAGCAACCCAGTCCGTGATGGTCTGGATTTTGCTCTGCAATGGTTGAACCTGGCCTCCACCCACAAGGTGGCCCAGGTATACAACCTTACTCTGCCCTATCTGGCACTTGGTGGCCTTGATAGTGAGACCTGCTTTCTGCAGAGCCTCCAAAACATTCTTCAGGTGGACCAGGTGATCCTCCCAGGTGGAACTAAATACAGCTATATCATCAAGACATGCTGCCTGTAAGGACTGTGTTCACCAATCTTTGGAATGTGGCAGGTGCATTCTTCAAACCAAAGGGCATTACAATAAATTGATTGTGCCCACTGGGGGTTGAAAATGCTGTTTTTGGCTTGGCATCCTTAGCTAGTCTGATTTGCCAATATCCAGCAGTGAGGTCAAATGTGCTAAAAACTTGGCTGAGGCCAAAGTGTCAATGAGTTCATCTGCCCTTGGAATAGGGTGAGCATCAGTCCTAGTGACTGCATTGAGCCCCCTGTAGTACACACAAAACCTAATTTCTCTCTTACCACCCTGGGTATGAGGTTTGGGTACCAGGACCATTGGACTAGCCCAAAGGCTATCTGAAGGTTCAAACACTCCCAATTCCAGCATCTTTTGGACTTCAGTCCTGATGCAATCTCTGACATGGTTAGGCTGCCTGTAAATCTTATTTTAACAGGTAGACTCTCACCTGTGTCCACTTCATGGGTACACCAAGTGGTCTGACTAGGAGTCAAAGAAAACATATGCCTGTATTGATTGAGGACCTTCCTGCAATCAATCTGCTGTTGCTCAGTGAGGCTGCCTGCCAAGGCCACATCATCAACTGAGCCATCATCATGGTTATGTGTGAGGAGGTCAGGGAGTGGGTCACTCTCCTCATCCTGGCCCTCATCAGTAGCCATGAGCAGGCCCATGTCTGCCCTGTCCACATAGGGTTTGAGCCTGTTTACATGGAGCACCCTATGGGGCTCCTATAAGTACCAAGGTCCACCAAGTAGGTGACCTCTCCTGCTCAAGAATAATATGGGGTCCACTCCACTTGTCTTCGAGGGCTGCTGGCTCCAACACCCATACTTTCTGGCCTGGCTGGTAAACAGTCAGTACAGCATTTAGGTCATGGCAAGTTTTTTCAGTTCTTGACTTGCCTCAAGGTTTTTGCTGGCCTTCTTCATGTACTCAGCCATCCTGGAGCGGAGACCAAGTATATAGTCCACCATGTCTTGTTTGGGAGGTTTGAGAGGTAACTCCCATCCCTCCTTCACCAAACACAAGGCACCCCCTAACTGGATCCCCAAACAAAAGTTCAAAAAGGTTGTAGCCAACACTGTTCCCAATAAGCCGCGCGCGCGCCCACCAAAGTCACCCCAAGCGCACAGTGTGCTGAATTTAGCGCGCACACAACATCTAATCCTGCAAGACCGTATTCATGTTAATTTCGGCGCCCGTGTGCGCTGCAATTAACATGAATACTACCTCAAAGGGTCACAATCAGCCCCGCAGCTTGCACTGTTAAGAAAAGAAAAACAGTGTCTCCAACACAATGTGTGCTTTAGCACACGCTGTGTTGGAGACTGCTTTTATTTTCTCAATCGTGCACAGCTACGGGGCCGATTGTGACCCTTTGTGTTAGTATTCATGTTAATTTAGGTGCCCCTGTGCGCTGCAATTAACCTGAATCCTACCTCAAAGGGTCACAATCAGCCCCGCAACTTGCACTAAAGAAAAGAAAAACAAGCATTTGCAATGCAATATGTCTCGCATTGTCGAACGTTTGAGATATTGGTGTTGCTAATAATAATGCAACGCCAAAAGCTCAAACCTTCAGCAATGCGTGAGCTATTGCGTTGCAAATGCTTTTTTTTAAAGGTGGGCGTGGGCAGTGGAAGCACACGGGGAAGGATTGGGGGGGCAACCGGCAAAGCAACACAGGAGGAGATATGAACACAACAGGGGCTGGAGGAGATGCAAAAGCAACAGGAGAGGGGCAGAGCGAAGTGATCCTGGTGGGAATAGCAGCTGCCATGTACCCCTTTTACAGCCAGTCAACAGATCCCTTCGAAACCCATGTCCTGTAGTGGCATGTGCTTATTAAGAAAGCATGAGCACGCCACACCAGCTCCACTGCCTGGGTTTAAGTGCCCTGATACGAAAGTAGAGCCTAGAGGCAACTGCGTAATTTTTTTGCAATGCCATATTGTGCTAACTCTAACCTGAAGGTATTGGAACGCTTTACACAGGTACTAGTTACATTAAAGTAAGACATTGTTCATACTTTTTTGGGGTAAGAACAGGGATTAGTGACATGCTCTAGAACATATTCTTGTAAGAGCGACAGCTCAAAACTCAGCAAGCAAATCTCAAAAGTGCTGTAAGACAGTCTGGAACCCAACGTTCATTAGGACTTGCATAGCACACAGTCTACCATTAGAAACGTCTAGTACCTTGAAAGCGCTACATGAACAGCTGGCCTATATAGCTACCTTCCAATATGTTGTGCAAAGAGTGAAAATAGAAAGCACAAACAGTCTCTAGAACATTGTGTTTGAACATGTAGAACTTAGAGAATAAGAATGGTTCTAGGACATATTGTCTAAAGTTGTAAAGTTACCGCCCGGGAAGCGTCTATTGCAATTAGTAGGAAGAAATGTTTCAGACCCCCAGAGCAGGCCCTGCAATGTGTTGCACCATTAACTAGAACCCAGCGGTTAGACACAGGCGGTGGAACGCATTGGTTGAAGAATAGAAAGGCTTCGATCAATAGGAAGCTGTGGAAAGTGGTGTTCAAAGATATAGTACCACAGTCTAAGAAGAAGGCGCTATGGAGATTCGTGCTAAGAGCTGCAGCAGAACTACACAGCACTATCTATAAAGTGCTGTGCAAACTGTTGGAATCCGTAGCGTTGGTGCAAATTCTAAGCCATGTAAGACGCAGAGCAGGAACTTATAACTGTGGTGCAGACTCTAATGTGCTTTACAGAGAGGTGAAACTGACAGCTCAGTTTAGAACTCCATTCAAACCACGGAACCCAGAGACCTGAAGGAGAATCTAGAACGTGCTGGACAGACAGCAGGATTCACAGCTCTGGCCCAGACTGCAGAGTCAGCTGGACTCCCATCTGGCACCCGGAGCTGCGGGTCAGACGGGTTCACCCTCAGCATCTGGAGCCCAGAGCACTGAAGCTATCGTCACAGGAAGGCACTTTCACAAGAACTACATAGTCTTAGCATGAGGGGCACCCATCGCCCAGCCCCCGGAGGTTCTTACCGCCAGCACACGCTGTCTGCCTGCACCCGGCTCCCCTGACTTCCTTCAAGGGGGTTACTGTGGCTTTAGATCACCAGGCGCTACTCTATAGAGGTTCGAGTGCGGCCCGGAACGGCAGGATAATGATAGTAAAAAAGCATCCAAGTCTAGAAAAAGCTTACCAAGGAACTAATATATATAAAAGTGCAGCGTGTGTGCGAGGTGGATGCGCAGGAGTTTAGCAGATCAGTGGTGAGTGATGTGCTAGTGAAAGAAGCGGAGGACGGCCCCAGTGTGCCTCACATCAGACTTGCGTTGGAAGTTGGGGTGGGGCAGGTTCTGCAGCATCAAAGGGACACTACATTTCTTAGGGGACACGGACAACCTTGGGGAGAGCTGAACCTGGGTCGGGCCTGGCTCTAAGAGCCAGATCACGAGCCGACCATGAAAGATGTAACTCGGGTAACAAATGTGAGAAAAATGGTAGACTAGAAAATAGAAAAACATGGATTTTTCATCATATTAAAGTGTTTCAATGGCGAGTAAACGATTATTTCATGGAACTGAGTGATGTTTATTGAAAGTAATATTTTTTTTAACATGAAACATTCAAGAATACTGCCGTAGCTGTACGATTTTGCCACAAATTATCCAAAACTTGTCAGCTTCGGGTGAGGTCCTGCTATAATTTGAACCACAGCCTGGCCCAATTGCTTTGTACTAGTCATCTTCAAGTGAATCCAGTGATCCCACGCCCAGCAGCACTAATTTCTGGGGACTGTTACATATTTTTCCTCATCAAACTTTTATCCCGAGCCACAGACAGAAAACAATGCACATCTTCTGAGCTAAGCTTTGAGCCCCAGCACTTATTGTTTTACAAATTAAGCACTGTTTCCCGCAGTATTTGGCAATTGTTGAAGTTGCCAAATGAAGATGAACGCTGCAGTCTACAGCAAGAAGTTTCCATCTTTTCACAAAAATTAACTTTGAGAGGTTGACACAGCTACACATGACCAGCTTTGCGGGTGGCACCTGTTGCAACATTCTTTTTTTGGTGCCCTCCTCTCATAGCTCTCTTTTCCACAAGTTCACCCACTGCCACTCTCCAAGAGTGCCCCTCATCTCTCCATAGACCCTCTCTCATATATATTTCATTTATTTTATAGTGCTTCTCATACCAGTGTAGGATGTCGGATCACTTTACATCACGGATATATTACACAGACATGAAGGCTTATAAGTGTGTAAATCAGAGTACAGGAAATGTTACGTAAAACAATGGGGATTACAAGGTGTAGGACTACCATGTCATTCATGCTAGCAGAAAGTATGTTTTTAGAGTGTTTTGTCTAGAGAAGCGCAAACTCAGGATTCTCAGTCAGTCATATTCACTTTATTCGGTTAATAAAAACCATAAAAGTACACTCCAAACATCTCCTACAACAATATTAAAACATATACAAGGGTGATATTAGAGTAATCTTAGGCACCATAAAAATTCAGCAAGAAAAAGGTCCTCAGCCTTTTGGTTGTTTAAAAACTCAGGATTTTGAAAGCATACGTCGTGTTTGAGACTCTGCATTTCTTTTATTAATAGAACGCAGCTGCAGGGCTGATTGTGTGCCTTTCGAAAGTATTCATGTGCAGCGCCTTATACATGCATAACTGCTGCAGCGAATAGCATAAATAATTTCAAAAAGGCTCACAATCTGCCCCGCAGCCATGCTCCTATTAACAGTGATGACACTTGACTTGTGTGAATGGTCCTCTTCCACACTACATGTTTTCCTGGATGTCACACATTTCACAAACTATCTCTGACGAGATATCCACACATTACTCCGTAGATTGCATATCAAATTATAAATATGTTCTGTAATTGTGTATATATGCGATCTTGTATAGGCTCCTAACATTTCCCCACCCTATGAACAGTGCTAGATTTGAGGATCTTTAGTAAAATCGTATTACGGTACCACCATTGGAGTCCTGTGCTTTTCTGAACCCGAAGTTTACTTGCCTGTGTAACCAATTCATGTCTTGGCATGTGTATCTAAATTGAAAACCTGCTTTAAGACCATTCATGTGGTGCTGCATGTGTGGAAATGCACTGTCTTTTCACTTTTTTAAGCAAAAGTTTGAAGTGATATTTGGCGCTGCACCCCCACGCGTGGTCTGGTTCCTAGCACACATAGTCTTGGTTGTAGCACACAGAGACCTTACACTGCCACACACAGAGGAAAAGAGGAAAAAAATTGGAGGGAACGTTGGTAGCCAACCCCCTTTTTGTGGGACCTCTCTGTAGGCAAAGAGAAGGCAGGGCAAGAGGTCATCCCATTTTCGCCTAAGCTTTTCTGGGAGGCCCATGATCATTCCCTTTAGGGTTTTGTTGAGCCTTTCAACCAACCCATCGCATTGTGGGTGATAGGGTGTGGTGAACTGGTAGTTCACTCCACACTCCTTCCACATTACAGTGGTATAACTGGACATGAAGTTTGCATCTCTGTCAGGTAAGACCTCCTTAGGGAAACCCACTCTGGAAAAAATTCACAGGAGGGCCCTGGCCATCACAGGTGCTGCGGTGGTCCTAAGGGGAATTGCTTCTGGATACCTAGTGGCATGTTCAACCACCACTAGTATGTAACTGTGCCCAGATGCAGTAGGAGGGTTCATGGGACCAATGATATCAATCCCAACCCTCTCAAAGGGAACTCCCACCACAGGTAGTGGTATAAAGGGGCCTTTGTGGTACCACCTGCCTTACCACTGGTTTGCCAGGTAGTGCAGGAGCGATAAAACACCTTGGTGTCTTCTGACATGTGAGGCCAGTGAAAGTGTGGGACAAGCCTATCCCAAGTCTCACTTTTGCCTAGGTGTCCTGCTAAGGGAATGTCATGTGCCAAGGTGAGTAGGAGGCACCTAAATGTCAGAGGTATGACCAACCTCCTGGTGGCACCAGGATTGGGGCCTCTACCATCTGAGTAAAGGAGTCCCTCATCCCTATAGATCCTGTGGTACTCACTGACCCTCCCAGAAGACTCTGCAGCAGCTTGCTGTCTGAGGGGTTCAAGAGAGGGGCAGGTTTGCTGCTCCTGACTCAGATCTGCCCTGGAAGTGTCCCCTGTCCCCAAGAACTCAACCTGATCAGGTTCCAGTTCATCTGAGACAGCTCTGTCACAGGGACTGAGATCATCTCCCTCAAGAGACTGATCCTCTCCCTGAGTCTGGGGGGAAGACACAGCCTTACCCCTCCTGCTCCTTCTCTTAAAAGGCACCTGGTCCATTTTTTTCAGAATCGAGGGCCTGTTCAGTAGACATCAGTTTGGCCACAACTGCAGAGATGCTCAGCTTTGCTGCATGAGTCCTAAGTTCCACCTCAGCCCAGGCTGAGGTTTCCAAATCATTTCCCAACAAGCATTCCACTGAAAGGTCTGAGCTAACCACAACTTTCTAAGGGCCAGTTACCCCTTCCCAGCTGAAATTAACAATTGCCAAAGAATGATTAGTCTTGACATTTTTAGTATTGGTCACTTGGTACATCTCAACAAGTATGATCTGGTGAGGGCTCACAAGATCCTTTGCCACCAAAGTGACACCTGCACTGTGTCCCTGTATGCCCCATGGCCTCCTCATCATTAATCAAAGGCTGCTGTCTGTATTTGCCCAGGTTACTGGGACTGACAAATAAGGTGGCAATATCCATGCCACCATCACAGACAAGTACAGCCTGAGCTGGAGTTCTGACTAAGCCAGAACCCATCTCAGAGCCCAAGGTTAACCCTACTAATCCCTTGTTCCCTGTACCACTACTTGAAACTGTACCAGGGGGAGCAGTTGTCTTAGGGGCAGTGGTGGTTGGAGTTGAATCCTTGGCCTTTGGACAATTGGCATCCTTTGTCCAATGGGTCTTTTCTTTACATAAGTAACACCAAGGTTTTGTTTTGCCTGTTCCCTTGTTGGATTGTGCCCCCCCCCCATGCAGGTTTTTGGGGCCCTGATGAAGACATCTCATATTTACCTTTGTCCCCACCCTTATCTGAAGTTTTAGCATCTTACTTCTTTTGGTCACCTCCATAGTTCTGGTTTCTCTACTTCATACTGGCTCTGACCCACCTAACTGCCTTATTTCCAAATTCTTGGGGAGAGGTCAGATCAGAGTCAACCAGGTATTGATGCAACAACTGATTTTGGCAATGATTAAGGATCTGCTCCCTCATAATCAATTGTACAATCCCTTGAAATCATTCACTTTGCTGCCAAGCAACCAATTTCGTTCACAAAGTCTACCCAGTCCTGATTCTGTGCCTTTTGGGTGTCTCTGAACTTATTCCTGTACTGTTCAGTGGATTAGCCAAACCCATCAATGAGAGCACTCTTCAGGACTGAATAATTGTCAGCATCCTCTTCTCTAACAGTGAGGAGCTTATTTCTACTTTCGTCAGCAAATGAGAGCCACAAGATAGCTGCCAACTGCTCTTGAGGGACCCTCTGAACTTTACAGGCCCTCTCTAAAGCAGTTATCCATTTATGGATGTCATCCCCAACATGGTAGGGAGGGACAATCTTGCTCTGGTTCCTATTGTTAAAAGAATGTTCTTTAACTATAGGGACACTGTTGCTGCCACAATGGGACTCTAGTCCCAATCTTTTTGTAGCTCTATGGACATATAGGGACTCTTTGTCCAGGGCCAATTGCTGTTGTCTGAGCCTAAGCTTTCTCAAGTTCCAGAAATTGGTACTACTGTCATAAGAGTGGTCCCTCTTGCTAAATACAGAGGTCCCTACAGACTGTCCTGAGTGATGAGGTTCTGTAGAGGGAGATCTAGATCTCCTTGGTAAACTCTGCACTCTTCCAGGAGGGGTGAAGACGGGGCCATCTTGGCCTTCCTCATCATCTCCTTGAAGATCTGAGTTGTCCAGGTGGGAGCCATCTTGTTCCTCCTGGCCAGGGTTTGAGTCTAGGTCATAAAAGATGTTACCTCCTGACCTGTCCTCATTCACTGCCCCACCCACTTTCTCCTGTTCATCTGACCCTGGGGTTTTCCTAAGGTCATCAAGAAGTGAGGCCTCTATGAGGTGTTGTGTGTTTGCATTTCTCCCTGTCTTCAGCTTTCTAGAGGCACACAGGGCTTTTAATTCTTGGAATGAAAGATCAATGTATCTAGAGGGCAGAGAGCCACTGGCATCTCCTTTAGAAGACATACTAAGTGTGGTGAGGTGTTGCACCTACCTAACCTAGTGGGAACTAAACTCTCTAAGGTTGGAGAAAGGGTGTGCTATACCCTTGACTTACCCAACTCCAAGTTCAGTAGAACTTATTTATTCTAAGCTAGTATTATATGTACCCAGTACTTAGTGGTTTTCAGTTAATCAATGCAAAGTTTTATCTGGTAAAACAATGCAGGCTTGAATACCAACCGCTGCACACCAATGTGAGAAGTTGGCCTGGTATATGCTGTCCACTAATTAAAGTGGGCACTTTGCACCAGTCCAAACAACCCTTATGGTGATTTAAGAGGTCAAAGATAACCATAGAAAGCCATCCAAGTGGTAACTGTGAAGAGCAGCCTTCAGGCTTTGTCTTGAAGACATGTTAAACAGTTTGTTTTACCAGACTGCAACCTTAATGCATTGGTTACATAAAAGGAGAACCACACAGTAGTTATAAAAATATGTATTTATTGTTATAACACACCTTAAATACCTCACAGTATCTGCTACAGGCAGATTAACACAAAGCACCCAAAACTGTAGCACAGAAACACTCGTAAGTAGCACTAATACACAGTGGGCTCCAGGGGTAGACCAAACCATGTACTAAAATAGTGGTATAAGAACCACGACTCGAGTTGAGACAGTGTCTAGAGGTTGTAGAATTGCTGTGACCCAAGGAACCACCCAAGGTGAGTAAGGAGGGACTCCACACAGGACGGGTGCAGTGTGAGAACATGACTGCATGCTACGTACAATTCAATGGGAGAGACACAGTTGCAATTTTACAGTTTAAGGACCCTTCCCAGTGGATTACGAAGAAACCCTTTGGAACTTAGAAGGTTGGAGAGCCACCCCACCCGTGGATACTGAAGTACCAGAGTTACCTATCCCAGGGAAGCCGGGTGCATAGGGTTGAAGTGGCGTCGGAGAACACAGTAGTTTTCAATGGGAGTCTTTAAAGAAATGCCACTGCTGAGAAGAAGAAAAGTGTCTGGTGGAATCCACAAATGGATTCTTGAAGGAAGGAACCTGAAAGCAGAGGGGACAGAGTCTGGGTCACTCAAGAGTGACCAGGGGCTCGGTAGACAGATGCCCACAGATGTTGGGTGCTGCAGGTGTGACGATGGAGACCTTGACTCTACAGCTGCAGGGCCTATGAGATGTTTAGGATGACCAGGTGCTGGATACGAGCAATCCAACAAAGGAGGTCGAGTGCTGAGTGGTCGTGTCCGGCGGGAGCACCAAAAGCCTTGGCAGCGGCATCCCATGAAGAAGGTCAAAGAAGGTTACAGACTGGCCCAGCAATGCCCATGGGACTCACCACAGCAAGGGGAGTCAGGACAGGCCTGGTGCAACAATGGGAACCCAAGAAAAGCAGTGTTGTCCTTCAAGTGGACCCACAGGCCGAAGGCACAGGAGTCACAAGGGGACCTCTAGCAGTTTCACAAAGTTATAGCTTGTAGGGCACCAAGTGCAAGGTGGCCAAAGTCCTTTTTATGAAATGTGCACAGAGGTTGGGGCTATCGATAGCCCAATGCACTTAGATGGGGGATGCCAACAAGCATATGTACTTGCAAATGTACGTGGTGCACAGGGGTTCCGGTTATGCGGTCCCCATGAGGGATACTGGCCTCAAACTTAGTGAGAGAGCAGCTTGACCTCTAGGAACATAGGAACCCACCTCCTGTGTTGCTGGAGCCTTTGGAGTCCGCAGGAGCTCAGGATCAGCAGACCTGTCAGTTGCATTACAGTGCCTATGAATGCAGGGGAGTGACTCCTTCACAACAAGGGAGATACTTCAGTTGTCCTTGATGCTCCACAGGTCCTGCACATAGCCTGTAAGGTGCAAGGGCACAGACAATGCGTGGACGGAGATGAAGTCGGTGTCAGTCGAAGTCCAGCGAAGTCCAGAGAGTCCAGAGGCTTTCTTGTTCAGAATCTTGTCAGCGTCGAATCTAGGGTCCTACAGCCAGATAACCCACGGAAAGAGTTGGACAGATTCAGGGGACCCTCCCAGGGGAGGATCAAGATAATGGGGAGGTTACTCCGATGTAGTTTGACCAGTTTCGCACTAGAGCAGGAGCCAAGGGCTTTTAGGACTGGTTTGAACTGGACTATACACAGGGACACCAAATGTGCCCCTCGTGCAGACTTTCAGGCACTTTAGAAGTGCACCCACCCAGCCCAAATACACTAAATCCTGTCTAGCAGGTGGTCACACCTCCTTGTGACAGGATGCCTATTGTACTGCCTTTTTCTGCTCGAGCTTGGCTCAGCAGCAGGAGGGCAGAAATGTGTCTCTGGTCGGCAGCAACCATTTTGTGTTGTCCGGGTCGAGAAGGCTGGTATCGGGAAGACCAGGGACCCACAAAGCTTGCTTATGAGGGGTGGAATCATACCTCCCACACCGTTTACTGGTGTGGAGGTATGATTCAAAGGTGTTTGATACCAAACACGACATGGTTTGTTGCAGCCGTATTCGAGATAGCATTTTATGCAAGCATATAATGCACCTCTACCTATATGTCGGGCTGCATCACCGACAACCGGGGAGAATGGTCTACGAAGGCTGCACGGGTGCTCTGCTCATGCAGGGGCACCCTCTCACATAAAGACCAGCACCCTGCCTTCAGGATTGTCAAGGGCTGCTATAGGGGTGACTCATAGGTTTTAAGTGTCATGACCTATAGATATAGTAAACCTATAGCTAAGTAAGTGGTGCATGTACAATCTTACACAGGCTGCAATGGCAGGCCTGTAGTTCCATTTTGCATGGCCTCTCATGGGTGGCATAATACATGCTTCAGCCCATGGGCGGCCTCTGGGGTACCTATGCACTGGGTACATGTGTATCCTATACTAGGGACTTACAAGGGTACCCCAGTATCGAACCTGGAGTGTACCGAATGACATGACATAACCTTTTAGGGAGAAAGCAGATAGAATGGAGTTCTGATTAGCAGGATCCCAGTCAGACTAGTCAAAACAGTGTAACATCAAGCAAAAAGTGGGGGTAACCATAAGAAGCAGATCCTAATTTCCTACAGGGTTAAAGAAAAGAGCTCAGCATACTGCCCCAAGACTTGCCTGCAGTCAGTTTGCTGTGGGGCAGTGAGGGTGTCTGATAATACAACTCCCTTAAGTGACCCATCTTTAGGGTTGTTAGAGATGGGCCAGGGAGAGATGTATACTCTTTTACGTGATCCTCATCTGTTACCATGAGCATGGCCACATCAGCCCTGTTCATGAAAGGGTTTAAGGCGATTCACATGGATGACCCTCAGAGGGCTCCTGAAAGTGCCAATTTACACATGGTAGGTTACCTCCCTTTTTCTCTCAAGAATAGGGTAGGGTCCACTCCATTTGTCCTGGAGGGCCCTAGGTGCCGCAGGCTCCAATAGCCACATCTTTTGCCCTGGTTGAAACTCAACCAGTGCAGTCTTTTGGTCAAACCATTACATCTGGAGCTCTGGGCTTGTTGTGGCTTGCTTTTTCCATGTGCTCAGCCATCCTTGAACGAAGGCCAAGTACATAGTCCACTGTGTTTAGTTTTGTTTTTTTGAGATGCTTCTCCCAGCCTTCCTTCTCCAGACTTAGAAGATCTCTAATAGGTTGGTCAAACAGAAACCCAAACAGAAATGTTAGGTGGCACCTCTCTGTAGGGAAAATGCAGGCATGCTAATAGGACATCCCATCTCCTTCCAGGATTGTCAGGGAGTCCCATAATCCTGCCTTTCATGGTCTTGTTAAACCTCTCCAGAAGGCCATTTATTTGTGGGTGATTGGGGGGTGGCGAACTTATATATCGCCCCACACTCAACCCACATTGCTTTCAGGTAAGCAGACATGAAGTTACTACCTCTGTCTGAAACCACCTCCTTAGGAAAACCACTCTAGTAAAAATGCTAAAGAGGGCCCTGGCAACTGCAAAAGCAGTTACAGTCCTAAGGGGAATAGGCTCAGGATATATGGTGGCATAATCCACTACCACCAGAATAAACATGTTGCCTGAAGCTGTTTTGGGGTCCTGGGGGCCAACAATGTCAACTCCTACCCTTTCAAAGGGAACTACAACCACCTGTAGTGGAATTGGCTGGCCTTTGCTTTGCTACCTGTCTTGCCTCTGGCTTGACAGGTAACAAAGGAGTTACAGAACTCCTTCACTTTCTGGGGCATGTTTGGCCAGTAGAAGTGGGCAACCAACCTACTCCATGATTCTGTCTGACCTGGTTGCCCAGCTAGGGGGTTGCCATGGGCCAAAGTGAGTAGGAACTTCATGTACATTTGAGGCACTACCCCTCTCCTAGAGGCACCAGATTTGAGATCTCAGGCTTCCGTGTAAAGGATTCCTTTCGCCTAATGGATCCTATAGGAACCACTGACAGTAGCAGTTTGATGTCTCAGGTTCTCAAAAGTGGGACAGGTTTTTTGTCCCTGGCACAGATCTTCCCTAGAGAGTACCCCTGATCCTAGGAGCTCTGCCATGTAAGGCCCAAGTTCCCGAGGCTCAGTTCCCTCAAAGGCAGATGGGTCTTCTCCCTGAGGAGAGAGGACCCGAGCTTGCATTTTTTCAGATGTTGGTTTCCCAGCCTTCTTGCCTTTTCTCTTGGGGGATTGGGCCATTATTACATGCTCCAAGACCTCTTTTTACCCTGGGCTTTGCTCTGTGCTCTTGCTTTTACACGCACCCATTCAGGTATTCCCATCATGGCTGCATGGATTCTCCTCTCTACCTCTGTCCATGCTGAGGTTTCCAGATCAGTCCCTAGCAGACATTCTACTGGTAAGGCAGAGGGCACAACCACCTTCTTTTGACCAGTAATCCTTCCCCACTCCAAGGACATGATGGCCATGGGATGTACCTTGGTAATGTTATCAGCATTGATAACTGGATAGGTTTGTCCAGTTACGTGCTGTTCTAGAGATATCAGTTTTTCATGCACCATGATGACACTTGCATGTGTATCTCTCAGTGCTTCTACCTCAACCCCATTTATGAGTAGCTTCTCTCTGTATTTCTCCGGGTTACCCTCCTGAGGGTTTTACAAAGAAACAATAACATTTTAAATAAAAAAATTTGAGGTATGAACCTTGAATGCGGTAATGTTATCTAATTGGAGGAAAGACATGTACTGCATACAAATACTTGCAAGTGGTTGTATAGGGTACCCTTCAGGACTTAAGGTGCTTGGAGCCCAAAGTCCAAAGAACCACCAGCAGTTTGGGTTTACCTGCACTGGTGTTTGTGGGTACAGAGTTGCTGGTCACATTGGTAGCCTTGATCGCTACATGGTTTAGTCCAAAGTACCTGTAACAGAAAGGCTGCAAGTGTGCACTTGGGGACAAGTCCGGCAGAAGCCAAAGGGGGGCTCAGCTCATGAGGGTCTCTGGAGCAAGGAGACACAGTTGATTTCTGTGAAACCAGGCTGTTTGGCTTGGGTGCAGAGGTATTTGTCCGTCTGGCCACTTGAGTTGGAGGCTCTCACAGTTCTCTGTCTTGACATGCAGCGGGAAAGAAAACAGACAGTGGGCCACTCTTGGTATGAGCCTCATTGGTTGATGGTAGACAGGTTAATTTTGTCGGTGGTGGTGTCTGGACTGAATACTCAACAAGCCTTGGTTGCAGCAAATATTCCGGCACCCAGGGTATTGGTGCAGGAGGGCTCCTGGACGGTCTAGCATCTCGAAAGTCACTGGAGAGATGGGGCTTACCTCGTGGAACCACAGTGACTTCCTCCTGGTTAGATGCCCTTTCATTGGGCTCGATGGGCAAGGGGATGGCTCCTCTGCACCAAGGGAGATGCTAAGTGGTTTTTGAAGCACTGAACAGGCCTCCCAGGGTTTGGGGAGGATTCTCGGCTTCTGGACATGTCAGTCTGGCAATTGTCGAGCTTAACAGCAGCCAGGCAGGGTGTGGTGCTAATTTCAGAGTAGGTCCTCTTTTCTTACAGGTTCAGCTCTTCTTTGTCCTTCTTTGGTTCCCAGTTAGATGAATCTGAAGCTCTGGTGTCAGGGAAACCCCTAACTACTGAATTTAGGGGCAATTAGGGGAGTGTATGGAAGTAGTCAATAGGCAACCTACTCCTGGAGTGCCTACCCCCTGTATGACCACTTCCTGCAAGGAGTGGGATTAATCTTGACCCACAGTTCCTAGTTTCACAAAAGCCAATATCGTGAGCCCCTTCTTTGACTGTCTTCTTCAGGTGACCCACCTTAGGTGTGTGCCCAGCCTGTAAGTGTGACACGTCTTCTGACTATCTAATTTCCTGCCTGCTCTGGTGTCAAATGGGCCTCAGGGCAGGGGGTGGTATTTCCAGGTCTGTGGGGAAGTCCTGGCTGCATTTCAAAGGTGGTAGAGGCTTTGAGGGCGCTGGCCTTGATAAGCTAATCTGCTAGCTATCTTGCTGGAGGAGGTGTGATTATCTTCTGCCTGACAGGCATTGTTCCTGGCCTCAGAGAGTGCTGTCTCTTACCTGTAGGGGGTAGGGAGTCAGAAACTCATCTGTGGTGGCAAGCTGGAAGATACCAGTCAGCCACACACTCTGTGAACGTTCTGGCTTCAGGGGGCACATCTAAGGTTCCCTCTGGGTGCAGGTCCTAATAAATCTGGTACTGGTATCAGATCTGCCCTCACATGGAATATAATGCACCCTGCCTCAGTGCTCTAAGGCCTGCTGTAGGGGTGACTTACATATAATGCGTGCTGTGTACAGGGGCATGACCCACAGTGAGTGTTTTCAGAATGATTTACACCATTTCTTGCATCCTCCTATATCAGTCTGCCTGAGACTTGTGTGAGGGTCCCTTAGAGAGGCATAATACAAGCTGCAGCTCTTAGGGACACTCTTTAGTACCCATGCCCTGGGTGCCAGGGGTACTATTTCCTAGTGACCTACAGGGGGGCTAAAGTCCTTTCCAATTGGGTTACAATTGCATATTTGTCTTGCTTTTATGGAAAGAGAACTGCAACTGGGGCCTGGTTAGCAGGGCTCAGTGCACTACCAATCAACAACATCAGTACCGGTGAGCAAAGAGTGGGGGTGACCATGTCAAAAAGTGCCATATTCCTACACAGAAGGAAGTTGAGGTCTCTAAGTAGGATGTAGGCTTTGGAGTCGATGGTAAGGGGATGGAGAAATCAGCAATATTTTCAGTGAAAGTAGCTTATGGTCGGTAGACAAGGGTTCCTTTCAGGGTGTAAGTTGCTGAATATCACAGTTTGACCCCATCCCATCCCATCCCCTGATGGCAGCAGTATCCCAAGGAGCCCACCCAATCCCTAGTACAGTGCATTTCCCTGCCTGCAAGAGCATAGGCAGGGAGATATTCAACTCAACAATAAATTACTGGGTTTCTATAGTTAGGACCACGTTTCCATAGGCAATAGATATTTTTGGTTAGCTAAGAACTTTGGTGCCATTTGATGAAGGTTATCGAAAGCGTAATTCAAGCACAGCTCCATCCGGGAAAGCTCTGGAGTGATCCTTCAAACGGAGGTCAAGAAAAAGGTGTCCTGAAGCACGTTTTCCACATACAATTTTCCACAGGAACTTTAGACAGAGCTACAGGCAAAACATCTGAATAGTTATACCAAATTTGCAGAAAACTAGATCTCGATCCAGAAAGCGTGCTTTTTGTGATTTGGTGTAAATATGTTCAGTAGGTTTTAAGAAATGAAGGCTCAAACATTTGTGTATATTTCACACCCTGTGTCATGTCCCATGTGAGGGGTGCCCAAGGAACACTGACAAAACGCGCACGAGCGCGATAAACGAGGCCGGAACTACACGCCCCATGAGCCTTTGCGGGTATCCGAAGGCCGTGACATCATGACGCCATGGTGCGGAAGCCGACATAGAGCTTCCTGGGCACCTTCCCAGTGCCGATTACTCCATTCCGGGAGCTGCGCCGAGATCGTCAAGGAGGCTGGTAAGGGTGCTGCTAGCACCGCGCTTCCTTCCCTACGGACATCCGCTCAGCTCAGGTACAGTGGCCAGACAAGGGCAATCCGCCCCGTTGCTTCGTTGGCGGAGCCCGGATCAGGGTTCCTTGCGAAGCAACCTCTGGGAGTCTCCTCGTGTGAGGCTTGTTGGTTTGCCCTCTTGTACACCACGATCAGATTGGGGATATATTCAATCTGGCCCGCATATTCCCTGGTGAGTATTGTATCCCATGCGCATTTCTCCCTCGTTGGCAAACCTGAGTTTCAGCGGTTCATGCGGGGAGAGGAAGGGCGCTGCCTTTTGCGGTTATTCTGAGAACCGCCCAGTTCTAGCGACCCCCTATCAGGAACATTAAGCAATGGCAGTTGGTACTCAGCAGTAGCCTGAAACATTATTGTATGGGTACATATCCAGGAAAGGCCGTATGCCCTTCACACGAAGAGGGGTAGTCGACTGCCAATGCAAATGTACATTTGTTTATTGTGATGTGTCCTGTCTGATGCACGATGGTTGAACCTAGCCATGACCTCATGAAGTAATGCAGATGTGTGCCTATGTGACCAGTGTGTGATACCTCATTGTGAGGGTATGATACAGGCAATGAAAGTTTACTGTTTTCTTTATTACATTTCGCAGCAGGGGTTCTGAGAGTGAGCAGGAGGACAGCTCTTCCGCTCCCCTGTGTTGCCTTAAGACTTTGATTCCAGGGTATGTTCACCCCCAAGTAATACGTTCTTTGTGAGGCCCATGGGTGGTGGGAACGCACATAATAACGCTCCATGTCTTTACTATAGATCTCTGTGAGTGCTTCCCTACGTCTTGTAGGTCCCCGCCAGAGAAGCGTGTTATCTTCTTTTACAGGTAGGGTCCTGGCACTAGGAGTGGGAGGGGCTGGGGTAGAGTAGGACGGAAGACAGGGAAGTGGGTACTGATTGCTTTCTCTCTCTCTCTCTCTCTCTCTACAGGTCTCCCTCCCTGCTGTCCCCATCCTTTCCTTCCCCGGCTGGACCACCTCATAGAGTCTGTGAATATATATATCAGACCATGGGGGTGTCGAGACGTGGACCCATATAGAGCAACGCACGATCCTGAGGATTCCTGGCCACGACAGAGTAATCGACCCACAACTTATAATCCTCCCGGTCGTGCATTGGACGAAAGGTAGATATGGCGACTTTAGAAGACGTCCTAGTTGCCTTACAGTTAGTACAAACCGAGTTATCAGCCTCTAGAGCAGAAACGGCAGCCTTACAGGCTACCGTTGACAGAATACAGAGAAACCCTTTTAGTGTAAGGAATCCCGGAGCATCCCATTCGGCTCCTTTAGTAGTGGAAATACCCACCCCTGTTCCCTTGGCCACTCCTGAAAGATTCCATGGGGAAGGCAGCAAGGTCCAGGTTTTCCTCACTCAGGTCATGCTGCACTTTTCCTGCAAACCCAAGGCCTTTTCCACCAATCATGCGAGAGTAGCCTTCTTAATCTCCTACCTGGCAGGGGACGCGGCTCAGTGGGCAGTCCCTTTAGTGAAATGAGATGATCCCTTGTTGTGTGACTGGGACTCCTTTATTAGGGATTTTGAGAAGACCTTCAACCGTCGAGCGGCCACGCTTACGGCGGATAAAGACCTCTTGGAGCTGCGTCAAGGGAATCGAGATCTTATCGCATACCTAAACGATTTCAGGCATATGGTCGCCGAAACCGACTGGCCGAGGCCAAACAGTCTCCGTATTCCACCGGGGGCTAAAGGAAGAGATGAAGAACATATTAGCCCAGATAGACCCCCCCAACCAACCACATGCGAAGATCTGATATCCTTGGTTCTTCGCCTGGATCATCGCCTTAGCGAAATAAAAGGGGAAACTAGAAGAAAAGACAGAGGTTCCTGGCGGTCGGAGGTTCCCCGAAGCCCGGATATAACGCAAACAGTTAGGTCCGAACTAATGGAGGTAGGAACTGTACGTTCTGCCCTCACGAGTGAAGAGAGAGATTACAGGCGGAAGAAAGGCCTGTGTATTTACTGCGGGAAGAAAGGGCATTTTATAAGAGAATGCAGCTTGAGGGGTAAAAATCCCCGCCAGGAACCATGCAGACAGCTCACTGCCACTTCTGAAGGAGCCTTGGGAAACGAGCAAGCTTGAAGAAAGAAGAAGGGAATTCTTTAAGCCAGATGTACATCCCTTCCTTGTGTGCTAACTCTCCGATCCCAAGTCAACACTTCAATAGTGACCTCTCTCTGTTCGTGAATGGAAAGCAGTATTCTGTAACGGCCATGCTGGATTCTGGAGCCACTGGTTGTTTTGTAGATCAGAAACTGGCGTCACGGTTAGGCATTACTCTATGTGAAAAGAAAACTCCAGAAAATGTGTATGCCGTAGATGGGAAACAGTTAGTGGCAGGACCTATCCGGTTTCAGACAGAAGCCCTGGAAGTACGCCTGGGTCTGGATCACGCCGAAAGACTGGTTCTTAACGTTATCCATGCTCCTCAATATGGATTATTATTGGGGTTACCCTGGTTACAGCAACACAATCCCCAAGTGGATTGGGTGAACAAAAAGATGCGCTTCACGTCGGAGTATTGTTCGTTGCATTGCATACCCCAAGACCACAGCCCGTCACGTATGTTGGCAGTGGTACACCACGTAGCAACCGCTGCGGAACACCCGGTTACGTTACCTAAGGCTTACCAGGAGTATGAGGATGTGTTCAACGAAGAAAAAGCCGAGAAACTACCCCCACATAGGCCATATGATTGCCAGATTGACTTGATTCCAGGGGCAGTGGTACCCACGGGAAGGGTATATGCCCTGACCGAGCCAGAGAACACCTTCCTAAAGAAGTACTTGGACAAATATCTGGCATTGGGATTTATCCGTAACTCCATGTCTCCTGCAGCATCTCCGCTGTTCTTCATCCCCAAGGCTAACGGTGAGCTAAGAGCCTGCATAGACTTCAGGGCGTTAAACGCCATTACAGTTAAAAATCGGTACCCTCTCCCATTAATACCGGTACTGTTGGAACAAGTACAGAAGGCTGTTATCTACACTCGGCTAGATCTGAAAGGGGCATATCACTTGGTACGTATGCGAAAGGGCGACAAGTGGAAGACCGCCTTTAAAACGCGGTACGGGTTATACGAATATCTCGTCATGCCCTTTGGGTTATGCAACGCGCCCGGTGCCTTTCAGTTGTTCTTGAATGATGTCCTCCGCAAATACCTAGATCGCTTTGTTGTGGTCTACATCGACGACCTTCTCATTTATTCCCCCACAGTCGAGAGACATGTACATCATGTGCGCGCCATCTTGCAGACTCTGCAAGAAAATCAACTCTATTGCAAAATCAGCAAATGTGAATTCGGGGTTTCCACAGTCAAATTCTTGGGAGTGATACTGACTCCAAACGGCCAGGAGATGTCAGAGCGGAAGATAGCTGCAGTAATGAATTGGCCCATCCCTAAGACCGTCAGAGACATCCAATGTTTCCTCGGATTTGCCAATTTCTACCGACGGTTTATTGGGCACTTTTCGGGGTTGGCAACCCCTTTAACTCGATTGTTGCGGAAGAAGGTACCCTTTCATTGGACCGAGGAAACCCAGAGGGGGTTTGAGGAGTTAAAGAAAGCATCTGTTTCTGCCCCGGTATTGGTGCACACGGACCCAGACCGACCATACATAGTGGAGGCGGACGCCTCCGATCACGCAGTAGGAGCTGTGTTGTCTCAACGCCACCCTTCTACGGGTCAACTACACCCGGTGGCATTTCGATCCCGCAAACTTAACCCCGCAGAACATAATTATACCATCGCGGAGAAAGAGCTCCTGGCCATCAAAGACGCCTTTGAGGAGTGGCAACATTCTCTTCTAGGAGCCAAACACGTAGTAACGGTGTTCACGGATCACCGCAATCTCCAAATCATTACGGCAGCCAGGCATCTGTCACCACGCCAGCTGCGCTGGACGCTGTTCTTTGCGGAATACAACTTCGTGGTCACCTACCGACCTGGAAAGGACAATAAAAAGGCAGATGCCCTAACTCGGCAATCCAACTCAGAAATCTCAGCAGAACCACTCAAACAGACCATTATCGACCCAGGCAAAATCTTGTGCACCACGGTTACCGAACCTTTCCTGAACAGTGTTCACGTACCATGAAAACTGACAAATGGAAGTCGTGGTTATCTCAGCACCAGGAGTGGGGAATGAAAGATGGGTTGCCCCTTTGTGGGAAAAAGCTATTGGTCCCCGTCGCTGCGCTGAGAAGACAAGTTTTTCGTTGGTGTCACACCCTTCCCAGCGCCGGTCATAACGGGGTTGAAAAGACTACAGAGAGAGTTCTTTGCCAGTTTTGGTGGCCCTCTGTCCAGGCAGACATACGTCAGTGGGTCAAGGAATGCGCAGTATGTGAACAGATGAAGGCCTCACACGCCCGTTCTGCAGGACTGTTACAAACCATGCCCACTCCGGAATGCCCATGGCAGAACATATCCCTGGACTTCATCGTCGGCATGCCGGTCGATCAAGGGCACACGATGATCCTAGTAGTCGTTGACTACCTGACAAAAATGGCACATTTTATAGCATGTAAAAAGCTACCCACAGCCGGCCAGTTAGCTCAGTTATTGCTGACACATGTAGTACGGTTACACGGGTTGCCGCAGAGGGTGGTTTCGGACCGGGGGCCCCAATTCACCGCAAAGTTTTGGAAGGAGTGGTGCGCATCCCTAAAAATAACCCCTAATCTATCAACCAGCTTCCACCCCCAAACAGACGGACAAACTGAGAGGGTAAATCAAACCCTCAAGCAGTATCTGAGGTGTTATGTAGACAACACAACGGAAGAGTGGGTCGACACGTCATGGTTGGCAGAGGTCGCCTATAATAGCGCTACACATAGTTCCACCAAGCACTCTCCCTTTTTCTGTACTTACGGGATTCATCCACGGTTTATACCATTCTTACACCCCGGGGGATCAGATCACATCCCAGAAGTACAGGAAAGAGTACGTCGAATACAAAAGATCCTATCCAACACAAAAAAACATGTTGAGAAAAGCGAAAGGAAGTTATAAAGCCTATGTGGACAAACATAGACGACCAGGGCCCGTATATAAGCTAGGGGATTACGTGTGGCTCTCCACCAAAAACATCAGGTTCAAAAGATATAGCATCTTCAACCCCAAGTATATCAGTCCCTATCGCATTGTGAAGCTCATTAACCCCGTGGTGGTCAGATTAAACCTGCCCTCTTCTCTAAGGATCTATCCTGCTTTTCACACCTCTTTACTGAAACCCACACCCTCAGCAAAAAAGAAAGGGGATCCTCCGGTGTTAGTAAATGAGGAAGTAGAATATGAAGTAAGGGGTATTCTGGATTCCAAGATCCACCGCTCCAAGTTATGGTACCTCATAGCTTGGAAGGGGTATGGAGATGAAGAGAACTCCTGGGAACCAGCAGAAGGGGTTCACGCACCTCGATATGTTAGACTGTTTCACCAATGCTACCCAAAGAAGCCCTGTCCCTGTCAGTGAAGGAGATGTACTGTCATGTCCCATGTGAGGGGTGCCCAAGGAACACTGACAAAACGCGCACGAGCGCGATAAACGAGGCCGGAACTACATGCCCCATGAGCCTTTGCGGGTATCCGACGTCATGACGCCATGGCATGGAAGCCGACAGAGCTTCCGGGGCACCTTCACAGTGCCGATTACTCCATGCCGGGAGCTGCGCCGAGATCGTCAAGGAGGCTGGTAAGGATGAAGCTAGCACCGCGCTTCCTTCCCTACGGACATCCGCTCAGCTCAGGTACAGTGGCCAGACAAGGGCAATCCGCCCCGTTGCTTCGTTGGCGGAGCCCGGATCAGGGTTCCTTGCGAAGCAACCTCTGGGAGTCTCCTCGTGTGAGGCTTGTTGGTTTTCCCTCTTGTACACCACGATCAGATTGGGGATATATTCAATCCGGCCCGCATATTTCCCGGTGAGCATTGTATCCCACGCGCATTTCTCCCTCGTTGGCGAACCTGAGTTTCAGCGGTTCATGCGGGGAGAGATAGGGCGCTGCCTTTTGCGGTTATTCCGAGAACCGCCCAGTTCTAGCGACCCCCTATCAGGAACATTAAGCAATGGCAGTTGGTACTCAGCAGTAGCCTGAAACATTATTGTATGGGTACATATCCAGGAAAGGCCGTATGCCCTTCACACGAAGAGGGGTAGTCGACTGCCAATGTAAATGTACATTTGTTTATTGTGATGTGTCCTGTCTGACGCACGACGGTTGAACCTAGCCATGACCTCATGGAGTAATGCAGATGTGTGCCTATGTGACCAGTGCGTGATACCTTATTGTGAGGGTATGATACAGGCAATGAAAGTTTACTGTTTTCTTTATTACATTTCGCAGCAGGGGTTCTGAGTGTGAGCAGGAGGACAGCTCTTCCGCTCCCCTGTGTTGCCTTAAGACTTTGATTCCAGGGTATGTTCACCCCCAAGTAATACGTTCTTTTTGAGGCCCATGGGTGGTGGGAACGCACATAATAACGCTCCATGTCTTTACTCTAGATCTCTGTGAGTGCTTTCCTACGTCTTGTAGGTCCCCACCAGAGAAGCGTGTTATCTTCTTTTACAGGTAGGGTCCTGGCACTAGGAGTGGGAGGGGCTGGGGTAGAGTAGGACGGAAGACAGGGAAGTGGGTGCTGATTGCTTTCTCTCTCTCTCTCTCTCTCTACAGGTCTCCCTCCCTGCTGTCCCCATCCTTTCCTTCCCCCGCTGGACCACCTCATAGAGTCTGTGAATATATATATCAGACCATGGGGGTGTCGTGAGGTGGACCCATATAGAGCAACGCACGATCCTGAGGATTCCTGGCCACGACACCGTGGTCCCATCTTACATTCAATGTGGTGGATCTGAATAATTCATAAGCTCAAGAGCGGGTTGCGATTGGCTGGTTGAAACCTAAAGTAAATGTTGCGCCTGCCAGCTTATGACTCGAAGACACGATCATGGAGTTCTCCAAAATAAAATTATAAGAGGGCAGGGTAGGGGTACCCTGACTCCTTGGGCCATGTGGGGGGTGGGGCTCCAGAGGGATCCCCTGGGTCAACATTTTTTTCAAATATGTTTGTAGGGGTTCCGTGGAGCCATGGATCCCCTGCGAGCCCCAGCGTGGCCCCGTGGAGAATCACAGCGGAGTCATGGTGCAACAAAATTTAAAAAAGGAGACTGGGAGGATACAGTTGGGCACAGGGCCTGACTGTCAGCCATGCCCTGCTCCCAACCCAACACACACAGAGATGGACATCTTACTTTACAATAAATTACATTACAATAAAAACACAGAAATCCACTGAATAAAAAACAAACATTTATGTGACGGTATAGTGAGGGATTGTAAAAATATCTTACTTCACATTAAAAAGACCTTAGAAATTCACTGAAAAAAACAAATGTTATAGTTTGGTGAAAAATGAAATGTTCTAACCTAACAGATCCACTGAAATTTACCAGTTATAGTCATCTCCAGTAATATAGCTCATGCCCTAAAGTAACTATATCTCACGTCCTCGCCATGCATTGCTTGTACCCTCACATATCACTCATGACATGCTCAATGACTTCATATGTAACATCCCTAATGACATCTGAAATTAAATCATCGATAACAACACTGTGCATAGCAAGGGTATACATTCTAGTTAATTTAGGGCACATAAATGATATGATAGTTATGGTAGGTAGGTGTGGTAGATAAGTATGGTAAATACGAATGATATGGTAGGTGTCATGGTTAGGTATGATGGGCAGGTTAGACATGATAGGTAGGTATGGAAGAGGAGTTGGCCTAATGACTAGGGTGGCCGACTTCGAATCTGGGGAACTGGGTTCGAGTCGTGGCAATGACGCTGAACATCCTGTGATTCTGGGAAAATCACTTAATCTCCCTGTGCCTAACAAAAAATGAATGTGTCCTAATGTAACGCAACTGGTGCTATGTAAAGCCCTCTGATACCCGATTCGGGTCAAGTTCGTGCTACATAAAACTCTATTAAAAAAATTAAAAAGATAAAAATGATAGGTTAATGATGGTTAGGTTGAGTATGGTCGGTAGGTATGTATGCTATGTTGTGCATGGTAGGTAAGTATGGTATGTAGATATGTATGGTAAGAAGGAAGGTTAGTGATATAAGTATGAAAGTAGTTAGCCTTGGCAGGTAGGTACATATTTATGTATATATGTCACCCCAAGTGGGACAGGGATGCCCAGACGTGGGTCCCATGCTCACCATGCCACTGAATTCAGGCTATCCTGGCTGATGAGGGGAAATACCTCAAACCTGGTCCTAGGATGCTTGTTTCCAGTCCAGAGATGGCCTGGCATGTCGGGCTGGACTGTTTTCAAGGGGAACAGGGTCAATACTGATTTGCATATGGTGTTCCCAAAACACCATAAAGTCAGATGCCACGCTAAGTTAGGAGCACTCAGCCAATCAGAACCCTGCATCCACACTACATGCAGTAATCACAAGCTCCCCATGTTCGATATATGGACACACACCCACTGTCCCCACAATCTGTCCAAGCAAGGTTGAGACCCAGCTGTGCTGAAATGACCTGATTTATGGCCCCCTGACTAGGCCCATATTCCTGTTCTAGAGGAATGTACAAATTGCTTTATGACACTTTGTGAAATGTATAAAATGAAGCCCAAAACCACCAATGTTCTTTGAGACAGTCTTCAGACCACAATTTTATAGCCGATTCTCCCGCCCGCTGTGTTTAATTAATCTAACTGTTCCTGTTTTGCCAAACACCTCTTGTGCTTATTTTTCAAAGATACATTTACATTTGTGAAACAAAAGCATGTGTGTATAATCTCAATGAAGTCACATACAAAACCTACCCATGTGGGGTTGGAATCACGTAGAAATTTGTATTGGAGGGTGTCCAACAATGCCAAGCAAAACTCCACAGTTTGTGGATGCAGGACATATCAACGATCTAGCATATTGTTGTTGGGGCCTCTTTACACTTCCAAGACATTACAGTTTTGCATTTGGTATGCACCATGGCTATGATACCAAGCAGGCACATGCTTCAGAAAGTTAGTACTACTAATCCCAGTGGACAACCTTTCATTTGCAGTGCGCTGGAATAGAGCTATCACCCGGCAAGTAATGTCCATATGATACAAGTTGGTGTTATCATCAACTCAAATAGTGGTCATCCACTGCTGATGCTAGCATTGATCATACTGAGCCTTTCTAACTCCAGGTATGTTTGGTGCAAGTATTTGAATTGTCAAAGTTTGAGCCATTCATTTCTGGACACGCAAGCAACATGTTTCCTAGCACTATCTTACTCATCATCAGAAAGTTCACTGGGCAGATCATTCTTCCACTTTCTTAATGTAACTCATTGCGAGGGCATCTATGCATTGAAGTGCAGTGTACAGTTTGGTCACAGCTTTCTTCCTGTCACCGAATTTCAAGATCATGTGATGTTCTCTGTGCAGCAGAACCTCCAAGGTCTTCTAGCCCCAAGTGAGATGCACCAGTCTGGTGAGGTGGCTGTGCATTACAAATTGCCCTTAGGATGGTACAAATTCTCACTGGGCCCCTGACAGCTGAGTAAGGTGCCCCCTGGATGCAAATGTTTATTGCTGTAAATGTTCGCAACAGGTCAGAGTGACTCCTAAGCCATTTGGCTGATTTAACTGAATTTCAGAAGATGCTACAATGGAAGCCCCAGTGTATATGTCATCCTCACCTGTGAGAAACACCTATTCTTCCAGCAGAAACATGCCGTGCATACGACCCCATGAAGCGGACAATATTTACAAGGTGCTCCCCAAATAGGGAAACCTTGAGAGACCGGTTCCAGTGCCTGATCCACAAATATAATTTCATTGCTCTTATCTTGAGCCAGCCAACAAGCTAACAACTGTAGCTGCTATGTTTCGTAGCACTAGGGAAAACTTGGAATCTATAGGGACATGGGTAATTTAGCAATTTTAAGAGAAAAGGGATCCCCGAGGTAAAAATTATTCATTAATTTCTGAAGAAAAATAATTGGAAAGCAATGTTTTAAGAGTAAATAATTTTCAAAAACTGTTTTTAAATGGATTTACGTGACAGTGGGGTGAGAAAAACATGGTCAGGCAAAGGTGATAAGAAAGTGCTCTACCTGTATCACAATGTACAGAATCTGTATACAGCCTTTATGCATCAAATATTATTATTTGAATGGATCTGTGGATGAAGGGGCGTGGATATAACCTGCAGGATTTGTCTTCATTGCTGATGTTATTCTTGAATGACAAGAAACTGGCAAAAATACTGCTGGCTGTACATCTCTCACTGATCCATTCTGAACAGAGTGGGTTTGTCCAGGGCATTGCACATGACCTCAACTAAGGAAGTTGTACCATCTACTGGATGCTGGTGGTGGGTTCACTGCACTTTGTCATCAGTGTCATCAGTGATGTCATCAGTAATGTGATTTGAGATGTCATCAGTGATGTCACAGACCATGTCATGAATGATGTAATATGTGATGTCATCAGCAGTGCATTGTGGGGGCACGAGTTAGAGTTAGCTCAACTAACTTGGGGGCATATTATCAAGACGGGCGATAAAATTATCGCCGCTTTGGCGGCAGAAAACTGCCGCTAAAACGGCGATAATGGGCTTGATAATATGCCCTGTGGAATTCCAATTGAAGTCCATGTTAGATGTGAAGGACATCTAACATGGGCTTCAATTAGAATTCCATAGAGCATATTATCAAGCCCATTATCGCCGTTTTAGCGGCAGTTTTCTGCCGCTAAAGCGGCAATAATTTTATCGCCCGTCTTGATAATATGCCCCTATAACGGCCGAATTTCTCTGGTTTTGTATGAGTGAAATGTACAACTAACTATAACGGCCCTGAAACCTGTGGATTTTTCAGTGAATTTCTAAGGTTTTTTAAACGCTAATTTCTAACTATAACGTCCCTGAAACCTATGTTTTTTTCAGTGAATTTCTATGTTTGTTTAAATGCTAATTTCTAACTATAATGTCTCTGATCGTGTACCTGTCTCGGTGAATGCACGAATCCAGAATTTTGCCGCCATATTGGTTAAGTCATGTAGGATGTGCGTTTGCTATGCCACGGGTGCACGGATCTTGGCCCGCGTAACGTCACGTAAGTAGTTCCAGGGGTCGCACCGGGTGCGCAAATCTATCGCAAATCTCTACATTTTAAAAGTATATGTATATACCTTTATTATATATATTATACCAAGACATTATTTAAGATAATTGTAAATATCATATATTTGTAACCGGAATAACAATATATTATTGTTAAATATATTTTTCGGGAATCACGCTGGGTGCGTGCCGGTTGCTCGAATCCCATGTGACTTCAAAAGAAAGCATTTCATTGGTTAAGAACCTTTTGATTCTAGAACTTGAAGGACCTTATAAATGTTTTCTCATTCCTTGAAGAGCATCCTAGGAGACACACCTATTCTCTTCTGGTCTTGCTTGCCTTTTTTTGGTGGTTTCTTTTTTAACAGAACTGAAAATGGCCGCTGGTGGTGCACCTGTACAGCTTCCCCTGAAGAAGAAGAAGAAGACCTGGAGGAACATGTAAAGTAGAGGTATGAAAGTGTTGTATAGGCATTTTTCTCTATTCTTCCAAGAGGAAAAAAAGTAAATGCCCGTAAAGTTACGTGTACTTTTTGCCAAAATGTCCTCTCACGAGGTTCTGATAAAAAATATTCCTTTGAGATGTCGTTGATGTTGAAACATCTATAAACAATGCATCCTCGACAGCTAGCTAAGGAACAGCTTAGACGGGAACAAGAGAGGCAAAGAATTGACAACAACGCTGCTGGACCTAGCATGTCAAGTGCTTCAACATCTTCTACCACAGCCAACATCTTCCCTGACTTCGCTTGAGTGGAACAGTGTTGCATAAAATGCAAAACAATTCTCTATTTTGGTGAGCAATCATTGGACGCTGTCCTGCTTGCTATAAGAAATCCCCACTGTTTATTTTTGTTTTCCCTATGCAATGAGTTTATAATTGCGTAATTGTTTCATCATGTTCACTGTTGGTTCTGTTTCTTTTTTTAAATAAAAAACACCCCAAAAATTTAAAAAAGGTTAAAAAAATACAAAAAACACAAAAAAATAAGAAAAAACAATGATTTTTTTCAGAACCGCCTAATTGGTTAAAAATAGATGAACTTGTATGTGTTCTACGAATGACTGTTATGGTGATATCTGAGTCACTGTATGAGTGAATAAGTACTATCTCAGTGAATAAATAAGTGCAGCAGTATTGCCTGAGTCATTGAATGAGTGCATTGATAGTGTTTGAGGAAATGAATGAGTGCTGTGGTAGTCCCCACCTGATTGCATGTGTGTATAGGTAGTGCTTGACTTATTGCATGAGTGAATGTATAGTACCTGGATGACTGGAATAGTGCAAGAGTAGTGTCTGGGTTATTCCATGAGTGCATAAGTAGTGCCTGGGTGATTGCTTGACTACAGGGGTAAATGAAGGAGTGCATTGCTAATGTCTGTGTGATTATATGACTATAGGAGTAATTTCTGGGTGATTCAAGGAGTGCATGGGTAATACCTAGGTGCATGGAAGAGTGCATGGGTAGTGCCTGACTGCATGTTGGACTGCCTGGGTAGTTCTTGGGTGATTGGAGGAGTGCATGAGTAGTAGCAGGGTGGTTGCATGAGTGCAGGAGTACTGTGTGGATGATTGGAAGACTGCATGGGTAGTGCTTGGTTGATTGCATGAGTGCTGTAGAAGTGCCTGAGCACATGCATGACTGCATGAACGGTGCCTGAGTGATTGAAGTAGTGTATGTGTAATGCCTGGGTGATTGTATGAATGCAGGGATAATGTCTGGGTGATTAAAGGAGTGCATGGGCAGTGCCTGAGTGATTACATGAGTGTATAGGTAGTGCCTTGGTGATTTTGTAAGTGCATACGTAGTGCTTGGGTGATTGGAGAAGTGCATGGATATTGACTGGATGACTGGAGGAGTGCAAGGATAGTGCCTGGTTTATTGCATGATTGCATGACTGCAGGAGTAATACATAACTAGTGCCTGGGTAATCGCATGTCTGCAGGCGTAGTGCCCGAGTGATTGAAGAAGTGCATGGCTGTCTGTGTGATTGTACGAGTGCAGGAGTAATGTCTGGGTGATTGAAGGATAGCATGGGTAATGCCTGGGTGCATGGAAGAGTGCATGGGTAGTGTCTGGCTGCATGTAGGACTGCCTGGGTAATTTGTGGGTGATTGGAGGAGATAATGAGTAGTAACAGGGTGATTGCATGAGTGCAGGAGTAGTGCATGGAGGATTGCAAGGCTGAATGGGTTGTGCTTGGTTGATTCCATGAGTGCTGCAGAGGTACCTGAGCACAAGTATGACTGCATGGGCAGTGCCTGAGTGATTTAAGTAGTGCATGGGTAATACCTGGGTGATTGCATGAATGCAGGAGTAATGTCTGGGTGAATAGAGGAGTGCATAGGCAGTGCCTGAGTGATTAGATGAGTATATAGGTAGTGCCTTAGTGATTTTATAAGTGCACAGGTAGTGCCTGGGTGATTGAAGGAGTGCATGGATAGAGCCTGGATGACTGAAGGAGTGCAAGGGTAGTGTCTGGGTTATTCCATGAGTGCATAAATAGTGCCTGGATGATTGCGTAACTGCAGGGGTAGTGCCTGAGTGATTAAAGGAGTGCGTGGCTAATATCTGTGTGATTGTATGAGTGCCGGAGTAATTTTGAGGTGATTGAAGGAGTGCATGGGTAATGCCTAGGTGCATTGAAGAGTGCATGGGTAGTGCCTGGCTGCATGTAGGACTGCCTGGGTAGTTTCTGGGTGATTGGAGGAATGCATGAGTAGTAGCAGGGCAATTGTATGAGTGCAGGAGTACTGCGTGGATGATTGGAAGACTGCATGGGTAGTGCTTGGTTGATTACATGAGGGTTGCATAAGTGCCTGAGCTCATGTATGACTGCATGAACAAGGCCTGAGTGATTGAAGTAGTGATTGGGTAATGCCTAGGTGATTGTATGAATGAAGGGATAATGTATGGTTGAATAAAGGAGTGCATGGGCAGTGCCTGAGTGATCAGATGAGTGTATAGCTAGTGCCGTGGTGATTTTATAAGTGTGTGGGTAGTGTCTGGGTGATTGGAGAAGTGCATGGATATTGCCTGGATGACTGGAGGAGTGCAAGGGTAGTGCCTGGGTTATTGTATGAGTGCATAAGTAGTGCCTGCATGATTGCATGACTGCAGGAGTAGTACACAACTAGTGCCTGGGTAATTGCATGACTGCAGGGGTAGTGCCTGAGTGATTGAAGGAGTGCATGGCTAATGTATGTGTGATTGTTTGAGTGCAGGAGTAATGTGTGGGTGATGGAAGGAGAGCATGGGTAATGCCTGGGTGCAGTGCATGGGAAGTACCTGGCTGCAGGTAGGACTGCCTGGGTAGTTTGTGGGTGATTGGAGGAGATAATAAGTAGTAGCAGGGTGATTGCATGAGTGCAGGAGTAGTGCATGGATGATTGCAAGACTAAATGGGTAGTGCTTGGTTGATTCCATGAGTACTGCAAAAGTGCCTGAGCACATGTATGACTGCATTGGTAGAGCCTGAGTGATTGAAGTAGTGCATGGGTAATACCTGGGTGATTGCATGAATGTAGGAGTAATGTCTGGGTGAATAAAGGAGTGCATAGGTAGTGCCTGAGTGATTAGATGAGTGTGCAGGTAGTTCCTTGGTGATATTATAAGTGCATAGGTAGTGCCTGGGTTCTTGGAGGAGTGCATGGATCGTGCCTGGATGACTGGAGGAGTGCAAGGGTAGTACCTGGGTGATTGCATGAGTACAGGAGTAGTGCCTGTATGATTGCATGACTGCAGGAGTAGTACATACCTAGTGCCTGGGTAATTGCATGACTGCAAGGGTAGTGCCCGAGTAATTGAAGGAGTGGATGGTTAATGTCTTTGTGATTGTATGAGTGGAGGAGTAATGTCTGGGTGATTGAAGGAGTGTGTGGGTAATGCCTGAGTGCATGGAAGAGTGCATGGGTAGTACCTGGCTGCATGTAGGACTGCCTGGGTAGTTCTTGGGTGATTGGAAGAGTACATAAGTAGTCTCTGGGTGATATTATAAGTGTATAGATTCAGGCTAGGTGAATGGAGAAATGCTTGGATAGTGCGTGGGCGATGGTAGGAGTATGAGAATAGTGTCTAATGATATAGATCACTGCATGGGTAGTATTTGAAAAAATGGATCAGTGCAATAAAAATGACTGTAAACATTACTTCATAATATGTATATTACATTATTTCATCTTACCTTCTTTATTCAAATACATACCAAACTCAGTGAAACTCTTTTACAGTTGTTTTGTCGTAAACTGAATTTAAAATCTTTTCAAGGTTTACTATTACTTTCTGTAATAAAAAGAAGGAAAACTGTTATTACATACAATATTATGGTTTTTAGACCACAACATAATTTTACAATTACATAACATTCAGTTTCCATTTTTGCTGTTTTCAGAATCTATTGAAACTCACCATACACAGTGATTTCAACATAGATCATCATATAACAGCAGGGAAAAAATACAATCAATGTGATTGTAAAAAAAACAAATCTGTGTCTAAAATATTTACAACAAATTCAACTATCTGTTTACCTATCTACAGTTTCTAAGTTACATTCTTCAACTACAATAAATTATTTATTTTTCTGAATAACATTTTCTAAAATATACAATCTCATTTACATCGCATTAATATAAAGATCAAATATATAAACTAGTTCCTTCAAACACAATTTTGCAAATGCAATAAAAAATAGCACAAATAATAATTCAAACAGTAATTGTTCACATCTTACCAATAGGCGAGTAATGTTTCCAAATCCATTTGCATTGATAATATCCAAAATAAACTCATTATTTTGTGTTTACATCTTTCCAATAGGCCGAATTATGTTTTCAAAATGTTGGCATCAAAAATATCAGATATGAATTTGGTAATTCGTAAGGCAACCTACATTTTAATTCCAAATGGGCATCATTGCAATGTGTCCATCCTTTATTGCACTTTAAATACACAGTATAGTGACCAGATGTTGTAGTAAGTCCATCATGGAATATAATAGCCATTGCTCTAAAAGTTCGTCCTGAAATTGACACTTGACTTGCCACAAAACTTTTTATTTCTGTTTTCAATTTTCTTCAATTTGCTCTACAACGTTGTAGCATTAAAATGACATTTTCCAAATCTTTCTATATATAATGTTGACAACATTTCTGATTTACAATGAGAACATTTCATATCTTAATTAGTTGATTTTACTCATTTGTTAAAAGACACTGATTTGCAATCCGGTATTGTCAAATATATGAATCGTTCAATGTCTATTTGAGTGGTAGAACAAAATGAACACTCTTCTCATTAATGATCCCATCTGTAACTTAGTCCAAACAAATTTTCAATTTCTATTCCTTCATCATCCAATACTGCAAGCATTATGTTGTATATTAAGTGTAAATTGCGAAGCACCAGTACATATATCCAAAAGATGCTGAATGCCAGAAGCAGTATGGATTTTAGTTCTATGAGTTACCAACTTTTGAAAAATATAATGCAGTAAAGTACAGAATCTTTTTTCTCTCGATTTTCCATAATTTCATGATGAAGATCCTCTAGATAAAAGACAACATTTACAATTACATTAGCAAAGTAGTTGATACCTGAACTATTTTCTAACTGGTATCCTACAATATCATCAACAGTGTCCATTTTCATTTTCTTTGCAGCTTCACCAGTCTCTTGAATTGTTTTAATTTGTTGAACCTCACAATAATATTTGTCATATTTCCGTTTTGGGCACACTACAAGTCTTCTTAAATGATTATACGCTCTTACACAATTTGCAACAGCACTAAACTTTTTCTCATCAAAATCAATCAAATTCAAACCAGATAATGTTCTTACTCGAGACAATGCAACATATGCCATACCCTCTTTAAACACTGTACTTCCAATATTTACCAAAGCACTGTCTACACTTAAACCTTGAAATTTATGAATGGTCACTGCATATGCTAAAGAAGGGGGAATCTGTTTTCTACGAACATACAAGTCTTTCACAAGCAAAAAAACTACAGCACAACGTCCAATCTGTTTTACCTCTTGAATCTGATTAATTTTTGAAGATTAAATTTGAATTCCATCTCTGTTCTGAAAATTTGCATAATCAACAACTTTTCCCATTGCTCCATTTACTAAACCTTTTTCTACATCCAAATCACGCTGTAATGTTACCCCACAGTTTACACATACATATAAAGTCTTTTCTAAACCAGCAGTCTTAGCTACAGACTTTTCCAAAGAATCCAATTTTGACTATAATTTCTCTGAGAGAAGAATAGTAACTTCTTTGTGTTCCATTTTAGCAATGGCTTCCATTTTCACTATTCGTTGTTTCTCCAGTTTCAAAAGTTCTTGATTGAATGTAGATCACTCTTGCAGTGTTGGCATTAGGCAAACTATAGACTTCTATTGTCCAATTATTTTATACATTGTTTCAGGTGCAATATTTTTATTTGGAAACAAGTTTGTTAGGAGGCGACTTTGTAAAACTTCTTTACCATGTTTTGTCAAAACACCAATTCTAATATCTTGAAGAATGTTTCCATAATGTTCATCACTTGCTTGTCACATATTCTTTATATTCAAAATGAGACCAAATGTTCACATTTCCAATACTTCCCAAAGATTTCTTAGTGTCTTCAAGGACAAGCGTTTTAAAAACTGGTTGCCCTTTCACAGAAGTAAGTTGTAGTAGATCGCTAAATACAATTACATGTTTTCCTCCAAATAAAACATCATAATCTGTTTTTAAAATCTGTTGCATTCTTAAATGTACAAAGGCAAGCATTAGGTTTGAGACCATGCTCACCTCATCAATGATCAGAAGTTTAATTTTCTTTAGTACTCTTGAAACTTCATAACAAGCTTCTCCAGATACCTTGTGATATTCCAACTTATTTTCATGTTCAACTGGTAGCATGAGTAATCGATGTAATGTAATCCCTTTAATGTTATGTGTTGCTAAACCGGTTGGAGCGGTTACAACACAAGATAAATGTGATTCAGTGGTTTTGTGTAGATAACTGGTAGAAACTCATTAAGAAACCATTTCCTGTTCCAGTTTGGCCACTGATATACATTCAAATAGGTTTAAATGATGTGCATTGGCATTCTTTTTCAGTTGTGTAACTAGCTGATTTATTTCTTTTTGTTCAATATTTAGTTGTTCTTCCAAGTTTCCCAACTCAATAATATCCTGTTGTGTGTGTTGCATTGCCGTTCCTACTTCATTCATGCCTATTGCTGCTACATTTTCAAGAATTGGTTGTCCTAGTGAATCTGGATTTAGTGGAGCAGAACTTTGACTATCTTGAGGACTTTCGCTAGCTCTTTTAGCTGCAATACTAGTTTCTTGTTCAATCTCTTCATTCAACATTTGTAGTTAACTTGCAAGAATTGTGCATTCAATGCTATCTTTACATGCATTAAAAGAATCTTCATAGCAGTCAAAATCTCCAAGTAATTAAATTTCAGTACGCCAAGAGTTGAAGAGTTGCAGAAGTGCTAAATAGAAAAATTCCCTTTTATCTGGAGTATCACAACTGAGTTTCCTGTGATTAATAAGATTTTTTTTGGCATGTTTTACCAAACATCCATCACATCCAATTACTGCATATTTTTCCTCAATTATAATTTCTGTAACATTTCTCTTAATATGGCAGTACTTCATAGAGACATATGTTTTCCAGATGTGGACTTCTTTTAGGATATTACATATCCAACATATTCGTTTTAACAATATCTGTACTTTCCAGTTCATTCAATGCTAAATATTCAATTTCTTGTACAGATTTCAATATTCAATTTCGTGTTGCAGCAAGACCTAGACTCACCCAAATGATTCCTCTTGACTTTGAATATAAACTTGCAGAGGTCAACCGATCCGAACATTCGTACAATCCAATCTCTCAATAGGAAAGCATCTTCAAACTAAAGCTGCACAATTTGTTACTAAGAGTCTTCTCTTGTGAAATTTCTTCCCATATTTTTTTCAACTCCATCTTTTCAGATTTGGTTATATATGATGTAACATAGTGAGCAACAGCAATCGAATTATCTGCAACATATTGGATATCCATATTTGAATTCCACATCGTCAAAATCACTGGATTGTAGTCATTAATATACTTTGAATCTTCAGTTCTTTTAATGTTGTAAGTGATTTCCGAGTTATAGTATGCCTTACTGCTGCCATGAAACTGTTGACTCTTCCTTTTGAAATTACTGGACCTGGGAATCCAAAACGACATTTTGTATAAAAGTTTCCCTTTGACTTGTATTTCCGTCAAAATTATTTCCCACATCGATGACTTTGAAACCGTAAAACTTACTGTCTCAAGTTGTTTTCTCATCCTTCTTTTGGTATGGCACAGGTAACATATTTTTCAATGAAAGACAAAAACTTTCATCAGTATCAGTTCCAAATTTTGGTGCATTCTTGATCCATAACAGCATGTGAATATGAGGTGCACCTCTTTCTTGGTACTCCTTTCTCCAAAGAGGTGGATTATTTTTATTGCAGATAAAAGACAATAGCTTAAAACCTATGATTAATATATCTGCACACATTTACAGGATCCAAGGAACACATTTCTCCAGCTGTTTTCAATACATTGTTTTTTAGATTTGTATTTGCTTCTCTTAGAAATTTAAGTAAATCATCCCATGCGTATAGAGCACAGCTAAGCGTAACATACCACGTAGGGGTTCCTAAGTTCCTTAACATACATTTAAGTTCTCCGTGACGATGATACCAATACTCATTAGTACCACGTTGACACGCCATCAAATTAATTAACTAAGATTCTAAATGATCATCTCTTTGTTGATCTTTGTCCAAAAATTCCTTTGCAGAAAGATGTGTAAGATGAACTCCTGTTTTTAATATGTGGTTCACTGCATATGAAAGTCCATACAAGTCACTTTCAAATAGAAGATGAAATAAATATGGAACACACTGTCGAAATCTTGGATCTTCTGAGTACCATCTTGTTGAACAGTATTCTGAAGCTGGAATCTGTACTGGTCGTTCATCATTTCGTCCACCTTTTCCAGTGGGGAAGAGCTGTGGAAAACAACGAGCTTCTAAACTTTTTTCCCCAAACACTCATGGGAGTTCCCTTCGCTTTCTTCACTTGGAATAATTCAATAGTGTTTCCAATCACGTCTTTTGACTGTAAGGATGTATTCTACAATGTTCGTAAATTTCTTCACTCCTGGAGTTGTCCACTTTTTCGATTTGGCCAGCTGAAATTTCTCTATCATCTTCTAAAGATATTTCTTGTTCATCCAGATATACATTTTTATAATAAATATTGTTTTGTATAAGGTATAACACAGCCTTTTGAACTTTGGTGACATCTACTAACTCTTGCCATATTTTCCGAGTCTTTGTTGGTGCACCATTAACTAGAATAACTACAGGTTCACTTTCCTCTCTCTGTACACCAACAGTTTCAATATTTGTCTTAAAATCTAAAGGTAAATACACAACTCTTCCTTTTAAACCTCTTTGTAAATCTGTGGGAGGTAGCTTACCTATTTTAGGCTCCATACGAATTATAGCCCGAAACAGGGGCACAGATTGAATAAGAATGGACTCATATGTATTTAAAGCTAAAAGTTCTAGGTTATTATGTACAGCTCTAGCTGGCATTTTGTTCTCTTCTAATTTGCTGTAACAATATTTACAAATACATAGATCACTACCCAACTCAAAACGACCTTCCACCAACAAATAAGCATCAAATTGCTCACACTTATCATTGTTTCCCTTTTCACTTTTTAAATACACATCAACATTCCTAGTTTGACTTCTATAGTGAGTACATCGACAACAAATACAAATATAGTTTGGTTTTCACAAGAAACTACCTTAAACTTTGTAATTTCTTCTGCAAACTTCTCAGTAGTACTATCTTCCACCTCTTCTTCAACACCTACACTTATGAAACTCACTTTCTCTACACTCCTCTTGAGGACCAAAGAAACGAAATTGTATATCATCACAAACTTTTTTTACATCCAATACTGAATCATGCAAAAGAGCACTGCTTATTTCACTTAAAGATAATGCAGGACTTTTTACATAGTACAATCTTCTTACTAACTTCCGCATTTCTGAATGATATCCTGCTAACATTCTTAAATGATGAAAAGTACTTTGACACACTTTTCTAGAAAGACAAGCTAGAGAATGACCCTGCAAGTTACTATATTTTCTCACTTTACAAGGTTATAGTCCTTGCAATATCTTAATTTTCTGTTTAACACTTTTATTACCATAATCTCGTAAGAATTTTTGTAAAATATCAATAGATTTTTGTCGTATACTATAAATACTACTACAATCTTACTTATACACTGGAGCTTGTGTACGTCTCCCTTGAACTTCTTCAGCTATTACTTCTTCCACATTTCTAGGAACCATCTTTTCTTCTTCAATTGGACAACCATTTTTAACTTCATAGCAACGACCCCTGGTATCAACTGCATGAACTAATGTACTTTGTTGAAAATAGCTTACTTCATTAAAAAAAGGTTCAGTACTAGAAGTGTGCTTCCATTCACCCGATTTTTTTTTTGCAAAAGTTAGTTCTATTAACCAGTCTTTTTCTATTACTTTTCTCCTTCATAAACTGCATTGTTTCATTCAATGTTTTCATTCTATTTAATACTAATATAAACAATTTTCTTTTCAATTCAAAAGCCTTTTCGACTACATTTTCAATCTGTTGTTTCTTCTTGTAAAATACTGGTCTTCTTTTATATTTATTGCAATCTTTCAATAAATGTTATAGTGCTCTACTTTTATACATTCTCTTCCAAATGTCTTTATATTCTTTCATCCTTTTTTCAACATGGATTGTTTTCCTATACCCTGATTTTGCATTATTTTGTCCTTTTTTCTTTTCCTTCTGATTGCTTCTAGTAGTTTTCCTTCTTTTTTCGCCATTTTGAAAATCTTTTAGATTTTTTAAAAGACTTTGTCTTTTCTTTTGATCTTTTCTTGTCACACTGAATATTTCTCAATAAATATGGAGAATTTCTAAAAAAAAAAAGGAAAAGTTTTTGTCTTTCAAAAAATTATTTAATATTATTAAAATAATTGTATACAAATATTGTCATCTATAAATAAAGAAATACATTGAGTAGTGAATAGGTGAATAGGTGAATAGATATATGCAACAGTAGAACATGGATGATTCAACAACAGCAAGGGTAGCACATAACTAGTGCCTGAGTGACTGCATGACTGAAGGAGTAATATCTGAAGGATTAATGGAGTGCATAGCAAATCAGTGGGTGATTTTATAACTGCATATGTACTGCTTTGGGGATTGCAGGAGTACTGAGGGAATGCCTGAGTGATTGAAGGAGTTCAAAGGTAGTGCCTGGGTGATTTTATAAGTGCATGAGTACTGACTGAGTGACTACATAAGTACAACGGTAATACCTATATGATAGAAGGAGTCCAAGGATATCACCTGAGAGATCATATAAGTTTATAGATAGTAGCTGGGAGATTGAAAGAGTGCATGGGTAATACCTGGCTGATTGCATGAGTACATGCTTAGTGCCTAGATGATTTAATGAGTGCATGGGTAATAACCTGGGTGATTGCATCAGTGCATATGTACTGCCTGGACCATTGGAAGATTGAATGGGTAGTACTTTGATGTTTTTAGAACTACATGAGTGTCGGGCCTAGCCAAATACAAAGCAGCACACGATTAGATGACTCAGCCATAAGTCTCTCCATATTGTTAAAAGCATGCATACATACGTCTCTATCTTTTCAAATCATCATCATATCTAAAAGAAATATCTATACAGTATTTCTGAAATATAGTGAAACCTAGAAACTGACACATATAATAGATCTGCCTGAGTGATTGCATAACTCCATGCGTAGTGCTTCGATAATTGTAGAACTCCAAAGGTAGACGCTAAGTAATTGCAAGAGAAGATGGATAGTGACTGGCTAATTATATGAGTGCACACATAATGGTTGAGTGCTTGTATAAGTGTATTAATAGCACCTGAAGGCATAGATAAGTCATGGAGCTGTACCTAGGTGAATAGTTGACTTCAATAGTAGGACCTGGGTGATTCTATGACTGCAAGGGTGGTGTATGGGTTATTACATGGCTGCATAGGTAGACACTGCATGAATCTAGGACTGCAAAGGTACTACATAAGTAGTGCCTGGTTGATTCTATGACTGCAGGGGTAATATCTGGGGATTACTGAAGTACGTAGGAAGTGAGTGAGTGATTTTATAAGTGCATGAGTACTGCTTCAGTGATTGCAGGATTAATGAGGTAGTGTCTGAGTGAAAAAAGGGGTGCAAAGGTACTGTCTGGATGATTTCATAACAGTATGACTACTGGCTGAGTGATTACATAAGTACAAGGGTAGTGTCCAATGATTGATGGGGTGCAACGTTAGTGCCTGAGTGATTATATAAGTACATGAGTAGTGGCTACATCATTCAAAGAGTGCATGGGTAATACTGTGGTGATTGCATGAGTGTATAGATAGTGCCTGGATATTTGCAGGACTAATGCCTGGGTGATTACACCAGTGTATATGTCGTGACTGGATCATTGGAAGACTGCATGGGTAGTATTTGGGTGTTTTTCTAACTGCATGAGTGTTGAGCCTAGCCAAATATAAAGCAGCATACTATTACATGACTGAACCATAAATCTCCTCATATTGTTAAAAGCATTCATACATACATCTCTATGTTTTCAAATCATCATATCTAAAATAAATATGTATATAATATTTCTGGACTATAGTGAAACCTACAACTGAAACATGTAATAGATCTGCCTGAGTGATTGTATAACTTCATGAGTAGTGCTTGGGTAATTGAATGAGTTGAAGGGTAGTCACTGGATATTTCTAAGAGAAGATGGATAGTGACTGGCTAATTGCATGAGTTCACACACAAACATTGAGTGTATGGATAAGTGTATCAATAGCACCTAAACATATAATGCATTGGTGATTGCATGAGTACAGAGGTAACATCTGGGGAATTGAAGGAGTACATACGTAACACCTGGGTGATTGTATTACTACAGGGGTAATAGCTGGAGATGTACATGACAACATAGAAAGTCAGTGGGTGATTTTATAAGTGCATGGCTACTTCTTGTGTGATTGCAGCACTGCTGCGGTAGTGCCTGAGTGAATAAAGGAGTGCAAAGGTAGTGCCTGGGTGAATATATAACAGCATGAGTACTGGCTGAGTGATTACAGAAGTACAAGAGTAGGGCCTGCATGATTGAAAGACTGCAAGAGAATTGAATTGCCTGGGTGATTGAACCTGTGTATAGCTAATGCATTGGTGATTGCATGAGTTCACGAGTAATATCGGGGGGACTACAGGAGTATATAGAAAGAACCTGGGTAATTTTATAAGTGCATGAGTACTGCCTCGGTGATTACAGTAATACTGTGGTAGTGCCTCAGTGAATGAAAGAGTGCAAAGGTAATGCCTAGGTGTTTTTATAAGTGCATCAACACTGGCTAAGTGATTGGAGGAGTGCATAGATCCTGACAGGGGGATTGGAAGAGTGCAAGGCTCGTGCCTCCATAATTAAACCAGTGTATAACTAAAACATTGGTGATTGCATGATTGCAGGAGTTATGTCTGTGGGATTAAAGGAGTTCATAGGTAATGCCTAGTAATTCCAAGATTGCAGGGATAATATCTGGGAGATTACAGGAGTACATAGAAAGTGCCTGAGTAATTTTATACGTGCATGTGTACTGCCTGAGTGATTGGAGTAGTACTACAGTAGTGCCTGAGTGATTGGAGGACAATACTATTCTAAGTAGTAGCTGAATACTGAAACTGCAGCTCAAAGGTCAGGTATATGACATGGTGTACACTTTTGTACTGCAGCCTCACAATTCTGTAACTACTCAGGATGCTGAACATACTCAAAGTAAAGCATAAAAGCTACACATGACTCTGTTTTAAACCTCACCATATTCCTAAAACTATACATGCATATATGTCTACCTTTTGAAATCATCATCATCATATATAACATAAATAAACAAATAGACTGAACTTTACATTTCAAAAACACATCTACATTTCTGCAATGTATTTCAAGTGTACCTTTCCCCAAACCTATAGAAAGTAGCCTAATCAGTAATCCCTTCTGCCAACATGTCTTAAAACTCAGTTTTATTCTACAGATTCATCATTCTACAAATATTAGACCTAGTCAAACATTAAGTAGCAACCTATCACACATTTCTGCCATAACTCTAACCATATTCCTAAAAGGATGCATGCATCTATCTATACATATTGCCAAAAGCATTGCACATATTAGAACACATGTGCAAGTAGAAACATAACCACGCTCCCAAGACCATAACGGCCTTAAAACTTGACAGACTACGCTTAACATTTCAAACACATCTAGATTTATGCGGCAAATTTCAAGTGAACTCTTACACAGACTCTTATAAAGCACCATAATCAATAATTCCTCCCCCAACGTATCCTAAACATCACTTTTCTACTACTACTGCTTTAACTGCTTTACTATTCTAGTACTAATCTGGCATTGAGCATAGCTAACAACAAAGCAACCCTTCACTTATCTTTGATGAAAGTCTCCCCGTATTTCTAAAAGCTTGTATGCATATGTCTGTACATTTTGCAAGCAGCATCATATATAAAAGTAATATACAGATAAATGTATACCTGTGTTTTATACATCTATCATCTTCAGACACATAACACATACCATAATATATGTGCTAGTAGAAACATCTCAGTCACAACAACATCCACAGCTCAAATCTTCAGAGACTACACTTCAATTTTCAAACATACACTGAAAATTATTCAGTATATATGAAATATACCTTTCCACACATCATACAAATAACTCTAATAAATAAATCTCTACAAACATATCTCAAACATCTCTTTTGGGCTGCTGATTTACCATTCTACCATTGTTCCCAGTAAGCTGCGCACGCGGGCGCGTGCTCACTGGTCTCTCCTCGAGCACGCAGTGTGACATTTGGCGCGGGCACCATAGCAGGTTAGTCTGAGCTCGAAAGATGGTAGCTCTAGCCTTAGCCACAACCTCGCCCACAGGTAGAGAAGCATTTTTAATTTTATATACAATGAAGTCATCGCTATTTCTTATTCATCTTATGCAATTTACAGCCATTGACAAAGCCAATAGACCTGGCTTGTTGTAAGTCTAATGTTACTCGTTGTGTTATATATTTATACATATGGATAAATGGTCAGACGCAGCAAAATACCAGTGGGGAGCACACTATGCTAATTACAGATATCTAGCTTAAGTATTTCAAACCACTCCCTTAATTACATTAGCCAAGCCCCTATGAGAGACCCCCCCCATGTTTTTTTCATCCCACTTTAAAGCCCTGACTACAAGCATGACGTGCTTTGATCTGCCATCCCGTGGTGTCAACAGACTTACTTCATGCCTGTGACTTGCTGCGTCAGAGAGCAGACAGACACAGAAAGTAACCCCAAACCCAAGGCTTTAAGTTGGCCAGGTCAGACACAGAAAATAACCCCAAATGCAAGGCTTTTGTGGGCTGGGTCCTGCCGGTGGCGCACAGCAGGATGCCGAGACGTGGGGGTGCAACTAGACCTGAACTTCGGGGGGGTCAGTGCTAGCACTCACAGCCAGGGCTGGCCCTAGCACTGGTCGCACACGGTGCAACAGTCTTTTTTTGGCATCCCCTCCCCCATTTCCTCCTTCTCCATGAATTCTATCACTAACACTCCCAGCTATGCACCTCATCTCTCTATAGCACCTTTCTGACCAACATCAGATTTTTTTTATTGCGCTACTCATAGTTTACTCACACTTAGTTCTGTGATCTGCATGGTACACATTCTTTGTAGCAGGCACATTAACCCTCTGCTCTTTGTGGGTAGCAGGAGTGCCCATGTGAGTGCACAGTGAGCGATGCAACCATGTGAGTACCATAAGAGGAGTGACTGCAGGTTGAGTGAGGTTACCACATGAATTTGGGTGCAGCTGTAAATGCAGAGTAGGACAAATGATTGCATGGTTAGTTATGGGATTATTTGAGTGATATTGCAGATTGATCAGTGAGGGGGACAAGTGAGTGAAGTATCACATGAGTACAGGGTGACTAGTGTGCTCAGTGACTGCAGGGTGAGGTACAGGGTGAACAGCACACATGAATTGTGAGTGCAGCATGATCACTGTGAGTGCAGGGTGAGCGGGTGAATGGTTTGAGTGCATGGTGATTAGTGTGAGTGAATTGTGATCGCTGTGAGTGCAGCGTGTGTGTGAAACTGAGTGGGGAGAATGAGGAGTGACTTGTCTGAATGCAGGGTGGATTACCAGACACTTGAAGTAACTCAGCATGTTATTGATGCCAGCCTATGGTTTCAGATACAAGTTCAACTATTGCTATTATGGCATTAATGAGGGATTGAGGGTGGAGGAAATAAATAATGTGCTGATCATGCAACAAACTTTCACCTCTTATGATAATGGTTGCCAGCTCATTATTTTGATGTCCCAGACGGTACAAAAATAAACAGCCACCTTATTTATCATATGCAAATAAGAACCAGTGACAAAGCCAACAGTCCAGGCTTGTTGTAGGTGTAATGTTACTGATTGTCTTAGTGAGTTGAATTTTCTCTAGTGGAAGTTTTAAGGTAGCGCAGAGGGTTAATATGCCTGCTGCAAAGAACGTGTACCATGCAGATCACAAAGTGCAAAGAATAAAAACTGGTTAGCGGGTTACTACTTATGTCAGAGAGGTCATTTTGTTACTTGCAGTTTATAAGTTAAAATTCTAATACAGAACAGTAATCTATTAACTGCCATCTAAGAACGTAATGCAAACTGCAAGGTATAAATTAGAGAGTTATGATTTTTTTCCCCAGCGATTCATTATCATAATGTTGCAAATAGGGTTCATTTGGGTCCAAAGTGATTCTTATTAAAGAGAAATCCTAACCATGGTGTTACATTTTAAATTCTCTGTTTGTGATTCTCCAGACAAAGCACTCTTAAACTATACTGCCTATCAGTATGAATGACATGTCACTCCTATACCTTGCAGTTCTCTGTCATATGTAACATTTCTTATACACTGATTTACATACCTATGATTGATTGTCTCTGTTTAATATGTGTGCAATATAAAGTACACCCCACACTGGTATGAGAAAGGTTATAAAACAAATTAAATGCATCTCAGAGAGAGTGGTAATGGAGACCTTCAGGGGCAATGTTAAAGGGTAATAGTGAGGGATTCACTGGCGGGGTGTTCATTGGGGTGCACCAACAAACGTTGTCACACAGGGCACCACCAGCGCTAAGGCCGGCTGTGTGCGGGGCATATTGTGTGCCTCTGAGAAAGTATTCATAGTAATTGCAGCACATGACTGGCGCTGCGATTAACATGAATACTGACACAATCTGCACTGATATTTGGCACTGCAACCACACACGCGGCCGGGTTACTGGTGCACATAGCCTTGGCTGCAGCGCACAGAGACCTTGCAGTGCCGCCAGGGCCGGATGGGAACTGAAACAGGCCCTGGCAAACTGCTCGGCCTGCTCCTCCTCCAGGGGAGGAAGGGGGTGCAGCCGAGCTGTTGTCTAGGGCCGGTTTCGGCCAATTTTGTTACCGGGGGCCGATATTACCGGCCCCCGGTAATGAAAATGGCCCCAGGGGCCCAATACGGGCCCCCACCCTTGCGGCCCACCGGCGAAATGCCCTGAGTGCCGCACACAGAGGGAAACAATTAGAGGGAACATCGCATTCTACAACAAACTTCCAATTTCAAGCAAACACCCAAAATTATGTGGCATATTTCAACTGTACCTCTCTAGAAACTTAAAAAAGAAGCCTATTCACTTATGTCATCATCTTGTAAATCACACTATTATCCTACATCTTCGCCATTCCACTACTACTCCCAATCTTGAGCCTACCACATAAAAAGCAACACCTCTTTGTTTTACATCATGCACCTTCAAATGTATAAGACATATGAAAATAAATATGCAAGTAGAGACACGCTTGAGACAGAAGCCCATGCACACCTTAAAACTTGACACACTCCACCTCCAATTTTAAAGCAACACCTAAAATTACGCAGCATACAACAAGTCTTCATTTCCACACACTAAAACAAACTGCCATAATCACAAATCCATCTTCCAATATACACATATTACAATACAAAATCTATTTCAAACAACATTTAACTAGAATAAAACAATCAACAATACACATCTCTACATTTAATAATATATTCCAAACATCAAAGATTAAAAGTAAACTGATACATAATACACCTCACAAATGTATAACTCACCTTCCAAATCAATTTGTAGAATTTAAAATATCACAAACTCATAAAAGATTTTCTAATACACACAATCAATGTAATGCACCACTCTCACGAAGATAAAACCAGTAATGGCAAACTTTCCCTCTCTTTCTCCACACAAATACATATAAGTAACAAATCACATTGCTTCCTACAATATTTCAAATTATAAAACACAATTCTATTGGTTAAGCACATGAACCCTTACCAACTGACTTCTAAAAGTGCCCAAACAGGTTCTGGAATTTTTTGGAATCGCTGCTCCACCGTGCACCAACGCGATGGAGCAGCAAATCCATATGGGAGTTCAAAAATATATTACAAATAAAAATACCACTATTTTTTTAACAACACACCACTTCTAAAGAGAGTACTGACTTAGGAAATTATACTTTAATAACATATCACCTATATATAAATTACAATTTCACATTTTAAGTCCACAGTAAAGTTTCAACCCTTCCCCTATTCTGCTTAATGCCAGTTTCCATGGAACATTCAACTGAACTGACGGGACATAAGTCAGGTGTGGCTGACATTTGCAAAATATCTTCTTATCCTATCTACTGTACCTTTCAAGCATTTTTTACTAACCAATAAGGAACATGCTTTTAAAGAAAGTAACATGCACCCTATTTTTAAGTGTACAATCTTCTTAAACAACCAATCAATTCTCTACTTTATTAAAAACTGCATCTTGTCCACTATTTTAGATACCTCTCATTCTACCAACTGACTACCTCAGCTACAGATTTCTTTTCATTACTTCCAGACATCCCTTCAAAATGCTTACGGTCCGGATTGTTAGACACAGCTATGTTTTCTGGTGCAAAAGGTTTGCTGAACGCAGAGGTGTTGACAAAGACCTAGTTTTGCAAAATGCGGCTATTAAATGTATTGCACAGAGAGGAATAAAGTGGCACTAATTGATGCCTTTGGTTAAAACCTTTTTGCATCTCCAAACAACTGACCTCATGATTGTGCACTGTGGTGGTAATTACCTAGGCACATTGTGTGGGGTAGGTCTTGAAATGCTAATGAAGGACACTTCTGCACAATTGATGTTGCTTTTGCCTCAAACTGGCTTTGTATGCTCTAATATATGCCAAATACAGAAATGGAAGTGGTCAAATCAATTCTGTCCACAGATTGAGAAAGCTAGAAAAAATTTCAATAAAGCTGTTTCTGCTTACCTCAGAGACCATAGAATGGGCTCCATCTATAACAACAATCTACATTTTGTTATGAATGACACCTACAGAATTGATGGAGTACACTTCACAGATCAAGCAAACAGAGTCGTTCTCAATAACCTAAAGCCGTGCATCCGCACTTACATGTAGCTACAACAAACTCATAATAAAAACAAGGGCTCTTTTTAGAGCCACGCTATAACATAGAAGTGCATATAAAAAATTTTTACACATACATATGTTTTTAAATTTTTTGTGGATTCGCGCACCCAACGCGAATCAGAAAGCATTAATTCAATGTACTACAACACAACACACTTTTCAAGTCTAACTATTAGTTTTATATATTTTTAACAGCTGTATCAATTATAATCTTGTCATAAACTTCAATCACAGTACCTCTTTAAAACAACTTCACAAATACAATACTACCTTCTAAATTATATACTACTTAATTATTTATTTAAGGTGGATTCGCAAATCCAACGCGACATTACACGGAGGGGCCGCACTGAGAGAAACTCGAAAGAAAGAAAAATGCCCCACTTCCATTATTCAGTATTCGCCCGAGGGACCCCATCCCCCGGGGCCTGCCACTTTTTTTAAAAAAAGAGGGGGACCGCGTGCCCCCCTCCACAGGCCAATAATGGCCCCAGGGACCCATTCCCCCAGGACCTGGCCTCTTTGATGGGGACTGTGGGGGGAGCCCCAATGCTTCCACGGTCCCAGCCAGCTCCCTGCCTCCTTTGGGAGCTGGCAATGCTTTTGGGCCAGGGGAGCTGCTAACATGCAAAGGAAGCAAAGCAGTGTTTGCTATGACTGGGTGCTCCCACCCTGTCATAGCAAACAGCAATGTCCCGAAGGTGGGCACCCCCGGGACATTGCAGGAGCCGGCCCTGGGGGGTGGGGGTCCCCAGGGCCATCGAGGACTCCAGGAGGGGGGCCGCATGGCCCCTCTCCCACCATTTTTAAAGCCCCAGGGAGGTGGTGGTCCCTGGGGCCCGGAGGTCCATAACGGACCCCCCATGTAAATTATTAGTGTCCTGGGGAGGTGGTGGTCCCTGGGGCAGTGTGGTCGGGCTCGAGACCCCACACTTTGATTTTGAATTTAGCCCCAGGGAGGTAGTGGCCCCCTGCATTTAAATCATGTAGCCCTGGGGAGGTGGTGGTTCCCGGGGCTTGGGGGGGCCCATGAGGCACCCCCACCCAAAATAATTAAATGCTGCGGGGAGGTGGTGCTCCCCAGGGCTGCAGGGGAGGGTCTGCTGGCCCCCGTACATTATGGATAAAGACCCGGGGAGGTGGTGGTCTCTACTATCTAATTACACATTGCCCCCGGGACCTGGCCCACCCGGGGGCTTAAGGAAAACAAAGCGCTGCTTCGGTTTTTTTATTCTCTCAGCTTGATCCGCGCACCCAACGCGACTTTCCCCTAGGGGGTAAGGGTGTTTCTACCCTGACCCCTTTCCTACATTTACAACCTTTTTCTACCTTTTTGATATAACTTGGTTTGGAGTGTTGGCAGCCAATAAGAATGAAGCTCATGCTCAGGAGGATTCGCGACTTCTCCTCGGTGCTCAGATACCGATATTTTTTTAATTTCTCAGGAACTACTGAACGGAATTACATCGTTTTAAAAAAAAAAAGGTTGCTTTCTGAACCAAGAGCTACCTTTTTGCCAAATTTGGAGTAATTCCATTCAGCAGTTCAGGTTGTAACCCGTTCCAAAATTTCCTATTGAAATGGAGAAAAGGAGTTTTTGGGACCCCCTTTTGTTCTCGACCCTGCTTGCCGAATCACCCCAACACTTTACAGACAGGAGCTGACCTTAGCTGGTCATTAGTTTTGAAAATTTCGCGAATATTCGTCAAACGGTGCCAAAGATATTGGCAAATCAAAAAAACACTTTTCCTATGGATAATAGGTCCTAACTATAACTACCTACCGGCGACCGCCAGTAGGTTATATATATATACACATATATATATATATATATATATATATATATATATATATATATATATATATATATATATATAGATAGATAGATATAAACATAATTTAAAAAAAATATTGTTATGAAGTCAAGGCATAAGAAGTACAGATATAAGAGGTAAGACTCTTGCATATTACGGGTTAAAGAAGCAAAAGCGAAGACCAAATACAACTGAAATCAAATATAAGGGATGTCATCCAAACATTAAATATTTTCATTACAATCATTTTGTAAATGAAGCTGGGTAATGTTCGAGGCGTGAGATATAATGTAGCATTTTCAAAATTGCAATACCTTACAGCTCAATAAAGTGTGTTTTAGTTGTATCAGAGAGGTTCAGGATGCATCGCGTTATAGGCAGTACTGAAGTTAGAGATCTAGGTTGTAGGTATTCGTTCGAGAATCTTTGAAGCGGGTATAGAGCTTTTAGGGATTAGTAAGGGTTCAAACTTCTAAGTTAATCATAATGAAGTTGCAGGCGAGAAGTTGATATCTGTCATCTAACAGTGGAGAGGAATATAGTGAAGTGCAGAAAAGAGAGGAAGAAGAAAGAGAGATAAGATGATGGGGAGGAGGAAAGAAGGGACCCTTGAGGTGTCGGTATTGCACGATCTAATGTGATGCAAGATCTGGAGTGGGTGTAGTTTTTTTTTCTGTGCTAATGGGGGGTCGACTTTCTGTAAAAAGATTTTGAGCGCATTCCAAAGGCCTCTTGAGGCATTAGTGTTATGTGCTTTTTTGTATATATTATTTTCGGCCCCTCTGGTTGAGCATATATTGAGGTATTCCACCATTGCTAGCATGAGGTCAAGGAGGAAAAGGCCTTTTTGTGGAGGATCAATGGTTGGGTGGTGAGCATAGAGGCCCAGAGTTGCTGTGAGAAGAGTCGGTGTAAAGTTAGTGTTGAAGATGTTCTGAATGGATTGTTGGATCTTGGTGCAAAGGGGTTGGACCATTCTGTAGGTGAAGAACATGGGCTCGTGTGTTCCAGAGGTCTATTCGCAACACCAGCATATGTCAGTCTGGCGTAACCCCAGTTTGTGTAATCTAGCGGGGGTCCAGTGGGATTTGTGGATAGTCCAAAGTCTTGACTGGACAATTGACAAGGTAAATTTTGATTGGAAGGGGGAATGGCAGATTCTGCACCAGTTGGGCTCCGAGAAGTGTGCCGACAGTGTTGCAGGGATTTGTGTTAGCCATTTGTTTTTTTGTTTTTTTGTGATGAACAGACTCTGGGGTTCTAATATTTGATCTTTTGAGGTTCCTCAATAGGTCAGACAGGTCTGGTTTGTGGGGATGCATGAGGTAGATACCTTAAGTTTTAAGAAATTATAAAACTTGATTGTGGTTAGATAATAGCGAGAGCTTAGCTCTGCGAAGGTAACAGGGTTAGTCGGTGAGCCAAGATCACTGATGCAGTTAATGCCTTTTTCTGCCAAAATTTTCCAGAACAAGGTTTTCCCATCCCGTTTAAATTTGTGCTTGTGCCACAGGAAGGCTTTGGTGGAGTCCATGAGTCTGTAGGGGAGTGTTTTGTCGATGCAGCGAAGAGCTGCTGCTGTGTCACCTATTATGGGGTAGGAGTGGGAGATGGAGAGAGCTTGATATTTTGCATCATTAGGGTTGATATTAGTATGAGGGGGTGTAACAGGTGTGTTTCTATTTGCAGCCAAGGGAGTGGGGGGGGGGGAATCTAGAGAGTCCCTGAACCACCAGAACCTTGTGTTGGTAGAAAAGATTGTTTTTATTTATGAAGGTCGGGTAGATTGAGGCCCCCTCTGTTTTTATTCAGTTTTAGAGTGGGTCCCGCTATTCTGGGCCTCTTACTTATTCATATAAATTTAGTGACAACCTTATCCACAGATTTGAAGAAATAGGGAAGATAGATTTATGAGGAGCATGCTGGAAATGAAATTGATGAGCGGTGCAATCATCATTCTTATCGTACCAATTCTACCCACCAGGTCAGGTTTTTAGGAGAGCATGAGGTTAAGGGATCATTGATTTTGCTAGGGTTCATGTCTAATCTTTCCAACCTATCCAACAGAATTTGGTGAAGCACTATTTAGAATGGTCCAGAAAGATCTAACAAATAATTTTGGTGCCGAGTGCTAGCATGAGGTCAAGGAGGAAAAGGCCTTTTTGTGGAGGATCAATGAGTGGGTGGTGAGCATAGAGGCCCAGAGTTGCTGTGAGAAGAGTCGGTGTAAAGTTAGTGTTGAAGATGTTCTGAATGGATTGTTGGATCTTGGTGCAAAGGGGTTGGACCAATCTGTAGGTGAAGAACATGTGCTTGTGTGTTCCAGAGGTCTATTCGCAACACCAGCATATGTCAGTCTGGCGTAACCCCAGTTTGTGTAATCTAGCAGGGGTCCAGTGGGATTTGTGGATAGTCCAAAGTCTTGACTGGACAATTGACAAGGTAAATTTTGATTGGAAGGGAGAATGGCAGATTCTGCACCAGTTGGGCTCCGAGAAGTGTACCGACAGTGTTGCAGGGATTTGTGTTAGCCATTTGTTTTTTTGTTTTTTTGTGATGGACAGACTCTGGGGTTCTAATATTTGATCTTTTGAGGTTCCTCAATAGGTCAGACAGGTCTGGTTTGTGGGGATGCATGAGGTAGATACCTTAAGTTTTAAGAAATTATAAAACTTGATTGTGGTTAGATCATAGCGAGAGCTTAGCTCTGCGAAGGTAACAGGGTTAGTCGGTGAGCCAAGATCGCTGATGCAGTTAATGCCTTTTTCTGCCAAAATTTTCCAGAACAAGGTTTTCCCATCCCGTTTGAATTTGTGCTTGTGCCACAGGAAGGCTTTGGTGGAGTCCATGAGTCTGTAGGGGAGTATTTTGTCGATGCAGCGAAGAGCTGCTGCTGTGTCACCTATTATGGGGTAGGAGTGGGAGATGGAGAGAGTTTGATATTTTGCATCATTAGGGTTGATATTAGTATGAAGGGGTGTAACAGGTGTGTTTCTATTTGCAGCCAAGGGGGTGGGGGGGGGGGGAATCTAGAGAGTCCCTGAACCACCAGAACCTTGTGTTGGTATAAAAGATTGTTTTTATTTATGAAGGTCGGGTAGATTGAGGCCCCCTCTGTTTTTATTCAGTTTTAGAGTGGGTCCCGCTATTCTGGGCCTCTTACTTATTCATATAAATTTAGTGACAACCTTATCCACAGATTTGAAGAAATAGGGAAGATAGATTTATGAGGAGCATGCTGGAAATGAAATTGATGAGCGGTGCAATCATCATTCTTATCGTACCAATTCTACCCACCAGGTCAGATTTTTAGGAGAGCATGAGGTTAAGAGATCATTGATTTTGCTAGGGTTCATGTCTAATCTTTCCAACCTATCCAACAGAATTTGGTGAAGCACTATTTAGAATGGTCCAGAAAGATCTAACAAATAATTTTGGTGCCGAGTGCTAGCATGAGGTCAAGGAGGAAAAGGCCCTTTTGTGGAGGATCAATGAGTGGGTGGTGAGCATAGAGGCCCAGAGTTGCTGTGAGAAGAGTCGGTGTAAAGTTAGTGTTGAAGAGGTTCTGAATGGATTGTTGGATCTTGGTGCAAAGGGGTTGGACCAATCTGTAGGTGAAGAACATGTGCTTGTGTGTTCCAGAGGTCTATTCGCAACACCAGCATATGTCAGTCTGGCGTAACCCCAGTTTGTGTAATCTAGCAGGGGTCCAGTGGGATTTCTGGATAGTCCAAAGTCTTGACTGGACAATTGACAAGGTAAATTTTGATTGGAAGGGAGAATGGCAGATTCTGCACCAGTTGGGCTCCGAGAAGTGTACCGACAGTGTTGCAGGGATTTGTGTTAGCCATTTGTTTTTTTGTTTTTTTGTGATGGACAGACTCTGGGGTTCTAATATTTGATCTTTTGAGGTTCCTCAATAGGTCAGACAGGTCTGGTTTGTGGGGATGCATGAGGTAGATACCTTAAGTTTTAAGAAATTATAAAACTTGATTGTGGTTAGATCATAGCGAGAGCTTAGCTCTGCGAAGGTAACAGGGTTAGTCGGTGAGCCAAGATCGCTGATGCAGTTAATGCCTTTTTCTGCCAAAATTTTCCAGAACAAGGTTTTCCCATCCCGTTTGAATTTGTGCTTGTGCCACAGGAAGGCTTTGGTGGAGTCCATGAGTCTGTAGGGGAGTATTTTGTCGATGCAGCGAAGAGCTGCTGCTGTGTCACCTATTATGGGGTAGGAGTGGGAGATGGAGAGAGTTTGATATTTTGCATCATTAGGGTTGATATTAGTATGAAGGGGTGTAACAGGTGTGTTTCTATTTGCAGCCAAGGGGGTGGGGGGGGGGAATCTAGAGAGTCCCTGAACCACCAGAACCTTGTGTTGGTATAAAAGATTGTTTTTATTTATGAAGGTCGGGTACATTGAGGCCCCCTCTGTTTTTATTCAGTTTTAGAGTGGGTCCCGCTATTCTGGGCCTCTTATTCATATAAATTTAGTGACAACCTTATCCACAGATTTGAAGAAATAGGGAAGATAGATTTATGAGGAGCATGCTGGAAATGAAATTGATGAGCGGTGCAATCATCATTCTTATCGTACCAATTCTACCCACCAGGTCAGATTTTTAGGAGAGCATGAGGTTAAGAGATCATTGATTTTGCTAGGGTTCATGTCTAATCTTTCCAACCTATCCAACAGAATTTGGTGAAGCACTATTTAGAATGGTCCAGAAAGATCTAACAAATAATTTTGGTGCCGAGTGCTAGCATGAGGTCAAGGAGGAAAAGGCCCTTTTGTGGAGGATCAATGAGTGGGTGGTGAGCATAGAGGCCCAGAGTTGCTGTGAGAAGAGTCGGTGTAAAGTTAGTGTTGAAGAGGTTCTGAATGGATTGTTGGATCTTGGTGCAAAGGGGTTGGACCAATCTGTAGGTGAAGAACATGTGCTTGTGTGTTCCAGAGGTCTATTCGCAACACCAGCATATGTCAGTCTGGCGTAACCCCAGTTTGTGTAATCTAGCAGGGGTCCAGTGGGATTTGTGGATAGTCCAAAGTCTTGACTGGACAATTGACAAGGTAAATTTTGATTGGAAGGGAGAATGGCAGATTCTGCACCAGTTGGGCTCCGAGAAGTGTACCGACAGTGTTGCAGGGATTTGTGTTAGCCATTTGTTTTTTTGTTTTTTTGTGATGGACAGACTCTGGGGTTCTAATATTTGATCTTTTGAGGTTCCTCAATAGGTCAGACAGGTCTGGTTTGTGGGGATGCATGAGGTAGATACCTTAAGTTTTAAGAAATTATAAAACTTGATTGTGGTTAGATCATAGCGAGAGCTTAGCTCTGCGAAGGTAACAGGGTTAGTCGGTGAGCCAAGCTCGCTGATGCAGTTAATGCCTTTTTCTGCCAAAATTTTCCAGAACAAGGTTTTCCCATCCCGTTTGAATTTGTGCTTGTGCCACAGGAAGGCTTTGGTGGAGTCCATGAGTCTGTAGGGGAGTATTTTGTCGATGCAGCGAAGAGCTGCTGCTGTGTCACCTATTATGGGGTAGGAGTGGGAGATGGAGAGAGTTTGATATTTTGCATCATTAGGGTTGATATTAGTATGAAGGGGTGTAACAGGTGTGTTTCTATTTGCAGCCAAGGGGGTAGGGGGGGGAATCTAGAGAGTCCCTGAACCACCAGAACCTTGTGTTGGTATAAAAGATTGTTTTTATTTATGAAGGTCGGGTAGATTGAGGCCCCCTCTGTTTTTATTCAGTTTTAGAGTGGGTCCCGCTATTCTGGGCCTCTTATTCATATAAATTTAGTGACAACCTTATCCACAGATTTGAAGAAATAGGGAAGATAGATTTATGAGGAGCATGCTGGAAATGAAATTGATGAGCGGTGCAATCATCATTCTTATCGTACCAATTCTACCCACCAGGTCAGATTTTTAGGAGAGCATGAGGTTAAGAGATCATTGATTTTGCTAGGGTTCATGTCTAATCTTTCCAACCTATCCAACAGAATTTGGTGAAGCACTATTTAGAATGGTCCAGAAAGATCTAACAAATAATTTTGGTGCCGAGTGCTAGCATGAGGTCAAGGAGGAAAAGGCCCTTTTGTGGAGGATCAATGAGTGGGTGGTGAGCATAGAGGCCCAGAGTTGCTGTGAGAAGAGTCGGTGTAAAGTTAGTGTTGAAGAGGTTCTGAATGGATTGTTGGATCTTGGTGCAAAGGGATTGGACCAATCTGTAGGTGAAGAACATGTGCTTGTGTGTTCCAGAGGTCTATTCGCAACACCAGCATATGTCAGTCTGGCGTAACCCCAGTTTGTGTAATCTAGCAGGGGTCCAGTGGGATTTGTGGATAGTCCAAAGTCTTGACTGGACAATTGACAAGGTAAATTTTGATTGGAAGGGAGAATGGCAGATTCTGCACCAGTTGGGCTCCGAGAAGTGTACCGACAGTGTTGCAGGGATTTGTGTTAGCCATTTGTTTTTTTGTTTTTTTGTGATGGACAGACTCTGGGGTTCTAATATTTGATCTTTTGAGGTTCCTCAATAGGTCAGACAGGTCTGGTTTGTGGGGATGCATGAGGTAGATACCTTAAGTTTTAAGAAATTATAAAACTTGATTGTGGTTAGATCATAGCGAGAGCTTAGCTCTGCGAAGGTAACAGGGTTAGTCGGTGAGCCAAGATCACTGATGCAGTTAATGCCTTTTTCTGCCAAAATTTTCCAGAACAAGGTTTTCCCATCCCGTTTAAATTTGTGCTTGTGCCACAGGAAGGCTTTGGTGGAGTCCATGAGTCTGTAGGGGAGTATTTTGTCGATGCAGCGAAGAGCTGCTGCTGTGTCACCTATTATGGGGTAGGAGTGGGAGATGGAGAGAGTTTGATATTTTGCATCATTAGGGTTGATATTAGTATGAAGGGGTGTAGCAGGTGTGTTTCTATTTGCAGCCAAAGGGGTGGGGGGGGGGGGAGAATCTAGAGAGTCTCTGAACCACCAGAACCTTGTGTTGGTAGAAAAGATTGTTTTTATTTATGAAGGTCGGGTAGATTGAGGCCCCCTCTGTTTTTATTCAGTTTTAGAGTGGGTCCCGCTATTCTGGGCCTCTTACTTATTCATATAAATTTAGTGACAACCTTATCCACAGATTTGAAGAAATAGGGAAGATAGATTTACGAGGAGCATGCTGGAAATGAAATTGATGAGCGGTGCAATCATCATTCTTATCGTGCCAATTCTACCCAACCAGGTCAGGTTTTTAGGAGAGCATGAGGTTAAGAGATCATTGATTTTGCTAGGCTTCATACCTAATTTTTCCAACCTATCCAACAGAATTTGGTGAAGCACTATTTAGAATGGTGCAAAAAGATCTAACAAAATGAAAGAAGCTTACAGATCCCTTTCAGATCAACGGTGTAAATCTTCTGAGGCAGCCACAATAGCTAATTCAGAGCTATGTCCAGTGAGGAACCCCAACAGGATATAGAAGATGACTTGATTCAACAAACTCCAGAAACATATGGAAAACTAATGCAGAAAAACTGTCCTTTCCAGCAATTCGGCCATTTACAGTCATTGTCAGCAAGGATTGTAATTGGCTACATTTTCTAGATCAGAGGGTTATTTTATCATTGAAGAATAGAACTGCAATCTCTGTAATTGAGGACTGTGGCTATTAAAGGTCTAGGTTGGTCTCTTGAAGGAGCCAGGTGCATCTGAATCATGTGAGCATGTTCCATAGAGAAAGGAGAAAAAAATGAATGGACCACAATGAGTGTGTTGTTGCACCTGGATTAATATGCTGTATCGTCAGCCCTTTATTGAGAAACCTGTCAGGTACTCTATCTGCGTGTGCAGAGTTGAGAATTCAGGCTCTGCCACTGTGATCAGTCTCAGGGGCATATTTATGATACGTTTGTGTGGGGCAGCACCAAAGCCTTCCAGCTGTGCTGCCCTACTTCAAAAGAAAAGGGCAGGAATGTGCCCTATTTACAAGATATTAAGATCCTGCCAGCACCCAAACTGCAGCCGAGTGCCAATGCAGGCACCCTTGCACCATGGTGCAAGGATATCTGTGTTGTTGGCATGATTGTTTTTGTGCAGGAAGTGACACCTTCCTGCACGAAAACAATCAAAGGATACATTTTTGTCATTCTATGTGTGCTGCAGAATGCACCATATGTGAAAAGAGGAAGAAATTAGGAGAAGTGTGAACATTTCTTCCTGTTACGCCTGCTTTGGGAAGGTGTTAGTTTTGCGCTGCCCCAGATTTATCCTATGTTGTAAATCTGGAGCAGTGTCAAAAACCATGGGTGTAGCATGGGAACACCTACAGCAACACCCATGGAACACCCCTGCCACGCAGAGTAAGGCATTGACTTGCTCCATATTTGCAAGGAGCATGAAAACCCAGCAGGGTGGCTTTACGTGGCCTTGAAAATATGGGCTGGCAAACTGTGTCTCTGGAGTGTCACAAAAGTGATGCTGTTGCGGTGTAAAAGGGCTACAGGGGCATTGTAAATATGCCTCTTGATTTCATTGACCCTCTCGCACTTTTTATGTTGATCAGTCCGCGGCAACTTCACCTCCATAGCCACAGCGACTATCTTGTACTGCACACTATGGGCCAGATGTAGGTAATCCACAAATACCGAATTCTTAATACCGAATCGGTAAAATTCGGTATTAAGAATTCGGTATTCCTTATGTAGGTAATGAATCGGTAAAACATACTGATTCCTTAATATTCCTTATTACCGAATCGGTAATACCGATTCGGTAATTAGGAATACCTACCCATTCATTCCTATGGGCTTGGAGGCCCATAGGAATGAATCTAAATCTAAAGCCATTCTGTGTTACCGAATCGGTAATACCGGGAGGTATTTCAAGGGTGCCAGGGTGTCCAAAGGACACCCTGTTGCACCCCTGAAATGTGCCTGTGTGCACATGTGGCGCACATTCATGCCCTAAGGGCATGAATGTGTGCCACATGGCACTTAAAAAAACAATTCAAAAGTGAATTTTTAAAGGAATTCGTTAATTACCACCAACTTGAAGTTGGTGGTAATTAACGAATTCTTAAAGCACATAAGCACTCTTTTATGTGCTTTCTACATTGCATTTACCGATTTGGTAAATACAGATTCATCACCTACATTAGGAATGGCTAAATACCGGTCGGTAACCCTGAAATTTTCTGAATTTCGGGGTTACCGACCGGTATTTAGCCACCTACAGCTGGCCCCTATGTCAGCTTTTTGAATGGCCCAATGTATTTGGTTGAGCTTATCATTGTACTGAATGAATGGCTGTATCCCCTCTGGGATGCAAGTTATTCAAGCCATCAGCACAGCAGTCACCTGTCTGAGGATGTCAGCTTCCAATGGTGTAGAATATGTATGAGCCAGTGACATGGCGTGGCCTGTTACCCAACATTAGCTACATTCAGGAGGACAATCTTTTACACCAGTGGCCCCAAGTAGCACTGAGTGCTCTCAGCGTGCATCTAGCTTCATGCTGGCAAACAGATAGGACCTCAATCATTCCCTATAGGCATAAATAATCCAGGCCTGAGTCACTCCACCTGGTACATGCAGTGAGAAATTGCATGTGCCAGCGGCCACAAGTCAGTACTCATCAGGGATTTGTTCCCTAATGGCACTGTCATCCAGCAAAAAATGAAAACAACATTTTAATGTCAGATAAAAACCCCCAGTGATGCTGGTTGTGAATCTCTTTTCAGAGTACTTGGAATACTTTGAGTTACAGAAAATTCTCATTATGCCATACTGACTAACACATGGTTTTCGTGAATTGTGCCAAGTACATCCTGCATTTGTCCTCTGAGACACTATTTAGTAGTGGGTTTTCACTGGTGTCTGCTTTCATTGCCAGAAAAGCATTGTTTCTTGGCAATATCTTCTGTCACTGAGCATACTGAGCACACTGGACAGCTCTTTCCTTATCCAGATGCCTCAACAATGCACCATAGCAGCTGGTCATTTTCTTCTAGCAACCACTGGACATCATCCTTTTTGATCCCAACCTACCCTTGGTTCCGCTCCAGGTCAAAGGTAACCAAAAATGCTACTATTACTTCTTTTGTGGGACTCACACATAAATTCCACTTTGTGCTATGTCTCTGCTGGTCCCTTGACAGTCCTCCACTCACAGGGGTCCTTCTGATCTCGTAGCTGTCACCCACTGCTGGAGAAGCAGCTTGTTTCCAGGCAATAGTAACAGCAAACTTGGATCCCTACGCATCAGCAGCCGGTGTACAGTGCTGCCTTTAGTCTAAACTACAGTTCTTTTTTTGTGTCAGCTCAGGTTTGCTCTTCTCCACCCAAAAAGGCCATAAATCGCAGTCCTTGATTAGGCCATTCCACCTGCCAAAGCCTTTGAGCACGAGACACAGCTCCAAGCTGCATCAGTAGAATTGCAGCCCTTCCACCTTTAGTATGCCACAACTAACAACAGACCCTGGAGATGTGAAGGCTTGGAAAAGCCCTGTGTTGCCATTCACGCTGTCAGTATTTCTGGGCGGTCACAGCCCACACAGCTAAGGATGGGAAGGCAGGATTCCTCCACAGGTTAGTGGCCAGCTTGGAACCAGTCCCAAGGGCATATTTTGACTCTTTGCTTCAGACCATGCCCTTTAAATCCAAAGACCACTCCAGGCACTTTTATACAGAAAGCTACGTGACAGACAGGTGAAGTTAACTCTAGTGAGACTGCAAAAATAAATTTACAATGTAAACACACTTTTTGAGCAAGTTTTATTTGGAGCATTTAATTCGAAAAGTAACTTTCTGTATTTAAAGCACAAATCAAACAGTACATTTATTATTATTTATTTTATTTGAGAGTGTTAGACCTGTCAGCATTCGGTGGTATTTCACATTTGCTGACATTCTATTGTGATGGCCTTAGGACTGTGTGCACTTTACAACTGCTAATCAGTGTTAAAGTGCTTGTGCGCACTCCCCTAAACATGAGAAAATTGGCTATCAAAAAGAGAAACAACCTGATTGACATATTTAATTTATTTATAATTCCCTGGTAGAGTGGTATATCATATACCCATGCTCTATAAATTAAATGCAACTACTAGGCCTGCAGCACTTATTATGCCACCCACTTAAGTAGCCCCATAAATCTTGACTCAGGTATGCCACTGCAGCCTAAATGCAGCTTTAAACTGCCAATTCGACTTGGCAATATAGCCCCCTTGCCATTCCTTTAACTCCCCTTCTATTGCATATAAATCACCCCTAAGATAGGCCTTGGGTAGTCCATAGGGCAGGGTGCATTGTTATTAACCCCTTCGCCGTGGGGGTAATTCCCCCACGGCGTGGGGGAAGGGGTGCGGTGCTCCTGACGAGCCCAGCTTGTCGTGAGGCACAGTGGAGCTGTGCTCATGATGAGCTGGGCTCGTCACGACTCCGCCCACTGATTTGATTCCTCGCCCGTGTGGGAGAATCATTGCACGCGGGAGTGCAGCGACCGTTATGACGAGCCCAGCTCGTCATGAGCACAGCTCCACTGTGCCTCAGGACGAGCTGGGCTCGTCATAAGCATGGAAGCAGTTAAGAGGTTCGACATGTACTTTCAAATTTTATATGTACATGTAGTGAAAAACTCATTCTTTTTTCACTACTGTGAGACCTATCTGTCCCGTAGCATAACATTGGGTTGCCTTATTACATTTAATGAGTGCTAATCGATTGAGAACAGGTAAGCATGTCATGTTTGGTATCTATGACATTGTAATTAAAAATAATCTTTAATGGTAAAGTCAGATTTAAAATTACAATTTTGAAAATGCTACTTTTAGAAAGTTATGCAAACTGAAAGGGGCAGCCCTATAACCCACCCTGGAAAAATGGGCAGGACAACAACACAATGGACAACTCAGGGGAAGTACAGGCCTGTACTTTCTTGACAATTTTAAGAAGGTTATCAACTAATTGCTTATTATAGGGAGATTAGTTCAGTTTATTATGAACAACACAGAGATTATACTCAAAATTTATATACAAAGACATATATAGACACATTGTATCAAAGATGCTCCAGGAAACTACGCAGTTACGATAAGTAAGTGAATTAAAGTGCATAAGTGCTATATACAATGTATATATAAAAACTAGTGGCTGATGTGAATGTAAAATTCAATGACACAACTCAGAATCAGAGTATGGTAGGAAAGATACTGATTAAAGTAATTCATCTTGCATGTTTTTCTATGTTTCGACCCCAATAAACATTATTTTGAAACAGGATCATCACGACTAAAAACAAGTGAGCACCTGGAAAGAGAAAATGGACAAAATCCAGGGACCCCATCTCATTTGCGAATGGGTTACCACCTTCTTGAAGTAGGTGGTAAAATGCGAATGTTTTGCGACTGCAATTGCGGTCACAAAACATTCATACATACCGATGCAATTCGGTATTAGGAAGGGATGCCCAAAACACACCCCTTCCTAATACCGAATCACAAACCCCGAATCGCAAAATTAGGTTTGCTGCATCGGAAAAGCAATTTTTGCGCTCGCAAATGGGCAGATGCTGTGAATCTGCCCTCTTGCGAACTCAAATGTGCTTGATACATCTGCCCCATTATTTTTTCTTTTCAGACGTGGTACCTTCTACTGGCCACTAGGTAGCACTGCGGGCGATGAGAAGGAGACTACTGCAACTGTTCCTGAGTGCTACAGGCCTTGTGGGCGTTGGAGGTGTCAGTATGGGGAGCAACACTTTGTGTAGGTGTTAAGGGAAAACAGAGGGTAGCTTTCGCGGGCACTCAGGTGAGTCAAAGCTCTTTGTTGGGCTATGTCCCTTGCATGGTGATTTCACTTGTGTTCCGCATACCTCTTTGTTTCCACCAGAAACAAGACTGCCAGTTTCCTCTGTTGCAGAGGTGAGAGAGAGAGCCACTAGGCGGATGTGCAGTGTTGTTCCCAGCACGGGCCCTAGCAAATTCCTCACACCGAAGGCCTCGGGCTGTGGGGGCTGGTGGTGCTTGACACTTTTACTTCTGTTCTTTCCATGTCCCGGACAAATGCAGGGCAGGCAATTTCTCCTGCAGTCCCCAGGGCTGCTGCATGATGGGCTACTTTGTGTGCACTAATGGAGACAGACGCGGCCTCGCAGGGTCACACAGCGGGTCATTGCAAACACGGCAGAGGGTGCGAGGTGAGTACCTGGTGCTGGCTTCCTTTCTTTGCCGCAGAGGGGGTGTCGGCAGGTGGGGGCAGAGTGCTGCTGGCCGGGTCTTGCTGGGAGGCTGTGGGAGCACTGGAGATACCGGTGCCGGCACACAAATGGTTGATCATTTCTGATGCACCTCATGGTGTGCTTCAGACCAGGTAGGGTGCAGGGTTAGGGCTTTCTTGCTGCCCTGTGGAGTCATCTGGACACTCCTTACTTGCGATGGAGTCTTCCTGGCTCGACCCGTGGCAGCAGACTCTTCCGGCTGATCGGGCAGGTGCAGCCTCCGTTCTTGCTTTTTCATGTTGCCAGTATTTCCCGCTTAGCGCTAGATAGCAGGGTGATGCAGGCAGTGCCTGTCTAAACTTGCACGGCTGGTGCGGGCTCAGTCCTCCTGCTGGCAGAGAGCTTGGCCCACAATGTGTGCACCTGGGGAGCGCCACTCACCAGGCCGCCGTGAATCTCTCCAGCACTGCGCCGTTTACGGTTTTTCCGTCAGGCAGGTGGGCAGTGGTGCAGGCCTCATTTTTGGGAGCCAGCATACTTTAGTCGTCAGCTTTCACCTATAGCGCTACTTGCCGTGTTTTTCCAGGGGAAACGACAGTGGCCGTGTCCTCGCAGAATCGCCTTCCTCTTTTCCCCTGACTGATGGCTGTCGATAACACAGCATGTGGGGTAGGGTATAAACAGGCTATTCCTTCTTGTCGAGGAACCTTGGCATCACATTCCGCAAACACGCTGGGCAGACCTGTCTAGTCGCCATTGTAGTGGCTTTATGCCCCAGGCCCACATGCTGATCAAGGACCACACAGACTCATTAGTTAGATGCTTCAACTGGCCCAGGGCACGTGTGCCTGGCCCCTTTTATTAGCAGGGTCATCTGACCGGTGACGCCTGTGATTGTTGAGTATTAGTGTGGGTGAAACACTAGAACGTGTCCAGCAGACACTACAGCTATATCCTGAGAAACTCGCCAGCAAAATGTGAGTAAAATAAGGCAAGAAAATTATTTTCAAACACCGTCTATACATCGGTTATGGTTGGCTTGAAATAGTCTGTAAAAAAAATAAAAAAAAAAAATGTAAATAAAAAGTCAAGTCAATAAAAGGGAAACATCGTATGAAAAATAGCATTATTCTGCCATCAAGTGGATGAATATCAGTACTCGCGTAGAGCTGCAAGCTGGACGCGGAGTATTTCACAGCTCACGCGTGCACAGATGTTCTATAATTAGAACGAAGCCAGCTGGCTGGGTGCACATGCTTAGAATGTTAAACAAAGAAACAAAGGAGCTTGTTATGTTGTTATGTACATTTTGCAGGTTTAAATAGTATATGAATGTTTCCTTTTGCGGGTTATCATTGGCGATTCTGTACACTTTACAGAGCAAGTTGTATATATACACATATTGCCATTTGCAAGTTAAGTAAATACATGCCTCACTTCAAAGTTAATTATATACATGCATCCATTTTATTGTTATTCACTGGTAATGGTGAGTATGAAGATCGGGAGGTTTCCTGCCATGTAATTCAGACTTACATGGGTCAATTTAGTGGGTGACAAAGATGACCTAGAAACCAGTAAGCTGATATTCTCGCCGGTTTGTTGTAGCATAATATACAGATTTTTGTCGTTCTTGTTTATTAAAATTTGCTCTATTTTTCTAAACTGTTTTGGGTTTTTTCATGTGTTGTGTTTTCACTTTATTACTGTTTGTGTGCTGTATAAATACTTTACTTTGATAAGGGGCTGGCCCTGATTCAGACAGCTACATAGGACCCATACATTTGGAAAAACATTTTCCTAGCAGTCACTACCAAAACCAATAACTAAAGTATTTATTTACTCCTCATTCTATATTATTTTGTAGACCATTTAGTTTTCATATTTTGTGTCAGATACAGGGAAAGACACTGTTTACAATTTTTTTTCTAAAGAGTTTTTATATAGCGCGAACTCGACCCAAGACATCGGGTATCAGAGCGTTTTACATGAGCACCAGTTTCATTACAGATGGACACATTCATTTTTTGTTAGGCACGGGGACATTAAGTGATTTGACCAGAATCACAGGATGTTGAGCGTCGTTGCCGAAGCTCAACCCGGTACCCCAGCTTCGAAGTTGACAGCTCTAGCCGTAAGGCTACATCCTCTCCCCATATAATTACTGTAAACATACAATTAAACCATAATCCAACGAAAAAGACATTACAAGAATACATAAACACAATGGATAGATTACAATTTTAAATGGATAAATTACAATTTTGAACCAGCCATCAATTTCTCAAACGCAGCTTCAGTTATTCAATTAATCATTTCCTTACACTGCTGCTTCCCACAGGGGACAATTATACAAGCTCCTAAAGTTAGGATTTTTCTCACCTTTCCCCTAGAGCAAATTCTAATTAGATGCGTGTGTTCCCCAAGTGGTGAATATTGCCGACGTGTTTCAAGCTCCAATATGATTCTTGGGGTTCTCCTCAGAGCTATGACTGGATACAATCTGTAATCACAAAATTCGAAATTCTTAAATTAATTCCATCCCCTTCTAACCCTCCCCTCAACGCTTCCTTAAAGTTGTATTTAAAGTATCAGATGGGGCCTCTCCTTTTTCATAACGTGTTTGTCTTAAATTGGAAAACGCTTTAATTATTTCAGCAATCCAGCCTACAATACGAAATGTAAACAGGGATAGTTTGTATCTAAGGTATTTATACAAACCGGCAGTTACCTTGTATCCAAGCGGTCGTGGAAGCAACTTACTTTGCATACTCCCAGAAGTCCGTGTGATTTAATGAGGCTCCTAAACTTCCGGACACTTACTTTAAACTGTTCCGCCATCAGCGTTAGTCTTGTCTTGCCTCCATTCGGCTGAATCTGTGAGTTCAGGTTTCTTGTTCCTTTATAGTCAATTGTTCTTATGTTGCATTGTGGAGTTTGTAGTGCATGATTCACATTGCAGGATTATATTACCCTTTAATGGCTCAAAATTAGGTCTTTAGGTTCTTCAAGCGTGCTGTGATATAATGGGGGCTCTCATGTCTCCTCATTAGATGTGAATAACCAGGTGCTGCAAAATTCAATTCCATCACGAATGACTGTAATGAATCTAAGGCTCTGTATCATCCATACATGTTAAAATGCAATATCATAGCAACTAGGTTCTGCCTACTTCAGATATTTTATTGAGGCCACTAATGGTTCTGTTAAATTCCAATATTAAATAGGCTTCTTTTTGCAGTAGTAAAGCCTCAGTCTCTCCTCCTCTTAAATTCGGTTTGACTACACCTAAAATGGTCCATTTCAGCTATTTCTCGCTGTGGTTCTTTCCACAAAATAACTGTCCAATGGGGCAGTGACAACCTTTGTTTTAATTCTTGAACGATGTTGTACAATGCATTGTTTAACTTCTTGATTTGTCTTCCCAATGTTTATTTTTCTACATCGGCATATAATGGGTATATCAAAAGTTTTTTGTTTTGCAATTTCAAAAATCTCTATGGGTCCATTTGAGGTTATTATGCACAAGCTCCATTCCCTCAATTGTTGACTCACACACTGAGCAATTGCCACACTTATGGTGGCCCTCGTTCGGTTTTAAATTACATTGTGATCTTAAATCTTTTTTTCTTTCAGGGGATGCAATCTCTACCCTCACAATTTGTTGGCCTATACTGGCATTTTTCTTCATTGCAAATAATGGTGGTTGTAGTCAACATTCCAGATTCTGTATAAGATGACAATTCTTAAGGATGATTTGCCGGAATGTATTTGTATGCGGGCCATAGGTGGATACACAAACCAATGTATCCATTTCCCATTTCACTTTTTTTGTCAACAGGCAATCCCTTAGTGTATACCATGCTCTCTTCATCACATGTTTTAAGAGTTTTTTAGGGTACACAGCTCTTTCAATTGGTCACATAAAGTGCCAGCATGAATTTCGTAATCTTCTTTGCAGGAACAGTTTTGCCTGATTCTCAACAATTGCCCATAAGTCAGGTTCATCCTCAAGCTTCTGGAATGAAAGCTCTTGTAGTGAGGTGTAGTATTCTTGTCCATAGGTTTCCTGTGCAAGGTAGTTGTCAATTCATATTCAATAGGTTTGACTTCTACATCTAGGAATGTTAGACCTGTCTTGCATTTAGTGTGACTGAATTGGATATCAGGATGTCTGTAATTTAACCAGCCATGGAACTTTTCTAAGTCCTCTAGTGGTCCACTTGATAGACACCAAATATCGTCGATGTAGCGGTACCACTGTGTCAGGTGTTGCAAGTAAGGGTTTTCATTAAAGATAACTTTATCTTCATATCTGGCCATATACAGTATCACCATCTCTGGGGCAAAGGGACATCTCATCGCAGTCCATTTGTTTGAAAATAGAACAGATCTTCAAACTTAAAATAGTTTTTCTTCAACGCTACTGCTGCTAGTCATAGAATAAATTCTGTTGGAACTTGTTGAGGACGTGTTTTGGTTTCCAAATAGTACTCAGTTGCTTGTAGTGCCTCATCCTGGGGAATCTGTGTATATAGTGAGACCACGTTGAAGGATAACAATGATTGCTGTAGAGGATCGAATTGTGCACCTTCTATTTTTTTAAAAATGTCCATTGTATCCCTTAAATATGAGGGAACTTCTTGTAGAAATGGTTTTAGAAAGATGTCAACATATTGGTTCCATTAGCGAATCGCATCCAGACACAATGGGTCTTTCACAGGCTGCATTAGTTGTTTATGAATGTTGGAGAAAAAGAAAATGACTGGGCTCCTGGTATGTTTTTTGTTTAAATATTCAAACTCTTTGGTTCCTAATATTCCTAGTTCTAATCCTTCCGTAAGGATCCCAGTTAATGATTCTTGTATCTCTCATGTTGTATCCTCTTTAATTTGTCTATACCAGACTGAATTGTGTACCTGGTGTCTTTCTTCTTTTAAGTACATATCCCTCAGCCAAATAACAACTGCACCGCCTTTATCGGCCAACTTAATGACTATTGAATCATCTTGCTTGAGATCTTGGATAGCTTTTTGTTGTCCTACCGTTAAATTATTTCTCCCATAGGGCTTCTTATTCTCCAGTTGTTGTATTGATGAGAGCACACTTGTTCATAGGCTACAGTTTCCTTTGGGATGGTATGCACCGGGGGAATACATTTCGATGTATTTGAAAGCCCTGAAGGTTCAATTGACACGCTGTTCTCTTTGCTAGAAAAAAAGAGTTTCATTCTGATTTTCCGAAATAATTCGATGACTTCTATCTTCAATCGTGCAAAATCAGTATATTTGCTGGGTACAAACTTAAGTCATAACTCCAGGACTGATTCCTCTTCTTTAGTTAACAGTTTATTGGACAAATTGATAATGGATGATGGAGTTACGTTTTGTAAAACTGGCGCCTTGTTCGCATTTCTCATGGTTGCAGTTTGAAGCGTTTTTTGCTGTCCTTTTTCTGAAAAAGAATTCAATCTTTGTAGATTCCTGTTGGAGTGATATATGTAAATACTTTAGGCATTACCTCTAAGTCAAGCCTGATCGCTTAGGTGCAAAGCTTCCTGAGGGTTAAGCCCAGGTTAATTTAGTGACCTCAGTGGTTCACCCTGACAAACATTGTAGTTGTTGCCTGAGTGGGGCTCCCACCCGTGTCAACCAATAACCCAATTGTCTACCTAGACATATCTTAAAATACTAAGTTTTAAGACCAGGAGCAAATACATGTTGTTTTATTCAGGTAATGTTCCTCTATTTGGAAACAAGGGCAAGGGTGAAGAGCACTGTGCCGTATCTTGAAGAGAGTAATGACTTCCCTGAACAGACTGGAAAAATCGTCTAAGATCCTTTGGGGGTGATTGATTCCCTCTGGATTTAACTATCCCTCTACATAACCAGAACAGTGGCAGGCTATGACTCCTATTACTACACCGCATCCATGATACGGACTACCCAACCCCGGGAGCTGCGATTAGGACCATCAACCTACAGGCACCCTTAGTAGGTTGCTCTTCACCCTTCCCCTTGTCCTGAAGAAGACCCGCATGCCGAGGATGTAAATTTCCTTCTATGCACTAAATCGGGTCGAAACGTCGACACTCGTCCCCTCGAGGGCCTGTACCTTTTTTCACCATTGCTCTATCCAGCAGATGATATTTCTCTGTATTATTTTGTAAAGTTCCAAAATCAACCACATAAATGACCGTTTAAGGACAGGCCATAATGAACTGGTGCTGTAGTGACGTAAAACCAGTGCCTATCTGATTTATTGCAACTTCTATGTTTTGAACCGTGTACACTCTTTGTAAACCTTTCCCCTTCCTATTTATCTTTATATTATAAATGAGCACTACTTCTTCACACTCCCCCTTGAAGCAACCTCTATACAACTATTCAATAATATGATAATGTTGCCTATATATTTTTTGAATATGTTTGTGTGATAAAACAGATAAGCTTTTGTCTTGAAAAACCATTGCGTGCCAGTGTTCCTTTTCTTTCTTTTGAAGGTGCTATTTGGAGAATGTTTGGTGTATTTAGTACCTAGTGCTGATTTTATTCATGCCCGAAATAATGTTAAGAATCATTTAAATTCTTTGGACTAAATTGTGGAACAAGTAGGTCTAGGACCATTGATTTCTATAATACTTTATACCCAGGTCCGTGGACATAATTGGGTTACCCCATTAGTTTATAATGGCTTGCTTTTCAATATGACTGTATAGTTTAGACAAACCTCTGTCAAAACTAAACATATATTTAATTATTAATTAATATTTGCTCTTCCCTGTCCTTTTGTTCCTTGGCCAATTCTGTTCTACATTTTTACTGCAAGTACATACACAGCATCCTATATTTGGTGTGGTGACTTGCTCAAATTGTTTTTCAAGGAAACATACAGAATAATTTCCACATCTGTTAAACCATGCACAAGGCATGAAGAAGCTCTTAGACATTGTCAGAACATTATAGGCCTCTTTGAGTAAAGCCAGAGGTGTGCTTGCCTGCGCTGATTCTCTTGATCGTGCAGAAAAGAGATTGCCATGAAGTGTTCGTCGCTGGACCAAAGAGTTGGTGGCAACCACGAATCAACAGCACTGCAACGAACAAAACATCTCTTGAGCAGTGCAGATCATCTCTGATTTTTTGAAGAGATGTCTCTCACAGTGCACATCCAATAAGATGTGATGTGAGATTCATAACAATCTCTTCCTTTCCGTGCTCCTTTGTGGGCCCACAGATAGACTTCCACCCCAAAATGAACCATATTTGTAACTTCCAAAATGTAGTTAGAGGGACTTAGGATTGCACAGAGCGTCCCACTTTGACACACAGGCAAAGATACCTGAATTCCACAGCCTTCAGTGTTTGGTGGGATAATCTGGCCACCTTCTTCGGTTCCTCCTGATGCGGCAGCTCATGGTGTCTTACTGTATGGAAACTGTGTGCTCTGCTCTTATTTCATTCCAGATTGCCAACACTTGTGGTAGTCAGGTCTCACCATCCTCTGTATCCCTATCTAACAACTATTTCTTCTGATATGCAGAACCGGGTTGTGTTTTTTAGGAACTACTGGCAATTCAGAGATATCCTCCTTTCTCTGTACAAATCAAAAGACTTCTGAAGCATACTTCTCCACTGTAGGAAGCTGGCTCTGTATATACTATACCAAAGTGAGGTATAGTGTGCACAGAGTCCAATGGAACCCAAAAGGTAGGCAGAGGTAAAGTATATAGCATCTTACTCTCTATTTGTGGTAGTGTGGTCGAGCATTAAGGCTTTATCAGAGGACAGTGTTAAGCATTTGTTGTACACACAGCAAATGTTGTCACACACTCAAAGACTGAACTTCAGACCAATTTGTTTTGTATAAAAATAGTCTTTTAGTTATTTTATTTTCTAGAACCAAGCAAGCCTGGCACAGGTAAGCAATAAGTACTTTACAGTAGTAATGCAGTTTGTAAATAGTTCGATTTGCAATTGTATGCGCACTTTGATTTGATTACAGTAGAGTTAGTGATAATGCAATGCTTTTCAGAATATGGTACATATACTTTGTATAGGATTTTTAGTAGAATGTCAAGTAGATTACTTTACAGATTACTTTTCTTACACAGTGCAGCATGCCTGGATACTGCACTGGGTCAATTCCTGTAAACAGGTAAGTAAAAGCGTTTTTGTTATTTAGTCACAATTTTAAAGGTTTGCATATATTTCCAACTCCAAACTGAGACATTTTTCACAGAAAAACAGTCAATCTTATCCTATGGAGGAAAATAGTGTTATCGATTAACAGGTAAGTACTTTGTTGTGGGAGTTGGTATTCTGGGGTTAGACTCAGGTGTCCCCCAGGGTCAAGGATACACTATTGTTACACACTCAGCTGCACTAGGGCGGCCGGGGGTAAGACTGCTGAGGCCCAATGATATCCAATGAGGGTTAGGGGGTCTCCGGTTGGTGGCTGCTTACGAGCAGGCTACTGGGCTGTGGTAGTAAAACTCCTGGACTTAAGCTCAGGGCGAATAGGGGTTCAAGCTAGCACAAATGGTGCACCCTCAGCGGCACTGGGGCGGCCAGGTGCAGAGTGCTGTTTTGGCATCGGGAGCCCTGTAGCTTTCAATGGGGAGTCTTCGGTTTGCAAACATACTGCAGGCTGGGGGAAGCTGGAGGTTGGTAAGGCACCGTCGATTTGGGCCACCCAAGGCCGTGGGGAATCGGGTGCAGGGGTACCTTTTAGGGTCAGATCTTCTTACCAGCTCCTGGTCGCGGTTGGGGGGACCTTCCGGTTTGAGGCTGCAGGCGTCAGCTGGAGGCTTGAGGAAGGTCAGAGGTCACCGGATCTCGGGTCAGGATCACTGGGGAGAACTCCTCTTGGTGTTGGGCCACTCAAACTCGGGCCGTGGGCATCGGGTGCAGAGTGGTGCAGACTTGCGCATCCTGCCAGAGCTGGAGTCTGTTGTTGAACAAACCCACAGGAGACAGTCTTTTCTTTTGAAGGCAGGGCAGATCCTCGGGATTCTTGAGGCTGCTGGCTGCAGGACACACCGGGGTTTTGCTTCTGCAGGTTCAAGGAGGGGACAGGCTGGTAGGGCTGGGACCAAGTCAGTAGGCGTCCTCCTCTTGTTAGCTTCGGCACGGCTGTTCGGTCATTCTTCTTCTTTTCTTCTTCTGGTTTCTTGTCTGAGGAAGCAAGGTACAGGGGTGCCCATAAATACCAGATTTAGGGGTGATACTGGTAGGTAAAAGGTTGGGACCAGTGGGTCCCTTCCCTGGGGTGAGTACACCCCCTATTATGGCACCTCCACTGGGAGGAGGCATAAGCCTCACCATGGTTGCATGGGTCGCCCCATCTGCAAGATGGCATGGACTGAGAGTTGTGCTTCACCTCGCCTCCCCCCCTGAGTGGTGTAGTTGGCAGAGGTAGGCACACCTCTCTTCCTCACTTGTTTTTCCCACCGGTTCTTGCGCCCAAAGTGGGGGTCAGAACCAGTAGGGACCAGTTGCTGAAAGCAGCAAGTGGCCTGGGGAAGCTCACAAAGGTGGCAAGCCTTTGAAGCTTGCCCTTTGTGGACCTTGCCCATCCTGGGGGAGAAGGCTTGGCACCTCGTCCCAGGATGTGCATTGTTTCAGGCCCCCGAGAGCAGCAGGCTCTTGACCCAGGGGTCCAGAAACATTTCTGGTGGTGGCAGCTGAAAGCAGGCACTCAGCCTGGACACTAGTGGTAGGTCGTTTTTCAGGGGGCATCTCTAAGATTCCCTCTGTGTGCATTTTTCATTAAATCCCACACTGCCATTACTGTGGGTTCAATGTGCTGAGAAGTATGATAGCAAATTCTCAGTTTTCAGTGTAGCCATTATGGTGCTGTGGAGTTCGTAATGACAAACTCCCAGCACCATATAATCTTAATGGCAGTACTGCACTTACAATGTCTAAGAATGGACTTAGACACTGTAGGGGTACAGGGCTCATGCAACTGTGCCCTCACCACTGGTATAGCGTACCTAGAGGGGTGACTGATCTGTGCCAAGGCAGTGGGTTGTAGGCATGGCACACAGGGAGGTTTGCTATGTCGACTCTTCACTTTGTTGAGCACCAAGACAAGCAGCCTGCAAAGGCATTGTGTGACTGTAAAGGTACATGACCTCTGAAGTTGGCACAGTATGTGCCGCAGCCCTTAGTCACAGTGCCCTGGGTACCTGTGGTACCATTTACCAGGGGCTGACCTGTGGCCAGAGATGCCAATTGGGTTTTTGTTTCAATGCAATGTTTAGGGAAAGAACATAGGTCCTGTGTACCTGATTAGCAGGAGCCCAGGGCACACTCAGTCAAAGCACATCAGCAGTTCAGCAAAAAGTGGGGGAACCATGCAGAAAGAGGGCACTTTCTCACACAACCCCTTCCCCCCCAAACGAAAGAGGATGAGACTAACCTTTCCCTAGAGAGTCTTCATTTTCTAAGTGGAAGAACCTGGAAACACTTCTGCATGGGCATGGGCAGTCCCAGGCCTGTGTACCACTGCAAAGTCCATTCCCTGTAGGGAGATGGACCACCTCAACAGGTTAGGATTTTCACCTTTCATCTGCACTAACCATCTAAGAGGTCTGTGATCAGATTGAACCAGGAAGTGAGTACCAAACAAGTATGGTCCCAACTTCTTCAGGGACCAAACCACAGCAAAGGCCTAAATCTCAATGGCACTCCAACGCTGTTCCCTGGGGAGAAGCCTGCTGCTTATAAAAGCAATAGGTTGGTCTTCATCATTGGTCTGGGATACGACCGCTCTTATCCCTAGCAGAGGCATCAGTCTGCACAATGAACTGCTTGGTATAGTCTGGAGCTTTGATAATTGGTGCTGAGCACATTGCCTCTTTCAGGATGCTAAAAGCCTTTTGACAGCTAACTGTCCAGTTTACATTTATTCGGCATCTTCTTGGAGGTAAGTTCTGTGAGGGGAGCCACAATGGACCCATATCCCTTCACAAACCTCCTGTAGTACCCAGTCAAGCCAAGGGGTGCCCTGACTTGGGTTTGGGTTGTTGGAGCTGCCCAGTCCGGGATAGCCTGGATCTTGGGATGTAAGGGTTGCACTTGGCCTCCACCAAGGTGGCTCAAGTATATCACAGTTCCCTGCCCTAGCTGGCATTTGGTCACCTTGATAGTTAGGCCTGCAGTATGCAGGGCATTTAAAACCTTCCCAATGTGGATCAGGTGATCCTGCCAGGTGGAACTAAAGACAGCAATATCATCTAGATAAGCTGCACTAAAGGATTCTAATCCAGCAAGGCCTTGCTTAACCAACCTTTGGAAGGTGGCAGGGGCAGTCTTTAAAACAAATGGCACAACACTGAACTGATAATGCCCATCAGGTGTGGAGAATGCTGTCTTTTCTTATGCTTCTGGTGCCATGCCAGGCTGCCAGTACCCTGCATTTAAGTCAAAGGTAATTAGAAGGTTTCTGCGCCTAGTTTGTCTATCAACTTATCTGCTCTTGGGATAGGGTGAGCATCTGTCTTGGTGACAGAGTTGAGCCCACTATAGTCCACACAGAACCTCATTTCTCTCTTTCTGACCTGTGGATGAGGTTTGGGGACTAGAGCCACAGGGCTAGCCCAGGGACTCTCAGAGAGTTCAATAACCCCTAACTCCAGCATCTTGCTGACTTTGGCTCTGATGCTTTCTTTGACTTGATCAGACTGTCGATAGATTTTGTTTTTGACAGGTGAACTGTCACCAGTGTCCACATCATGGGTACACCAGTGTGTCTGACATGGGGTCAAGGAATATAGCTTTGCATACTGCTGCAAGATTTGCTTGCAATCAGTCTGCTGTTGGACAGTGAGGGTGCCTGAAAAGGCAACTCCATCTACTGACCCATCTTTGGGACTGTATGAGAGGAGGTTAGGGAGAGGTTTACTCTCTGTCTCTTGATAATCATCAGCCACCATCACCATGGTGGTGCCAGCCCTGTCATGGAAAAGCTTAAGCAAGTGCACATGGATCACCCTTTTGGGTGTCCTGCTTGTGCCCAGGTCAACCAAGTAGGTGACCTAACTTTTCTTTTCTAAGATAGGGTAAGGGCCACTCCATCTCTCCTGGAGAGCTCTTGGTGCCACTGGCTACAAATTCCACACATTTTGCCCTGGTTGAAATTCTACCAGTGCAGCTTTTTTGGTCATAACAGTTCTTCTGAAGTCCCTGGCTGGCCTCAAGATTCTTGGATACTTTTTCCATGTACACAGCCATTCTGCACATTAGGCCATGTACATAGTCCACAATTTCTTGTTTTGGTTCTTGAAGAGGCTTCTCCCAACCCTGTTTTATAAGACAGAGTGGTCCCCTGACAGGATGGCCAAACAGCAGTTCAAAGGGGGAAACCTTTCTCCCTTCTGAGGCACCTCTCTGTAGGCGAAGAGCAAGCATGGTAAGAGGACATCCCATTTCCTTTTGAGTTTTCCAGGGAGCCCAATAATCATGCCTTTCAATGTCTTGTTGAACCTCTCAACAAGACCATTGGTTTGTGGGTGATAGGGAGTAGTAAACTTGTACTACACTCCACATTCTTTCCACATGTACTTTAGGTAAGCAGACATGAAGTTGGAACCTTTGTCAGAAACCACCTCCTTAGGAAACCCTACCATGGTGAAGACACCAATGAGAGCCTTGGCTACTACAGGCGCTGAAGAAGTCCTAAGGGGAATTGCCTCAGGATACCTAGTGACATGATCCACTACCACTAGTATGAATTTGTTTCCTGATGCTGTGGGAGGCTCAAGTGGACTCACTATGTCCACACCTACCCTTTCAAAGGGAACCCCAACCACTGGTAGTGGTATCAAGGGGGCCTTTGGGTGTCCACCTGTTTTGCCACTTGGTTGACAGGTGACACAGGAGCTGACAAACTCCTTTACTTTCTGAGACATCTGGGGCCAGTAAAAGTGGCTAACTAGCCTTTCCCAGGTTTTGGTTTGGCTCAGATGTCCAACTAGGGGGATGTCATGAGCTAAAGTTAGTAAGAACTCCCTGTACGTCTGAGGCACTACCACTCTCCTAGTGGCTCCAGGGTTGGGGTCTTTAGCCTCAGTGTACAGTAGTCCCTCCTCCCAATAAAATCTGTGAGTACCACTGACATCTCCCATTTCCTGGGTAGCAGCTCGCTGCCACAGGCTTTCAAGAGTTGGGCAGTCCTGCTGTCCAAGGCATAGCTCTTCCCTTGGGGGTCCCCCTGTGCCTAAGAGTTCAACCTGGTAAGGGTCAAGCTCCATGGGGTCAGTTCCCTCTGGGGTGTCCAAATTCTCTCCCTGAGGAGAGGATCCTGATCCTTTTGCTGTACAGAAGCTGGTTTCCCAGTCTTCTTACCTTTTCTCTTGGAAGTTTGGGCCATACTTTCAGCCTCCAACAGAATCAGTGCAAAAAATGGGGGGGTCGTCAGTTCCCTTTACACAAAACCAACTGATAAAAATAGCCTATTACAATTTAATAGCGCCCACCCCGCGCTCTAAGAGAGAATTTACTCGTGGGCCGATTTTTGCGAATTCGCTGGAATTGTGCTGACCTCAAGGAGTACAAGCAGAAGCAGAAATCTTGTCAAGGAAACTGGAAGAAAGATCCTACCCCAAAAGGATCATAGAGAAAGCAAAAAAACGATCCCGTAACACACCAAGGGAGGCTCTGCTGGAATCACATCAGAAAGAGGAACAAGACATGCTTATATGTGTGACGACTTTTAATGCGTCATCTGACATCAAAAAAATCAACAATAAAAAGTGGTCAGTGTTAACCTCAAATAAACTGAAGTTTGAGAAGCTGATGTTTTCTTTCAAAAGAAATAGAAGTCTTAGGGACTCCCTTATACACACGGATCTCCAGAAAACCAGGACAACACACCAACTCACACTTTGGAACCAGCCACGAGTTATGGGCCACTATCTGTGCGGTGCATGTGTGGCCTGCCCGTTCACAGAACACACAAAAAAAATAGACCTAGGCATGCATTATGCATGGGAGCAACGATCACACACCAACTGCAACACCGATAAAGTAATTTACCTGATTAAGTGCCCTTGCCAACTCATGTACATGGGAATGACGGGGAGAAAAATAAAGGTAAGCATAAGCGAACATAGGAGCACAATCAGAAGGGCTCTTGCAGCAACTAGACTAACAGCTCACTACATGGAGAAAAAACATACAGACCACCTATGGTGGACGGTGATCGAAAAGGTGAAGGGGGATGGTAACATGACAAAAATTCTGCTGGAACGTGAGCAACGGTGGGTCTATAGATTGAAAGCCCATATCTCTGGTCTAAACGATTCCATACCATAGAATCAACTTAACAGAAACAGATAATGCAGCAAGAACCAACATGGTTGCCACATTTTGAGTAATGTACATTAGATCTGACCTAAGCATAACGTATGAGAAATAATATGCAACTTTTCCAACCAAATCAGAAGACCGGTTGTCTCGGAAATGAGGCGTGTCACCGGACACCTTAATTAACACCCGTGTTTAGGGTAGATCGTTTCACCACGTCCCATTCACACCACTGTCAGAGCCTTTTAATATCATGGCAGAACATGTGACCCACCCTTAAACATAATATTAATCACTTGAAACCTTAATGTAACACCTTACAAGAGGCACTACTCCCCAATAATATCCCGTTGATAGTCAGCAATTTCGTACAAATCCGAACGTTGTATATGTCGCAGAAACCGCCAATAGAAACTACAATTCCCATGATACCATCAGTGAGCGCGTTGACTCACAATAAGTGACCACAGATTGGGGCGGGATCCCGCATCCTAATCATAGCCATTTGACTATATAAACATCATATTAATTTTAATATTAGAGGTACTAGACTCCATCAATACCACAATGACAGTCAGCTAATAAAACCTACCATCTGATATAGCGTATAAACTACATTACCCCTGATACCATCGCCAACCGCGATAACTCGGACCAAGCATCCACGGAGCAGAGTGGGATAACGCATCATAGTCATTCGACTGTATAAATATGATATTATTACTTTTAATATAAGAGGTACTAGACCCCACTAATACCGCAATGGTAGTCAGCATTAAAATCCTGCCATCGGAGAAAACTACCAGTGCAAACTACATTATCCAAGATACCATCGCTAGTCACGATGAGTCGGACTACGCGACCCCGGAAATGGGCGGGGTCACACGTCCTCAATCAGAGCCAGGTTCCCCTTTAAATACCATGTCCGCTGAACACTCGTAGCTCCAAGCGGTGGGAACCCCCTCCAAGTAGGACGATACGCGGGGCAGGACCCTTAATGTCGTGAGTAATTATGCAGTTAAACAGCAACTGGAAGGTATGAGTGAGCTCTACCCCATTCGGGAGTGGCCCTCCATCTTTATCTCACCGTTTTTTTGTTTCTCTTTCTCCCTTCTCTCATTCTTGCTTACTGATGGTGAATACTAATTTACCGCAATACAACCCTGATTTACATGGTCGTTCAGACTATCCTGACAAAAAAAACAGTGTTTGACTACAGGGCTACCATGGTAAATGGTGAGGTCCCACGTGGAGTATAACCTCTCCCAGAACGGGGTAAGGAGCATGTATGTTCAAATTAATACAGAGAGAGTCTTCTTTAATAATTTACCACAGTGATGAGAGATACGGCGATTTTATGTTTACATGTTTGAATGAGTGGGAATGACACGGATGTTTCATTAATGCTGATCACACACTAATGGGTGAAAGATGACAGGATGCGGCAACTTGACGCCACAAAAATGGGCATTACACAAATATGAGTGTGTGATAGACAATGCCAATATATCACACGCGTTTTCTGCATTTGTCACCGTGAAAATAAAAGTATATTTCAACACGGGGAAATTAGCATAAACACATGAATATGTGAACAATCCTGAAGTTAAATACAACAGTGGTTGTGTGTTGTCTGTTTCTTTTCTTCCACAGATGGAATGATTATACGAGACGCATTAGTCCAAGACAATTAAAGAGCAGCTATCTGCCCTTATCCAAAGTAGCATAGGGAAATTCTCTTCTACTTCCTGTTCCAGGGGGTAACCATTCCCACCCTGAAGAAAGTCCAGCACCCTTCATGGGGCAACAGAGGACTGAAACATGTTGGCTATAGGGTCTTAGGACCATAATATCCCTACGGACCCATTTCTCTGTTTTTATTGTCCCTGGCAGATCCACGAATAAAGGGAAACTGGACTCTGACAGTGGATTTTTAATCTGTAGCCCCCTGTCCAAAAAACATCTCATTAAGTGCTCCCTGACAGACGGTTGAGCCCACCCTGACTTCTAGGCGTCAGGGTGTCCCGATGATGAAGCATGACACCACTAGGGTGTGTGAGGGAATATAAAACAAAAGGACGTGCCTCCTTTCCCACTCTGTAGTGGTGTTATATTGACAGCTTCACATAGGGTTTCCCACCTAATGGTAGTTCAGAGATTTCTCCAGGAAACGTAACCACTTAACAGCGGTTAGGCAGTAAGGGGAGTACTTTTGGTGAAATAGTGTTACAACACGGGAGGGTGCACTCCCCTCTTGAGTTCCTCTCGGCCCCTAACCAAGCGAGCACATTTTCTTACTTGATTTGTGTACCACAGCCCAATAATCATGCCTTTCAATGTCTTGTTGAACCTTTCAACAAGACCATTGGTTTGTGGGTGATAGGGTGTAGTAAACTTGTACTACACTCCACACACTTTCCCTGGCTACTACAGGAGCTGAAGTAGTCCCAAGGGGGAATTGCCTCAGGATACCTAGTGGCATGATCCACTACCACTAGTATGAATTTGTTTCCTGATACCGTGGGAGGCTCGAGTGGACTCACTATGTCCACACCTACCCTTTCAAAGGGAACCCCAATCACTGGTAGTGGTATCAAGGGGGCCCTTGGGTGTCCACTTGTTTTGCCACTGGGTTGACAGGTGACACAGGAGCTGACAAACTCATTTACTTTCTGAGACATCTGGGGCCAGTAAAAGTGGCTAACTAGCCTTTCCCAGGTTTTGGTTTGGCCCAGATGTCCAACTAGGGGGATGTCATGAGCTACAGTTAGTAAGAACTCCCTGTACGTCTGAGGCACTACCACTCTCCTAGTGGCTCCAGGGTTGGGGTCTTTAGCCTCAGTGTACAGTAGTCCCTCCTCCCAATAAAATCTGTGAGTACCACTGACATCTCTCTTTTCCTGGGTAGCAACTCGCTGCCTCAGGCTTTCAAGAGTTGGACAGTCCTGCTGTCCAAGGCATAGCTTTTCCCTTGGGGGTCCCCCTGGGCCTAAGAGTTCAACCTGGTAAGGGTCAAGCTCCATGGGGTCAGTTCCCTCTGGGGTGTCCAAGTCCTCTCCCTGAGGAGAGGGGTCCTGATCCTTTTGCTGTACAGAAGCTGGTTTCCCCGTCTCTTGGAAGGTTGGGCCATACTTTCAGCCTCCAACACTTCCATTTCATCCTGTTTTCTGTTCTGTGCTCTTGTTTTTACACACACCATCTCAGGGATATCCAGCATTGCTGCATGGGTTTTTAATTCTACCTCAGCCCATGCTGAGGTTTCCAGATCATTGCCAAGCAGACATGCAGCTGGAAGCTTTGGAGAGACCACTACCTGTTTCAGGCCAGTAACCCCCCCTGCAGTCTAATGTCACCATAGCCATTACATCGTTAGTGGTAACACTGTCAGCACTGGTGACTGGGTAAGATCTCCCAATCAAGTATTTGCTCAGGGGAAACCAGTGTATCTCTCACCATAGTGACACCGGTACCTGTATCCCTCAGAGCTTCTATCCTAGTTCCATTAATCCAAGGTTATTGCAAATATTTCTTTACGTTGGGTGGCCACACAGCTACAGTGGCAAACTCAACTTCCCCTTCTGAAACTAGAACTGCTTCAGTGTGCAACCCGATTTGCTCTTGGCACCCTGTTGATTCCATCTGGAGCATAGTTACACCAGGAGTAGCTGTAGTAGGACTAGGGGGCTTCAGTTAAGTGTACCAACTTTCTACAGTTATTACAGCAGGCCTTTAAACGATCAAAGTTATTTCCCCTGTACTTGTTAGTAGATTGTGAAGAGTTTTGGGACCCACCCCCCCTGTGCAGGAATTTGGGGCTCTTTTGAAGACTCAGGCTTTTTATCTTGGGGATTCTCACCACCTTTCCCCTGGGGAGGTTTTGTAACCCCTTACTTTTGGTCACCCCCAGTGGTTGTTTTTATCACCCTTGTCTGGACCCAATGGTCTGCCTTCTTTCCCAATTCTTTGGGAGAAATTAGACCTAGGTCTACCAAATGCTGATGTAATTGTTCATTAGTGCAATTACTTAGAATATGTTCTTTCATAAACAAATTGTAAAGGCCTTTGAAATCATGCACATTGTGTCCATTAAACAAACCATCTAGTGTAGTCTACGAAGTCAATCCAGGATTGGTTTTCGGTTTTGTGAGCCCCCTGAATCTAATTCTATATTCCTCAGTTGTGAGTGCAAATCCCTTAATCAGAGTTCTCTTCTGAGGTGAGCTGGGAGGGTCAGACTAGTGCCTTGCTGTTCTGTGAGACTGCTAAATGGTTGGTTTCTCCTTTGGCAAATTAACGGCCATTCAGAGTACATCATAGACTGTGTGACATTAGTAAGAAATACACCTTTTTTAAGCTAGCGCGCTTGGAATAGGCACACACACTAAAGGTTGAGTAGTGTTATGTTTGCCTTATTGTGCGATAAGATTATTGCCAATGCACGCATATGAATAAAATTGTAGGTCCTCGCTGTTTATTGTTATGCCACAGTTGAGGAAAGCGATGAGCTTTAGAGTCAGGTGTTTATACTCTAGAGACCTCTATTAAGCAAGATAAGGCTTGGACATTTTGGATAATTGTCCAGATCATTGAATTAACTTAGCATTGCCATTGTTATGTTTATAACTTTCTGCACGTGTCCATTTCTGTTGGTGGTCACTCACACTACTTACACATCCTTACATGTTACATAGGAAAATGTATTGATTATCTTACGTTTGCTTGTTTTTTCAGAGCGGGGCTCCCTTCCCTGAGTTGTAACCAGGTTGAGGCGGGCTAACTTGTCCTTCAAATTGGGTGAGTGAATACATCTTTTGAGTATCCTACAGGACTCAAAAATAAATTGCGTCTGAGGCATTTATAATACAAGTATCCTCAAATGATATAACAATCATTTGGCATAACATTAGAGTGTTTATGTTTTATTTGTGTCTCTTTGTTTTATTTTAGACAAGTTCCAGTGATATTGAATCCGCAGGTGGATGACTGGTTTTGTATCTAAAATTATTTTTTATTATTATTTTCTTTACACTTTACTGCAGCAGCTTTGTTTCCTTGGTCCTGACGAAAGCCAGACATACTATTTAGATGGTTGATGGCTGAAACATGTTGACCTTTTTTTCCATCAAGCAGTTTTCAATAGGTACTGCTTTGCACTGTTTTTTATCTCTGTCAGTGCAGATGAGCTAATAAAAATTATTTTCATCAGCACTAGGCAGTTTTAGCTTGCACTCACTTATTATTATTTTCTTTGCGCTGCACCCTTGCATCACTTTATTGCTCTTCTTTGGGATTTTAGCATCCAGATTCTCCATATAATTGAAAACATCCCTGACCTCCCACCTCTCAGAGAGGTGGTTGTAGCCCTCAGTGGGACTAGGTTTTCCCACTGGGAGGAGAAAGCCCAAATGATGAAGCATGTCACCTTTGGTGAGTGAGGGCATTCATCCTATAAAGGGATTCTTCCCCTATTAGGTTGTTGTTACTGAGACACTGATTTACTATTTCATTCTTTTTTTCGCGCCTACTCTTTAAGTCTGTATATACTATACCAAAGTGAGGTATAGTGTGCACAGAGTCCAGTGGAAGCCAAAAGGTAGGCAGAGGTAAAGTAGATAGCACCTTACTCTCTATTTGTGGTAGTGTGGTCAAGGACAGTGTTAAGCATTTGCTGTACACACTCAGTCAGCAAAATATGTCACACACGCAAAGACTGGACTTGAGACCAATTTGTTTTGTATAAAAATATTCTTTAGTCATTTTATTTTCTGGACCAAGCAAGCCTGGCACAGGTAAGCAATAAGTACCTTACAGTAGTAATGCAGTTTGTAAATAGTTTGATTTTCAATTGTATGTGCACTTTGATTTGATAACAGTAGAGTTAGTGATAATGCAATGCTTTTCAGAATACAGACATATACTTTGTATAGGATTTTTATTAGAACGTCAAGTAGATTACTTTATAGATTACTTTTCTTACACAGTGCAGCATACCTGGATACTGCACTGGGACATTTCCGGTAAACAGGTAAGTAAAAGCGTTTTTGTTATTTAGTCACAGTTTTAAAGGTTTTCATAAATTTTCCAAGTCTACACACAGAAAAACAGTCAATGTTATCCAATGGAGGAAAATAGCGTTATCGGTTAACAGGTAAGTACTTTGTTGTGGAAGTTTGTATTCTGGAGTTAGACTCAGGGGGCCCCCAGGGTCAAGGATGCAGTCTTGTGACACCCTCAGCGGCACTAGGGTGGCCGGGTGCAGAGTGCTGAGGGGTCCTCCGATTCGTGGCTGCTTACGAGCAGGCCACTGGGTTGTGGGAGCAAAGCTCCTGGACTTAAGCTCAGGGCAAATGGGGGTTCAAGCTACCACTAAAGGTGTACCCTCAGGGGCACTGGGGCGGCCGGATGCAGAGTGCTGTTTTTGCATCGGGAGCCCTGTAGCTTTCAATTGGGGGTCTCCGGTTTGCAAACACATTACAGACTGAGGGACAAAGGTCTTCTGGGTGAGACCTCCACTTGGAGAGGTAAGTTGGGATGCTGGGCGTCTGTTAGGTACCATTGGTTGGGCCACCCATGGCCGTGGGGCGTCAGGTAGCTTTCAGGGTCAGATCTTCTTACCAGCTCATGGTCGCGGTTGGGGGGACCTTCCGGTTTGAGGCTGCAGGCGTCGGCTTGAGGCAGGTCAGCGGTTACCGGACCTCGGGTCAGGATCGCTGGGGAGACCTCCTCTTGGCATAGGGCCACTCGGGCTGTGGGCGTCAGGGTCAGAGTGGTGCAGAATTGCGGATCCTGCCGGAGCTGGAGTCCGTTGGTGAACAAATCCGGTGTTCACGGGCGACAGAGTCTTTTCTTTTGAAAGCAGGGCAGGTCCTCCGGGGTCTTGAGGCTGCTGGCTGCAGGATACACCAGGGTTTTGCTTTTGCAGGTTTGAGGTGGGGATAGGCCGTTAGGGCTGGGGCCAAGTCAGTAGGTGTCCTTCCCTTTTTAGCTTTGGCACAACTGTTCCGTCCTTCTTTGTCTTTTCTTCTTCTGGTTTCTTGTCTGAGGAAGCAAGCTTCAGGGGTACCCCATAATACTAGATTTAGGGGTGTTACTGGTAGGTAAAAGGTTGGGACCAATGGGTCACTTTCCTGGGGTGGGTACCCCCTAATATGCCACCATCCAGTGGGAGGGGGGCATAAGCCTCACCCTGGTTGACTGGGTCCCCCCCATCTGCAAGATGGCAGGGACTGAGAGTTGTGCTTCACCTCGCCTCCTCCACCTGAGGGGTGGAGTTGGCAGAGGTGGGCACACCTCTCTTCCTCATTTGTTTTTCCCACCGGTTCTTCCATCCAAAGTGGGGTTCAGAACCAGTGGGGACCAGTCGCTGAAAGCGGCAAGTGGCCTGGGGAAGCTCACAAAGGCGGCAAGGCTTTGAAGCTTCTCCTTTGTGGACCCTGCCCATCCTGGGAGAGGAGGCTTGGCACTTCATCCCAGGATGTGCATTGTTTCAGTTCCCCTAGAGCAGCAGCCTCTAAACCCAGGGGTTCACAAACATGTCAGGTGGTGGCAGATGAACACTAGTGGTAGGTCGTTTTTCAGGGGGCATCTCTAAATTGCCCTCTGTGTGCATTTTTCTTTAAATCCCACACTGGCATCAGCGTGGGTTTGATGTGCTGAGAAGTTTGATGCCAAACTTCTCAGTTTTCAGTGTAGCCATTATGGTGCTGTGGCGTTCGTAATGACAAACTCCCAGCACCATATACTCTTAATGGCAACACTGTACTTACAATGTCTAAGAATGGACTTAGACATTGTAGGAGTGCAGGGCTGTAATGAAAGAGTCACTCTTGTGGCTGGGCACCCTATGATGACCTTCGACTACCACCATTTTAACTGACTTGAGTGTGTTATTTTACCCTAGTCTTACTTTAGGACTGTCCTGCATATGCCTGCTTCGCTTCTTTCTTATACTCTTGCTGTCTTTCAGAGGGAGCTGCCACAGAGTAGAATAGTCTTACCAAGAATAGAAGGTGTGGGATGTGTATTTGAAGGTGTGAGAGGGAGAGAGAGGTGTGGAATGTACTCTTTGGTTTCGAAGTGCAGTGTTGTGGGCAGTGATGCACACATGTGCATTGTGTTGTACATTGGTGAGGATTATGAGCTCTTCCTATTGGCTTTGACATGGCCTCATGTCTGGCTTTCCCTTGTGTTGTATCTCAATTCCTCAGGTGCATCTTCTCCTTAGCTGCTCAGCCAAGTTAAATGTGATGTCTGCGTGGAATGTTGGAATGCTTGATGACAGAGAGACTGGAATGTTGGTGTGCCTGCTTGTGTGGTGAGACTGGCAGTTGGAGAGAGTGGGCTGAGCGGCAGAGATGCTGTTCCTGGTGGGTCCTGTAACATACTTCTACTAAACCAACCAATAAACCTTCTACTTCTGTTATACCTACTGGCTACCTCTGATCATCATTGGATCCAACCTATTTACATTACAACAATGGCGACGATCTGGAAGAAACCCTGCGTGCTTTGGCCACAAGACTACAGCAAGACTACAGCAAGTGAGGAAACTAACATATTTACAGAACTTTATTCTACAAGAAACTACTCAAAGCTAAGCAACTTGAAAAAGAAAGGAAAAGAACGCCCCCAAGGTCCCACCAGTGTCCTTCTCCATCTGGACAGCCTACCCAGGGCGCTTCACATTCCTCATACTTATGGTTCTATACTTCAAAAGAAATTTGATACAGCGTTAATTAATATATGATAAAGACTGGCTTACTTTCAGAATCCTGCTTTCCGAACCGTGAACTTTAAAAAAAGAAAGAAAATGTTCCACGATTTTTAAAACTACTGGCTTCAGCAGTGCCTAGCTACGTGTCAAACATCTTGAGAAACTTGATGTTATTTATCTGATGTCAGAAGACACCGTTTATTTTTGCTCTGGCAAGGCTGCGGATATCACCATGGACATTAGTGTGGCATTAGATAATTATTTTAAGGTGTTGGAGACAGGCGCTCGTTGACTGACTGACGCGCTCGGCTGCTGGACAAGTGTTACGTGACCATGTATGGTGCTCTACCTATGTCTTAGGTGAGTTTTTGTCCGTGTTAGTATCTAAACTTTGAGCCTTGTTGAGGGGGTGAGCCGTTAGTAATGCGTGTTGCCGTTTGAAAATGTTGCGCGTGGCTTCCTCAGCGCGCTCGAACTCACCTGCGTTCCCTCGTGAAGTGTCTCTGCTTCCATGTCTGTCGGAGCTGCTCCTTGACGTTTGTCTGCACGGACGTACTGTGAGCCATCCGGCACTGCGTCATGCAGCATGCCGCCATATTGCGTTTCCACCAGAGTTACTCACCTTAGCCATGCTGTCTTCTGCAGTTCATTCTGCGGTGCTCCTTCTGCCAACCACGTTTGGAGGACAATAAAGTTTTTTCTGGGAAAACACCAGGACATCGTATCCGGTTTATTCTCCTAATGCCTGTAAGCTTAGATGTTCGGCGGAAATCGACTAGTGCGGATTTATGGACAGTCGCTTTGGTAAAGGAAAAAAATCTTCTGAACTGATCTAATTATTTTTCAATGAGAAAGCAGAGAGCCAACAATTGAAGCACACAATGCCGAATGTTTCCAGTCTGAATGATTTGGTATCATTGCAGTGAAATATCCTTAAAAGTGGAACTACGGTGACAACGTTATTTATTTTAGTTTATTGTGTTATAATGGACATCGTATGCTATATTACAATGTTAGTGACATCTTACAGTTGTGTGTTGTTCACCCTTCATAATTTTACTTGATTATTACTGTTGATATTTACGTCTTTCCTTATTTGTTTTTACTGACTTAGATACTTTCAGGGTTTTATGCATTTTCTTCAGGGTATTTGTTGTTGGGAGCTGGTCTCCTTACTCTAGTTACATTCTTCAGTGGGGTAGTGCGCACACCCTTCACACTGATTTCACCCTACACAGTGTTACGCTTGCATTACCCTCTACATTGTTATCTTTCAGTGATTACTTGCGCAGTGGGGTGTACCCATCTTTTGTTAAAAGGCGCAGTGGGCAGTGTACCCACATTTTTCTTTAGAAACTAGTAACGGGCAGTGTACCCACCTTTAGTTTTAATGTGCGATGGGCTGTGTACTCATCTTTTATTTTAATGCGCAATGGGCAGTGTACCCATCTTAAGTTTAAGGCGCAATGGGCAGTGTACCCATCTTTTATTTTAATGCGCAATGGGCAGTGTACCCATCTTAAGTTTAAGGCGCAATGGGCAGTGTACCCAACTTTTATTTTAATGCGCAATGGGCAGTGTACCCATCTTAAGTTTAAGGCGCAATGGGCAGTGTACCCATCTGTTGTTTTAATGCGCTATGGGCAGTGTACCCATACTTGATTTAAAATGTGTAATGGGCAGTGTATTCATTTTGAGTTTTAATGCGCAATGGGCAGTGTTCCCATCTTTAGTTACAATGCGCAATGGACAGTGTATCCATACTTTATTTTGAGATTCATAAGGGGCAGTGTACCCATACGCAGTGAAATCTATATGTTCAATATTTTGTAACGTTTTTTCTATCGCCTTGCATTTTTTTCTTACATCATTTTTTTTTTTGCTTACTTTTACTTCTATATCACACTTTTAATTCCTTTATTGTCTATTTCTTTTTTTTTTCTTTACTTTACTTGTATGATGCTATAATCGAGTGTTTAACACGCAGGTTTTACATGCAACGTTTTACATGCAATGGTTGAATTATTTCTATTAATTGTTTTCCCAAGGGAAGGGGATGTGCTATATCTTGAAGTTTTTCATGTGCTATATATTGAAGTTTTTCATGTGCTATATCTTGAAGCTTTTCACACTGTTTCACCCTCCTTTCATTCTAGTCACTTTCTACTACTTATTCTCATTTTTTCTAACCTGTCACTAGTCTTTCATGCTTCCTCTAATGTTTATTGTGCGCAACGATGCAAGTACCATCTTTCATACTTTCATGCTGCAAGGTTGCAAATTATTGTTGTTTATTCTTCTCCAAAGAAAGGGGATGTGTTGTATCTCAATTCCTCAGGTGCATCTTCTCCTTAGCTGCTCAGCCAAGTTAAATGTGATGTCTGCGTGGAATGTTGGAATGCTTGATGACAGAGAGACTGGAATGTTGGTGTGCCTGCTTGTGTGGTGAGACTGGCAGTTGGAGAGAGTGGGCTGAGCGGCAGAGATGCTGTTCCTGGTGGGTCCTGTAACATACTTCTACTAAACCAACCAATAAACCTTCTACTTCTGTTATACCTACTGGCTACCTCTGATCATCATTGGATCCAACCTATTTACATTACAACACCTTGCTACTCGCACGTAGCAGCAAAGTGGGGAGGGCAGGTTTCTGCGCTTCACTTGTTTTTCGCTCCTCACTGACCAGAGTGAATTGGAATATGTTGTGGGAAGTGTCTGTGGAATGTACAACTCTGCCTCGGAGTAAAAATACTGGAGCTTGGCCAGCCTGGCCTTGACGCAGACGGGTACAGCCAGCTCGGTTTCTTCTAATGAGAAGGGGCGAGGGTTTCTAGAAGCTTTGCCTCATGTTGAGTAATAGTATTAAAGCAGGGAACCTGCGGGGGCCAGGTGGAAGCTCGCCACAGAATAGACATATTGCTGTGGAGGTGACGGAACTTGAGTCCTGACTGAACTCCTTCCTGGGCTGTTGAAGGACTTTCCCAGTTTGAGTTGGCAAGGATGATGCAAAATCAGCCAGTGAGGTGTTCCTAACCATTTTGTATATATTTTCTACTCTTTGCTATTTGTGTATATACTGCATTTTATTTTACTTGTTCATTTAAAAGTTTTTGATACCTGAGAATCTGCATTTACTGATATATTTGGCCGACTGTTTTAAACTTTGCATTAATAAACTTGTATTTAATGCACCTGAATTTGTTTACTTGCCTTGCCTAAAGGGGGGTACTGCTCAAATATTTAAAGATGCAGTGGTGTATTTGCCTCCAAAGTGGGAGTGCAGTGTTCCGTTGTGTCCTTTTAGTGAAAGCACATTCATTACAAGGGCTCATGCACCTCTACCCTCAACACTGGTATAGGGCACCCTGCTAGAGGGGTGACTGATCTAAGCCAGGGCAGTGGGTTGTAGGCATGGGATACAGGGATGTGTGCCATGTTGACTCTTCACTTTGTTCTGCACCACGGTAAGCAGTGTGTGAGTATAAAGTTACAGGACCTCTAAGGGTGGCACAATAAGTGCTGCAGCCCTTAGAGGCCTTCCCTTGTCACAGTGCCCTGGGTACCTGTGGTACCATTTTCCTGTGGCTAGAGATGCCTATTGGGTTTTGGTTTCAATGCAGTTTTTAGCAGAAGAACATAGGCCCTGGGAACCTGATTAGCAGGAGCCCAGGACACACTCAGTCAAAGCACATCAGCAGTTCAGCTAAAAGTGGGGGCAACCATGCAGAAAGAGGGCACTTTCTCACAACCACAACTAGTAATATATCCTTAGGAGCTGCTCCTAAACTTCTGGTGACTCTTGGTGGTGGTTAAAATGTAACAGAGGAACCAGAACTGTCAATTTGCCAGCATCTATATCACCACCCTGAACATGATCACCCGGGTCATGAAACACCCAGTAGCTATCAGCTGATGATTTGCCCCTGCTATAGACAATTCTAAGCGCACTTTGGAGAGGAACTGATAGGATCCAACGGACAATGCTGAGCAATTTAGGTAAAAAGATACTGACTCCTGAAACTCTTGTGGTGAATGATGTGATTCAAAACAATCTGTGGGCACTGGTTCTCAATTTTGGAAACCTGCTTACCTATTTTTTCTCCTCATATTGAGAGAGGGAGCGAGAGAAACAACAAACATTGGCAAAGCCAATAGGTCTTGCCTATCGGAGAACCATTGGCTTTGGCAATGTGTTTTAGCCATGTTGTACACTAGTGTGGCTGCTATTCAGCATGGCTAAAAGTTAGTGATGTGATGTGGAGTGGGGTGGAGCGCAGTGGGGTGGAGTGGAGTAGATTGGGATAGATTTAAGTGGGGTAGATTGGGGTTGACCAGAGTGGGGTTGATTGGGGTAGAGTGGAGTTGGGTAGATTGGGGTGGAGTGGGTTAGATTACGGTGTATTGGAGAGGAATGGGGTAGTTTGGAATGGAGTGGGATAGATTGGAGTGGAGTGGGGTAGATTGGAATGTGGTGGACTGGGTTAGATTGGAGTGGAGGGTGGAGATTAGGGTAGTGTGGAGTGTAGCAGATTGGGGTAGTGTGTGGTAAATTGGAGTGGAGTGAGGTAGACTGGGGTAGATTGGAGTGTAGTGGGGTAGATTGGAATGCAGTAGAGTAGAATGGGGTAGCTTAAGGTGGAGTGGGGTAGAATGGGGTAGATTCGAATGGGGTGGAGTAGATTGGAGTGAGGTATGTTGGAGTGGAGTTGGGTAGATTGGGGTAGGCTGGAGTGGAGTGGGTAGATTGGGGTAAATTGGAGTGGAGTGGAGTTGAATGGGGTGGATGGAAGTGGAGTGTAGCTGTGGCTGTAAGGCTACATCTCTTGCACCTAAGTGCATATGAATATAGGATGCCTGAAAGTGCTTTTGGTGGAATACATATGAGAAAGAGGGCTTAGGCACAGGTTTTAAGGAGAAAACAAATGCTTTAAGCATACACATACTTCGTATGCACATAGAAGAGGTGGAATATATACGAGACTGAGGACACAGTATTTAAGGAGAAATAGATTAACTACAGAACTGCCCAAAACTGAGTCATTTTAATGAAGCACATACTTTGTGTTTTAAAAGACACAGATGTGTCTAAAATGTTGATGTTGTTAAGTGGCAGCTTGACCTGAAGCATGTGTTTGGACTGCTTATCTGAAAGGACTATAGGAGTCCGGTTTCAGACTAGTGTACACTATAGATGGGCACATCATTTGTATGCACTGAGAAGAGGTGCAGCCTACATACACATACAGTCACACGGACGGCTTTACTATTCCATGCTATTTGTTTGGTGCTATAAGAGAAAGCCCCAAACTGTAAAATGAAGTCACATACTTCTTTAATAGTCTGCACCATTTGTTTGGTTCTGTAAAAGAAGAGCTGAATTCCAAAACAATTATGGCAACAACAAATAAACCTGCAGGATGGAAGTTAAAGGCAACCCAAAGGTGTAGCATGGAAGTGGAAATGATGGTCATAAAAAAGAACCCTGAATCACAGAGTGAGCAATCAAATGAAATCAATTAGTACTTTGTCTGTGCTCCGGAGAAATAAAAGGAAGTGATGTGAGGCATTTGGAGGCCAATTAGGAGGCAGCTAAGAAGAATGACAATTAAGCCAGCAAATGGTAAGTAATGGTGGAAGAAAGATGCATGAAGTGGAATCATGACTAGGCAACCTTTGTATTCAGCAATCCTGGCATTTTACACCATTGGCTGTCAGTTCCCTAGATACTTTGGGCTACTGCACTTTTTAAAGGTTTATAAATTAAGCATTGTGATCTTGACCCTATATCACAAGCTTGTCTCCACGGTTCTCTCACAGAATGAGCGCACTCTGAAACTGTCATTATATCTAGCTATAACAATCTGCCATTTATATCACACTTTTCCTTTGGCCTTCTTCGGTGAAAGGAAAGAAAATTCAACATTTTGGTGATGAGGTGTAAAATTTCACACATGCCTATCGCACCAAATTTAGCGGAAGTACTTCTCAGGGCCCTGTCTCAAAGTCCATGCCCTTTGGAAAGAGGTGATAGTTGAAAACATGATCTTACCTGCCGGATTCAAGATTACATTTGTCTTTAGGATATTGCATTTCTAATGAAGACCAAACCTCGTGTAAAATCAGACTTCATTTTATATAAACAAAGAAATATTGAGAAAGAATTCACCTTAATCTTCCTAATATATCAAAATGGAAGTCTGACTCTATAAATAAAGTCACTTGAAAGAAACGCCACAACATTATATGCTGAAATTATGCTTCTGCAGCCTCTTAACTCACAAAACCAACGAATAATAAATGTGACCCATTCGCCGATAAGTAATTAGGTTTACCCCCAAAAATTAACATTTTTTTCTATTTTAACAGGGGAATATATCTTCAGCCCAAGGACCATCAAGAACATAAGACTATTTGGCAGCTGGTTTATTTTTAACACTGTACTTTGTTGGCATCATTCTAATTGCTGAACTATTTAAATGATAGACATATTAACTTTTTTCACAGTATTTTGGGGCATATGTAAAAGTCCCTATCGCCACCACAACGTAACTTTTACGAACGTTTTGGTGGTGATAGGGGCTGCCTTGTACATACGGCCCCCTTTCAAGCTATGGTTAGCATGAAAGGGGCGTGCAGGGGGTGTTGTGGTGGGCGTTCCACAGCAACTCCCATTGTATTTGACGCTGCCCCCTTTGTACAAGGGTGGCGTACATAGGAGGCAACACCAAAATTAACACCAGGAAAATCCTGGTCTTAAGTTGGCGAAACGAGGAGAAATGCATTATTTCATCTCGTTTTTGCTTTTTCCATGTGTGCTGGCTTGTGCAGCACACATGGAAAAAGCAAAACGCCATGGTTTGTTTATGTACAGGAAGGTGTCCCTTCCTGTTCATAAACCTTTTTAAAAATGCCATTTTGTAACTTTTATGTGTGCTGCATTAAGCAGCACACATGAAAGTTACAAAATGGCATTTTAGGATTGTTTGTGTGCAGGAAGGAACATCCTCCTACACATAACTAATCCTCCCCTGCAGACAGACACCCTTGCAATCTGGTGCAAGAGTGCCTGCGTTGGCGCTAAGTTGTTAAACTCAGCGCCATCGCAGGGGGAAACGCAAGGCTGCACCACATTCTTGTAAATATGGTGCAGCTTTGCGTTTCAGAAGTGGCTGAGCGCGGCGTTAAGCCAAGAAGACTAACGACACGCTCCGCCACTTCATTGTACATATCCCCCTTTGTATTCAAAACTGCTGTCTTACAGCTACGTTCTCTGATGGAGTTTGGGCTGTATTGTATGCATGTTTTTATTTCTGTAATGTACTGTTGTTTTAAATTTAAGGTCTGATAGTATACTTAAAGGAACACTAAACCGTATTTTATAATGTTCCGGAGTACCAAGCAGCAAAGCATTACTTACTAGAAACGCTGCCAATCATTCACTTATTTTCTACTACTCTGTCCACTACTCGTTATCTCTAGTAGTACTTAAATTGGAGGTAAAGTGCAAAGACAGAACGAAGGATGGATCGATAAAAATAGATAGAAAAGTCAATATTAATCTGCTTTATTGCAGCAACCATAGGATACAGCTCAATTGTATTCATTGCCCTCACATTTCCTTTTGAATAAATATTTAGCTTTCATGGCATTTTCGCAGGTGTATGTTAACTATTGTGTAAAAACTCTATTCAGGAAATGGCCTACAAGGACAGTAATTACTTAATTTGTTTTCTTATATTTAGGTAGATCTTGGAACATTGAGGGCATCAAGGGTGAATTGCATTTTAACGAGCTTGGAAGAGGGCAGTAGCTCCTAGTAAACGTGGTGGAGAAAAAGTCACCCTAAATCATCACAAGTGAGTTTTTTAAAACTGAAAAATAAAGGTTTAAAAAAAAGAAGTAGAGCAAGCGAGCAATCAGAGTAAAGTGACTCGACTGAGGTTAGGTACAGGCTTCTTTTCATAGGAAAAGTTTAACTAACTACGTTCACTAGCACTTTTAAATAACAACCTTCAAATAGGTTCGTTAAAAAGCCAAGGGGTTACAGGCAGTCCTAAAGGGGCGTTCATGAAATATTCCAACCAAGTCTGGCCTTTCCCAGGTTTAGTTTGGGTCGGGTGAGTCACCCCTCTTCTGAAAGCTTGGAAAGCATGCATATTAGTGTTTTACATATCCCAATTTAGCTATTACGGAATAAAATGCCAAACAGAATAAACGGAGCGCAATCATTCTGGTGTTGCAATATGACAATATGAAATTGCCTTCTGTCGTTTTCATTTTTCAAAATGCCAATGATGCTAGATCTACAAGTCAGATCATAGAGAATGTACAGGGTCAGTCTTCAGACATATCCCTTAAGAAACAGCAATGTCACTGACCTGGAACTCCCTGCAACTCCATTTTGGTACATGCTCGAGTTTCAAATTGTTATGCCATCACTAAATAATTGCCTTTAGTTTTTACCGTATGGGGGTAGTTTCGGTGAATTTGCTGCTTCCAAAATATAGTATTTTAATTTTAGTAACCAATCTGATATGCTATTGTCTCACATCTTTTGGTTGTGATGGATTTGTTGGTTGTAAAGTAATGTAGTGCACCTGAGCTTGCTCATCCTACACAGTAGATAAACATAATTAAATTAACCAACATAAAGAAATAAAATAAAAAATAAATAGTACTGCTATTAGAAATAATATTTCTATTACAAACAGCACTATATCTACAAGTATCACTGCCTACGAATGCCTGCTACTGCTTAATCCGGTGCAGTTACGATTACAACAATGACAACTTTTACTCTATACACAATACCTGCTACTACTGTTTTTACTTGTGTCACTACCAATAATCCAATTAATACTACTGCATTATTTTGAATATTGTTATTACAAGTTTTACTACTACTTCTCCTAAAACATCTACTAATTAGATGACTACAACATGCGCTCCATACACAAACACGCCATAGAGATCTGGAACCTACACGACTCCATCTCGCCCGACATTGCCTTCTTCACAGAGATTTGGACCAATGCCGCCTCCGCACCCGACATCAACACCGCCACCCCGGACAGATACAAGATCCAGAGATGGTGCCGCCCCAACCACCCAGGAGGGGGCCTCGCCATCGCCCACAAAAGCACCCTCCGCCTCACCACCTCCAACGAAACCTTCCCCTCCGCTGAACACCTGCACTTCCAGATCCAGACCAGCCCCAACACAACACTCCAAGGAACCCTAGTCTACAGACCCCCCCCCGGCCCCAGGACACCCTTCGCCACCACCATCACAGACTTCATTGCACCCCACACCATCGCATCCATGAACTACATACTCATTGGAGACCTTAACTTCCACCTCGACAACCCCAGCGACCCCAACTCCACCATCCTCTGAGACAACCTCGCCAACATCGGACTCAACCAACTCGTCACCACACCTAAACAAAGAGCGGGACACACCCTCGACCCCATCTTCACCTCAGACAACAGTGTTCACTTCAGCCACACAACGCAACCACTATGGACCGACCATCATTGCGTCCATTTTACCATCAACAAACCCAAGGCCCCAAAACCACCCCCCCACGCAGCATGAAGGAACTGGAGCAAGGTTACCGACGAGCAACTGAACTCCACCCTCACCCGAGACAACCCCACCTGGACATCCGACGCAAACATCGCAGCCAGAGCACTCCACACCTTGGTCTCCAACTGCGCAAACAAGCTTGCCCGCTACGCAACCCTGGAAAACAGCTCCCCAGGAAAGCTGCTGGTTCACCACCGATCTCTAAGAAGCCAGGTGCATCTCTAGACGCATGGAGAAGAACTGGAGAAACACCAAGACAACCGACAGCTACTCCACCTACAAGAACGCATTGACTAACTACCACAACCAAATCAGAACTATCAAAAGGAATTTCATCGCCAACTCCTCCAACTCCAAGGAGCATCATTCAGAAGTTCACCAACCCACCCAGCAAAGCGACAGACATCACCCCGTCCCAAGATCACTGAGACAAGCTGGGCACCTACTTCCACCTCAAGATCAGAACACTCTACGACAACTTTGTCGACCGCCCACAAGATGCATCAGCCGGCCGGCCGTCCCTCACAGAGACACCAGCCAGCCCACCATCTCCAACTGGACACCTATAATGACCGAGGACACCACCACGACCATGAAAGGCGTCCAATCGGGGGCCCCCACCGCCCCCTGCACGTCTACCACAGGGCCGCGGACACCATTGCACCTGAACTGCAACGGACCATCAACATCACCATTTCAACAGGCACCTTCCCAGACGACTGGAAACGAGCAGAAATAACGCCCCTGCTCCAGAAGCCCACGGCCGACCCCCCCCCCCCCGACCTCAAGAACTACTGGCCCATCTCCCTCCTTCCCTTCACAGCCAAAGTGGCAGAGAAAGCAGTCAACAAGGAACTGACACGATTCATCGAAGAGAACGCCATCCTCAACCTATCCCAATCTGTATTCCAGAGCAACCACAGCAACGAGACCGCCCTACTTGCCGCCACAGACGACATCCGCACCCTCCTGGACCAAGGCCACTCACAGCCCTCATCCTCCTCGACCTGTCTGCAGCCTTCGACACCGTCTCTCACTGCACACTAGTCGACAGATTACACAACGTCGGCATTCAAGGACCTGCCCTGGACTGGGTCCGATCATTCCTCACCGGAAGTAGTCAAAGGATCAGACTACCGCCCTTCCTCTCTGCCCCCACTGAAAGCACCTGCGGAGTCCCGCACGGGTCATCACTGAGCCCAACATTCAACATCCACATGACCCCTCTCGAAGCCATCGTCCGACAACACGGCCTCAACATCGTTTCCTATGCCGATGACACCCATTTCATCCTCTCCCTCACCCAAGACCCCACCACTGAAAAACTCAACTTCAGGAGAGGGATGCAGGACGACGCAGTCTGGATGACCCACAGCTGCCTAAAACTCAACGCTGAAAAGACAGAAGTCCTCGTCCTTGGAACAACCCCCTCGGCGTGGGACAACACCTGGTGGCTCACTGTCCTTAGAAGCCCGCCTACCACCTCAGACCACACCAAAAACCTCAGCATCGTACTTGATTCATCACTCGCCATGAACCGACAGGTCAACATCATCACCTCCAGCTGCTTCAACACCCTCTGCATCCTTCGAAAGACCTTCAAATGGATCCCCCCGGAGTCAAGGAAGACAGTCACCCACGCATTCATCACCAGCAGACTGGACTATGGAAACGCTCTCTACGCCGTCATTAACAAGTCCCTACTACACAGACTCCACACAATACAGAACACCGCGGCCAGACTCGTCCTCTGCATCCCCCGGCACAAACACATCAGCCAGCACCTGCGGAGACTCTCATGGCTCCCCGTGGAGAAGAGAGTCACCTTCAAGATCCTCACTCACGCCTACAAATGCCTACATAACAACGGACCAAAATACCTCACGACAGAATAAATTTCCATGTACCCGATAGAAACCTCTGATCCGCCAACCTCGCGCTTGCCAAAACCCCGCGCATCCACAGAGCCAGAGCAGGCAGAAGATAGTTCTCTCAAATCGCGGCCAAGACCTGGAACGAACTACCAACAGGCATCAGACGCGCTCCCTCCCTGGACACCTTCAAGAAGGCTCTCAAGACCTGGGCTCTTCAGCTGAACGGATCTGCGTACCCCTCCCCCTCAGTGCCCTGAGACCCTCACGGGTGAGTAGTGCGCTTACAATTCCCTGATTGATTGATTGATTGATTGATTGATTGATTGATATTAGTAATGTTTATAATAATATTGTGCCTACTGCTAGCAATAATGTTAATAGTAAGATTACTATTGATAAAATCATTGCTATCAATAATACTATTACTACTATGAGAATTAATATAAAGTCATAGTGTGCATCAGTTATACCACTAACATTAATAGTAGTGGTCACGGTAATAGTAGCAGTGTAAGTAGCACCATTAGTCATGTGTAAAAGGGCTTGTTATACTAGTATGTTTTAATAGTGCAATTAGTAGAATGAATGGTAGAAGTAGTAGAGAAAGTACCAGAAGTAATAACAGCACTTCAATTCTAGGTCTTTTTTATGTGGAAATATTTGTGATAGTAGTATAAGAGAGGTGTTATTAGAAACAGCAGAAATGCTAGCAGTTGTGCCAATTTTTTTTAACGTTTTGCCAGGAGGAGCCACCCACGCATTGATTTCATTCTGTACAGTGGGTGCCCCTTGTGCTGATGCTGCTCTTTTCTTTTTTAAGGTCAGGCGCAAGCCAAGACCATTTGATAAAAAAAGAAGTACAATACTTATTTAAAGGGCCTTTCGGCCAGTTTTCTTTATCAAGAGGTCTGTTTGTGTGTCATTCACATTTTGCTTCCGCCCACTACAGCAAACAGCATGGGGCGACGGGGGTAGACCACTTTGGAGACTAGATAACTTCTAGGGGTGGGCGGAATTTGCGTAGTCGTGCTATGCAAAGCTCTGCTAAACTGTAAAAAATCTCCATGAGCACGCAGAAATTCCGGGAACACGCGGAATTGCTTGTTCGCGATACTTTTTTCCTGTTCGCGAACGCTGTTTGCGTGCTCAGGGGGAAATATTTTGCGAACACGCTTTGGAGAACGCGAACAAGCAAAAAATTCCACGAAGCTGCGGAACGCACAATTTTGGGGAAATCCGCGTTCTCCGCGGAACGCGAAATTAACCAAATTCCGCGAGCGGAGCAGAATTTACTGCCCAGGTCTATTAACTTCACTTTGAGAATTTTGCCTTTTTACAAGGAGCACATCAGCACAGAAGCTAGTACTCTTATTAACCAATGTTCTTGTTTCTAATTTATTACATTTACTGCTTTGATGTTCCCTTTATGCTTAGAGTCTGATGTGACAGCAGGACACTTTATTCCAGTGAGTCAGGTCATGGCACCGGCTACATTCCACACTTTGAGTTCCTGTTTCTGGCCAATGCTACTGTAAATTCCTTTTGGAGCATCTTTATCTGACTGCTGGTATTTCACATCATAAAATTAATTTGATAAAAGCGCGCACCTACCCCAGGGTGTCGTAGCACTGAATGAAAAGAAAAGAGAGGTCGGACAAATTGCTGAAAAGTCGTAAGGACGCGACATGGCTCTTGTGGCAGCGTATTCTACTAGTTTGGTAAACAGCTATGTTATCAGCTGCTTCCTAAATTGCACCAGGGAGGATTGACCTTGCAGCATGAGAGGGAGTAGGTTCCACAATTTACCTGCACAGATGGAGACAGCCCTACCCCCCATCTTGCTTTGTTTGATCTAGAAATGATAACAAAGCGCAAGGAGCTGGATCTAAGGTTCCCACTTGGCTTATACCAAGAGAAACGATGTAGTAGATACTTTGGGCCGTTCCGATGAAGGGCCTTGTTAACCATGCACATGGCCTTAAAAATAATCCTTTTTCTTACTGGGAGCCAGTAAAGACTTTTCAATGATTCAGACACAGGACTAAATTTAGGAATTTGTAGAAGCAGCCTTGCTGCTGCATTTTGCAGAGTTTGCAGCTTCCTTATCACAGATTTCTGAGCACCCAGATACAGAGCATTACAGTAGTCCAGCTTAGAGAAAATAAGAGCTGATATAACTGTTTTCTGAGGGTCATGGGGAATAAATGGAAAGATATTTTTCCAAATTTTCAGCACAAAAAAAACAGATGAGGTGATGGAGTTTATTTGATCCGAAAAAGATAATTCAGTGTCAAATATGACTCTCAAATTTTGAACTTTCTGGACCGGAGTAGGTAGGGTGCCTAGGTTCAATGGCCACCATCAATCGTTCCAGAATGAGGTCTCCTTTAGAAAAAGCAGCACCTCTGTTTTGTCTTTATTCAATGTCAGACAATTATTCTGCATCCACAGTGCCAATTGAGACATACAGTTAATAACATTTCTGCCCTCTTTAGCTATGTCCGATAAGATAGAAACCACTATCTGTGTATCATTGGCGTAGGAGAACACAGCTAGTCCCTGACTTTGAATGAGCTTGATGAGGGGGCTAACATATACATTAAACAATGTGGGGCTGATGGAAGACACCTAACGAACACCACAAGGTAAAGAGAAAGTTTATGAACTCATTTCCCCCAGCTCCACCTGTTGCTGCCTATTGCTAAAAAATGAGTTTTGCAAGGTCAGAGACGAGTTTCTGAACCCAAGCATGTGACGACGTTTTAAGAGGATTGAATGGTAAACCATGTCGAAAGCAGTAGAGAGATCTAATAGAGTCAGTACCGCTTTTCCACCCTTATCGATTATCATTCTAACTTCCTCTGAGGCTGCTACCAGGGCAGATTCAGTACAGTGATTTGCTCTAAAGCCATACTGTGAGGAATCGAGCAACAAGTTAGCATCCAAAAATGCTAAGACCTTCTCATTCAGTGATTTCTCAAGAATTGTAGCCGGGAAAGGTAAAAGAGATATAATTTTCCATCTTCATTGGGTCCAAAGAAGGTTTCTTTATCCGTTGCAGGATGGAGGCCTTTTTCCACGCATTCGGAAATTGCCCTGAGATCAATACCTCATTAAAAGTTCCCTAAGTGGGCCGGCAGCCACATCGGCAACTTGTTGAAGAACCTGTGGTAGACAAGGATTTGATGGAGCCTGGATTTAATGAGGTTAATAGGCCTAATTACTTTCTCCTTAGGAAAAGGGAAAACATCACAGAATTGTGTGTGTTCTGAAGAGTGTTTTATAAGTCAGATTCCTGCATGTACATTGAAAAATCATCAACACTTAGTGAGTTCAGAAAGGGTGAACATTTTGATAGATAGAATTTCACTTTAGACTGATAAAAGGTTGCCAGCTTATTACAAAATACTTCATCAGGACTACAAGAGCCGTTAATGTTCAGTTTTGACAAAGATTTAACTGTTTTAAAAAGTTCTCTACTTGGGTTTTTCGCTTCCTTATGCTGTCCGAAAACAATTTCATTTTGGCTGTTTTATTAGGCCCTTATATTGCCCTAATAGTTCTTTATATCTGGCCCTTTCGTTTGTACAGTATTCTTTTCTCCATAGACGCTCTTGCAACTTGCATTCCCCTTGGAAAGCCTTTAGATTCAATGAAAACCAGGGAGCAGAATGATACTTCCTGTAGCTTTTTACTGTTTTTTTCTGGCACCAATTTTAGTGCAGCTGAGTTTAGCCACTGAGTATAATTCACTGCCGCATTATTTGAGTTGCCATAGGTGACCGGGTAGGTATTGGAAAGAGTGACCCTCAGTTCACTGACATTTCGCTTTTTCCAGGGCGTGTAGTTTGTGCTTTTTGATTTGTTGTTATCTATAGCATTGTAAGAGGGAAACCCAAGTGCGAAGAAAATGGCCTTATGATCCGATCATACTACCAGCAGCACCTTCTCTATTTTTAACTCCAGATTATTAGTGAATATTCCATCCTGAGTATGGTTGGCAAGGTGGGTTGACTCTGTTATTAACCGATTTGAATTGAAACTTTTGAGAATATCAGCTAGGCTGTTTGTGTCTGAATTATTCTGCAGCTCCAAGTGAAAATTGAAGTTACCCACTAGCGTAAAACTGGGGTAGTTTATACAGGATTCCATAAAGTCCAATATTTTATTAATAAAATTAGCCTTAGGGCCTGGAGGGCGATAGATCAATAGGCCCTGGAAAGTAAAGTTATTATTCAGTGCCTCACAAATGGAGGTCCGGCTGAAAATTGCCCTTTATTATACTACGAAACACAATCGCAACCCCATCCCCTTTCTTGCCTATTCTAGCCAGGAGCTTTATATTATATCCTCTGGTAAATAGGGATATTCATGTCTGGGTTTGAAGAATTATCAGCCAAAGTTTCCGTAAGAAAAGCTATATGTGGATTATATTGCTTCAGGAAGTCTGCAAACTCATATTTGTTTTTTATTAGAGATCTTGTGTTGAGAAGCATACACAGGACCTCCCTCCTTAAATCTTGTCTTTTAATTTTCCCTATCTGGGCTTCATGGGGTCTCCTAGGAGCCTGCTGCTCTATAAAAGTCTCCTGAAGGTTAAAGTGACATTTATAACATTTTAGCTCAGGGGATAGAGTATAGAGTTGGAGAGATAACTCGCCAACTTTCTGAATTGCCAGAAGCTCATCACTTGTATATTTAACCAGCTGAGCAGGGGTCCTGGCGCCTGGCGCCTTCCAGGCGCGGACGGGCGCAGATGGGCTTGACTTTGACAAACTGTTTTATACTAAATTGTCAAAAGCTTCAGAATTACATATGTGAATTTATAAGCAGAGAATTCTTCTGAACACATTTTTTCTGGGTTCAGTTTCACCAAAGGTTCTTTAATATACTTTTCCCAGGGAGAACACCAGCATTTATCATGTTTAATTTGCAACACTTGTACCACTTTTTTCAATTAATTCTTTCTTTCTTTGTCTCTTTCCATTCCTTCATTACTTTAATCCGTCTGTCCTTTTTTCTTTCCTGCCTTCATTCCTTCTTTCTTTCCATCTTTTCTTCTTCTTTGCTTTCCTTTTTTTCATTTCTTCATTCTTTCTGTTTTTTCTGTCATTCTTTTCTTTCTTCTTTCCTTCTTTTCTTTTTTCTTGATTTCCTTGTCTTTGATTCCTTATTTTCTTTCTTGCTTTCCATTTTCTTTCTTTCATTCCTTCTTTCTTTCCTTCTTGATTTCATTCCTATTTTCTTCTGTCTTGATTTCTTGATTTCTTTCCTTCTTTCTCTTTCTATTATTCTTATTCTTTCTCTCTATTTCCTGTTCTTTCTTTCTCTCTTTTGCTTTCGTTCTTTTCTGCTTTCATTCCTTCTTTCTTGCTTTCATTACGTCTTTCCTTCTTTCTTACTTTCTCTTCATCTATCCTGTCTTTCTTTCCTTATTTCTTTTTGTATCGTTCTACCCTTCATTCTTACCTTCTTGCATGTGTTCTTTCCTTTTTCTTACCTTCTTTCTTTCTGGCACTACTTTCTTGCCATCTTTGATTCTTTCCTTCTTTCTTGCCTTATTTTATTTCCTTCCTTCTTTCCTTCCTTTTTCTTTCTTTCCTTCTTTCTTTTTCAAAGGCTAGATGTTGGCACAAAATGGCATAACAAATGGCTTTTTTAGGTCTGTGTTAGCCAAGACCTTTTGATTTTACTACAATGATGTGCATGACTTAGTTGTTTATAGGGGTTATCAGCCACACTCCATCTATTTGTATGTGGCTATGTTGTTACAATTTTTGACCAACTCACCCGAGCGTGCATCAAGGGGCAACGTGTCACCCCACTGCAGCCATTAGCTGACTTCACTATGAGTTACAGTATGCTGCCCTTTCACAAGGATAACATCCACAAACAAAGTACCTCCCTACAGTGCCAGGGAGTACTAGGGCAATGAGCGCTTTTTTGAGACCAAGAAACATATTTGCCATTGGTCCATTTTTTAAATTAGATTGATAAACTTCCACCAGCTTTCCAAACAATAAAGATTAGCAAAAGCCATGACAAAACAAAACAAATATTGCCAAAAGGCTAACAGACAACTCCAGACCTTATGGCTTTACGAATGCTTATTAAATTTTTTCCTGCCTGCCATGGTGTCTACTCCCACAGTGAGACACGGCTGGGAAAATATCTGACAGGGAAAAAAACATTATCTAAAGACTGCTTGGCATCATGAAGTAAAGAAAAATAGATAGAGAAAGAGAGAGATAGAGAGACAGGAAAAGAGCGAGAAAGACAAAGCGAGAGCGTTTTTGCATGATCCTAGGTATAAGAAGCAATGGACTTGTTACATAACACTTGAATGGGTCCTCTCTACCCTTTAGCCTGCCTTTCAACATTTCAGTTGGGACAGAGAGATAGAGTGAAGGTTAGAGAGAAAAGGAATGAAAGCCAGTGAGAGAGAGAGAGACTGAAAGGGTGTGATGAGCATCATGATTTGAGTCAATCTGAAGATGGACGTTTGTAATTTTGGGAGCGCAGCCCATTTTCTTTCAATTTCAAGAAAGGGTGTATTTCTGCTTATATTGCTTCCCTCTTTTTCTGGGTTCTCCGGTCTGGTAAATCTTGGTGCACTTTCCCCAAAGCTGGGTATTACCTTGTCCAAGAGCTAGAAACATGGAAGGTGAGAATTCACCCTGACAGTTACTGACAAGCTGCAGTTTTTCCTGAGCCCAACCTGGGTTAATGTTCTTAGGTGTGTTACAGCCAGAGCTCATGACAACACAAGCAAACACATGCATGGAGAGGGGCTTTGGATCAGCCCTATTTAGGTGTTGTTTTGTGTGGGTCAGCCTGATTCAGCCATTGCTAGAAGAATGTTTTATTCACATTTTCAATAAGGCTCAAGGAGTGTTCAGTCTCACCTTTAGGCATGATAGTACCTCCCATTCCTCCCATTTCAGTCCATAAGCAATGAAGTGAGGTGTACATGCACTACAGTGGAGGCACATTTGTGCTCCAAAAAGTGTTTCCCCATTCATATTGATGAAGCACTATGATGATTTTACACCTATATTATTGTGCACCTAAATCTGTTTTTAATCTTAAACATGCATTGTGGACCTAAAAGTGTTTTCACACTCCTTGTGATATTTTACCAAGGGTAGTTTTGCACCTTTGTATGTTTTTTAATCTAAATGTGATTCTGTTATTCTGTTTAGTTTGTACCAAGGGAAATTATGCACCTAAAAATAATTTCACATCTATAGATGATTTTGCTCTTAAATGATTTCCACACTTATGCTGATCCAAATGTGATATCACAATTCAATTTACTGTCAATGAACCATGATGTCATACTGAAGCACACAATTTACTCTTACTGTGTGAAGAGCTACTGCATATTCACTGTATACTGAGTGATTTTGCACTTATGCTGGACTGCCGCTGATTTTGCACTGAGGATTTTGTTTGCACTGAAATGTGTTTGGGACCCTAGATGTAATTTTTATTTTTTTATGTATTCAGAAAATATAAGAGAACACTAATGTTGAATTTCAGTGGAAGCATGACTTGAATATGATGTGGTCAATTCAAACGTGGAATTCCATCTGGCAAGGATTAATTCCACATCTTGTGTAGTTGTAAGGAAGTGGGTTTCTGTTGCAGTAACCCCCCCACTTTTTGCCTGATAACTGATGCACTTTTCCTTGTTGTGCCCTGGGCTCCTGCCAATCAGGTGCCCAGGGCCTGTGTTCCTTCCCTAAGAACAGCCTAACAGCCAAAACCCAATTGGCATCTCTGGTCACATGTCAGCCCCTGGTAAATGGTACCCTAGGTACCCAGGGCCTTGTGACCAGAGAAGGCCCCTAAGGGCAGCAGCACTTATTGTGCCACCCTTAGAGGCCCTGTATCTTGAAACACACACACTGCCTTTGCAGGCTGAGTGTCTTGGTGAAGAACAAAACAAAGAGTCGACATGGCACACATCCCTGTGTGCCATGCCCACAACACACACTGCCCTGGCATACCTAAGTCACCCCTCTAGCTGGGTGCCCTATGCCAGTGGTGTGGGCACAGGTGCATGAGCCCTGTGCCCCTACAGTACCCAGGTCCATTCCTGGGCATTGTAAGTGCAGTGCTGCCATTAAGAGTATATGGTGCTGGGAGGTCGTCAACACGAACTCCACAGCACCATGATGGCTACAACTGAAGACTGAGAAGGTTGGTGTCAAACTTTTCAGCACAGTAAACCCACACTGATGACAGTGTGGGATTTACTGTAAGATGCACGACAGAGGGCATCTTCGAGATGCCCCCTGAACCTAACCTACAATCCACATCTTGTCTGAGGGGCTGCCTAGGCTGCCACACAGCAGACATGTTGCTGGACCCCTGGGTAGAGAGCCATCTGCTCTCCTGGGCCTGCAACAATGCACATCCTGGGTGAGGGGCTAAGTCTCCTCCCCCAGGATGGGCAGGGGAAGCTCCAAAGGCATTCCGCCTTTGTGAGCTTCTCCAGGCCACTTGCTGTACTCAGCAACTGGCCCCTACCAGTTCTGACCCCCACTCTGGCGGGAAGGCTGGCCGGAAACTCCAAGGAAGGAAAGGGGGTGTGCCAGCCTCTGCCAACCCCACCCCTCAGGTGGGGGAGGCGAGGTGAAGCACATCTCTGGGCTCTCGCCATCTTGAAGATGGGAAGCCCTGCCCAATCAGGACTAGGCTACTGCCCCCCTCCCAAAGGAGAGTGGCAGGATAGGGGGTGCACCCACCCCAGGGCAGGGACCCATTGGTCCCTGCCCTTTACCTACCCGTAACACCCCTAAATCTAGTATTTAGGGGCACCCTGAACCTTCCTTCCTTAGATCCAGATTCCGAAACAGCAAAGAAGATCAAGAAGAAAGAAGAACTTCCGTGCAGCTGCTAAAAAGAGGAAGACACCAACTGCTTTGGCCCCAGCCCTACCGGCCTGTCGACCCTCGAACCTGCTCCTGCTAAATCCCAGCATCTCCCGTGGCCAGCAACCTCACAAACCCCGGAAGACCTGGCTACCTTGTGACTCTGAGCATCTGGGACTCCCACGGGCAGTGGCACTGCTCAAAGCAAGTAACTGACCCCTGGCATCAGCCAGGAACCGCAAACCCTGCACACTCTACACCCGCCAAGCCTGGCCTGTGCTGGAGTGGACAAAGACCATGAGGACATCCATCCGGCGACTATGACCCTGAATTCGGCACCCAAGGACCCACCTTGACGCTCCTGACGACGCCTGCAGCCTCAGAACCCGGGACCCCCTCAACCGTGATCAACAGAGGGTAAGATTTCCCGACACCAAAAGGCACCCCTGCACCCAGCGCCCTGCGGCCCCCTGTGCCCAACTCCTGGGTACCTACCTATCCTCCAACTACCCAACTTACCTCTCGATGTGGTGGTTGCACCTGAAGAATCTTCGTCCCTGAGCTTGCAGCCTTTGTTCGTTCTTGAGCTTCTCCATTGCAATCCATTGAGCGCCTGAAGACTCAAAAGCACCCTGCACCCAGCCGCCCGAGTGCCGCTGGCTGTGCAACCTCTACTCCAACCTACTTCCCGATTTGCCCTGAGCAAGTGACCAGGAGCCAAGCTCCCACAACCGCGTGGCCTGCTAGCCAGCAACCACCCACCAAGGGCCCCCTGCCTTTCTTAGGATAACATTGGGCCTAACTCACTCTGCACCCGGCTGCCCCTGTGCCTGTGAGGGTCTAACAACTGTACTTACCTGACCCTGGGAGACCCCTGAGTCTATGCCCAGAACCTTAACTCTGCCAGTCGAGTACTTACCCAAAAGCCGATAACTCACCTTTCTTCCATAGAGTAACATTGACTGGTTTCCCTTGAAATTTCTTCCAAGTGTGGAGTTTCTAAACTTTAAAATATTCACCTAAAATCAACCAAGTAACAAAAACGGAAATTCTCAACTGCTATTAGGAGAGATCTCAGTGCTGGATCTTGTTGCCCAGCACTGACCCTGAAAAATAATTACAAACCATACTTACCGCTTACTTAATTTTCTTCCATAGGAAACCATTGACTTTTTTTCTGTGAAATTTCTTCTAAGTGTTGATTTTTGCAAACTACAAATATTCTTTAAAAATCGTACCAACTGTGAAAACGTAATTACTTACCTGTTTTAGATAGATGTCCCAGTACTGAGCCTAGGAGCCCAGCACTGGATTACAAAAGTAACGAGAACATACTATACCGGTAACTTGAACTTTCTCCCATAGGAAACCATTGACTGTTTTTCTGTGAAATTTCTTCTGTGTCGATTTTGCAAACTTACAAATATTCGTTAAAAATCGCCTGTATAACCTGAACGCATTCTATCAACTGCTTACAGGTGGTATACTAGTGCTGGATCCAGGATTCAACACTGAACCCGAAAAAGTAACCATAACCCCACTTACCTGCTAAGTGAATTTCCTCCCATAGGATAACATTGGTGATTTGATTAGAAAAGGTTTCTGTGTCAACTTTTAAAATACCCAAATATTGCTTAAAAATCACAACAGTAACTAAAACATATTTACTCACTTGTTTCCAAGAACCTTCCCAGGACTGAATCTAGGATCCAGTCCTGGAGTTAGAAAAGTAATCCTGAATGTAATCAATTGCATTTAACTTAAAATTCCCATTGAGCTCAATGTATTATTGTTTTTGAAATTGTGTTGCCTATTGCAACAAACTGTAACAATTGCATTCAAAAGTCAATTGCCTATTGCAAAGTATTTAATTAAAGCATCTTATTCTGAGAAAGTATATTTTGATACCTATTGTTGGTTCTAAAATAAAACAACCATATATTTTTATATACAAACCATTGGCCTAGAGTTCAGTTCTTGAGTGTTTGAGACCATTTGCTGACTGAGTGTGTACAACAAATGCTTTTCACTGTCCTCTGATACTGCCTTACTGCTCGACCAAGCTACCACTTTAGAGAGTAAGGTTATATTTAACTTTAGCCTCTGCCAAACCTCTGGTGACTGTGGACTCTGTACACACTGTACCTATTTGGGAACAGTATATACAGAGCCACTTTCTCACAGTAGTCAAAAGAATATAAACATTATTTTTTCTTAACAGAAGACTATCTCTGACACCAAATATATTACATAAATCTAACAAGTTGAATAATGAACATTGTTGGTCATATTCCTGTGCTCAAGCAGATTTGTTACACAAGATTTATACGTTTTCATTAGTATATCTGTTCTGGGTCCATGTTTGGAGCTTATTGGGGTTATGAAAACTAGCACTCCTCTTCCGTTTCAAAATATTTTCTTGGGAAGCTTGGTCTTAGATTGTAAGATACTTCCACTGGAGGGAAGAATTGTACATTTACTTTTAGCAGTTGGATTCCAACAGATTATAATAAATTGGAAGGAGACTGAAAAAAGATCTTTATAACATAGTGAAATGGTGTATGCTATAACCATAGAGTCGATTTGGCAAATTTCAATTCCCCAATTGGTTTATTAAAGAGCTTTATATGCCAACCCTTTGCTTCATCTTTATCTTCCTCTAGATCAGAAAGGGAATGGACTTCTATAACTACTAATGAGGCTCTAAAGTCTACTTGTATTATAACATTTGATTGGCTTCTTTAAAACTTCTTGTAATTATATGTCTTGTAGTAAATAATGGGTAGCATTATTTAATTGACATAATGTGTTTTTCTATACATGTAATATTGCATTATATATGAGTTCAATTTTATGCATGTTTTGATAACTTAATATGTTGCATATATAACTTAAAAAATAGCATTTTTATCTAAGAAAAAGAAATCCTCCCAATAAGGCAGATAGCCTGATTTAAATTGCACCAATTTCTTTAATGTATAATAGCTAAAAACCCTAATTAAAGTAAGGTGAAATCCAGGCCAAGTTTTATAAGGCAAAAACCTCTGGGGAGGCTTTTGTAACACCAGTGATTATCGTTCCTCAGCAAAAAAAGAGATTAACATACAGGACATATTTATTAAAGGCAGGGTACGTTCTTAACTGTCACTGTCATGAATATCCCAGAATCTAATCCCCTCCCAATTCTGTCTGCAAATAAGCATGCCATGGTATGCCACATGGATTGTTCAGGCTCTACCTATTCCTAAGTATGAGTCTTGTAAGAATGGTATGAGGGTTTGTGCTAACTGTCAGAGGTTTGCGAGGGCATTTATTTGTATCCTCTAAATTCCAAAAATGAGGGTAGACTGAAGTACACACACCATGCTTTTTTAAAACCTGTTTTCCTCATATTGCAACTGGGCTTTCACATACCCCCACAAGTTTGCTCCTTACTTTGTAATAGGTGCAAACCATGCTAATTTTCTTTCTCCTGAGCCAATGGTAAGGCAGACTATGCGAGCAAGGGTGCAGCTTTGAGGACAGTGTGACTACAAGCACCCCTTCCTTCCCCTGCTGAGCTTATGGGGCTCTAAATAATGAATAATATTGTCTTAATTCAAAGAACGTACCTATTAGGTATTGTATTTGCATGAAAATAGTATTTCATCAACATTATATTTTTCTCACCGTAATAATAAATAGGGCTCCCAGTTCTATGGTATTTATTTTTTTGCCATTTCTGTCTCTATCCATATTTATTTTTTGTTAATTTTATCTGTATTTATTCATATTTATTTTGAGTTTTGTGGAAAAAGTAAGCTGAAATGAGTGTGTTTCCACATTTATTTAAATGATAAATATGCACTCATGCTTGAACTTCTGCCAGGTTTCAGTGCTGTGAACACCCGCAGATGATAAATCAGTGCACTAATATGAACATTTGCAAATTTCAGTATCAACTTTGTGCATATCTACTGCTGTAAAAGCCTCTTTACTAAAAATCCTTTCTTTTTTAATCCCCTTATCTATCAATCTACACATCTTTTGGCCTGGCAGCCATGGCAGACAGTATTTAGAATTACTCAAAAACCAACCCAATTTCCATTTTTATCCACATTTAAAAATTAATACAGACAAGAAAATGAATGTTTTCTGTCTGTTTTTATCTGTAAAAATCAGTAAAAACAGAAAACAATTAGGTTCTGTTGGGAGTGGTACATGGGATCATTTGCTCCGGTCCTTACAAAAACGCTTAGGTGTTAGGCTTGAAACATGTAGACCAGGAGATAATCACCCATCATAGTGTAAGTCTCCATTTCCCCTTTTCTCACAGTACCAGCTGCATGATTTATTAAAATGTAGACTTCACGTAGAAAGGTACTTTTTAATAATATGCACTTGTTTTGACCCTCCCATTCCCTCAGAGTCAACACCCTACAAAGTGCTCCCACGTCTCCGTCTGTCGTAGCATGCCCTGTCCTGCAGTGGGAAGGGAAGAACCGGATGGTGAAGCATGCCACCTTGGGTCACTTTGGTGGGTGATGGTTATTTTAAGAAAACTCATTGTTTTCCTTAAATCATTATATATACCTCCAATAGGACTGTTACTCAAATTACAACTGGACTTCTTTTGGTTTTATGTACGTAAAACAGGAGGCTGAGTCAGCATTGAACCTGACTTCTCCTTCCCGCCTTGATTGTTTCATAATTTTCTTTATAGACAGTGGTTCGTAGCAGAATTAAGTATCCCGCCGTTTGCCTTAGCCATTTTTCCACTTCTAGCTACCATTAAAGTGCCTCATTTAAGCTTCTTATTAAATTCAAATCCCAGGTAAAAAAGCTGACCGTTTGCACCCGAAACTCATCTACTCTGATTACTTTGGTCTTGATAATAATGTGGCCAATAGTCATAACCGTACATTAAGCAACACAGTCCTGTGGCTAAACAGATGACACCGTGACGGACGTATACAGACGCCGCCAGTTTTCGGAGCTGTAACTATACAAATAGACGACAAAGCCACAAGATTACACAGGGCTGAGAAAGTGAAGGTGAACAGTTAAGCAGCTGAGGTCCGCGAAACACAGAGAAGACCTGAACAGCGGTATTTTTAAATAAAAGACAAAGGACAAGATATGAATAACTGACCAAAAGAAACATAGAAATCTTATTTTCAGAAACAAGGTCTCACCACAGTAACCTGGGACTACATCTTCAAAAAAACTAAGGTGGCCATATAACAGAAACCGCCAGTTCTTTACATCATAAACAGTCTAAGAGACTTTTCAATACGGGTGTTGAAAAAAGTTATGGTCTTGAAAAAGAAGGCAGGATTTGATTAGTCCTTCGAAACGCGTCAATGCCTTACAAAGAGCCACAGATCTTCCCTTACACAGATGGACAGTAGATTTTGATGCTTTATATTCAAACACCTTAAAGTTGGTCCAACTGTCCAGTTGGAATGTGGTAACCAATGACAAATATTATTGTCTATTGAGATTCTATTGGAGTAGTAACTCTCGTAGTCAGATCGAGATAGGCTTATGTTATATTGTTTTTAATGTTGATTTGTGATATATATGTTTTTATTGTGACCTTGTATGGGTGCAAAGGTCTTTTATTTACTTATGTCTGATGAAATACAATGTACTAAGATCTTTATAATAAATTAAAGTGTGAATTTTAACATACGACGAGTCTGTGTGCCAATACAGAAACACGTACAAATGGTCTTGTAAGAAGTGGTGGATGTATGATGAATGAAAGCTGAGAAAGTACTGGATATTTTCCCCAAAGGACGTCCTTTAATTTTAGTTCATTCATAAAAGGGGCATACTGAAGTACAACAAGTTTCAAACCAATAGTGGTGCTTGAAATAAGACCAGCATTGTCCACATACAGTAACAGTTGGCAAGGTCGCCCCCCCAATTCTTGGGATATCTAAGTGGACTATGGTCACTTTCACATCCAGTTCGGGAACTATAGAGTGAAAAACAGAATAGGGACACAATAAAAACCTAGCAAAACCCTCTCTTAGACCTAAGATGGAGGGACTATTAACCAATATACTCAAAATGAACTGTAAATGTTTTGAACAAGTCAAATATTTGTAGAAGTGTAACCAGATCATCCTCAACACCAACAAATTCCAGAAGCTAAACAAATATAGGTGACAGTGGTAGAACCCAAATTCTAGCACAACACAACTTCAGGATAAATATAGTTACTGGCAGCAACTTCAACGTGAGCGCTCACTATGAAGTTGCTGCCGATAATTTTCCTCTACGAATCGTAGGCGTATCATGGCCGAAGCAACTGTTGAAACTTAAAGTTGCCAGTTTCCATATGTCAAAGCCTAAATGTCATTAATTACGCCTTGAACTTTACTGGTCAGAATTATAAGGTTTCTTTGAAACTGGTCCATATCTCCTGACTTCTGTCCTCGGGGCTCTGAGGCAGAAGCAAATGACTGACGTTCTGACTCTTTGATGCATTCTCTAAAGTGATGTACTAGAGATTTTCTGATCCTTGAAAAATGTATCAAACACAACGAAACACATGTCGGCTGTTTTTTTCTTGGATCTTACAGACACTGAATATTAAAAGAAATCTCAGAAGATGCCAAAGTCTGGACGTGTCAAAGGCCGGCCACAAGTCCATGAATGCCACGTGCCCCCATGTTTGGTCAAGGAATATCTGACTGTTAATAAGCACAGATGTTAACAGTGTTCCTTTGTACCCAGTCCTTGGCAAACTCTAAATTGTACGCCATTACTTATTGCTCACTCCTTTCACCTTCACAGTAATGTCCTGCCTAGTACTTTGACCGTATACTAGATTAGCGTGATTAGTCTGTACCAAGAGGGTTTAGAGTTATCACCTTTCTTAAAGAGTAGGACAATAATTGATACCCCGCAAGAGGCCTGTAGAGTTTCTGTGGCACTTACTGCATTAGGAACTCTAGTATGTAATGTGGGCCAGAGTAGGGGATTAGGTGTATACAGGTCAACTAGTACTGCATAAGTGCCCAGACGTTTGCTTCACAGACTTTCTTCAATAGCTTTAATTACTGGCCTTTGTTCTATATTAACAGCATGTCTACCTTGAATCACATCTAACACCATATTCTTCTTCCCTGCTGTGTGTCCAAATAAGTTATCAAAATAATGTAGCCACCTGTATTATGAATAGACATAACAAGAGCATGACTATTTTGGCTTCCTCAATAGTATGAAGGGCTTAGTTTGTTGGAGGAATAATAACACAAGGGTTAACTTAGCCTCAAATGTTGCATTTACTGGGTCTTTTTCCAAACCTATAGCCTTTCTTAGTATACATTCTACCAAAGAGTTTGAACATAAGCAAAATATATTGCTCGAGATTCTTTTCACCTATATAGTCTACAAAGGCATGGGAAAATGTATTGGGGGGCAGGACACCCTAACTCATATTCAAATCAAGACAGGCACTGCTAGTGGTCTGTTAGGAAGTTGGAATTCTAACTGGCCTTTCGGGATGAGGCAAGCTTATGAACTGTATGATTTAGACATGAATGGAAAAGTTTCTTGGATCAAATTTTGACATGTCGAGAACAGGGAAGTTTGGAGCCATCCAGAATAGCCATCTAAAAGTCTACTACACATTGGGTCACTGAGAATGATTGACAGTTTCTCAGCAAAAAAAGACTGTGACTCTTGACATCTACGACAGTTAGTATAGAGCATATGTAGGCCCAAAACTGTTTGTCCTCTTGATGTGAAAAACAGGAAGGGGTCTCTTGCATCGCTTTAAGAGATGTAAGAGATTTCATGTTTGTTATCTGCAATCTCATGTGAACAACTGTTTTTTCTTTGAATCCATGTTAAATCTGCAAATGTACCCATGGGATATCAATGATGTTTTTATAATAGTGCTGCTGTTAATGAAATTATTGCTGATATCACTTAATTTTATGTGGGTGTGTCTGTTGTTTCACCATTAATATTTTCAGTTGCCTGCATCTAAACAAGCATGTTTCAGTTGTTGCTAACACCTATTCACACATGTCCAAAACACCTCCCAGTAGAGAGAGTTAAACAGCGAGCTATTACACAGGAGCCCAAAGGCCCAAGAACATAAAAAAAGGTGCACATGAAGGAAAGGCGTGGACAGATGAGCAAAATAGTCAGTGGCGGAAGATCCAATCAACAATGGACGTTGTCAGGTATAGCTGAGCTTATATACTGACAGAACCCTTTTTAACACAGGAAGTGAAGGATCATCTACTAGGATCTTAGTTAGCCAGTCAAACATACAATATTCGGTTAATTAAAGCCATAAAAGACAAACACATTGTTAAAAATACAATATATCAAAAATATTACAAAGCGTTTCCAGTGTTTCAATTAAATTACATTGAATTTTCTTTTTATACATCCAAATTAAAATTAAAGAATCCAATTCATATTATCTCCAGTAATAAAAACAAATCACAGTCACTTGACATCAGCTTATCACAAGACCTGTAGCCAGAGAAAATCACCTCTTTCTGATTCTAAGGGCTCCCGCTAAGAAGCAGGCTACCTTTAGACAAATGATGGCACTCAGTAGCATCTGGAGGTAAATTAGGGCCAGCAAGAAACATTTCCTTTTTAACAGAGGCAATAAATATTGTTGTCTTAACAGACAATAATGAGCACAAAACATAACAAAATGCATGGTGTCTTGCAATGAAAAAGCTGTCACAACTACAGGGGGCCTAATTCTCTACTCCATTCCTTCCCTGTGGTTCTGCAAGCAACTAATACAAAAGGTATAACCTAAATCTAGTTAACAGAAAACAATGATAATAGGTTGTGACCACAGATAAATATGATTCTGTTGAAGGGCAAGATTCTAATCAAATGTATTCCAGTACTGAGGGTTTACAGAGCTCTCTAGCGTCTCTCTCAGAATACAGCAACCAGTTCAAATCTTTCTTTGTGATACTCTCTGGGGAATCAAATAACTCAGGACTGCCCAGCTTCCCTGCTATGGACTTGATGTAGCTGAGACATGGGATACTATTGCCCTTCTCCAGACACAGACAATCTTTTACAATTGTCTGGTTCAGATCCAGGTCAGGGTTAATCCAGATCCTAATCCACTTTAACAGTGGCGAAAGTGCCAACAGGTTTGAAATGTACCTACACCAGACTCTTCCTGAACTACAAAGGAAGCTATGGATTGTGGTACTAACAACAGCTTTCTTAAGAATTTATTTCAACTATATGTAGATCCGTAGCATCCTTATAACCCCAAATATCACTCCTGTAACTGGCAATAGAAATATATTTTGCTTGATAAACTTTCACAAGCTCCTGTACAGGTTTAGACCCCAGTCTACTTGCAAAATCAAATACCGCTGCTACAGTTCTGGAGCTTATGTTCCTTTTAGCTCTCCTTAGCGGAACCCTATCCTTTCATCAATAAGGGCCCCAATAGGAGAAGGCGGACACCCTGGGGATTTCTCTACTTTCCCCAAAACATTGCCTCTAACATTTATTTTTGTTGCCCATAACCATTAGAATGAGAACTCAATGACGGCCATCTTGGAGTGGGAAATCAGCTATTAATGAATCAATGGTCATAAAATGGCAGTGACCATTTTGAATCAGGCAGAACTCTAACCCTGCACAAGGCAGGCAGAGAGAGTGAACAATCTCTAGCACTGTCCAGGGGACCAGTGCTGCTGTCCTCTAAAACTGGTAAGTGGGGACCTTTATCCACCTGTGATGAAGATGGAGAAGCAGGCTGAAACTTTCTGCCAACCCTGAAGTCACAGGGACTCACAGGTAAGCTCAAACAGCGTTGCATCAAAGCTGATTTTGTATTTACATGGGATTCTGCACCGAAATGCATTTTATTCCTAAATGGGTTTGTACTCCCAAATATGTTTCCACACACCTGTTGATGTTGCAGTAAAGGTTATTTTCTTTGACTTTCATGTGATTTGTCACCTTAATGTTATTTTGCTTCTTAAAGTGATTTTGAACTTGCAACAAAAAAAATAACTATTTGCAATTTATTCGGCATTCAAAGCTTCATAGCAAATCAAAATATTTTACAGATGATGTTAAAAAAGGTGCCCAAAAGCACGAAAAACAGGCAAAACACAGTTGGTGGAGCAGGGTTTTTGCGAAATAAAACCTGCTCGGATTGAACTCCTCAACATGTGACTGATTAACCAAATGTTGTGAAATTAACCACGTAAGACTGAAAGGGGAAAAATAAAAACTGAACAAGAACGTGCTGGGAGTGTTAGAGTAGGCCGTAAATGCACATGACTAATGTAGAAAATAGGACAAAGTCGAGCGTTTATTTTTCACTAACAACTAGAAAATAATAAGCAGCATGTAAGAGGAGGGAACCAGCTAAAGCATTCAAAGAGCGTTTAATGGAGTTTCAAAAAATATAAATAACACTTGTATTTGTTTCCTCTAGAAGTGTACTTACTGCCCTGCAGAAAGGGCCGAAGAGTCATTTTAGAATTAACATGGCATATTAGAAATGTAGAAGGGAGAAAGAAAAATGTGACGTGTCCTTTGCAAGTTCCTGATGATGGCCAAGGTTGCACAGAGAGGAAACTGATAAAAAGAATGGAGCTTCCTTGCCGAGCGGAGCATGAGTACATTTGCACTACAAATTGATACATGAGTGAGATGGAGAGACGAACAAAACACTAGAGTTTCCTCTGTTGGAAGTGATTACTGTGTGTGAAGTTAGAACAATAAGAAAGTTAGGCACATCGAGAGTGGTGTGATTGAACACCACTTGTTTGGACCAATCAAAAATGCATAATTCTATCTGAGATGACACAATGAGGGTTGGACCTTTAGTGAATTTAGAGTATAACTAGTAGTAATAAGTGGGTGGGGTTACAGCGTGTTTTCCCTTACCTTGAGAGATGAGAAAGCTGTGTTACTTTTCCCTAAAATCTATGGGCTGGTAGTTCTGCTGATCCTGACTCTTTGACTTTGCTCTTTAACTCTGCTTAAGGGGCCTAGCTTACTCTCATGACCAAAGGGAAGCTTTCAGATTTCTAGAACCTCCTATGATTGGTTAGTATGATATTCTGAATTTGCATAAAATCTAATTGCAAATGTCTTTAATCTTTTGTCTCTACGCCTATCCACTCACTCATTGCGCTGACAATTGAGATGTACTGTTGATGTTTATTTGCTAATGTTTCTTTGTATGATGACTTATGATTCGAGCTGTATTGTACTTGATGAGCAATTCACAATTTTTTAGCTAAAGCATTTTTAACTGTGTTTGTCATTATTAGAGTCATTGACCTAGATAGATGATATGATTATTCTTATGTTGATATTTTAGAAATTCTGATAATATTTTGCCAAACCCTGATTAGCTATAGAAGATTCATCGCCAACAATAAGATAATTAGGATGAACAAATTGGTAAATTTGGTTTAAACTCACCCAGCTTACAAGGGGCTGTAGGGTTATTGAATTTGGGTCCAGATGATAAATGTGTCAGTCCCTGAACGCTGGATCAGTTTTTGGTAGCAGACATGATGGTTTAATAAATTAATTTGGCAAATTAATAGGTCAGAATTCATGATTTTGGTATTAACATATCATACTATTGTTATATGTAGTGGTCCATCGTTGACCTTTAGAAAAGACGGGTCCGGAGTGGCCCAAGTTCCCGGGATAATATTAGCCTAATGGGCAGGTTTAGTGTGGCATACACTAAGTATTGTGTTGTTTGCTGGTGTAATATGAAGCAAATAAATGAGGTTGTTTGATATTGCATAGGGAACTCTGAAGTTAGTATAGTGGAGGTTTATTTGGGTACCATTAGAAAGTGCAGCTGAAGAAGTTCAGAGAATTTTTCACTTGATTGAGAGCGGAGTAACGCTGGTCAATATTCTGCTAGTGGCGAAAGATTTCTTTGTTTGATTGAATCTATCTCTTTATTAGTGAGGCAGGCAAAGCAGGTTTGTTTTATTTAGTTTCTAATTTTGTTTTCTTTTTAAAAACGTTCGTAATCTACTGCTGAAATATTTTGCAAAGGGAGGGTCAGTAGTAGGAGTTATACTGGCGTCACAGAGAACCGCGTTGGCATTGGTCAGCTGGTGTGAATCATCACGAAAGGCTTTTGTGTTACCATTGGTTGGTTGGTGTGAGTCACGCTGGTATTGGGCAGCGTGAAAGAATAGCGTGTGTAGAAATATGGAAGAGTTTTCTTTGGTTTGTTTGAGTTTGAGCATGGTAGAAGAATTAGAATGAAGTTATTTTTTTTTTTTTTTTTTTTTTTTTTTGAAACCGTTTATTACAGGACTCAAAAAAATTGTACAAGTATGGGCCTACAACCTTCCGGCCGGCCGCTAGCAATATAAGGAGCATACGGTATACATTTGTAAAACACATGGTGCCGCTGCCGAGTTTTTACAGGAGATAACATCGTTGCGTGTCACATTATGCAGACCCCATCATACGGTTCCATTTTAAATTTAAAGCACAGCAAACACAAACAAACCCACAAGGCAATCCTCAATCGAAATAGCAACACGTGCTCCCCTAGAGGGGAAATCTAGCCATCTATAGGAGTCTCAAGAGGGGGGGGAGAGATCAGAACTAGGATTGGGGACACCCGATGCCCAGGTACCGGGGGGATGAGTTGGCTAAGGGGACGGGGCCGGCGATGGATCAGGCAGTAGGGGTGGAGCACAGATTCCCCCGCGGTAGGCGTTCCAGGGGCCCCACACTTTCACCCATGTCGCAGGCTTACCTCTCGCCACATACACCACCTTTTCCCGAAACATGCACCAGTCCATATGCTCCTTCCAGGCCGAGACTGTCGGGGTGCTCTGGGATCCCCACAGCTGGGCAATATCACGCTTGGCAACCATATATCCCAGAGTCACCCACCACGTCTGCGGCACCGAGTAGTCGGTAGGCTCCCACACATTCAACAGGCATCTCCTCGCTTCGGGCAACAGCGCCACATGCGTGACCACTCGCAGCACCTCATGCACACCTCGCCAGAATCCCTCCACCTGCGGGCACTCCCAAAGGATATGCAAAAAGGTCCCCAGCGCACCACACCCACGCTTACACAAACCGTCCTCAGCATAGCCCATACGCAGGAGCTTTGGCCCCGTCATATAGACCCTGTGGAGTATCTTGAGCTGGACGAAACGAAGGCGAGCCGGTATGGCCACCTCTTTCGGGGAGGCCACCGCGGAGATCCAGTCCTCGTCGTCCAGCTCCAGCCCATCGGCTACCCAAGCCTCACGAAGGGCAGTCAGCAAGTCTGAGCGATCGTTGATTAGTTTTTTATAGATCAGTGATATCGTGCTGTCAGGGACGTGTCCGTCCAGCACTCTATCCTCCAGGGGGGAGCACTCCGGGATGGAGGCAACGTCCGGAAAGACGGAGCCCAGCGCACGCCGGACCTGCAAGTACCGAAAGTACTCGCTGCCCTGCAACTGAAATTCCGTCTGCAGCATCTCGAACGTTTTAAATCCTCCCCTCGTCCAGAGATCCCCCACTCTGCTGATGCCTATTAAATCCCATTTCTCAAAGCCCTTCGAGGTCCACAAGGAGCCCAACCGCTCAGATGCGTATAGTGGTGACGCCCGGGTCAAACGGTCCTTCCACCCCATTGCAGCATTAGCCGTGTGCCACACTTGCACCATGACACGCGTGGGGCCCGTCAGGCGAGCGTCGGGCGCGCTAGAGTAGAGCGCTCGATTATAGTCACCACCTGGAAGTAGCATCCTATCCATTTCAAACGCAGGGTTTAAGGCTGGCCCATATAGGCCCTGATTAATCGCGGCTAGCTGGGAGGCCCAATAATACCGTTTAATATCCGGGAGGGCAATCCCCCCATCATACCAGGGGAGCGTCAGCTTAGCCAGGGCAATACGTGGCCTCCCGTCCCAGAACAGGCGGCGCTGCAAACTCTCCACTTCTCGGAAGTAGCGCGCCGGGACAAGGTCCATCGTGTTCTGTAACGCGTATAGGAAACGCGGCAACGACATCATTTTAAACAATGCCGCCCGGCCGAGCGGCGAGAGCGGCAAACGCCGCCAGCGCGCGACATCCTCTTTCAGACGCTGGAGGGGGGGAAGCAAGTTCCGATCATACCGAGCCTCCGGGTCCAGAGTAATGAAGACACCCAGGTACCTAAATCCCTGCGGGGCGACCTGGATCGGACAGCCCCGCGGGAGGATAGGAGCCTCCCCAGAGAGAACGTACACACACGATTTAGCCCAGTTGATGACCAGACCGGAGTTACGACCGAATGAATGCAGAACATCAACTAGTACTATGAGTGATTTACGTGGGGAAGCTAGGTACAAGAGGATGTCATCAGCGTATAAGGATACACGGTCCTCATACTCGGGGGTCCAGCGGAGACCACGGATGGAAGGCTCCCACCGCAGCCACTCCGCCAGGGGCTCCAAGGCAAGTGCAAAAAGGAGCGGCGATAAGGGGCAGCCCTGTCGAGTGCCTCGGCCCAGCTCAAACGGAGCCGATACTCTTCCGTTCACCACCACCTGCGCCAATGGGCCCGAATACAGCAATTTGACCCAACTGATGAACCCTGGGCCAAATCCAAACTTCGCAAGCATCGCCCAGATATATGGCCATTCAAGCGTGTCAAACGCCATGGTGGCGTCTAAGGATGCCAAAATGGCCGGCTCCCATATAAACAGGGCACGTGCGAGCACACCGTGCAAACGCCGCAGATTAAGGGCCGTGTTGCGATGAGGAATAAAGCCAGACTGGTCCTGATGAACCAAATCGCCCACCACGCCGACCAGCCGATTGGCGAGTACCTTAGCGAGAATCTTGGGCTCCGCATTCAGCAGCGAGATGGGCCGATAGGATGTAACCCGGTTCCGAGGTCTCCCCTCCTTGTGGATGATCACGATTGTAGCCAGACGCTGGTCCGGCGGGAGGGAGCCCACCGAGTGTGCCGCCAGGAACATAGCCCGGAGGTGGGGTGCCAGCGTATCCGGTCGTAACTTGTACAACTCGATAGGGAGACCATTCGGACCCATGGCCTTGCCGGAAGCGACCGAGCGTATGGTGAGGGCGATCTCGTCGGAGGTGGGAGCGGCGTCCAACGACACCCTGTCCTCCCCAGAAAGGGAGGGCAGCGCGATATCACTGAGCAGGGCGAGGGAATCCTCTTCCGAGCAGGAAGACACCGGGGAATACACCCCATGGAAATAATCCGCAAAGCAGGAGACAATTTCTTCTGGCTCGGTCACGCACACACCATCCGTTTTCTCAATCTGCGGGACCACACGATTCGCTCTCTCTTTTTTGTCCAACCACGCTATAAGCTTACCAGCCTTATCACCCACATCATACAAACGCCCCTGTTGCTCTCTACTGAGGCCCCTGGCCGCCTCCGTGATGAGGGCCCTGTAGGCCGCCTGCTTGAGTTGGAGGACATGTAATGCAGCATCCGTCACCCCACCTTCTAGATTCCCCTCCAACTCGGCTATTTCAGCCTCCATCCGGGTCACCTCCTCCCGCTCGCGCCTCCGGGCATGGGAAATGAGGGATAGGGCCTCTCCTCGGAGTACTGTCTTGAAGGCCTCCCATAGCGGTATGGCCGAAGGCACAGACCCCACATTCTCATCAAAATATCGCTGAAGGGATTTAATCAATGCAGCGCGAATGGAGGGGTCGCGCAGGTACCAAGGATTGATTGGGACCACCCTACCCTCACCCCTCGGAAAGACATCAAAGTGCAGTAGGAGCGGGGAGTGGTCCGAAATACCCCGTGGCAAATGGCGTACCTCTCCCACCCTCCCAACATAGGCCGCCGGGACAAGGACATAGTCTAGTCGTGAGAGACTACCATGGGCTCCCGAGTGGAAAGTATACTGTAACTGCGCGGGGTGTTTTAAACGCCAGCAGTCCACTAATCCAAATGTATCTAAGAGGCCGGGGAGCCACGCCTGTGCCCGGGGGAGGTCCCTAGGGGGGTGACGATCCAAAGATCCAGATACCACCGCATTGAAATCCCCCCCCACAACCAAAAGCCCCCCCGGAAGGCCAAGGAGAAGGCGCCCAAGGTCCGCAAAGGTGGTCGACTGCAGCCCCGGCGGGATGTATATTGACACAAAGACAACCACTTTGCCCTCCAGTCTTCCCACCAAGACCGTATAGCGTCCCCTATCATCGTGGAGTACCTCATCAATCTCCAACGGGAGCGAGTTCCTCACCATGATGCCCACACCCCGTGAGCCGGACGTAAAGCCCGAGTGAGCCACTAGGCGATATCCACGCCGATTCATGGCGCAGAAGGAGTTACCAATGAGGTGTGTCTCCTGCAGAAAGACTACATCAGGCGAGATTCGCTTCAAAAATTGCAGGACCACACCCCGTTTGATCCTGTCCCCCAGTCCATTCACATTCCAGGATAACAAAGTTAGTTCCCTACCCCCCATCATATACAAGAGCCATCATTCGTACCCCGGAGAGCACTTTAAAACCAACACAATAATACGTTTGCCTTGTGGTAAGAACGAACAACACCCCATCCCAACCCACCCACCCCAACAGAACTCCCCCCTCCCTGCACCCCTGCATGAGCCCAAACAGCCCCCCCAACGTGCAGTGTGCCTGTCGCCCCATATATAGTTAGACTAACTAAGCCCCCTAGAGGAGGAGGGAGAACCCCCAAGAGACCCCACACAACCTCCATAGGAGGGGAACTTACAAAAAACTGACGCAGAATTAAAAGTGGCATCATTTTCGTCCAGAGTGAGGCCCATTATGAGACCCTCAGTCCTGATCCAGCGTGCCGTCACCCCCCGCCGCCCCCCCCGCCCCCCCGATCACGATCTCCGGGCAGAGTATCCAGCCAGTCCCCGGCCGCCTCGGGACGATCAAAGAAATGCGTGCGACCATCCACCTCCACACGCAACTTGGCCGGGAAAAGCATGGCATACTTGAGGTTTAGGTCCCGAAGACGGCGTTGGACACCTAGGAAGCTCAGTCTCTGCTTCTGGACCGCTGGAGTGAAATCAGGATAGAAATTAACCTCCATATTGTCTAGCTTTACCGGTCCATGCAGTCTGGAGGTTTGCAGGATAGCGTCTCTATCCCGAAAATTGAAAATCCGGGCGATGAGAGGTCTCGGAGGGGCTCCGACATTAGGCCGACCCCCGGGAACCCTGTGAGCCCTCTCCACAGCGAAGAACTTGCTCAGCCCCCGTGGCTGGAGATGGGTAGCAATCAGGTCCTCCACAAAAAGATCCGCCGCCGCCTCCTCGCGTCCCTCGGGCACCCCGATAATGCGGATGTTGTTCCTCCGTGCCCGACTCTCGGAGTCCTCCAGGCGCCGATCCATTAGCGCCGTCGCCCGACTAAGCCGGCGCACCTCCGTTTGCAAGGCCGCCACATCTGTCGTTAGGCCCGACGCGGTGTGGGCCAAAGAATCTACTCGGTCATTGGTTTTGGAAAGATCGGCCCTCACCAGGCCAACATCCACAAGGACCGAGTCAATCTTCTGCGCCAGTGTATCAAACCGCTGGCCCACCGCGGCCTTCATCTCGGCAATGGCGCCCATAACATCTCGCAGAGTCAAATCTGCGGGTAGGTCTGGGGCATCAGGAGGACTCTCAGGGGGCTTGCGCGGTCCATCGGGCGATCCCTTCTGGAGGGTGTAGCGGTCCATACTGTTGGCCTGATGGACGGCACCGCGCCGGGTCGATTTGGTCTTTACCCGGTCTCCATCTTGTTTCGTGGGCATGGCCGCCAGTCTCCCAGTCGCACCAGCCACGCCGTGTAGGGCAGGAAAGCAGACACAGGCTCCGGGGGGGCCCCCTCGGGGCAGCGGGGTGGACACAGCCGGCAGGCAGGCAGGGTCTCCCAGCAAGCCCACACCACACCAACACCAAGGGCTCCGCGACCCAACCTTGCAGAGACAATAAGGTGGTGCGAAAGTGAAAGTGAAAGTGCGGGGCACGCGAGTCGCCAGGCCCTGCCTGCCGCTGTTGTTCACTTTGTCCCTGGATCACCCCACTGCGCAAATCCGGGGTCCGGTGAGGGGAAGGCCGCACACTTCAGTCGGTGCTCACTCCGGTGTCCGAGGTCCGATTCGGAAGCGGGAAACGGGTGCCACCTCAGCTCAGGTTCACCAACCTAGTCCCCTCATCCAGGGCAGGATAATGTCAGGATATTCGTAGGAGGTCGCGGAGGTCCTCGGGAGCCTCGCACCTACGCGGCCATCTAGGTTGCGCGCTAGGCTCCTCCCCTAGAATGAAGTTATTGAAAATGATGAAGACTTTATTTTCAAAGGATGAGCCTATACCTATTAGAGAGGAATTCCTGTACCACCTGATGGTACACCTGCTTCTTTTATGGCATTAGAACGAGGATATCATACATGTACATGGTTGGAGAATTGAGTGAAGTATACAGAAGGAGATGGGAATATGGCATTTCCAGAACATGGTATTTTTAATGTGAGGATTTTAGAGAACCTGAGATATCAAATGAATCAATTGAGACCAAATTCTAAACCTATGCAGTAAGAAGCACTTGAGGAATGGGAAAATGAAGCGTATAAGAGAGAAAGAGACAGGTCTGCAAATAAATATGGAGATACTGCGAGCAGATATTCAGAGGCAAAATGAGATGCTCAGATGAAAAGATGGAACAGAGATGTGATTTCAGGAGGTGATGGTTTATATCTGGTTGTTGTAGCAGAGGATTAGGCTGGAGGAAAATGTAAGGAGAAAAAGAAAAATATAGAATTTACAGGAACACATCCAAATGAAATTGATGATGAGTTACTAGATGAGTTATTATTAAACAGACCTCCACCATGTCAGGAAGAGCAGGAAAGAACTACTCCAAATGCTCCATTGATTCAAGTTGACGTTCCTCAGCCTTCGCAAGCAAAAAGTACAAATGTAACAAGTAAAGCAAAAGATGATTTGAAACAAAGGATTACTCAATTACATTTGAATGCAGAAGCTTTATCAGTTCTAGTGACAATTGGTCCCATAGTTCCATTGTATAGTGAGGGTCAAAATATTTCACAAGTTCATGCTTTGACAGTACCTGTTAATAATGATAGGGTTAATAGTGGTGCTGAAACGCGCGAGATAGGAACATTGATAGACATTACAGAGATACCAGTGGAAACCCCAAAGCGAAATGTACAAATGGAACCTAGAAGACTGGTAAAGAATGTGATGGAAGTCACACCTACTTCGGGGGTTCAGTAGGAGCATTATTTAGATGAATGGATTAGAGGGATGGTGTCTAATAAAGTGAATACGAGCATGTATGTAAGCAGATTAAAAGAAGATTTGGAGGAAATGATTTTTGGCACGATTAGTCCAGAGAGAATGAGCAAATGTCAGAAAGAAGATTGTTGTTGTTTTTGTGTAAAAATATTACAATGAGAGTGAAGAGTCTTCATGAGTGGTTTGCTGAAGTTGCACACCCTTATGGAGTTGATACTGAGAAATCTAACACTTTGCAAAAGACATATAGATTGGATTTAAGTGATAAAGATTTGGAAAGCTTGAATGCTTCTGGTTAAAAGTTGCAGATTAAATTGACACGATGGGGTGAATTGGAACGATGGAAAAGTAGATGGGCTAAAAAGAAAGAAGAAATGCTTCCAAATAAAGGAACTTCATCTGTGTATCCTGTGAGGGAGACAGGGACAGGGACTATAACGACTGAGATGATATATACAATGAGAGAGGTCTCAGGAGGTGGATATGGTCACATTCCATGGTGAAGAGAGGATATACTGTCTTTTACAAATGAGTTTCCCAGATTGAGAGAAAAAACAGTCAAATGGTACAGACAAGTGGAGGGATTTGTAAAGGTTTCAAAGGTTTTGTTGAATGATATGGATGGTTTGTTTAATATTGTGGTTACAGCAAATGTATTGACTGAGCGTAAAATTGAAGTAGATTGGCCAAAAGAGGAATATCCTGAAGATGCAAAGACTGGAGCCCTGTCAGATGAGGTGATGAAAAAATATAATCAAGTAATTACCTATTTGAAGGGAAAGATTTCACCAAAAGGGACAGATTGGGTAAAAATTGATAGGAGGACTAAGGAGATGAAAGAATCAGTACATGCTTATTCTGAGAGGCTTTTACAGGTGTTCAAACAGAGTAGTGGTTTTTGAAAGCATAAGTGACAAAGATATGGGACATTTTGTATACAAGTTTGTGTTTGGTTTAAAACCGGAAATTACTAACATGATTTAACAGCATTTGAGTAGTTGGCAGAATAAAAGTGTAGATGAGATACTGCGGTATGCAGAATTTTGTAGCGATGATATTGAATCAAGACACAAGAAGTTAAAAGAGAAATTGATGTGGGCACAAATGAAGTCAGCACAGAAATGTGGTAATTTTGTGGCTTATTCTCAAACAGGATTTCAAGGAAAAGGCCAGAATCAGAATATTCAAAATGGTCATATTTCTAATATGGGAGGTGTCATGATGAATGGGGGTGTTTCTACTCATGGAAGAGGTAACAAAGAAGAAATGTTCTTGTCATTCGTGCGGCAAGTTGGGACATTGGAAAAGTGAGTGTAAGGTATTTCTAGAAAATAATGAAATTAATCAGAATTTTAATCAGCAAATGCAGAAAGAGGTGAACAGGAATCAACAGCAGCAGCAACAGGTAGTTACAAAGGTACAAATACCTCAAGTTTCAATGCCAAATGATGTGAATGCTCAAGTGCAAAGATACAGCCCGAACATGGGTTTTCAAATGGGAGAACAAGTTGGTAATAATCAAAATGTACAAATGGCTTAACAATACTGGTTGCAGTGCCAGAAGAGTGATTCAGATACATCTCGATGACGGTGCCTGAGGGGAGAGGAGGAGTGCATTCTTAGAGGTAGATCAGTGTGGTCCTTTTGTGGATGGAGAAGTTGAAGGTAATGTTACATTCCTTGTAGACACTGGTGCTACCCGTTCCACTGTAAGAACTGTGGAAATCCCAAACCTACCCCTCTCTGGAGGTGCTATCCAAGTTGCAGGCATTTCAAATCAGTTGATTAAAACTCCAGTACACATTGGAGATTTCAGAGACATGCATCGTTTAGTGGTGTGTGATACAAGTCCAGTAAACCTGTTAGGAAGGGACTTGTTATGTAAGATGAATTGCACCATCTATTGTACACCAGATGGCATTGCATTTCAAACACCAGATGAAGATGTTGTGTTTAAAGTAATGTTAGCAAGGCAAGGGACAGAAGTGAATGATGTGTATCCCTTATTTACAGTGAAGGATTTGCCTGTTGAATTGAGAGACACATTGAAGACTGATGTGTGGGATTTTTCAGGAAAAGACATTGGATTGATGAAAGGAGTTGATCCTATTCAAATTTCATTCAAACAAGGTGCAGAATTTCCAAAAACGCCACAGTACAAAATGAGTCTTGAGACCATTGCAGGAGTAACGCCTGTATTTGAACAAATGATTGAACAAGGCATTTTGAGAGAAATTCTAGGGAGTCCTTGTAATACACCTATTATGAGGATTAAAAAAACGAGTGGGAAATATAGGATAGTTCATGACCTGAGGAAAATTAATAAGATTGCGATACCTTGTGGTCCAATAGTGCCAATTCCAGCAGTGTTTCTTTACCAAATTCCTTGTGATGCAGATGGGTTCACTGTAATTATTTTTTGCCAAGCATTTTTCCTGATACCCTTGCATCCGGATAGCCAGTATCTTTTTGCATTTCGGTTTGGAGACAGTGTATTGGCATGGTGCTGAGTTCCTCAAGGGTATACAGAGAGTCCCTCAATTTTCAATCAGATTTTGAAAAAAAATTTGGAGTCATTGGTGATACCAAAAGATTCAGTACTGGTGCAATACATTGATGACTTGTTGTATCAAAAACGTGAGAAGCATGTGTGACAGATACAATTGCTCTTCTGAACCATTTGGCAGAAGGTGGGCATAAAGTGTCACCTGCTAACTTGCAATTTTGTCAAAAGAGGTTCAATATTTGGGACACAAAATTGAAAGGAAAGTATCACAAGATCAAATAACTGTGATCTTGCAGATGGGTCCTCCCAGAACACATAGAGAAGTTTGAATGTTCTTGGGTATGGTTGGATACTGCAGGCAATGGATCAGTGGTTTTTCACATCCAGCCAAGCCATTACGTGATTGACAAATAAGGATGTGGTTGATCCAATTGAATTGGATGAAGAATGTATGAGGGCATTTGTAGAGTTGCAAAAACGTCTTTGTCGAGTACCTGCATTAGGAATGTAAGACTACAGTAAGGATTTTGCACTATTCTGTTGTGTGAGGAAATATGAATTTTTATGGTCAATTGTGTCCCCTATCTTAGACCCCAACGGCTCCATGTACATGCTACAAGTACATGTATGTTCCCTCCAGTTCCAGCTATGAAGACGCAAATACATGTGCGTCCAACGTCAACATGTCCTCTCTCAGATCCGCCATGAATGGGTCGAATATTCCATTCCTAAGTATGATTGGCCACCGACTTTATATGGTTCACTTTTCTAGTTTTACAGTTCAGACAAGTAGGCCCTGAATTCTGCCATCAAGCCTTTTCCTGCTTCTGCCTCTGAAATGCTCCAGCTTGGACCTGCATCCGTATCCATGAACTTTGTCCTACTCCCTGCGCGGCTAACGGTGCCTGACGCGGCCTGTCACCTGCCAAAAACTGTATTCAGCCTTCAAGTTATCTGCTCCGCTCCTCATCCAATGCATTCCTGTCTAGTAGTTTAGGTAAACATCCTTCCAGCTACCGAGCAAAGAGCTCGGCCTCGCTGTCTTTATGCAAGTAATTCATAGCCCCTGTTACCATGGAAGATTTCTGCCCCCTCGCATCTCATGTAGACACATAGACGCTTGTACATGCACTAACAGTCAGTATAGAGTAGATTCCGTCCGAGAGACCTTTCCTTTTGGATAAAACAGTTCCTTAAACAAAGATATTAGATACGATTTGGGATTAGGTTGACCTGACCCCCAGACTTCTGTCTCCACATGTAGAGCTAAATGTCAATTCCCCTTCACCCTCTAGTTGCACGTCAATCACACGTCATGCGGCTGCGCGCGCATCTCTGCCAAACATTTCTGCTGACACTGCAGGATTCTCTTATGGATCCACCCACTTGTGACATCATTTTAAATGACGTTTCTAGTATACGCCTGTTATTACGCCCATTTTCATTACGTATGTGTATTCTTATCTGTATTATCAGCTGTTACGCCTCCTGCATCTGTCTTAATGCAATGCTTTTCATATATATATTGTTACTTGTCAATAATGTATTGCCTATCCCTTCCTGAACAAAATTAAGACAGATCAAAACTAGAAAAGGAGTACTCGAAGAAGCTGCTCCCATTCCACCTAGGGACACTCCAGGGTATTTTATGTATCATAAACATGGCCTAGATGCCGTACTATATCTTGATTTATGGGTAGACTACACCAAGGATCTAGCAGAAAGTCAGAGGTGGCCCGCAGCTGGGACATGGGATGCAGATTGCATCATGAGAGTAGAAGAAGAATTATGGAAAAAGAAAGCCAGACAGTCACAGAAAGATGCCATTGAACTATGGCGTAAAGAATCGCATAGGCGCACAGAGAAAGCGCTCAGACTGGAAGAGAAAAGTAGGGAGAACTCAAATAAAGCCCGAGAAAACGTATTAGTTGAGGAAGGTATCCGAGTAAAAACAGAACAAGTAGACAGACAACGAAACACTCTTATGAATGGTATGTATCCTCTTTTGGCCGAAGGTTTACCTAAGGCCACCCCGGAAATACCGAAAGATTTGCCACCCCCATTACTCCCGATTAAAACACATCCCAAGACCGCAAAAGATATTTTCCTTTCCTCCTATTTAGACGATGTAGCTCCCGAGTATGTTAATGTTCCACCACACACGCCACCTGTCGATGGTGCTCAACCCCGAGATCATCCGCCCCCAACTCCGCAACCACAAACTCCTCCGCACAATCCAACTTTTCCTGCATCCACAGTTTCTACCTTACATCCCACAAATCCTTTTATGCCTAGCACCTCAGAAGGTGCGACAGGAGGTGCGGCAGCAATTTTCGCCACACCACCATTACGAAGTAAATCGTCTCTTAGAGATTTAGCAAACCAACGTACACCCCAAATAGCAACGTCCGACATGTTTAAGGAACATCTTGTAGATTGTAGATATGATCCAGTGCCCGGTAAAAATGACAGAATGCTGCTATCATCATTACGTATACGACGAGCTTCAATGTATTTAACGACACTACCAGGAATGATTAAACATCTAGACAATATATATCGCTTTGTCCAAACAGGGCAAGGCCTTGAAAGTATTGACGAAGCCATGGAATACCAGAAAGTGGATATACAGAGACTACTGTTACGTTTCTTCATAAACTGCTTGATCAGAGACAGAGATAGGTCCGAGGTAGACCAGGATGAAATGCAAGTACTTACCAGATGGGGTCAGAATATATCAGAGGGAAAACATGATAAACAGACATGTATAGTAGCTATGTGCCGAAAGATCCGCAAAGAAGTAGAACGAATACATAAAGCCAGATTGGAGGCAGACAAAACTGAATCAGAGGGAGAGGAGGAGGAAGAATCAGAAATGCCCACAGGACAATTAGAAACGATAGCTTATGTAGGTAGGGGAAAACCTTGTAACAATACCAGATACTTTAATGACCCGATACGTCCGATACGTCCAGAATGTAACAGACATTTTCAAGCCCCTATGCTAAATACGAAGTCCCCTGAACACTTATTCCAGGCTGCTGATAAACTACTCCGAGACCGAAGGGGGTATCATATGCTCGATTCTATGGATGAACAAGAATTAGCCAGGTCAGCAGTACAATGGGCTGACAGTTCTGAAAAATACAGTGATGATGCGTTAGCACACACGTTTTTGAACCTTACCCCAGACGAACAGCGTTTAGCTGGTATATACATGATACAACACCTCCTTATATTATATAGAAGCCAACACTCCGATCCTGGTCCCCTACCTGATATACTGATAGAATTACTCACGAATAAATGGAGAGGTTCAGGTACTGATTTAATTAAAGAAATTCTAGAATATCGACAGCAGTACATTGTCTTCGTATGCCCAGAACATGTTTCAGTTCCCCCCAAGGAAAGAAAAACGTATCACATAGACAGACAGAATCCCTTACGCGAAGTGCACCCAATCAGAGGTGAGGACAATACTTTTAAACGCGTGTTTGTGTACACGCCCATAACTAAAATTGAATTATTAGAAATGAAGAAAGTAGTACCTAGCCATGACAAAGACCCAGCAGGTTTCCACCGTGAAATAAAAGACATGTTACTCATGGGAGAGTATACTTATCCTGACATTATGAAAATATTGAAAGTTTTATTGCCTGCCGGTATTTACGAGAAACTCAAAGAAAAGGAATGGGAGGTGGGAGACCAAAAGATAGATTGGACAGCACTAGAAAACGAAGAAAAAGCCCGAGCTGCAGGTTCAGGGCTTGGGGAAAAGACTACAGCATTGCCAGGATTATTAGTGCAGGTACTACCACGTTTATTAACTACGAAAAAGGAAGACCTGGGGTGCAATTTCAGCCTGTAAACAAAAACAAGATGAAGACACTAGTGATTTCTATTCCCGATTTGAAAAATGTTTTGGTATTAATAGTGGCATAAAAGCAAGTAGTGAGTCGTATCCACATCTGTTTGTGACAAAATTAGTTGAGAATTCCCTGCCCCAAGTTAAGAGTAGAGTATTAAAATTCGAGAGTACTTGGCAAGGTAACACACCGTCACAGATGTTACAAATGTTACAATATCATCACAATAGAATTAGAGAAGAACAAGAACATGAACAAAGACGTATGAAAGACACGAAAATGAAAATGCTTGTTGCTCAGTCAGTTCCAGCTGACGGTCATAAAAAGGGTACGACACAGTCCAATGATTCAGTAGGTCCTGTTAGAGGGACATGCAACTATTGTAAACAGCCAGGTCATTATATACACGATTGCGCAGTTCTAAAACATAATATCTCTACGGGTATAACGAAAGAGAGACCACGTCCGCCTAGACAGGATCAAATCCAACAACAAGTACCTCAGCATGCGCAACCTATGCCAGTTCCACAACAGACCGCACCACAACCACAAAAACAACAACAACAACAGCCACAGCCTATTGTTGCAACACAAAACACGACACAACAGATGTACCAGTATGCACAAAATGACTATCCAGAGTATCAGCGCTACACATGAAATAGCCTAGAGAGGGAAGTTGGCCTACCCCTTATTGAGGTTCCCGTAGATCAAGAAGGTCCTTACGGACAGAGTCACGTATTAGGGAAAGACAGAAAGTTTCTACTCGATACAGGGGCAAGCAGAACCACTATCAGTCACAGCGAAGTCCCAGGGGCACCCCTCTCAGGCTCACAAAATATTTCCCTTGGTTTTTCAGGAAAGCCCACTATTAACGAAGTATCGCAACCACTTGCATTCACAGTCGGTCCATTAACACGGACTACAGATCTATTGCTTACGAAATCATGCCCAGAAAACTTGTTAGGTATAAAAACATTGAAGGCTCTAGGAGCTGTAATATGTTGTTCTCCGGAAGGAGTACGACTATTTTTGCGTGACTTTAAAGGTCACTATGTGTCCAGAGACATGGATCACCGGTTACAGAATTTACCCACACATTTATGGGCGCAAGGCCCCACTGATGTAGGTTGTATGCACATTACACCATATCGAGTCACACTAAAAACAGGAGTGGTACTACCACGAATACGACAATACAAGTTACCCCCAGATGCTGTAGTGGCTTTACTGCAAATCATTGACGAGCTCATTGCACAAGGAGTGGTTGTAGAAACGGACTCCAATGTGTGTAATTCCCCGATAATTCCGATTCTTAAGCGAACAGATCCATAAGCACCACCAGTATATCGATTAGTTATTGATCTGCGAGAATTAAATAAATGCATTGTACCACAATACCCCGTGGTCCCAGATATCTCTTCATTGCTAACAGCCATAGATTCAGAAGCAACGTTCTTTACTGTAATTGATCTCAAGAACGCTTTCTTTAGCGTCCCAATCGATCCGGAAAGCCAATATTTGTTCGGATTCAGTTTAAATGGACGAAGTTTTAAATTCGCACGCGCACCTCAAGGATTCACAGAAAGCCCCAGCATCTATAGCCAAGCACTGAAAAGAGAACTTGACAGTATCCATATGCCAGCTAACACTGCTTTGCTTCAATATGTCGATGATCTGCTGATCACCGCCCGAAGCGAACATGAATGTGAAAAAGCATCACTGACGGTTTTACATTTCTTAGCCGACAAGGGGCACAAAGTGTCCCCTTCAAAGCTGCAATTCTGTGTCCAGCAAGTTGTGTACCTTGGGCACTTGCTGTCCAAGGGGGGAAGACAGCTTACACCCGACCGTATCCAGTTAATTGTTAACATGCCGCCACCCAAGACACAAAAGGAGGTACGGGCATTCATTGGCCTCACTTCGTACTGTAGGCAGTGGATCCCTCAATATGCATTTCTAGCGAAACCACTCATTCAGTTGACAACACAGGAGGCAGCGACATCGACTGTCCTCCCTTGGACTCAGGAACATACACAAGCTTTTGAAAGCTTAAAGAAAGCTTTATGCCAAGCACCTGTTTTAGCAACACCATGTTACAGCAAACGTTTTACACTTTTTGTTACAGAACGTGAAGGTACTGCTTTGTCAGTACTCACGCAGGAACAAGCAGGATCACACAAGCCATGTGCTTATTTTTCCAGTACATTAGATCCCGTAGCTCAGGCTCTTCCTGCGTGCCTGAAATCAGTCGCAGCAACAGCTTTAGCAATCAGACAAAGCGATGCCATAGTGTTAGGACATCAATTGACAGTACAAGTACCACACGCAGTAGAGGTTCTCTTGAACCGGACCCAAACACAACACTTGACTATAGCAAGACTGACGGGTTATGAATTGACATTGTTCCAGCCACACATAGAAATCAGACGTTGTAGTACATTAAATCCTGCCACACTTTTGCCATTAAGTGGAACAGACCCGTTGGCACATGATTGTATTGAAGTTATTACTATTACGACGAAACCCAGACAAGACTTGACAGATATTCCATTATCAGATCCAGACCTGACATTGTACGTAGATGGTTCATGCATGAGAACAAGTATAGGAGAGTTAGTGGCCGCTTATGCAGTCACAACAGACACTGAAATTATTGAAACAAATTGTATCGATACCTTGTCAGCTCAAGCAGCAGAGCTCATCACTCTGACACAAGCCTGTATTCAAGCCAAAAATAAGAAAGTCAACATATACACAGATTCACGTTATGCATTCGGAGTCGTCCATGACTTCGGCGTGCTTTGGCGAGAGAGAGGTTATTTAACTTCTCACGGTGCCCACATCCAGCACGGTCCCCTTATTCAAGCTCTGTTAGATGCAATACATCTGCCGACTGCAATATCGATTATGAAGTGTAAAGCCCATACAAAAGTGACTGACATTATTTCTCAGGGTAACGACCTAGCTGACAGAACAGCTAAACAGACTGCTCAGAATCAGACTCATACAACTGACACGACAAAGACGATAGTGCCGACACCAACACACTGCATGACAGTTAAGGATCCCGCCCTTGATGTAATCGACATACAGACACATGCTACACCAGAAGAAATAAAGAGATGGACTGAATTAGGAGGGATCCAAACGGATCAAGGATGGATGACGAAGGGAAAATCTATATGGTTTCTCCCCGACTCAATGGTTCAGGTCATCATTAATACAATACATAGTCCAGCGCACCTAGGAGAGAAAGCTATGCTAGACAGTATTCAACACATTTGGTTCAATAAACACTTGCGAGCAGCAGCTAAACAGAAAGTACGTACCTGCATGATTTGTTGTCAGTTCAATCCAGGAAAAGGCGTACCTGTAGAACAGGGTGGATTTCAACCCCCCGATCACCCTTTTGAAGTCCTCCAGATGGATTATATCCAGATGGAACGATGTCGAGGATTCAAATATGTCCTCGTAGTTGTATGCGCTCTTTCCCGGTGGACAGAGGCGTATCCCGTCTCAGATTACACTGCCCCGACTACTGCCAAACAGTTAGTTCGAGAATTCTTCCCACGGTATGGTTTGCCCCGTGTCGTGTACTCAGATAATGGCCAGCCTTTCTCATCCGAGCTAATGAAACATGTTTCACTTCTGTTAGGCTATCAATGGAAATTCCACTGTGTCCGACATCCCGAGGCAGCAGGTCTCGTGGAGCGGCATAATCAAACTTTGAAAATTAGACTGTCCAAAGTATGTAGAGAAAAAGGTGTCGACTGGATAGTAGCTTTACCAGTTGCGCTCTTTTACATGAGAATGGTAGCACACTCTCGAACAGGGCTATCCCCGTATGAGGTGATCTTCGGTAGACCACCAAATATGTGGGGGATGCCTATACCCCGTAAAATAACTGATGTTGATTGTAATATGCTGACAGATTACCTGGCTTCCTTGATGTCTGCACTACAATCTTGTCGTTCACAGGTAGCTGCAGCTTTTCCCGATAACACTGAGGTGAAGCCCCATGACGTGGTTCCGGGAGATCTTGTACTTATAAGGAACTTCGACAGAAGGAACCCGCTGGAGCCTCGCTGGCAGTCGCCTAAACTCGTCTTATTGACCACAAGGACAGCTGTGAAGATTGAGGGACGTAAAGGGTGGTTGCACTCGAGCCATATCAAAACATTTCATGGACTATCATCCGACTTGAATTTTCAGCCCTGCATTCCCTCACAGACTGACTCAAAACTCCCCCTGGTTGACAAGACAGAAAAAGAAAACTATAAACTGAAACTAAGGTCTAGCAAGTCAGACAATTTGACTGTTTAACCCCTTCCATGCTGCGCAAATTCCGCCGCTGTGCTGACGGAATCTTGCGCGGGCGTGGTCATGACGGAACGGTTCCGTCATGAGCACAGCTCAACCGTGGCTCATGACGGAACCGTTCCGTCATGAGCACCGAAGGGGTTAAGTCCTCTCCAAGGTGAATCGGTTGAATTTGTCTCTGACATGTATCCTCTAGACCGAAATAGAGAGAGAAATAGACAGAAACAGCTCAAGAAACATGCGTACTGTAAATCACTTCGTAGTCACTGCATAGTGACATTGTTAATTATGTTTTTTCTAAGTCTTCTGATTATCATTGTCGGTATATTATTACACATGTATTACCCTATTTCCAAGCGTGCTTTCAATGCTGCTGCCGAACATTCTTTTAGCGAATTACCCCCGCATGAGTTGTCCTATAGATTTGCGCTGCGCAACAACACATTCATTAGTATGTTACATCATTCTCATCAGACCAGCAATGCTACAAATTGTTGGATATGTGGCCGACTCCCTCCCTATCAGAAATACAAGGGAGTTCTGCCTCTCTTTCCGTATCCATTCACACACAATGGCTCCTGTCGAGCATGGTTTAGTTTGATTAATTCCCTAGATTCAAATTCAGTAGTTTATCAAGACAACTGGGTTTGGGGAAACCTGAACCTAGTTTTACTTAAAGTCTGCTACCCTAACAAGGAGGGACTTCCCAAAAGAACAGGAACTGATCTAGAAAATGAAGTATATGGATTAGGTAACTTTACACTTAATCTCATGATCCTGAATGTTGAATCCGAAGCTACACCAATCTTGCCCGCTATGTCAGTATTTCCAGTTAGAGGCGAATTATGTGTAAGAAAGAATGGTTCAATACACATGGGCCATAGTAAATGTACCACTGTAATAGAATTCAGTGATAAAGGCAAGTCTACATTTAGAGCTTCTCGTCACTCCTACTTCATCTGTGGTCACACCGCATACATACGCCTACCCCTGGATTGGGATGGTACCTGTTACATTGCATTCCTTCTGCCACCTGTTTTCCTAGCCCCGCCTGATTACCATAGGAATACCCATTTAGTACACAATAGACAGCAGAGAGATCTCCCGATTGTCGACTACACCGAAACAGCATGGGAGCAATACACAGATTTCAATAAAGGTTTATTTCCCTACATAGGTACAGTCACTAATAGTAAATTGATACGTAGATTAACTAGAACCCTTGAAGCAGTAGTGAATGAAACTACTTCCGCCTTAGGCAACTTAACAGAGGAGCAGTCTGCGATGCGGATTGTTGTTCTTCAAAATCGTCTTGTCCTTGACGTCATCCTGGCCGATAGGGGTGGAGCTTGTAGGGTCATCGGATCAAGTTGCTGTGTTTTCATACCAGAAAACGCGCCGTCAGTATATAAAGCCATAACTCGACTTCATAAGATCGTAAGCCAGATACACCAGAATCCAGGCACCTGGACTTGGTCCGGTTGGTTCTGGAGCGTGTTGTCAGCCTGGGGATGGAGGATCCTATCCTTCCTAGGTATTGGCTTTCTCATTCTATTCAGTTGCTGCTTGTGTCTACAATGTGGGCCAGCGATTTGTGGTCTGTGTGCCACATCGTGTATCCCACCTTCGAATTTTCATTCAAGATCCCGGAAGAAGAAAGAAGAACAAATGATGCTATATGAACAGATTGATGGATTGATGAAGATGGATATTTCATAAGGGTCCGTAGGGGACAAGGAGGGAATGAGGAAATATGAATTTTTATGGTCAATTGTGTCCCCTATCTTAGACCCCAACGGCTCCATGTACATGCTACAAGTACATGTATGTTCCCTCCAGTTCCAGCTATGAAGACGCAAATACATGTGCGTCCAACGTCAACATGTCCTCTCTCAGATCCGCCATGAATGGGTCGAATATTCCATTCCTAAGTATGATTGGCCACCGACTTTATATGGTTCACTTTTCTAGTTTTACAGTTCAGACAAGTAGGCCCTGAATTCTGCCATCAAGCCTTTTCCTGCTTCTGCCTCTGAAATGCTCCAGCTTGGACCTGCATCCGTATCCATGAACTTTGTCCTACTCCCTGCGCGGCTAACGGTGCCTGACGCGGCCTGTCGCCTGCCAAAAACTGTATTCAGCCTTCAAGTTATCTGCTCCGCTCCTCATCCAATGCATTCCTGTCTAGTAGTTTAGGTAAACATCCTTCCAGCTACCGAGCAAAGAGCTCGGCCTCCCTGTCTTTATGCAAGTAATTCATAGCCCCTGTTACCATGGAAGATTTCTGCCCCCTCGCATCTCATGTAGACACATAGACGCTTGTACATGCACTAACAGTCAGTATAGAGTAGATTCCGTCCGAGAGACCTTTCCTTTTGGATAAAACAGTTCCTTAAACAAAGATATTAGATACGATTTGGGATTAGGTTGACCTGACCCCCAGACTTCTGTCTCCACATGTAGAGCTAAATGTCAATTCCCCTTCACCCTCTAGTTGCACGTCAATAACACGTCATGCGGCTGCGCGCGCATCTCTGCCAAACATTTCTGCTGACACTGCAGGATTCTCTTATGGATCCACCCACTTGTGACATCATTTTAAATGACGTTTCTAGTATACGCCTGTTATTACGCCCATTTTCATTACGTATGTGTATTCTTATCTGTATTATCAGCTGTTACGCCTCCTGCATCTGTCTTAATGCAATGCTTTTCATATATATATTGTTACTTGTCAATAATGTATTGCCTATCCCTTCCTGAACCTTCGTGGTGATGGAATAAGATTGCCTGGTTCGAACCATAGTTCCTTTGTAAGGAATAAAGTCCTTTTCAGAACCTCTAATACCACGGATTCTGCCTCTTATTTTGACTGAGTTATTCTTACTAGACTTTTCCGCATAAAAAATAGTACAGGTAATTTAAATATTTACCACATGTGAAAAAGATGGTTGTGCACTTTCAGTTCTAATTGAAATGCATGGAATGGCACGGCGTCCAACGGCATATTTCTCTGCCACATTGGATTCAGTGGCTGCAGTGTTACCAGGCTGTTTAAAAGCTGTAGCTGCTACTTGTGTGAGTTTGGAGCAGAGTGAATTGATTGTGATGGGGCATCCATTGAGAGTGTTTGTGCCACATTGTGTTGAGACTTTGTTGACACAAACTCGAACACAGCATCTTACAAGAAGTTGATAGACAAGGTATGAGAGAGTGATACTTGAGTAGAGAATTTAACCGTGACAAGATGTATGAATTTGAATCCAGCTACATTGCTACCAAGTCCAACTTGTGACGAAGTAGTGGATGAAGCAGATCATGATTGTCTGGATGTGACTGAATTGTTTACAAAACCAAGGCCACACATAAAAGATACACCATTGCCTGAGTCTAATTGTGTGATGTTTGTGGATGGATCTTGCTTGAGAGATGAAAAGGGCACTCTTCGTGCTTCCTATGCAGTCTGTACAGTGGAAATGGTTCTTGAAGCTTCATGCTTGAAAGGAATACGTTTGGCACAAATTTCTGAGCTGGTGACCTTGACCAGAGCATGTATAATTGGCAAAAATGTGAGAATAACCATATTCACTAATAGTCAATATGGTTTTGGGGTTGTGCATGACTTTGGACAATTGTGAATGCAACGTGGGTTTTTGACATCATCAGGTTCACCAATTCGAAACAGTAATAACGTGAAGGATTTGCTGGTTGCACTACAATTGCCCAAAGAAATTGCTGTGGAGAAGTGTTCGGCACAAAAATCTGGAAATGATTATGTGACTAAAGGTAACAGATATGCCGATCAAGTTGCACGTTTTGTGCTCAAAATTCAATTTCAATAGACAAAGAAACGCAAAAATCTGATACAAATTGTCATCTAATGTTCTCCTCTGTAGAGACATGGGAAGAGGTTAGGCAGTTGCAAGAAGAAGCTAGTGAGGAGGGAAAAGAAACATGGATCAAAGCAGGTTGTACACGAAGGGATGACGATGAAGTGTGGGTGTATACAAATGGGAGACAAATAATGCCTGACAGCCTGTGATCAGAGCTGGCAAGGATGTATCATGGCTTAACAGATGTAGGTTGGAGAAGTTGCAATCATAACATAGCAAGAACAACCACGTAACCTAAGTCCAGGAGATTGGGTTCTGGTGAAGAAACATGTGAGAAAGTCGTTGTTGGAACCACGTTGGTATGGGCCATACCAAGTGATATTGGTGACAACAACCGCAGTGAAGTGTGGTGGCTTACCGAATTGGAATCACACAAGTCACACAAGAAGAGTCCCAAGTCCACTTGAAAGACCAGAAACAAATCAAGAAGAAGAGTGAGAACAGGTTGAGAGTCAAGGAGAGCCTGAACCTGAACACAGTTGAATAAAGTGGGCACCAGCTACTGGGTCTCATGAGACTGTTGTCAATGCCAATGAAGGAGAACATTTGATTCAAGAATGATTTATCATGGCTTAACACATGTAGGGAGTGATGCGATGATCAGGTTTTTTAAGCAGTCTTGGTTTAACCCAAAGTTCAGGGTCATTGCAGAAAGTCTTTGCCAAAGGTGTATAACTTGCCAGCAGCAAAATGCAGGAAGAAATACGGTTGTCAGTTGGGGACGAATTGGAAACGCAGCAGGACCATTTACCCCACTGCAAGTGGATTTCATAGAGTTACCTCCATGTAATGGTTTGAAATATGTGTTGGTTGTGGTTTGTCTGTTCTCTCGTTGGGAAGAAGCTTATCCAACAAGAAGAAATACTAGTCTAACAGTTGCTAAATTGCTACTAAGAGAGATTATACCTAAGTTTGGATTTCCAGTCTCTTTAAAAACAGATAGAGGAACTGATTTTAATAATGAGATAATTCAGATGATTTGGCAGCATTGCAAATTGAGCAAAAACTACATGGTGCCTATTGACCAGAAGCTTCAGGCGTGGTCGAGCAAATTAATGGCACTATTAAGTCGACTCTTGGAAGTATGTGTGTCTACAGCACTGAAATGGCCAGATGCTTTACCTTTAGTGTTAATGAGCCTAAGAAGTATTCCTGATAATAAAAGACTGGATTATCGCCCCATGAAGTGATTATAGGTAGAGCAATGAGGCAGCCAATAGTGCCAGCAAAACAACTGATGAATATAACTGATGATCTAGTGCTCGATTATTGCAAAGGATTGGCTGATGTAGTGCGTTCTGTGTCTCATCAGGTTGGAGAAGTTGCAATCATAACACAGAAAATTTGATTCAAGAAGAAGTGCGAACAAGAAAAGAAGCAAACAGAAGACGTTATGAACCTAGTTTTGAATCTGATGATACTGTGAAAGTGAAAAAAGCAAGAAAGGGAGATATATGACCAAAGGGAGTGAAAGACTGAAATACACTCTGATAGAAAGAGTTCCAAACACAATATTAGAAGTACTGAGCCAAACAGAGCAAAGTGACTCTGAAGAAGATACAGTTCGGAGAACAAAAGGGCAAGAGTTCTGAACAAGAAGGACATAGCACCTGAATGGACAGATGTGGTGACTGAAACACAGACCGGTGTGGAGAAAAGACTGTTGCAGAGTCAAGTCACAACAACTATTATGAGCCATCCTAAATGACCTGTGTCAAAATTGGGGTGCAGAAGAGTGAAAGGATCACTCTGAAGAGTGCAGAAAGCTAAGCTGGAATTGAAACAGAGACTGTGAAGATCTTAACAAAAACATGGCAAAGGCAAATTTACTCAAGACTGGATATCAAATCCAAAGTTTTAAACGTAGATGTATTAATGCTTGCTTTATAAGTGTTTTACTACTAATGTTTGTTTGGTTAACACTGATTGTTGTTGTGCCTTATTTTCTGTACCCCACTATAAATAATATTACTAATAATATGTTGAGTGAAAAAGTAGATGTGGGAAATCTTAAAGAAGAACCACAAACTAATATTGAGAAAATAACAGGTGATAATATATATCACCAGGATAACTCCATTAATGATTTTTCGTTAAATGTTTTTACTAAACTATTGTGTCAATATGTTGATACTATGGATGTGAGAGATTGTTATGTGTGCATGCAATTACCTTCGTCTGTGTCTGAGGGGGTGACTTATCATCACCTTCCTTTAACTTATGGAGTTTTGTGTAATGTACTAACAATTTTATTCTATGAAAAAGAAAATTTGCAGTATTATTACTCAAACTATGATTTAGTGTTTTCTGAAGTGCCAATTAGAAACAATATGAATAGGGTAAATAGTGCGAAAAATGCTGAATATATGGGTGATTTTTTTCATACGACTAAAACAATAGATACTGTACATCCCAATAACTTAACCTGTATTTTGCGTCAGGAGGAGATTGAGTTTAGAAATGTGGTAGAAGATAGAAGACAGAATTTTCAAGAAAAAGCTGCTGAGCAAAAGTCCTGTGTACCTCCTTGAGCTTTTAAAGAAGGTGATTATAAGAAGGGTGAGACATATGCTGAAATGACTCGGGATTGGCATCACAGGGGAAAGCTTTGCTTACTTTGACGAAAAACTGATTTTAACAATTATTTCATTGGTTCCAGTGAATGTGATCATGTTTTCCTAATTACGGGAGGTTGGGGAATAAGAGGTGGTACGGATCCTGTTTTCCATGGATAATTTTATGTGTGTGGGAAAAATGCTTACTACAGGTTGCCTGCACATTGGTATGGATGTTGTTATATGGGGATTGTTTTTCCCAAAGTTTATCATTTAGATAAGAATCATGGAATCAATGAAAAAAAGAGTGGACTAACACGGAATAAAAGGGGAATTAGTACCGCAGAAATTGTGGGTGATATTTTTGGAACATTGATACCTTCAGTTGGGGTAATTTTAAACTCGCACAAAATTAGAAAATTGTTCACAGTGGTTGATCAGTTATCAACAGACACTGCTGGTGGGTTCTTAATGATTGATACAGAAATGGTTGCTATAAGATCTATGGTCTTACAGAATAGACTTGCTCTTGATGTATTATTGACAAAAGAGGGCGGAGTCTGTAGTATGTTGAAAATTCAACAGTGCTGTACTTATATCCCTGACAAAAGTAAGAGCCTGGAGGGATATATTAAAAATACACATTTATCAGAAATTGTAACTGAAATGAAGGTTGATGGTGCTTAGGAGAGACTTGGTAAGGGTTTCTCCTCAGTGGGTAATTGGTTTTCTAGTTTTGGTAACAGCTTGCTAGAAAGAATATTAACACCTATAGTTGCTGTAGCTACAGGGATACTAATGTTGGTATTAATGTATAAGTGTTGTAAATGCATGAAACAAACAGTGGATACTAAATGAAGAGCAAGAAAAAGAAAGAGAGAAGAAAGAGTGAAGAGATAGAATTGGAAGATGGAAGAGGAAATTACTATGAAATAGTAAAGGATATAGATGGAGTTATGTTTAAATAAAAGGGAACTACTGCTTTTTTGAGTAGTAAAATTATGACAATCAGATTGGGTTGTGTTTTTATGATGGCTTAAGTTGTCATCAAAGGGGGGTATTGATGGAGCAGGGTGTTCGTGAAATAAACCTGCTCGGATTGAACTCCTCAACGTGTGACTCATTAACCAAATGTTATGAAATTAACCGTGCAAGATTGAAATGGAGTAATTAAAACTGCACAAGCGCCTTCTGGGAGTGTTAGAGTAGGCCGCAAATGCACATGACTAATGTAAAAAATTAGACAAAAGTCGAGAGTTTATTTTTACATAACAACTAGAAAATATTAAGTAGCATGTAAGAGGAGGGAGCAAGCAAAAGCATTCAAAGAGGAAACACTTGTATGTGTTTCCTCTAGAAATGTATCTACTGCCGTGCAGAAAAGGCCCAAGAGCCATTTTAAAATTAACATAGCATATTAAAAATGGTGAAGGGAGAAAGTAAAATGTGATGTGTCCTTCACAAGTTCCTGATGATGGCCAAGGTTGTACAGAGAGGAAATTGATCAAAAGAATGGAGCTTCCTTGCGGAGCGGAGCATGAGGACATTTGTACTCTAAATTGATTGAGTGAGATGGAGAGGTGAACTAAACATGGAAGCCTGATACTGGAGTTTCCTCCGTGGAAGTGATTAGAGTGTGTGAAGTTAGAACAATAATACGTTTGAAAGTTAGGCACATCGAGAGTGGTGTAATTGAACACCCCTTGTTTGGACCAATCAAAATGCATAAATCTATGTGAGCTGACGCAATGATGGTTGGACCTTTAATGAATTTAGAGTATAACTAGTAGTAATAAGTGGGTGGGGTTAGAGCACATTTCGCTTACTTTAAGAGAGGAGAGAGCCGTATTGCTTTTTCCTAAATTCTATGGGCTGGCTGTTGTTCTGCTGGTCCTGACTATTTGACTTTGCTCCTTAACACTTCTTAAGGGGCCTAGCTTACTCTCATGGCCAGAGGGGAGCTTTTCAGATTTCTAGAACCTCATATGATTGGTTAGTATGATATTCTGAATTTGACTTGCAAATGTCTTTCATTTTTTTGTCTCTACACCTATCCACTTACTGCGCTGACAATTGAGATGTACTGTTGATGTTTATTTGCTAATGTTTCATTTTGTGATGACTTATGATTCGAGCTGTATTGTACTTGATGAGCGATTCACAATTATTTAGATAAAGCATTTTAAACTTTCGAAGAGTTTGTCATTATTAGCGTCATTGATCTAGATATATGAAATTATTATTCTTATGTTGATATTGTAGAAATTCTGATATTATTTTGCCAAACCCTGATTAACTATAAAAGATTCATCGCCAACAATAAGATAATTAGAATGAACAAATTGGTAAGTTTGGTTTAAACTCACCCAGCATACAAGGGGATGTAGGTTTATTAAATTTGGGTCCAGATGATAAATGTGTTAGTCCCTGAACGCTGGATCACAGTCACCATGATAAACTAAAAAAGAACAGCACAAGTACATTTTTTGACTTTTATATGCCTTTGCTCATGTGATAGTTGTTCCTAAAATGTTTCCACCACACCATGGGTTATTTGCTCCATATTGTGCTGCCAATCTCTGTACTGGGTGTTTTTGCATCTAGATGTGATACCATATTCCTGATGGTATTGCAGAAAGGGTGATTTTAGACGTAATTTGTATTTGTACACCTAAATGTGATTCTTAGCTTTCAGGTATGATACCTCACACCTGCTGACTTTACGATAATAATGACTTTCACATAGTTGCATTTGTACACCTAAAGGCAATTTTTGCATTTTATCATGTTGGTTTTGGGTCAAGAGAGATTTTACATGTTTGTGTTCTTCCTGCTAGATGTGATATGTGTTCTTGAAAGTGTTTGCACACCACTCCAGCTGATCTCATACCAAGGTGGATTTTGCACCTAAAAGTGGTACAATAAATCTGCTTACCTTGCAACAAGGGTGATTTTGCACCTAAAAGTGATTTTCTGCTTTCATGGTGTTGTACCAAGAATGATCTTGCACCTCAAGTTGTTGTCAAATAATGGTGAAATAATACCAGTTTATAACTTTCACACCTACAGTGACATATTACTACAACATTTTCTTTCTGTATCGAGTGATACATTATAGCTGCATATATCAAAGACGCCATACTGCATCAGTTTCTCCATAGCTGCTAAATTTTCAGATTGCTTATCTCTGACATTTCAATGGTTTCAGTTGGCTTATGAGTGACATTCTACTGTGAAATGTGTGACACTTTGAGCAACACTCCCATAAATAAAGAAGAGCACTTACAAGCATTTTAGTGTTTCTTTATGAATTTTCTTTTTCTGCGTCCAGTCATATTACATAAGAATGAGCATACCCTAAAATAAGCCAGGTATATTGACGTTGCAAATGCTTGTTAGCAGCATCAGATCCACGGGTAATAACAATGATTTTGTTTGAATAGATCAATTTGAAAATATTTCATTTCTGTGAATATTAGAGTGTGAATTGAATATTGCTAGGTCTGTGGGAGGCCTTTGGAGTGCTTCAATCCCTCCTGTTCTCCACTTCATTTGCAGTCTGACACTTTTCTCCTGACATCTTTCTGAACTCTTCATCCTGCATATCTCACATGTCATCTCCTTCCTCCTCATCACTCTCTTTACCCTCTCCTTTCAATACCCCCTTCCTTGTGCTCTCTCTCTCTCTTTCTCTCTTGTGACTGACACACGCGCACACACGCACACACACAAACACACATACGCCTACTCTCTCTCTCTCTCTCTCTCTCTCTCTCTCTGGCTCTCGCTCTCGCTCTCTCTCTCTCCACCTGTGAATACAGAATTCTCTTTTCCTGAGTTTGGTGCTGTCAGTATTTCAGCAGAGTACCTTCTTCACACATAAGGGTAATTACAATCGTCACATATGTGGCAATTGCTCTCTAGGCTCTGCCAAGAGGCTACAGTTTGGAAGGAACATATTTGACTAAACATATATTGGGGACTTACCACAACCATAACGCCGCCACCGCCAGGAGTCAAACGAAGCAGCAGGCAGCGCCGCCACCGCCAGGAGACATTGGCAGCCACTTGCAGCATCGCCGCAACAACAGGACTACAATTCCCGGCAGCACCAGCGGCGGCACGCTATTCACGCACGAACAGTGCCAGGAGGCGCATTTAAACAGCGCTAAGGCCGGCGGAGCGGGGGGACTTACCACAGCCATAACGCCGCCACCGCCAGGAGTCAAACGAAGCAGCAGGCAGCGCCGCCACCGCCAGGAGTCATTGGCAGCCACTTGCAGCGTCGCCGCAACAACGGGACTACAATTCCCGGCAGCACCAGCGGCGGCACACTATTCACACACGAACAGCGCCAGGAGGCGCATTTAAACAGCGCTAAGGCCGGCGGAGCGGGGGGACTTACCACAGCCATAACGCCGCCACCGCCAGGAGTCAAACGAAGCAGCAGGCAGTGCTGCCACCGCCAGGAGTCATTGGCAGCCACTTGCAGCGTCGCCGCAACAACGGGACTACAATTCCCGGCAGCACCAGCGGCGGCGCGCTATTCACGCACGAACAGCGCCAGGAGGCGCATTTAAACAGCGCTAAGGACGGCGGGGCGGGGGGACTTACCACAGCCATAACGCCGCCACCGCCAGGAGTCAAACGAAGCAGCAGGCAGCGCCGCCACCGCCAGGAGTCATTGGCAGCCACTTGCAGCGTCGCCGCAAAAACGGGACTACAAATCCCGGCAGCACCAGCGGCGGCACACTATTCACACACGAACAGCGCCAGGAGGCGCATTTAAACAGCGCTAAGGCCGACGGAGCGGGGGGACTTACCACAGCCATAACGCCGCCACCGCCAGGAGTCAAACGAAGCAGCAGGCAGTGCTGCCACCGCCAGGAGTCATTGGCAGCCACTTGCAGTGTCGCCGCAACAACGGGACTACAATTCCCGGCAGCACCAGCGGCGGCGCGCTATTCACGCACGAACAGCGCCAGGAGGCGCATTTAAACAGCGCTAAGGCCGGCGGAGCGGGGGACTTACCACAGCCATAACGCCGCCACCGCCAGGAGTCAAACGAAGCAGCAGGCAGCGCCGCCACCGCCAGGAGTCATTGGCAGCCACTTGCAGCGTCGCCGCAACAACGGGACTACAATTCCCGGCAGCACCAGCGGCGGCGCGCTATTCACGCACGAACAGCGCCAGGAGGCGCATTTAAACAGCGCTAAGGCCCGCTACGCGGGACGCGTGCGGGCGTGCGCCGGGCTAAGCCCGGGCAAAGGGCGGGCCGTCTGTGGCCGTCCGGGGCAGGACGTGGCTGGGCCATTGACTTTGTCGTTTGCAGCAAGGACTACATGAGCCCCTGTTACATACTTAATGTTAGATTTTGCGTTTGGGACATTACTTTAGATTTTATGTCAACAGATTGTATATATTATCTGTGATTTGGTGTTATTCATGATAGTATAGGTGCTTTTATTTCAAGATTTGTGCAGTAGGTTGTTAAACTAATCGTAAGCATGTCCAAACTTAAATCCACTGGGCCAGCAACGTTAGATAATTACTTAGTGAAGGTAGTTAATAAAATCAATTATGAACGTTGACTTTCCCTTAGTCAGCGAAGCCCCTCTGCATCCCTGTTTACCCTGTCTACTTCCCCAGATGTATTAGTGCTAGATGTTAGCCCAGTCCGTGACCCACAGCAGATTATTGGTGATGAGTCAGTGCCAATGATCTTTAATGGTTCGGTGGTAAATGACTTGTCTGATATTCCCGGAGACTCTCCCCCGGTGCCTAGAGCAGTAAGGGCGTGTCGGAAAGCACCAGTTAAGCGAGGGGGTAACAAAAAAGTCAAGAAAACCCAACTACCTCCTAAAAGTATAATGGGGGGGGAAAGAAACCCAAGAATTAGTGGGCCACGCTCAGTTGAATCTAGAACAATTTAATTTGTTGGCCAGTCTTATTGATGCCAAACTGGATATGATCATCTCACCGTTGGTGGCCAAATTAGATCAAATTTCGGCGGAAGTCACTAGATTGGCCCAGCTTTTGGATACTAATACTGTTTGTACGGGAATTCCAATGACTACTGATTTAAGCCTCAATAAGAGGAAAGAGGTTGTAACTTCACCCGTGCAGGGGACTAAGGCTAACCAATTAGCTGTACAATCTGCTGAGGGGATTAGAGGTAACCAACCGGTTGTTCCTGTTCAACAGTATCCAGTGAGCCAGCAGTGTCAAATTAACCCCGTAGCTGATAGCAATGAGGGTTGGACTGAGGTAAAAAGAAAGGATTCTGTTAACCTCCCACCAGATTGTGCCCCTTATGTGGTGGTTTTAACAAATGTCCCACGGATTGATTCTATGCCCCAGTTCCAGTATGAATCTCATGATTCATTGAAAAACAAAACTGTTGCCTGGTTGCATAAACATTGTGGATTTTCCACGGCCCTCTCTAACAATATACTAACTACAAGAAGGGTCAATTGGGTGGGCAACTCTAGAAAGACCTGTAATGGCGACTGTGTTATTGTTAATTTTAAACACCCCCAACACGTCGCCACAGTCTTACTTAGATTAGCCTCCCTACCACTTACGGATTCTGGTGTTTGGGCGCGCCCGCTAGGTTTTTTCTATAGCCATCTTATTAATATTCCTTCTAATGACCATGACTCTTCCTGGTTACCCCCGTCGATCCAACTGCGGGGTTTAACCATCCCCCTGCATAATCGTTTTGCTGTTTTTAACACTTTGGACTCTAATGACTGACATAACCCGGAGAATTTGACCCCCCTGGTTGAGTATATGTATAATCCAAGTCCCGACTGTATTAATGGTAATTTAGATACGGTGTCTACCAAGGTGGAGTTAAACCATGATAATGATGGTAGCGGGTCAGTTAATGAAAACCAAGCTGTTTTTATTACATCAGCTAGGACTAATGTTGGGGGTAATGGAATTGTTATAGCCAGTTGGAATGTTGCAGGGTTAAAATCAAAAGGGATTGTTCTGGGCTGGCAGAATTTTATTAATTCCTTTGATATTATATGGCTCCAGGAGACTTGGTGTAGGGAAGAAATTAACTATGAGGGGTTTGTTTCATACAATCTGGTGGCCAAGGGTACTGGGCCAGGTAGAGCAAAAGGGGGCCTATTGATTCTTGTGTCAATTCACCGTCCAATAACAGTAAAAAGATATATAACAGTCGGTGAATATGCCCAGATTCTTTGGTTGTTAGAGGAACATGACCATAACATTCTATTGATAAACTATTATAATAACATTTTTGATAGTTCCAGGGATGTAGTCGTCCGTGATCTGGCAAGTGCCATCGATAATCTGAACCCAGATGCTAATATTTCTTTTGATTTTATCTGGCTTGGCGACTTTAACATCCCCTTATGCAAACTGTCAATTGAAAATGTTTGTGGACTCACTAATGATGAGGGGGTGGAGCTCCTTCATTTTTGCCATAATAACTATGGGGATCTCTTGAATTATTGTTTGGGCATTTATGATTTAGAAATTTTAGGTCTCCCTAGGGACCAATCAGGTCAAATTATCCCCACCTTTAAGGGCCATCACTCTTGTTCAGTTATTGACCATGTGATTGTTTCCTCTAATATCGCATCTTGTTGTGCTCCACCTAGGATTGAAGTAACTACCCTAAGTGACCATAACTGTATTATTTTGGAAACAACCTTTAGGGGCTGATAGCAGTGTCAAAACGGGCGCCACTGTCTCTAATATAGAGCCTTACAGATCAAATGGTGTTCGATTAAGATGGGACGGGGATAAAGCTAGTGATTTACTTGGCATTATTGTGAGGGACTGTCTACCTAGTATTAGTATAATTCTTACAATTCCTACTGATGAACCACAGGTTTTAAATGCTTTTATGGTTATTGATTCAACAATCGAGGCCAGGTTTACTAAAACTAAGGGGGGCCTGCGTAGCAATGCCCCGAGGTGGTTTGACCACGAGTGTACTCGATTATTGACTGAACTAAAAATTGGGCTTGCTAAAAAACCCAGGGATACCGAGTCTGTCGTGAAATTAAGGTTTGCTTATAAACTTGCTTTAAGGCGAAGGAAGGGTGAGTTACAGCAGTTGGCATGGGATTCGCTTAACCAAGCAGCTGAACTTTCCAATAGCACCCTATTTTGGGCCACTGTTAATTCCCCCTTTATTAAGGATGAGAATACCCCAATGTTGTCCTCCAATGTTTCTAGTGATGACTGGGTTACCCATTTCTCTAATATCTTTGATTCTAACAGTTGTATCGGCATTAATCGTAATAGATGGCCCATTTTTCCGTTAAATATTACTGTTAGTGAGGTTGAATCTGCCATCCATGCTAGTAAAGGGGGCAAAGCCCAGGGCCCAGACGGGGTGCCTATTGATGTGTATAAAGGGGCCCCTGATATGTGGAGCCCTTTGTTGGCCACTGTTTTTAACGCTGCCATATGTACTGAGCCCCCCGAAACTTGGGGGGAATCTATTATCATTCCAATACATAAAAAAGGTAGTAGGTCCGACGTTAAAAACTATCGGCCAATTTCTCTTCTAGACTCGTCGGTCAAGATCATGAGCAGAATCTTGCTCGTGAGGTTGGAGGAATGGGCAGAACAAGAGGGAATCCTTGCTGATAGCCAGTATGGATTTAGAAAAGGGAGAGGCACACTTGATCAGTGCCTAAATCTTGATCTACTGATCGGGAAATACACTGAGGCTAAGTTAGGTTCACTCTACCTTTGTTTTGCGGACCTTAGTAGCGCATTCGATTTGGTTGACCACTCGATCCTTTGGCCAACCTTATTGCAGTTAGGTGCACCAGAAGGTATAATTTATTTTCTGGCCAGACTGTATGAGAATTTAAAAACTTGTGTACGCTTTGGGTCCAAAGGTGAATGCACCACCAAATTTAGTGTGAAAAGAGGCATCAGACAGGGCTGCGTATTGGCCCCCCTTCTTTTTATCTTATTTATTAACAGAGTCGACGCCATTTTAAAAACAATGCAAGCAGACGCCCCACAGATTAAAGGATCTCCTGTGCCAGTGTTGTTATACGCTGATGACGCTGTCCTACTATCAAGAACCCCATTAGGATTGCAGCGTCTGATTGATAGATTCACTTCTTTTATTAAGGATAGGAGGCTGACTATCAATAAAAAGAATACGTATATCATGATTTGTGGGGCCAACAGTAAAATAAAAAGTAAATCTGCCAAATTTTCCTTTTTTATTGATAAGCAGAAGGTGCTTCAGGTTGATACCTTTTGCTACCTTGGTATTACCTTTTCCAACGACAGAAAATGGCTTCATGAATTGAAAAAAATCCGTATTAAAATGCCCAAAAATGCCTACGGCATTTTTAGATTTTCAGCAAAGATCGGGGATCGACGCACCAGGGATATGCTTAAGATCTACCAAGCGAGGTGTGTTAGTATCGCCCTGTATGGGGCTGGTGTTTGGGGTTATTTTCCTGTTCATTATTTGCAGTTAGAGGAAAATGCCTTTTTAAAAAAACTTTTGTTACTACCGCCCTCTGCCTGTACCGATCTCATCCACCGAGAGCTTGATATTAATTTTCTTACCGACCAACTATCCTTGAGGCCACTTATGATCTGGCGTTCTATTTGGCTCCAAGAGGAAAAATCGTTTAATAGATCGGTTATTGAGGATTGTCTCACCCTGGATAAGTTTCTGAATATACCCTGGTTAAAATATGTGGTCAGTTGTTTCTCCGAAATCTTTAATGTAAATATTTTGGTGGATCCTAATGCAGCATCTTTTATAACAAAACAAGAGTTAAAAATACATTTTTTGGCATTTGCTGCTAGGAAACGGGCCATTGCTAACGGTTCTCAGTCTACTGTTATGTTTTATAACAAGAATAACCTTGTTGAGGGTCTACCTAGCTATTTAGTATGGGTAACGAGGTCATCCCATAAGTTTGTGCTGACTAGATTAAGGCTTGGTATCGTCCATCATTTAGTGGCACTGCCAACATTAAAGAAATATCCGCAGGGGCCTTGTATGTGTGATGGCGTCTCCAAACAGAGCACTGTGTACTTTCTCCTCATTTGTAAATTGTACATGAATTTTCGTATTGCCTATTTAAAACCTATGTTTCATAAATATGGCACATGTACTGTTAATCATGCTATGAGTTTAGTGTTTAACCTACAACACGTCGATATCTGTTATTTTACTGCTATGTTTTTAACCCAATCTATCAAGGCCAGGAAAAGTATGTGTTTTTAAATTCATTGTATTTGTTTTGTGTAGATTGTGGTTCACAATTTGTTTTACTTGTAATATTGAAGTGCATTGGTATTTTTATTTACGTTGTACTTTTATGGTCATTTTTATATGCACCGAATAAAGCTTCATGAATTGAATTGAATTGACTAAATAACCTAATGATCCAGCGACAGGTAATATGAGAAACGCTCAACAATTTAAATGAAAGTAAATTAAACAGTTTAGCTGGGCCCAGGCATTGAGATACCTCTTGAGGAGGGCCCACCTCATACTCACTGGCTGAGGCAGCACAGCAAGCGCGCTGGCTTCTCAGTTTATATAAACCCACGACCCGCCAGTTCTTTGTCGCACATAGAGGAGCTATAATATATAGTGATGTGGACACCAGCCCTAAAATGTGTTACACTACCCCTGCACTACCCCCTGACATGTGGTATTTAGTAGGAATATTTCTCAAGATCAGTAGGCAGTGGATCATATTACAGCCACCAGATCTTAAACAAAGAGGGAACATATGAGGGCAGACTACATGAGGCGTGAAACAACCCCTCAAAGATCCTACTTCTACCCTGGTCTATTCAAAACCACCCTCAAACACCACAAAGCACTGAGTCTTGATGTACAACAATTCTTACTCAACTAACGTCACAGACTAGGAGCCATTAAAAGTGACCTACTCTTTATTGTTACTTATAGCATACTTTGCTAGATTGCTAGATTTTTTCTTAGTCCTAAAGAACACCAAAATACATTATGGGAAAAATTGCACTGTACCAGGTTACTATAACCAGACATGTGTGCTACACATCACAATGTATAAAACTAGAAAGGCAATCAGCCAGTCATCAGATATTAACCTCTAAATATTCACAACAATGTTTTTTACACTGAAAGCCCTAAAATCATCTACGATTGGTAAGAACACTGATACCATGCCTACTGTGAGGAATCCAGTTTTAAGGTCCTAGGGAAATCAGGAGTTACTGGGCCCTAATTGTGTGAATTGGAAATTACAGTTCTGGTGTCACAGGGATTCAGTACTGCATACCCTCAAACTGGGGAACCCTTTTAGCACATGATTCTCATGGTAGCAAGGCAGAGCAGTCAAATACTGTCCCAGGGAGCTGCTGTTTTATAGAAACTCAAAGTTCACCAAAATACATCAATGACTCTCAATAAATCAATGTCCAGTAGCACCTTTACTTTAAAAAGAAACATTATTTAACGTACAAATATCTAATTAAGGCACACATAGTACAAATATATACAAGATGTATGTGAGATTAACAAATCAGACCTCCTCCTAAAGAACAACCTTAAAGAATAACCACACTGCAAACAACCTGCCTAAATGATTTATCAGAGAGGCCCTCTAAACAGGCTTAGTTGGGTGGTCTCAATGTAAAAGAATGCCCTACAACCTTCCATAGTGCCTTTCATATTAACATAAGGCTCTAGAGAGCTGAAGCAGTAAGTTTCAAGTTTCAAAAGACCTTTATTCGAATTTGTTAAAATTCATAAAAGTACCGACACATCAAAAAACATATACATACACATAATACAAAACAGTTAAATAATTTACATTTCATAGTAACAAAGCAATTCGTACAGAAGATAGACAGTAAGTTCCATTAACTTATAAGGTTTTAGCAGTAGTATTTTTTGACTGAATCTGATTACAAGGACTTTCCATAGTCTTACGTGCACGTATGGCTAGTCTTAGAAAAGTGCTAGTGCGAAATGTCAATTCATCATTGTCCAGGGTGAGCAACAGCATATAGGATTCCTGAAGTGTAAGAGGTCTGAGCTTTCTAAAATATGGGGATAAAAGCCATTTGGTATATCTCACATAATATTTACAGAAAAACAAAAAGTGCAAATCATCTTGAGTGCTTGTACCGTCACAGGGGCAGGGGGTAAGGGCAGTATGATGTTGATACCCCAAAGGAAAAGAAAGCAAAAATTTAACAGTTCCTGCCCTTAGACGAAACAGTAGAGATCGTTCCCAATTTGACATAGGCAGTGATAGATAGGGTGGCATGATTTGCATACAGAGACCATTACCAATGTATTTTTTGACCCCTGATTTCTGTAGTTCAATTCCAAGCCGTTCATTACGATAAAGTGCATAGAGTGCCTTTTGAACCTCATGTTTGTCCTTTGGTTCAATAGCTGTTGGCTCAGTAAACAAGATACCTCTTCCGATTTCATTAAATATTTTAAAAACTTCTTTAAACCAGGGGATCTGTATGCCATTATCACTATTGAGGCAGTCCCTAATGATGTTTTGCGTAAGGGCAGCAGCCTCATTCCTCCAGATTCTGATCCAGAAGAGTGCTGGTCTTGCTTTAATAAAGTCGTTTATGAATGGGAGGTTAAGTTCGTTATGACAGATGAAATTGGAAGAGGAAATTGGTGCTCCCAGCAGTTTCCTGCAAAAACGGTTTTCCTCTCTTTGAATACCAATGCTGCTGGCCGATCCCCAAACTTCGGCTCCATACGTAGCAACAGGGGAACACTGTAATTTAAAAATTTGAACAATAGCTTTAGTGGCGCCAATTTTCTTAGGGCGTGGGAGACTCAGGACGGAGTTGTTGGCTTTCGAGAACTTGCTCGTGGCGTGGGCCACATGCCCACTCCAGGAGCCGTTCGCAGCGAAAACCAACCCCAGATAAGGGAACTTATGGACAGATTCGAGTTTATCTGTTCTAATTTGAATAGTGCCGAGTTTCCTTTTGCCCGGCCCACAAGGCATAATAAAAGACTTTTTAAAATTAACTTTTAGATCCAGTCCCTCCATAAAATTTACAAAACTATGTACAAGCAGACGTAAGGCATTTGGTGTACGTGCCAAAAGGACAGCGTCGTCTGCATATAAAAGTACGGGCAAGGGATTTCCTAAAATGATTGGGACATCGGGGGTAGCTTTCTTTAAACAGTTGGACAGGCCATTAATATAAATGATAAACAACAGGGGTGCTAAAACGCACCCCTGTCTCACCCCCCTCCCTATCTTAATGGCTCCCGATACCTCTCCGCCCATACCAATGCGTACCCGAGCTTTCAAGTCAGTATGGAGATAGGCTAAGAATCTAACAAGAGTGGCATCGAGACCATTTGACAGGAGAGTTAACCATAGCTTGGATCTATTCACGAGATCGAATGCGGATGAAAGATCCATAAAAGCCAGGTAAACGGGGGATGAGCGAGCAATGCAGTATTTATCTATTATCAATTTTAAATTTAGGCATTGCTCGACTGTTCCTACCCCACTCCTAAACCCCATCTGGCAGGGGTCTAAAAAGTCAGAATCAGACGCCCATACCAGTACCCTGTTATAAATTATTCGTCCTAGTATTTTTAAAGTATTGTCCAGGAGGGAGATGGGACGGTAGTTTACTGGGTCAGATCTGTCTCCCTTTTTGTAAATGGGGACAATAATACTAGTAGCCCAGGTGGCAGGCATGGCTACATGTGGAAGACTATTAAAAATATTTAAAAGTATTGGAGTCCAAAGATCAACGTTAAATTTAAGGATATCTATAGGAAGGCCGTCTGGCCCGGGCGCCTTGTTGCCTAGGCTCTCTTTGATAGCTTTCCTGACTTCTGAGTCCGAAATCTCTAAGCCTGCTGTTTGGTACGAGTTAGGGAGGGGTTGCTCATCAGAGGGGGCAGCATAAATATTAGAAAAATGAGTCTCCCAAGCTGTACTGGTTATGTTGCAACTAATTTTAGTAAGCTCTTTGCCCATTTCCCTCGTTCTCCTAACTGCCGTCCAAAATGGGCCGCTGCCACCCAGATTGGCGCTGATAACCAGCTTATCCCAGTGATCGGAGAGCAAATTTGCCTTCCTTTTCGATGTTTTATCTTTATAGTTTTTCCTGGCGGCTCGAACAGCGTCCTTACACCTGGGATTGGCAGAGAGGGCCTTTCTTAACTCTCTATTGGCCACGGAGCAAGATGTATCAAACCACCGTGGCTCTTTATGGTCAGTAGAGAGTGGGACTGACAGGAGAGTTTTTATATTGGTGCATAAAGCTTCAAAATCAGTAATCAGTTTTTCATTATTTGTACTGGGGGAGGAGAGACATTTCAATAGATCCGGATATGCCTCCTGAATCGTATCTATAATGGCCCCACAATCAATTCCTCTCCATTTAAGGCGAAGGCCATCAATTGAGGGTGTGATATCCCTAGCTCCATTTAAATTCATAAAAATCGGACTGGGTGCGAGGTTAAAAATAGCAAACAAAGGATTATGATCGCTGAAGGACGTTTGCACCACAGAAGATTTGATTAAACAGTCCGTTAACACAGGTGATGTAAAAATGTAATCGATAATTGAACCGTTATCCCTGCCCTTAAACGTAGGGGCATAGGGAAAATTCATATCATACCCTACGCTCATTACATCAACAAGATTAAAATCAGAGAGTATACTAATCAGTTCCAAACCCCTGCGGTCATTACAGTGATCAAAGTTAGTGGATCCATAGTTATCTATAAGTTTCACATTAAAATCTCCCCCGATCAGAATACTCGTCTTAATATCTACTGACATGGAACAATCAATTATATTTAAAACCTTAGATAAGGCAACAAAATTTTTGTTCGGTACACCATTAAAATCATTATTGTAAAAATTGATTAAATAAATTGTGGTCTTTGATTTCAATTTATATTCCAGGATTTGAATGTTGGAATTAGCTAGGTTATCTGACTCCAAAACATTAATTGTACCGCCTGCCAAAATTCTAATCCCCGTAAAGAGTCCACCCACCGCTCGGCCAAAGCTGGGTTTTAGAGATGTCAGGCTGAAACAATTGTAGCCTTCGATATACAGGTTATCAACAGCCCAAGTCTCTTGGAACATGAGTATGTCTATGTCCTTAATTAGTTCTGTCCAGGCAGGGTCAGAGAGCTTGGATTCTAAACCTGCGACATTCCAACTTAGGATTGATAGGCCGTGTTTGAACCCCTGGTTAATAAATGTGCACCTAGTATTCCCATTATCATAGATAGTTGATTCGTTTGAAATGGCCGGAGTGATATCAGACAATATGATTTCTGGAACTACTGTTTTAGCATGGAGTGATGCAAGTGAATTTGTAATTGTGGCATCCTCTTGGTTACAGGCTTTTGCATTCTTGAAGCAGTATTCAGATAGACTCACAGCATACACATTTTCATATAGTATTACTCTGGAGAAATAACTTGTTGTGTTAGCCAGGACTAAAATAAAAGAGTATCAAAGTGGACCACATTCTAGCCAATTCAATTATCATTTACTGGCTCTCTGCCTCCATCCTTTCACATCAATATTTGCAAATCCTAGGTTGTCTAGAAACTAGGATGCTCCACCTACAATATGATATATATTTTCTATTTTTTATCTTTACACCACTTCAAGTTACAATGTGCTTTATTCTTATGGTGAGTGCTTTAATTTTTATGTACCCATCTAACTGTCCCTACCGTGAATTAACAGGAGACAACATGGCAAGCTTATTTGAGCCACGGAGTACTCCTGGCCTCTTCGACTACCCGCCTCACTCCAGTGTACCCTGGTAGAAGTACTGTCTTAAATGAGGCTGCACACAGGTAGAGAACACGATGTGAGGCAGCATCCCAACAATGAACTACAATTTCTCTGCATACTATGAAGTCTCACATAGTCTAAAGAGATGACAGCCATCTTGGATATCTTGGTATAATTAGGGCTGCGAGAATTTATAATTAGGGGTCATTTACCATGCCTACCTGGGTAGTGCAAATTGTGTCATGCCAACGTCACTAGTGATGTTTTCTACTGTGACTAAGTGTTCAGAATTCCAACAGGCCTGACAATCCCAATGAGAGTTCTTTTGAAGCTTAAGGCCCATTCAGGACTTCAAGAGGCTGTATGCATTCTCTTGAATGTCTCCCTCTGTCAATTGGTGTGCACAAATCGCAAGAATGGGTAGGGCTCTGTTTGACCAAGGGCGAGGACCCAGAGACCTGGGGTCTGTGCACCAACCTGCTGCGTTGCAAAGAGAATGGGATTGTGTCCTGCATGCCCGGGGAGGGATCCCCTGCTTGGCTGGATGAAGAAGCCCTGACCAGATCCCTGGTCAGAGCTCCAGCTGACCTGACATCCTTAGTCCTTGGGCTCCCTTACCTGGCCATCCATGTCACAAAGTGCCCAGGATGAGGTCGTGCAGGCCTGGAAATGCTGCACCTGCCTGCCCAGGTTAGGGAGCTCTGACTGGGCGACAGTTCAGGCTACTATGTTGCTAATTGCCTGGGACAAGTCACGCAAGCCCCAGTAGGGCTCCCTTGATTGGCCTGGAGAAGAAGCTTTGATGAGGCCCCAGGTCAGAGCTCTGACTGGCTTCGGAGGGGAATCCCCTGCCAGGTGCTCCATTCTCTAGACCGCCGTGAGACCCGGGGTAGGATCTCATAGGCCCAGAAATGTCTACCCTACTTGTCCAGGTTAAGAAGCTCTGACTGGCCCCTGAGTCATAGCTCCAGCTGGCTGGTGGTGGAAGCCCACAGCCCTGGGTTCTATTCCCTGGCCCACCATGCCACTTAGAGCCCCGGATAGGGTGCGACAGGCCCAAGCAGGGGTTTACTTTTTGGCCGGGTAAAAAAATTCTGTCCAGGCCCCTAGTCTGAGCTTTGGTGGACCTTGGGGTGGAAGACCTCCCACTGGACTCCCTTCGCTAGCTCAATGTGTCGCAGAGTGCTTGGAATGGTGTCCCACATGCCCTGCTTGCTTGGTTTAGGAAGTTCTGACAGGGCCCTGTTGGACTTGGCACCTTTTGGAAAGGGTCATCCATCAACTATTTGCCTTCCTCCTAGCATTTTTTCTGACATGATGTTGGTGGTTCTAGGACTCTGGGCCCTTTAGCACTGCTGTTCAGTGTAAAGTATTTGTGCTCTGTGGTAAACATGGTAAGATTGGTCTACACCGGTTTGACTTTTTTTAATTTACCTGTCAGTCCGTTGTAAAGTGGTATCTCATATACCCGGGGCTGGTAAATTAAATGCTACTGGTGGGTGTGCAGCGCAGATTGCGCCATCCACCAAAGTAGCCTTTCAAACCTGTCTCAGGACTCTGCCATTGCACAGCCTTTGCGCGCAGTGTTACTGCTGCTGTGACATGGCATCTAAAGTGTGTGCCATGTCTGTGACCCCCCTTTTACTGCATGTCAGTCACCCCTAAGGTAGGCCCTAGCTAGCCCTATGGGCAGGGTGTATTGTAGGTAAAAGGTAGGACATGTACCTTAAGTGTGTGACTTGTCCTGATAGTGACAAAGCACCATTTTGGTTTCTCACTGCTGTGAGGCTGCCCTCTCATAGGAATGCATTGGGGATTCCCTGATAAGTGTTTCAGTGGTAATTCCTGATATGAGAAGAGCAGCGTGGTCAAGTTTAGTATGGTTGGAATAGTAATAATAAATGCTACACAATGGTGTGCACAGATTTATTATCACTATTTTAGAAATGCACCTTTTAGAAGTTGGCATTTCTGTGTGCTATGTGTCTGCCTGCCTGATGTGGATTGCATGTCCAGCTTTGGAGTGACAGGGGCAGGTGAGGTGTGTGTGTGGCTCCAGGGAGGGCAGGGTTAGTCAGCGCTATGCTGAATAGGGGATATGCATTTGGAGTAGTGGGAGAAGTAGTCCCCTGACCCTGAATAGGTCTGTGCCTGCCTGGGTGAATGCTGGCTCCGCCCCGAGCCCCCACCTGACAAAGGGGAAGAGGAGCCTTGTCAACAAAGTGCTCCAAAATCCCCCTGAACCAGTTCAGGCCGGTTCCCCCAAGCCCTGTGCCAGGGCAAACAAAGCAAATGGTGTATAAATATTGGGGCTGTGACCCCAAGAAAGGTGTGCTTTCCTTGTGCTTGGGGCCTGCTGCTCCTGGGCCCCAGGACGAACCGCCACAAGGGACTGCCTACCTGCTGGAGGGCCCTGTGTGCTGGCCTTTTTTGGGCCCAGCTTTGCCCCTCTGAAGTTCCAGGACTCTAGCGCCTCGTGAGCACTATACTTTTATAGTTGGTGACCCAGAAAAGGTGACTCCGGCCTTTCCCGGACAGGAGGAGGGCATTTGCCCGAAGAAAAGGAGCGCAAGGGCTCTGCAGCGCTGGGCTGCTATGGATACGCCGAGGAAATCCCGGCGTGGGGATTCTCCTACATTTATGCTACTGGAGGCGGGAGCCTACTCCGCAATGCCGCTGTTTTTGAGCTCTGACTGGCGGGTGCCCACCCCGCATTGGCGTTTGCTTTACAGCGGGAGCCCACCCCGCACTTCGCCACCGAGAAAGGCATGGCCCCGAAGTCAGGGAGAGGTTGCCTGGTCTGGGGCTCTGCTCTTCTTGAAGGAAGGCGGGAGCCTACCCTGCCTCCAGGACCGCAACAGGAGAAGAGTAGCAGCCCGACGGCAGGAAGTCAGGCAGAGTCGAAAGCCTGACCGGGGGCGTGGCCGTGAGTGAAAGGCCACGTTGAAGAGGAAGCCAGGCTGAGGTGCAGCCTGGTTGTGGGCGGGGCTCTGTGTTCATGAGGAGCCCCGCGTACTGCCTAAGTCGCCGGAGAGAAAGGACCGGTCCGCCTGCCTTCTGGCAGCAACGGAGACCCACGTTGCTGCAAGTGCAGGGTGAGCACTTTTCCTTCTTTTTTGTTATCGGCCGAAGAGACAGGCCTGCCCCTGTTCCCCCAGTGAGGAGGCTGAGAACAGCTCCAGAGAGCCCCAGTGAGTGGGGGCTGACCCGAGAGCATTGTTTTGTGCTCCAGAGGACCCGAGAGCATTGTTTTGTGCTCCCGAGGAACTTTTAGTGCCAGTGCCTTAATTGTTCATCACAGCTGCACCGCAGTTGCGGGCAGCTGCAATGTTTGGGGCAAGATCATTCCAGGAGTCCCAGAGTGGGGCTCCAGAGGCACCATAGGCACCATAGGTGCCAGTGCTCATTTTGTTTGCCACAGCTGCACCGCGAGAGAGAGCGGGCTGCTGCAACACTGGGCCTTGTTTCCTTCCCTACTCGAGATGAAGGAGTGAGATACAATCCTCTGCCCCAGCGCATTGCGCACTTTTGCTTTAGCTGCATTGGCAGCCATAGGGCTACTTGAAAGGCCCACAGTTTTTGCCCTGGCCTGGCAGTTCGGGCTGGAATGTTCCCATTGGGCACAGGGTCAAGATTGATTTGCATATGGCTGGGTCCAAACTGGAATGGCATGGTGAGCAAATCAAAAAAACGATGGATTTAGGCCCAGATCTCTGTACTGGGGTGAATGTATGACATTGTTCTGCATTCTGTCCCTCAATAGTTCTTTTTGCATTTGTCACCCCGAGTGGGACGGGCATGCTCAGACGTGAGTCCCGTGCTCTCCATGCCACTGGAATCAAGCTATCCTGACTGAAGAGGGGTGAAACCCCGAAACTGGTCCTAGGATGCTTGTTTCCAGTCCAGGGAGGACCTGGCCTGGCAGTTCGGGCTGGACTGTTCCCATTGGGCACAGAGTCAAGACTGATATGCATATGGCTCGCTCCAAACTGGAATGGCATGGTGAGCAAAAAAATGATGGATTTAGGCCCAGTTCTCTGTACTGGGGTGAGTGTATGACAAGTTTCTGCATTCTGTCCATCAATAGTTCTTTTTGCATGTGTCACCCCGAGTGGGACGGGTATGCTCAGACGTGAGTCCCGTTCTCTCCATGCCACTGAAATCAAGCTATCCTGGCTGAAGAGGGGTGAAACCCCGAAACCGGTCCTAGGATGCTTGTTTCCAGTCCAGGGAGGAGCTGGCCTGGCAGTTCGGGCTGGACTGTTCCCATTGGGCACAGGGTCAAGACTGATTTGCATGTGGCTGGGTCCAAACTGGAATGGCATGGTGAGCAAACAAACGATGGATTTAGGCCCAGATCTCTGTACTGGGGTGAATGTATGACATTGTTCTGCATTCTGTCCATCAATAGTTCTTTTGCATTTGTCACCCCGATTGGGACGGGTATGCTCAGACGTGAGTCCCGTGCTCTCCATGCCACTGGAATCAAGCTATCCTGGCTGAAGAGGGGTGAAATCCCGAAACCGGTCCAAGGATGCTTGTTTCCAGTCCAGGGAGGACCTGGCCTGGCAGTTCCATCTGGACTGTTCCCATTGGGCACAGGGTCAAGACTGATTTGCATATGGCTGGGTCCATACTGGAATGGCATGGTGAGCAAAAAAACGATGGATTTAGGCCCAGATCTCTGTACTGGGGTGAATGTATGACATTGTTCTGCATTCTGTCCATCAATAGTTCTTTTTGCATTTGTCACCCCGAGTGGGACGGGTATGCTCAGACGTGAGTCCCGTGCTCTCCATGCCACTGGAATCAAGCTATCCTGGCTGAAGAGGGGTGAAACCCCGAAACCGGTCCTAAGATGCTTGTTTCCAGTCCAGGGAGGACCTGGCCTGGCAGTTCGGGCTGGACTGATCCCATTGGGCACAGGGTCAAGACTGATTTGCATATGGCTGGCTCCAAACTGGAATGGCATGGTGAGCAAAAAAACGATGGATTTAGGCCCAGTTCTCTGTACTGGGGTGAGTGTATGACAAGTTTCTGCATTCTGTCCATCAATAGTTCTTTTTGCATTTGTCACCCCGAGTGGGACGGGTATGCTCAGACGTGAGTCCCGTTCTCTCCATGCCACTGGAATCAAGCTATCCTGGCTGAAGAGGGGTGAAATCCCGAAACCGGTCCAAGGATGCTTGTTTCCAGTCCAGGGAGGACCTGGCCTGGCAGTTCGGGCTGGACTGTTCCCATTGGGCACAGGGTCAAGACTGATTTGCATATGGCTGGGTCCATACTGGAATGGCATGGTGAGCAAAAAAACGATGGATTTAGGCCCAGATCTCTGTACTGGGGTGAATATATGACATTGTTCTGCATTCTGTCCATCAATAGTTCTTTTTGCATTTGTCACCCCGAGTGGGACGGGTATGCTCAGACGTGAGTCCCGTGCTCTCCATGCCACTGGAATCAAGCTATCCTGGCTGAAGAGGGGTGAAACCCCGAAACCGGTCCTAAGATGCTTGTTTCCAGTCCAGGGAGGACCTGGCCTGGCAGTTCGGGCTGGACTGATCCCATTGGGCACAGGGTCAAGACTGATTTGCATATGGCTGGGTCCAAACTGGAATGGCATGGTGAGCAAAAAAACGATGGATTTAGGCCCAGATCTCTGTACTGGGGTGAATGTATGACATTGTTCTGCATTCTGTCCATCAATAGTTCTTTTTGCATTTGTCACCCCGATTGGGACGGGTATGCTCAGATGTGAGTCCCGTGCTCTCCAGGCCACTGGAATCAAGCTATCCTGGCTGAAGAGGGGTGAAACCCCGAAACCGGTCCAAGGATGCTTGTTTCCAGTCCAGGGAGGACCTGGCCTGGCAGTTCGGGCTGGACTGTTCCCATTGGGCACAGGGTCAAGACTGATTTGCATATGGCTGGGTCCAAACTGGAATGGCATGGTGAGCAAAAAAACGATGGATCGAGGGCAAGATCTCTGTACTGGGGTGAATGTATGACATTGTTCTGCATTCTGTCCATCAATAGTTCTTTTTGCATTTGTCACCCCGAGTGGGACGGGTATGCTCAGACTTGAGTCCTGTGCTCTCCATGCCACTGGAATCAAGCTATCCTGGCTGAAGAGGGGTGAAACCCCGAAACCCGTCCTAGGATGCTTATTTCCAGTCCAGGGAGGACCTGGCCTGGCAGTTCGGGCTGGACTGTTCCCATTGGGCACAGGGTCAAGACTGATTTGCATATGGCTGGGTCCAAACTGGAATGGCATGGTGAGCAAAAAAACGATGGATTTAGGCCCAGTTCTCTGTACTGGGGTGAGTGTATGACATGGTTCTGCATTCTGTCCATCAATAGTTCTTTTTGCATTTGTCACCCCGAGTGGGACAGATATGCTCAGACGTGAGTCCCGTTCTCTCTATGCCACTGGAATCAAGCTATCCTGGCTGAAGAGGGGTGAAACCCCGAAACCGGTCCTAGGATGCTTGTTTCCAGTCCAGGGAGGACCTGGCCTGGCAGTTCGGGCTGGACTGGTCCCATTGGGCACAGGGTCAAGACTGATTTGCATATGGCTGGGTCCAAACTGGAATGGCATGGTGAGCAAAAAAACGATGGATTTAGGCCCAGATCTCTGTACTGGGGTGAATGTATGACATTGTTCTGCATTCTGTCCATCAATAGTTCTTTTTGCATTTGTCACCTCGAGTGGGACGGGTATGCTCAGACGTGAGTCCTGTGCTCTCCATGCCACTGGAATCAAGCTATCCTGGCTGAAGAGGGGTGCAACCCCGAAACCGGTCCTAGGATGCTTGTTTCCAGTCCAGGGAGGACCTGGCCTGGCAGTTCGGGCTGGACTGTTCCCATTGGGAACAGGGTCAAGACTGATTTGCATATGGCTGGGTCCAAACTGGAATGGCATGATGAGCCAAAAAACGATGGATTTAGGCCCAGATCACTGTACTGGGGTGAATGTATGACATTGTTCTGCATTCTGTGCATCAATAGTTATTTTTGCATTTCACTGTTTTTGCCCTGGCATTCTGGACAGAGGGCATCTTGATCCCCCGTGAAAGACCAGTTGGCCTGGGGTCATTTTGGAAGGTGATGTATGCACCTAGGGAGTGTCACTAAGGTGCCCTCCTGATTGGGTTTTATTGCATAATCTGTTTATGCTTGTGATGCCCATTGCGTAATGTGTTTATGCTTAGGAGGTTTACGCACCATGTGTTTCATGCCTAGTTATGATGCAGACATAAAGTGTTTATGTTGCCCATGCTAATGCTGAGTACAGTATTCTGCCAGTAGTTACTGGTTGTGTTTTACATTTACTACTTGTGCTTGTGATGATTCTGACAGTGGCCTAATTGGCCCTAACACATGTATATATTCCCTGTAAATATTGCCTAGACCCTGAGGGGGCATCCCTGCTTGGCCATGTGAAGATGTTCTGATCAACCTTGGGTCATAGCTCTAGCTGGCCCAAGGCTGGAAGCCTTCACCACCGGCCTCCATACCCTGGCTAGTTGTGTGGCAAAGTGTCCGAGGTTCAAGGTCCCTCAGGCCCAGGAAGGCCTTTCCTGTCTGCTGGGGATAACATACTCTGACAGGGGCCCAAATCAAAGCTGTAGCAGGCCCGGGGGTAGAAGCTGCAGGCTCTGGGCTATGTTCTCTGGATCCTCACATCAAAAAGTGTCTAGGGAAAGGTCCCACAGGCCCGGGAAGGCCTCTCCTGTCTGCCCAGATTAAGAAGATAGGGCTGAGCCCCAGGCCAGAGCTCTGGTAGGCCCTGTGGTGGAGGACACTGGCCATGGACTCCCTTACCCTGGGCTCTTTTCCAGGACCCTTGGCTACCTTCCAGGACCCTTGGCTCCCTTCCAGGACCCTTGGCTCCCTTCCAGGACCCTTGTGCTCCCTTTCCCATTATCCCCAGGTGTCACTTGGAGCCTGGGACATGCACCCGCATGCCCATGAAGGCCTCTGCTACCTGCCCAGGTGCAGAAGTTCTGACCGGGCCCTAGTCAAAGCTCTAGTAGGCCTGGGAGTACAAGCCCCAGGCTCCAGTCTCTAGACGGATGTGTCCCAAAGTGTTTTGGGCGGGGTCCTGTAAGCCTGGGAAGCTTCCCTTACTTGTTTGAGTTAAGAAATTCTTATTAGGTCAGAGCTTCAGCAGGCGAAGGGGGGAAACCCGCAGCCTGGGCTACATTCCCTGGCTCGCTGTGTCACTTAAAGCCCAGGGAGGGGTCCTGCAAGCACATACAATATTACAAAGACATTATTGAAAAGTAAAACAAGAAAAACCCCGAAATTTGTCCCTGTTGACCAAATCACAGGAGAATAGGACTATGAACATAGAATGTAAACACGTTGACTGGGCTAAAAAAGTAGAAGTTGAAAGAATATAGATGAATATATCACTCACAAGTCTTCGTAAATCAATGGACTGAACTGAGACAAGAAAGATACACTTGGACATTGAAAACAAGACTATCTAATTGGACAAAATGTTTGAAGTTTGTTCTTGCTTATTTTTTTAGAGTTCTACCCTTTTTTGTCATATGTATTTGTTCTGTACTAGGGGTCTGTTGGCAATGGGATCCCAGGTCTGTGAGCACCATTTTCTAGATAATCTTGGGACTACCGACTGGTGCAGTAGATTGCAGCCATCTCTGCTATTTTTCTTTGGGCTTGATTTAACACTGATGGGCAGCAATACTAACTCAGAATAAGCCACTGAATGCTGGTGCAAGTATAGCCAAATGCCTTGTTATCAAATAAGTGACGCACATGAATGAGATTTCCAATGTCTGTACCTACTATCTAGCAAGCCCACAGGCAAGCAAATGAGCAGACCCAGTGGGGAATGAAGTCAGTGCTGTGTTTCACTCTAGTCTGGTACTGTGAAGTGACATGAGGTCTAGGATAAGTGAGAGGCTCTCAGACCACCAGTGAAATACCCCTACTCTTATTACGTTTTCACTTATCTGGTGAGGATGGGGGCCGAGTCCCATGGGTGACTCGCTTCTGGCCCCAAGTGCCTGATAGCCACCAGGCGCAACATGCTCTGGGGACAGATGCAGGTGGGGAGTTTGACAGGGGTGGTACACCTGTCAGATGATAATAGAAGTGTCCTAAGGCGAGCTCAGGGAGGACGGAAGTCTCCTGCACAGCAGAAGTGCAAAGGCTTGTGTGATCTCGATTTTCAGTGTGAATATGGACTTGGAAACTGGTCCCCCAGGATCTTTCTGACTTTTTGAGTTTCAAGCAGGACGTATCATAAAAGTTACCTCAGGGATAACTGTATTGTGGTGGACAAGCGTTCATATTGCTGTTGCTTTTTGATCCATTGATGTTAGCACTTCCTATCATTGAGAAGCAAATTTTACCAAGCATTGGATTGTTCACCTACTAATAGGGAAGGTGGGCTGGGTTTAGACTTTCATGAGACAAGTTAGTTGTACCCTACTGATTATGTGTTGTTGCATTAGTAATCCTGCTCAATACGAGAGGAAGCTCCGGTTAAGAAATTTCGTGTATGTGCTTGACTGAGGAGCCAAAGGGGCGAAGCTACCATCTGTGGGATTATGACCGAACACTTCTAAGCCAGAATCCCTCCAAAACTGTCACAATACTGCAGTGCCATGGAGCCTCAGGTGGCCTGAGATAGCTGGCCTCTGGGCTCGTGTTTAGAGTCGCTCACCAGAGTGCGGATGGAAGGGGGCTTTCTCCATTGCCCCCATCGCCATTAAGTCACTGTATGTTTGTGGGGCACCTGGCACTAAATCATTCTTAGAACACCTGATTCTGGCTCAGGGTTTTATAAGTCGCAAAGCAGCAACCTTGTTACGATCTATTGAAATTCACCCTCTAAGCCAAGCTTTTGCTTCAATCTGTTAGGCTGAATAGTTGAGGAAACCTGACTTCCCAGGCAAGCCCAATGTGAGAGAGGGTTTGGCTGGGGACTTGACCCTCCTTGTCACCCAGGCCTAGGCACGAGGAAGGTGGAAGAAACTAACCCAGGTCTCCCTTCGGCAGCTGGACATGGTGGCTGCAGATTTACTGACGACTCTCTTGTCCCTCTGGGGAGTGGAGTGGAGACAGGACCATCGTGAAAACCCAGCCAACTGGCACATCCCAGGGCAGGGGAGTGTCAGGTGGGGAAGGGCTCCTGCAGCGTCATCAGTTCCAGTAATCACCCATGAAAGGAAATCAAAGCCATGGCTTTCGCCTGGGTGGCCCCGTCCTCGAACTGTGCGGGTTCACCTTCCCTACACAGGGCAGGGTGGCAACTGAAAGAGAAGGAGCCTGGGTCATGTGTGGTCTGAACAGCTTGTGTAATCACCTGTGAAAGTCAGGCAAAGCCATGGCTTTCACTTGGGCGACCCTGTCCCCGCAGGCCAGGGCGCCAAGCACCGGACAGGGCCACCAATCCTAACTGAGACAGGGTGGCATTGGACCGAGGAGGATTCCGAGAGCCCCGCTCCCCCCAGGCCTTGATCAGCTCCTGCAATCCCAATGAGAGGCAGGCGAAGTCATGACATTTGTCTGGGAGGCCTCAGTCGCACAGGCCAGTGGTGTCAGCCAGAAGGTAAAACCTCAAAGTCTGACCGGAGCAGGGTGGCATCCCACCAGCAAGGGTTTGTCAGGTTTCAAGATGTTCACCAATTTGCTTGTTGGCTTTGTGTTGGTAAATACACCACCAGTGATGTTTCATTCTCAAGGCAGATCTAGCCATTGAAAAAATATGGGTGTACCAACTCAGTGAACCATGTCCCTAGCCAAGCAGGCCTAATTCGAATTTTGTCCAGGCCCAGGTATAACGTCTATTGTGGCCTTTGATAGGCAATCAGGAAAACATGTTGCTAAACTGAGGACATTGCTAAATGGATCTCGGATATCCTTTTCAAGACCAATGTGTTTTCTTATGGATTTGTGTTGAAGGACACTGGAGCTAAAGAGAAGTATTCAGAAAGTTGTGTTGATGTTTTTTAACATTTATATGAACTCGACAAAGACTGGGGTTTGTTACATTTATTAAGTATTATCCTGTGATGGAACAGGATGAAGTTTAAGCAGGACTGTATTGCTCATGCTTTATATGAATCCCAAAGTATTAGGTAATAGAATTCTGGTTTGTACATACAAATTGCTTAGTCTAGGGAACAGCACACTTTTATCATTGTTCGTTATCTTGCAGTTCTACTAGAGCAAAGTAGAAAATATAACTCATCTTCTACAAAGGGTGCATAGCGATGAAGCTTTAGATAGGTATTCAAGTCATAGGGAGAAATGTTAGTGAAGATCTATTTGACGTAGTCAATTTTTGTATGTTTAGTTTTAAGACATTACAGGTTCCACATCAAAGGACTGATAATTGGGTATGGAAAGATATTGCAAAGGTACACCCATTCACTCTTGCACTAAAGCATAGACACTTCTACGCCAACTTACTTAAGAAATTCCTTTGCCTTGAGATATCCACTACATTCTACAGGCATCATTGATTAACAGAAGTGACAAGTCAGAGGGCTGGAGTTCAGCGTCTCTATTTTCTCTTTTATCCCATTCCAATTTCCCTGTTTCAACCGCTGTGGTTCATTTGTGGAGGTAGTGAGAGATAAAAGAGTGCTTCATTGCTACTGGATTTGAGCATAACATTATTGATTCTTGACAGCAACCTATTTAATTCACATTTAGGAAAAAGTAAAGTAAGTATTTAGAAATCTCGGGTAAATATCTGGCATCGTTGGCTACTATAAAGTGGGGTATTCTGGAAATTAACTTGTGTGCAGACAAAAATGTTCTGCTGATAGTTGCATGCACACAATTATTGTATTGTTTTGTGCTTGCCAATACTTGCTAACACTTTAACAATTTTCCCATACAGCATCACAAACATGCTGCCGGAGACTACTACAACTGAGGCAGCACGCATGTTCAGGAGCCTTTGAATATGTTTTTCTGTGACATGTGTAAGGCCTGTGTGGTGCTCTGTTGAAGGGATGCGTATCCAGATGTGGTTTACAATCAGAATGGCTTGGGCCCATAGAGTGGCCGTCCTCACTCAGAAAACACAGAGTGCAGTTGTACTCAACTGGGATTTTCTTTCGTGTTCTGGGGCCACGATGAGAACTCAAGCTTGTCCATGAAAACCACTGCCAGGAAATGCATTTATTTCCACAAAGTTTATCACAGTGGCACTGGCAGAAATGTAGCTTTCAATAGTGGAGCAATTGCAAATGGGGCCCCTGAACCCAAATTGTGGGTGCGTTTTACTATCCATCCGCTGAACATGGGGGCTGATTGCACGGGGCCATGCCACCCTTGCTAGGCCATGGCAGACTGATGTATTCCAAAAGGACTTGGGATGGTCCAAAAGGGTGTGAACGCTAGGCAAAGTTTGAGCTAACTAGTTTCGTGATCAGCAAAGACTATCAGAAGTTTGCTGTTGAGTGTCCAGTGCCAGGTTGTATAACGTCTGATCTGAGGCAAACTGAAGGACATTGTAGGGAGGTTAGTCTAATCTCTGAACATGAAATCCCTCTATGTTGAGTTATTCCTAAATAGAAGTGGAAAGGCATGTGACAGGTCTGTCCTACATTTTTCATTTTAAAAATACAAATTAGCCAAATCTGTCCTGAAATATTTTGCATTTTGTAACTCAAGGTAAATTACGTTTCAGAGCTGTTTCTGAAATTACACGTTTCCTTTGAAAAGTTTTTAAAATAGGGTGGAAAAAAAGCTGCCTTCTATTATTAACTCGTGTTGTTTCTAGTGACAAATGCTGCACTTCTGTCATCTATAAGCACTGAAAATAAAGGATGCTACCACTATCCAGTTTAATTGTATTCTTGGCCCTGCTTATGAGTCCGGTCTGCAAAATGACCACGTTTTATGCCTCAATTTCGCTTTGTCTGGTTACAGGTTTTCCATAAAAAACAGAACGTTGCTGTTACAAGTGGGGAGGAAACCTTTTCCGCATGAGGATTTAGGATCTAGATTTACCACCTACATAGAGCAGGTGCTAAATAGTTATAAAATCACTACCAACAAAATAGGTGTACATATACAAACTATAGGCAACCACATGTTGATCACATCATTACATATTATTTAAAAATGTGCTGATTTTTTGTTTCCAATTAGTAAAACACGAGCAAAGAGCCACAGCCACTCTTTTCACTTGGATCTTGAACATGGAACAAGCATTGATGGCTTAATGTTTTGCAATGCATGTGTCTTAATGTTTTTCTATGCATGAGGTTCAAATCCCCATTCAGCAGTCCATCATGCAGGATGAGGAATGGGAACAGCAGCAAAAAGCAAGAGAAAACTGAAAACAATGAAGAGGGCCTAAACTCCCCAGAATATGACAGAATATGAGACAGACCTATAATTTAAAAACATACATAGTGGGACATTAGGAACATTTTCCACCTCCTAACTACTGCAGGTGAGGCACTAGAGCCTAATACAGCCATCTGCACAGTAGTTCCTCCACTCATGAACAGGCCTAAAAAAATAATAAAAATGTTATCAGAGCTGTAGGTCTAGAGAATTGAAAAATCTATGCAGCCTAACCGTAAGGTTCTTGGCACACAAATTATACCTAAATATTGTGATATTGGACAAATATTTTAATTCATCAAGTGCCTTTTTTCATTATCACATATGAGAGCACCTTCAAATATGTGAGTTCAGCCTGTCTTCTGTACAAAAAAACGTTTTTGTTTGATGTAATAGACTAAACATTTGCTCAAAGTTGAAAACATCTGGACGACACATAGGGTACACATGACACCGAACTTGTCTCTTAGTTCACAGTATTGCCATCAGTGTGGAGGGATGAATTTTTTTAAGCTCATGTTTAAAAACCCTCTCTTTTAACACATATATTACTAAAGCATGATGTGGTAGCACACTGTCATTTAAAGTCAGCAGGTTTTTCTTTGAAACAACCACGAAATTTCCCACCGACATGCAGTTTTGCTGATGAAACTATATAGCATAAAAAGGATAATGTTTTGAAATAGGGTTTCCGCAAATATGTATCATTTGCTCATCACCAAGTAAAGTGTTCTGATTTCTTTTGGTCCTGTGAAAATTGTTCTTTCCATCACACTTCTTAATTACAAAAAAATTTGCTTTCTTATTGCGGATATATTTTGAAATATATGTCCTGTTTGTTTACAAGCTATTTAAATGTTGTCTGTTAGAAAAAAACTGACTTCCTACAGTCTTTGTTTGTCAGTCTTTGTTTGTCACAGTTCACTTTACAAAATCCTCTAACTTTGCAGTCAGAGAAAGAAAAGTAAACACCAGTCTCCAGGATAAAATAAGTAGCCATTTGTAAGAAGACATTTGCTGACATTTGACCTCTGTCATTAAGCACACAACAAATGTGATTAGATAAAAACATGATTTAAAGGCATCATTACTGCTCAATTACTTTGCCAATGAACAGAACACATGTTCTTTGCCAGCTGGAGCTCCCTCAGAGAATAGGCCAGAACGCATAAAGATAGCTCGCCCTGATAAAATCTGACTCACCATAGTTAGACAAAGAGTAGATTTTTCGAAGCTTGATAAAAGATATAGCTGTGCTACAGTTTTTTGCTACAGGGGGAGACCGAAGCTCAGTAGCCCATCTACATGGTATGTTACAGCCTACCTTTTGCAAAGTTGTGAGGAAGTTAATGGGCTTATAATTAACTATTGTATCTAAGAATATTATTTTTCCTAATGAGCCCCCAACATCAAATTCAATTAAAAGGCTAGGTGTTATACTATTACTGGTTCTCTGAATGTAATTGGTAAAATTAGTTGTACCCACATGAGCCTCATTACCAGAGGCAACCAAATACATCTGCAGGAGAAGGAAAAGGCTAATGCAGTCAATGTAGAAATTGTCGATGATGTGGACCATATCATTGCCCATTGCTGTGCTAGATTTCCTGGATCTATACATGACTCCATGATCCTTCCGAACACGAGCATTTCTTCTAATATGGAAACCTTCGAAAGTACAAAAACATGGCTAGTTGATGAGTCCATATCTATCTTAATTTAATTCACTCAATAACCAAATAGACCCTTACACATTCTAATCTGTCCAAAAAAGAATAGTAGCTATGTATATCGTAGTTTGTGAATAGATGTCTTATTTTTGGAGATAGCAACAAAGCATTTTGGTACTTGTAGTGACTATGTTAAAAATTTGCAAATTTTAGATGCCTGCACTAATTAGGTGGCTTACTGAGTTATGCACCAACAAAGGTCTCCAACATAACTCTCATCTGTTCCAATCCTTCACATAAATCGTATGAGGAGGCGTCTGCTTATGCCCGAGGAAGAAGACAAGACTATGAATCAATGTGAACAGGGTGAGAAAGATGGGCAGCCATGTGTTCCTGGACATCACTATGATCATGATTTAAATACTCGTACAATTGAACATGATTTAATGTTAAATTACTTTTAACATTGTACAATTATTTTCTATAAAGAAGAGTGGGAATGCATGTTTTACTTATCAAACAATGTTGTTTTATTTTTCCATAAGCAAAATATAAATGTCTTACCAGAAAAATTCAAAGAATTGTGTCTCACATAATTGTGAGTAAATTCTGTCCAAAATTGCACCTTTTTGGATTATGAAAATATTACACAATACCATACTATGTCAAAAAAACTAGGACTGTGGCTATATATTTCAAGGACTTCTTGGACGTAGTGAAGGCAACTGTTGGGATGAAGCACATGGTTCCTAGATTCCCCACACTCATAGTGTGCTATTCGTATTATTGTGTCCAGTCTTACAATGAATATCTACACTACTGGAGCCAGTATGGATTCAGAGATTCAAAGGGTTGCACAATTAAGCACAAAATGTTTTGGGAACAGGTGGCAAAGCTGAAAGACTGCTTGCCACGGACTCATGTAATACACACATTGAGTCATCAACGTGCTGCCACTCATGTTGCAGGGAATTCCATGGCTGATGAAGCCACCGAAGCAGCAGTTTGCACTGCTGTAGTTGCTGCAATTACTCATTCAAGTACAAGGATAGACAGAGACATATTGGTGGCTGTCAACGCTGCTTGCAATGACACCCAGCATGCAGAAAGGATTTCCACTAAAGTATTCCTACAAGTTAGATGTGCAAAATTCATCATATGCTCGTATTCCTGGAATAAGCAATAGAGTAATACCAAACACTGATTGCAGGACGGGTTTAATACTGCACATGAGGGTCATGCAGTGATCGCTGCTACAATATCACTACTGCAGCAACGCTACTGGTGGCCAGGTCTTCACAAACAGAATAAGGACTTTGTCCTTAAATGCGACATCTGCCAGCAGACGAAGGGTTCCACTGTGGCACATCCACCCCAGATACCTCTACTAATTTCAAACAAGCCTCTGGCTTGTGTTTATTTGCACCATTGATGCCCATTTGGCATCAGATTTGGCTAACAAGTATATCTTGTTAGCAGTCGATTCCTGCTCTCAATTCCTGTGGGTATGGCCACAGCGGTTGGGTGATGTCCAAACTGTTAGAAATAATCTGCAAGTCTTTATCAAGACATACGCAGTACGCACATTCTGACCAGGGTCCGTTGTTTAGTTCTAGAGCTTACAAAGAAGCCATGGGAAGTTTTGGTGTGACCTTCCATTTTTCTTCTCCCTACCATACTGAGGGACATTTGTAGGTGAAGAGGAAAAACCGTGACTTAAAGCAGTCTTACCAGCTAGGGTATTAGGCTCATATAACGGTTGGGCCCATCACTTATATCGGGTCCAGAGGACACTTAATAATTTGCCTAGAATATTCCTGGGTGGTTGGACTCCCTATGAAATCCTGTTTGGGGTAAAGATGTGGGTCCCGGACCCCGACAGTCCCAGCACAGTGGCGGTGAAAACAACTTTTGATATCAATTAACGTTTGGCTGTTTTACAGTGACTGATTGTAGGGACTGTTTTTTTATTTTTTCTGCTCTGCAAGGGATGCCCCACTTCAAGATCGAAAGAAACTGCCTCTCCTGTGCCGTGAACGCATGGTACAATGTTTTGGCGCACCCTTGCTTCAGGAACTAAATGAACACTGGTTCTTGTCCTTTCAGCCTGTTTGGTTTCACTGCGTGCAGCCTGCATTCCGCTGTCTGCTGTGCAGTTTTGAGTTTGTCATGAACAGTGTGCTTAGGAACGCAATCGGTTCAACCTCTGGTCATAGAAACTGGTGGACCCCTTAAAGGCCATTTGTATCAGTGTCCCTTGTGTTTGCCTTTGCTTCTGAATGCATTCTACAAGCCTTCCTGGGACGCTTCTGCTCCTGGTGAATTGGATGTTGACTCTAGTTCAGTAGATTTACTACTGGCTCTGGTTACTCCTTAAGCGGCAGCTGTGGGGGTTGGATGGGAACATGTTTGCTCCATAAACCTGCTCCAAGGTGTGCCTTTGGGATCATCGTCTGCCATTTCTGAGAACTCTCAGAACACATAAACAATTTGGAAGTTTCGATTGGTGGGAACATTTAATTCAACCTGTATTGGTATGTACATCAAATAAAATAAATATAAAATATTTAAAATCGATGTAAGTGCAAATAACAATCAATTTTACAAAGAATAAATAAATGTATATTCTTTTACTTGTGCAAAATATCGCTGTTATAAATGCTTAGCGCAACCACCTAAATATATCATAAAGACACATTCAATTCAAAGTGCCTATGCCTGTCGACGTGTGTCAATTATTCCACAGCTATAGAGTAAGGATACGGTGCTAAACATAGGGACATCTGAAAGATCATGAGATGAAATACTTCATGAATCTACAATAATACAATTCTTATGATGAGGCCTAATGTTTAAAATGCACCTTACTTGCGATGAAAAAATCCCGTCTTGTGTGTAATCTGATTGGGAACATATTTACAGAAAACATCACAGTAGCCTTCCATCTACATATTCAAGACTATGTAAACCTATTGCGGGATGAATCCCTAAGGGTAACGCTGTAAGCAAGTCTGCGTAAATTAGAACTAATGTCATATGTAAGATTTGTGCAAATGTGCAAAGTGAAATGTGTAACCAATGAGCCGCACCTGTGAAATAAAAAAATATAAAAAAGTAAAAATATATGTAAATGTGATTATAGTAGCGATGATAATCTTATAATCATATATTGGGGGGTGTATTCAAATCAAAGAACTGACTAGATCGGATAACAGGACATTGCCAAATGTATCTAATGACTGAAATTTGAGAAGACTGTAAAAAGCATGTAAAACACATGTAAAAAACAAGTAAAAAACATGTAAAAGACAGCCGGAGACCTGTAAATATGCTCAATGTTCTCTGCCTCACTGGTAAAAGTGGGCAGGTCTCAAAGGAAGGTATATCCAACAACTCACAAAATAAGAGAGGACTAAGAGATGTTTTCTCAAGGTAAAATACTATATGGTGAGAGCCCTCACCCTAACATGAAATAATATCATGAGTAAATACTTGGGAAACTAGTGGAGAAGGGCATTGTATGTACAATGGGTGCTAGTGTGACTTGGTATTAGAAACAGGTAAATTCGAATGGCACCCTATATAGACTGGCAGCAACGATGGGGGTATATAATATATGTATGTCAGAAAGAGGTCATGTTTTCTTCACCAGATTGTTTGGCTGTTTAAAATACATAAATAAATAAATAAATAAATAAATAGGAATGAATTTGAGGGGCCGTAGGTCACCTCTAGGTCCTGCCAAGTGGTATAAAAATCTATAGTGAAGACACAGATGCCTACCTAATATTGGATGGTATTTAAGGTAGGCAGGTGTAGAGATCCTCTGTGATGTTCAATCCCCCAGGATGTTTTGAATCTAGCTGCAAGATGTATCGTGTTTCAAGTTGGCGGAGTCTATGCTCTCTATCTCCTCCGCATCTGCTTGCCGTCACTGCATCAATGACATAAAATTTTAAGCCCTTATTGTCACTATGGTGGTGCTCCTTAAAATGTCTGGCTACTGGATAAGTATTATCTTCGTTTGTTATAGCCCTGAGATGTTGTAGAATGCGTTTGTGTACGGCAAGTTTCGTACTGCCGACATATCTGAGTTGGCATGGGCATTGTAAAACGTATATGGCAAATTCTGTTTTACATGTTAAAACCTTATCAATGGGATGTTCTCTGTCACTAAAGCCATCCTTGTAAGTTTTTGTATTAGAACCATGGATACAGGATTTACAGGTTTTACATTTAAAAAATCCACTATTGGTCTGAAGCCATGTGGTTCTTTCAATTGTTTCGGGACTGGTATTGACCAAACGGTCCTTCATGGAGGGGGCCCTACTGTAGGTGATAGAAGCTTTGTGAGGAAGAGTAGGGCCGATGATTGGATCACTGAGGATAAGTTCAGCCTAATAAAGACTTTGTGGTGCATAACGAAGTCTGCCTGTTCCTGAGTGCATTCTCGAAATTGGGACGCTTTTGGGATGATATATATATATGTATATATATATCACCTACTGGCGGTCGCCAGTAGGTAGTTATAGTTAGGACCTATTTTCCATAGGAAATCCGCATCATTCTATTTGGAATAACGTTGGCGTCAATTGACTAATCTTCGCGAAATTTTCCAAACTTTTGGCCAGCTCCGGTCCGCTCCTATCCTGAAAATTTCACAATGATTCGTCAAGCGGGTGCTGAGATAAAAGGGGGATCCCAAAACACGTTTTCCTCATGCATTTTCCCATAGGACCTGTTGACGCAGCTACAGCCCGAACTGCTGAACGAAATGACACCAAATTTGGCAAAGAGGTAGTCCTCAGTTCAGACTCGTGCCTTTTGCTTAAATGGTGTAAATCCGTTCAGTAGTTCCTGAGAAAATTAGAATTAAAAAGATAGATATATCTGGGCGGAGTCTAACCACACATCTCATCGTGAGATCTGATTGGCTTTCAGTACTTCATCCAAGAAGTGTTGGCAGCCATCTTGGGACCAATATACATGATAGCACCTCATTAAAAAGCATTGCAGTTAATAGAAGGTTTTAAGACTTCAGTTACATTATAAATCATTTGTTGATGGTACCATACTTATTTTAGGAATTGTGGTGTGCTCTAAGGTGATTTTACCATGTGAAAAAGCCTTCTGCTGTGATATCATGAATCATGTTTGAGAGAAAACTATTTTCTCATGCTTTTCCCACAGAGGTTTGAAAGGTGATCTATAAGCTAAACTGAGAGCATATTTTCTGTAAATTTACATTATCTTTCTCAGTCATGTGAGAATGAAGTCTGACATTCTCAGTAAAACACGTACATCCAACAAGAGCAGAGACTGTCAGTTGATTCCTTTGTGTTCTACTGCAGCTTCCCAGAGTGTTCTAAAGAACAACTAGAGCGCTAACAGTCCTACTTATGACAAACGTATTGCACACCTGAAGCCATCTTGATTGGAATAAAGTGGTAACTCTTAAAACATTTAATTTAAAAAAGGAACAAAATGAGGGGGTTCATTTTGCCATAGAAAGTATGATTAGTGCTGCAGAAAGAAAGATTAGGGCACATTTTGAGTGACTTCTCAAATCCTCTTCTATTTCATTAAAAAATTCTGACATGCAGACTGAAACATGCACTTTCAATACCAGCAGCAGACTTCCCTGGTGAGCAGTAGCTTTACTACAGTGATCTAATAAGCAACTAGAGTGCTAACATTCTGAATTTATTGCAAATGTGTGACCCATCTGAATGCCTTCTTGATGGAATCAAAGTAAAAAACTGAAAGTATTTCCTACTGAGGAGACTGTAGTTAATGAGGAAATTAGGAAACTTCATTACAAATAAGTCTCCCAAAATGGCCACCAGAGACAAAAGAGCCCAAATGTAGCCCAAATATCACCCAGATGTAGCCCAAGTATAGTCCAATGACAGAATGTCCCAGAGTGTTCTAACGAACAACTAGAGCGCTAACAGTCTTACTTATGACAAAAGTATGGCACACCTGAAGCCATTTTGATTGGAATAAAGTGGTAACACTTAAAACATTTAATTTACAAAAGAACAAAATGAGGGGGTTCATTTTGCCGTAGAAATTATGATTAGTGCTGCAGGAAGAAAAATGAGGGCACATTTTGACTTCTCAAATCCTCTTCTATTTCATAAAAAAATTCTGACATGCAGACTGAAATATGCACTTTGAATACCAGCAGCAGACTTCCCTGGTGAGCAGTAGCTTTACTACAGTGATCTAATGAGCAACTAGACTGCTAACATTAAGAATGTATGGCAAATGTGTGACACATCTGAATGCCTTCTTGATGGAACCAAAATAAAAAACTAAAAGTATTTCCTACTGAGGAGACTGCAGTAAATGAAGAAATTAGGAAACTTCATAACAAATAAATCTCCCAAGATGGCCACCAGAGACAATAGAGACCAAATGTAGCCCAAATATCACCCAGATGTAGCCCAAGTATAGCCCAATGACAGAATGTCCCAGAGTGTTCTTAAGAACAACTAGAGCGCTTACTGTCTTACTTATGACAAAAGTATGGCACACCTGAAGCTATCTTGATTGGAATAAACTTGTAACACTTAAAACATTTAATTTAAAAAGGAACACAATGAGGGGGTGCGTTTTGCCATAGAAATTATGATTAGTGCTGAAGAAAGAAAAATTAGGGCACATTTTGAGTGACTTCTCAAATCCTCTTCTATTTCATTAAAAGCTTCTGATATGCAGACTGAAACATGCACTTTTAATATCAGCAGCAGAGTTCCGTGGTGAGCAGTAGCTTTACTACAGTGATCTAATGAGCAACTAGAGTGCTAACATTCAGAATTTATGGCAAATGTGTGACATATCTGAATACCTTCTTGATGGAATCAAAGTAAAAAACTGAAAGCATTTCCTACTGAGGAGACTGCAGTAAATGAGGAAATTAGGAAACTTCATAACAAATAAATCTCCCAAGATGGCCACCAGAGACAAAAGAGCCCAAATATAGCACAAATATCACCCAGATGTAGCCCACATGTAGCCCAATGACAGAAGTGTGCAAAACACTTATTTTATGTGTATTTGCAGTTTTATATAGTGCAGACTTGTCAGGTATTGGAGTGCTTTACATGAGCATTGGTTACATCACACAAGATCAAATTCATTTTGGTTGTAGACATGGGGAGATTAAGTGATTTGACCAGAATCACAGAATGTTGAGCTGAAGCAGAAACTCCAACCTGGTTCCCCAGTTGCAAAGTCTGCAGCTCTGGAAGTAACACCACATCCTCTCCCCTAGGTGCCACATTTAATCAAGTGGTCAACTGGATAAAAAAAACATAAAGATTACAAATAATTTAAAAGTTCTTTGTCGCTATTTGAAAACTCAGAAAATATGTCCTCATTTTAGTTTTTTAGAACACTAACCATAATTTTGATGCAAATAAGACCCTCTCATATATGTAATTTCTAAAGGAAATGCTCTAGGTATTACAGTTTTGATTACATCAAGATGACGTCAGGCGTTCCACACTTTTGTAATAAATATAGAATGTTAGCAATCTAGTTGTTCATTGGGATACTGTTGAGAGGCAGAGGCCAGGGGCACGGACTCTGAAAATTGAAGGCAGGTAGGAGAGTGCAGAGGCAACAATTTGACCACACTGGGCAGGCAGGAAGGGCAGTGGCAGCATAACAGACAATGGAGGGCAGTGGAAAGGGGGGCAGGGGCAACAAACCAACAATACAGGACTGGCAAGAGAGGTTGTGGCAATATAATAGACCATTGTGGGCAAAAGGAAGAGGCAGTGGTAGTACAACCATACATGCCAACAGACCCGTTTCAGCCAGGAAACGTCCAATGTTTTTAAGCTCAAATGGGCTTTATTTGATATGTCTCCTGTCTACAATCTCCTCTTTTTCAATGTAACTCAAAGGGGAAAATCAATACCCCAGTTTTTTTTCAAAATCTCCCTCTTACCAAGTTCAAAATGTTCGCAAGTATGGTACATTGGATCATGGTAGGCAGGAGGAATTGGGGTAGGGACATGGACTCGGATAACAGAGGACAGGAGGGACATGGAGAGGTGCACCAAACTGACACTACAGGGCAGGTATCAGGGTTTGCAGCAGCACAATACACCACACAGGGCATGCGGGACGGTAGTGCAGCACAACAATCCATAGAAAGCAATAGGGAGGGGACAGGACCATGCACATGGACAACAGAGAACAGAGGGGAAAGAGGCAATGGTAGCTAGCTAACCATAATGGACAGACAGGAGAGAAAGCTGCAGCATAACAGACCATAAAGGGCAGGAGGGACGGATCAGGGGCATTACAATGGAACAGACAAGCCAGGAGGGAGGGAATAGGGGTCTGCAAATGGAAACAGAGGGTTGGGGGCAAGGGGCCAGGGCAGGAGCAGCAAGATGACCATGGAGGTCAGGCAGGATGGGCACTAGAAACAAGACACACCATGGAGAGCAACAATGAGACTATGATGGCATACACACAGACCATGGAGGGAAGGTGGGAGGGGGTCAGGGGCAGCTAGCTGACCACACAGTGAAGGTGGGAGGGGCCATGGCAGCACAGAAGACCATGCATGGCAAGCGGGAGGGTTAGTGGCAGCACAATGGCTATGATGGGCAAGAAGGAGGGTGCAGGGGCATGCACAAAGGACCATGGAGGATAGAAGGGAGGGTCAGGACCTGGGCACAGACAAGAGAGTTCAGGGAAAGGGGCCTCACAACAGACCGCGAGGGGCAGGCAGGAGGAGCAGTTGCAGCACAACAGACCAGGGAGGGCAGAAGAGTGTGGCAGTAAAATGGACCATGGAGGACAGGAGGAAGGGGATATCGGCATGGCATGTGGACAGGCAGGGTGGAGGTGGCAGGGACAGGTTACAGTCATCTGACAATGCTAGGCAGGTGGGAGGGGAGTGGCAGCTCAACAGAACACTCAGAGTAGATAGGAGTGGCAGGGCCATGGAACATGGTGGGCAAAAAGGATGGAGCAGGGGCATGCACAAAGACATCGGAGGGCAGGGGGAAGGAGAATAGGGGCAGCAAGCGAAGCACAGAGGCTAAGCAGGAGGTCAATGATGGGCCATAGAATTGGTCAATGGAGGGCAGGAGGAGTGGACTGGTACATCATGCTAAATGGAGGGCAGTGGCAGCACATCAGACCATGCATGGGAGGAGGCTAGTCCATGGATTCAGACAACAGAGCATAGGGAGGAGGTGGATGGGGCAGCAAGCTAACTGTTCAGAGAAGGTGGGTATTAGGAACTTTATTGTTTTTAAAATGCGTGTCTGTGCAAACTACTTAAAATATGAACAAGTATGCAGCATAATCTCACTTTTATTCAGGAAGAAGAGGACGTTTGTGACTGTGACTCCGGCATTACTTGGCAGAAACACCCCCTGACCCTCCACCCCCCATCGCAAAATGTAATGCCTGTGAAAAGGGTAGGTTGACGCAGTGTTATATAGAACATAGTCCTGAGAGCACGATTGAAAATGAAAACTAGATATAGTATATGGTATAAACTATGCACCAAAAAGCATGATATAAGATGAACCGGGGCGTGAAATATATTATGCAATACATTGTGCGCAATGACAGATTCATTGGAGAGCGCGAGATAGCACAGGCACTAGCGTGTGCTATGCGATATGCGCCTTGGAGTGTAATATGCACAGGGCAGTGTTGTGTAACCTAACTAGTCTCTAAAGTTGCAATATAAAATATGTGCTGGGGAGTGTAACGTTGCATATGCACTGTGACAAAGATATGGATCCCAGATTGTAATATGTATGGCATAGCGCTGTGCGTTATAACATAGGCATCGAGTAAGGCACGTTAGATGGGGCAATATAACCCGTGCAAAGGCAAGTGTGGCATGACATATTCACGGGGTGGTGTTACAGTGCACATGGGCTAGAGAGTGTCATAGCATACGCACTAGCTGGTGGAATACAACACAGAGGTGTGTGGCACTCTGCGGTCACTGGTGGGTGTAACAGAGCATTGGGCTCAGCTAGGAGCACGCTGTGACTCTCAAGTGAGGTTCGTCTCCTTTCCAGAAAGTAAAATAAAAAGTATTACACATCCGGCGGTGGATGTGTGTTTTATTAACCGTGAGGGGATTTCTTGCATAGTTTGGTCTAATTTTTGTCGAATCCCCTTTGAATGGCTTGGTGTGCGTGTGTATTAAATGTGCCCGTCAATAGCTTCCCATGTTTGTATAAATAAACGACAAGGGTGTCTACTTGGGGAGTACCCAGCGGCGGGGGCGCCGGGATTAGGCACGGTAGGGCGTCAGACACGTCAGAGCTTCACTAGCGTTGTAAATACATTCCACGTGGATTCATTGCATGCATAGTTGCCTTTTAATGAATATCACGCAAATCGTCATGGTGATAGGTACATACGGTTTGTCCAGCATGTCCTAGGTGTTTCTATAAATATATTTTTTTTAAAACCAAAAAAAACAAAGGCCGGCCCCGGGGGATGGGGTCCCCGGGGCCATAAGTGGCTTGAGGAGGGGGGCAACGCAGCCCCCTCCTAAAGAATAAAAAAAAAAAAAGGCCATGACCCGGGTGTTGGGGTCCCCCGGGGCCGATTAAGGCCTTGGGAGGGCCAAATGTTTTTTTTCGACAAAAAAAATTAGGGTGCAGGCCCTGGGGGATGGGGTCCCCAGGGCCAATAAATTAGAAAAAGAAGGGGGGCCACACAGCCCTCCTTCTTAAAAAAATAAAATAAATAAAAGACCGGCATCCCGCCGGAGGCCACGCCCCCTCCTTGCAGCACTCTGCAAACGCGCCCCCTGGCCAGTTGTAAGTTGGGGAATTAATGCCCCTTCAATACTGAGGGTCCCTGAGGGCCAACTAGCCCAACAGGTATCTCCAGTATGCACCAGGGAGCTGTGTTGCAGACAGGTGTTCTGAGGCCATGCCCCTTTTTACACCTCTATGCAACACAGCTCTGTGGCACTTTCTGGAGGTACCTAGTGGGCTAGTTTGACCCTAGGGACCCTTGGGATTCAAGGGGACTTAATCTCTCAACTTAGAATGGCCACAGGGCACGTTTACACAGTGGTGAAGGGTGGGGACGGGGCCTGAGGTGACGTGTGCAAACACGCCCTGTGGCGCATTTTAAGTTGGGGAAATAATTCCCTTTCAATCCTGAGGGACCCTGGGGGCCAATTAGCCCACCAGGTGCTTCCAGTAAGCGCCACTGCTCTGCGTTGCAGAGAGGTGGTGCAGGCCGTGCCCCTTTTTACACCTCTCTGCAATGGCACTTACTGGACGTACCTAGTGGGCTATTTTGCCCCTAGGGACCCTCAGGATTCAAGGGGACTTAATCTCCCAACTTAAAAAACGGCCACAGGGCGTGTTTACACAGTGGGGAAGGGAGGGGACGGGGCCTGAGGTGATGTGTGCAAACACGCCCTATGGCGCGTTTTAAGTCGGGGAAATAATTCCCCTTCAATCCTAAGGGCCCCTGGGGGCTAACTAGCCCACCAGGTGCTTCCAGTAAGCGGCACTGACCTGCGTTGCAGAAAGGTGGTCCAGGACGTGCCACTTTTTACACCTCTCTGCAACGCAGCTCTGTGGCGCTTACTGGAGGTACCTAGTGGGCTAGTTGGACCCTAGGGACCCTCAGGATTCAAATGAACTTAATCTCCCAACTAAAAACGGCCACAGGGCGTGTTTACACAGTGGTGAAGGGAGGGGACGGGGCCTGAGTTAACGTGTGCAAACAAGCCCTGTGGTGCGTTTTAAGTTGGGGAAATAATTCCCCTTCAATCCTGAGGGACCTTGGGGACTAACTAGCCCACCAGGTGCTTCCAGTAAGCGCCACTGCGCTGCGTTGCAGAGAGGTGGTCTAGGCCGTGCCCCTTTTTACATCTCTCTGCAACGCAGCTCTGTGGCGCTTACTGGAGGTACCTAGTGGTCTAGTTGGACCCTAGGGACCCTCAGGATTCAAGGAGACTTAATCTCCCAACTTAAAACGGCCACAGGGCGTGTTTACACAGTGGGGAAGGGAGGGGACGGGGCCTGAGGTGACGTGTGCAAGCACGCCCTGTGGCGCGTTTTAAGAGGTAGTTTTAATCCCCTGCCCTATTATATACTAGGGGCTTACAGAGGAGGTCATGCTAATCACAGGGGGACCCCAACGCATAGTGTTCCCTAGTGTATGTAGTTGTTTTCACTGTATTCTGAGTGTCTTTTAACATAGCACTGGCTCTAGGACTGGTTAGTCAGACTCAGTTACCACCAGTATGCGTCTGAAAAAGTTGAGGGTACAGGATGATTTTGCAACAAGGCTTCTTTCTGCTCTTCTGTTTGTTCTTTCTGCACGTTTTCCTTCTTCCTGCACTTTTCTTCATCTTTGAGGACTTCTGTTGCTTCTTTCTGCATTTCTTTTTTTTCTTTCTGTGCGTTTTTTCTTCTTTTTTCACATTACCTATCTCTGTAGGCATAATTAGAAATTAGCATTTTAAAAACCTTTGAGATTCACTGAAAAAACCATTGGTTTCAGGCACGTTATAGTTAGGAATTAGCATTTAAAAAACCTTAGAAATTCACTGAAAAAAACCATAGGTTCAGGGGCGTTATAGTTAGCTGGACTTTTCACTCGTACAAAACCATTGAAATTCCCACGTTATAGTTTGTTCAGCTAACTATAACTTGCGCGCCCGCAATGCACTGCTGATGACGTCACATATTACATCACTCATGACATGGTCAGTGACATCGCTCATGACATCACTGATGACATCTCAAATGACATCACTTGGGGGCAATTTTTTATGTGCAGAAAGGTGTCCTTTCCTGCAAATAAACAATCACAAATGGCGATTTGTAACTCCTATGTGTGCTGCATTGTGCAGCACACATAGAAGTTGCAAATCGTCATTTTTGTAATGATTGTTTATGTGCATGAAGGGACACCTCCCTGCACATAAACAATCATTCATGGCGTTTTGCTGTTTCTATGTGTGCTGCATGATGCAACACACATGGAAACAGCAAAAACGGGGGGGGGGGGGGGGGGGGGAAGCATTTTTCCTCGTTTTGCAATGTTACAACCAGGTTATTCCTGGTCTTAATTTTGACGCTGCCCATATTTACGCCACCCTTTTAAATTTGGGGTATCAAAATCATTAGGTGTTGCGGTGGAACGCCCACAACTTTCACTTTAAGTATAGTGTGAAAGGGTGCCTTAAGCACAAGGTGAATATGCCTTAAAGATGCTTAACAGAGGACAGGGCATTACTGAGAGCTAGGTAGGCTCCAGATAGGGAGCATCGAGAATGCTTTCAGAAATGGTGCACATTACTGGACTGTCAGCTGTGCATCATCAGCAGAGTTGCCTTATGATTAGAGGACTGCTGCGTCAGCCATCCAGTTATAAAGCAACATCACCTCAAGCCACCATGAGCGCGGACTACCAAGTTGTACATGCAAGGTACTTCCTCAGCAAATACAGTTTCAATCGTAAGAAAAGAGCCTAGCTGTATGTACTGTATCCAGTCCCAAAAGGGCAGCTGTGACATCTGTGCATGCTACTGAGAGCTGTAAAGGGTGCAGAGCCGATGGAGAGAGAGACTGCATTGTTCTGGGCTGGGTTTTGGTACAGATTTCAAAAATTGCTGCTAAATCCCTGGCTGCTCAGTGTCAAGCACTACTTCTGCGCCAACGTGTGAGGTTAATCTGCCTAGTGCTACAAATGCAATTCATCGCTGATGATTATTGACAAGTGTGAAAACTTGCATTTCCATTTGTAACACCCTAAGGGCCAGATGTAGGTAAAAGCAGTTTTGCGAGTCCTTAATAACGAATTTTAGGGAATCGCTATTAAATGCTATGTAGGTAGGAATTGCAATATTTTTGGCGATTCCTTAATATTCCTTAATTGCGAATTGCAAATTGCTATTCGCAATCAAGGAATACCTTCCCATTCAATGAATGGGTATTGCGCACGCAATTTGTGAGTACACAATAGGTACTCGCAAATTGCGTGTGCAATTTCAAGGGTGCAAGGGTACCCCTGAAATGTGCATGTGTGCACATGTGGCATACATACATACCCTAAGGGAATGAATGTGTGCCACATGGCACTTTTAAAAAAGAAAAAAAGTGATTTTTTAAAGGAAATCGCAAATTACCACCAACTTGAAGTTGGCGGTAATTTGAGATTTCTTAAGGCGAATTGTACTTTCTTTTGTGCATCTTACATTGCATTAAATGCAATCACAAGATAAAGAATCGCAAATTTTGAGATTCCCTATTTTGCGAGGGGGTTTTTGTGTGCTACATTGCACACTGCTAATTTGCGATCGCAAACGCTGAAATTCTGCGAATTTTAGCATTTGCGAATGCAAATTGGCTTCCTGTATCTGGCCCTGAGTGATGTAGGAAAGCTGCCATGGACCCTAATGCAAGCAAGGAAAATAGGCTCCGATCGGCTAGGTAGTACAAAAACTATCTGTAAAAATAAAGCAGCAAGCACCTCACACCCTTTGGGAATAGTGACACTGCATCAACTGCACTAATGATACCAACACCACTGCTGCTCAATAAGGAAAACAGGGCCCAAAAAACTCACATAGTACAGACAAGAAAAGACAACACACATTCACTCCTTAAGTTCCAAAGAAATACTTGCTCAAGTACATAACTAATTCATGAGTACATATTAAGAAGTGAAACCATCACCCCTGTCAAGCCCATCTCTGTGGTGTAAAGCTGCAATAATGCTTGCACCTATTGTGTTATCATTTCTTGCAGAGGAATGGGAAGTTTGTGTGAGGATTCACTCTGTGCACACAGACAGTGGGCTGTGTTTAGAAATGCACTTGTTGATTTCTACATGCCTGTCTACTGGAAAATACTGCAACAGGCTGATGGTGCCTTTGAGAGGCTGTGGCAGCTAACAATATATCAGGCTACTATTTGCTTGTGTCTTATAAGAAGCTGATGTCTGCTTGAGGCAAGTAGGCTCTCAAGTGGTTTTCACGTTTCCCTTATGGTCTGGTCACATTGGTTCGGGGTAGACACTTTATAAGCACAGGCATAAGCTTCTTATCTGTTAGAAAGTGGGTTGTTAGTTGAGAGGGGTGAGATCCCCACTCAAGTAACAAACACAATCCTTGTCAGAGTTAACCACAAAAGTCAATAAATAAACCTGTGCTTTATCCTCTGGTAGCTTGGCCCAAAAGCAGTCATGTTTATCCTAGAGGCAATGTGTAAATTTACATTAAAGTAAGACAATCCCAAACCATTTTGAAATAAATAGAGAACATTTTAATAAATAAAAATACACAAAGATGGCAAACATCCAATAAGAAGAACTGGAGTTATGACTTTTCAAAAGAATTTAGTGGAAAATAGCTCCAAGAAGCGCACAGCGCCAATCGAAGCTATTTGGTTGAACTGAACGGGTCAAAATCCAAACTTCAAACCAACCGTCGAATACAGAGACCAGGTTCTACTTAATGCAGTTTAACCTGAGGAGCCTCACCCTTATGTTGACATGGGCAGCGAGGAGGTCGCTCTCAGTGCAAGGAGCTGGCCGTTGCTGGTTGGGAGTCATGGGCGGTCATTGCTGATGCAAAGCGCAGGTAGTTGCTGTAGCTGTGCACTGGCGGGAGTCACAAGGAGGTCACTGTCAGCATGAAGAGCAGGTCACTGCTGGAGTTTTGTTTTGGTGGGAGACAGGGGTGATCTTTGCTGACGCAAAGATCAGGTTGCTGCTGGAACGTCACGTTGGTGGGCTGTGTGTAAGGTCATTAACACAAAGAGCTCATAACTCCTGGATTTTCACCTGGAGTACTGTTTCTAAGTAGAAGGAGTACACTCTGACACCGGCCAAGGGTCCAGTATCTGGATAGGCACCGCTTGGGGGTAAGGACTTACTTCAGCAGAGGCCAGCAGCAGGATGAAGGGAGGTCCAGTTGGTGCTGGTCAGCAGGGCATGTGCAAGGAAGGCCTCTGGAAACTTCTTAGATCCCTGTAACTCAAACAGTAGGTCATTCAACTGACGCTTGAACTTACTTCTTGGATCCTGGGTTCAAGGCAAGCAAGTCCAGCCTTCCTTCTTCAGACAGCAGAGCAGTCCTTCTGAATCTTCTCCACAAGTCCAGGAGTATTCTAATGAGAGGTTATGAGGGTGCCATTTGTTTACCCAGTGCCAGCGTGTATGCCCTTTTGTCTAACTTTCCCCCTTTCTGGGTTTGGTTCCAATCTGTGTAGGGGGACAAAGAGTAGGCATGCCAATATGCAAGCTGCATTTGCCAGTGACAGTGCACACAGCCTTCAAAGTCAGGAAGAGGGTAGGCACAACCCTTATGCTACCATTTGAGGCTCAGGTGGGGCTGAGTACAACCCCCAGGCCATTGTGCTCAGAAGAGGAACAACCTGTGAGAAGGTGGCCTGATATATGCTGTCCACTAGTTCTAGTGGGCACCTTGTATCAGTCCAAACAACCCCTTATGGTGATAGGTTAAAGACAACCTTTATTGAAAGCTATCCTAGTGATAGCTATGGAGAGCAGTCTTCAGGCTAAGTCTTGAAGGAATGTAAAGCAGCTTGTTTTACCAGTCTATAATCTCTTGAATGATCAAATGAAAGGACAACCACACCAGGTATATATTTAAAATATATGTATTTAGTATAAAACACACCACTCTAGTCTCTTTATGAGACTGGAGTTCGAAGTACTTAATGTACAAGTGAGCAAGCATCAGTAATAGCACAAATACACGTTTGGGCCCTAGGGGCGTACAAAACCATATACCAAAAAAGTGGTATAAGAACCATGACTGAACTTGACACAAGGCCTTGAGCGTGCAGAATTGCTGGGACCCCAAGGAACCACCCAAGGTAGTGACACAGGGGACCCACGGGGACTGTATGCAGTGTGTAAACACAACCGCGGGTTCCCGTTAGCTTCTATGGACAAAGTCGCGGTTGGAAATTGAAAGATTAGGGACACTTAGAATCGAGTCAGGACCAAACCCTTTTGGACTTAAGAAGGTCTAGGGCTAGCACCCACGGGAGCACTGGAGTACTCGAGTTACCACACCTAGGGAAGCCGGGTGCATAGGTGTCTTTTGGTGTCGGGTCGTGTCGTCGATTTCAATGGGAGCCTGCAAAGAACTGCTGCTGCCGTGAAGAGAGAAGTGTCGGAGGAGATCCAAACCTGGATCTAGGAAGGAAGGAACCTGAAAGCAGAGGGGACAGAGTCTGGGTCATTAACCAGTGATCGAGGGCAGGATGGACCAATGCCCACAGATGTTGGGTGCTTCAGGTGAGTTGACGGGTGTCTTGACTCTTCAGCCACGAGGTCCAGGAGGCGTCGACGAAGTCCACGAGCCAGATTCGAGCTGTCCCACGAAGTCTGTCGGCGACCAGATTGGATCCAACAAGCCTTGGCAACGGCAAGTCACTGGAATTCAGAGAAAGGACTGCGGTGCAGACCAGCAAGGTCTGAGGGACTCACCCAGCAAGTGTAAGTCAGGGCACATCTGGAGCAACCAGGAAAGCCCAAGTAGAAGAGGAGTTGCCTTCGTGGGGACCTGCTAGCCATCGGGCTAGTGATCGTGAAGGAGCCTCAAGTGGTCGCGCTTGAAACGGGTCCACGGGTCACTCGTGGAGTGGATGCCCACAATCTTTGGTGCAGGAGATGCTCAAGGCTGGGGCTACTTGGAGCCCAAAGCACAACTTCGAGGAGGACCAGAAAGATAGTGTTGCTGCAAAAGTTCATGGTGTTCAGGGGTCACGGTTTCATGTCACCCACGATAGCCACGGTCCTCAGCTTTGCTGTGGACTCAGGGTAGCCTCGGAGAAGTCTGGAAATCCACCTCTGGTGATACAAAGACTTCGGTGTCCGTCGGGAGCTTCAGCGATGCAGACCAGTCAGTTGCTTCTTTGTGCCTGCCAAGCAGGGGAGTCACTCCTTGACCCCAAGGGAGATTTCTTCAGTCTTCTAGTCAGGATAGAATGTTGAAGGTCCAGGATGTACATTGCAGAGTTTTGTCCAGGGTAATCTAAAGTCCTAGGGACTGGATTCCTATACTTATAGTAAGTTTAGGGGATGGACTAACTCTAAAGCCCCACCTATGGGTGGTCTTGGAAAGAGGGGTGGTTACACCCATTTCCTTTGTCCAGTTTCGCACCAGAGCAGGGACAGGTAGCCCCTGCAACCGGTTTGAACTGGACTATGCACAGGGAGAGCAAACATGCTCCCAGTGCAGGACTTCAAAGCACCAGAGAGTGCTCCCGCCCAGCCCCAATACACATCTGCCTGTCTGGGGAGGTGGTTACACCTCCCTTTGACAGGAAACCTATTGTCCAGGCCTCCCCTGCCGGAGCTTCGGTCAGCAGAAGGAGGCCAGACCCGTGTCTGTGGCAGAGGTATCCATTTTGTGATGCCAGGGCTCAGGAAAGTCCTACCGGGTTTGACCAGTGTGAACATGTCTCTCCCTCTAGAAGGGTGGAATGCTACCCCCGCCACCAGAACTGGCAGGGGGGTAGTATTCCAAGATGTTTGACACCAAACACGACATGTTTTGATGCAGCCATTCCAAAGTTAGCATTTACCGTGAGGTTATAATGCACTTAAGAGTATATGGTATGGCTGTATCACTGAACAGCCATAAGGAAGTATTTCCGAAAGCTGCAGTGGGGCTCAGCTCAGGCTTGGGCACCCTCTCACACAAAACCAAGCACTCTGCCATAGGAGTGACTTATAGGTTTATATGTGTCTGTATATATAGTGGATATAGGTAGCCTATACAACTGTAAGGGGTGCAAACACACCCTTACCCAGGCTGCAGTAGCAGACCTGTGGTGCCATTTTGGAGTGCTTCCCAGGGGAGGCATAATACATGCTTCAACCCCAGGTAGGCCTCTGAGGTACCTATGCCCTCGGTACATAGTATACCATATACTAGGGGCTTATAAGGCACTCCAGAATCCAATTAGAAATGTACCTAATGTACATGGAACCCATTTTACAGAGCGAGCAGATAGACTGGGGCCCTGAATAGCAGGATCCCAGTCCAACTAAGTCATAAACCAGCAAAACACAAGGAAAAAAGTGGGGACAACCATATAGTCAGATTCCACCTTCCTACGCAACCTTCCACACATCCAAGGCATTTTTGTTCCCTGTCCAGAATGAATACACATTACACCACAGTAGAGTCATTACCAGCGGTGTGACAGTGGACACTGGCAGAAAGGCACATTTGGTTTAGGCAGACAAAGGCCAACATTCTTAAAAATGGCATTTTGAGAAAACTAACGTAAAATTCAACTTTAACATTATAGAGGGTTTTAAATCACAATTCAAATGAGTGGGCAAAGTATTTCTCTATCTGCTTCCAAACTGAAGTTATCACGTATTAAGTGAAATAAGGTAACCTAGTTTGAGTCTATGTGACAAGTAACCTGCTATAGAGAAAAACAGCTTTAGGTGTTTTTCACTGTCAAGACATTTAAAACTTTAGTACACATGTCCTTCTTTTAAAATACCATGCTCCGTGCCCTATGAGCCTTTAGTCCCTGCTCCTAGGTTGACTATGAAAAATTAAAAAGGACGGTTTAGGTCTGGTAAAATGTTTACTTTGCCAGGTTGAAAAGACAGTTTTAAACTGCACTACAGGCTGCAGTGACAGGTCTAAGACATGTTTTACAGTGCTACCTTAGTGGGTGACACAATGGATGCTGCAGTCTATCAGTAGCTCTTCATTTACAGGCCCTGGGTACATGTAGTACATTTACTAGGGATCTATAAGTAAATGAAATGTGCCATTGATGTGTACACCAATTTTACCATGTTTAGAAAGGAGACTACATGCATTTTTTCACTGGTTAGCAGTGAAAAAATGCTTGTACACAGAGTCTTAATGCCAATACAAATGTGTTCAACACAAATAGGGGAGTGAAGCCAAAAGAAATCTGGGGTAATAACACACAAGAGCTGGTCATTTCCAACATTAGTCCACACTCAGCTCTAATCCTAGATGCCTTCTGCCACAGCAGTCACAAACAATCTTTGCATTGTAGCAACCTGCAGACTGAAATCCTGAGGACATTCACCCCTCCACCTCAAGTATCGCTCTCTGCCTCTTTATAGAGCTCTTTACCTCGCTGCCACTTCCCATTTTTCTCTATTTCACAACTCTCTCCATCGGAGTATCAAACTCACCTCTCTTTCTCTATTTCATATATTGTCTCATATTTCCACTCAATGCCACATTTCTCTTTCTACCCTGTGCCCTTCTCTCTTTATTCTCGCTTTCCCAGTAGTCTCTTCACCTGACCTACTTTTTTATACCTTTTCCTTAGGTCTCGCCATCCATCTACCTTTACCTTTCACAGTCTTTACATCTTCCAAATACAACTCTGTTAGAACTGACAGCCTTAGGGTGGTCTTCCCCACAATTTGTTGCCTACCGCCTCCAGTTTTCTGACCTCGTTTTTGCTGGCTTTAGTACCCTGTGTACTTTAGCACTGCTAAAGTGCTTGTGCTGTCTCCCTTAAACATGGAAACATTGTTCCATCCCCAATTAGCATATTTAATTTACTTATAAGTCCCTAGTGAAGTGGTACCTGCTGTACCCAAGGTCTGTAAATTAAATACTGCTAGTGGGCCTGAAGTAACCCCTTAACCATGTCGCAGACCTGCACCTGCAGAGCCTGTGTGTGCAGTTGTACTACTATGTCAATGTATAAACATTTTGCCAGGCCAAACCTTCGCTTTTTCCCTTTTTATACATATAAGTCACGCCTAAGGTAGGCCCTGAACAACCCAGAGGACAGGGTGCAATGTATTTAAAAGGCAGGACATGTACTTTTAAGTTTTACATATCCTGGTAGTGAAAATCTCTCAAAGTCGTTTTTCACTACTACAAAGTGAATGTCTGCCATAGCATAACATTTGAATTATGTTATTACATTTTATAAGTGTAATTTCCAATTGGGAATAGATAAGACCCCCTTGTCCGGCGTCTCTGGGATCATAAATTAAAATCCTAACTTATGGTGCAGTTGGATTTTAAATTACAGGCCAGAAATGCCTTTTTATAAAGCTGGCATTTTCTTACTTTAGCCATTTGCTGTCTATTGCCTGTTTCTGATCAGAATGGGGTGGGTGACTGCTAAGCTTTGTGTATTTCCCCTAGACAACCACACACAGTGGGAAAGTAGGTATGACTAGATGGGCCATCCAGGAGCTGGTCCCAGCCTTACTTACACCTGAATAGGCATGCACCTTCCCCCCCCCCATGTAGTGAGTCTGGAGCCAGGGCAGAAAGGGAGGACCTCTGTGCACTTCAAAGTCTCCCCCACTTCAAAGGCCCAACTGGGTATAAGCACTGAACCTCTCATACTATGACTTCAGTACACTTCTGGGCCTGTGAAGACTGCCAGGAAAAAGGACTGCTGTGCTGCTGAAAGACTGCCACTCTGCTAGGCTGCTGCTTTGCTGGACACCTTCCTCACTGTGTTGCTCTGCTGCCTGCTTTTTTCCTGTCTGGGTAAGAAGAATTGGACCTGTATCACTTGAACTCAGAGGGACTCCAAGGGCTAGCTGGCTGGCCTCATGATCTGAAGTCTCAGGGACATAAAAGACTTCCAACCTACCTGCTTCTGCACCTGGACTCAGCCATCTGTGAGTCTGCCCTGCCAAGTGGTGTCATCCCAGTCTTGGACCCTTGGAGGTGGGCCTAGGGTGCTTGCTCCAGCAAAACCCACGCATCCAATGTTGAACTGGTGCATCGCATCCACTGCATGGATCAGAACCGGCGCATCGCTCCTGTCATGTGGATCAGAGCCAGCGTATCGCTCTTGTTGCATTGACCGGCCCGGATGCATCGCCTTCAGGACCACCACTGCGTGACGCTCCCTCCGGCACAAAGTCTTCTCATCTCTGTAGACGGCATCCTCGTCGAAGACACTGAATCTCATCATCGCCTCTGTTCACTAATCAGAGCCGACACATAGACACTGCTGCGTGGATCAGAACTGGTACATTGCTGCCACTGTGTGAATCGACACTGACGCATCACTTCGGCTGCACCCTGCATCTTCGACGGAGCCAGGATAAGGTACTTTTGTTCAGCAGGCTAGACTGTGTCCCTGTATCTGTCCTGAGCTCCATCACGATCGGCCTGAACTTCCAGTCTGGCGCGACCAGATTTCTAAAGTAAGTGCTTATTGTTTCTAAGCACTATTTTAGTTTATTCTTCAAAAGTCACATCTCAATTTCTACTTATTGGATTTTTGTCATTTTAGTCTTGCTTTATTTAATAAATTAAGAGCTATTTTTCTAACCTGGTGTTGAATCTTTATGTGTGGTGTTTTTACAGTTTTACTGTTTGAAGTGTTGCACAAATACGGTGAGCACAGGTTAATTTAGGGTTTGTCTGCTTCCTACTCTGGCTAAGATTGTGTTTGCTGCTTGACTAGGTTGTGTATCCCAGTCATCCAGGAACCCAATTTCTAACAGACTCTTGTACTACATTATGTCTATCTGCCCCTGGGAGTACTGTACTTCTCTGCCTCTATCTACAGCATCTTGTCCCTATCTCTGGCTCTCTATGCCTCATTCTAAAACCTCTACTATTTCTCTACCTCTTTATCTCTACCTACATCTTTCCCTTTCTACCTCTCTTTTCACCTTTCGTCTGACTACCTCATCTTTCTCTATTTAGCTTACTTCTCTCCATACCCTGCACATCTTTCCACATAATCTCTATCTCTGGCGCCGTCTACCTCTGCTTCACGTCCCTTGTTACACAGTTCTCTCTGTTGTGCTTGTTCTTCTCCAGTATCCTGCTCTGTCATGTTTGTCTTACTCAGCAGGAGCACAGGTAACTGTTTAGCCAGAGAAGTGCACCCATATAGTGAGAACAGAAACAGGGCAGTGGAAGAGAAATTGAAAGAAAAGTATCAGGTTTTAACCAAGGAAATCCTCAGAGCAGCGCGTTGATTTTCACTGTTACAGGAAGAACACCAGCAGGTGAAGGGGAATACAAGCAAGCTGGCAACTAAAGCTACAATTTCAAGTTCTATGTACATGTGTCTCATTGCAATATCTAGCACTACTCCACTAAACAAACAAAATCAACATTGTTAGGTTTTCCTACAACGGGAGGATAAAAGGTGGTTAGGTACTGAATTCCAAATAAAATGTTGTTGCTAGTGAAAAAAATCTAGATCCAAGTCAAAAAAAGAAACAACTTTATCATTGCTTTTTCAAGTTTTCTTTTGCTGCTGTTTGGCTGGTGGAACCCAAGCAGCTCGAGCCTTTGGCTAGTTTTGCACTCCTTCATTTCTGAAAATGGAACATCTAATTCAATGTTGTTTGGCATCATGAGGGCTTGGAGGAGCCAAAAAGGGGTAATAAATTCAAAGTTGTTCCAAATACAACTTCCTTAAGTGACATCCTTAAAATGTCACTGCCATCTCATTACTTTAAGTGGCATGACGAAGTTCTCACATGTTTCACGCCATATTTCAAAACGTTTGCATGGGGTTTAATAGGTTAACTGAATCCCATTGCCCCTACGAACTGACTAATGGACTCCCTCATTAACTAATACATCACATTAAAACACACGACTAATTGGAGAGTGGGGCTCACAACCTAACGGGTGAGATGTATATAATCCAGATTCAGTGACCAGGATGGATCAGAATGAATTTACAGAAACAGAGGGCTGCGTCTGCCTCCACAGGAATCCTGTGACGACCCCTGTGTATTGCCTTCTGATTTGAGATGACGAGGACTTAGCAATAAAGAGGAGTGAGTTAATATGAATGCAGGTTTGGTAGAGGCGTAACAAGCGAATAGCAGTGCACTCCCAGCTGGCCAGGGCTCAACCGACCAGGCAGTCAGACCGTGGTCCTGCAGTCTCCATTGTGTGAGTGATGCAGGCCTGTCCCGCACGGCAGTCTCCATTGTGTGAGTGATGCAGGCCTGTCCCGCACGGCAGTCTCCATTGTGTGAGTGATGCAGGCCTGTCCCGCACGGAAGTCTCCATTGTGTGAGTGATGCAGGCCTGTCCCGCACGGCAGTCTCCATTGTGTGAGTGATGCAGGCCTGTCCCGCACGGCAGTCTCCATTGTGTGAGTGATGCAGGCCTGTCCCGCACGGCAGTCTCCATTGTGTGAGTGATGCAGGCCTGTCCCGCACGGAAGTCTCCATTGTGTGAGTGATGCAGGCCTGTCCCGCACGGAAGTCTCCATTGTGTGAGTGATGCAGGCCTGTCCCGCACGGCAGAAGTGCTCGAACAGGATTCCAAGTGTATCACAAGTGCTGCAGCCAACATGGCAGGAGTGAGCAACGGGGGCAGGAAGCAAGCTTTAGGGTGGGGATTGAGCCAGTGCCTGGTAGACATAATCGGTAAATGGTGCATTTGTATTGTTGCATTTTCATATTATTTTTTGTTTTTCTTTACCATTTAACGTGTGGCTGACGAACCAAGGCGACTTGTAGTCAGGCATTTAACACTGAACAAAACTTTGTGGGACTTACAGGCTGCTTCACAGGGACGTTTGTGGGCTCTCGCAGGTGATTTTGACTATTAACTACTGAAAACGTTGCTTTTGTAAGAAAGTTACACTGTTAAAAGTCTATACAAAGTTTATAAGGTTTAAAGAGAAGTTTAAAGTTGTGAATCAGACGATTCCACCAGGACTTTTTCAGTAATTAAATTGCCTAATGCACATTTGTAAAAACGTTAAGCCAGCACAATTGGTCTGGTACCATGTAAAACACACTCAATACAGGGTGAATAAAATAATCAATAACCTATTGCTAGTACAGTTGTCACAATGTTCCTGTAATTTTCCTCATCAGCACAATCATTAAGAGCATTGTGTCCAGCTGTAGCCAACTGGCCAGTGTATACAAATGTGATATATTTTGCTTACCTAGCATCTTAACCGTTTGCTTATGGTACTTCTCTCTGGTTGCAATAGCGGGCCCTCGCATCCCATGTCTAGTCATCCAAAGCTTCCTACAGATAAGACCATAGAGCAGTGTCAGGCTGATCATTGGCAGGAAAAAGTATATGGTGGAAATCCAAGTCATTATTTGGAGAAGGCCTGAGCGTGCTGATTGCTCAATGTGCTTACACTCCACGGTTTCTTCTGGTGGGCTTCCATCAGGGTGCTCAACTCCAAAAAGGAATAAAATTGGCCCGGCGGTTAGTAAGGAGAAAATCCACAAAAACAATATCACGCTTCTCACACGGCGCTTGGTGATCATGGTTTTAGCTCTCAGAGGAAAGCATATGGCAAGATATCGTTCTATACTCAAAATCGTGATGTGTAAAATAGTACAGTAGGTACAGGCTTCGCTCATGTAAAATATCAATTTACAGACAACGTCCCCGAAGATGTAGGGTCTGTACTTCCAGATTCTGTACAAATCAGAAGGCATGCCTAGGAAAATGAGTATGTCTGAAAAGGCCATGCTGGATAAATACATGTTCACTGTCGACCTCATGTCCTTGTATCGCTTGAACACAAGTATTGTCAGAAGGTTTCCCGTGACGCCCAGTACGAAAAGAACAATGCAGATGACGGTGACAGGAATCAGCACCTGGACGTCAAACAAAGACGTCGGAAAAGACCCATCAAGGTCATCTGTCCTGTTTTCCAGGAGGCTATAATTCGCTGCAGAATCCATACCTACTCCAAGAGTGAATGTCCTGGGGTCATTGGTGCTGTAGGCTGTTTACAAAGCCCCTGGTGCAGGAGGAGGGCGGAGTAAATGGCCTCTTCTTTAAATGAACATGACCCATGAACATCAACAAGAATCCTTGTGTTTTCGGGAGGAAAGTCACTGACGATCAGCAAAAAAGAGGCCTCCTTCTGGGTAGTGTTCTTCGGTGAGTGTCGAGTCTTCATGCAGACAACATTTGCAGCGAGAAATAATTCTCCTCACTGATGCTGCTCTGTTAGCGAGTAATTCTTCCTCCCAAAATCTTGACAAGAGGTTTAACTCACGAGGAGCCTTCAGATGTAAACAAGCCAGTGCGAAATTAAAAAAAAAAGCGTGGCTCTGCGCAAGAGACAGATGTGCACTGCCAGATCTAAAGTGCGGCCATGCACGGCAGGGCCCCGAGTCTATCAGGATCAAGGCATTCTGTCCTGTATCTATGACATCTGATATCTTTATCTCTCGTTTTATAAGAGGATGACACAACCGTGTGCATCACTAGCCAGGCGTAAAACGCTGGCTATCATCACGACTCGCAGCTCCCGAGGATCTGGCACGGTGTGACCTTTGCTGTGCTCCACGTGGAGGGCGAAGAATAAACATCATCTTCTTGTAATCTATCTTTCCTCTCTCTGTGTAACTACACCTAATGACACGGCTGTAGCCACGCTGCAACCGCGGTATGTGTGCTTCATCCTTCGGCCTTAACATGTGAAAAGTACTTGTTAAGGCAGGTGCTAAGCCTGTATCAGCCAAACATGGAGTGTGCCGCAGAACTCATCCTAATTGAGGCCATTGGTTTTATTTCCAGCAAGGTTTGCTGAAGTCTAAGCAAGCTTGAAATTGACTTCAAAAATCGTAAACAAGTGATATTACTGAATAAAAAGTTCAGTAAATAAGTATGCATCAGAGACAAATATTTATATTAAGTGTTGTGACTATTTACATCCTATTGCCGGCTTTAAACTACTTCAGTTCCATGCAAATATGTGCTGAATTCTTACATCTTCAATTTTAGGTTTCGCCTACTAAGAGGAGAAATTCTCTTGTGGACCATACCTGAGCGGTGGGAAACCAAAAAGGCTTCACCTTTATATAGTGAATTCCGAGATGTTGGCTTTGCCAATGCTTGTCTGTAAAGTATTGTTAAAAAAAGTACAAGAAAAGCATTCTAAAATACTAGAGGAAAAGCAAATACATATTAAGGTGTCTCAAAAGCATAATTTGATGTTTTCAATCTTTACAAATGACATGGTTTGTTTCTCAAATACTTTAAACTTTGGAAACTTTGAATATGGAAGTGCTAGAATGTAAAGGGAAATGCTTGCCAAAGCCTAACCTGCTTTTCACAGGACTCAGCCATTTGGTCCTTCGTAGACATCCACGGAGTAGATTTATGGTCCTCCAGGAGAGGTTTCATACTAAGTACACCACCTGGCTCAGACACCAGCTGAAATAGTGCAGAAAATCACCCTTCCCACAGCAGCATAAAAGCCTTTTTTTGTGCCAAAGCTTGCAATTTCATACAATTTGTGAAATGCAGAAGATAAAACAAAACAACCTTTAAACTCTGCCCTTTAGCCATCATCCAACAAACACATCCCTATTGCTTTTGCAGACAAACTGGAGAGAGTTGGGGGGGCAGGGGGATTGAAGGGGTGAAGCAGCACACGAAGGAGAGAGCTAGAAAACGTATGCACTGTCAGGATCTGCTTAATAAAGAAGGAAAAAGTAGTTCTCCAAATGTGAGCAATCAAAAGTATGGTAAAGAGACTATTCTGAGGGGACATACAAGAAGATGGTAAGCCATCGAATAAGAAGAAAGCAAAGGGGAGTGCCAATAAAGACAACGACCTGTAAGCAATGGGCAGGCTCTAAGCCCAGTGTACATTTCTAGGTCTCACTTACCAGATAGCACAAGCTGTTTGGTTGTAAAATACCTATTCGGAACTTGCAGTCCCACTGTAGGTTTTTAGGTCTCACCCATCAGACAACACAAGCGGTCTGGTTGCTAATGACGTAGGGGCATATTTATCAAATGTTTTGCGTTGCTCTTGCGCCACGCAAGGGGACACAGGGTGACGCAAAACCTAGGATGAAATTTACCAAGCCACGCAAGCCACCTTTCATGGGCCTGCATGGTTTGGTATATCTAGAGTAACACAAGTCAGCACAAGTTGCTTCCTTGCGTTACTCTGTCCCAGGAAGCCATCCATGGGTGGAGAGTAGGTGTAATTAAAATAAAGGGGGGAGTTACCCCAGTGTACACCGCACAGAGGGACGGGGTATCAGACGTAGAAAACCACTTAAAGGGTCCCTATATGAAACTATTCTAAATGCTCGTTGGCATAGAGAGAGGACTGTTGTCTAAAAACCAAATCAAAATTTACACAAAACACTGTATATTGTATCTCCACTTAAAAAAGTTCTATCAAAGAACGTATTGCTTCAAGCATAGTCATTTTATTACAAATCATAAAAATATAATGCAATATATCTATACCTCCGACAACATGGGTTACACTCTATAAAAGTTACAAAGGGTTTAATCCAAATTTTAAAAACCATAAAGTTAAAAGTCAACGCAGCGTTTCGGTGATATTTGAAATCTTTCCACCTTCTTCAGGACTATAAAATGTTTTTTTCAAATCTAAAACAAAAAAGAGTTTTTCTTTTTTAAGCATTTTATAAAAAGTGCAAAATAACAGTGTTTCATCATATTAAAACAACATCCTCTCTGATCTTAGTACTGGAGATTAAAAGATACAGCTACTTCCTGTTACAATTTCATTTGTATTTACTCTAGCGGACAGAATTTATACAGACATATATATTATTGAATATGTGAAAAAAAACAATTTAATGCAACAAAAACCAAAAGTCGCATACCTCATCTTTCGATTGAGAAAGTATTACGTGGAGGATGACCTTCCAGAGTGCAAATTTTTTCTGCTTTATTATTTTTTACCTATGGTGTAAACACGTATCAATATTCAATATTACAACATAAAGAGGCCCTATTAGCTTATTGTTATAGTGCTTATGATTAAAAAGGGCAATGCTGTAGTACCTTGTTAGTATTCAGAGTTGTACATTGGTTCCGCGAAAGCCACCGTAATTGTGATCATTTACCATGAGAAAAGAAACCCCTTTGAATCACTGAGGAATCTCACTTTTCTGTGAAAAACATATTAATGAAAAGCTTCATTATTTTACCAAAGATCCTATTCATGATTATTTAATGTGTCACAAGTTTAGATAATACTGCTCACCATAACATTTGGTAGTTTGCGGGCCATGTCCTTATCGTCAATCATTAAGGAGATGCCAATGTATTGAGTTGAAGAGGTTTAACTTTTCTTTCTTCCTCAATTTTTAAAAGACCTATACGTAAAAGACATATTGCAATTTTAGCTATGTGTCCTTACATCCAATTATACAGCTCTATGAAGTATGAATCCCGTAATACACCCGTATTTCTTTGTGTTGCAGGGATAATCGCCATTATCTTTGTATCAAGATATATTTTGATCACACGCATAATGACTAAGTCATACATACCATGTCTTATTCCAATGTTGTTTGTTAAATACTGAAGAATAAGACTGCCCGTATTCCATCGAAATTAAATGGGCCAGAGCAAGAGTATACAGCCCTTCCGAACTTTACAAGTACCCATGCATCCACCCATTCATTTTGGTGCATTCCCTGATTTACCATGAGTAGTAAACCTGGGATTGCGGCAAAAGGCTACACCTTCCCTGGTGTGGCGTAATGAGGGAAAATATCAATCAATATGTTGATTTATATAGTGCGGCTAATCACTTGAGAGGGTATCCAGGCGCTTGCAGAGTACGAGAGACTCAGTTGAATAGCCAGGTCTTGAGGGCTTTTCAGAATTCTGGCAGATTTTGGGAGGTGTGAAGATGCAGGGGGAGGAGAAGGAGCGTCCTCTGCTAATTCTTCTGTTGATGCAAGGGGTGGGTGTGGGTGAGCAAGAGGGAGATGGAGCGTAGTTCTCTTGCTGGTTGATGGAAGTTCAGGCTGTGGTTGATGTAGGCTGCTCCTAGGTTGTGAAGAGCCTTGCATGCGTGGGTCAGTAGCTTGAATTGGCATCTCTTCTGTATTGGAAGACAATAGAGTTATTTGAGGCAAGGGGCGATGTAGGTTCGTCAGGGGAGGTTAAGGACGAGTCTAGCTGTGGCTTATTGAATGTACTGTAGTCTCTGGAGGAGGTGTGCAGTGATCCCTGAGCAGAAGCAGGCTGCGGAGACTGCGTTGATCTGGGACTTCAAGGTCAAACTACTATTGAGGATGATGCCGAGGTCTCTGGCATGGTCAGACAGGGAGAGTGCTGGTCCTAGTTTCTCAGGCCACCAGGAGGCGTTCCACTGGGTGGTGCTGTTGTTGAAGATCAGTACTTCCATTTTGTCAGTGTTGAGCCTTAGGCAGGTTTCTCTCATCCATTTGTCGATGGTCGTCATGCACCTGTTGAAGCTGGTTCTGGTGGTGGTGAGGTCCTTGGAGAGGGAGAGGAGGAGTTGAGTGTCATTTGCGTATGATATGCTGTTGAGCCCCTGGGATCTGACGATGTTGGTTAAGGGTGTCATGTAGGTATTGAGAGGTTGGGGCTGAGGGAAGCGTGCTGGTGGATACCGCAAATAATTTCCTTGGTTTCGGGGTGAATAAAAGGTAGGCAGACATTCAGAGTTCTTACGGTGAGGAATGAGGTGATCCATCTGAGATCAATCCCTTGGGTATCTTTATTCTCCTCATTTGTTCCTCTTTTTGCATTCTGCAGCACAAAGAGAATGATAAAATAGCACCAGAAGGTGTCACTTCCTGCACAGAAACAGTCCATAATGCAAGGGTGTCTGCATTGGCGTTTACAGCACATAGCGCATCAGCGCAAGGATAATACAGGAATGCAGCATATAATGTTAAACAGGGTGCATTCCTGCCCTCACCATGTCACACAGTGCAGCAAAGTGTCTGCATGACTTTTTTAATAAATTTGCCTCTTAATGTGATCGTACAGTCTCACTGTAAATTTTTAAATCTTGCTTACCAAACAGCGCCAGATGTCTAGTTATAAATGTCCTACTGTGAACTTAATAGATTTTGAAGAAAAACTCAAAATATTCCTTTACTTAAGGCTCGGTCACAATAAACAGCAAGTTTGTTTCTTGGCAACAGCAAATCATGAACATGCCCATCAGAAAAGTGCAAATTTGACAACAAAGACAAATATTTGAGCCGCATCCCAGAAGCATAGCCTAATAACATATGCCACAATCCAACCAAAAGAAAAGGATTCATTCTCATTAGCATAGCGGCAGAAAGTACTCCTGTTAAATATTGTGACTGTAGATTTGATGTTCCTCGAACCAGGTAATAGAGATTCAAAATCCACATGGAAGTTACAAAAGATGATAAAAGGAGAATCACTATTATTTTCCAGGGTTCTGACTCTTACTATAACCCAGGACATTCCAAATACATACTGTCGTGTTCTACACAATACACGGACGTCAGGTATGGTGGGTGATATCTTTATTGCTTGTCTGTACAGCGCGCTTATCTCCGCGTCCTTCCCCGTCCCCTCGTGTCCTCGACTGTCCCCTGTCCCCTCCCCTCACCGGACCTGGTGTCCGGTGTCCTCTGGCCTTTGCCCTTTGCCCCGGGGTCCTAGTGCCCCTGGTCTGGTCATGACATCTCCCCCTTTGTTGCAAACAACTTTTTTTTTTTTTTTTTTTTTTTTTTTTTAGAGAGAGAGAGAGAGAGAGAGAGAGAGAGATACTTTCTATAGACTTCTGTCTCCTCACATTTCTTCAATTAGTCTTTTTGTTTTCTTGCATTCCCTTCTTGGTCGTTGTGTTCTGATATCAGCTGGAGCTGTCTCCTCGTGCGTCTCTTCCTTCAGCCCATGTGTTGGCAGCTCTTCTTCTTTTGATTTCAATTCTCTGAAGTGCGAACTGTTGCGAGTAATGTGGTATGGCCCTGCTGAAGCCGTTATCATTGGCCCTTTCACTCCTGTCACTGTCAGTGGGTCCCTTGAGAAAACACTGTCTGATTTTCGCACTTGTTTCTGCCGTACTACCACAGTGTCCCCTTCTTCTATCTTTGAGCTTGCTGCGTGTCTTCTCCGATCAGCATATGCCTTCATCTTTTCTTTCGCTTCGGTGTCTCTCGTTGCTATGTCTTGTCGCTCTATGCTTTCCTCTTCTTTCACTTGTGGCAGCCTCGTCCTGCTCGATCGCCCCAACACCAGTTCTGCAGGGCATCTTCCTGTGGAGCTGTGAGGGGTGTTTCGATAGTCCCTTAGGACCTGGCACAGAGCTTGTCCTATTGAGATCTGCGTCAGCTTTGCTCTTTGTACTGCTTTTTTGATTGTTCCCATGAACCGTTCTGCCATCCCATTTGCTTGTGGCCATAGGGGAGTTATTCGTCTGTGATTGATTCCGAGGTATTCCATGAACCTTTTGAATTCCTCGCCTGAAAATGGGGGCCCATTGTCTGTCTTTAGTGTCTGTGGTGAGCCCCATGCTGCGAATACGTCGTCCAGGACTGGCAGTGTTGCATTTGCTGACGTTGACGCTACCTGCCTCACTATTGGGAATCTGGAAAATTCGTCTATTATTACCAGCAAGTAGTTTCCTGTCTCTAGAGGTCCATAGAAGTCAGCCGCCAGTTCTGTCCACACTGCCTTTGGTAGTTTGGACATTTGCAGTGGCTCCGGCTTTGATGGGGGCCCTGTTACTTGGCAGATGTGGCAGTGCATCACGGTGTCTTCCACCATGTTGTCTAGTCCCGGGAACCATACTTTTTCTCGCAGCATTTTCTTTGTTGCTACAATTCCTCGATGTGACTCATGTGCTATTTCTATTGTTTTTTTTCTCAGAGTCCGGGGTATCACAATTCGGGTGCCTCTCAACAGTATTCCATTTTCGCTTTCTGAGAGTTCTTCGCTGATCTTTTTGAATGCAAGCAGTTCTTCTTTTCTCACTCCTTCTTCCCAGCTGTTGTTGTTATTGACGTGCCTCAACCTTTGTTGTTTCGTCACTTTCATTATTGCTTGCATGGTGAGGTCTTTCTTTGTCTCCTGTTCCAGTTCTTCCATTGATATCGTTGCCGGTGTGTTGTGTTTGAGTGCGAAGTTTAGGTATTCCTCCGCTATTGTCGTTGCTTGAGAAACTTGTGGCAGGGGGTGCCTTGACACATAGTCAGCCGGGTTGTGTTCTTTTCCTGGTTTGTGTATTATTTTGAAGTTGTAGTCCATTAGCCGTATCCCCCACCTCTCTATCCTGGGTGGTATTTTTGCATTTGGATTTCCGTATATTGTTCTCAGTGCTTGGTGATCTGTTATTATCGTGAAAGGCTTTCCATAGATGAACATGTGGTAGTGTTCACATGCCCATACTACCGCCAAACTCTCTTTTTCTGGCTGGGAGTATCCTTTTTCGACCTCCGATAGGCTTTTGCTTCCATAAGCTACTACATGTCTTGGTGAGTCTTTTCCTGGTTGGTGTTGCGCCAGTATTGCCCCTAACCCCACTGGGCTAGCATCTACTGTCAGTTCAGTGCACAGCCTCGGATCAAAGTATGCTAGGTGATCTACTGCCGTTACGGCCTTTCTTATCTCCTCAAATGCTTTGCTGCATTTTTCAGTCCATGCGAAAATTTGTCCTTGTTTTGTCAGTTCCCTCAGTGGTGCACTTACAGTAGCGAAGTCTTGGATGTATCTTGCACAGTAGCTTGCCAGGCCAAGAAATGACCTCACTTCTGCCACATCGCTTGGTTGTTGTGCTCTTTCTAGCGTTTTCACCTTGCTGCGATCCGGCCGCATCCCTTTCTTGGAGAAGATGTGGCCAAAGAATACTAGTTCATCTCGCTCCAGCTCACATTTCTCTTTGTTTAGTGTCAGACCCGCCTGCTCCAACTGAGAGCATACCGCTCTCAGCGCTTTGTCGTGCTCCTCGTTTGACTTTCCAAACACCAGTATGTCATCGCTGTAGTTTAGACTGTTTTTTACCGGCCGTATTACTTGTCGTACTGTCTCTTGAAATATTTCTGCAGCCGACGATACACCAAAACTCAGACGTTTGTATCTGAACAGGCCTAAGTGCGTGGAAAACGTCGTGATGTATCGAGACTGAGGATCTAGTTCTAGCTGGTGGTATCCCTTGCGCAGGTCTAGTTTAGAGAATCGCCTCATGCCTGTTAGGCAGCTGATCATATCATCAAGGTGTGGTCCGGGATGTCTCTCGCGTTCAATTGCTTTGTTTGGTATCCTCATGTCAACACAGATTCTTATTTTTGACGTGTCTTTCTTAGGTACGGCCACGATCGGTGACACCCATGGCGTTGGTCCTTCTGCTGGTTCTATGATGTCTTGCTTTAGTAGTGCATCCAGTTCCTCTTCTACCTGCGGTTGCAGGTGTATTGGTACCCTCCGATGATGTTGCGCTACTGGTCTCACTGTTTTGTCAATGTGTAGTGTTATTTGCCGCCCTTTTAGCTTCCCTAGTCCTTGCAGTAGTTTGGGGTATTCGTTCAGGATGCTTCCTTTATCTGATACGTTGTAAGTCATTTCAAAAAGACCCATCATCTGAGCTGTGATGTTGCTCAATAGGCATGGCGCTGGGATGTCGCCCTTTAGCACATGAATCTCTTCCATCATCTTTTTGTCTTTGTATGTCAGTTCTTCTGTAAACTTCCCCATGTTCATTACTGGCTTCCGGGATCCCCAGGTGAATACTTCAACTCGGGACGGCCTCAAAGTTGGCTTTGACTCCATTTTTTCATAATCTGACACACACATGATGTTACACGTTGCGCCACTGTCTAGGACAAACTTTGCTTTGTGTGACCCTACACCTATTGTCACTGATTCTGTCTTTTTCATCTTGCTTTTATCTACCAGACATACACTTTCTCCGCTTTCGCCCTCCTCGGCATGTTCGGTAGTGACGTCCGACATGAGATATAGTCGCCCCGTTGGTGCCTCTTCTCTTTCTTCTTCTTCTTCAGATTCTATTGAGGAACTCCTTGTTCCCCTTTCAACGTGTCGGACATGTCTGCTTGTTGATCCTCGTGGTCTTCCTGTTCTTCCTCTGTCGTTCCTGAATTGCATTCCTTGACATACACTGGCATAGTGATTTCTCCCGTTGCATTTCCGACATGTCTGACCAAACGCCAGGCACGGACCTCGATGTGGAAATTCAAGTCCGCACCTGTAGCATCTTCCTTCTGGTCGTCTCTTCACTGTTTGGTCGTTTCTGTCTTTTTTCCATCCACTTGTGCTGTTGTTGTTTGTCATTCGGTGCACTTGGTCCACTGATCGTTCTTTTCCTCTTCCCATTTCTTTTGCTTGTGCTGTCGCTCTTGCTTCTGCTCTTGCTAGTGATAGGATGTTTTCTAACGAAGTTGGTTCCTTTAGGATTCTTGCGCGAAATTCTGTGTCACGGCAACCCTCAATGATGCGCAGTCTGATGGCTTGTTCGTTGTCAAATTTGTCAAACTCACAGTGTGTTACGAGTTTCCGCAGTCTCGTTGCAAAGTCATCCAGCGTTTCATCTTGTTGTTGGAACGCAATCGTGAAGGTGTATCGCTCAAAATCGACATTTCTTTGTGGGTCAAATTTATTTGTCAGGCACGCTTTTAGTTTGTTGTAGGTGGTGATTTCTTCTTTTGGCAGTGTCACTAGCAGGTCTTCAACCTCATCCCCTACTAAGTTTAGGAATAGGCCTAGTTGCTTCTCTGCTATCACATCCGTCGCTTCCGTGTATCTTTCAAAACGCCTTATCCATTTCTCCCACCGTATTCCTGCTTGCGGCTCTGATAAATTGAATGGTAATGGTCTGCGATATTGTGCACTTTGTCTTTCTGCCATCCTTTTCTTTGTTGCTGCTCCTTTATTTGCCTTTGCCAAAGCTTGTTTCGTCACTTCTGGCTCTCTATATTTATTCCTTTATTCCTTTTTTTATGTATTATTGTCCTTATATATTTTTTTTTGTCTTTACCAATGCTTGTTTTTTTCCTTTCTGGCCCTTTGCTTGCTTTTGCCAGTGCTTGTTTCTCTTTGTGGTGCTCTATTCGGCACTTTTTCCTCTTGCCTGACCTCAAAATGGCCGCCGCGCTGTTCTGTCTGCCTATTGGCTCGTTTTGCCTGATTTTAAAATGGCCGCCGTAGTCTCGCGAGAGTTTGTTTAAAATCTCTCGCGCTTCTCCACTTACTTTCAGTTTTCTTCCGGCAAGCTTTAACACCTCGCGCTCTTCGCTTTAGAGGACCTTTGCTTAATTTATTTCCTTTGCTTGCGCTCTTACCGCTCTCAGTTTTCCCGCGGCCGGGGTGGGCTCCCGCGTCGCTTCAGCTTTTACTCCCTCAGACCAGGGTGGGCTCCTGGCTCTTCAGTTTGAGGAAGTCCGCGCGATGATCGCGGATCGTCGCTGTTCTTTTCCAGTCACCTCGCGGACCAGGGTGGGCTCCTGGTTCGTCGCAGCTGCTTTTACTCTTCGGCGTCTTCCTGTCCTTCATGTATCCCGCCTTCGATCGCCAGTTGTCGTGTTCTACACAATACACGGACGTCAGGTATGGTGGGTGATATCTTTATTGCTTGTCTGTACAGCGCGCTTATCTCCGCGTCCTTCCCCGTCCCCTCGTGTCCTCGACTGTCCCCTGTCCCCTCCCCTCACCGGACCTGGTGTCCGGTGTCCTCTGGCCTTTGCCCTTTGCCCCGGGGTCCTAGTGCCCCTGGTCTGGTCATGACACATACCAAAGTGCTGAAAAACTATGATGCTCAGCCAGAAGTCAAGTCTAGATCAAGCGTTATGATAGGCCGAGATACAAGTGGCCTCTCGAGAGGGAGGGTGTGCTTGTCTCCAGACGTCTAATAGGCAATTGTCATGGACTAACGTGTTTTAACGCTATTGCGGCATGTGGATGTACACTTTTCGAGGCCCCAGAGCAATCCAGTTGGTTATCCATTATGGCTTTAAAGTCACCAGCACACATGATAGCCCGGGGGCCAAAGCTCGTGATATTTTGCCCACATCCCAGTGAAAAAGACAGGTTTCTCACAGTTGGGGCAGTACACCGTGGCCAGTCTCACCTGCCAACCGTGCAGGGAGCCAACTAGTATAATGCATCACCCTTCAGAGTCTACGAAAGAATGGGACAACTGCCATGGGAGGTTTTTGCGCAAAAGCACAGCGATGCCCCAGGTGTAGTTTGAGTTTGCTGAAGAATAAATTTCCACCCACGAGCAGGCGCACATACCAGGGGTTGATGGGCCTCGCAAATGTGTCTCTTGTAAAAAGCAAATGTCGGTTTTGTACCTGTGCAATTAAGCATGAACAAAGCACGACTTTCTATAATTATTAAACCCACAAATGTGCCAGGAAATACAGGAGATGTTGGCCACATTATCTACGGGCGGGTGTCATATGAAGAGTCTGTTGGTGTCTATTTTCATGGCTCCAGTAGTTGACAATTGTGGATTGAGAAACTGTGGCAGCGTGGCTTGGGAAAGGGTGGGAATACAGGCAGGAAACTGAAAAACAGCACAACAGTACCATCCACAACTCCCCGCCCACACCAACCCCCCAATAATGGTTGAGATGCATTTCTCTCCCAACCACCCCAACAACTATTTGTAATGCGAAAAACTAGTTCGGGAGTCATCCCACGGGGACAGAGAAACACCGAGCGACCAACCCAGCCAAAGGCGGGTGGGTGGCCGGATTGAGGAGCAAAGGGGCACTATGCCTTGGAGTTATATTACTAGTAGCACAGGGTGGTCAGATGTATATCAGGTTACAGAGACAATGGCAACCAGAACTGTGCAGTTTGATGATGAGCCCTGACAGCTCCCTCCGGAACGCACAGTGGAGGCGAACAATGAAAGATGTCTATCTTGGTAGTAGCAAAAAAAACAAAGAGGGGGAGTGAAGAGGTGTGAAAGTAGAATCAAGCTCCTATTCAGACATTAATTAAACAAAGAGATTCTACCACTTATCAATATATCCTTCCTTGTGTTGAAAGTTATAATGAAGGTGTTGGGAACATCGTGTTTACAACCATGAGATTGTCCTGGGACACACTGTGTGTTTTTAAAATACCCCTCACACACTAAGAATCCCTTAGTGTCATGCTTCATTATGGGGGTCTTCCTGTCCCTCTACGGGGCGGCGCGTGCTACAACCTACAGAGATGTGGGAGCACTTAATTTAAGTGAAAATAGGCTATGTGTAGTGCAGAGGCGGGAGTGGTAGGGTCGGGGGAGATAGTGGTGCAATGTTAAAAGTCGCCTGGCTAGTGGAAAAATAGACTTTATTCACTTCCCTAGCAGGAAACATTAAAAAGGGGGAAATGTAGGGGGTATGCTATTATGAGTTGCCTCCTACTTGGTCAACATGTTTCAAAAGCCATCCCCCTGGCTTTTTCATCAGAAAAAAGATATAAATAAAATGATAATAACATTGTGTTAGAATCATTTCATTTTTCCTTTTTTGCACTGCTGAAAAGAAGTGGGTCAACGCTACTCTGCCTTAGCAGAGGAGCCGCCGCTGGGTGAATCGACGTCCAGGATCAGGGTTTGCAGGGGCAAACCTCCCTGCAAAGGCATTCAAAATGGTTTCAACACACCTCTGTTCGAACCGCCCTCCTTACCTGACTCTAAAATCACTGACCTCTGCTGCACGGCTTTGTAATTAAAAAAAATATTCATCTGTCCCAGTCCTGTGCTCTGGCCATCTCAGGGTGAGGTACATGGACTACCCAAAATGGCATCCACATTTTACTAGGTCCATGCACCTGAAAGAAACATGACTGGCCCACTGGACCTGGACGTCCTCTTTGGAGGATTCACACATGGCACCACATCCATGCGAGCCAATCAGAAAGCAATAAGGCAATGAATCAATTGACCAATACAAGACTTCATGCTTCATTGAGCAGCAGAGGCCCTCTCGTAGATGCATCGTCTTTGTTAGAGAGCGCTCTGTCTCTCTAGCTCAGCCTTAAATTGAAGCATCCAGATGCCTGTTCAATCCATGAGCAAACATATAAAGTACGCATTACTCGCAAGTGGAGGAAAACATTGTGTGGTTCTCTAAAGTGCTCTTACATTATCTAAATCAACATAACATTGGTGCTAACAGCTGATACATAAGTACCATGATATCTCAGGCAAATATATTTAAAATACATTACGGTGTCATAAAAGTCATTCTACAAAATGCAGTTTTTCACTGCACCATAAAAGTAATTATCCGTACTCGTTTTACTGGAACTACCACCATGCATAAAGGAACAAAAAATGCAGGATTAAAAAATTATTTTATCTGTAAAATGCATCCCTAAAAAGCAACGTCAGTTTGTACTTTTTATATTAAGGGACATTGATATTTATATAGACTAAAAGAATACTTTTTCAGTCTAAAACCTTTCTGCAGTTATACAAGCTTGCACAGATTAAAGGGATAAATTAAAGTCACGATCTTCACAGTTTCAAATTTGTTTGGATGCTAAACAATGAATTCACATTGAATATCAACATGTCAGAGCGAGACAAAAATAATATCTCGAAAACAATGCGGTAAACAAGTGGAAACAATACATGAATGCATGAACATTGAGTCGGAATGAGAGAGCTCTGCCGCTTTAGAAGGCGGATGGCGAATGAAAACAACATTATCTGAAAGATATCTTATAGCGCATCACAAAAGATAAGGATATTTAAATAAAAGTGAAATTTAATAATGCAAAAGTGCTGGAGCGGGTAGTACAAAAGTTTGTATACCCCCCCATTCTGCATGTTTATATTAATCTGAATAATTAAATAATAGTAATCTTATTAATGGTTTGCAGTGAAAGACTTATCAATCATATTAGCAAAAGAATTACACGTGGGAATTGCACTTTGCATGGCTAAACTAATTGTAAACTAACACATTTACGCATATTGATAGTAGAAAATTAGAATATTGTATGATACATGTTGCTTTGGTGATGTGATTGTAAATTGTGCTTTATTAAGTGAGTGTAAACGCTTTGAATGTTGCTCACACATAAGGGTATTAGCGAGGGGTTAACACTTTATTAGCCATTTCCATGTTTTAATTATGTTTTTGTGTTTCTTTTGCTTAAGTTGCCCATTTTGGCCTAGTCAAAATGGCTGAACGAGACGTTGAACGTGACTGCCCCTGACAACACGAGGTTCTGGGTGAAGTGTGCAGGCGTTACCGCCAGCAGCAGTGGCCTAGTTCTGACCCCAGGAGAAGATGTTCTATTCAAGGTTACTCCGGGATATTCGCCAACGACAAGATAATAGACAATTTAAAACCGAAACCAGCAAGTGCGATGACTTCATTATGCAGACTCTATGAGAACTTTACCCCTCGACCCCTAGTCGACCAATCAGAACTTTCTAAAACCCTAATCTTGATACTTTTTGACATAATTTTCATTATAAAAGTAGGTAGGGAATTGAACTAAAAAATGCTCTTCTTTGACGAACTCGATTTCCTGACGTTATGCTGACGGAGAGGACGGTGACACTGCTGGACAGCTGTTATCCTGAATCTTTGAGAGACTGAATTGCGGCCTAACTTTGATGAAATAAAGATTTTTCCTCGAATTGACTGACTTAGAGGACGACTATTAGCCAGATTAGGTAAATATGATGTTCTGCAATGCTGATGACGATTTCTAACAACTTGAAATTTTCTTCGATAAATGATATTTGATTAATTGACAAATGTGTTGTGTCGATTATTTAAAGAACAGAATCTAGTTTAGTGTGTAAAGTATAGATAAATGAATGTAATCACTAAAACCATAGTTAACAACTAAATGATTCATCACCTTATGAGGGGAATATTTTAGGATTGGAGTCAATGCATTAAGAATTAGGTAAAGATATTCCTTGCATGTTAGCGTTTGGAAGCTTATTCCTCTAGGGAAACAGATCAACTTATTGTGAGTGTTGGTGTTATGGGCCCCACCAATAAATGTATTTGAGTGAATTTATTATTGAGGTGTTTGGTCTGTGTTGAAGGGGGAATTTGATGTTCCATGCTGCAACCGTTTTTCTGGTAGCAGAATGATGGTTTTTATTGTTTTGGTTTGGTGATTATTGCTTGTAAATAGCTTAGTGATTATTGGTTATTGATATTAGTTTATGTACTAACACTCTATGTTGAGTCGCGTCGAGTTTCATGTTGTTTGCACGGCTTCTGGGATGTAGGAAGTCGGAAGTTTGTAAGGATTCCGTAGTAGAGCAGAGGTAAGCGCTGCTCTTGGGAAAGACGGAATTGTTGTTGACCTGTAGGTACAGAGGGAAAACGTGTAACGATTGAAGTTGCACAACGCATTGTCTGGGTTTGATTCGGTGACATCGCCGTGTGTTGCCATTAGAGACATTTTCTTTGTGAGAGAAGTGTATATGATAGCGAAGGTTACCTGTGAAATTTTGGTCTTAGGTACCAGGAGTCAAAATGGCATTCCGATAACGCTTATCACTGGAAAGGTAATAGGTATTCTCTGAGCTTGCTAGAAGGACAAAGTAGAGGTAAGCGCTGCTTTGTTAATGTATGCCATAATTCTGTAGTAGGACAGACGGTTCGCTGTTCTCGGGAAAGACAGGATTCTGTGTGAATGTACTACATTTTCTAGTGTGAAAGTGCGTGAATGTAAAGGCATTCGGGTTAATTGTGAAACTCTAGTTTTATTTCTCAGGAGCACTGGGTCTCCAACTATGTGTCTTAATTCTGGAGAAACGGTTAGCTAATACTTTTTTTTTTGTCCTCATTTTCAACCCACTTAGGCTTGCCCACACTGATGATAAGAGAAAAGTTCCACCGTCTCAGTACACTGGATCTGCAGGCTTATACCCGATAAGGGCCCAGCCTGCCGGTGTTATCTCAATCCAACAGTTTGAAGACAGTGCCCTCTTGGGAGGCCCATTACTCAACTTAAAATGCTGGAGCATCTCAATCATACCCATAAGAATGCTAAAGGGTATACCAGAGAAGGAGGACTGTGTAATCCTTGGACTAGGGGAAAAAATACCCTAGCTCCATTTCAACAAATTCCAGAAGTCTCGCTTCTTCTTATTTCCTGCCCTTGAGAGATCCAGTCTGGATATCCTCAACAGAGAAGTCTGCCAATCTTGATATGTGGGTGGTAAAGAGTCTTTCCATTTAATGCAGATCTCTCTTCTGGCAAGTAGAATGGCGTAAAATAGAAGTTTCTTGGATGGACCTTCCAAATTATTTGCGAGGCCAAAGATAAGCATAGGTAGATTGATAGCAATATGTATCCCCAGTGACCTTGTAAGTGTGATGCTCACCCCATCCCAAAAATCAATAAGGGCAGGGCAGTTAAAAAACATGTGGATATCTGAAGCTGCGATTTCCCCACATTTCACACAACATACTGGTGGACCATTTGAGAATTTTGTTAGCCTCTGAGGTGAATAATAGGCTCTGTGGATTGTGAAGAGATGATTCCTGCGGAGCCAGGCTGGTTTTACAGTGTCCCACAAAATTTTACAAGAATTTAACCATAATGACTGGAGATCTTGTTGTGGGATACAGCTCTCCCAGAGTAAAATAGGCAGTTGAAATTCACCATCCTCCGCTTCCATAATGCATCGATACCAAAACGCAACTTCTTTCTTTGCTGGAGATTTTTGTAAGATCAAGTGCTCAAATTGGTTGCTACCGCCCAATAGATGTTTATTTCGGGAGGCTTCAACTGCAGTGGCCCAGCTAGTTAGTTGCAGATATTTAAATCTAGAGAGAGATGGACCTACTTTATCTCTGAGAACCTCCCAGGGAACCAATGTGGTCATCTTAGACCCTGAACCTGCTACAGCCCCTCCTAAACTTAGACCCAGACGCCACAAAAAGATCTCCCCCACCTCTCAATTCCAGCTGTCCTAAAGGGGATTGATAGACTGTCTAACAGACATTCTGGAGTCCCTGGAGAATTCCAGATTGGAGCACAACTTGAAAAATATCCCAACTTCAGCGAAACCCTCAGCTTAACCCACATTCTTACCAATCCCTGTAATACCTTCAGCCTAACTTTTTTGAAGAATTTAGGGTTACCATACTTATATAAAAAACCTTCCTCTGGGATACAAGACCCTCTCAACATGGCCAAGAACATAATACCAACTCCCCCACTAGCGAGTGTCTTTAATAACATATGCGAGTGGGAGAACTGAAACGCCCAAGCATAAAGCTGTATATCGGGGGCTGCTAGGCCTCCCTTCTCTCTACGCCTTCTAATTTTCTTCCAGGCTATGCTGGAATGTCGAGAAGCCCAAACAAATGTATTAAGTTCGCTTTGGAGTTCAGCCAAAGCACCCGTGTCAAAAAATAAAGGAATGGCATCAAAAAGAAAAGTGTATCTAGGCAAAATGGACATCTTGATTAAATTAACTCGCCCCAGTATTGATAAAGGTAGTAGAGCCCAAGATTTCATTAACTTCCGAGTTTCTCTTGCAACCAGCGTTAAATTGTAGGTAGGTATCTTATCAATATCTTGGAGAATGTGTATTCCCAGGTATCTCATATTAGTTTTCAAAAGGGGGAGCTGATGCTGAACCTGCATGTTCCACGCCATTATTTCGGTTTTAGAAGTGTTTACCTTGTACCCTGAAACTATACCAAAATCTTGTGCCAACTCCATAACTACGGGGTACGCACTATTCAGATCTGATGTAAATATCAAAACATCATCGGCATACAAGGCCACTTTTTTTCCCATTCCCCATACTTAAAAGAAGATACTCTATACTCATCTCTCAACAATTGGGCAAAAGGTTCAATATATAGATCGAACAACAATGGGGAAAGGGGACACCCCTGACGCGTACCCCTCGAGATCTCAAAGGGTTCTGCTAGGGAGCCATTTATAAATAAATTAGCCGATGGTTTACTGTATAAGAGTGCGATAGACCGCCTAAACTTATTGCTGATCTTAAACTTTGCCAGGGCCTCCGACAGGAACAACCAGTTGACCCTGTCGAAGGCCTTAGCAGCGTCAAGGGTCACCACTGCCAGTGGGAGAGACCACGTTGAGGCCAGATCTATAGCCCCAATCAATTTGGCAGTCGAGACCTACTTTGGAAAACATGGCGGCCACGAGTTGAGCGGCCGCAGCACCTCTCCCGTGTATGGAGCCCTTCGTTTGATTTTTCCTGACGTTATGGATAAGTAATGCCGTTTTTTTTTTTTCCTTTTTTTCCGGTTGCTGGTTTATTGGCGAAAAAACCAAAATAGTACCTTGGAGGTCCCGAGGGTGTCTTGATGAGCTTGTAAAGGCGGAGGTCCGTATTCCTTTTTCTTTCCTTTCGATTGTGAGCGGCTCCCTTCCCTGCCGATGTGCGGGCTCGGTTCCAGGTTTTCTTGTCATTCCATCGTTCCCTCTGGCGCTCTTCGTTGGATCTTGGCGTCTTGGGGGCTCCGACGTATACGAAGTGCCAGTCTCGGCTTTTCACGAGGTAGAGGTCTGCTTGGCGGCACTGTGGAGTCTGCAGGAGCAAGGCGGGTCACCCTGGAGGGGTCACTGAAGGGGGGGTCTGAGGTTTCCGGGGTCAGGGAAGTGGATACCGGCCTCTCCAATGTGGTCATCTTAGACCCTGAACCTGCTACAGCCCCTCCTAAACTTAGACCCAGACGCCAGGGGGCGCTAGTTGGGTTAAATGATCGTCTGGAAGCTAAAAATTCCAAGAGAAAGGGGAAGAAAGCTGGCTCTAGAGTATCAACAACTTTACTACTTAAACAAAATTTGGATTTCAAAGATCAGAGCCATCTGAAGCCAAAAGGCTTGGAGGGGATTTCTGAGCACACAGGTGTTCCGACAAGAAAAGAAGAGAGGGAGCTATCATCCCTCTCAGTGGGGGCTGTTTCACGGAAAATAAGGGGCAACAAAAAACAGAAAGCCCAACAAGGGGGGCCCAAAAAAATAACGCCGTCTTTAAGGTCCTATTTTAAGGTATTTCCTCAGATTTTGGAGCTGACTAAAGGGGATTCTGCTCCAATTAAACTAATGGAGGATAGACAAGATCCCATTTCTCCTAAATCTACAGGTTCACGGGCTCTTTCTCCACTAGTGGCTTCCGATCTTCAAAGGCTGACACAAGCAGGACAGGGGGAGCTTGAACTTTCTTCTCCGTCTTCGGTTAACGTTGTTGAATCTCTTCAGACCACAAACGGACGTGGTGATTCAAAAGTGCGGGAATATCAGTATATATCTGACGATCATCCAGAGTGCACTGTTGGCAAAATGCTTAGAGCTTTATCCCAGGATATCAAACAAGGCTTTCAAGCTTCCACAGCTAATCAAGCTGAAATTAGAACTCTCTGTGAGACGCTTGGATCAAAAGTGGATCTTTTAGACACTAGAACACTTCAACTAGAAGAAAATGTTACTAACCTCACGGCCGACTTAGAATCTGCTGAGACTGAAATAAAATCTCTTAAATTGAGTGAGGCAGCACTACCTGAGCGTCTAGAGTCCTTAGAGAATAACGCAAGGAGAAACAATCTCCGAATTCTTAATGTTCCGGAGGATAAAGAAGGAGGAGACCTTAAACGGTTTGTTGTTGCCTTGTTAAAAGAAGCTCTGGATTCTGAGCTCTCAGAAGAGGTGTTATTTAAGGACATCCAGCGAATACACAGGGATCCGTTCCGTAGAAACCTGCAAAGGCAGAAACCTAGAAAGATTTTAGTTAATTTCCAGACATATGCCCTTAAAGAACAAATCCTCACTTTAGCACTTAAGCAAAAATCTTTAACTGCAAGTGGTTGCACTTTTCAAATAAGATCAGATTTGTGAACAACCACTTTTGAAAGACAATGGGAGCTGGGCAGAAGATTGGATGATTTTAGGAAACTGGGCGCAGTTGCCCAGCTGAAATTCCCTGCAACCCTAAAAATAATACTTAACAATAAGATGCATAATGTGAAGTCAGTAATGGCAGCAGATGCACTTTTGAAAGACTTAACCAAGTAACGATGGTCTAGATGTCATAACTATTCGATACATTCAGACGGCAATGAATATAGCAACAATAAACATAACAAAACAACTAAGCAGTTAAGGGCCATACATGGCTAGGTGCCGAATACTTGACTAGGTCCAGATACTAGGGGGAGCGGTTTTCAGGGGTGGTAAGGGAGGTCGTTGGGTCACTGGGGTCACTGGGGTTTGGGATAGGGATAGGGGCACGAGGGGGGTGCAGGGGGCAAAACTAAAACAATAACGTCCTAATTCTCAGTCGTAAAATGCCTTCTTCTTTGTTTGGCAGCTTTAAAAAAGGGAAAAAAGAAAAAAAGTGCACATGTGTATCATTGTTTTTCTTTTGTTTTTTTTAGGCTAAATGGGCGGGTGAAACTGTATACAATGCTGGTATTTTTCTTATGAATTCAATCCATGTTCTCTCCTGGAACGTCAATGGATTGCGTACTAATCCTAGAAAACAAAGAATCTTTCTATATTTACGTGACAGCAGTGCGCAGATCATTGTCTTACAGGATACACATTTGATTGAGCAGGAGCTATTAGCCTTAGCTAAGAAGTCAAGATGGATCGATTTTGTAATTTGTACCACACAATCAGTTAATACAAGAGGGGTGGCAATCCTGGTTAAAAGAGCTGCACAAGCGACTCTCAGATCATCAAAGGTTGACCCAAGTGGCAGATTGGCTGTTGCAGAACTCCAGTTGATTGGTCTGAGAGTGACGATTGCTGGCTATTATGGTCTGAATCAGGATGACCCTTCTTCGTTTAAAAACTTGATATCAGCCTTGTTGGATTTTCCAGAACCAGTCATATTAGCTGGCGATTTTAACATAGTTTTAGATCCGTTAGTAGATAAATCCACAAATAATCGTGCGTTAACCTCTCCTAAAACAAGAGCTTGTCTCATGGGTGTCATGAAACAATTTGGGTACCTAGATATATGGAGGGCCAGGTCGGGTCTTAGACGTGAATACTCGTTTTGTAATTATAAGTATAAACATCAATCTAGAATGGACTTCATACTTGTTAGCCACTCTTTGAACAAAATGGTAAAAAATATTCCCTGCCTCCACTCTCATCTTTCGGACCACTCTGCAGTGAGTTTGGTTATAGAAGGAGTTGTGGTACCTTTGCCGAGGACGTGGTCTATGGACCGTTCACTAATGGCATCAGAAGACATCTCACTCACCCTCCGGAGAGAGACCGAAAGTTTTATGGTGAGGAATCTAGACACCGCTTCGGTGGTCAATGTATGGGAGTCATTTAAGGCTTTTTTGAGGGGTAGTATAACTAGCATTACGGTCTATAAAACGAGAAAATATAAGGAAAAAATTTCTGAGTTAGAGAGCAAAATTAAAACTACACAAACACTGCTCGATTTGCAAAACCCGTGTTCACTTGTGGGAATACAAGCCAAATTGCGCGATCTTAAGGGGCAGCTTGAAGCGGTATTGAGTTCACGTTTAATGCAAAGGTGGGAGGCTAGCAGAATAGCCCATTTCGAATATGGCGAAGGTGCAGGGAAATTACTTGCTTGGAAAGTAAAATCTGATCAAGCAAGATATCATATCAACTCTGTCTTCAAGGATGGTATATCCTATATTTCTGATGAGGACATCAGAGGGGTGATTCACTCCTTTTTTCAGGAAATTTACAGGGAGTATGGCGATTCAGATCTTATGAAAATTCAATCTTGGTTAAGTAAGATAAATGTCCCTGCACTAAACCCGGAACAACAAGCGGTCTTAGATCAACCGGTCACTCAGGAGGAGGTCTAAAAAGAAATAATGAGATTGAAAAAGGGCAAGGCAGCAGGACCGGACGGTCTTCCCTCTGAGATATATAGATGTATTATTAAGGAAGTCGTTCCGGTCCTGACAACCCTATTTAATCAAATCCTTCAAGATGGTATGGCGCCCCCGCCGTCTTGGTATAATGCAACCATGACCCTAATATTAAAGCCGGGAAAATCGCCTTCAAGCTTTGAATCATATAGGCCAATCTCCATATTAAACGCGGATTATAAAATCTATGCCTCTATATTGGCTACTAGGCTTGGAAGAGTTGCAGGGGATCTTTTACATCAGGACCAAAGGGGCTTTGTTGGGGGGCGTCATCTGTCAGAGCTGACGGTTAGCTAATGCTTGTTGGAAGGGTAAGGTAGAGGGATGTGCTACTTTATCAACGGAAGTAACGATTCCGTAGTAGGGCAGAGGTAAGCGCTGCTCTCAGGAAAGACGGAATTCTAGTGAGAAAGGTCTATTGCTATTCCTTGGATGGCGAAGCAGACAATGGTGGTGTTTTTATGTTGTTACTAACAGAATTGTAAATTTGAAACAATAACTTACCGAGCAGATTTTGTAAAGGAGGGGTAGACAGGAGCAGGAGCTGTCGCAGCGGCTGTTGACGTCAGAACGACCGCGCTGGGATTGGACAGATGGTCAGAAACGTAAAATGCTCCGGATTGGTGCGTTAGTGTGCGCCGCGCTAGGAGTGGAGAAATACAGGGTGATGTAGACGCTCCCTATTGGTGCATTAGTGAGAGTCGCGCTGGGATTGGAGAATTGTAATAGTGACATAAACGCTCCGGATTGGTACGTTAGTGTGAGTCGCGCTACGATTGGACAGAATAACGGTACAGTTGCAAGGAGAGACTAGTGATACACGGAAAGAAAGGAAAATGTATTAGGTTCCACCAGAAAAGGAGAAAAAGTCTTGGTTTGGTAGAATTAAAAAGTGGTGTAAGAAGGACAAACCGATTGTAACTAGGGAAGGACAGTTACTTCCTCACCGAAAAAACCCCTGCATCCTTCATGGTTGCGAAATATGGATATCACACCTGTATTTGGTTAGATAATTGGCTCAAATATACCGAAAAGGACGGAGTGTTGGCTTTTCCAGAACATGGTTCATTTAATTTGGCCGTTTTGAGAAATTTGAGAGAGAAATGATGAATTTAGAACCAAGACCTAGACCGACCCAATTTGAAGCATTGATGGAATGGGAAGACGAGATGCATGACCGAGAAAGACAGAGAAACGGTAGAGGATATAGGTACCTGTTTGGCAGATCCTATGGACATGAGACGCATGATGATCGAATGAGAAGGTGGCGCAATGCGAGTATGACTGAGGGTATGTTTCCCGTAAGAACTGCAGGAGAGAATGAAGGAAGAAAGTGTGTAGAAAAAAGGCATAATGTGGAATCGAGAGGGTATGGAGTGAATGAATCAGAGGATGATGTTCTTGATGATATGTTCTATAAGAATCCACCTCCATATCGACCAGAACCAGAAATATTAACCCCAAGTGCCCCAATGAAAGAAACAGTACGAATCATAAAATCGGAACCAGAGTTCCAAGATTTGGGAAGAAACAATTCCATGAGAGAGGTAGAGAAGAAGTCTGGAGGTAAAATAAACGATGAAAATTCAGCAGAACTAGCAAAAACGACCCTAGAATTAACCGAGAAAATAAGAGAATTGACTAAGAATCTGGAAGCGGTAACCGTTCCAGTAACGATAGGTCCAGTAATGCCTATTTTTGATAAACAGAAAGATAGCGAACATTGTTTGACAGTCCCTTATAAAAATAGTAAACCGGCTGAACAACCAAGAATGAGTCAGAATGAGAATCCATGGAGACAGACTATGAGTATGATTGAACCGAATTTTTGAAATAACCCGTTTTTAGGTCAAAACTGTGCAGAAAAGCGTATGACAATAGTGGAGTCAATATCTGAAACACAAAAGGATTTAGGACAAGGAAATGTAGAAAAGCCAGTAGGAACATCTACAGAGGAATTGAGTGAATGGTTGAGAAGCTTACAAAAGAAAGACAAAGAATCCCAGTCAATAGATGTGGCCAAACTACGAATGGTATTGGAAGAATTAATAGTAGGAACTATCCAGACAGAAAAGTTAAAAACTTATCAAGATGAGGAGTTGTTATTTCTGTGTAAAAGCGTAACATGGAGAGCAAAAAGTCTTCATGAAAGATTAGAAGAAGTGGCAAATGAAATGGGTATTGATATTTAAAAGGTAAAAGCACTACAGAAACCCTATTGAGTAGATTTCACTGAAAAAGACATTGAAAACATGAATACCACAGGACGAATAGGTCAGATTAAAGAGATAATTATTATGTTGAGAAAATGGGGAGATGTGGACAAATGGAAAAGTAGATGGTATCGTAAACAAGAAGAAGTTACAGACAAAACGTTTTCAGCTTACCCTGTGAGAGAGAAAGAAAAGGTTGTGACAGAATGCCCTATGAGAGAGATTCCAGGAAGAGGATATGTACATGTCCCATGGACTAGACAGGATATTTTGTCATTTACGAATGACTTGCCTCGACTGCGTGAAAAACCCGTCGAGTGGTATAGACAGGTGGACAGATTTGTAAAATTATCCAAAGTATTGTGGATTAATCTGAATAGCTTGTTTGACATAATAGTACCAGCAGATCTATGGACAGAATGCAAAATCGTAATAGATTGGCCAAAACAGGAATACCCAAGGGATCCAAAAACAGGGGCTCCAGACCCCGAGGTAATGAAGAAATATGAACAGGTTATGGCATTTTTGAAAAACAAGGTACCCCCTAAAGAGACAGATTGGGTAAAAATTGACAGAACACATCAGGAAAGCAAAGCGTCAGTACATGCCTATTATGAGAGGTTAATTTTAGCCTTTAAACAATTCAGTGGAGATGAAAATCTAAGTGACAAGGATTTGAGTCATTTCGTATACAGATTTGTATATGGTCTTCATCCAGAAATTAGTGAAATGATAAAACAGCATACAGTAGATTGGCAAAATATGAAAATAGACAAAGTATTGAGACATGCTAAATATTTCAGTGACGAAATTGAAGCAAAACAGCGAAAACTGAAAGAAAAGGCTATGTGGGTACAAGTAAAGGTAGCAGAGAGACAGGAAGCTCAATTAGCGGAACAAGCTGGGTCAAGACAAAAATGTAATCCTGGGAAAAATAAAGGGAATATCGAAGAGGCTAAGAAGAAATTTCCGTGTCATAATTGCGGTAGGATAGGGCATTGGAAATCCGAGTGTAAATTTCCTCCAAGTACTAACGATGAAAATGCATCATTGAATCCACAGGTGCAGAATGAGGTGAGTGGTCAACAGCAACGACAACAGCAGGTTATAACACAACAGAATCAGGTGCCAAAACCACCTTTTCCACAGAACAAAAATTGCCAGAAGTATAGTAAGCAGAATGGATTCTACAACGAAGAACAGGTAAATAAGCCGCAACGCGCTAGCGCTGCTTCGCAGTATTGGCTGCAACGCGATGAAAGCGATTCAGAAGAGGGTTATTGACGGTGCCGAAGGGAGGAAGAAGAGTGCGTACTTGGCGCAACTCTAGAAGTAGGCCAGACAGGCCCATTTGTAGATGGAAAAGTTAATAATGAAAATATTACTTTCCTTGTTGATACTGGTGCTACTCGATCAACTGTTAGATCAGCTGATGTCAAGAATCTTCCTCTCTTGGATGAAACGATCCAAGTAGTTGGTGTATCCAACAGACAGATCAAAACTTACCTTACAGAACCAGTGAAAGTTAGCATAGGGAAATGTTCTGAAATGCACCGGTTCGTAGTGTGCGACACTAGTCCTGTGAACTTGTTAGGTAGAGATTTATTGTGCAAGATGAACTGCACCATATTTTGTACTCCAGATGGAATAGCCTTTGAAACACCAGATGATGATGTGCTGTATAAAATGACAATGGCAAACAGGGAGAAAGAGGTTACAGGAACCTATGCTGTATTTAACCCTGACGAATTACCAAAATAATTAAAACAATCTGTTAAAGCAGAAGTTTGGGATTTCACTGGAGAAGATGTAGGATTGATGAGAAATGTAGATCCAGTAAAAATAACTGAAAAAGAAGGAGTGAGTTACCCAAATGTCCCACAATATAAATATACACCTGAAATAATTGAAGGAGTTGCTCCTGTTATTGAGAAAATGATAAAACAAGGAATTTTGAGAGAAATAATGAGTAGCCCACGTAATTCACCAATAATGGGACTGAAAAAGCCTAATGGGAAGTTCAGGTTAGTGCAAGATCTGAGAAAGATAAACAACATTGTTGTATCATGTTGTCCCATTGTACCGAATCCATCTGTGATCCTATATCAGATCCCTCATGACGCAGAATGGTATACAGTGATTGATCTGTGCCATGCGTTCTTTTCCATCCCATTGCACCATGACAGTCAGCAAATTTTTGCATTTCGTTTTGGTGAGCGTATTTTGGCGTGGTGCCGAATTCCATTGGGGTATACAGAAAGCCCCTCAATATTTAATCACCTATTGAAGAAGTCTTTGGAAAGTCTAGAAATGCATGAAAACTCTGTACTAGTCCAATATATCGATGACCTGCGTGTGGCATCGAAGACTTGTGAAGCTTGTCAGGTAGACACAGTAGCCTTGCCGAATCCTTTGGCAGATAGAGGACTAAAAGTGTCACCATCGAAATTACAGTTTTGTAAGAAGGAAGTACAATATTTGGGACATAGCATTGAGAAAGGACACAGGAAAATAACCATAGACAGAATCAGGATCATAAAAAGAATGAGTCCACCAATGACCCAAAGAGAAGTGAGAATGTTTCTGGGAATGGTTGGATATTGTCGTCAGTGGCTAAGCAATTTTTCATTGATTGCAAAACCTTTGGTACGATTGACAAGAAGTGATGTGAGAGATCCAATTGATCTGAATAAAGAGGAATTGACAGCATTCAAAAGATTGAGAGAAGGATTGTGTGAAGCACCTGCATTAGGTATGCCTGATTATGACAAGGAGTTCGAGTTGTATTGCAGTGAGAGAAATGGATGTGCACTCTCTGTTCTAGTACAGAAGCATGGAAAACTGAGGAAACCAATTGCGTATTTTTCATCCATGTTGGACCCAGTAGCTGTAGCCCTTCCTGGGTGTCTGAAAGCAGTATCTGCTACATGTCGAAGTTTGGAACAGAGTGAGGGAATTGTGATGGGATATCCTGTGAAAGTGTTTGTACCTCATGATGTGGCGATCCTTTTAACAAGGAGTCGTACTCAGTATATGACGCACAGCCGACTGACTAAGTATGAAAAGGTCATATTGGGTGCAACAAATGTGAGTCTTGTGAGATGTGTGAATGTGAATCCTTCAACGATGTTGCCAGATGTAGAGCATGTGGAAGTAAGAGATGAAGCAGATCATGACTGTTTGGATGTACTTGCTTTTTGTACAAAAACAAGACCTGACATAAAAGATGAACCCTTACCAGAAAGTTATTATGTCATATTTGTTGATGGATCTTGTTTGAGGACAGATGATGGAGTGCTGAGTGCAGCATATGCGGTATGTACAGTTGTAGCAGTGATGGAAGCATCCTATTTGAAAGGAGTAAGATCGGCCCAAGTAGCTGAACTTGTTGCCATGACCAGAGCATGTAAGATTGGGAAAAGTGTGAGAGTAACTGTGATAACCGATAGCCAGTATGGCTATGGGATAGTCCACGACTTCGGCCAAATATGGCTGCAGAGAGGTTTCCTAACCTCGAGTGGAACTCCCATTAAGAATGTTGAAGTGGTTGGAAAGTTGCTTGAGGCGATACAGCTGCCTAGGAAATTGGCTGTGGTAAAATGTGTTGCCCATAGTCGCAGTGGTGATTACATTGCCACTGGTAATAAATTTGCAAACGATATGGCGCAATATTGTGCACGAAATCAGAATTCAATCAATCGGGCAAAGGAAAAGGAATTGATTTCTTGTTTCCCAATGTTTACTAAAACTGTGGGAACATGGGAAGAGGTAAGACAATTGCAGGAAGAAGCAGGAGAGGAAGAAATAAAACAGTGGGTAAAAGCAGGATGTGCACCAAGAGAGAAGGATCATGTGTGGGTCTATCGAGATGGAAGACCAGTTATGCCTGATAGCATGATATCTGCCATGGCACGGATGTATCATGAGCAGGGACATATAGGGAGAGACGCCATGATTAGGTCTTTTAAGCAGACCTGGTATAATGCTAAGTTCAGACTTGTAGCAGAAAGTCTTTGTCAGAGATGTCTAATTTGTCAGCAATACAATCCAGGAAGAAAGACAGTAGTGAGTCTTGGAACAATAGGTCGAGAGGGAGGGCCTTTTACCAGAATGCAAGTAAATTTCATTGAGATGCCTCCTTGTAACAGGTTGAGGTATGTTTTGGTTATGGTATGTCTATTTTCCAGGTGGGTGGAGGCGTTCCCAACAAGAAGAAATGATGGAATGACAGTGGCAAAATTACTCTTGAGGGAATTTATACCTAGATTTGGGTTCCTAGTAACAATTGAATCAGACAGAGGAGGACATTTTCATAATGAGATCATAAAACTGATTTGTGAAGCATTTAATGTACGACAAAAACTACATTGTGCCTACCGACCAAAGGCTTCTGGTGTAGTAGAACAGATGAATGGTACTATCAAAAACAGGATAGGGAAAATGTGTTTAGCCACAGGTATGAAATGGCCCGATGTCTTGCCTCTAGTACTCATGATTATTAGATCAATTCCAGACAGAACTGCTGGTTTCAGTCCACATGAAATAATCATGGGACGAGCCATGCGTCATGTGTTTATACCAGGCAACAAGCTGATGACTATAACTGATGACATGGTGTTGGAATACTGTAAAAGCCTGGCTGACGCAGTTCATTCTGTGTTTCATCAGGTTGGAGCGGATGCCACCACTCTTTAAAAGAACCCAGCCCATGATCTAAGCCCAGGGGACTGGGTAAGGATAAAAGTACACAGAAGAAGAAACTGTTAGGTTCCCAGGTGGGGAAAACCAAGACAAGTCATCTTGACCACAACAACAGCTGTGAAGTGTACTGGATTGAAGAACTGGATCCATGCAAGTCATACTTTGAGAATTCCAAACCCAGTTGACAACAAAGAGAAGGAGTATTTTGACGAATCAGAATCCAGTACTGAGTCGGATGACGGAGAGTCAAAAGAAAAAGAAAACTCTGAAAGGGGGGAAACAGAGCCGAGTTTAACTTTGGTCCCTAGAAGTAATTCCCTGAGGAGAAGGTTACAGATTTCTGATACCAGTTCAGACTCAGTGACAGAACCAAGAGCACACTCTTCCAAGAAAGAACAAGGGAAGAACAAGGATAAGGACAGTGAAGAAACAATAAAAGAAATCCATAAAAAAGGACGTGCCAGATGAAAGATTGAGAGAAATTCCACCTGAAACAACACCTTTAGATGGACAGGTGCCAGATACAGAGAGAGAGGGAAAGATCATTGCGGAAGACCCCAGAGGAGGTGTAGGGAACTCCAACATCCAGTTAGAAGCAGGGACAAGTAGTCAGCAGGAAGATTGCGAGTAGGAGATTCGAGGAGGGACAGAAGTAGGGAAAACAAAAGAAGAGGTGGAAAAAGAAACTGTTGAGAGTAAAAAGCAAGTTGAAACAGAGTCTGAGGAAAGCGAAGATGAAATACCAGAAGGCCGAGTTCTGAGAAAGAGAGCTTGGAGAACTGAAAAGAATGATAAAGGGAGTAAATTGAAAAGAGCGGCAAAGGATGAGGTGTGGCCGAATAAAATAAAAAGACTGAGATATCGACTGACACGTGTAAATTCGCCAAGGGCTGAACAGGTGAATGAAGTGACAAGTCAGGAAAGATCGAAAGGAGAAGAAACAACAGTGGTTAAAGAAAGCAAAAGAACAAGGAAACCTAACCAGAAGTATAAATCACCGGAATGGACATATGTGGCCCTGCCTGAAATAAAAGAAGAGGTGGATAGCCAAGGAAATCCAGTGGTGATTGTACCGGAAGTGGTTGAGGAAGACGAAGAATCGGAAATCCTGAGAGTTATCTTGTCCGATATTGGAGAAGAAGCGGATGTTCAGGACAAACTGTATGCTGAAAACGAAGGAAAAGTGAAAGATGATGAGATGCCAAACTGAATGAGACAAGAAAATTACTGATGGAAAGACAATAAAATACTGAAAAAGACAAAAACTGGTAGAACCACGTAGGTGCTTAGAGCTTTGGGTTAGAAACTAGTTGTGAAGTAGAAGAGGCTAAGTCAAAAGACACGGCTCATTTTAGCTAAGATGGCAAACATAGAAAGTAGCAAAAGTAGATGTACCTTCTTTAGAAGATGGTGCAAAATGTGTTGTTGTTGTACAGGATTATTTATGCTTCTTTGGAGTATTCTCACTCTACTAATTTCATTTAAAGTTACTATAGATACATTAGAAGGACATAGTGATAACATAACTAGATTCAAAAGGTAGTTCCGACTAGAATAGATAGAAACTATTTACATAAACACAGGTCTATAACAGATTTTTCTAACAATGTGTTTTCAAAATTATTGTATGAATATGTAAAAACAATGGACGTAAGGGATTGCTACGTATGTTTGCAATTACCTGCATCTGTATCTGAAGGAGTGACTTATCATCACCTTCCAGTAACATATGGAATAACATGTAGTGTAATAGCTAGTTTATTTTATCAAACAGGTAAATTAGAGTATTATTTTTCAGATGTAGATACTATATTTTCACAAGTACCGGCAATTAACAAACTAAACAAGGTAAAACCTGCAAAGGTATTAGGTGAATTTTTCCTAGAGACTAAAGAACTAACATTAGAATACATATTTAGAAATACCTTGGCTTGTAGTTTAAAGAAAGGGGAGAAGACATTTTTAGATATGGTTGAAGAAAGGAGATTGAAAATGCAAAGAAAGGCTTCAGAAGGGAAAGTGGAGAAAACAGTTTGGGATGGAGAAATGGAGAAACACTTGAAAGGGGAAACAAGTCCAACTATGGCTTTAGATTGGCCTCAGAAAGGGAAACTGTGTATAAGAAGGAATCAAACGGCGTATGACAATTATTTTCTAGGGAATAGTGAGTGCCATGATAAATACCGAATCATGGGAGGATGGGGATTTAAAGGTGGAAGAGATCCAGTCTTTCCAGGACTGTATTTCATTTGTGGGAACAGGGCATATTATCGTTTGCCAGACCATTGGTATGGCACATGTTATGTTGGCCTGGTTTTTCCAAAGATTTTTCATATGGATAGAGGAAAAGATGGTGTACATAGCTTAGGTAGTTATTTAGCACGTAGTAAGAGAGAATCTTGGACTGAAATTGTGGGTGACATTTTTGGAGCACTGATACCCAAGTGGGAATATCTCTGAATGCAAACAAAATTAGAAAACTTTCAACAGTAGTGGATCGCTTGTCAACAAGCACCGCTGGAGGATTTTTATTGGTTAATACTGAAATGGTTGCCATGCGTGCTATGGTAATGCAAAATCGACTTGCCCTTGATATTTTATTGGCAAAAGAGGGTGGAGTCTGTGGAATGCTGAAAGTTCATCATTGTTGCACTTACATTCCTGACGAAAGTAGAGATTTTAAAATTTATATTAAGAATATTACAGAATTGCATGACGAAATTGTACCACTGGAGGTTGAAGGTGTCTGGGAGAAGATTGGTAAGAAAATATCAGCTATTAAAGACTTTTTAGTAAAATTAGGTAGTACATTTATAGGTAAGATAATATTTCCATTAACATGTGTGATTTTCTTAGTATTAAGAATTAAATTAGGATGTATTTGTCGTAGAAAAGATAAAAACCAGAAAAGAATAAAAAGAGAAAACTTAAAGAAAAGGGATAAGAAACAAGAAAGAGAATTTGAAGAAATAGAACTAGAAGAGATCAAGGAAAGTATGTATAAAACAGCAAAGAGAGAAGAAACAGGGGAAACTGAAATATGAATGAAACAAGAAATCAATTTGGAATTCCATAAAAGGGGATACAAATTTTTTGTAGGTGTGGTGATATAATCACCAAAGGGGGGATTGCTGGAGCGGGTAGTAAAAAAATGTGTATACCCCCCCTCATTCTGCATGTTTATATTAATCTGAATAATTAACTAATAGTAATCTTATTAATGGTTTGCAGTGAAAGACTTATCAATCATATTAACAAAAGAATTACACGTGGGAATTGCACTTTGCATGGCTAAACGAATTGTAAACTAACACATGTACGCATATTGATAGTAGAAAATTAGAATATTGTATGATACATGTTGCTTTGGTGATGTGATTGTAAATTGTGCTTTATTAAGTGAGTATAAATGCTTTGAATGTTGCTTTCTGCTAGATAATTGCTCACATATAAGGGTATTAGCGAGGGGTTAACACTTTATTAGATATTTCCATGTTTTAATTACGTTTTTGTGTTTCTTTTGCTTAAGTTGCCCATTTCGGCCTAGTCAAAATGGCTGAACGAGACGTTGAACGTGACTGCCACTGAGAACACGAGGTTCTGGGTGAAGTGCGCAGGCGTTACCGCCAGCAGCAGTGGCCTAGTTCTGACCCCGGGAGAAGATGTCCTATTCAAGGTTACTCCGGGAATTTTGCCAATGACAAGACAATAGACAATTTAAAACCGGAACCAGCAAGTGCGATGACTTCATTATGCAGACTCTATGAGAACTTTACCCCTCGACCCCAATTTGACCAATCAGAACTTTCTAAAACCCCAATCTAGATACTTTTTGACATAATTTTCATTATAAAAGTATGTAGGGAATTGAACTAAAAAACGCTCTTCTTTGACGATTTCCTGACGTTATGCTGACGGAGAGAACGGTGACACTGCTGGACAGCTGTTATCCTGAATCTTTGAGAGACTGAATTGCGGCCTAACTTTGATGAAATAAAGATTTTTCCTCGAATTGACTGACTTAGAGGACGACTATTAGCCAGATTAGGTAAATATGATGTTCTGCAATGCTGATGACGATTTCTAACAACTTGAAATTTTCTTAGATAAATGATATTTGATTAATTGACAAATGTGTTGTGTCGATTATTTAAAGAAGAGAATCTAGTTTAGTGTGTAAAGTATAGATAAATGAATTTAATCACTAAAACCATAGTTAACAACTAAATGATTCATCACCTTATGAGGGGAATATTTTAGGATTGGAGTCAATGCATTTAGAATTAGGTAAAGATATTCCTTTCATGTCAGCGTTTGGAAGCTTATTCCTCTAGGGAAACAGAGCAACTTAGTGTGAGTGTTGGTGTTATGGGCCCCACCAATTAATGTATTTGAGTGAATTTATTATTGAGGTGTTTGGTCTGTGTCGAAGGGGGAATTTGATGTTCCACGCTGCACAGATTAAAGGGGTAAATTAAAGCCACGTTCATCACAGTTTCAAATTTGTTTGGATGCTAAACAATGAATTCACATTGAATATCAACATGTCAGAGGGAGACAAAAATAATATCTCGCAAACAATGCGATAAACAAGTAGAAACAATACACACGCATGAACATGGAGCCAGAATGAGAGAGCTCTGCCGCTTTAGAAGGCGGACGGCGAATGAAAACAACATTATCTGGAAATATCTTATAGCGCATCACAAAAGATAAGGATATTTAAATAAAAGTGAAATTTAATAATGCAAAAGCAGAGGGCGAACTTAATTTTATGAAAATCCGAAATCGAGAACCCCAACCTGAGAAACCGAAGCTGTTGAAAGTCCATTTAGGTAAATCGCCAAACATAGGATAAGCTATTTGAACGAATCTGATGATTTTTGCTGAAACAATGCACACTCTGATCAGGCGTATATCTAAAAATATTCATTAGTGGCCGGTGTTAGCGAGTGGTGGAGCGCAGCATGGAAGGGGGTAGTGCGGGGGAGGGCAGGGCATGGGGTGGACAATAACAGATTGTCAGGACCAGGCGGAGATAGGCACATGGGGTAGGTGGGGGTCACGTAACACGGAAGAGGGACTACAACTCCCATAATCCCTGGGCGTATCCCTGACCCCGGACACACAGTGATAAGCCCTGCCCCTGGGGAAGATCGGGGCTTGTCACTTGTAGAACGACCCAGCCGCAGCAGGAGCTTACCTGCTGGACTCTTGCCGTTCGCAGAATCCCTAGGTCTGCAGAACACTCGTGACGGGGGGAAGGCGATCCTGGACCTCCTCGCTACTGTGGACATCCCGTCAGCATACGGAAAGGACGAGCCGGGAGAACTCGGCAATTATAGGCGTCCGTGGTGGTGCCTGAGCGCAGGTTGCACGGAGCATTCTCGCTGGGGTCCTGACAATCAGGAGCCCCGTACAATGCCTGCGAAAACGCTGCACGGAGCAGTGGTTTTCGCCTGATACTGATCACGGAGGGGAAAAGACCTCCTACCTCACTCGAAGTACGGTACTTCAAGTTCTTCGAGCCCAGGGCGGCTGATGCTGCCAAATTAAGCCCACACTAGGGTAACAACGTTACAATCCAGAGAGTTTGTAATCCGGGACTCTACTGTTCTGCCCTGCCCCGAACAAGTATCCGGCTAATTCCCCCCGGGGCAAGGTATCTCCAGGACAGCGCGAGTTAAGGCGGTAGAGCGTGAGGACAACGTCTCTACCCTTGGTGGAACTCCCGTCTAGGAAAGAGAGAACCGGACTGCGCAGAATACCCTATGGAACTGCTCCCTAAGTAGTGGGAGAAGAAGAGCTCAGCCGGACGGCGAACTCTAACTGCAGCGAGGGTTATCTCCAGTCAGATAAGTACCTCTGGTGGAATGAGTTAATTCCACGCCTTGTTTTGATTTCCTTCGTTTCCTTTGAATCCTTATTTCACTTTGTGGCATTTGCAGAGCCGTGTCACCAACGACTAAGTAAGTCCCTACACATTGGGTTACGGGTGGACACGGTGGCTGTGACAACCGAAGTGTTAATCCTTGTTCTGTGTTTGCTTACAGGGCACAGTGGGTGGCAGATAGGGATGTGAGGTCCTCAGCATCAGAAGAGATCCATTCCTGAGCCTACAGCGCCACCTGGTTTCTTTTCTTTTCTCCCTTTTTTCCCTTTCCCCTGGGGAGAGATTATTCTTGTGTGGTTCCCCATCCGTTCGCTCGAGAGTATCTCTCCGAAGGGGAAGAGGTTTACTAGCATCATCATCGTTCCTGCTGTATCCGGCTGTCAGGTGCGTGAGCAGCCTATCTCTGTATGACACAGATAATAACAATACAACGAAAAAAAGAACTTACCTCTGGCCCCTGCCTCATTGCTCTTCTGGCTCCACTGCAGCACAGGCTGAGGTTCCAGACTCACCTATTGCCAATACAGATGCTGCTCTCATGCTGCTGGAAGAGTGAGTGTCTGTGGTATTGGTTGTATGGGTGAGTGAGTGTCTGTCTGAGCGGTTGTATGGATGTGTGAATGGGTATGTAAGTGGTTGTGTGGGTATGTGAGTGAGTGGTTATATGGGTGAATGAGTGGCTCTGTTGAGAGGCTGTATGGGTGAGTGAGTGAGTGAGTGAGTGTGTGAGTGGCTGTATAGGTAAATAACTGGGTGTCAGTAGCTGTATGGGTAAGTGTGTGGCTTTGTGAGGGGCTGTATGGGTGAGTGACTGGTTGTATGATCAAACTCTAAGTGAGGGTTTGTGTGAGTAGCTCTATGGTTGAGTGATTGATGGGGTAAGTAGTGGTATGGGTCTGTGAATGGGTGTGTGAGTGGATGTATGAGTGGTTCTGTGGATGATGTCATCGGTGATGTCATTTGATATGCCATCAGTGATATCACTGACCATGTACTGAGCAGTGGCGGCTCGCAGAGGGAGTGCTGTGGGGCGGTGGGGTGGGGCAGGGTGGGGGAGTAGTGAAGTGGGACATACGACGGCCAGGAGTAAAGTAAGTAAAGAAATAAATAAAATCATTTAGCTTGCGCGCGCTGCATCGCCAACTCACAGGAATATTATTAAGGAGTTGTTGTGAAAAAGTTGATTTCAGGGTCCAAGAAGTCGAAAGACCACTGAATATTAATCTCGTTTTGCAAAAAGATCAGTAAATTTGGAGTGTGAGGTACCATCACTTCCATCAGTAGCAATAGGGACAAATGTTGGCAGTTTATTAACTTTGTTAATGCTGGTGTAACCCTATTGCGCACTATGGTGAAGCTGCATTAATTTATGTGAATTTTGACTAGTTGAAAAGTCACTTGTGAGTGGGAAATCTTTCTGAGTGAATGTAGATCTAAATATTTTCTGTTAGAAAGAAGATAAGAAAACACGATTGGTAAAAAAACTGTGTTCTAAATAACGGCGAAAATTGTGAAGGAGCGTGGATGCTGTGAGGAGCGAGAGGTTGACGTCATAGTATTCGGGCCGTGATTGGCTGGTTGCTGTTGTTCGCGCTGGTATTGGTCAGTTAGAGTTACATGTCATACTGCATATCTGGATCACGGATTGGATAAAGGGTTATTGAAATTCAAAACTGTTCCTTGATTGGTCATTGAAAATTTGATGTATACTGAGCCAAATAAATATATTTCGTTTTACAAAACTATTTAGTCAATTGAATTTGTAAAATGACATTTTTTAAAGATTTTCAGAAATTTGTGAAGGGAGATGTTACTATTCGTGTTCGGAAAGGCGAGGAGTTGCCTCCTGAAGGTACTCCAGCTTACATAAGGACTTTTGAGCATTTGTGTTTGTGATTGAAACAATGGATGAGAATTACTGAAGATGTGGGTTCATTTGGTTTTATGGAACTTTTAACAACAGAATTTTGGATCATTTGATGGAAAGACTGTATGAAATGAAGCCACCATCTCAACCCACAGAATATGAAGCTTTTCAGATTTGGGAAAAGGTTGCAAGAGAGAATGAGATGGAGAAATATCAAAGGAGAACAGGTACAGCAATGAAGAACTATGCAAACGCCCAATGGGATGAAGAGCAGTGTAGATGGAGGAAGGGCATTATTGAGAGAACTACACTATATCTAGATCTTCCATCAGAAGTTAAGGAGAAGGATAAAGATGCAGTTCAGCGGGAAGGGGAAGAATCAGATACTGATTCAGGAGATGAGATAATGGAAGAAACGCGGTCATCCCAACCACCTCCTGTGACCTACAACCAGTGCTTAATTTGTAAAAACATAAGTGCCGGACACTCGTCAGGAGGCCACCGCAGTTTGCATCACACATTGCCACTGTACTAACACAACTACTGACCATCCTACTGCTACAAGTGTAATAAATCAGACTGTTCAAGGCTACCAAAGCTTTAAGCATAACTTGGGTGGCAGGTATTAGTTGTTTTTAATGTATATTGAATTAACAAACACCAGTTTTGCTGCTCCCCTTTAAATTGCACAAACAGCGCCATCATGTGGCAGTTGTCATCAGTGCAGGATCCGGCAATTAAATGCTGTGCCCGCAATTAAGTGCCGGTGTTGAGCACCGGAAACCACAGGTTCAAACTGAGCACTGCCTACACATACCCAGGAGAGATAAGCATTAGTACGAGTCAATCTGTGCCTACTAATCCAGCACATCAGGAACTACCCTCAATTGAATGACCCTTACAGGTTCTACAATTTTCCCCATTGGTAATGAGGTGACCAATAACTGTGGTCCCCTTTGACACTGGCCCCATTGTGCGGCAAGCAATCCCTACCACACCACACCACACCACACCACACCAAGTTGAACGAAGCTTAGAGGTTACGATGATCCAGTTGTTGAAGTACTGACTACAGAGAATACACAGCTGGTGTTGTGGAGACCTCAACAAAATTTACTAGCCTTGATAGATGGAGGAGGAACTTTGGTCTTAACGACTCCCTTGGGTTCTAGTGAGTTACCAGGAAGTGGAGATGGTGGATTACTAGCTGGGGTTGAGGAACTAACTAGGGAAAGAAGGGCAGAAGCTACATAGCGTCTAAATTGTGCAGAAATTAAAAAGGATAAATCTTTAGACATTCTAAAATTAAAAAAATTATTTGGAGGAATTTATTAGGGGATGTTTGGATTTTGAACATTTAAATCAATACAAAAGGCCTGAACTTACCTTTTTATGTGAAGAGATTACCCCCAGAGCAGCTACTACCCACAATCATTTAGCAGATATAGCAAGGAAATATGATGTGGATCTTACAAGTAATGTGAAATTGCATCGAAATTATTGCGTTGAATTGGAGGCTGTATGACGTTACAACGCATGCTGTTACAACGCATGCTGTTACAACGAAAGTTTTACAACGCGAGTGCATTGACACCGCAGGACATTACAACGCAAGTCTTTACATCGACTTGCACTAGATGGCGTGCTAACATTAAAAAAGTGTAATTTACTATTCCAACTCCAGTCCACGTAACAGTAGGGAAGGTGTTGGGATAGTAAACTACACTATTTTTGATGTTAGCACGCCATCTAGTGCAAGTCGATGTAAAGACTTGCGTTGTAATGTCCTGCGTTGTCAATGCACTTGCGTTGTAACAGTTTCGTTGTAATGGTAGTGCGTGGTAAAAGTTGCGTTGTAAAGGTTGTTCCCCGAATTGGATGACCAAGCTAGAATTTGAGGACTCCAGGGATGCAAAACCATACTATCAAAATGATAAAAATGAATTTGCAGATGGAAAGATGTGAAGCTAGAACTTAGGTGGGCAAGAAAGCTTGAAAAGAAAAAGAGGGAAATGGGGGGAAGACAGGATGAAGTGGGAGAAGCAGCAGAATATCCATTGAGAGAAGAAGTTCAACCACTTTTGACACTGTAGTGTCAGGACTTACCGGATGCTTGAAGGCGGTGGCCGCAGTAAGTGTAAGCCTGGAAAAGAGCAAAAATATAGTGATTTGACATCCACTCGTGATGATGGTTCCCCATTCTGTTGAGTTATTGCTTACCAGAATAAAAACACAATATCTGACGCATAATAGACTCAGTAAATATGAGTAGAGTCTATTTGCGCCAGATAATATTACCATCAGGCGTTGTATTGTGTTAAATGTTTCTACTCTTTTGCCTGTAATTGAACCAGGAGACAGGGATGATGATTTTGATCACAATTGCTTAAATGTCACTGAACTATGCACAAAACCACATCCAGATATTAAAATGAGCCCATCTATGGGCCTTGTTACAAAGTCGGGTGAACTCACGTCCGCCTGACACCGTTGTGGAATCGGGATGGCTCGACCTCTGGTCAGCGGTCCCAATCACAGCATTTCAATGCGACCACACATGGTGTGGTTGCATACTCCCGTTTCTCTATGGGAGCTTATTCTGCGGCCATAAACCACCCGTCGCACAAGCTCCCAAAGAGAAATGGGAGAATATGTTCATCCCTGCACCGTGTGGCAGGCCCCTCATGGTGCCTGCCACACAGTTCAGGGATTAAAGGGGGAGGCCGCAGGGTGAAAGAGGCCCTCCTAGGAGCCCCTCAAGTCGCTTTCCAACAGGCTTTCCATGTTGGAAAGCCTGACATGAAAAGCTTGTTGAAAACCGACATCGTTATACCTAAAGCGGAAACGCCAAACATAGGGATTACGGTCGGGCCTCAGACTGACTGATGAGCTCCTTGAGCCCATTGGAACCCAGCCGGAATGACCGTCTGGTTTCACTTTCGACCTCCTGCATCGTAATGTGGCCATCGAAAGTGAAACCCGCAATGAGACTCGGAAAGTCTCCAACCACAGGTCGGAAGCTTTCCGAGTATCATTGCAATGAGGCCCAAAGTTTTTTTTGGTTAATGCTTCGTGCCTGTGAAGTAATGATGGCACACTGAGAGCAGCATTTGCCGTGTGTACTATAAATCATGTGATTGAAGCCTCCTGGCTCCAATCTGCTTTCTCTGCACAAGTCGCGGAATTAATTGCTCTTACCTAAGCCTGCAGTTTAACTGCACAATTGAGAGTCACTGTCTTTACAGACAGCCAGTATGGAATTGGTGTGGTTCACAATTTTGGGCATTTATGAATGCAAAGAGGTTTTTTTATCTTCCACAGGATCACCTATTAGGAATGGACAGAAAGTGAAGAATCTATTGGAAGTATTGCAACTACCTAAAGAAATTGCAGTTGTGAAATGCCCAGGGCATCAAACAGGCAGTGGATACTTTGCCATTGGCAATAGATAAGCTGACACAGTAGCTAAACATTGTGCCATGCTAGCATGCAAAATCAATGGAGATTTCACAGAAAATTATGGTTTCACTTACAGAGCTAACAAAGAATGTGCTTTTTCAATGATGATGGAAATAACTGACACTTGGGAGGAACTAAAGAGAATACTGGGGACTGTAACTGAAACTGAACAGAGTTGGTGGATCAAGGCAGGTTGTGTGATAAATGCAAATGACATTTGGATGTCAAACAATGGGAGACCAGTGTTACCAGATAGCTTGTTGTGTACAATGGCTAGGTATTAGCAAGGGTACACACATTTGGGTAGAGATGCAGTAGTACGGCTTTTCAGACAGAGCTGGTTTAATCTAAGATCTCAAATAATTGCTGACGAAAATTTGCAGAAGATGTGTCACGTGTCAACTACTGAATGTAGAGAAAAAGAAACCAGTCAGAAGAATACATCTAGTGAGATCAGGTGGTCCCTTTAACAGATTACAGATGGATTTTATCGAGATGCCTGTGCAAAATGGGTTGAGAGATGGCTTTGTGATTATCTGTGTATTCTCCCGGTGGGTGAAAGCCTATCCAATGAGGTGAAATGACAGTCTCACTGTAGTTAAACTGTTACTACAAGAAATCATCCCTAGGTTCGGATTGCCGGTCCTTCTTGAGTCAGATAGAGGAACACACTTCCACAGCGAAGTAATGAGCATGCTATGTGCTACATTACAGATTGAACAAAAATTACCCTGCAACTACAGACCAGAAGCGTCAGGCATAGTTGAGCAAATGAATTGATAATAATGTCTAGATTGGCGAACCTTTGTGCTTAGACATCATTGAAATGGCCAGATGCATTGCCATTAGTATGGATGAGTGTCCGATGTATTTCAGATAGAAAGACTGGGTTATCTCCGCACAAGATATTCATGGGAAGGGCCATGAGGTTACCTGCTGGTCCAACTAACGCCTTGGTGAACATCACTGATGATATGATTATGGACTACTGCAAAGCCCTCGCCGATATGGTTTGTTCTATTTTTCATCAGATGTCAGCTGCCACACCCGATCCCCATCACGAACAGTGCCACTACCTCAATCCTGGAGATTGGCTTGTCATCAAGAAGCACATTTGGAAGACATGTCTTGAACCCAGATGGAAAGGCCCCTACCAAATTCTGCTTACTACCAACACAGCTGTTACATGTTCTGGAGCCCCAAATTGGATTCATGCCACACACACACGGAAACTGAACAATCCAGAAGAAGGATTGTTAGTCTATTATCCTGAAAGAAGAGCACTAGGGTAGCACCACCAGTGGAGAGACCAGACTGACCTGTGGCACCTGCAAGAGAGCAAGCAGAACAAGCAGAAGTGCAAGAAGAAGCAAAGGGTGAAGACAAAAGACAAGTGCAGGTTCCTGAAATATCTCAAAGTGGGATAGTAGTCTCCAGTGGTGAAATTAGAGAGGCTGAAACAGAATTGGGAGAGAAACAAAATACTGTTGAAGAAATGAGCTCTGGAACAAAGAGACACTGTTGACAAGCTGAATGGCCAATGATTTTGAGTAAGAAAGAGATCAAAAGAAGTCTATCAATAGTGTGTATTCAGAAGAGTATCTGAAGAAAGTGAGACATAGGACGATAGTTCTCTTGATCCAAACCATCTGGTTGTGAGAAGGTCCAAGAGAATTAATATACCTTGCAGAAGATATTCAGCCCCTGAATGGTCTTATTATGTAAACTCTGCATTGAACGAGACTCTAGAAGATTATTGCAAAGCAAATCCTGAATTACTAGAACCTCTCTGAAATAAAACAATTTTACGATTGGGAAAGATTTAATTAAAAATCAAGAAAAAGTCCAGCGATAGACAAGAATAACAATCAAATCAGGTCCATAAGATTTTTATTATTTTAGTTATTTGTTTTACAGAAGACTAACTTAGGCCAGAGAAGAAAGTTACAAAATAATAGGGATAACGTAATACAAGAACACAGAGCATTGCAGGGATTCTGCTCATGCACAGAACTATGCGCAGGAAACCAGGACCTCAGTGAATTGTGGAGTACCAAAAACTCACCTCAGTACCTAGAACCACTTTCCGACTAGCATCAGTGTCTCATTCGTTCTCCGTACCATATCGAAGCTACCAATGATTAGACAACCCAGAACAAGCAACTTAGAATATTCTCAGGAATGGTGGGAATCAAGAACACCTCTTCGTTGTTATTCTCATATCAGTCCACAACATGAGTAATCAGAGACACAGAAAAGTTTAAAATGTTTATTTTTAACTACGTGCTCTAAGATGCAGTATTTTGGCTAACATAAGCAAACAAATGATCAGAAATAAAACCATCAGCATTGTTACAATTCCATAAAAAACAAAGGCAGAAATCATATTACAATGATAGTGGAAACAGGTCCTATAATACCTTGTGTACCACCCTCCCCTGGCTAGTAAGCTAGTTTTATAATAATAATAGAAGGTCTCTAGGTTTGAATGGAGAACCCCATACCTCCAAGATCAGCTTAGGTGAATCACATCACAGGTTTAGCACTGCTCTCTGTGTCTGGAAAGGTTTTCTCCAGGAGTGCCAGCATCATGCATGCAATGCAATATTAAAGGCACCCGAGCTTCAGATATTTGCAGCTGTGTGCTTGTTGTGTCTAGAGCATGGGCCGCTCAACCTGAATTCAACAGCATACATTGTTATTTGACCTTGACGGTTTCTGCACACAGTGTTCAGACTAAGGTTGCGGTGTACATCTAGGGATGTGAAAAACAGACCGTTCTCATGTGAAGAAAAAGCAAGCAAGCAGTTTTACTTATAATAACAGCTACCTGTAGTGTTGTGTGCAAAAGCAGCAAAGTGGCAAGATGGCGTTAACATCTAAAACGCTTATGCTAACATAGCAATGTGTGCAGGCAAAACCCTGTCTTCACTACACCCTCCCTTGATCGGACCACGAACAAAATAGGGAAGCAATGTAGGAACGCAGAGTTCAAGTTCGAGTGAGACAGAACCAAGTTGATATATTGCCAATCCATATAATTGGTAGTGAAAAGTTCGAAAAGTTTGTTGCGAAAAAATAAAAAACAAAAAAATCAATCAGGGGCGGTATACAGCCCATTCTTGAGAAAAAAATAAGAAGGAAAACATTTCGAGTTAGTACGTTTGGAAGATGGACAACTGCCAATTCAATCCATCAATGTATAGGCACAGTATGTTGCAACAGCCTCCAAGAGGAAGTCATTGTAATCATCAGTAAATGATTCAGCCATCCAATCTAATAAAGTAAACAAACATACATGTTCTTCGATAACCGGAGACTCTAGCACCATCATCGGACAACTTGCGTGTTCTTCAAGATAACTTCGTGCCAGGAAGTCATGGGCTGCTGCATATATATCCCAATTCCCTAGGATTCTGTGTGCAGCTGCACAGGCCATTATCCCGATACCAGAACAGTCCAACTCATGAGCCACTAAGGGACTCATCAGTCGATCATAATCTGGGACAGGAGACGCCGTGTTCGACAGGCACAAATCCAGAGCCCATTAAAATGAACAATCAAGGCAATGGAAAACAGGTTGCACGCAAGTGAAGTATGAGAAGCGGAAGCACAATCCATAGGCTATGGTCAAAGTGGCCAGAGGTAGTGTTCCATAGTATTCAAGCATCCGGTTGCGCAGTTGGAGCAGCGGGGGTAGGCTGTCGTGTGACACAGATTGTGCAGCCATTGCGGAGCAAACAAACCAACAGCAGCACACCAGCGGTCAAGGCGAGGATTAACGGAAGCCCGCCGAAGGCGCTGGTAAAAATAGAATGAAAAAATGCCAGTATCACACCAAAAATTGTTTGGAACGAGGTCACAAGCCCGGAGCCCACAACTTTGAAAAAAATGCGCCAAGCCAGTTGTTGACGAGGTGTTGAATATAGTGTGAATCAGAGCACCGAAATGAAGTGGGAGATCAGTATTTAAAAGAGCATGCACCTCGGTGGGGGTGTTAGCTACGTGAAGGACAAATGTTTCAAGAGAGGAGGTTAGGGCAATTTCTTTTTGAGACAATAGAGCCCTTATTCTGCTCGTCTTGTTTCATTCTGCTTTCAAGGTTGGTATGGAAGGCCAGATGGATACATCGAGTCTCCCATGTGGGGGTGGGAAAAGCACATTCTTACAACAGATTCCTCGTTGGGAGACAGTTACAATGTACGGAATCCCTGCTAGCATCCCGCAACACGCCTCATTATTTAAAAGCAAATAGCTACCGTTAGCTAATAACGTTAAAGTCGGTGTAATTGCTGACACAGGATTTCCCTTCAAAATGCAAGCTAAATTCGGTGCCTGAACGTTGCAAGCGCCATGCAATTGGATGTTCCTACAAACTACTGAGTGATCAGGTGTGGAAGTGCACTCCTCTCCTTTTAAATAAACCTCTTTACCCTCTCTCAGGCACCTGTATGTAAATGGGAGTGACCAAACTTCATGTAGGAAAGCGGTACCTAGTGGTTCATATCTGCCTAAGGCATAGTGTTTCATACATGAACTGAACTTAAACAATGGAAAAGGAAGAGTGATTAACCCATGGATAAGCCACACAGCTGAATTCGATTTGGCCGCAGAGAATGGTAAAGGTTCCAACTTTTCAATATGCAATAGTGAATATGTTGCATCCTTCATGGACATGAACTGTTGTTTATCAGTCAGATTAAACGGCAAGAATAAAGATGATGTATTCATGTAGTCCCAGGGAACTTTCCCAGCCTTCAATGTTTGTAAAGTCCATGCAAACTGCATTATAGAACGCAATTGATTTTGATCATGATATAAGACGGACATGTCATCCTGTACAATATCCACTACAGATGAAACAATATTATCTAATGTGTACATTCTGGAAGAAAGAGTGTTAATGCTATTATCAATGACAGCAAGCACGTTTTCCAAATTTGCTTGATCAATAGCTCGTAACCTAGAAGCAGCTTCAATTTGAGATAATTTCCAAACTTCGTTGTAAACAGCATACACCCATCTTTTGGACCTGCCACCCACAGGGCCCTTAACAAAATCATTCAAATCTACATTGTCAGTTAATTTGGACAAATGATGCTTAACTGATGCCAAGCTGGAATGTTTAAGCCAGTTTTGACTTAACTTTCCTACTGAATAAGGTAGTAACAGAATGGGAGTTTTCAATCCGGGGGTCAACTCTAACCTGTGTGTAGCCTAATTTCAGCCCCAGAAAACGATGTTGACATGAGTCTGAAGTTTTTTACCATGTCAACCATCCGTGGGGATCCAAGTTGGAAATATTGAAGGATGTATTAGTAATTAATGTTCGCAATTCATCAAGGGACAGATCTGTGTGATTGTCCCAGGAAGGATAAGCACCCAGATCAGGAATAATAGGGCATTCATCTTTTTAGAAGTAGCCAATCCAAAGCAGGTGGTCTGAAAAATAGTATCATTAAAAAATAACATATGGTTCAGGATAAGGCACGCACGATGTAAAGCCTCGGTGCCTTGCACCTGCCAGGCTTTAGAACCCCAAACAGATTTAAGATCAATGCTATCTTTCCACAGCTCATAGCCCCCCAATAGCTAATTTATCCATAGAGGACTTCGAATACAGTAATTTAGTATGTGTCAGTCTAACTTTGGAAGCTGACTTAGCAGACATTTTAAAATAAAAGGCTTCAGGTTTAGAAACACTGAAATCGGTAAAATATGTACATTTTTTCACTACAGTTTTGGAGCTACCTTCAATGGGAGCTGGACAATGTTCCCATTGTGTATAATTAATGACATTTCTAAATGTATTCGCTTTATTCAGGAAATTATTGCCATAATGTTGGTAGCAAAACAACTCTTCATAATTCGCGAGTCTAAGTACAAATCTTCAGCATCAAAAGCAACATAATATTTTAAATCAGAAAAAAGAGCCTCAACCGCTTGGACATCCCAATCATCAGAGGGTATGTTTTGTTTCACAACATCCCCCATAGAAACACGAAGTACATTGGGAACATTAATCACCTCTGTAGGGCCATGAATTTGAAATTTTACAGCATCCCATACAATCCCATCTAACACAGGCCAGGCAGTAATTTTAACAAAAGTCTGGTCCCTCTTCATGATGTGTGATGAGGAGTGGGGTGCCAAAGTTCCATCAATTAATCTAATTGCAGATCTTTCTGTAAGATAATGTCCATTCACTAGACGAAAAAAGACAACTACAAATCTAATCGACATGAACAAAAAAATAGATATGATCACCAGCCAAATGTAAGTCCAAGGGGGAATTAAAAAATGTCTTTTAAACCAAACAGCAAAAATAGAAATTTTCGACGGGGCATTCGATGTTGTAGAATTTGTGTCAAATGAAAAACGTGACTGGTCAACTGGACTTGATTGCAAACCAAGCAAAGACATATCTGTGGGAAAAATATACTCAGTTTCTTCATGGGGACCACCAGACGGTGGAGTCAATAAGGGATTAGTAACTGTATGCATCTCGATGGCAATGTCAGGCCTGTTCGCATTAGCCGGAGCCATAACAGAATTTCTCAGCATTGCTGGACATGAGACCGCTGGAGTCATACTAAGAAGAATCGGCCACTCGTTGTAGTTTGACAGTGTCAATGGAAATGTACCTGTTATCCTTGAGACCAGGAAGTGGAGGTAAAATGACTGTTCTTGTACCCTGCACGCCAAGCACTGGAACAGGTGCGAGGGGCCGAACTCCTTCTTGTTCTCCACCTTCTCACGGACCAGGTCACCAACTCGAGGTAGCCAGCCAACTACCGGAATCTGAAGTGCAGTATCAGTTGTGGAGGGCAAGTGTTCCTTTGCAAGACTGTCTCGAGACTCTTGTAGATTCTGTAAAACAGCAGAATGATCATCTACGTCAAAGGGTGCGGCCGGCGCTGCTATGTCTAGACCATCAAGGACCGGGACAAACATTTTTATGCCAAAGAGCATTTCGTATGGGGTCCGCCCACCCAGAGACCTTCTAGGGAGATTATTAAGTGCACGTTGAACGCTATACAAATGGGCCAACCAGTTCCTGCCAGTACCTAAAACCCTAGCTGTCAAGGATTGCTTTAAGTCACGGTTCATTCCCTCCACAACAGAATTGCCCTCAGGCCTATATGGAGATGAAAATTTGACTTGGGCCCCTAAAGGTCTCATGGCATCCTTGTACGCCTTAGAGGCGAACGCCGGACCCTGGTCCGAATGGAGGGTACCACATACAAAAATTCCCACAAAGACACACAAATCCTTGATGACAGTTCGAGCATCAGCACTCCTTTGTGGCCAGACCCATAGAAAACGTGTGCCTGAATCCACTGCAACTAAGATGTAATTATACACAGTATCTGAGGAGAAAGGACCGCAGTGATCCAAATAAACACACCCAAGTGGTTTATTAGATATGTACAACTGTGTTTGAGGTGGACGCGCAGCAGGCGAAGGTTTAATCTGCTGGCAAATGTCACAAGTAAGTGCATAATCACGAGTCTGTTTATACAATCCGCGCCACCAGTAACGTTGTTGTAAGATAGTAACAGTCGCTGAAATGTCTGCATCGGCTGAGTCCATACCTTCGTGAGCGGCTGTTATCAAGGCAAGTCTGCGGTCCGTGTTGGGAATCAACCTGTCACCAACGTCATTAATTCTCACATACAGAACTTTATCAGGACAAGAGTATAGAAGGGAAACCTCGAGGGTAATTATCACCCTTCTCTGTTGCAGCAATGGCTGCCAAGATGTCATCATCCATCTTACTTTTGGATCTTGTAACTGCTTCTACCAGATGTGTTGCCACTGCTGTTTTCGCTGCTTCATCAGAACTGTTGCCAACAGCGTGTACCCATATGCGCTGGTGAACAAGAGTATGAATTACATTCACGAACGGCAGATGTTGTTTAAGTTCTGCGACTCAAACCCAAAGCATTTTATGTTTGATTGTGCTACCTTTGGAATCACGATATTCATTTTGAGACCAAAAGAATAAATTGTTGTTGAAAGACTGTACACAGTAGAATGAGTCACTTACAAAAAGAGTAGTCACTCGAGGATCAGCAAACTCCAGTGCAAGAACCAGAGCACGTAGCTCTGCCAACTGGGCGGTACAATCACCCAACGTCTGCGTATGCACGACATCAGACTTGAATTCTCCATTCACAAAAGTACCTGCCACTATTGCGTAGGCTGCTGAATAAACATGCTTAGATTCCGTTGCCGGTTGCGCCGAACAGTCAGTGTAAATGATACAATGGTAATCCTCAAGCGGGCGCAAAAACAGAGGAGCTGGATGAACAAATTCATACTGCAAATACTCCTGAGTCTTGCGCTGGGAAACCCTAATAGGGTAGCTGTGCGCCTAACAAATTCAATAATAATAATAATAATAATAATGTGACATCCGATGACGTCAAAGAAGTGGCCCATTGTATGCAACGTGGATGCAAAGCTTTAGAATTCGGTACACTGGCCTTGGTCACTGCCTCAATGGTAGGATACGGTGTGACAACCAACATGCGTTTCCCTTGCGTTAGCACTCTCTCTTTCAGAATCGCCATCTGTACTGCAGTTAATACCTTCTCGATGATTAAAAAGCGCATTTCAGCCGAAGTGTACAAGTGTGACTTGTAAGCAATTGGGACGGTGTCCCCTTCATTAAATGTCAAGTACGTGAAACCCACTGCGCCAGGAACAATTCTGATCATGAGGTTTGTGTGGTTATCACGTGTCAAAAAGTATTTAGAAGCAAGAAGATCAGTCTGCAGAGAGTGCAGTATAGCTGAATGTTCAGACAGCCAGCAAGATTTGGTAAAAGTAGGTTCTACCAAGGCATTTAGCAGCTTAATACGCTGGGCATAATCAGGAATGTAAGTACGCCCGAAATTCAAAAAGCCAGCAAAGATTGTAGTTTTTTCAGAGTTGTTGGAGCGCGCAAACATGTGCATTTCTCCAGGAAGTCAGGTGCTAAACCTCGTCCTTCGTTGTTGAGTTCACAGCCCAAAAACAACACTGTATACTCTGCAATGTGTGATTTTGCAAAGTTAAATTTTTAACCGAAGTTAGCAAACATGACAATGATGCAGTCAACGTGACACAGATGCGGCCATAATGCGTTGTCTGTGAGATAAATATCATCAACATACAAGTACGCATCAGGGTCAATGCTCTCTAACAGAGAGACTACACTTGTGGCAAAGATTCCTGGACTGTTTTTGTAGCCCATGGCTAATCTTTGAAACTGTTTTTGTTTGCCGCCAGAAGTAAAGGCTGTCCATTGACTACAAGTTATGGCTATAAAAGCCATTGGAGATGTCAAGTGTGGTCTTAAACTGTTTTCTCACAAGACTATCAACGAGGGCAGAACTATGGGTGTTTTGTACCACGCACGTCCGACAATGAGAATTCAAATGCCGATAATCCAAAACTAGGCGGTACGCCCCATCAGGTTTGGTTACAGTGAAAAGAGGATTATTCATGGGTGACACACATGTTTCAATTACACCTTGATATTCCAATTGTTCAAGGATTTCTGCAACGTGAGATCTAGCTTCTCGGTGCATGGGATATTGGGGTTGTGGCTGTGGCATAGACCGTAACAGAATCTCATGGCTTGGTAATAATTTATCCCACCCAACCTGAGTACGGTACAATGCTGGAGCAAGCACCTGTGCCCACTCTTCTGCAAAGTTCTGAGCCTGCTCCTTCGGCACTGTGCGAAAGATGGGAGGATTACCTGCTCCCCTCTGGGAGCGGCCCAAACGAAAACTGGGGGCCAGTCCGCCTCTGCCAACATAATGTCATATGTAGAGGTCAGATTTTCCCCAAAAATCCCTTTTATGGTACGTTGTAAGTCACCTTCAATTAAAAGGACTATGTACAGTACAGTAATAAATGTGTCAGTTCCTGTCACCTTCAGATATGGACGCAGTGCTTGCCGCACTATTGTAACCTCCGCTGTGCTGTCTAGCAGCGTTAGTGCCCATGTCAGGTTCCGAAGCTGTGTTCTCACTATCTGTGGCATACCTTGCTGTTAACGCAGCAACTTTCTTCTTCTGAAACTGGGGACGTTGACGTGCAAACTCGTCCTGCTTGCCTTTACCGTCAGGCTGACGGGGTTGCTCACGTCCTTGTTGGGCACCCCGACCTTTGCCACGTTCTCCGCCACCGGACTGTGAGACCGATGTTTCTTGTGAAGAACGAGGAGAACGTTGTTCAGTAACCTGAAATCTATCAGGTGACCTAATACTAGTGCGATCGCGCAAATCGTATGTGCGTTCACCAGTCGCCTATACTGAAGACACATGACGAGACCCCTGTTTCTGCTGCTGCTTTCCCGGTTGCTTTGTTCGCCAATTTTGTTTAGGAAAAGTTGGACGATCGTCTTTGACAGACAAACTCACCTTAGTTTGCTGTATTAAGTCTGGAATGACAATAGTTGGCCCACTCTTCGGCAAACCTTTCAGCGTGCTCCTTTGGCACTGTGTGCGCATAGGACGGGAGGATTACCTCCTCCCCTCTAGGAGCATCCAAAATGAAAGCCGGGGGCCAGTCCGTCTCTGCTAAGAGTATCTCATATGAAAAGGTTAGATTATCCCCAAAAATCCTTTGTATTGTACGTTGTATGTCTCCTTCAATTAAGAGGACTATGTCATATAGTCTGTCAGGGGGAGCCACTCTAGTGTCAGCAGTTTCTACAGTAATGAATGTGTCAGTTGCTGTCGCCTCCAGATATGGACGCAGTGCTTGCCGCACTACTGTAACCTCCGCTGCACTGTCTAGCAGCGTTAGTGCCCATGTCAGGTTACAAAGCTGTGTTCTCACTATCTGTGGCATACCTCACTGTTAGTGCAGCAACTTTCTTTTTCTGAAAAGGAGGTTGTTGACGTGAAAAGTCGTCCTGCTTGCCTTTACCATCAGCCGGGCGGGGCTGCTCACGTCCTTGAGGAGCACCTCGACGTCTGCCACGTTCACCTCCACCAGCTTGCAAGACCGATGTTTCCTGTGAAGAACGAGGAGAACGTTGTTCAGGAACCTGAAATCTATCAGGAGACCTAATTCTTGTGCGATCGCGCAATTCATATGTGCGTTCAGTAGTCACTGGTATTGGTGATGCGGGACGTGACCCCTGTTTCTGTTGCTGCTTCCCCTGTTTTTTGCCTTTCCAGTTTTGTTTAGGAAAAACGGGACGGTCGTCCTTTGTAGACTTAACCGTCTGAGTTTGCGGTTGCGCTGCTGATTTAGCAAAAGGCTTAACCCCGAAACTATTGCGGCCAATGGTCTTATATGCCTCCGCAATAATTTTCGGTAACTGTCGGGGCTTATTGACGTCTTCGACGAGGCGAGGATGAGATCAGCAACTATGTCGAACACGCTGACAAGCCTCATTCTCAACTCGACCGCCGCCTCCGGAATGTGCTCATCCTGAACATGCTTAATCAGGGAGGGCAGTGCAGTCATAGACGGTGTGCCGAAGCACTTCACGTAGACCGTTGCAAATACTTTACCCCAGTTCTCACAATCTGTTACCTCAGGGACTAAGTCTTTCTGCAAACTAATCATAAGAATCCTGTGTTTCTCCACAGGAGTCGAATTAAGAAACACCGCTTCCAGCTGGTCAAATTTCTTAGCAAGCCAATAAGGCATATCGTCCTTATTCTGGGGGCGCTTGCCCATTACCGAATTAACCATGACGGGACTAATTGTCATCCCGGCCGGTCCAACTGGTTGCATCGCAACCCCAGGTGCCCCCACCTGGACATTGCGAGAGACGTATTACACTAATGCCCTGTGCACCGCAATCAAGGCGGTATGGAGATGACGTAAGTCATCCAGCGGGGCTTGCAAATATCATGGATGTGGTGTGAACCCGGCCAAGACTGGCCAAGTGGCCCCAGGAATGGACAAGGAACCTAACTGAACCGGAGTTACAGTGTGGGGGAGGGTGCCATTGAACCAAATAGGATGCTGACAAGCGTAAATTGGAATTTCCTGCGTTCTATACGGTGTGTAATTCACCGGAACTGCCGTAGAAGTGTATGAGTAAAACGTCTTATCATCCGCATTCACTCCCGGAAAAGTAACCCAAGAGTAAAAAAGCTCATAGGGGAACGATGCATCAGCACTCACTACAAAGATAATAGCCAATCCATCGTCTGGCACCCTGAACTGCATCAAATGACGCCGGAGAGGTGCGCGACTATGCACTGCAATAGCAACTTCAGCCATATGGACACAGAGAAGAAAAACAATCTATATTAAATTGTAGCACAAAAAGGGTCAGTAAAACAAAATGAAACCTTTTTAATTGTCAAGCTTGAACAAACCTATAATTCAACTATATAGGTAGGTTAAACCGTCACTCCCATCAACCGGAAACAAGAGTGAGGGTGTTGTGGACAAATATAAGCACTACTTAGGCGTCTCAATCATAAGACCAAAACATTAGGTGTTCCATGTTGCGGGGATTCTGTTCATTCACAGAACTATGCGCGGGAAACTAGGACATCAGTAAATTGTGGTGTACCAAAAACTCACCTCAGTATAGTAAATATATATATTAATAAATATATATAATAGGGATTAGTAAATTATATGAGTTTATTGTCCAGCACTTTCCCTGTGTTAATGTTGTTTGGAGTGGGAATACAAAATTATATATGTGTAGTGACCAGCACCCTTGCTGTGTTAATGTCGTTTGGAACAGTATATTAAATAGGTTTAGTGTCCAGCACCTTCCATGAGCTATTATATTTTGGAGTGGGAACAGTAAATTATGTATGTTTAGTTTCCAGAACCTTTTCTGATTTAATGTAGTTTGGAGTAGGAATAGAAAACTATTTATGTTTAGTGTCCAGAACTTTCTCTCAGTTAACGTATTTTGGAGTTGGAATAATACATTATATATGTTTATTGTCCAGCACCTTCCATGAGTTAATATAGTTTGGAGTGGGAATAGTAAATTATATATGTTTGCTTTCCAGCACCTTTCCTGATTTAATTTAGTTTGGAGAAGAAATAGTTAATTATATATGTTTAATGCCCAGAACTTTCCCTCAGTTAATGTAGTTTGGAGTGGGAATATTAACTGATATATGTTTAGTGTCAAACACCTTCCCTGAGTTATTGTAGTTTGGAGTGGAAATAGTATATTTTATATGTTTATTGTCCAGCACTTTCCCTGAGTTAATATGGTTTGGAGTGGCAATAGTAAATTATATATCTTTACTTTCCAGCACCTTCCCTGTTTAAATGTAGTTTGGAGAAGGAATAGTTAATTATATATATTTTTAGTGTCCCGAACTTTCCCTCAGTTAGTGCCCAATTCCGATCTTGTTTAGAAGGCCTCCAGATGGGTTCCGGTACGAGCAAATCCGATTTGGAGCCTATGTTTTCCGACCGAATCGTCCCTCATTCCGAACGATCAAGTACGATGAGATGATCTTATTCGCGCTGACCGAATCATTTCCGAACCCGATCCTAGTAGTCTGACTCGTTCGCAGCCGATTCGTGCCTCGCAATGGATCTTGCTTCAGAACGAGCGAGTACAATGCACGATTCGGACAGACGTAGTGCCTCGGTTTTGCTGGGATGAAACATCTGTGGGAATCGTACTTTGGGGGGCTCTGGCAGGCCCCCCTTTCACCCATGGCCCTCCGAATTGGTCGCAGGGGTGTACCCAGGGGTCCTCCCTTTCCATGCATTCACAGTGTGGCGGGCACAATGGGGTGCCCGCCACAGGGTGCACTATTTTCCCCACCCACCCATTTTTGCAATGGGAGCCTGTGTACGCGTTCGGTACACGGGCTCACATTGAGTTCAATGGGAATCTGATCAAACCGAGTCCATCACTATACGGACACATTGGAATCAGTCGCTCAGACTCCCATAGCTCAAGTCATTCGGAAAGCTCTCCATAGGGCTTTCCAAATGAGAACGGAATCGGTCCCTTAATGTAGTTTGGAGTAGGATTATCAAATTATATATGTTTAATGTCCAGCACCTTTCCTGAGTTATTGTAGTTTGGAGTGGGATTAGTATATTTTATATGTTTATTGTCCAGCACCTTCCCTGAGTTAATATAGTTTGTAGATGGAATAGTATATTTTATATGTTTAGTGACCAGCGCCTTCCATGAGTTAATGTACTTTGCAGTGAGAAGAGTAAAATATATATCTTTAATTCGGAGCAAGAATTTCAAAATAATGGTTTAAGTGGGAATAGTACGTGATATAGGTGTATTAAATTATTAATTTATAACGGGTATTAAATGTAAGAAAATAATTTTATTGCAAATATAATATAAGACCATAACATAGAAAATAAATAAATAAATAACAAGATTTATATTTCATTTATTTCTTTATTTTTATTGAGGCCCATTAGGATGGCGCACCCTAGCGGTGCTGGGACCGGCCACCAGTGGTGCGGCGGTCCCGCACCGGTGATTAGGATGCCACCGCCACCGTGGAGGTGGCATCCTCCATTCCCAGCATTCTGGCGGGCGTTGCTGTGAGCACCGCCCGCCACAATGCTGGGAATGCACTGCGTGCATTGTCATGCACAAGGTGACAGGCAACGCGAGGTGCCTGCCACCATGTCCATGACAATGGTACCGCCCCTGTGCACCCCACACACCCCCATACCCTGGGGGCCTGCAACGGGCCCCTAGAAGAGAATTCCGGCTGCCTTTCTGTGGCGGCGAAAGGCATGTTTCCGCACCCATGCTAATATGGATGGCAGACCCCCCCACCATATTAAACCCTTTTCTGCACGGTCGACTTGTCGGCCGTGCGGAAAAGTGGCGGACGGTCTTCCCGTCCGCTGCGGTACCCCCGCCATACTAATGTGGCGGGGGGTAAATGGGTGGTGGGCGTGGAAGGATGTAGGGCAGATCGGCCCTACATCCTAATGAGCCTCCAAGTGTATTTTATTTTATTTACAATGCTACATATATATATTTATGAAGCAAAATAGTAATACATTTTTTATTTTTGGATATGTAACATATTTGATATATATTTAAATATAAATAATACAACTTTTAAGTGTTGAAAGTATACAACTTTTTTAGGTTTTATATAATGCAGTAGTTGGTAAATAAGTAAATTTTTTACAAACATAAGAAGAAGTTTTCCACTGTTTTAAATACCTTTATTTAATATATATTTATTTTGTAACAGTTATACATTTTGTTTATTCTAAATATGTATTAGATAATTATACACAGTTTACATTATTATTTAAAATATATTTTGCAAACTTTTTTTGTTGCATTTTCTTTTTGAATTATTCACATATTTGATAGTAAATAATATTATATTTTGTATATTATTATTTAATGTGTATCAAAAATGAATATTATAAAGTTAGGAAAAGCATTTTGTAAAAAAAAATAGTTTTAAGGTTTATACAATTATTTCTGTTTTTTACAAACAGTACAATTTTTTTATAACAGGTGATTGCAACTTTTTTAATGTATAATAAAAATTATTATATGTGTTGTCATCTTTATTATTATACATTGTACAATTTTGAACACAATACCATTTTTTTACATTAGTAACTTTAATGTGGAAAAGTATTTTTTTTACTTCAATTAGGAGGGCCTTTTTTTATAACTAAGTTGTGTTTTTTAGGCTATATGTGTTCTTTTTTGGCCGTTTTTGAAGGGAGAAGCTCGCGGTTGGAAGCTGAGTTGCATCGGGTAAGAGACGGTTATATTTTATTACTTTTAGACTCAATTTAGAAGTAGGGGGAAGATAGTTAGGTAGTTTGTAGTGTATAGTCGGTGTGTATTCGCTTTTTGTTGTGAGGTTTAGTTTGTAGACTAGTGTTTGTGAAATGCGGTTAGTCCGTTGCAAGTTTAGTGTTATGGTTTGCTACACATGTTTAATTCTATTTAGAGTAGTGTGCTAAGGAATTGCAATGAACTATGTTTATGTCTGTTTTCAAATAATATTACTGTATGTTTGTGTGGGAGGGATTGTGTACTTTTTTCACAGGTACTCTACGTTCCCTAATTGGCGTTGAAATAAGGCTGTGTTTTTTTTTTAAAGGAAATGTGTATTTGTTTTGAGTAAACGAATGACTATTTTACATTACCTTTAATTTTGGGGTTTTCATGGAGCGTTTCTTTTTTTAAATTTATTTTTTGGGGTGTTTATGTTTCTACACTACGGATTTTTTGTCGGCAGAGTGTCTTTTCTGCAGTTGTATTTTTCAATTTTGTTTTGGCTTTTTATCTAAGTATTGGAATATCGATAAGTTTGGATTTTTAACTTGCTTTCTGGATTATGGAGCCGATTACGATGGCGGTTGGACTTTCGTCGGACAGCCATCATTGCGGTAGTGGGACCATCCGCCTGTATGGCGGTGGTCCCCCATGTGCAATTATGATGCGACCGCCACTGTGGCGGTCGCATTGTGCATGTTTACCACTGAGGCAGGTGCTGCTGGCTGCAGCACCCACCGCAATAGTAAAAATGCATGTTTTCCATTTCCCTGCACTGCGTGGCAGGCACCACGAGGTTCCTGCCACTAAGTGCCGGGAAATGCAGGGGGTACCATGGGTATGCCCCCAGTACAGCAACACCTCCCCCAACACAAGAGGGGCCCACAATGAGCCCCCAAACCCAATCCCCACCTGCCTTTCCATGGTGGCCAATGTGCCCCTGCACAAGGGAACCCACAACAGGCCCCCAAAGTACATCCCCGCCAGCCTGTCAATGACAGTTGAACCGCCATAGACAGGCTAGCAGGGATACAGCATGGTAATTTGGCGGACGGTGCCTGCTAGGCACCGCCACCATTTTAGAGATGCTTGTTGGGTCCGCCAGGCAATCGTAACGATTGCCTGTGGCGGACCTGTGGCCGACGGACTTTGCATCCGCGAGAACACCGCCCGCCATCGTGATATGGCGGGCGGAGAAGTCCTTCAAAATGGCAGTGAAACTACCACCGGCAGGATGCAGGTTGCGGTTTTATCACCATCATATTCAGCCCCTTAGTTTACAATTACTTGATTTCTATGTTTATGTGTGCATGTTTTAACCCCTTCAGTGCCCGCCCCTTTCCCCGCCCTGTGCCGGCCGTTACATTAGCGGGCGGGGTTTATGACAAGCTGGACTCGTCATGGGCACAGCGCAACCGCGGCCCATGACGAGTCCAGCTCGTCATGGGCACCGAAGAGGTTAAAGTAGGGATTTTGCTATTGTTTCTAAATATTCTAACCCTTTAGTGTTTGGGTAGAGTCTTACTTTATATTGTAAATGCTTGTACATTTTTTTAGTTTGTTTAGTTAGTTTTGGACATAGTTGTGTTACAGATTGTTCTAGTCTTATTTGTTGGTAGCTTTGCTCTTTTTGGATTGATTCTAGTAAATTATGTAGGGTTGGTTGGGTTCTGCCTGCTGTGGCTTGGAAAGCGTTATGCCATCATTCCACAGCATTGTTAGTTTTTGCTTCTTTGTTTAGGGTACTGTTGAATACATTCCACCATGGAATGTGGCATTTTGGCTGTCTTCTGTGTCCAGATCTATGTAGCCTTCCCACCCAGGTATCCTCAAAATAGTCTAGTAGGGGACCTAATTTATGTTAATTCATTTGGTAATAGGGGCTTTCTTTTAATAAATTGAAGTGTTCAGCTACTTCAGTGATTGGGATGTAGGCTAGTGCAATCAGCTTTTTAATGTCATATGCAAAGTTGCTGTTAGTTGCATACTTTACACTAAGGGCAGATTTTTGAAGGTGTCTCCATCTACATTGATTGAAGTGATAATAGCAACCTTGTATTGCGTGTGAGGGTAATTTTTCAGGATGGCTTGTATCATTGACTGTTCGAAGTGTATGAGAATTTTTTGTGGGTAGTAGTTATTAGTTATTTGCTTTACTTTTGTTAGAAGTTCTACATAGGTAGTTGTTTCTTTGTTTCGTAACAGGGCATATATAAAGGGGATGCTGCTATTGCGATATTCTCCATGGAGTGTGTATAATTGGTAAAAGGGTTTGCAACATATTTTAAATGTTCCATCTATCATCCATGTCTCACAATTTTGCAGTTTAAGTCAGTTCGTGGGAGTGGCAAATATTATAATCCTTTTTCATTAGATTTGTTATCATAAAGAAGGAATTGCTCTTCCTTATGACTTAGGGGCTCATTATGATGGTGGGCGGACATCAGTTCGCCTGCCATCGCTGCAGAGCTGGGACCGCCCGGCTGTAAGGCGGCGGTCCCGCTGAGTGTGTTAGGATATGCCCACCACTATGCCGGGTGCATCCAGGCCCATGAGCATTGCGGACGGTGCTGCTGGCTGCAGCACCGTTTGCAAACCACAAATGGCACATAGTGCATTTCCATGCACAACGTGGCAGGCACCATGCGGTGGCTGCCACCTTGTGCATGGAAATGTAGGGGGGTACCACGGGTACCCCCCCAGTGCACATAGACCCTCCCCCCACACAGAGGGGGCCCACAATAGGCCCCAGAACCCAGCCTCTGCCAGCCTTTCCATGGCAGTGGAACCGCTGACGCTGATGCTAGCATTGTGAACGGGCGGGCGGTGCCTACTAGGCACCGCCACTGTCAAGGGTGCACTGGATTCTCCACAGAGGCAGAATGTCGCTGTTTTCCAATGCCCTCCTCCCAGAGCTCACTGCATACTGCATATAGCAGCTTCTCCAGGCCGGGGGAAAGGGGAGTGGACAGAGAAGAGACACTTGTGCTGGACCTGAACTCCTTTTTCACCTTTCTTAGATGATAACTGGAGCACCAGGTTCGGCGTGAGTAACTGCTTCTCTTCTGGTGTTATGGTGATAGCAGCTTGGATTGAGCGAATGCTACTTCCTAATGCACATAGGAGAGAAAAGTGGCAGTTAAAACTCCCTTCCTAACCTTCTACTCTACTACTTCAATGGGTCTGTCTTCATACCATTTAATTGCACTGAGTCTTTCCAAAAAGAAATTAATGTTTATAAAGTAGTCAGCAATTGGGTTAGACTTCTTGATGACAGTAAACCAACTGTTCTCTTGTTCATCGAAGGTTTTCTAATCTCAAGATTAGTTCAAGTTTGAAGAGATACTCCTTATGCTCAGCTCCTTAGGATTTACGCGCAAAAAGGAAACCAGGTAAGGAGAAAAGGTGGGAGGACAGAATAGGGTAGCACGCATGGAAGGAAGGGTAGAGGAGGCTGAGCATGAATGGTCAAAGTTGCCTTGTAAATACTTTACTTCACAATGAAGTCTTATAAAATAGTCTTTGCGCTTACTGGTCTGTGGTCGTCTAAGATATAACCCACTCGCTCACCTTGGGCTCAACGGTAAGCCTACCGGAGCGGTGAAACAGCGGGTTGCCTCTGATGATTACTACGAAGTGATTAGCCTTCTGAATTCACTTGCTGAAGCGGCAGCTCTAGATGTAGACAATGCTCTTCTTTATTCTGCCGAACTCTGGAACTGTGATTAAATATTTCTAGTTTAAATAACTTCCCATCGCTACGGAATGTTAGCGTGGGAAAACTACGAGGGGCGCTACCAAGTTTTGGTGAACTGTAGCGCGACACAGGAAACAACTTCTTCTCTAGTCAGGATTCAAATTGAAGTGCGCAGTAGAACGCGCACGCGCTGAGGAAGAGATTTCGAGTCACGCAAGATCTACTCCTTCTAGTACTATTACATCAGGGGAGCTGGCAAATAGGGCGGCCATCTTAAAAGGGTCAATCACTGCCTTAAACATTAACCCAGCAATTGCAACTAGAGGGTTTCACAATAACCCTACGTTTCCAAACTTGATTCTTCATTACAGAAATGACGTTCACTAGATTCCTGACAACCACCATATCCCCGGTCTGAACCGCTCTGCGAGGTGGAAGCGTGGCGGGCGCTCTTTGCACCCGCCACGCTTGTGGAACCATTCCCCCACCAGCCTAATGTGGCAGGGGAAATGGGAGTAAGATGGCGGAGGGACCGCCACCGCCAGCACAGCGGTGGCAGTCCCTCTGCCATCGTAATAAGCCCTTAGAGTGAGTTCAGGTGGTATTTGAACTTCACTAAAAGTTTTGAGGGCAGGTGGGGTGTTACTAGTAGATTTTTTGGTCCTAGCTATTAATCTTTTTTAAAGTTGGGATGGAGGGTAATTGGGCAGTTATGTGTTCTGGAACTTGGGGAGGATGTCCTTTTGTATTTCAGTTGTAGGTTTTTGAGAGCTAGTACTAGCCTCCTTAAAAGTATCTAAAACGTCTCTTACTTCTATCTCTGCTATGTTTAAGGGTGATTATGCTCCTTTACATTTAATACAGTAGTTTCTTTTGTTGTAGCCCTCCCATAACATGCATTTGCCTAATATTTGCTGCATTTCCAATTAATTTTGTTGCCTGTTTTTCTTGGGTGTGGACATATCCTATATAGCATGATAAAGTTTTCCTTTTTATGAATGAACTTTGCTCCTTCAGTCATTTTGATGTTTTAACTGTTATGAGAAATATATTTGTAAAATGCTAAATATATTACAAATGTTTTATTGTATTATAGGATTTTTTTTTAATGACTATACTTACATGTTTTATTTTGTAAAAAGAAATTCGACATTCAGATGTCTTCTGTTGGTGTTTTTATTTAATGTCTTGTTTTATTTTCTATAGAAAAAACATATAATTTTAATTGATTTGTTTAACAGCATTTTCTGTATTTTGGGGTTTGGGTGGTTAGTGGGGTCTTTGGGTTGGGATTAGTTGTAGTTAGATTAGTATTTTTTTTAAAATGTATACTTACTTCTTTTCCAGGAGCTTTTTTGATGTTGTTTTTAGTTAGTTGAGTGTAGTTTGGATTTTCTGTAGAGGAGATATAATTGATACAAATATCACATTACTTGTTTAATTATTTTAAAATTAGTTTACAACATAAGTGTTATATTTTACTTACTTTGTAAAGTTTAAATTGGAGTTTTGTATGTGGCAGTGCAATGTTGTAGAAGCAATCCTGCAGAGATTTTTCTTCTTCTTGTCTTTGTTTTTGTAATATAAATTTATGTTGATTTTTCTGTAGTTTATATGGTGCTTGTCAATTTGTTCTTTCATTTTTACTGGGTTATTTAAGTTGTAGGTGCTTTTCATTGAAAAAAATGTGTTTAAATAATTTTGACAGGTGCTTCCTTATTAGGGAAATGCTAATTAATGTTGATTTAATTTTTTTTATATTATTCGTTTATATAAAAATATGCTAGTATTTAATTTGTAATTTAGATTGTAGTTAATTTATGAAATACATAATTTATTTTATCGATTAAGTTTGTAAAAATGAATTATTTTAGTGGTGTTAGTTAAGTTAATTTTTTTTTTAAATTATATTTGATTATTGATTTTATTTTTACATATTTATTATATTGTGTGTGTTTGTGGTATTGTTGATATTTTATATGTTATGCATTGTGTTATTTTTATTATGTTGATATTTGTGTATTGACGATAATTATGTGGTCTATATTTTTGCCTGTGATATTTTTGTGAGTTTGTATGTTTATTTAATGTTTATTTAATGTTAACGATATTATTTTTAACTATATTTTTGTTATCGCTATTAGCTGTATCGATGTTTCTTTTTGACAATATTTATATTTTGATGTTAGTGCATTTTTTAAAATAAGTATAGCACGTCGATATTTTTATTGTCGATATTTGTGTGTCGATAATTTTGGATCTCGATATTACTAGTGTCGATATTATGTCAGTGATTCCATTCGTTCTTTGTTCTAGGCCTCTAGCTTCTTGTTGTGACCATGTGGCTGGTGGCGATTTTTGTACAGCAGCAAGGGGGTTTATTTAACCCCTTCAGCGCGGCGCGGATTTCCGCGCCACGCTGAAGGTTCCGTGCGCGGGCGGGGCCATGACGGAACGGTTCCGTCATGCGCACAGCGCAACCGACGTGCATGACGGAACCGTTCCGTCATGCGCGTCGAAGGGGTTAATAGGCCTGCAAGCGTCCTTTGTTCTGGGCCTACTGGTTCTTTTTGTTTGACCATGTGACTGGCAGCCATTTTGTGTATGCAGCCAGTATGCTTTTTCCATAGGCCTGCATGTCTTCTTTGCTGTGGCCAGCTGGCAAATGGCCATGCCTTCTTGCTGGTTGTTGTTGTTGTGTGAACATGTTGCTGGTGGCCATTTTGTGTAGGCAGCCAGTGTGCTTTTGCGATTTGCCTGCATGCGTTCTTTGTTCTAGGCCTCCTACCCCTTGTTGTTGTGACCGAGAGGGTGGCAGACATTTTGTGGATCCAGCCACTGTGCTTTCCCTATAGGCCTGCATATCTTCTTCTCCTTGTTCTCAATGAATGCCTTCCTGTTCAGTATTGTTGATCACAATGTGGAACTGTTTGGCAGGCATTTTGTGCGTCCAACCAAATTGCACCTTCTTTTCTTTTATGTGCATGACAAGACAGCAAGAGACAACAACACGTGACATCATCCACAGTACTGCCAGAAAGAAGGCCTGTGCGCGGTGTGAGCGTGACGCATGAGTGACACACATCATCAGACATCTCTTCAACTTGTGAAGCTAAGTGTCTCTGCTAACTGACAGCTTCAAGATGGCCCCAAACAAAGGTTTTAAAACTGCTACCAAGAAAGTGGAAAGTGAGAAGAAGGAGCTTACCACCACCACCACTGGTATGTCACCCCAGATGTTTTCTGGAAAACATAAAACTTTGCCTGCTGCACCAGCCTCAGGGGAGCAAGCTGGGAGCCGCACCCCCAAATCAGTGGACCCACCCCAATCTAGGCCCAATCCCATGTCTGTCACAGAGGCAGACAGTCTAATCACTGCAACGCTGAAGAGCAGTGATGTTGACATTGATTTATATCTATCGCGAAGTAGTACCCAATCATCCCAGGAAACTCAGAGAAGTGGACAACAACAAGAACATCAGCCACAACCGCCAATGGTAGTTCCTCCTGAAGTAGGAGCAGTTCAAGAGATTGAGCTTCATGCTGAGGAATTATAGCAATCTGCTCTAGAAAATCCATCTTCCATGATCTCCAGCTAGAAAAAGGAAGGTTAGTGCTGCATCATCTTCCCAGCCCCAGTGGAGACCTATGTTACCCGATCCCATCTTCCCGGGGGAAGGGGGGGGGTGGCAGTGGCAACAGAGATCCAACTACTGCCAGCTGCCAAATTTGCAAAGTCCCGACAGCGACCTCCATCCACAGCCACCTCAGTAGAAGTAATAATAACACAATGGGGTAACCCAGTATCCCTCAGAACCTGGGCAGATTATCAAAATGATACAAACGGTTCTGTCGGGTAAACAATATTACTTCTAGCAAAAACCTTCATTTGTTTGCTTATACGAACACACATAGAGACCATACATAGTATTCAAAACAGCTTTATGAATTGCATCATTCATGGATAACTATTTACAATGGCTGTCGAGAATTAGATGTGGAACATATTTGTGACAAAGTGACATATAGTGCTCAGTGCTGTGGTGAAAAGTGCGTAATATATACAGTGTGACTTATGGAGGTATTGGTAATTTACAGAGGCCAGTTAAGCGAATATTTGAAACAGTCTGCAGATGGATAGAATGAGTCTTTTATGCAGAGTATTTCCAACTGATCCTTGATTGTTCAAGGATCAGTTGGAAATACTCTGCATAAAAGACTCATTCTATCCATCTGCAGACTGTTTCAAATATTCGCTTAACTGGCCTCTGTAAATTACCAATACCTCCATAAGTCACACTGTATATATTACGCACTTTTCACCACAGCACTGAGCACTATATGTCACTTTGTCACAAATATGTTCCACATCTAATTCTCGACAGCCATTGTAAATAGTTATCCATGAATGATGCAATTCATAAAGCTGTTTTGAATACTATGTATGGTCTCTATGTGTGTTCTTATAAGCAAACAAATGAAGGTTTTTGCTAGAAGTAATATTGTTTACCCGACAGAACCGTTTGTATCATTTTGACCTCAGTAGAAGTAGGTACTGCAGATAGTCAAATGTCAATATGCCCACCTACTGCCAGTTAATCCGACATCGGCAGTGGCACCAGAGTCAGAAAGTTGAGCTTCCCAGGTTGGGATTTCTTTTTAGTTAGCCAGAAGGATGCGAACATTGCCATATACTCAGCAAGTGTTAGTCGGGGTAAGCTTGGTACAAACTATGGTACCGGGGGCCAAACAACCCATTTGTGAAAGCACCATACAATCCATTGAGAGGCACACCTAAGCAGCCAAAATTCAGCAACTGTTGTTGGAGAAGGAAGTGAAAGCTGACTGAGCAGGGAATCCAAATCTGATCCGATCGCGGTGGAAGGAGAAGAAGAGGAAGACATCTTCAATAAACAAAGTAGCCCTCTCCCTATCAGTGCAGTGGTATCACCCACATCAACAACATCGCAATGGCACAAGACTCAGGTCGAGACACCAAGGCAACAGAAGACAGGGACTTCCCAACTGAAGAGCACATTGAGCCTACCATCCCCTGCTCTCAAGAAGTCACCTGCATCAGTGGCATCAGGAAAGAAGAAAATTCAGGCTTCTATTCCTGCCATGTTTAGGCCAGAGGGGCAGTATGAACGCAACCACTCAAAGGCACGCTTGTACAACACGAAGCTGGCTAAAATGTTAGCGCTGGACCTCCTTCCTTTTTCTTTTGCTGAAGGGGCGGGATTTCTTGAATTTGTGGCAGCCATCTGCCCGAAATGGAAGGTTCTCAGCCGGTCCTATTTTGCTAAAGTTGCTGTTCCAGTGATACATCACAATGTGCTTGAAATGCTTGACCAAGCTTTGCAGCAGAGTGCTGTCCACAATATCCACCTGACAACAGACACATGGACAAGTTTCCAAGTGACTGATTACATATGTGTAGGGGTTGGAGAAAAAATATCTGCAGGTGTCGACATTGCTGAGATTTTTAATGCTGCTCGGAAGTATACAACAGTAGCGATGTTCGCAATGGAGAAATACCATACAGCTGCAAACATTTTGGAAGACATTGACAACAAGGTCTTTGAATGGCTGTGACCAAGAGGGCTTAAGATTGAATTTGTTGCCTCAGACAATGGCAGTAATTAAGTTAAGGCCAGGGCAAATGGTGGTTATTTTAGGGTCATTTGTTTGGCGCACTGCATCAACATCCTTGTACAGGACTTTCTCCAAAAGAAGACCAAGTAAGCAACTTACTATCCACAGACCGAAGAATATGCAATCATTTCAGCCATTCATTCAAAGACTGGAAACAGCAGACGGTCATTCAGCATGATAATAGAATACCTGGTAAAGCATTCATACAGTAGGTGCTAACAACTAAGATACCCCCATACATTTCCCTGCACCAGGTGGCAGGCACCACATGGTGCCTGCCACGTAGTGCAGGGAAATGCAAACACAGTATTTCTGACATTGCGGCGGGTGCTGCAGCCAGCGGCACCTGCCCCAATGTCAGCGATGCTCAATGCGACCACCACAGTGGCGGTCGCATCGTAATCTCATGTGCAGTACCGCCGCAATCCAGGCGGACGGTCCCAAGCACTGGAACGATGGCGGACGGACAGATGTCCGTCTGCCATCGTAATGACCCTCTTAGGGAGGATTGTAAAGTAGGCCCAAGCAGCATAACAGAGAAGAAAACAAGATGGCCACGCCCATGCGTAAGTGTGCGGTGCTGTTCGCTTGATATTTCCCCTCAAACAGGCACTCTGCATTGCTGTACAGCGGAAACATCACGCAAACGGGTGGGATAAAGCAACTACGCCAGCTCGAGGAACTCCACGTAGTGCGGCAGAGGCTTTTTACTGCTTCGCGGAGTTCCATGTAGTGCTGCTGCCACACAGGGCACCCAGTGTGCACTCTTGGGGACCACGGGGGAGCCATAATTCCCCGTGGTCTCTGGCATTGCTCCCACATGCAGGGAGCTGCTAAATTTGCAGTTCCCTGCATGTGTAAGAAATACTTTAATCTTTCTGCATCTTTCTGCAACTCTCTTGCTTCTTTCTGCACTTCCCTTGCCTCTTTTGCACTTCTCTTTCTTCTTTCTGCATCTCTCTTGCCTCTTTCCGAGCCTCCCTTGCTTCTTTCTGCACCTCTCTTGCTTCTTTCTGCATCTCACTTGCCTCTTTCTGCACCTCACTCTCTTCTTTTGTCACCTCTCTTACTTCTTTCTGCACCTCTCATGCTTCTTTCTGCACTTCTCTTGTTTTTTCTGTGCCTTCCTTCTTCTGACTGTGCGCTTTGTTCTCTTTTGGTACCTTTCTTCCTCTTTCTGTACTTATCTTGCCTCTCTCTTGCCTCTTTCTGAACCTCTGTTGCTTCTTTCTGCACCGCTTTTGCTTCTTTCTGCACCTCTCTTGCTTCTTTCTTCACCTATCTTGCTTCTTTCTTCACCTTTCTTCCTCTTTCTGCACTTCTCTTACCTCTTTCTGCACTTCGCTTGCCTCTTTCTGCACCTCTCTTCCTCTTTCTGCACCTTTCTTCTTCTTTCTGCACCTCTATTTCTTGTTTCTGTGCCTCTCTTGCTTCTTTTTGCACCTCTCTTGCCTTTTTCATGACTTCCCTTGCTTCTTTCTGCAACTCTCTTGCTTCTTTCTGCACTTCTCGTGCTTCTTTCTGCACCTTTCTGTGATGTTATCAGCAGTGCATTGTGGGGACCGATAACTGCTGAGTTTCTCTGGTTTGGTACAAGTGAAATGTCAGCCTAACTATAATGTTCCTGTAACCTGTGGTTTCTTCAGTGAATATATATATATATATATATATATATATATATATATATATATATATATATATATATATATATATACACACACCAATGCTCACTCGTCACTACAAATGAGCCCGACATATGCTGAGATTCTCAACAGGATTTATTCCACGCATAACTGCACGTGTCATGCATTCAGTCTGGAAACGCTAGGCAGATGCGTTTCAGTGGTAGTGCTTTCTTCAGTGCCGGTTTCCAAGCCGGATCTCTCACCTGGCGGTCGTTTATAAGTCTTGTGACGCTCTTGTAGCCAAACCCAGTGGAATGCTGGTACCCCGCCTCAACTTGCAGTCTGCATTCCCATTGTGTTTCTTCAGTGACTATATATATATATATATATATATATATATATATATATATATATATATATATATATATATATATATATATATATATATTTATATATATATATATATATATATATATGTTCATCAATATGCCCGAAGCATTAGGAAGGCACACCCAGCGCTCTCACCATTTGGTTTTGAAATGCTGCTCGTCTCGATATTTCCAATTAGCATAATTTGCCGACGCGTTTCAGGGCTTAGATCCCCTTCTTCAAAGGCTGCTCAAATGACGCATCAACAGCTCACCATCTTTTCAACATTATTTATTCAATTTCCGGCCCTCAGTGGGCGTTTACATCACGCAAGGTTGCACAGATGCATTGTGGGACATATAGTTCATATGGTGAGCACACATTATTTTCCTTTAGTAGGTTTGATGCGCATTCTTCCTACAAGCGCATAGAAAGTCCTTAGTAGGTATTTGGAGATATACTGGCGAGCTATTAAAGTTGCAGAACGCTGTGCTGTCCCGGTTTCGATAGTTCAAAGCCTCAGCCATTGTATTTACAAGGGTGCTCTTCCCCACGGCTGGGCTGCCGTGTGAATATATGTTCATCAATATGCCCGAAGCATTAGGAAGGCACACCCAGCGCTCTCACCATTTGGTTTTGAAATGCTGCTCGTCTCGATATTTCCAATTAGCATAATTTGCCGACGCGTTTCAGGGCTTAGATCCCCTTCTTCAAAGGCTGCTCAAATGACGCATCAACAGCTCACCATCTTTTCAACATTATTTATTCAATTTCCGGCCCTCAGTGGGCGTTTACATCACGCAAGGTTGCACAGATGCATTGTGGGACATATAGTTCGTATGGTGAGCACACATTATTTTCCTTTAGTAGGTTTGATGCGCATTCTTCCTACAAGCGCATAGAAAGTCCTTAGTAGGTATTTGGAGATATACTGGCGAGCTATTAAAGTTGCAGAACGCTGTGCTGTCCCGGTTTCGATAGTTCAAAGCCTCAGCCATTGTATTTACAAGGGTGCTCTTCCCCACGGCTGGGCTGCCGTGTGAATATATGTTCATCAATATGCCCAAAGCATTAGGAAGGCACACCCAGCGCTCTCACCATTTGGTTTTGAAATGCTGCTCGTCTCGATATTTCCAATTAGCATAATTTGCCGACGCGTTTCAGGGCTTAGATCCCCTTCTTCAAAGGCTGCTCAAATGACGCATCAACAGCTCACCATCTTTTCAACATTATTTATTCAATTTCCGGCCCTCAGTGGGCGTTTACATCACGCAAGGTTGCACAGATGCATTGTGGGACATATAGTTCGTATGGTGAGCACACATTATTTTCCTTTAGTAGGTTTGATGCGCATTCTTCCTACAAGCGCATAGAAAGTCCTTAGTAGGTATTTGGAGATATACTGGCGAGCTATTAAAGTTGCAGAACGCTGTGCTGTCCCGGTTTCGATAGTTCAAAGCCTCAGCCATTGTATTTACAAGGGTGCTCTTCCCCACGGCTGGGCTGCCGTGTGAATATATGTTCATCAATATGCCCGAAGCATTAGGAAGGCACACCCAGCGCTCTCACCATTTGGTTTTGAAATGCTGCTCGTCTCGATATTTCCAATTAGCATAATTTGCCGACGCGTTTCAGGGCTTAGATCCCCTTCTTCAAAGGCTGCTCAAATGACGCATCAACAGCTCACCATCTTTTCAACATTATTTATTCAATTTCCGGCCCTCAGTGGGCGTTTACATCACGCAAGGTTGCACAGATGCATTGTGGGACATATAGTTCGTATGGTGAGCACACATTATTTTCCTTTAGTAGGTTTGATGCGCATTCTTCCTACAAGCGCATAGAAAGTCCTTAGTAGGTATTTGGAGATATACTGGCGAGCTATTAAAGTTGCAGAACGCTGTGCTGTCCCGGTTTCGATAGTTCAAAGCCTCAGCCATTGTATTTACAAGGGTGCTCTTCCCCACGGCTGGGCTGCCGTGTGAATATATGTTCATCAATATGCCCGAAGCATTAGGAAGGCACACCCAGCGCTCTCACCATTTGGTTTTGAAATGCTGCTCGTCTCGATATTTCCAATTAGCATAATTTGCCGACGCGTTTCAGGGCTTAGATCCCCTTCTTCAAAGGCTGCTCAAATGACGCATCAACAGCTCACCATCTTTTCAACATTATTTATTCAATTTCCGGCCCTCAGTGGGCGTTTACATCACGCAAGGTTGCACAGATGCATTGTGGGACATATAGTTCGTATGGTGAGCACACATTATTTTCCTTTAGTAGGTTTGATGCGCATTCTTCCTACAAGCGCATAGAAAGTCCTTAGTAGGTATTTGGAGATATACTGGCGAGCTATTAAAGTTGCAGAACGCTGTGCTGTCCCGGTTTCGATAGTTCAAAGCCTCAGCCATTGTATTTACAAGGGTGCTCTTCCCCACGGCTGGGCTGCCGTGTGAATATATGTTCATCAATATGCCCGAAGCATTAGGAAGGCACACCCAGCGCTCTCACCATTTGGTTTTGAAATGCTGCTCGTCTCGATATTTCCAATTAGCATAATTTGCCGACGCGTTTCAGGGCTTAGATCCCCTTCTTCAAAGGCTGCTCAAATGACGCATCAACAGCTCACCATCTTTTCAACATTATTTATTCAATTTCCGGCCCTCAGTGGGCGTTTACATCACGCAAGGTTGCACAGATGCATTGTGGGACATATAGTTCGTATGGTGAGCACACATTATTTTCCTTTAGTAGGTTTGATGCGCATTCTTCCTACAAGCGCATAGAAAGTCCTTAGTAGGTATTTGGAGATATACTGGCGAGCTATTAAAGTTGCAGAACGCTGTGCTGTCCCGGTTTCGATAGTTCAAAGCCTACTAAAGGAAAATAATGTGTGCTCACCATACGAACTATATGTCCCACAATGCATCTGTGCAACCTTGCGTGATGTAAACGCCCACTGAGGGCCGGAAATTGAATAAATAATGTTGAAAAGATGGTGAGCTGTTGATGCGTCATTTGAGCAGCCTTTGAAGAAGGGGATCTAAGCCCTGAAACGCGTCGGCAAATTATGCTAATTGGAAATATCGAGACGAGCAGCATTTCAAAACCAAATGGTGAGAGCGCTGGGTGTGCCTTCCTAATGCTTCGGGCATATTGATGAACATATATTCACACGGCAGCCCAGCCGTGGGGAAGAGCACCCTTGTAAATACAATGGCTGAGGCTTTGAACTATCGAAACCGGGACAGCACAGCGTTCTGCAACTTTAATAGCTCGCCAGTATATCTCCAAATACCTACTAAGGACTTTCTATGCGCTTGTAGGAAGAATGCGCATCAAACCTACTAAAGGAAAATAATGTGTGCTCACCATACGAACTATATGTCCCACAATGCATCTGTGCAACCTTGCGTGATGTAAACGCCCACTGAGGGCCGGAAATTGAATAAATAATGTTGAAAAGATGGTGAGCTGTTGATGCGTCATTTGAGCAGCCTTTGAAGAAGGGGATCTAAGCCCTGAAACGCGTCGGCAAATTATGCTAATTGGAAATATCGAGACGAGCAGCATTTCAAAACCAAATGGTGAGAGCGCTGGGTGTGCCTTCCTAATGCTTCGGGCATATTGATGAACATATATATATATATATATATATATATATATATATATATATAAATAAATATATATATATATATATATATATATATATATATATATATATATATATATATATATATATATATATATATATATATATATATATATATATATATATATATATATATATATATATATATATAATTCACTGAAAAAACCATAGGTTTCAGGGGTGTTATAGTTAGCTGGACTTTTCACTTGTACAAAACCATTGAAATTCCCCCGTTATAGTTAGTTCAGCTAACTATAACTCGCGCGCCCGCAATGCACTGCTGATGACGTCACATATTACATCACTCATGACATGGTCAGTGACATCACTCATGACATCACGGATGACATCTCAAATGACATCACTGATGACATCACTGATGACATCTTCCAGTGAATGTGTGTTTTTCTGAAAATTAAATATGTTTTATATATGTATATCTGAAGGTCGATGGAAGAATAAATGGGTATATAAGTGTCTAAATGGATGATTTGTTTTTGAAAAATTGATTGTGTAACTGACTGATTAAGTGTATCATAGTGAATACATGGCTTAGTGAGTAATGTTTAAATATGTAAATATCTGTATCAGTCTCTCACTTTGTGTATAAGTGGCTGCAGGGGTTGGTGAGTAGCTACATGGGTGTCTATATAGGCTATTAGTTGGTTTTTTGAGTACCAGTCTGAGTGTCTGCATGGTTTGGTGGGGGGTATGATGTAGTGCATAGGTGCATGAATGAGTGACTCACTGTGTGTATGTGTTGAAGACAGCATGTGTGCAGGACTGTATGGGTGGATGAGCGTGTGTATGGGTGTGTTAGTGAGTGAATGACTGTCTCAATAGTGTCTTTATGAGTAACTACATATGTTTTAAACTAGTATATGTGACTATTGGTGTATATAAGTGAGTATATGTGAGAGTGAGAGATTGAAAGAGTTCCTGTATGAATAAGTATGTGTTTCTATAAGTGATTGTTTAAAAGACTAAGTATGTGTAAGTTTCCGTAGAAGTAAGTGTGGTGGTGTGTGTATAACTGTATATGCAAGTAAATGTATGTTTGATTCTTTATTAGCATGAGTGACTATGTGTGTGAGTAACTCTATGGATGAGTGGCATTGTGTAACAGGATGTATAGGTGTATGAGTACATATGATGAGTGAGTACATGTATGAGTGACTGTATAGGACTGTTGGTGAATGAGTGGATGTGTATATGGATCTTAGAATTACTGAAGAGGTTGTTGTAACTGGTATTGGTATGGCCATTGTTTTGAAATTTTACTCTCTATTTTTGAATGTGTGTATCAAAGGTTATATTAGGGTGAGAGGAGGTCTGCCACTCTATCACAAAGATGATGTCATCAGTAATGTCATCAGTGATGTCATTTGAGATGTCATCAGTGATGTCATGAGTGATGTCACTGACCATGTCATGAGTGATGTAATGTGTGACGTCATCAGCAGTGCATTGCGGGCACGCGAGTTATAGTTAGCTGAACTAACTATAACGGGGGAATTTCAATGGTTTTGTACAAGTGAAAAGTCCAGCTAACTATAACACCCTTGAAACCTATGGTTTTTTCAGTCAATTTCTGAGGTTTTTTAAATGCTAATTCCTAACTATAACGTACCTGAAACCTATGGTTTTTTCTGTGAATTTCAAAGGTTTTTTAAATGCTAATTTCTAACTATGCCTACAGAGATAGGACATGTGAAGAAAGAAGAAAAAATGCACAGAAAGAAAAAAAAGAAGTGCAGAAAGAAGCAACAGAAGTCCTCAAAGACAAAGAAAAGTGCAGGAAGAAGGATAACGTGCAGAAAGAACAAAAAGAAGAGCAGAAAGAAGCCTTGTTGCAAAATCATCCTGTACCCTCAACTTTTTCAGATGGATACTGGTGGTAACTGAGTCTGACTAACCAGTCCTAGAGCCAGTGCTATGTTAAAAGACACTTAGAATACAGTGAAAACACCTACATACACTAGGGAACATTATGCGTTGGGGTCCCCTGTGAATAGCATGACCTCCTCTGTAAGCCCCTAGTATATAATAGGGCAGGGGGATTAAAACTACCTCTTAAAACAGGCCACAGGGCGTTATTGCACACGTTAACTCAGGCCCCGTCCCCTCCCTTCACCACTGTGTAAACACGCCCTGTGTCCGTTTTTAGTTGGGAGATTAAGTTCATTTGAATCCTGAGGGTCCCTAGGGTCCAACTAGCCCACTAGGTACCTCCAGTAAGTGCCACAGAGCTGCGTTGCAGAGAGGTGTAAAAAGTGGCACGGCCTGGACCACCTCTCTGCAATGCAGCTCAGTGGTGCTTACTGGAAGCACTTGGTGGGCTAGTTAGCCCCCAGGGGCCCTCAGTATTGAAGGGAAATGATATCCCCAATTTAAAACGTGCCATAGTGCGTGTTTGCACACGTCACCTCAGGCCCCGTCCCCTCCCTTCACCACTGTGTAAACGCGCCCTGTGGCTGTTCTAAGTTGAGAGATTAAGTCCCCTTGAATCCTAAGGGTCCCTAGGGTCAAACTCGACCACTAGGTACCTCCAGTAAGCGCCACAGAGCTGCGTTGCAGAGAGGTGTAAAAAGGGGCTTGGCCTCAGAACACCTGTCTGCAGCGCAGCTCCCTGGCGCATACTAGAGATGCCTGTTGGGCTAGTTGGCCCTCAGGGACCCTCAGTATTGAAGAGGAATTAATTCCCCAACTTACAACTCGCCAGGGGGCGCGTTTGCAGAGTGCTGCAAGGAGGGGGCGTGGCCTCCGGCACGATGCCAGTCTTTTATTTATTTTAATTTTTTAAGAAGGGGGGCTGTGTGGTTCCCCTTCTTATTATAAGTTATTGGCCCTGATGACCCCATCCCCCAGGGCCTGTCTCCTAATTATATTTTTTTGACTCCAATCCCCAGGGCCGGCCACTGTTTTTTATTATTTTTAAAAAATATATATTTATAGACACACCTAGGACATGCTGGACAAACCGTACGTACCTATCACCATGACGATTTGCGTGATATTCATTAAAAGGCGACTATGCATACAATGAATCCACGTGGAATGTATTTACACCACTAGTGAAGCTCTGACATGTCTGATGCCCTACCGTGCCTAATCCCGATAGACACCCTTGTCGTTTATTTATATAAACATGGGTAGCTATTGACGGGCACATTTAATACACATGCACACCAAGCCATTCAAAGGGGATTCGACAAAAATTCGACCAACTATGCAAGAAACCCCCCTCACGGTTAATAAAACACACATCCACTGCCGGATGTGTAATACTTTTTATTTTACTCTCTGGAAAGGGGACGAACATCACTTGAGAGTCACAGCGCGCTCCTGGCAGAGCCCAATGCTGTGTTAAACCCACCATTGCCTGCTGAGTGCCACACACCTCTGTGTTGTATTCCACTAGCTAGTGCATATGCTTTGACACTCTCTAGCCCATGTGCACTGTAACACCACCCCGTGAATATTTCATGCCACACTTGTCTTCGCATGGGTTATATTGGCCCATCTAACGTGCCTTCCTCGATGCCTATGTTATAACGCACAGTGCTATGCCATACATATTACAATCTGGGATCCACATCTTTGTCACAGTGCATATGCAACGTTACACTCCCCAGCACATATTTTATATTCCAACTTTAGAGACTAGTTAGGTTACACAACACTGCCCTGTGCATATTACACTCCAAGGCGCATATCGCATAGCACGCGCTAGTGCCTGTGCTACCTCGCGCTCTCCAATTAATCTGTCATTGCGCACAATGTATTGCATATTATATTTCACGCCCGGTTCATCTTATATCACACTTTTTGGTGCATAGTTTATACCATACACTATATCTAGTTTTCATTTTCAATCGTGCTCTCAGGACTATGTTCTATATAACACTGTGTTTACCTACCCTTTTCACGGGCATTACATTTTGCGATAGGGGGTGGAGGGTCAGGGGGTGTTTCTGCCATGTGAGCCCGGAGTCACAGTCACAAACGTCCTCTTCTTCCTAACTAAAAGTGAGATTATGCTGCATACTTGTTCATATGTTAAGTACTTCGCACAGACACACGTTTTAAAAACAAAGTTCCTAATACCCGCCTTCTCTGAACAGTTAGCTTGCTGCCCCATCCCCCTCCTCCCTATCCTCTGTTGTGTGAATCCATGGACTAGCCTCCTCCCTCCTGCAATGCATGGTCTGATGTGCTGCCACTGCCCTCAATTTAGTATGATGTACCAGTCCACTCCTCCTGCCCTCCATTGCCCAATTCTATGCCCCATCATTGACCTCCTGCTTAAACTCTGTGCTTAGCTTGCTGCCCCTATTCTCCTTCCCCCTGCCCTCCGATGTATTTGTGCATGCCCCTGCTCCATCCTTTTTGCCCACCATGTTCCATGGATCTGCCACTCCTATCTACTCTGAGTGTTCTGTTGAGCTGACACTCCCCTCCCACCTGCCTAGCATTGTCAGATGACTGTAACCTGTCCCTGCCACCTCCACCCTGCCTGTCCACATGCCATGCCCCTATCCTCTTTCTCCTGTCCTACATGGTCCATTGTACTGCCACACCCTTCTGCCCTCCCTGGTCTGTTGTGCTGCAACTGCTCCTCCTGCCTGCCCCGTGCGGTCTGTTGTGAGGCCCCTTCCCCTGAACTTTCTTGTCTGTGCACAGGTCCTGACCCTCCCTTCTATCCTCCATCGTCCTTTGTGCATGCCCCTGCACCCTCCTTCTTGCCCATCATAGCCATTGTGCTGCCACTAACCCTCCCACTTGCCATGCATGGTCTTCTGTGCTGCCATGGCCCCTCCCACCTTCCCTGTGTGGTCAGTTAGCTGCCCCTGACGCCCTCCCACCTTCCCTCCATGGTCTGTGTGTATGCCATCACAGTCTCACTGTTGCTCTTCATGGTGTGTCTTGCTTCTAGTGCCCATCCTGCCTGACCTCCATGGCTATCTTGCTGCTCCTGCCCTGCCCCCTTGCCCTCAGCCCTCTGTTTACATGTGCAGACCCCTACTCCCTCCCTCCTGGCTTGTCTGTTCCATTGTAATGCCCCTGATCCGTCCCTCCTGCCCTTTATGGTCTGTTATGCTGCAGCTTTCTCTCCTGTCTGTCCATTATGGTCAGCTAGCTACCATTGCCTCTTGCCCCTCTGTTGTCCATGTGCATGGTCCTGTCTCCTCCCTCTTGCTTTCTATGGATTGTTGTGCTGCACTCCCGTCCCGCATGCCCTGTGTGGTGTATTGTGCTGCTGCAAACCCTGATGCCTGCCCTGCAGGGTCAGTTTGGTGCACCTCTCCATGTCCCTCCTGTCCTCTGTTATTAAAGTCCATGTCCCTACCCCATTTCCTTCCATGATCCAATGTACCATACTTGCGAACATTTTGAACTTGGTAAGAGGGAGATTTTGAAAAAAAACTGGGTTACATTGAAAAAGAGGAGATTGTAGACAGGAGACAGATCAAAAAAAGCCCATTTGAGCTTAAAAACATTGGACGTTTCCTGGCTGAATCGGGTCTGTTGGCATGTATGGTTGTACTACCATTGCCTCTTCCTTCTGCCCACAATGGTCTATTACATTGCCACAGCCTCTCTTGCAAGTCCTGTATTGTTGGTTTGTTGCCCCTGCCCCCCTTTCTACTGCCCTCCATAGTCTGTTGTGCTGCCACGGCCCTTCCTGCCTGCTCAGTGTGGTTAAATTGTTGCCTTTGCACCCTCCTACCTGCCTTCAATTTTCAGAGTCCGTGCCCCTGGCCTCTGCCTCTCAACAGTATCCTAATGAACAACTAGATTGCTAACATTCTATATTTATTATAAAAGTGTGGAACGCCTGACGTCATCTTGATGTAATCAAAACTGTAATACCTAGAGCATTTCCTTTAGAAATTACATATATGAGAGGGTCTTATTGGCATCAAAATTATGGTTAGTGCTCTAAAAGACTAAAATAAGGACATATTTTCTGAGTTTTCAAATAGCGACAAAGCACTTTTAAATTATTTGTTATCTTTATGTTTTTTTATCCAGTTGACCACTTGATTAAATGTTGCACTTAGGGGAGAGGATGTGGTGTTACTTCCAGAACTGCAGACTTTGCAACTGGGGAACCAGGTTGGAGTTTCTGCTTCAGCTCGACATTCTGTGATTCTGGTCAAATCACTTAGTCTCCCCATGTCTACAACCAAAATGAATTTGTTCTTGTGTGATGTAACCAATGCTCAAGTAAAGCACTCCAATACCTGACAAATCTGCACTATATAACACTGCAAAAACACAAAATAATAAGTGTTTTGCACACTTCTGACATTGGGCTATATTTGGGCTACATCTGGGTGATTTTGGGCTACATTTGGGCTCTTTTGTCTCCGGTGGCCCTCTTGGGAGATTTATTTGTTATGAAGTTTCCTAATTTCCTCATGTCCTGCAGTCTCCTCAGTAGGAAATGCTTTCAGTTTTTTACTTTGATTCCATCATGAAGGTATTCAGATGTCACACATTTGCCATAAATTCTGAATGTTAGCACTCTAGTTGCTCATTAGATCACTGTAGTAAAACTACTGTTCACCATGGAAGTCTGCTCCTGGTATTAAAAGTGCAAGTTTCAGTCTGCATGTCAGATTTTTTTAATGAAATAGAAGAGGATTTGAGAAGTCACTCAAAATGTGCCCTCATTTTCTTTCTTCAGCATTAATCATAATTTCTATGGCAAAATGAACCCCCTCATTGTGTTCCTTTTTAAATTAAATGTTTTAAGTGTTACCAGTCTATTCCAATCAAGATGGCTTCAGGTGTGCCATACTTTTGTCATAATGAAGACAGTAAGCGCTCTAGTTGTTTTTAAGAACACTCTGGAACATTCTGTCATTGGGCTATACTTGGGCTACATCTGGGTGATATTTGGGCTACATTTGGGCTCTTTTGTCTCTGGTGGCCATCTTGGGAGACTTATTTGTTATGAATTTCCTAATTTCCTCATTTACTGCAGTCTCCTCAGTAGGAAATACTTTCAGTTTTTTACTTTGATTCCATCGTGAAGGCATTCAGATGTGTCACACATTTGCCATAAATTCTGAATGTTAGCACTCTTTTTGCTAATTAGATCACTGTAGTCAAGCTACTGCTCACCAGGGAAAACTGCTGCTGGTATTGAAAGTGCATGTTTCAGTCTGCATGTCAGAATTTTTTAATGAACTAGAAGAGGATTTGAGAAGTCACTCAAAATGTGCCCTAATTTTTCTTTCTTCAGCACTAATCATACTTTTTATGGAAAAATGAACCCCCTCATTTTGTTCCTTTTTAAATTAAATGTTTTAAGAGTTACCACTTTAATCCAAGCAAGATGGCTTCAGGTGTGCCATACGTTTATCATAAGTAGGACTGTTAGCGCTCTAGTTGTTCTTTGGAACACTCTGGGAAGCTGCAGTAGAACACAAAGGAATCAACTGACAGTCTCTGCCCTTGTTGGATGTACATGTTTTACTGAGAATGTCAGACTTCATTCTCACATGACTGAGAAAGATAATGTGAATTTACAGAAAATAAGCTCTCAGTTTAGCTTATAGATCACCTTCCAAACCTCTGTGGGAAAAGCATGAGAAAATATTTTTCTCTCAATCATGATATCCCAGCAGAAGGCTTTTTCACATGGTGAAATCACCTTAGAACATACCACAATTCCTAAAATGAGTATGGTACCATCAACAAATGATTTATAATGTAACTAAAGTCTTAAAACCTTCTATTAACTGGAATGCTTTTTAATGAGGTGCTATCATGTATATTGGTCCCAAGATGGCTGCCAACACTTCTTGGATGAAGTGCTGACAGCCAATCAGATCTCAGGATGAGATGTGTGGTTAGTCTCCGCCCACATATATATATGATTTTACTTTTGATTTTCTCAGGAACTACTGAACAGATTGACACCAGACCTGCAAAAGGCACTTCCCTGACCTGAGGACTACCTCTCTGCCAAATTTCAAGTAATTCTGTTCAGCCGTTCGGGCTGTACCTTGGACTAAAGGTCCCTATGGAAAATTGCATGGGAAAAACGCGTTTTGGGACCCCCCTTTTTTCTCAGCCCCTGCTTGACGAATCTCCCCGAGACTTTCAGGGTAGGAGCGGAGTGGAGCGCCGCACCTATTTTGAAAATTTTGCGAGGATTCGTCAACCGGCGCCAAAGTTATTCCAAATAGAATGTTGCGGATTTCCTATGGAAACATGGTCCTAACTGTAACTATCTACTGGCGACCGCCAGTAGATAATATATATATATATATATATATATATATATATATATATATATATATATATATATATATATATGTATATACTACCTACTGGCGGTCGCCAGTAGGTAGTTATGTTTAGAACCTTAGAACCTAGTTTCCATAGGAAAAGCATTTTGTTATTTGCTAATAACTTTGGCGTCATTTGACGAATCTTCGCTAAAAAGAAGTCTATCCAGGTCAACTCCTATCCTGAAAGTTTGGGGGTGATTCGTCAAGCGGGGGCTGAGATAAAAGGGGGTCCCAAAACTCATTTTCTCCATGTTAATTTCCAAGGGAAATTTTGAGATGGGCTACAGCCCAAACTGCTGAATGGAATTACCCCAAATTTGGCAAAAACGTAGAGCTTGGTTCAGAAAGTGACCTTTTTTTGGGGGGGGGGGGTAAATCTGTTCAGTAGTTTTTAAGAAATTAAAAAAATAAGAGTCAAACAATCAATTTTCCCATAGGAAACTTTGGGCAAGGCTACAGCCGAAACTGCTGAACGGAATTACCCAGAATTTGGCAAAAAGGTAGTGCTTGGTTCAGTAAGCAATCTTTTTTTTTAAATGATGTAAATCCGTTCAGTGGTTGCTGAGAGATTTAAAAAAAAAAAAAAGTTTCGATATCTAGGGCAGCGGTGGAGTAGCGAACCCTCCCGACCACAAGCTTCATTCTAATTGGCTGCCATGACCACAAGCTTCATTCTAATTGGCTGTCAACACTTCACACCAGGAAGTGTTGGCAGCCATCTTGTGACTCGGTAGAAGCGAGTCACCAGAAAACAGAGAAACAAAGATATAAAACAAGAGAAGGGGACAGGGTAGAAACACCCTGATCCCCTAGGCCTTCTTCAGGGGATCCCAAAAAAGCATTTTTTTAAAAAGGAAATTCGGCACAATACGCGCTGGGGTCACAGATTCTGCCGAAATTGTTTAAAAAACAATGAAGTGCGGGTTCCCACGTTTTATTTTAATGAGTCCCCCGGGTAGGCTAGGTCCCGGGGGCATTTCTAAAAAAATGATAGCGGGGGCCCCCGCAGCCCCGGGGACCACCACCTCCCGGGGGTTTCACTCATGTTGGGAGGGGGGGGCGCGTGGACCTCCTCCTGGAGCCTGTGATGGCCCTGGGGTCCGCCACCCCCCTGGGCTAGCTCCTGCAGTGTCCTGGGGTGCCGACCCCAAGGACACTGCTGTTTGCAATGACAGGGTGGGAACCGCACGGCTCCCGCCCTGTCATTGCAAACTTGCTTTGGATTTTGGAAGCGAGAGTAGGGAAACCTGCTCTCGCTTCCAAAATCCAAAGCTGATTGCTTTTCCACACAGGGACCTGCAAGTCAGCAGCTCCTCGTGTGGGAAAGCAATGCCGGCTCCCGCAGGACGCGGGAAGCCGGCGGGACCGTGGGGGCATTGGGGCTCTCCACACGGTCCCCAACGGTGAGGCCAAGCCCCGGGGGATGGGGTCCTTGGGGCCGGAATTGGCCATGCGACGGGGCCCTCTTCTCGTTTGTTTTTGCGTGGCTCTCAGCGCGGCACTCAAGTACTTCTTAAGTCTTTCCAACACTGAGGGGTATATTCTGAAGGACACATCGCTGAGTTAACTGCACTTTATCTCAACCAAAATGGTGATAAATTTAACGCACCATTCACAAGCTGGAGCAAACAGCCCATATCACCAGTTTACCAGCGATAGCAGCCTCAAAAAGCATTGTCACGGATGACCCCGGCAAATATTGTGAATGAGATTTAGAGTAGGCGTACCCATGCAAAAAGCAGCAAGCACATCACTTCGCAAGTTTCTCAACCACCAGCAAGATCGTCAAAGAGAGTACAAAACAGGTGATAAGGTGTGTTAGTAGTAGGAAGTTTACACCTGCTCTGAGCTGGTATAAATTCAGACTACAACCTGCAACATGAAAGGTAGCCCAACCCAGAGCCACACCTGAATGACAACAGATGTAATGGAGCCAACGATCATGCAGCTCAGACACCCAGCACTGCTCCCACACCCCCGCCACCAGCCCCTTGTCGGCCATCCTCCCTCACCGCCACCCCCCACAAACAAGTGTGAGAGTAACCTTAGGAAATCTGGAACGTAACAAATTGGCTGATGTCGCACAATTAGAATTAAGAACATGCATGTGAGGCTGGACAAATAAGAATCCTCTATGGATTTACATATAAAACATTTTATTTAAACAAAACAACAAAATAAAAGTAGGTACAGGCATGGCATGTCATCCCTCGACAATTTGTGAATCACAGCCTGCCAGACAAAAAGAAAGATAAGATTGTGCGTCATGCGTCCATCAAAGGAGAGAGAGAGAAAGAGAAAAAGAGTGAGAGAGAGGAAGAGAGAGACAAAGAAAGAAAGAGAGAGAAAGGAAGACAGAGAAAGAGAGAGGAAGAGAGAGATAAAGAAAGAAAGAGTGAGATAGAAGGAAGAGAGAGAAAAATAGAGAAACAGTGTGAGAGAGAGGAAGAGAGAGAGAAAGAGTGAGACAGAGAAGAATAGAGAGAGAAAGAAAGAATGAGAGAGAGAGAGAGGAAGAGACAGAGAAAGAGAAAAAGAGTGTGAGAGAGAGAAAGGAAGAGATAGAGAGAGAGAGAGAGAAAGAATGGAAGTGACAGAAAGGAAGAGATGGAGAGGGAGAGGGAGTGTTGACACTGTGGAGAAAATCCTCACAGCTCACCTTTCTGCCAGCGAACGACCATTGCAACGCATGCGTCACTTCGCATGCGTTTACGTCACGTGCCGTCACAACGCACGCCATTGCATCGGTGGTGCCATTACATCACGGGCGCTTACAACGGACACGGACGGCGGGGAGACAACGCTTCTGGAACCACGAGAGACAGGTAAGGCCGACGATGTACTTGTAGTGTTTTAGGCTTTAGGGTAGTTGGTGGGGAGTGTAGTGAAGGGGGAGGGTTTTAGGCTTTAGGGCTTAGGGTTAATAGTAGTATATGTAGTGTTTTAGGGGTTAGGGCTTTTAGGGCCGGATATGGTAGTGTTTTATACTTTAGGGTTAGGGCTTTTAGGGCTTAGGGTTAAGGGTCGGATATGGTAGTGTTTTAGACTTTAGGGTTAGGGCTTTTAGGGCTTAGGGTTAAGGGTCGGATATGGTAGTGTTTTAGGCTTTAGGATTAGGGCTTAGGGTTAAGGGGCGTATGTGGTAGTGTTTTAAGCTTTAGGGTTAGGGCCTAGGGCTAAGGGTCATATATAATAGAGTTTTAGGCATTAGAGGGTCGTAGTGTGTTTTGTACATTGCTTACAGGGTAGTTTAGGCCTTAGGGTCAGGGGAATACGCATAGGGGTAAAAATCGCAATTTAGAACCATGCGGGGTGTTTGTATGCGGTGTGAATTTATTTTGCATGCTTTTCAATTGAAATGCGACGTAATTGGGTGCGTTGTGATTGCTTACGATGTAAAGGGACATGCGAAGTAAAAATGGCGATGTGAGGGCATACGATGTTAACGTTTGCGATGTACCATCATAGAGCCCTTTCTGCCACCAGTGTATCTCCAACCACGTGCCGGGACATAGTGCAGCCCTCAAGTTTAGTCATCTGAAACATAGTATAGAATCAGCAATGGCAGAGTACATACAACTGCAGATGCGTATTTCTCTGTTTTGTCGCTGCTGCACCCCATCGACTCCTGCCACCCAAAGGTATCTGCCCGCCTCAGGACACCCAGGCTGATGTACCCCACCCACTCCCAGTGCTCGGAGGTGACTGCCCATTCCTGCACACCCAGACTGCTGCGCCCCATCCACTCACACTGCCTAGAGGTATCTGTCTGCTCCTGTGCACCCAGGCTGCTGCACGCCATCCACTCCCACTGCTCGGAGGTGTCTGCCCATTCTTGTGCACCCAGGCTGCTGCACACTATCCACTCCCACCGCCCAGAGGAGACTGCCTGCTGCTGTGGACACAAGCCTCTCTGCTCAAGAGGAAGAGAGAAACAGAGGAAGAGTGAGAGAGAGAAAGAGTGAGAGAGGAAGAGAGAGAAAGAGAGAAACAGTGTGAGAGAGAGGGAGAGAGAGAGAAAGAGTGTGAGGGATAGAAAGGAAGAGATGGAGAGGGACAGTGAGTGCCCACACTGTGGACAAAACCCTCACAGCTCACCTTTCCGTCACCAGTGTGTCTCCAACCATGTGCCAGGACATAGTGGAGCCCTCAAGCTCACTCATCTGAAACATAGTACAGAATCAGTAATGGCAGAGTACACATGACTGTGCATGCCTAAATCGCTGTCCCGCCTTTGTGCATCCAGGCTGCTGCACCCCATCCACTTCCACTGCCCAGAGGTGTCTGCCCGCCGCTGCGCACCCAGGCTGCTGCATCCCATCCACTTCCTCCACCCAGAGGTGTCTGCCTGCCCCATAACACCCAGACCACACTGCTCACCTTTCCATGGACAGGGCACCCACATCATGCAGTCCCGCTCCGCAGGCCACCAGGTCTCACATTTGGTGCTGTGTCTTGATTTTACCATGGCAGAGGACATACCAGTGCACCCGCCATCATCGCAGGTTGCACACCGCTCAGCCCTTGCGTTGCCACTAACTCTGTGACCAGTGAGGCCACGCCACGTGGCGGTAGGCCCCCGCTGGTCGATGGCTCAGGCCTACACTGTGTCCATCAGGGCACACAAAACCTGACCTGTCCGGACCACCAGGACGGGACATCATCGCAGGCTGCACACCCACTCAGCACTTACAGTGCCCCTACCTCAGTGCACCGAAAGTCACCATCCCATGGCGGTGTGCCTGTGACGGCTGCAGTGCATCTGGTGCACCAAGTCTGAAATGGAATGGCGTGGAGCATGTGCGCCCGGTCCTTTTTATTGGCAGGGTCACGTGTCCTGTGACGCCTGTGCTTGATGGGTGTGGTATGGGTGTAAACCAGCCGTCAGGGAGTGGCTGTGGCGTACTGACAACTAGACCTGAGAGCAGCAGATCACTACAATGAAAATCTGGGCCATGTAGCGTTGTTGCCCCTCTCTGTATGCGTAAGCGGATTGGGCTGGCCTGGTGTATGCCAGTCCTGCGTGAGGCTGTGAACAATGACTCCGGAGCTCTGGGTGTGGTTCTGTCCTGGGCTGTATGAGGAATCAACTGATGCAGGTGTCCCTGTTGTAGTGCTGCCGCCACCCAGGCCGCAAGCACCAATGTGTCACCCTGTGACCCAAGTCCTAAAACATGGCCAACATGGAAGGTAGGGGGAATTACTGACCCTACATTCATCCATATTTCCACACATGAAAGATCGTGCACATGACATATTTGTGTGGTTATGAATGTTTATTGCACATTCAGTGGAGTGTTGCAGCTGTAGCAATACAGGGCCATGCAAAGCCCAAATTTCTGTTTTTGGCACATGGAGGGCAGCCAATTAGAGCCAAGCTCGTGCTCGGGGGTTAGGCTCCGCCATCATATGTACGTATCCAATCACTCCACCAATTCCGAAGCACTTATAAATTCACTATACACTCTCCTTGCAGTACTCTAATGATCCAGTCTCTACCTATGTACTTATACAATGACCGAGACAAAGTTACATAACCAAAGTTTTCCCCACTGTCAGAGGTAACATGGTTGCAAGTGCTGTCCACAGCAGAATATAATGTGGTAGGGCCCAGGGACAGCATCATGCATACATAATGAACACACAGACAAAGTTAGATAGATAGTGGAACTGGGTACGGACACTTACGCTCGGACACTTTTTATTACCAGGGTCACAGGTCCAGTGACGTCTGTGCTGGATGCGTGTGGGGTGAGTGTAAGCCAGCCCTCAGTAAATGGTTGGTGCTGGCAACAAGTACAACAGTAATCATCGGATCACACACAGAGATTCAATCATAAAGGTTCCATGACTTGTGCTGCACAAAGTTAGAGGCACCAGATGTGAAATAATACCCAAAAGATTCTATCGTAAAGGGTTCATGACTTGTGGGACACTGAGGTAGGGGCAGCAGATCTAAAATCATACACAAAAGATTCTATCATAAAGAATCCATGAGTTGTAGTGCACTGAGGTAGGGACATCAGAAGCATTCCGCGTGTCCACAGCTAGCGATGATGCGTGGTCCGGGAGTGCCGCACTGATAGCAATGTCTGTTGCCTACTGGACTGCGTCATCTGCAATCGCAACTCGATCTGAAGTGTGAGCCATGCAGTCTGCAATGTAGATGGAAGGCAGTAGTCAGCACAGACATTGAGGAATGCTTTTTGTCACTTCCTCTTGACAAAATCCGAGGACATAGAGTACAATTCTGTCTGCAATTAATAAATCATGTCTCAATGTAAATTGTGAGCTCTGCTGACTGCAGTGTAGGTAAGAAAAGATGGAATATGTATGGAATACATTGTCAAAATGTGTAGGTTTCGGGCACATTATAGTTAGTTGCCTACTGGACTCTGAAATTAATGAATCAAGACTGAATTCGAACTGTGAGCTCGGCTGGCCGCAGTGTAGACTGCCATTCAGTGTTCCTTTGGACTTGCAAGATGAATTTGGTAATTGTACTAAAGCTATAATTGATATCAAAAAAGTTCTTGAAGCAAGGATACTAAAAGGATATTGTGTAGGTTTCAGGGACGTTGTAGTTAGTTGCCTGCTGAACTCTGTAATTAATGAATCAATACTCAATTTTAATTGTGAGCCGTGCTGACCGCAGTGTAGGCCAGAGTCAGCGGTCAGCAAGGGCCCCCAGCCATGTGGCGTTGAGTTGAGCTGCACAGTTAGTGGTATCAGAAGTATTCAGCGTATGTGGAGCCTGGGATGATGCGTGGTCCGAGCGGGCCGCACTGGTTGCAATGTCTTTTGTCTAATGAATTCTGCTTTAATAAGGCTACGTGGCGATGACTTGTGGTGCAGTGAGTTAGTGGCACCTGAAGCAACCAGCGTGTGCGCACCCTGCAATGATGCGTGGTCCGGGCGGGCCGCAATGGTAGCAATGTCTTTTTTCTAAGGAATTCTGCCTCAGTAAGGCCATGTGGTGGTGACTTGTGGTGCACTGAGTTAGTGGCACCTGAAGCACTCAGCGTGGGCGCACCCTGCGATAATGAGTGGTCTGGGTGGGCCACACTGGTAGCAATGTCTTGTGTCTAATGAATTCTGCCTTAATAAGGCCACGTGGCATTGACTTGTGGTGCATTGAGTTAGTGGTACCTCTGGCGCTCAGCGTGTATGCAGCCTGCGATGATGCGTGGTCTGGGCGGGCCACACTGAGAGCAATGTGTCTTGCCTACTGGACTGCGTCATCTGGAATCGTGACTCCATCTGAATTGTAAGCCCTGCTGTCCGCAGTGTAGATCGAAGGCAGTAGTGTGTACAGACATAACTCTGCGGCGCTGTGCCTCTGTATTCGAAAAGGGCCTGTGTCGAGGAGGCCCGCGGTCATGCGGCAGCCAAATTGCAGGGTGAGGGCCGCCGCTCTGGCAGACGTGTTGGCCTTCACATAAGTGAACCACGCCCAGAGCCACGGCCTATTTATTCACACTTATACGCTGGAGTGGCGTACATTGGACCAGCCCACTGCTCTTCCGCTTACAGAGGAGGACGACACAGGTACATGACTGAGATCTTCCCCACTGCCTGAGGTAACATGGTTGCGTCCACTGTCCACAACACAAGCACCAGCAGTATATGTACACATGGAGAGGTTTGTGCTCTGCATTGTGAGGTCTGTCCAGCACATCACCGCTACACTTGGTATTGTGTGCATTATTATTGGTGGGTGACTTGCGTCCTTCACACATGTTTGGTTGCCACATATTGCAACATTCAGCTATTGTGTGGCTGAGGGGCCATGCCGTTTTTGGAAGGTTCGCTGTCCTGTTGTGTGCTGCCTCGGTGGTAGTAGGGGGGTGGTCCAGGGGGGAGGTCCTAAGGGTGGTGGGAGGGGGTTTTGTGGCCTTCTTCGGTGTGGGAGGTGCATGATCAGTTGCTCTATGACATGTGTTGGTCTTCAGATGTGATTCTGGGGTGGGCTCCCTTTCACACTGTAGGTAGTCGTCCTACTTTACACCAGTAAAAGGCAGATGTTACATTCCTACCGCTAACGCAGCTTATCGCCTGTTTTTGGATCACACCGCATATTTGGCAGCTCGTTGAAAATATCGGGAAGTGGTGTTTTCTTGTTATTTTTGCATAGAAATGTCTACTCTGCATATTATTAGCGTTAGTTTTGCTCTTATTTGTGGCAATTTTTTTTGCGGAAGCTCTTGCTGGAAAACTGGCGATATCGGCTGTTTTCACCAGGTTGAGAATGGAATGATAATTTAAAATCACTGAAAAAAACTATAGGTTTAATGAACATTATAATTAGAAATTAGCATTTAAAAAACCTTTGAAATTCACTGAAAAAAACATAGGTTTTCAGGGATGTTATAGTTAGAAATTAGCATTTACAAAAACCTTAGAAATTCACTAAAAAAACCATAGGTTTTAAGGACTTTATAGTTAGTTGGACATTTCACTTGAACGTTATAGTTAGTAGAGCTAACTGTAACTCGCGCCCCCGCAATGTACTGCTGATGACATGGTCAGTGACATCACTGATGACATCTCAAATAACATCACTGATGACATCATCCACGTGATAATCTGATGCACCTCCTCACACCCTAATATAACCTTTGATACACCCACTCTAAAATACAGACTAGCTTTTTCGAAACCAAAGACAAATCAATAGCAGTTACTATATACTCACTGACTAATTCCTAGCTATACACACACATTCATTCATTCACCCATACAGTTACTTATACATGCAGTCACTCATCAATACAGCACTATTATATGTACTCATACACCTTTACAAACACTCATACACCATCACTCATACAGAGTTATTGACAAACCTAGCTACTCATGTAAAGAATCAATAACACTGCCATTTACTCACCTATACAGTTATACATTCATCATCTAAACTATTCATACAGATACTAACATATACTTACTCTCTTATACAATCACTGACACAAGCACACACTCATTTATACAGCCACTCTCACATTTAGGGCCTCATGTAGGAAGCCAAATACCGGTCGGTAACGGCCGATTTTCGGTAATTATACCGTTACCGACCGGTATTTTGGCTTTTGAGATGTAGGGGGAGAATTTCATGATTCGGTATTTACCGAATCGGTAATATTACCGATTCGGTAATTTTACCGATTCGGTAAATACCGAATCATGACATGAGATGTAGGGGGAGTGTGTGGTGGGTGTGGGGATTCGTTATTTACCACCAACTAAAGTTTGGTGGTAAATGACGAATAGGTGAAAAAAAGCATTTTTGTGCACGTTTAAGTGTGCTATGTGGCAGACATACATGCCCTTAGGGCATGTATGTGCTCCACATGTGCACACATGGCCGAATCAGGGGTGCAACAGGGTGTCAATGTGACACCCTGCCACCCTTGCATGTGCTCCCCCATTACCGAATCGGTATTTACCGATTCGGTAATGAGGCATACCTTCCCATCAATGGGAAGGTATGCCTCATTACCGAATCGGTAAATACCGATTCGGTAATTACCGAATTTTTCCGATTCGGTAATATTTACCGACTCATTACCTACATTGCATTTACCACTTCATAAATACCGAATCGGTATGATTCGGTATTTATGAAGTGGTAAATGCCAGGCCACCTACATAAGGCCCATAGTCATTTATATACTCCAACACTCACATATACTGCCTTTCACATATGTAGTTACTCACACATATACCAGTGAGACATACATTCACTCACCAACACACTGATACACACACTCACTCACCTATACAGCTATTTCCACATGCACTATTGAACCCATACACCCAGTAATCCACTCACACATGTAGGCAGCAAGTCACACATCACCCACCCACCCACACACACAAACACTGAGGCATCCATACAGATACTCATGCAACTAATAAGTAACCCATATAGACAGTCATGTACCTAATCATCAAGCCATGCAGCAGCTTACACAACAACTGAGAGACTGATACAAACATTCACACAGTTTAGTCACTTACCCATGCATTCAGTAAGACACATTTAATCACTATCTTATACAGTCACACACCTATTAAATCCTCCACTCACACACTTATACACCAACTCATTCTTCAATACACCTTGGCATTAACATATATAAAATATATTTAAACTTTACAGAAACACATATTCACTGGGTGATGTCATCAGCGATGTCATCAGTGATGTAATTTGAGATGTCATCAGGGATGTCATCAGTGATGTCACTGACCATGCCATGAGTGATGTAATATGTGACGTCATCAGCAGTGCATTGGGGGCGCGAGTTATAGTTAGCTCTACTAACTATAAAGTTCGAATTTCTCTGGTTTTGTACGAGTGAAATGTCCAACTAACTATATCGTCCCTGAGACCTATGGTTTTTTCAGTGAATTTCTAAGGTTTTTAAATGCTAATTTCTAACTATAACGTCCCTATATATATATATTCACTGAAAAAACCATATGTTTCAGAGATGTTATAGTTAGAAATTAGCATTTTAAAAAACCTTAGATTTCAGAGATGTTATAGTTAGAAATTAGCATTTTAAAAAACCTTAGATTTCAGGGGTGTTATAGTTAGCTGGCCATTTCACTTATACAAAACCATAGAAATTCCTCCGTTATAGTTAGTTCTGCTAACTACACCTCGCGCGCCAGCAATGCACTGCTGATGATGTCACATATTGCATCATTCATGACATGGTCAGTGACATCACTGAATACATCACTGATGACATCTCAAATGACATCACTGATGACATCACTGATGACATCATCCAGTGAATGTGGTTTAGTTTGAAATTTAAATATGTATTATATATATACCAATCTGTATTGAAGATTGAGTGGATATATAACTGTCTGGATTGAGGATTTAGTAGCTGTCTGTCTGTCTGTTTAAGTGAGTAATTAAAAGTGTCTCACTTAATACATGGATTAGTAACTAAACTATGTGAATGTGTGCATCACTGTCTCTGTTGTTGTATAACATGCTGCATCAGTTGGTCACTAATTACATGAGTGTGTATATTAGTTATTGATTAGTTGGGTGAGTATTTGTATGGGACACTGAGTTTGTGTGTGGTGGGATGGTGTGTGTGTAACTCTATGCATAGATGTGTGAATGGTTGTTTGACTAGGTGTATAGGTTTAAGAGTGCATGTGGAAACAGTTGTTTGGGTGACTGAGTGTATTTATTTGTGTGTTGGTGAGCGAATATATGTTTTAGTTGTACATCTTCAACAAAGTAAAAGAATAAAAGGCATTGTATGTGAGTTGGTGTATATAAATAAGTATGTGTAAGAGTTAGTGATTGTGAGAGTAACTATATGATTGAGTGTATAATTGTAATGGATGTATAAATGATTCTGTGGTTGAATGGGGAGTTGTGTGTGTAGACTTAGGAATCAGTGAGTGGGTATGTAGTAACTGGTATTGGGGTGTCAATGGTTTCAAATACGGTACTCTGTATTTTACAGTGAGTGATGAAAGGTTATACTAGTGTAAGATGAGGTGTATCAGATTGTCATGTGGATGATGTCATCAGTGATTTCATTTGAGATATCATCAGTGATGTCACTGACCATGTCATGAATGATGCAATATGTGACATCATCAGCAGTGTATTGCGGGCGCACGAGTTATAGTTTTGTATGAGTGAAATGGCAAGCTAACTATAACACCCCTGAAACCTATGTTTTTAAATGCTAATTTCTAACTATAACGGTTCTGAAACCTATGGTTTTTTCAGTGAATTTCAAAGGTTTTTTAAATGCTAATTTCTAACTATAACGTCTCTAAAACCTATGTTTTTTTTTGGTGAATTTCAAAGGTTTTTTAAATGCTAATTTTTAAGTGTGATAGTAGTTATACCTATTTTTTTGTACTTATTTTGTACAGTTTTTTAACTATTTATTTATAAATATTTTATTTATTAAATAACATTATATATTTTTCTGAAAATTGCAAAAAAAATTTAAAAAACATTTAAACTGAAATATTGATTCATTTTTTTGTTCACATCACGGTGGGTGCGCGAATTCTAGCCAGCATTTTAGAGAAGTTGTGAAGGATCCGCGTACGTTGTGCGACGGCTGCGTGTTTTTCAGTTACATCATATACATTTAATATTACGTGATGTGCGCAATTGGTATGCGACCAGTCCGCGACTCCTGCTTCCGCGCATTCAGGACACATGCGCATTACGGTAGGAGGTGCTTGCGCGGTGGCGGGTCCCATGTGACATCATATACATGCTGGGGCGCGCTGGGCGCACGACTCCCGCCAAAAAAAATTATGTTACAAAATGATATGTATGTGTCTTTAATATACATATTAGGGCAAGAGATTATCTAAGATAGATCACTGTAGTAAAGCTACTGCTCACCAGGGAAGTCTGCTGCTGGTATTGAAAATGCATGTTTCAGTCTGCATGTCAGAATTTTTTATTGAAATATTAGAGTTTTTGAGAAGTCACTCAAAATGTGCCCTAATTTTTCATTCAGCACTAATCATAATTTCTACGACAAAATGAACCCCCTCATTTTGTTCCTTTTAAATTAAACTACTCACTCTCTACAACTCACTCGCTACTACTCTCTACTACTCAGTCTCTACTACTCACTCTCTACTACTCTACTACTACTCTCTACTACTCAGTCTCTACTACTCACTCTCTACTACTCTCTACTATTCACTCTACTACTCTCTACTACTCTCTACCACTCACTCTCTACTACTCTACTACTCTCTCTCTACTACTCTCACTCTGCTACTCCCTCTCTACTACTCACTCTCTACTACTCTCTCTCTCTACTACTCACTCTCTACTATTCACTCTCTACTACTCACTCTCTACTACTCGCTCTCTACTGCTCTCTACTACTCACTCTCTACTACTCTCTCTCTCTACTACTCACTCTATACTATTCACTCTCTACTACTCACTCTACTACTCACTCTCTACTACTCGCTCTCGACTGCTCTCTACTACTCATTCTCCACTACTCACTCTCTACTACTCGCTCTCTACTACTCTCTACTACTCTCTACTACTCACTCTACTACTCTCTATCACTCTCTCTTTAATACTCTACTACTCACTCTCTACTACTCTCTCTACTACTCACTCTCTACTACTCACACTACTACTCTCTACTTCTCACTCTCTACTACTCACTCTCTACTACTCTCTACTACTCTCTCTACTACTCACTCTCTACTACTCACTCTACTACTCTCTACTACTCACTCTCTACTACTCTCTCTCTACTATTCACTCTCTACTACTCTCTACTACTCACTCTCTACTACTCACTCTCTACTACTCGCTCTCTACTACTCTCTACTACTCACTCTCCACTACTCACTCTCTACTACTCGCTCTCTACTACTCTCTACTACTTACTCTCTACTACTCTACTACTCTCTACTACTCTCTCTACTACTCACTCTCTACTACACATTCTCTACTACTCACTCTCTACTACTCTCTACTACTCACTCTACTACTCACTCTCTACTACTCCCTACCACTCACTCTACTATTCACTTTCTACTACTCTCTACTACTTGCTTTCTACTACTCCACTACTCTCTACTACTCACTCTCTACTATTCACTCTCTACTACTCTGCTACTCCCTACTACTCTCGCTCTACTGCTCACTCTCTACTACTCACTCTCTACTACTCACTCTCTACTACTCACTCTCTACTACTCTGCTACTCCCTACTACTCTCGCTCTACTACTCAATCTCTACTACTCACTCTCTACTACTCTCTACTACTCACTCTCTACTACTCACTCTCTACTACTCTCTACTACTCACTCTCTAATAATCACTCTCTGCTACTCTCTGCTACTCTCTACTACTCACTCTACTACTTTCTACTACTCTCTACTACTCACTCTCTACTACCCACTCTCTACTACTCTCTACTACTCACTCTCTACTACTCTCTACTACTCAGTCTCTACTACTCACTCTCTACTACTCTCTACTACTACTCTCTACTACTCAGTCTCTACTACTCACTCTCTACTACTCTCTACTATTCACTCTACTACTCTCTACTACTCTCTACCACTCACTCTCTACTACTCTACTACTCACTCTCTACTACTCTCTCTCTACTACTCTCACTCTGCTACTCCCTCTCTACTACTCACTCTCTACCACTCTCTCTCTCTACTACTCACTCTCTACTATTCACTCTATACTACTCACTCTCTAGTACTCGCTCTCTACTGCTCTCTACTACTCACTCTCTACTACTCTCTCTCTCTACTACTCACTCTATACTATTCACTCTCTACTACTCACTCTACTACTCACTCTCTACTACTCGCTCTCGACTGCTCTCTACTACTCATTCTCCACTACTCACTCTCTACTACTCGCTCTCTACTACTCTCTACTACTCTCTACTACTCACTCTACTACTCTCTATCACTCACTCTTTAATACTCTACTACTCACTCTCTACTACTCTCTCTACTACTCACTCTCTACTACTCACACTACTACTCTCTACTTCTCACTCTCTACTACTCACTCTCTACTACTCTCTACTACTCTCTCTACTACTCACTCTCTACTACTCACTCTACTACTCTCTACTACTCACTCTCTACTACTCTCTCTCTACTATTCACTCTCTACTACTCTCTACTACTCACTCTCTACTACTCACTCTCTACTACTCACTCTCTACTACTCTCTACTACTCACTCTCCACTACTCACTCTCTACTACTCGCTCTCTACTACTCTCTACTACTTACTCTCTACTACTCTCTACTACTCTCTCTACTACTCACTCTCTACTACACATTCTCTACTACTCACTCTCTACTACTCTCTACTACTCACTCTACTACTCACTCTCTACTACTCCCTACCACTCACTCTACTACTCACTTTCTACTACTCTCTACTACTCGCTTTCTACTACTCCACTACTCTCTACTACTCACTCTCTACTACTCACTCTCTACTACTCTGCTACTCCCTACTACTCTCGCTCTACTGCTCACTCTCTACTACTCACTCTCTACTACTCACTCTCTACTACTCTGCTACTCCCTACTACTCTCGCTCTACTACTCAATCTCTACTACTCACTCTCTACTACTCTCTACTACTCACTCTCTACTACTCACTCTCTACTACTCTCTACTACTCACTCTCTAATAATCACTCTCTGCTACTCTCTGCTACTCTCTACTACTCACTCTACTACTTTCTACTACTCTCTACTACTCACTCTCTACTACCCACTCTCTACTACTCACTCTCTACTACTCTCTACTACTCACTCTCTATTACTCACTCTCTACTACTCATTCTACTCTCTCTACTACTCACTCTCTGCTACTCTCGCTACTACTCTCTACTACTCTCTACTACTCACTCTCTATTCTCTATTACCCATCCTCTACTCTCTACCTCTCTACCTCTAACTCTCTACCTCTACCTCTCTACCTCTACACCTCTACCTCTACACCTCTACCTCTCTCTACCTCTCTCTACACGCACACATATGCACATATATATAATCTGCATATCTATATAAAGACAAATATAAACGCATGCATACATATACATATATGCATACATATACATGTTATGCACATGAAAGTTTGAAAAACACTAATAAAAGCAAAGCTAAAAAGCCACCTAATTACAAACAGAATTGCTTTAACTTAAACGAGGGCGAGACCTATTGCATTTTCAATGCTTGTTTACTTTGGTTCCATCAAGAAGGCATTCAGATGTGTCACACATTTGCCAAACATTATGAATGTTAGCACTCTAGTTGCTCATTAGATCACTGTAGTAAAGCTACTGCCCACCAGGGAAGTCTTTGAGAAGACAAAATGTGCCCTCATTTTTCTTTCTGCAGCACTAATCATAATTTCTATGGCAAAATGAACCCCCTCATTTTGTTCCTTTGCAAATTAAATGTTTTAATTGTTACCACTTTATTCCAATCAAGATGGCTTCAGGTGTGTTATACTTTTGTCATAAGTAAGATTGTTAGCGCTCTAGTTGTTCTTTAGAACACTCTGGAACATTCTGTCATTGGGCTACCTCTGGGTGATATTTGTGCTACATTTGGGCTCTTTTGTCTCTGGTGGCCATCTTGGGAGACTTATTTGTTATGAATTTTCCTAATTTCCTCAATTACTACAGTCTCCTCAGTAGGAAACACTTTCAGTTTTTTACTTTGATTCCATCAAGAAGGCATTCAGATGTGTCACACATTTGCCATAAATTCAGAAAGTTAGCACTCTAGTTGCTCATTAGATCACCGAGTAAAGCTACTGCTCACCAGGGAAGTCTGCTGCTGGTATTGAAAGTGCATGTTTCAGTCTGCATGTCAGAATTTTGTAATGAAATAGATGAGGATTTGAGAAGTCACTCAAAATGTGCCCTAATTTTTCTTTCTGCAGCACTAATCATACTTTCTATGGCAAAATGAACCCCCTCATTTTGTTCCTTTTTAAATTAAATGTTTTAAGAGTTACCACTTTATTCCAATCAAGATGGCTTCAGGTGTGCCATACGTTTGTCATAAGTAGGACTGTTAGCGCTGTAGTTGTTCTTTAGAACACTCTGGGAAGCTGCAGTAGAACACACAGGAATCAACTGACAGTCTCTGCCCTTTTTAGATGTACATGTTTTACTGAGAAAGTCAGACTTCATTTTCACATGCCTGAGAAAGATAATGTGAATTTACAGAAAATAGGCTCTCAGTTTAGCTTATAGATCACCTTCCAAACCTCTGTGGGAAAAGCATGAGAAAATAGTTTTCTCTCAAACATGATTCATGATATCCCAGCAGAAGGCTTTTTCACATGGTAAAATCACCTTAGAACACGCCACAATTCCTAAAATGAGTATGGTACCATCAACAAATGATTTATAATGTAACTAAAGTCTTAAAACCTTCTATTAACTGCAATGCTTTTCAATGAGGTGCTATCATTTATATTGGTCCCAAGATGGCTGGTTGGATGAAGTGCTGACAGCCAATCAGATCTCACGATGAGATGTGTGGTTAGGCTCCGCCCAGATATATCTATGATTCAGCAACTACTGAACGGATTTACACCATTTAACCAAAAGGCACGAGTCTGAACCAAGGGCTACCTCTTTGCCAAATTACGTGTAATTCCGTTCAGCAGTGATGTCACTGACCATGTCATGAATGATGTAATATGTGACGTCATCAGCTGTGCATTGCAGGGGCGCGAGTTAGAGTTAGCTGAACTAACTATAACAGGGGAATTTCTAGGGTTTTGTACGAGGGAAATGTCCAGCTAACTATAACGCCCCTGAAACCTATGGTTTTTTCAGTGAATTTCTAAGGTTTTTTAAATGCTAATTTCTAACTATAACGTGCCTGAAACCTATGGTTTTTTCAGTGAATTTCAAAGGTTTTTTAAATGCCAATTCCTAACTATAACGTGCATGAAACCTATGGTTTTTTCAGTGAATTTCAAAGGTTTTTTAAATGCTAATTCCTATCTATAACTTATCTCTAAAGACACCCCTGCACTGACCTGTGAACCCCAGACCAGCACACACCAGTTGTGCATGCAGGAGTATGCGTGCGTAGCTACACATCCAGGCTCACTGCCAACGATGAGGTGACAGCACACTGTGATGTTGCCGGGCTCGTGCCTATCATGCTAAGACAATGACCACAGGGACACACTTACTAAGATGTGGGTTTGGGGGGCATTGGCAGTCCTGGAGTTGTTGAGATGAGTCTTCTGGCCCTCATGGGTATCCCTGTATCATGCTCATTGACTCTATGGCACCTGTGGGTGTTCTGGTGTGGCTCTTGGCTGTGTTCCTTTTCATGGTGCAGGTAGTTGTCCTGCTTAACACCAGCAGATAGCAGGTGTAAAATCCCTGGTGCTAACGTGTCTTATCGCCGGAATTTGTTTCGCATTGCAATTGGTGTGAAAGTTGTGATGTGATTTTTTTCGTGTGCAGAACAATACACGAACTGAGCAGTGTATCTCGTCAAGATCCAGCACCTGACACACTATTTCCAATCAATATAAATACAATGAGATTTCTTAATAGATTTTGTGTGTACACTATAAGTGCAGCCAATACCTCAGTGCAATTCAATACAGGATTTTAATATTTAGAATAAATCGGAAAGGTGCACCTCGTGTCTTTTTGCACGGGAACGGCTACTCTCCATTTCATAATCAGCACTTTAACGGAAGTAAAGTTGAGATAAATCTAACACACTATTCAGAAGTTGGTGCAAACTGCAGATGTCACCAGTATTCCAGTGATAAGTGCCCCAAAATTTAACACCATGGTGGACTCCATCAAATAATAGTAATAAGAACAAGAAAGAGTCACACAGCAGTTAAGAGAACAACCAAAAACGTTATTTTTTTTTCAAACTTTATTTTTTATAATAATAAATATATAAACGATAAACTATTTTCAAACTTTATTTTTTTAATAACATATATATGAACAATAAACTGATAAACAAAATGTAACAACAATAATACAAAACAACAAGGCGGAACACTCCTCTAGGGACCATGGATGTCGACGACAGACCTGGAAAATCAGAAAGATTGTTAAAAAAACAACAACATGGTATTCTCAACAAAATACCACAAGAAACAAATCACAGATATATAAAATGCATACAGCTAACAAAATTTTATAAGTTTAACTTACAAAAACTGGAAATGTTGCCGCTTTAAAATATTTACAGAATCTGAGGAAATTTTTTTGCAGAAGGCACCACGCCCACAACGTTTTTCTTCAGTGGTGAGGACATTTTTTACTTTTCCCAAGGGGCAAACAAAGACCAATGCCACCTTCGTCACTCGCAAGATTTGCCAAAGAGTTCTGTTACGAGGGGATCCTAACAAAAAATACTTGTGCGGCACAGCAAGTATGATGAAACACCTAAGGACCCTTCATCCAAACAATCTTGCACGAGAAGAGTGCAAACAGATGAGAAACACTCCTGTTCTGTATCTGTAAAAACAGAACCACAAATAAATGTATATTAATAACTTTCAAATTTATACTATTCCATTACTGTACAAACACATTTGATATAAAAACTGACTAAGAAACTATAGCCCTGAACCACAAGTGTGACGATCGTTAAAACACTACATGCATAGTGCATACTACTTTGAAGCAGTTCATGCCCTAAAGCCTACCTCACTAAGGGCCTCATGTAGGTAGCGAAATACCGGTCGGTAACGGCCGATTTTCGGTAAATATGCCGTTACCGACCGGTATTCAGACAAGTGAGATGTAGGAGTCCAAAAACCACTTTTCGGTAAATATGAGGCGGTAAATACCGATTCATAGTTACCGAATTCCAAAATACCGATTCATGTTTACCGAATACATAATTAACGAATCGGTAAATATGAAGTGGTAAATATGAAGTGGTAAAAATTTAAAATGACATGTAGGAGCAGGCGGTAATTAAGAAATCCAGGAAAATCGGTAAATAAGAGTCGGTAATTAACACGGATTGAAAGCAGGTGGTAACCATCAACAATGCACATAAGCAATCCCAAAATGCAACAGCGTGGACAACATGGCCGCCATGTACGTCATTGCAAGGCGCCTACGTCTACAGGCAGCAGGACTGAGGGTGTGGCGACGGGAGGAACAAATCTACAGACAGCGCATCACACTATTACAGCTGACTGATGCAGAGATACATGAGAGGTACAGGCTACACCCCGAAACCATCATGGACCTGATAAGGGACCTGCACCCACTCCTGGACCAGCCAACAAGAAGGGCGCACGCCATACCACCACATGTGCAGGTGCTCTGCAGCCTACATCTACTGGCATCCGGCAGTTATCAGGTGGTGATAGCTGCGGTGGGTGGTGTATCCCAGAGTTGCCTGTCCCGTTTCTTCAGGAAGTTCCTGGATGCCATGATGCAGAGAATGCACCACTACATAAGCTTCCCAAACACACAGGCTGCACTGCAGAAAACAAAAACAGACTTTTATCACATGGCACAGTTCTCCCATGTCATCGGCTGTATTGATGGTACACACATCCCAATCTGTCCACCAGCTGATACAGAGCACATCTACAGGAACAGGAAGTCCACCCACTCCATCAATGTGCAGGTGATCTGTGATGCAGGGAACATCATCACAGATATTGTTGCAAAGTTTCCTGGGAGCACCCACGACTCTTACATCTTCCAGAATAGTGGGATCTACACACGACTGAGTGCCGGCGAATTCGGAGAGGGATACCTGCTGGGTAAGTAACAGTGACGCCCCTTGAAACCTGCAAATCAGAGTGTATAGAGGCATGTAACTGATGGTTCCCTCTTACTCATCCAGGCGACAGTGCATATGCATGCCGTTCATTCATCCTCACTCCCTACCTACACCCAGCAACCCAGAGTGAGAGACGATACAACGTGGCCCACAAAACAACACGCAATGTGGTGGAGCGCACGTTTGGACTACTGAAGAGCAGGTTCCGCTGCCTCCACAAGAGCGGAGGCGCACGCCAGTACAAACCCATCACCTGCTGCAAGATTATTGCCACTTGTGCAATGCTGCACAACCTTGCCACGAAAAAAGGTACAGATGTGGAACTAACATATTTTGAGGACAACGAGGATGAGTCAGGCCAGCCAGAGGGCAGCGCAGCTAGAGTGCCAACTGCAATCGATGGGAGAGAGAGACGGGCAGAGATCACATGCAACTATTTCTGAGTAAGTGAGGGGACACAGCGAGTTGTGAGAAGTCATGACGTAGTTTAATGTGGCACCACGCCATGAACACATGAACAGGCCAATCTGGCAATATACCATCTATACAAGGAGTATGTCCAGGGTTACGTCACCCAATGGGAAGTGGCTAAGCAGGGCCACATCAATGTTTGCGCATACGCGCTGCAGTGGTGGATTGCACGGCCTGTGCATCCTCACTAGAGCCAACCCCAAGCCGCCTGCTGCTCCTGCGTGCTTCTGGGACGGGGGGTGTGATGCTGCTGCTGGTGTCGATGCGCTCCGCAGCATCCCCTGCAGCAGTTGTCGACGCCTGACTAGTCAATAGCACCCCTAGTGCACTTGTCACCTGCACCATCCCCCGAGACAGGTCGCTGCAGCACTGTGTTAGGCCCTCCTGCATCGTCACAGAGCGCCGGCAAAGTAGGGAAGTCGCAGTTGCCAGACGGTTGAGTGCCCTGCTGGTAGTGTCCCTTCTCTGGCGTTCCCGGCGCCGTGCTTCGATGTCAGCATCTAATTTGCTGCACAACTGCTGGATTGACTGGGACATGTCCCGAATGCCCGCAGCCATGCCGCCAATGTTTGTGTCCATGTTGACTAAGCTTGTCTTCATCACCCGCATGTGCCTCTGGACTGACATAACTGCCTTTGATTGCAGGCGCTGTTGCTTCAACATTTGGCCCTCGAGCCCCAAGAAGACACCATGGCCGTCAGTGGGTGCTGGTGGACTCTGGACACGCGACCTGCGGCGCCCTCTTGCTCCCGTCTGTGCTGCCTGTGAGGTGTGGGGCACAGTGGGATGGCTCCCTTCCTGGTGCCCGGTGCGGTCTTCTGGGCCCATGCTGTCGTCTGACGAGGTGTCGAAGGCTCGTAGCCTGGCTGCTGGACGCCTCCTCATTCTCACACCTGCAAGCGGAGATGTGGCCGGTGATTCGAACATGAGTGGCGATGCTGGCTGTGGTTGTGGTGATGCTGGCTCTCGGTGAGGTGATGCTGGCTCTGTGTGCGGCGAGGCTGGCTGTGTTGGTGGTGCGGCTGCCAGTGGGCCTGCTCCCTGGTCTGAACTCGTGCTGGCTAGAGGTGATTTTTGTGGCAGGTGTGCCGTCTCCCCTGCAGCATGCCCTGTACTGCATGATGTCACATCTGTGGACAGAAAAACAACATTGGCTCAGTGTCCCCGAAGGGCTGCATTGCAAGCGTCACAATAAATCATTTCACATTCCAATCTGTCCTCTGTCTCCTTGTGCCTCGAGTGCGTGACATGCCCTGTTGCCCTGTGACATTTACGTCATGGTTAGTGTTGCCCTGACTGCATCTCCCGGAATGCATTGCCTGTCTGCACTGACACGTGTGGACTGCAGTGTGATTCTCGTTTCACAATGGGGGATGTGGGATAGGGGTAGGGGGGGCTACATTGCTGTGCTTTCGTCTTACCTTGGTGTGTTGCGGCTCTGGCAGAGCTGTCGGCGTCCCCAAGACCCACGACGCTCTCTTGCTCGATTGTGGCCGCCACCAGCTCCTCCAGTTCGGTGAGGGCAGGTGCCCTGTTGGTTCCACCTCCGGTCTGGCTGGCCTCCTTCTGGATGTCGCCCATCTTCCTCTTGGTCACAATCCTCAGGTCATACCAGCGCTTTTTGAGGACCTCAATGTCCCTGTGGGTCACTCCCACAGCATTGACCTGCGCCTGGATGGCCAGCCATATGTTGCGCTTTTCGGCCTCAGGCACTTGCAGGGATTGCCTCCCAAACAGCTTCTGGTGCTGCTTCACCACCTCCTCCACCAGCACCTGGAGTTCCTTGGGGCTGAATTTGAGCTTCCTCCTCCTTTCCCCTCCGTCTTTCTGTGTTCTCTGGCTGGACATGCTGTTCGTTTCCCGCTCGCACATGCAACTGCTCCCTGCCTCTCCTCTGCACTCCAAGCCTCTCCAGGGTCGGCTAATTATGTACACCTGCCTGGGTGTGGCCACGTCGGCTAATTGTGTACACCTGCCTGGGTGTGGGCAGTTCCTGGTTGGGTGGGCTGTCGTTGCACAGGATTAGCTGTTTCGTCAAGTCATGTGATGTTATTTACCGAATCCGTACATACCGATTCGGTGTTTTCCGAATCGGTGGATACCACCTCGGTCTTTTCCGAATCGGTAGATACCACCTCGGTATTTTCCGATTCGGTAATTATCACCTCGGTATTTTCCGATTCGGTGAATTCCGATTCGTATTTACCGAATGTTACCGAATCGGTAACTGTTACCGAATTTTTACCTACATATAACTTACCGATTCTAATTTACCGATTCGGTACGGCTCGGTATTTAAGAACCGGTAAAATTTATTTACCTACATGAGGCCCTAAAAGACTACATGCTAACTGACTAAATGATTACAGTACTATAAGGAGACACACTGGGTGAGTGACAGGGTGTTTGCTAAAAGAGTATGAATACTAACTAGGGAATAGAAGGTGTGAAACACAACTGTGTAGGTGATTAGAGGACTGCATCCGTACTGCATAGGCATTTAAAGCAGTCCATGTGCTAAGGCCTGGCTCACTGCATGACTACTTGGGTACTGACTGAATGATTAGAGTACAGCAAGGAGAGTGCCTAGGTGAATTTATAAGTGCTAGGCTTTTCGCACAGGGAATGGATTAGTACTTGGTACTGAATGGGTCACTAGAGGAGTGCAAAGGCAGTGACAAGTGCTGGACTGTATGGATACTGACTAGGAAATTGAAAGTGTGAAAGACAAGTGTCTAGGTGGTTAGAAGACTGCATGCATAGTGCATAGGGGTTTGAAGCAGTCCATGTGCTAAGGCCTGGCTCAGTGTATGAATACTTAGGAACTGATTGAATGATTAGAGTACTGCAAAGATAGTATATTCGTGAATTTATAAGTGTTTGGGTTTTAGCACAGTGAATGGATTAGTACATGGTGCTGAATGGGTCACTAGAGGACTGCAAAGGGAGTGACAGGGTATTTCCTGGAAGTGTATGGATACTGACTAGGGAATTGAAGGTGTGAAAGACAATTGTGTAGGTGGTTAGAGGACTGCATGCATAGTGGATAAGGGTTTGAAGCAGTCCATATACTAAGGCCAGGGTCACTGGATGAGTACTTGGGTACTGACTAAATGATTAGAGTACTGCAAGGAGAGTGCCTGGGTGAATTTATTAGGGTTTGGCGCAGTGAATGGATTAGTACATGATGCTGAATGGGTCACTAGAGGAGTGCAACGGCAGTGACAGGGTGTTTGCTGGAAGTGAACGGATACTGACTGGGGAATTGAAGGTGTGAAAGACAAGTGTGTAGGTGGTTAGAGGACTGCATGCATAGTGGATAGGGGTTTGAAGAAGTCCATGTGCTAAGACCTGGCTCAGTGCATGAATACTTAGGGAGTGACTGAATCATTAGAGTACTGGGAAGAGAGTGTCTTGGTGAATTTATAAGTATTTGGGTTTTGGCACAGTGAATGGATTAGTACATGCTGTTGAATGGGTCTCTAGAGGACTGCAAAGGAAGTGACAGGATGTTTCCTGGAAGTGTATGGATACTGACTAGGGAATTGAAGGTGTAAAAGACAAGTGTATAGTATGTTAGAACACTACATGCATACTGCATAGACATTTGAAGCAATCTATTTGGTACTTAGAAACTGACTAAATAATCAGACTACTTCTAGGACAGTGCTTAGGTAAAACTTTTAAATTTACAGTTCTGCCACAGTGAACCGAATAGTACATGTTACTGCACCTTAGTGTCAAACCCTGACTCATTTTATCAATGCATAAGCAAAGACTAGCTTCTAATGCTACTAAAACTTGACAAAATGAGAGGTTTTAAATTAGTTATCTGTCAGCAAATACACGATGTTACCAAATGCTTCTCTCACAGTGGTTCCCAAATGCACACAGACTCACAGTGTGATTCTAGACAACAACCACTATACCTAGGAGTTTGCCAAAAATCATTCACTACTATGGAAGTGGTAAGGGAACTGCACACAATCTTCATATTTCAGGACTGCACTTTTATGTCAAAGCCTGACTCATATAATCAAAGCATAAGCAAAGACTGGCTTCTAAAGCTACTAAAACTTGACAACATGACCGGTTTTAAAACAGTTATCTGTCAGCAAATACACGATGTTATCAAATGCTTCTCTCACAATCCTTACCCAAATACACACAGACTCACAGTGTGATTTTAGACAAGCAACACTATCTTAGGAGTTTATCAAAACTCATTCACTAGTCTGGAAGAGTTAATGGTACTGCACACAATCTACATATTTAAGTACACCACATCAGTGTCAAAGCATGACTCATTTAATCAACGCATAAGCAAAGACTAAATTCTAATGCTACTAAAACTTCACAACATGACAGGTTTTAAAACAGTTCTCTGTCAGCAAATACACGATGTTACCAAATGCTTCTCTCACAATCCTTACCCAAATGCACACAGACTCACAGTATGATTTTAGACAAGCAACACTATCCTAGGAGTTTATCAAAACTCATTCACTAGTCTGGAAGAGTTAATGGTACTGCACACAATCTACATATTTAAGTACACCACATCAGTGTCAAAGCATGACTCATTTAATCAACGCATAAGCAAAGACTAAATTCTAATGCTACTAAAACTTCACAACATGACAGGTTTTAAAACAGTTATCTGTCAGCAAATACATGATGTTACCAAATGCTTCTCTCACAGTGATCCCAAATGCACACTAACTCACAGTGTGATTCTATACAATCACCACTATCCCTATGAGTTTACCTAAACTCATTCACTACAGTGCAAGTGGTAAGGGAACTGCACACAATCTACATATTTCACAACTGCAATTTACTGTCAATGCCTGACTCATATAATGAAAGCATAAGCCATAACTGTCTTCTAATGCTACTAAAACTTGACAACATGACATGTTTTAAAACAGTTATCTGTCAGCAAATACACGATGTTACCAAACACTTCTCTCACAGTGGTTCCCAAATGTACACAGACTCACAGTGTGATTCTAGACAAACAACACTATCCCTAGCAGATTACCAAAACTCATTCACTACAGTGGAAGTGGTAAGGGAACTGCACACAATCTTCATATTTCAGGACTGCACTTTTGTGTCAAAGCCTGACTCATTTAATCAAAGCATAAGCAAAGACTGGCTTCTAATGCTACTAAAACCTGACAACATGACCGGTTTTAAAACAGTTATCTGTCAGCAAATACACAATGTTACCAAATGCTTCTCTCACAATCCTTACCCAAATGCACACAGACTCACAGTGTGATTTTAGACAAGCAACACTATCCTAGGAGTTTACCAAAACTCATTCACAAGTCTGGAAGAGTTAATGGTACTGCTCACAATCTACATATTTAAGTACAGCACATCAGTGTCAAAGCATGACTCATTTAATCAACGCATAAGCAAAGACTGGATTCTAATGCTACTAAAACTTCACAACATGACAGGTTTTAAAACAGTTATCTGTCAGCAAATACATGATGTTACCAAATGCTTCTCTAACACTGATCCCAAATACACACTAACTCACAGTGTGATTCTAGACAAACAACACTATCCCTAGCAGATTACCAAAACTCATTCACTACAGTGGAAGTGGTAAGGGAACTGCACACAATCTTCATATTTCAGGACTGCACTTTTGTGTCAAAGCCTGACTCATTTAATCAAAGCATAAGCAAAGACTGGCTTCTAATGCTACTAAAACCTGACAACATGACCGGTTTTAAAACAGTTATCTGTCAGCAAATACACAATGTTACCAAATGCTTCTCTCACAATCCTTACCCAAATGCACACAGACTCACAGTGTGATTTTAGACAAGCAACACTATCCTAGGAGTTTACCAAAACTCATTCACAAGTCTGGAAGAGTTAATGGTACTGCTCACAATCTACATATTTAAGTACAGCACATCAGTGTCAAAGCATGACTCATTTAATCAACGCATAAGCAAAGACTGGATTCTAATGCTACTAAAACTTCACAACATGACAGGTTTTAAAACAGTTATCTGTCAGCAAATACATGATGTTACCAAATGCTTCTCTAACACTGATCCCAAATACACACTAACTCACAGTGTGATTCTAGACAAGCACCACTATCCCTAGGAGTTTACCAAAATTCATTCACTACAGTGCAAGTGGTAAGGGAACTGCACACAATCTACATATTTCACGACTGCACTTTTGTGTCAAAGCCTGACTCATTTAATCAAAGCATAAGCAAAGGCTGGCTTCTAATGCTACTAAAACTTGACAACATGACCGGTTTTAAAACAGTTATCTGTCAGCAAATACACAATGTTACGAAATGCTTCTCTCACAATCCTTACCCAAATGCACACAGACTCACAGTGTGATTTTAGACAAGCAACACTATCCTAGGAGTTTACCAAAACTCATTCACAAGTCTGGAAGAGTTAATGGTACAGCTCACAATCTACATATTTAAGTACAGCACATCAGTGTCAAAGCATGACTCATTTAATCAACGCATAAGCAAAGACTGGATTCTAATGCTACTAAAACTTCACAACATGACAGGTTTTAAAACAGTTATCTGTCAGCAAATACATGATGTTACCAATGCTTCTCTCACACTGATCCCAAATACACACTAACTCACAGTGTGATTCTAGACAAGCACCACTATCCCTAGGAGTTTACCAAAATTCATTCACTACAGTGCAAGTGGTAAGGGAACTGCACACAATCTACATATTTCACGACTGCAATTTACTGTCAATGCCTGACTCATTTAATGAAAGCATAAGCCATAACTGTCTTCTAATGATACTAAAACTTGACAACATGACATGTTTTAAAACAGTTATCTGTCAGCAAATACACAATGTTACCAAATGCTTCTCTCACAGTGGTTCCCAAATGCACACAGACTCACAGTGTGATTCTAGACAACAACCACTATACCTAGGAGTTTACCAAAAATCATTCACTACTGTGGAAGTGATAAGGGAACTGCACACAATCTTCATATTTCAGGACTGCACTTTTGTGTTAAAGCCTGACTCATTTAATCAAAGCATAAGCAAAGACTGGCTTCTAATGCTACTAAAACCTGACAACATGACCGGTTTTAACACAGTTATCTGTCAGCAAATACACAATGTTACCAAATGCTTCTCTCAATCCTTACCCAAATGCACACAGACTCACAGTGTGATTTTAGACAATCAACACTATCCTAGGAGTTTATCAAAACTCATTCACTAGTCTAGAAGAGTTAATGGTACTGAACACAATCTACATATTTAAGTACAGCACATCAGTGTCACAGCATGACTCATTTAATCAACGCATAAGCAAAGACTGGATTCTAATGCTACTAAAACTTAACAACATGACAGGTTTTAAAAAAGTTATCTGTCAGCAAATACATGATGTCACCAAATGCTTCTCTCACACTGATCCCAAATACACACTAACTCACACTGTGATTCTAGACAAGCGCCACTATCCCTAGGAGTTTACCAAAACTCATTCACTACAGTGCAAGTGGTAAGGGAACTGCACACAATCTACATATTTCAGGACTGCACTTTTCTGTCAAAGCCTGACTCATTTAATCAAATCATAAGCCATAACTGTCTTCTAATGCTACTAAAACTTCACAACATGACAAGTGAAAACAGTTATCTGTCAGCAAATACGCAATGTTACCAAATGCTTCTCTCACCTTGGTTCCCAAATGCACACAGACTCACTGTGTGATTCTAGACAAACAACACTATCCCTTGCACTATACCAAAACACATTTCTTCATCTAGAAGTAGTACTACATTTTAGTATAGAAACATAACATAACTCATTTCACAAATTCATAAACAATGACTGGTTTCTAATTTCTACCAAAATATAAAAACAGCACAGTTATCTGTCTACAAACACATGAAAAACACAAATGCTTATCACAGAATGGTTTCTACATGCACACACATTGTGGAGAAAAAAGTACTCCCTACACTTTAGCAGGAGAAATACATTAGTCTGATTAAAATCAAAATAGTCTACATACATCCCCTCACAATTAAATAACTCATCTTTCAAGTTCTTTTGTAGATTCAGAAGTATATCAATCACTCACCATATTTTCTTTTACAGAATCTCTGCACTGTGCACCTCTCAGCAAAAACAAAGAATGGAAAAGTTTCCCTTTCATTTTCCACACATATACATTTAAACATCAAATCTCAATCCTTCACACATAAACTCAAAAGCAAACACACATTTCTATTGGTTAAACATTTCAACCCTTTCCAACTGAAATACATTTCAACCCTTCCCCCAATCTGCCTTCTGCCTGTTACCATAGAAACAGGTCATGGAACACTGCACTGAGCTCACAGGTCACAAGTTCAGCACACAATGCTGCTCATCAAGACAGGAAGTGTGCTTGACTTTTCAACATATCAGCGTATCATATATAATGTTCCTTACAATCTGTTTTTGTTAACCAATAAGAATCATACCTTTAAAAAACAGAAATATACACCCTACCTTTCAGTGTAGAAAGTAGTCATACAACCAGTGATTTCTTGTCTTTTTTCAAAAAACATTGCCGTGGATCCGCGCACACAACGCATGAGAATCCGTGCACCCAATGCGTTAGCATGCGCGCACCATGCGCGTATTTCGCCGTTTAAAAAAAAAAAAAAGGGGGCCCCTGGGGGTCCTTCTGGGAACCCCTAAGCACCTCTAGAGGGTCCGAGTATTTCCACTCTTCCCCCTTTATATGTTTTACACACTTATTCCCCTTGCTTCTGCAGCCTCGCTTCTACCGAGGCAGAAAATGGCCGCCAACAGTTCCTGGTTTCGAATGTAGAGAGACACTCGACAGCCAATTAGCATTCAGCGCGCGATCGGGAGGGTGCGCGCTCGGTTCGGGGAGGGTGCGCTTACGGTGCGGGTAGGGTCCGCGGGTCCTCCCCGGCCATAGATATCACTAACTTTTTTACCCTCATTTTCTCAGGAACTACTGAACAGATTCACACCATTTATGCAAAAGGCACAAGTCTGAAATGAGGACTACCTCTTTGCCAAATTTGGTGTCATTCCGTTCAGCGGTTCGGGCTGTAGCTGTGACAACAGATCCTATGGGAAATTGCATGGGGAAAACGTGTTTAGGGACCCCCCTTTTTTCTCGGCCCCCGCTTGACGAATCACCACAAAACTTTCAGGGTAGGAGCGGAGCAGAACTGCCCAAAATTTTGGAAAATTTCGCGAAGATTCGTCAATCGGCGCCAGAGTTATTGGGAATAGAATGTTGCAGATTTCCTTTGGAAAATAGGTCCTAACTGTAACTATCTACTGGCTACCGCCAGTAGATAATATATATATACATATATATATATATATTACCTACTGGCGGTCGCCAGTAGGTAGTTATAGTTAGGACCACGTTTCCATAGGAAAACCTCAACATTCTATTTTGAATAACTTTGGCGCCGGTCGACGAATCCTCGCGAATTTCTCAAAATAGGTGGGGCGCTACACTCCGCTCCTACCCTGAAAGTCTCGGGGGGATCCGTCAAGCGGGGGCTGAGATAAAAGGGGGGTCCCAAAACGCGTTTTTCCCATGCATTTTTCCATAGGACCTTTAGAACGAGCTACAGCCCGAACGGCTGAACAGAATTACTCAAAATTTGGCAGAGAGGTAGTCCCTAGGTCAAGGAAGTGCCTTTTGTAGGTTTGGTGTAAATCTGTTCAGTAGATTCTGAGAAAATAGCCTTTAAATCAATATATATATCTGAGCCCGCTTACGGTACGCTTACCGTACGCTTACGGTAAGCGTACGGTGGCGTGCGCGAGCGCGATTCTGATTGGCTCTTAGATCTTAGTAAACATTCGAATCGGCCGAAACCAGGAAGCGGCGGCCGCCATTTTGTGTATTTCACTCTGAAAAAAAAGAGTGAAAACAAGGAAAGGGGGCAATGAGGAGAGTTACAGACCCCCTAACATTTGTAAGGGGTTCAAAGAAGGACAGAAAAGTACAAAAAAAACATTTATTGATTTTAAAAAAAATCACGGGGTACGCGTACGGTAAGCTTACGGTAAGCGTACGGTAGAAAAAAAAAAAAAAAAAATGAAAATCAGATTTAAGTGTTTAGATATTAGGGGGCTCTAAAAAGAGCCGTTGTGTTTATGAAATGATTTTTTAGTGGTACCTACAAGTAAGTACCGATGCAGAGTCTAAGGTTCAAGAGGAAGACTCTGTTCCCTTCATCATTGAAGTGCACACCATCTCCTCTATAAATGTCTTGCATGTCATAACGCAAGTTGTTGTGGTAAATGGCACCCATACCATAGTCACGGAGGAAAGCAGAAACAGATTTGTTGACGTGCTCTCTTGCTTTGTCATCGCACCGCGTGCCCACCGTGCGTGCACGGCACTAACTGCGGACACTGGGTGCGCGGTGCGCGAAGCGCACTGCGTGCTCACTCTGCGCGCACGGTGCGCGAAGCGCACCGTGCGTGCACGGAACGAACTGCGTTAAGTGGGCGCGCACGCCACGAATGGCGTAAAGTAACTTAGCATTTAAAAAACTGTACAAATTCACTGAAAAAACCATAGGTTTCACACACGTTATAGTTAGGAATTAGCATTTAAAAAACCTTGCAAATTCACTGAAAAAACCATAGGTTTCACACATGTTATAGTTAGCGGAAATTTTACTGATAAAAAACCAATGAAATTCCCCCGTTATAGTTAGTGCAGGCAACTATAACTCACGCGACCGCAATCCTCTGCTGATGCTAATACTGTATTTAGACACTTATTTGCCCATGACTTCTTCCATACATTTTTAGCTATACATATATTACAAATATTTTTTTTTATAAAGACACATATGTCATCAGCAGAAGATTGCGGTCGCGTGAGTTATAGTTGCCAGCACTAACTATAACGGGGCAATTTCATTGGTTTTTTATCAGTAAAATTTCCGCTAACTATAACATGTGTGAAACCTATGGTTTTTTCAGTGAATTTGCAAGGTTTTTTAAATGCTAATTCCTAACTATAACGTGTGTGAAACCTATGGTTTTTTCAGTGAATTTGTACGGTTTTTTAAATGCTAAGTTACTTTACGCCATTCGAGGCGTGCGCGCCCACTTAACGCAGTGCGTTCCGTGCACGGTTTTTATCAACTTTAATAAGCCCTGTACATTTGGTGGCCTTCGGCCACCAAAAGCACAGGGGGTGGGGTCAATGTGGATAGTGGTTTTTTTATTTCGATTTTATAATTTCATGTTGCCAAAATATAGTTTTTTTACTGATGTAATAAGCCCTGTACATTTGGTGGCCTACGGCCACCAAAAGCACAGGGGGTGGGGTAAGTGTGGATAGTGTTTTTTTTATTTCTATTTTTTACCGTACGCTTACGGTAAGCGTACGGTAAGCGTACTCGGCGAAATTGCCGAAAAAAAAATAAAACCGTTTTTGCTCTTGGGGGATGTTTGGGGACTCCCTCAACATGACTATGTGGGAGGGAGTTGTCAAAACAGCCCCGTAACATGTTTTTGGGCATCATGTTTGATAAATAACACTCAGTGCGAGAGACAAAATGGCGGACGCCGCTTCCTGGTTTCGGCCGATTCGAATGTTTACTAAGATCTAAGAGCCAATCAGAATCGCGCTCGCGCACGCCACCGTACGCGTACGGTAAGCGTACCGTAAGCGTACCGTAAGCGGGCTCAGATATATATATTGATTTAAAGGCTATTTTCTCAGAATCTACTGAACAGATTTACACCAAACCTACAAAAGGCACTTCCTTGACATAGGGACTACCTCTCTGCCAAATTTCTAGTAATTCTGTTCAGCCGTTCGGGCTGTAGCTCTGTCTAAAGGTCCTATGGAAAAATGCATGGGAAAAACGCGTTTTGGGACCCCCCTTTTATCTCAGCCCCCGCTTGACGAATCCCCCCGAGACTTTCAGGGTAGGAGCGGAGCGTAGCGCCCCACCTATTTTGAGAAATTCGCGAGGATTCATCGACCGGCGCCAAAGTTATTCAAAATAGAATGTTGCGGATTTCCTATGGAAAAGGGGTCCTAACTATAACTACCTACTGGCGACCGCCAGTAGGTAATATATATATATATATTCACTGAAAAAACCATAGGTTTCACACATGTTATAGTTAGCTGGACATTTTACTGATAAAAAACCAATGAAATTCCCCCGTTATAGTTACTGTAGGCAACTATAACTCACGCGACCGCAATCCTCTGCTGATGCTAATACTGTATTTAGACACTTATTTGCCCATGTCTTCTTCCATTAAATTTTAGCTATACATATATTACAAATATTTTTTTTTCATAAAGACACATATGTCATCAGCAGAGGATTACGGTCGCGTGAGTTATAGTTGCCTACAGTAACTATAACGGGGGAATTTCATTGGTTTTTTATCAGTAAAATGTCCAGCTAACTATAACATGTGTGAAACCTATGGTTTTTTCAGTGAATTTGTACGGTTTTTTAAATGCTAAGTTACTTTACGCCATTTGTGGCGTGCGCGCCCACTTAACGCAGTTCGTTCCATGCGCGCACGGTGCGCTTCGCGCACCGTGCGCGCACAGTGAGCACGCGGTGCGCTTCGCGCACCGCGTGCCCACATTACGCTAGATGGGCCATGAACGCACGATGCGCTTCGCGCACCGTGCGCACATGGAGGACATATGATGAGCAAACTCTTAAATCTGCTTTTCATTTATTTATTTTTATTTTTTTTACCGTACGGTACGCGTACCCCGTGATTTTTTTTAAAATCAATAAATGTTTTTTTTGTACTTTTCTGTCCTTCTTTGACCCCCTTACAAATGTTAGGGGGTCTGTAACTCTCCTCATTGCCCCCTTTCCTTGTTTTCTCTGTTTTTTTTCTGAGTGAAACACACAAAATGGCGGCCGCCGCTTCCTGGTTTCGGCCGATTCGAATGTTTACTAAGATCTATGGGCCAATCAGAATCTCCTTCGCGCACGCCATGTTTCTTCCGTACGCTTACCGTAAGCTTACCGTACGCGTACCCCGTGATTTTTTTTAAAAATCAATAAATGTTTGTTTTGTACTTTACAGTCCTTCTTTGACCCCCTCACAAATGTAAGGGGGTCTGTAACTCTCCTCATTGCCCCCTTTTCTTGTTTTCACTCTTTTTTTTTCAGAGTGAAACACAGAAAATGGTGGCCGCCGCTTCCTGGTTTCGGCCGATTCGAATGTTTACTAAGATCTAAGAGCCAATCAGAATCGCGCTCGCGCACGCCACCGTACGCTTACCGTAAGCGTACGGTAAGCGTACCGTAAGCGGGCTCAGATATATATATTGATTTAAAGGCTATTTTCTCAGAATCTACTGAACAGATTTACACCAAACCTACAAAAGGCACTTCCTTGACCTAGGGACTACCTCTCTGCCAAATTTTGAGTAATTCTGTTCAGCCGTTCGGGCTGTAGCTCGTTCTAAAGGTCCTATGGAAAAATGCATGGGAAAAACGCGTTTTGGGACCCCCCTTTTATCTCAGCCCCCGCTTGACGGATCCCCCCGAGACTTTCAGGGTAGGAGCGGAGCGTAGCGCCCCACCTATTTTGAGAAATTCGCGAGGATTCGTCGACCGGCGCCAAAGTTATTCAAAATAGAATGTTGAGGTTTTCCTATGGAAACGTGGTCCTAACTATAACTACCTACTGGCGACCGCCAGTAGGTAATATATATATATATATATATATATATTCACTGAAAAAACCATAGGTTTCACACATGTTATAGTTAGCTGTACATTTCACTCGTAAAAAACCAATGAAATTCCCCCGTTATAGTTAGTGCAGGCAACTATAACTCACGCGACCGCAATCCTCTGCTGATGCTAATACTGTATTTAGACACTTATTTGCCCATGTCTTCTTCCATTAAATTTTAGCTATACATATATTACAAATATTTTTTTTTCATAAAGACACATATGTCATCAGCAGAAGATTGCGGTCGCGTGAGTTATAGTTGCCTGCACTAACTATAACGGGGGAATTTCATTGGTTTTTTACGAGTGAAATGTACAGCTAACTATAACATGTGTGAAACCTATGGTTTTTTCAGTGAATTTGCAAGGTTTTTTAAATGCTAATTCCTAACTATAACGTGTGTGAAACCTATAGTTTTTTCAGTGAATTTGTACGGTTTTTTAAATGCTAAGTTACTTTACGCCATTCGTGGCGTGCACGCCCAGTTAACGCAGTTCGTTCCGTGCGCACACGGTGCGCTTCGTGCACCGTGCGCGCACAGTGAGCACGCGGTGCGCTTTGCGCACTGCGCGCCCACTTTACGCAGTTAGTGCCGTGCACGCACGGTGGTCACGCGGTGCGCTGCGCGCACCGCGTGCCCACGTTATGCGGGATGGGCCATGTACGCACGATGCGCTTCGCGCACCGTGCGCACATGGGGGACATATTATGCGCATCGTTGTGAAATGTATTCTTTATTAATTTTACATGTTTCGTATGCCATGTACAAATGGTGCCATTAGGGCACCATTTGCACACGGGGTGGAGAGAGTGTGGATAATTTTTTTTTTTAAGAATTTTTACCGTACGCGTACGGTAAGCGTAATCGACGATTTTTGGAAAAAAAAAAATAATTTTGGGGGGCTTGGGGGTTGTTTGGGGACCCCTATATCGATGCTGGGTGGTTAGGATCTCAATATACTGCCCCTTTAGACATTTTTTGGGTTCATTTTTGCTGCCCAACTCAGAGAAATGTATTCGTTATTAATTTTACAATTCAAATATGACATGCACAAATGGTGCCCTTCGGGCTCCATTTGCACATGGGGTGGAGAGAGTGTGGATAATTTTTTTAAAAACATTTTTTACCGTACGCGTACGGTAAGCGTAATCGGCGATTTTCCGAAAAAAAAAAAAAAAAATTTTTTGGGCTTGGGGGTTGTTTGGGGACCCCTAAATCGATGCTGAGTGGTTAGGATCTTAATATACTGCAGCTTTATACATTTTTTGGCTTCATTTTGGCTGCCAAACTCAGAGAGCGAGAGAGAAAATGGCGGCCGCCGCTTCCTGGTTTCGCGCACGCCACCGTACGCGTACAGTAAGCGCACCATAAGCGCACCGTAAGCTGGCTCAGATATATATATTGATTTAAAGGCTATTTTCTCAGAATCTACTGAACAGATTTACACCAAACCTACAAAAGGCACTTCCTTGACCTGAGGACTACCTCTCTGCCAAATTTCAATTAATTCTGTTCAGCCGTTCGGGCTGTAGCTGTGTCTAAAGGTCCAATGGAAAAATGCATGGGAAAAACGCGTTTTGGGACCCCCGTTTTATCTCAGCCCCCATTTGACGAATCCCCCCGAGACTTTCAGGGTAGGAGCGGAGCGTAGCGCCCCACCTATTTTGAAAAATTCGCGAGGATTCGTCGACCGGCGCCAAAGTTATTCAAAATAGAATGTTGCGGATTTCCTATGGTAAGAGGGTCCTAACTATAACTACCTACTGGCAACCGCCAGTAGGTAATATATATATATATATATATATATATATATATATATATATATATATATATATATATATATATATATATATATATATATATGTATGTATATATATATTCACTGAAAAAACCATAGGTTTCACACATGTTATAGTTAGCGGAAATTTTACTGATAAAAAACCAATGAAATTCCCCCGTTATAGTTAGTGCAGGCAACTATAACTCACGCGACTGCAATCCTCTGCTGATGCTAATACTGTATTTAGACACTTATTTGCCCATGTCTTCTTCCATACATTTTTAGCTATACATATATTACAAATATTTTTTTTTATAAAGACACATATGTCATCAGCAGAAGATTGCGGTCGCGTGAGTTATAGTTGCCTGCACTAACTATAACGGGGGAATTTCATTGGTTTTTTATCGGTAAAATTTCCGCTAACTATAACATGTGTGAAACCTATGGTTTTTTCAGTGAATTTGTACGGTTTTTTAAATGCTAAGTTACTTTACGCCATTCGTGGCGTGCGCGCCCACTTAACGCAGTTCGTTCCGTGCGCGCACGGTGCGCTTCGCGCACCGTGCGCGCACAGTGAGCACGCGGTGCGCTTCGCGCACCGCGTGCCCACTTTACGCAGTTAGTGCCGTGCACGCACGGTGGGCACGTCGTGCACTACGCGCACCGCGTGCCCACGTTACGCTAGATGGGCCATGTACGCACGATGCGCTTCGCGCACCGTGCGCACATGGAGGACATATGATGCACTTCGTTTTGAAAGATACAATTTTAATTTTTCTTAAAGGTTATAAGCCATGCACAAATGGTGACCTTCGGGCGCCATTTGCACACGGGGTGGAGAGAGTGTGGATAATTTTTTTATTTATTATTTTTTTTTTAAATATTTTAGTTTATCTTAACTCTAATAAGCCATGCACAATTGATGTCCTTCTGGCATCAATTGCACACGGGGTGGGGTGAGTGTGGATAATTTTTTTTTTTTTTAATTTTTTTACCGTACGCGTACGGTAAGCGTAATCGGCGAAATTAGCGAAAAAATAAACATTCGGTTTTTGGCCTTGGGGGATCTTTGGGGACTCCCTCAACATGGCTATGTGTGTGGGAGCTGTCTAAACAGCCCCTTTACATGTTTTTGTGCTTTATATTTTAAACATCACTCTCAGTGCGAGAGAGAAAATGGCGGCCGCCGCTTCCTGGTTTCGGCCGATTCGAATGTTTACTAAGATCTAAGAGCCAATCAGAATCGCGCTCGCGCACGCCACCGTACGCGTACGGTAAGCGTACCGTAAGCGCACCGTAAGCTGGCTCAGATATATATATTGATTTAAAGGCTATTTTCTCAGAATCTACTGAACAGATTTACACCAAACCTACAAAAGGCACTCCCTTGACCTGAGGACTACCTCTCAGCCAAATTTCTAGTAATTCTGTTCAGCCGTTCGGGCTGTAGCCCTGTCTAAAGGTCCTATGGAAAATGCATGGGAAAAACGCGTTTTGGGACCCCCCTTTTATCTCAGCCCCCGCTTGACAAATCCCCCCGAGACTTTCAGGGTAGGAGCGGAGCGTAGCGCCCCACCTATTTTGAAAAATTTGCGGGGATTCGTCGACCGGCGCCAAAGTTATTCAAAATAGAATGTTGCGGATTTCCTATGGAAACGTGGTCCTAACTATAACTACCTACTGGCGACCGCCAGTAGGTAATATATATATATATACATATATACATATATATATATACACATTCATCCTTCTAACAAGTGTTAGAATATTAGGAACTGCAAGAACAAATAAGGAGACATAAAAAATGTGGAAAGGGAGTAAATGAAAGAGGTAGTCTACTGAGAATATAAAAGGACGGGTCAGAGGGCCAGAAGAGGATAGGGGAGAAAAGGTAAGTAAGCGAAATGCAATAGAGTCAAGGGCAAAAGAGAGTGTGTGTGGACAGCGGGCACAAAACAAAAGTGGTAGGTGAGGAGGAGAGAGTGACTTACTGCCTGAGGTAAGATGAATAATATTCATTGTGAGGAAGGAATGGGCAGGAGTAGCAAAGTAGTGGTATAAAGGAGTGAAGTCCCTTTGAAAAAACGGTTTGGAAGTGGGTGGATCAAAAAGAAATCCAGAGGCATGACAAAAGTTGAGGGATTGACAAACCTTGACTTCATGTTTTTTTCATAAGGATGACATTCATAAATTGGAATTGTTTTCTAATGCCATTCAATTTGAAAGATTTAAGAGACACTGTTTGCTGTAACTGGTCACCAGAACAGGTTTCTCCAGGTTTTTGTCTAAAACTACATGCAACCCTAGAATTTGTTATTTCTCTCTTGCTCCCCTTTTCCCTGTCTCCTTTACTTTTGTTTGCGAGATCCTATTCCTTTTCTGTTTGTTTCTTTTTCCCCTCTGTTTGAACTTACAGAGAAACCAGTACTAATTAAGTGAATAGGTATGGTTTTATCTACATGCAGAGAGGCACTGCTTTCACTGGCATATTGTCATAGATACTACATGCACAACTACAGACATCAATGAACATATAAAAAAAAATCCACAAAGACATGCATAGACCAGAAGACTTAAACCTGCATCCATTCACATATACCATGAGGCACGCAGCACCCACATCACACAGACTGATAGGTATACAGGTACCCAAGTACATAGTCCAATGCAGAGGCTCAAAGACACAGGCAGCATGTACAGCTGAAAACAACACACATAAATTGATATACAGTGATGCCACAAACATATACGTAGACAGTTGTCATGTGAAAAGGCAAGCCAGAAAGACAAACAGACAGATGGACAGACAAACAGAAACCTTCTGTGGAGGAAATCATCTGTTGATGCCATTGTAATCTTGGTATCTTCTTATAAAAATTGTTCTACTGGGGTCAGGTTTTTATGCCCATCCAGTCCTTATCTTCTTTGTAATTAATAGGGTACCGTGCATGGTCCAAGCAAATATGCCTCTCAGTACCTCAGTCTCTCTAGGATGAACATATGTTGTATTAAGTGTTGCCAGTCACTCCATGTCTATTGTACACCATGTACCAATTTTGCAAATAAGTGTGCAGATCCATTTAGAACTTCATTTCCCACACTTCTGTTAAAGGGAAATTGAAGATTATAAACTGTTAGACCTATTGGTCTTAGGGTGGTCTTACCTCAAACGTTTTGCCTTTTCCTCTCCTATTTTTGCTGCATTCATTTTTGTTGGTCTTAGAATGCTGTGCACTTTACCACTGCTACTCAGTGCTAATGTGCTTGTGCTCACTCCCTAAAATATTATCAAATTGGCTTTCACCTGATTGGCATATTTAATTTACTCATAAGTCCCTATTAAAGTGTTATGCAGTATTCCCAGGGCGGGTGAATTGAATGGTACTAGTCGGCCTGCAACACTCAATGTGCCCCCACTCAAGTGGCCACCTTAAAACATGTCTCAGGATTGACACTGCAGCATGTATGAAGTTTTAAACTGCAAGAGTTGGACATGTGCTTTTAAGTTTTATGTCCTTGTAGTGAAAAACCACTACATTTGTTTCCCTACTGTGAAGCCTAACTCTCTCCTATGATAACATTGGGTTACCTTATTAAGTTTTATAAGTGCTAATGTTTGATTAGGAGCAGGTTGGAAAGTCATCTTTGGTGTCTGATAAATTGTAATTTAAAACACTCTTTCATGGTAAAATCAGATTTTTCGTCACAATTCTGAAAATTGCACTTTTAGAACACTTGAACTTTCCTGTCCTAACTATTTGATGACAGCAGCATGTTCCTGGGTCACACAACTGGGTGTGATTGGCCTTTGTATATTCCTCCCAGACAGCCACACAATATAGAAATTAGGTGTGCCTGGATGGGCCATCTGAGGCAGGCCGGAGGAGCAGAGCTGGCCACAGACCCACTTGCAAGTCAATAGGGTGTGTCCTGCCTTTACTCAAAGAACTTCACACTGGTCTTTTGTGCCTTCTGACAGACTGGGACCAGGGCAGGGAGGCAGCAAGTTCCATGCACTTTTGAAAAGGGACTTTTAGAACCTTCTCCTACTTCAAAGAAGACACCAGGTATAAAGGTAGGGCCCTCCGACCCACTCTACAGATCACTTTTGGACCTGTGGAAGACTTAGAAGAAAGACTTATCTTCTGGACTGCTCCACGGCTCTGCTGCCCAGCTGCTTGAGTAAGAAGAATTGGACCTGAACCTTGAACCCAGGGCCATCGGTGTGACTCCAAGGGCTAATTGGCTGACATGATCAGAACCTCTGGGACATAAAAGACTTCAACCATCTTGAACCCTGTACCTGGACTCTGCCTGCTGTGAGTACTTGCCCCCCCAAATTGTGCCTCCCCAGTCCTGGACCCTTGGAAGTGACAATAAAGGTGCTCTGATAGTCCAGCTGTGGTCCCCATCAGAACCGATGCAGCCAGATGCAGCCCTCACAGCTACTCATCGGAATCGTCGCAATGCAGTGCAAGTTGCTTGCTGCTCTCCCAGTGCCTCATCGGGATCAACGGAGTGTGGTGCAGCTTGACACAGACCTTGCATCACAGCCCTCGCAGCTCCTCATCTGAACTGACGCAGTGCAACACGTCAAGGGACCTTGCATTGCACCTTGGAATCACTGCTAAGCCGTACAATGCACTGCATCAAGAATATATGGTACAATTCTGAGATGAGCTAACACGATCCTTGTAACCGGGCCGTGCTCCACTCCGGTCACCTGAATTTGTTGACTTTGTCCCTATCCAGCGCAACCAGATAACCACAGTTGGTGCTTTGTGCTTTTAAGGACTATTTTTCCCAGAACCTTTACAATTTTATATTTCCGGTTCTACCAAAAGGATTTTTGCTGTTTTGGTGTACAATTATTCATTAAAATGAACTCCATTTTCTAAATTAGTTTGGGATTTTTATTGTGTTGTATTTTCACTTTATTACGGTTTGTGTACTGCATAATTAATTTACACATTGCCTCTAAGTTAGGTCTGACTGCTTTTGTGCCAAGCTATCAAAGGGTTAAGCACAGGTAATTGAGTGACTTTTGTGGTTCACCCTGACAGGGATTGTGGCTGCTGCATGAAAAGGATTCACACCCTCCTCAACCAACAACCCACTTTCTCACACAAATATGCAACTGTATTCTTAAGAGAAAGTTGGAAATTTACTCAGGAAGGTACTTCCATAGACTTACTTCTATGTGCGGGAAACATTTTGGACTTTTGGGGAATTTACATAGGAAGTCCTGTTTGTGACCTGCTGAAGAGGCCAAGTGCCAGGTTGGGGGTCATATCTCTACAGGATACATCGAGTAGCTATCTTGGAGGTGAGCTCCTTGTGATAGAGTGTTGGGAAGTTCAACTCTTCATTTCAGGCAGGGATAAAGTTTGTACCAGAAGTGGAAATTGAAGACATTGAGAATCCCCACACTCTCTTCCTACAATGCCAAAGTGGTTTACTAGAGAATCAAGTTACATTGAAATACCATTTGCATGACAGGGACATAGGCTCATAAAAACGGGCAGGGAAGGTACCAACAGGATTACATTGTCACAAGAAGGTTGAAGTAGGTATTGGCAAAATAGTTTATATATAAATCAGTATGCGTGCCTGAGGTGGGAGCTAGAAGACAAGGATGACACTTTTCACCTAATTGATGTAGACCAGTGCCGGGGTACGAAGCACAGAATTACCATGCTTCCATGGAATATTCATGGTCTCCAGAATTTAATGAAACAACACATGTGTTCAATCAGATAATAGATTTGTATGTGATCTTGTGTTTCCAGGAAACATGGCCATACGTAGAAACCCCCCCCCCCCAGAAAGATGGTTTCATGCAAGTATCACAAACAGCAACAAATAATACCGCAGGTCGTCCCTTAGGTAGTATCCTTACTTTAGTATTGTCAAAGGTCGCTACCATGGTATGAGAAATGAGTACAAGGAGCACCTGGATACTACTAGGTGGTGTACAATTGTAAAATGGAAATATCAGTTTTGAATGTATGACTTTTATTAATATCTACTTAGAAAAGTGGGGTTCGTCAGCCTATGATGCTAAAATGGACATTTTTAAGGATGACTTGATTAAAATCTTATGAGTGTATCTGCAGTACCAGCTCGTACTGTTAGGTGATTTTAATCATGGACTAGCCCCTTGTAAGATGACTGTAATGTACGAAGAAATATTGACTGCATTCAATATAAACCCTGCCATTTATCCAGAATGTGATGGGATAGTTCAATGTTAAAGTTTTTCACTCCAAATAGACTAATTAGTGTAAATGGATATGTTCTTGTGGATATCCTTGTCAGGGATCAGGTATCGTGCGCCTGCCTTGCCTACAATCCCCAGAATGCTCGAGGACCGGGTAGGAGAGGAGCCGCGAGCACAAAAGAAACGTAACGCGCACAGGACGTCGTGCGTTATTCCCGAGTGCGAGTCAATCCCAGACCCCGTTCGGAGAAGGAAGTGCCCTTGAAGCGTTTCTCAGCTGCTGTTGGAGACCTCGAGAAGATGAGCTCATCGCGGACTCTGCCTCCCTTCCTGGGCACCTTCGAAGCAGCCGGTCTGCTGCTGGAGACGTACTGCAGACTCTGAACCAGGACACAGCGTCGGTGAATGCCAGTTAAGTGTTCTGTGTTTCCGTATTAGACGGGAGGTCCGTCAAGGTACTTTACTTACCGGAGACGCCCTCTTCCATTAACCTCACACAGCGTTTGCCCAGCAGACTCCGACGTTAAAAGCGCTGTGGTTCTTACTGTTCCTTTTTGGTAAACCGGATCTTACCTACCTCCCTTCTGAGACGACATTAGGGGGAGCTGGGGGGTTCACAGTTGGTTCCTTTTCTTTGATGAGCAGTCCACTGAGCGGTGAAGCAACCGTGGTGTGAAGACTCTTAGGTTTACAGTAAGGCTAGATAGGGGATTCTCTGAACCCTTCAGAACTCTGCGTGAGGCCAATGAACGCAGTGATCAGTAAATTCCCTAGTGACTAGTTAACTGTCCACTCATGCCTTGCCGAGACTATTCAGTCATTACCTTTGAGGGACTAGTAATGAAGGGTTCCTGCTGACCCTAACATACCCACAGTTCCTTTCTAGGATTACAAAAAAGGGGAGGGGGTGTTATTTTGTTCTCAGCTGTTATCGTGCCACGTATGAATATTCGGTGCAGGGGCTTGGCTCTGGATTATTTGTCGGTATGAATATGAGGTAATACTGGTACTAACAAAGATAGTATACGGAGTACCAGTTTTGGTAACCAACAGAAGGTGTATTCATTCCTAGTGAGAATTTATGAGAGTAGCCTTACATGCCTATGTGTCTGTTTGTGTTAGTGTGTTTTTTCTTTTACAGGTTCTACTCCCCGCTGTACCCTGCCTTCCCTTCCCTCGCTTGATCGCTCTAACCTTCCGTGCCATTAGTGCAGGAGTTGGGGATGTCAAGAGGTGGATCCCCTATGGCATCACCAGAATCCTGAGGAGTGTTGTACTTGGGGACGGAATCGTAACAGAATTACGCACCCACGTATTGAGTCTCCTCCCGGTTCTGGGCGGTGCTGTAGGGAAGCAGTATGGACGAGGTCTTGCAAGCACTAGCCGCAGTCCAGCAGGAACTGGCGGCCTCTAGGGCAGAAACAGCTGCATTAAGGGAGAGGGTAGAACGGCTGTCGAGACACCCTTTTAATGTAAACACAGAGACTCCTCCCATCCAGGTCACCGTGCCCCGCCCCCATTCCGTTAGCCAACCCCGAAAGATATACCGGGGACCCCCAGAAGATACAGGTGTTTTTGACATAAATACTGATGCATTTTTCTTGCAGGCCGTCCTCGTTCCCGAATAATCACTCCAGGGTGATGTTTGCTATCTCCTACTTGGCGGGCGACGCAGCCAATTGGGCGGTGCCGCTGGTAAGAAATAATGACCCTGTCTTGTCCAATTGGGATGAGTTTAGGGCCGCCCTGGAAGGGGTATTTGATAGGCGCACTACTACATTCAGCACGGACAGGGAGCTTTTAGAATTAAAGCAAGGAAAAAATGAGTTGGTGACATATCTGACATCCTTCAATCGGTTGGTGGCTGAGGCCGCATGGCCGGAAGAGAAGAGGATGTCTCTTTTCTACCAGGGCCTATGCGACGAGCTCAAGGATGTCATAGCCAGAATAGACCCCCAACCTCGTACGTGAAACGATTTGGTCAGCCTGGCCTTGAGGTTGGATGGGCGCCTCACAGACAGAGGCGGTGAAAGGTTCAGAGGAGAGAGAGCCAGGAAGGAGGCGACTAGTAGCGAAGTGTCCCCAGAGCCCATGGAGGTGGGTGACATTCGTGCTCCACTGTCACGTGTGGAAAGGGAGAGCAGGAGAACCCAGGGGCTGTGTATGTATTGAGGAAAGAAGGGATACTATGTCCGTGAATGTCCCGCTCGACCCAAAAGACCAGGGGGGAATAACAGGAACCGAAAGTCCATAGCCACTGTCACGAGCCCTGATCTGCACAGCGTATCGCTGGTTACTCCCGCGACTACGGACAACAAACATTGGAGGATCCCTTCTCTTGCTACTACCAGACAGGGAGACACAGAAAAACATATCGAGATAGAAATGTGGTTAGATAATGGTCACCAACCATATCAGGTTAAGGCCATGTTGGATTCAGGGGCCACAGGAAACTTTATAAAAAGTCGGTTGGTGGAACAACTAGCCATAAGGAAAGTTTCTCGAGAGATCCCCGAAGAGGTGTTGGTGGTAGACGGAAAACCACTTACCTCAGGGCTCCTCATCGAACAAACAGAGAACCTCAGGCTGACGATCAGAATAGGAGATGGGCGTCACATAGAAACCTTGGCTTTGAACATCATAGAAGCCCCACAGTATGAGGTTATCCTGGGGATGCCTTGGTTTAGCCTCCACAACCCGACCATAGATTGGAGAGAGAGAACCGTACTGTTCCTGTCCGAGGAATGCCAGGAGTACCTTGTTCCCGGATGGGGGTCATGTGCGGCGGCTTTGGCCAGCCCGTTCGTAGCAGCTACAGCAGCTGAGAAAGAGGTATGTCTGCCCAGAGAATACTCCTTCTTTGCAGACGTATTCAGCAAATCCCAGGCCGAGTCGCTTCCGCACCACAGGTCCTACGACTGCCAGATAGACCTAGTGGAGGGAGCCACCATTCCTATGTGTAGGGTCTACGCGCTCTCCGAACCCGAGACCAAGCATCTCAGAGAGTATCTGGACCACTTCCTGGAGATCGGGTTCATCCGTCCTTCCCGCTCTCCTGCGGCGTCCCCTTTGTTCTTTATAGCGAAAGCCAATGGAGAATTGAGAGCCTGCTGTGACTACCGCATGCTGAACAAGAACACTGTTCGCAACCGGTATCCACTGCCACTCATTCCCGAAGGTGTATACGAGGTTAGACATTAGAGGCGCGTATCACCTAGTGCGCATACGCAAAGGGGACGAGTGGAAGACGGCTTTCAAGACCCGCTATGGTCTTTTTGAGTACCTGGTAATGCCGTTCGGGTTGTGCAATGCCCCAGCGGCATTCCAGTATTTCTTAAATGATGTGCTAAAATAATATGTAGACAGAACGGTAGTTGTCTACATAGACGATATTTTGATTTATTTAGATTCCGTGAGCAGCCACACAAAACACGTTAGACAGGTGTTACGGGCGTTGAGAAAGCACCGCTTGTTCTGCAAACTGAGCAAGTGTGAGTTTGATTTGTCGGAAGTTAAGTTCTTGGGGGTGATCCTCCGTCCTGAGGGTCTGAGTATGGCGGAGCGAAAGATACAAGCTGTGCAAGAGTGGCCGGTTCCAAGCAACGTTCGGGAAGCGCTGTGCTCCCTGGGCTTCGCTAATTATTACCGACGCTTCATACAGGGGTTCTCGCAAAAGGCCCTCCCGATCACCAGGCTTCTCAGAAAGGGCGTGCCTTTCGAATGGACCCCCGAAGCGGAAAAGGCTTTTGGGTACTTAAAAAGGGCCTTTACTTCAGCACCCGTGTTGCGACATCCAAAGCTCGACACCCCTTCCATAGTAGAGGCAGACGCCTCTAACGAGGCCATTGGGGCCATATTGTCGCAACGGGACAAAGACACGGGGCAGCTACATCCCGTGGATTATCTCTCCAGGAATCTTCTACCAGCCGAACGGAATTATAACATCGCCGAAAAAGAGCTGCTATCCATAAAGAAGGCTTTCCAGGAGTGGCGTCCATACTTATGGGGGGCTAGGTTTCCAGTTACGGTATACTCCGACCATCGAAACCTGCAGTACCTGAGAACAGCCCGACGCCTCTCCCCCAGACAAATGAGGTGGATGCTCTTCTAGTATAATTTCATCATTACCTTCAGACCAGGAGCGGACAACCGTAAGGCGGATTCTCTGTCCAGGACGCTAACCACAGAAGGGGACGCCGAGGTGCCAGCAGAGGCTATTGTACCTTCCTCCAAGGTGATCTGCGCGATAAAGGCCGAGGATTACCTGGATAACATAAGAAAAAACAGGAGCCCCGAAGCATGGAACAGGTGGGCTGATCAAAGACCAGAGAGGCACATCCGGCAGGGGCTACCCTTTCAGTACCATCGTCTATTTCTACCTACACAGGCCCTTAGGAAAAAGGCTTTTGCTTGGTGTCACAAATCTTCGTTAGCAGGACACCCCGGCATACAAAAAACAACCCTCTTGGTACAAAGATACTTCTGGTGGGCCTCCATGGTCCCGGATGTTAAGAACTGGGTAGTCAGGTGTGAGGACTGTGCACGGGGTAAAACGGACACGTCAAAGAAAAGGGGCAAGCTCGTTCCACTGCCCACGCCCCAGTCGCCATGGCAGAACATTAGCCTGGATTTTATCACAGGACTCCCGGTGGATCAGGGTTGTTCAGCCATCCTGGTGGTGGTAGACAGCCTAACAAAGATGGGACACTTCATTCCCTGCAAGAACCTGCCTACGGCTGGCCAAATGGCACAACTGTTGCTTCAACACGTGGTGCGCATACATGGAGTCCCTCAGGTCATAGTTTCGGATAGGGGCCCCCAATTCATAGCCAGCTTCTGGAAGGGGTGGTGTCGGTGCCTGCACATCGAGTCTGTGGTGTCCACAAGCTTCCACCCCAGACGGATGGACAAACAGAAAGGCTGAACCAAACGGTGAAGAAATACCTGAGATGCTACGCGGAAGAGGCCCGGAACTCATGGGTTGCCCTGCTATGGATGGCCGAATTGGCATACAACAACGCGACGCACAGCTCCATAGGTGTCTCTCCCTTTTCAGCCAATTACGGCTTCAGCGCCCGGATTTTGCCGATCACCCTACCACGGATGGCGAGCAATCAGCCTTCAGTACAAGCACACATGCGAGCGCTCCGCCAGGGGCACGCCTACTTGAGGCAACGCCTGATAAAGGCGAAACTAACATACAAAAGATGGGCAGATCGACACCGAGCAGAGGGCCCACAGTATAAGGAGGGGGACAAGGTGTGGTTGTCCACAAAAAACATATGCTTCAAATTGCATAGTGTATTCCATCCCGGATATATAGACCCATATCGAGTGATGAAGAGGATCAATCCAGTAGCTTACAAACTACGACTTCCGGGCTCTCTTCGAATCCACCCTGTCTTCCACTGCAGTCTTTTGAAGCCTGCCACGGGGGGGCTGAGGAAGCCTCCACCGGCCGTATCCACGGAGGCAGGTGGAGGCGTCGCAAAGTGAGGTGAGGTGCGTCGCAAAGTGGACTCCAAGTACAGGGGAGGAAATCTGTGGTATCTGATCTCGTGGAAGGGGTACACCTCGGAAGAGGATTCGTGGGAACCCAGTGACAACGTGCGCGCACCGGCCAGGGTTCGTGCCTTCTACCACCGACACCCTGACAAGCCCGGTTCTAGGAGGCGCTGGGCCGGGGGACCTACTGTCAGGGATCAGGTATCGCGCGCCTGCCTTGCCTACAATCCCCAGAACGCCCGAGGACCTGGGGGGGGAGGAGCCGCGAGCACAAAAGAAACGGAACGCGCACAGGACGTCGTGCGTAATTCCCGAGTGCGAGTCAGTCCCAGACCCCGTTCGGAGAAGGAAGTGCCCGTGAAGCGTTTCTCAGCCGCTGTTGGAGAACTCGAGAAGACAAGCTCATCGCGGACTCTGCCTCCCTTCCTGCGCACCTTTGAAGCAGCCAGTCTGCTACTGGAGACGTACTGCCGACTCTGAACCAGGACACAGCATCGGTGAATGCCAGTTAAGTGTTCTGTGTTTCCGTATTAGACGGGAGGTCCGTCAAGGTACTTTACTTACCGGAGACGCCCTCTTCTGTTAACCTCACACAGCGTTTGCCCAGCGGACTCCGACGTTAAAAGCGCTGTGGTTCTTAGTGTTCCTTTTTGGTAAACCGGATCTTACTTACCTCTTTTCTGAGACGACATTAGGGGGAGCTGGGGGGTTCACAGTTGGTTCCTTTTCTTTGATGAGCAGTCCACTGAGCAGTGAAGCAACCGTGGTGTGAAGACTCTTAGGTTTACAGTAAGGCAAGATAGGGGATTCTCTGAACCCTTCAGAACTCTGCGAGAGGCCAATGAACGCAGTGATCAGTAAATACCCTAGTGACTAGTTAACTGTCCACTCATGCCTTGCCGAGACTATTCAGTCATTACCTTTACGGGACTAGTAATGAAGGGTTCCTGCTGACCCTAACATACCCACAGTTCCCTTCCAGGATTACAAAAAAGGGGAGGGGGTGTTATTTTGTTCTCAGCTGTTATCGTGCCACATATGAATGTTCGGTGCAGGGGCTTGGCTCTGGATTTTTTGTCCGTATGAATATGAGGTAATATTGGTACTAACAAAGATAGTATACGGAGTACCAGTTTTGGTAACCAACAGAAGGTGTGTTCATTCCTAGTGAGAATTTATGAGAGTAGCCTTACATGCCTATGTGTTTGTTTGTGTTAGTGTGTTTTTTCTTTTACAGGTTCTACTCCCCGCTGTACCCTTCCTTCCCTTCCCTCGCTTGATCGCTCTAACCTTCCATGCCATTAGTGCAGGAGTTGGGGATGTCAAGAGGTGGATCCCCTAGGGCATCACCAGAATCCTGAGGAGTGTTGGACTTGGGGACGGAATCATAACAATCCTGGCAGGAAAAACCTTTAGTATGGCAATCTGAATTGTCCGATTGAATATATGTTTGTCTATACCTGGGCATATAGGTATGCTGAACAGTTTGAAGTCCTCCAAATTGAAGGTAGTGATCATTGCCCTTTACACACAGTGATAAATATAGAAACTTATATAAAAAAAGAGAATGAGTACACCTAATAAATACATGTTTCCCTAGATGTCTTAGAACGAAGACAACCGAGAGGTATTTAAACTTACTAAAACATTACCAGCAGAGGTATAAGGTGATCAGTGAAGGAGAGAGACCTGTGAATGTTGTCAGTTGGTATGAAGATATTGCTAAACAAGTGGTAGCATGTCTAAAGGCTGACATTAAGGTAATAAATAAAAAACTAAAAAGAAAAAAGTCTGAGGAGCAAAATAGAAACAAGTGGTTCCACAATGAATGTAGGTGCCAAAAAAGCAGATAAGAAAACTGGAAAAATATACAGGGTTCTCTCGAAATAAGTAGTAGTAAAGTCAACTTCCCGAACAAAATGGAGAGTTTAAATTGCTAATGTGTAGTAAAAAGTGGATCCACCAAGAGAAATGCTGGAAAACCATGGTTTAAGTCATAGAGACAAATAATATAATGAGATGTTGGGAGTTGGTGCAACATGGGTTGGGTAAGGAAGAGGGAAAATTGAGACGTTGGGTGGGAGAAGATGCCTGGGCTCTATTTTTTAGACGAAATGTGTAATAAGGGAACTATGAACAATCCACGACCCACCTTATTTAAGATAAATGCTTAAATAAGGGAGCAGTTGTCCTTAGAAATGATAAAGAAAATGATTCAATCTTTAACCCCTTCGATGCGGCGCCGATTCCCGCTCAGCGCTGACCGTTTCTTGCGCGGGCGTGGTCATGACGGAACGGTTCCGTCATGAGCACAGCTCAACCGACGCTCATGACGGAACCGTTCCGTCATGAGCACCGAAGGGGTTAAGCCTTTCATGAGCAGCTGGCTGTGATAATTTACCAATGGTAATAGTTAAAACAAACATTGATTGGTGGACTATTTTGTTGCATCTGCTGTTTCAAAACATTTTAAAGACCAAATGTTTCCCAGATACTTGGAAGGGAGCTGTGATTAAACCCATACATAAAAAAAGGCGATACCTCAAGCCCGCAAAACTATAGGCAAGTACATTTGTTAGACTTAGGGCCCCATTACGATGGCGAGCGGACAACCGTAACGGAAAACGGGACTGACCGCCAGAGGTGCGGCGGTCCAGCGAGGCAAATTTGGTGGCCCGGTGCCTGCCACCTTGTGCGTGGGGGGGTACCATAGGTACCCCCCAAGTGCAGCCACCCACCCCCCACCCTCCTGGGTGCCGCAACGGGCCCCCAAAGAGATTTACCGCATGCCGTTCCATTGTAAGGCACCCCCACCATATTGTGGGCCTTTTCCGCCCAGCCAGCAATCATGCGGATTGCCGACCAGCAGAAAAGCGGCGGACAGTCTTTCCGTCCTCCACGGTACCCCCCGCCATACTAATATGGTGGGGGTAACTCAGGTACGGATGGTAGGCAGATCACCACCACCGGGCCGGCGGTGGCGATCCGCCTGCCATCCTAATGGGCCCCAAAGTTGGGAAAATCTTTTCTAAAACAATTCTGGTGATATTGAAAGAGTGGGTAGACTCGAAAATCCCAATAGAGCAAGGTGGTTTCACTGCTTTAGCCTGTGGGCTATATCCAAAAAATCAATAGAGCAAAGAGGTTATATTGTTGTTATGTGGACTTTTGATCGGCTTTCGATATGGTTGACCATGGCCTTTTTTGGGAAGCCTTGAGAAATTATGAAATATGACAAAGCCTTCCCCTGACTTTACAAGAAATACATTGTGAAAACTGGGCACAAATAGAGACTGAAGGTACAGTCTCAAGAACAAATACATCAAGAGCGTCCTTAGGCAAGGCTGTGTCCTGGCCTCACTGTTATTCTCTTTATTTTTAGCTGATCTACCTGACACATTAGGTATTAAACACTTTAGCCCTAAAATGAATGGTTCCTATAATAGTTGTCTCCGTTATGCAGACAATTTTGTCATCATGGATCTGACAGAAACTGTACTGTGGAGAAAGCTAGATGTTTTCTCAAATTATTGTAGAAAGAATACCAAGGTATTGACTTTTGGGAAAAAGAGTGAAAAGTTTAAGTGGTTCCTCGATAATACTGAAATCGAAGTCATTAGTAGATATAAATATTTGGGGATGAGGTTAGATAAGAATTTGATATGGAAAGACCCCATCACGAAGCTTTACAAGCATCATTATGTGGCCTTAAGAGGTTTGCAAAAATATATAGAGGGCTCTCTCTAAGACCCTTATTGGAAACCTATCAGATAATGATTGAGCCACCATTTACGAGGTGCTCTGCTTTAGTGGAAAACTAAATTGGAATCTTGAGGACAGTAGATGCTTAAAAAGATTAATATCTCTGACACCCAGCACAATGGTCCAAACCGATGAGAATTGATCAAGATGAAACCCCAAAAATGTCTACATTATGTAAAAGGGGGATTAAGAATATTGAATTAAAATGGGTAAAATTCGCTATGGCTAGTTTGGATAACGTATGACAGAGACTAAAAATGTGATAAAATGTCCAGGATGCCATAAGAATTAGCAAGGGTGATCTTCGAATGTTGACAAAAAATATAACAAGAGAGGATAATTTGAGCTATTTAAAAGATAAAAGATCTGCATCCTCCCTGATAACTTCCTGAATAAATGAGGAAAGATTGCCTTTTCGAGAAAACCTACCTAATGTACGTTTGAGACTGGGCCTCTAAAAATGTAGATGCAGGTTAAACCCAGTGCTAATATCACACGGTCCGGTGGTTTTATATAGACTGGAATAATATCTGCAAGTGTGTCATAAAAAGGAAATGTGGTTTAATACACATTTTATTAGACTGCCTTTGGTTTTTAGAATAATGGAAATAACTATTGAGACACATTTTAAAGAAATATAATGCCAGGAATAAAAGACAAATGCAAAAAGAACAATTGATGGACAGAATGCAGAATAATGTCATACATCCACCCCAGTACAGAGATCTGGGCCTACATCCATCGTTCTTTTGCTCACCATGCCATTCCAATTTGGACCCAGCAATATGAAAATCAGTCTTGACCCTGCTCCCAATGGGAACAGTCCAGCCCGAACTGCCAGGCCAGGTCCTCCCTGGACTGGAAACAAGCATCCTAGGACCTGTTTCGTGCTTTCAAGGAATAAAAGACAAGCATCTACATTTTTATTTGGTATGAGGTATCTTGATGTAACGTGCTCTTGGGAGACTCAATTACGTTTTAAAGACTTGATTGATATTAATTATGCAAAATATGTAATTAATTGGATTTTATTAATTTATTTTATTTTTAAGTAAGGGTTTTATACATCATTTTTTTAAAAATATTCAGATTTTTATGGTGTAATTGTTTAAAGACCAAGGTCTAAATAAAAAAAATATTGTATCCATTGTTTTTTCGTGAAAAACAGTCCACTTTAAGCTGAATGCAGTGCTCTCTCACCGAAATTTAGCGCTGACAACAATTCATGGGGGAAAACGTGATTTTGGGAGCTCATTGGCTTCACCCTATCTCAGTGAATATTTTGTTTAGATGTTTAAAAGGGCAGATAAATACAAAAGTACTCACAATTCGCCTAGAATCATGAAGTTAAAAAAGGGCCAGGAAAATAAAGTGGATAATAGAAGGAACCATCTTTAGTGAGAGGGAATGAGGTGAAAAACTACCAATGTCACTAGGCAACAGTTTTGCAAAATCATTGGAGATGGCAAAGTGTCAGGGGACTATGAGTAAAACAAATAATAACAGAGATCACCATACAACAAAGCTAACTGTAACAGGTTCATTGCCTATGGCTCTCTATATGTATAAATATATAGACACACAAATATGGTGACCTATATTGGCATGGGGTCTATGTACATAAGCTGGTAAAGGAGGATAATAATATATTTCCTGACAAGATCCCCAAGTTTGGGCAACCTTAGGGCAAGTATAAAGATATAGTTCCAGCAAAGTGAGGGGGATCCGGCACCCCAACGTCAAACAAAATTTGTGGAACCATTAATAAAGAGTGTGGTGGTGAGAGGCACGCTGGTCAATCATTTATCTCTCAGGCTGTAGTCTTCTTAAACATCCTGAGCTATTTCTGTAATTTTCAGACATGTTTGTATTTCCCACTTGTTTACATGAGAGTGTGCGCAGGTTCTGGTGTCAATTTCTTGTGCACTAAATGCCCATCCTCTGCATTCTTCTGGAAGCCACTTAGTTTAATAATTAAAACATTTTTAAGTGTTTTTTAGTTATTGGTCTTTGAGTAAAATAGTTTGTATTTGCGGCTCAAATAACTTCAAGAATATCCCATTTATGGTAAGACATTCAAAGCTCAAATATGTGTAGTATAATGATCTCAGGTTATTGGGATAAGAAATACCTTGTACCACTCTTTGACTAGAATTGTTTGACGCTCTGTGTTCATCGGTTTAGTCTTTTATCAGGGGTTACTAGGAAGGTGTCTCAATCTTAGATACTGTCTTCTCCAGGAGAAACCTAAAACAAGACTGATGATGGCTATAAGGAGTGATACCAATTGGTAGGTGGGATTGAACTGCCATCAAAATCAGCACTGGAAAAAAATGGAAAAACCAGACCAACATTGCTCTGTGTGATACAGAACGGTAAATGGGTCGGAATGTGTCTCCAGCTGAATGGGGGAAAGAGTTCTCCCATCAAATACATTTCTGAACAAATGAGTCCTAGCTCATCAGGAAGTAGAAAAGTGGCACTCCAGGTGAGATATTCTACAGAGCAGGATCCCACAATACTGAATATTGTATATTATCTTTTTATTTGTATTTAAGTTATTACTTTTTGTATATCAAATTGTTATAGCCAAAAATGTGAAAACAGGAACACAGTTCTAAGCAAACTGAGCACCCATGCCCTTATTAGTATAGGGACATTTAATAGAATAATTTTTTTCGATCGTAATAAATCAAACATTTCTCCCAAATATTTAGTGGTGACTAGCTCTATCTCTCAATGAAAAGGTAACCATTTCCTTGGTAGCTAGGTTTGACAGCTTACTAACCCAAGTTCAAATCTTGTCATGACATTTGCATTTCAATTTTCACAAAGGGCACATCATCACTGTGAAAACATATATAGAATCCAGTCTCTGAGAAGGAGACATTGAACTAGGGTCCAATATACTCAGAGACGTTCACTACTTGAAACAGTTCATATTCAGAAAGAGTGTCTTGGAATTGGAGTAATTTTTTGGTGAAGCAAGCTTTCTTCCTAAAGGTTTTTGGTGGCCATGCATCCACACTCTTCCATCGTTTAAAAACAACATTCAGGCAGAACTGAGTTTACGGGTCGGTGGGTAAGATTTGGTCAAAATGGGCAAACAAGGACTACACCACAAGCGGCACAGAGGTGGCCGAGTGTAGGATGCGGTTTTGGCTGATGCTGCAGATACGGTTGCGGTTTCTTCAGTGTTGGTCAGATGCTGTTGAGGCGTATGGGGTCTTTGGGAGTCATCGTCCTGGGACCACAATCGTCAGGGACAGAGCCGGTCGGATGGTCTCCGATGCTCTTTCTGGAGCGTTTTGGTTACAGAGTCGGTCAGGGGGTCGCCTATGGTCACGGTTGAGGGGACCTTTAAGTTGTTGGCTGCAGTGTTCATTTAGGAACCTATGGAGGTTCAGGGGTCACTGGAATCCAGGCTAGGATCGCTGGGGGGACCACCTTAGGATATTGGGTCACTCGGACTCAGGCACTGGGAGCGGAGTGGTGGAGACTCACGGAGTCAGAGTTGATTACTTTTGAGCAAGTCCGGTGCTCTTGGGAAACAAAGTCCTTTTTAGTCGCAGAGGCAGGGCAGGTTCTCCAGGTTTTTGAGGACGTCTGACTGCAGGACACGCCAAGGTTCTGTTGGAGGAGTCTGAGGTTGAGACAGGCCGGTAGGATTGGGGCCAAGCCAGTTGATGTCTTCCTCTTCTTCTCTCTGCACAGCTGTTTGGTCCTTCTTCTTCTTGCTTCTTCTTTATGGTCCTGGTCTGAGGAGGCAAGGTTCAGGGTCGCCCCTAAATACTAACTTTAGGGACGTTTACCGGTAGATACGGGTTGGGCCAATGGGTCCCTTCCTTAGGGTGGGTACACCCCCTATCACACCACCCTCCAGTGGGAGGGAGGCATAAGCCTCACTCTGGTTGGCTGGGTCCCCCATCTACAAGATGGCGGGTACTGAGAGTTATGCTTCACCTCACCTCCCCCACCTGAGGGGTGGGGTTGGCAAAAGTGGGCACATCTCTCCTCCTAACTTGGCTTTCCCACCAAATTTCCCACTCCTCATCCCAGGATGTGCTTTGTTTCAGGACCCCGAGAAACATGTCTGGTGGTGGCAGCTGGAGAGCAGCCACTCAGCCAGGACTCTAGAGTTAGGTCGTTTTTCAGGGGTATCTCTGAGATGCCCTTTGAGTGCATTTTTCATTAAAATCCCACACTGGCATATGTGTAGGTTTAATGGGCTGAGAAGTTTGATACCAAACTTCCAATTTGTCAGTAAAGCCATTCTGGTGCTGTGGAGTTCGTAATGACAAACTCCCAGACCATCTACTCTTTATGGCATTACTGCACTTACAATGTCTAAGAACTGACTTAGCCACTGTAGGGGTACAGGGCTCATGCACCTGTACCCTCACCACTAGTATAGGGAAACAGTGTTTACAACGCTACCATTACGTCGCATTCCTTTTACAACACGGCCGTTACAACGACCGCGTTGTTAGAACGCGATACCTTTACATCGCAAGTCATTAGATCGACTTGCAGTAGGGGGCGCTCTAACCTAAGGAATAGTATAATTTACTAATCCAACACGTTCCCTACTGTTGCGCACAATGGAGTTGGAATAGTAAATTAAATTATTCCTAAGCAAGGAAGTCGTTCTAATGACTTGTGATGTAAAGGTATCGCGTTCTAACAACGCGGTCATTGTAACGACTGTGTTGTAATAGAACGCGATGTAATAGCATGCGTAGTAACATGCTATATTCCTGATATAGTGCATCCAGCTAGAGGGGTGGCTTACCTATGCCGGGCAGTGGATTGTAGGCATGTCACGCAGGGATGTGTGCCATGGTGACTCTTCACTTTGTTATGCACCAAAACACACAGCCTGCAATGGCAGGGTGTGTGTGTAAAGGTGCAGGGCCTCTAAGGGTGGCACAGTAAGTGCTGCAGCCCTTAGAGGCCTTATCTGGTCACAGTGCCCATGGTACCTTTTACGAAGGACTTACGTGTGGCCAGAGAGTTGCCAATTGGGTTTTACGACAATACAGTTTAGGGAAAGAACATGGGCCCTGGGTACCTGGTTGACAGAAGCATAGGGAACACTCAGTCAAAGTACATCAACATAGGTAAAAAGTGGGGGGAAACAACTTTCCCACACCTGCCTGCGCTCCATCGCAATCGGTCTGAAACTTTGGATTTAACCCGATCTAGCGCAACCTCAGGTAACCTTTTAGCGCTATTGACTTTTTTTTGTTAGAATATATTTATTAGGCAAAAATTATATAAATATATATAGTGATGCAATATTACAGTCAAACAGTAAAGCCATAATTGTGTGCAGCATATAACAACCATGATATAGAGTGGAAGTGATTAGTTTTGCATAGCTGCACAATGCTAAGGTAGCATTGTTGGACATTATGAGAATATCATGAAACGATCGAAAGGCAGCACAATATTGCATATCACTGTTTGTAACGAACTTGGAATGGTCACGTATCCTGTTGCAAACCAGAACACAGTGAGAATGTATAACGAGAACTACGAAGAACCAAACATGAGAAATTCAGCGAACACATCGCTAATGAAAAATAAAGGAGTGGAACAAAAAGCAAAAAAGGGTAAAAAAGCCAGCTATCTAAATCAGGTTAGTATACAATCCCTCACAGTGATGCTCCCCCATCCCACCCCTTGAAATTTACCGGGTCCCTGGTTGCAACACAGTTTCATGGCATCTAAAAATAACAATAACAAGCCTTTGCAATACAATCGGTCTCGCCTTTGGGACCTTATATGTAGTTAACCATGCAGCATATTAGCCTGGGTGCTGAAACATCTACTGTTCTTCACCATGGAGGGAAAATAAGCACCAAACTGTGTGACACGCCAGGTATGGGAACACATGGAAAGAAATATTGCCTTTCAGCGGGCAATGGTATAGTCCAAAGCTCTGTTTTTTTTTAAAAATCAGGGCCTCCGGTGGTCATATCCCTGAAAATCCAAGATTTGAAAAACATATTATTGTCTACGGGTGCTCATGGAAGACAATTTCTATGGACTGGAATCTAGAGAATGCTAAAGTGATTCAGGTATTTCACTGACCTCTGCTGGTCGTTTTCTATCAAAAAAGTTAAATAGAGGCAGTTGCCAGAAAAATTAAAAAAATAAAGTCCCTAAGCGGAAAGTAATTCTGGTATTTTACTGACCTCTGCTGGTCGTTTTCTATTAAGACAGTTAAATAGAGGCAGTTGAACAGCAAAAAAATCCCTAAGCGGAAGCAGACAAGTCTTAGGGCTGATCTCCAGAGCCCACAAAGTACATTCAACAAGTCCTAGGGCTGATCTCCAGAGCCCACAAACTACATACACATATGAGTATATACTAAAGTATATACAAGAAGTATTGAATGCTCGACCTAAAAAGGAGTATATTAAAGATCTTCTTTCTCACATATAATGCCTTAAGGGCAAAGGTCCTAGTTATCTTCAACAGAAAATCAAATTGTATGTACCCACCAGAAGTCTAAGATCCAAGAACCCTGCTGTGCGTACCCCGCATCTGCTTGGCTAGATGTGGTGGGAGACAGGGAGAGCCTTTTCTTACCTGGCTCCTTTTTATTAGAATAGACTACTTGGGCATATTGGCATTTGCACAAACTACTGCCAATTTAGGAAACTGCTGAAAGCCTCCCTATTTTAATAGCGACCTCTTTTTGTGGATGCTTGATTGCTACTGTACGCAGTGCCGCGATGCCTTAGGGTGAATTGAACGCTATATTAAATATAATTAACATAACAACAAAGCTCATTTCTGTATTTTGTGTGTATTGTTTTGCGGTTCAAATAATCTAAAAACGCTTAGGCCAGGGTCCCCAGAAATTCCAGTATTGACTCAGTAAGGGTACCAAGATTCCAATAACAATTCGGAGGGGGTCCCCGGGTTCCAGTAATGAATAAATGAGGGCCCACAGAAGTCAAAAGGTTAAAAACCACAAATCTAAACAATTAAATAGATAAAGGGGTAAGCATGATTGTGCCTTTCCCTCACACTCTTCCCAACATTACATGCCTATGTGCTGCGATGCACGGTGCACCATGTTTAGAGCATGTATGTGTCTGAACCACAAGCACCTCAACCAACATTTCTCACAGAATTCAACAAACACCCTTCCAGTATTACAAAAAAAGGGCGCCGAAGAACTGAAGCAAATCGTACAACGTTGCAGCCTTATAAGAGGCACAAAATACTATACAAATGTCACAATACAGAGAAACAATAACATTTCCGACGGCCATAACGATGGCCACATCTTTCTCGCAAACAGGACTAACAAACAAAATGCATGACTAAGCACAAACAAGGAACCCCTGAACCCATTACATTTTGCTCCATCACCTTTTTTTGTTTTGAGTTGAAGATGGATTACTGTTGAACAAGCAAAAAAGAAGGACATTTTGATAACAAGGTGTGATACGCTCAAAACAAAGCTCTGTAGGCCTAAAATACCAGGTATTTCAAGCACATCAGCCACGGGTTGTTCCTTAACATTTCATTTTACTTCCTTTACTAGCTCTTGTTCATTCTCTTCTTGTTGAACCAGAGAGACAGGACCAACACCACGTTCTGATTTGTATTCAAAGAAGCGCGTCACGCATTCGGAAACAGTCCTTGAAACTATCACGAGAGTCTTGCCCACATGAAAAACATCGGACATGAAACAGATTATGAAATACTCTTGGAATGAGGAACCAGACTACCGGTGTCATGATTTACTACAAGTCAGCACTACAGGTAAAGACAAGGGCAAGTTAACGCAGGTCTTAGAAAATCCCCGGCCCTTAGTAAGGGCTAAAGACTGTGTCGCTTTCAAGTAATACATTCACTATTTATGCAACAACCGCTTCTCCCTGGTGTGCCCTCTCTTCAACGCAGAATGCTTTTTTTATTTAACTGTAGCTAAGAGCAATTTTAGGAAAACTGTTGCGCTCTACTAAAATCTGCACTGGTCACTAACTTAATAAAAATAAATATGTGCTTTTATAGTGGACGATGTTGGGTTTACCTCTACTGACAAGGGACGATCGAGGGGGAAATGGATTATAGCTTAAAGAGTCTTGCATTTTATCAAACTAATTAGAGTAACATAAACAAAAATTAAAAAGAATAAAATCACAACAAAAGTTAAGAATCAAAAAACATATCCAGATTATTTTAAAAGTATGTTATGTTATGAAGGGTTATTAGTGGTCTTAAAAAGTTCTGCATTGATGGGTGGCGAATATATTAATTTCTGGTGTTTTATAGCACTTTCATACTGTCAAGTCCCTGTTGGTAAGTCAAACAAATGCTCTTAAGCATTTGATTGGTCCTACCTGGGAATACACTTGTTGAATAAGGTTATTTGGATAATTAAATATTGGCCTGATATAATTCACCAATTTACAGTTTGGGCTTGATGTCAACCTTATTGTATTGAAGAGGGGCACGAGGGATTTGTATTGGGACAGAGGGAGGTGGACTACAAGCAGGTCAGACCGTGAAGTTAGACCTCTGCCCACTTTCTTTTGATCACTATATTCTGCTTACAACATTCGCCAAGTTTTGCCAAAACATAAAGGTGATCCTCAAGCTTTTTTCTCTCATCACCGGATCCTTCTTTGCATTTTATGTGTTTGGGATCAAAGGAGTAATTTAAATAAAGTTTGGGCAAACTAGTGGTTGGTCAGACTCAACCGTACAGTCAAGGGATGAGAGCACACCATTTCCCCAGACCTCGGGATTTACATCCTACAATTTTAATACTGAGATGAAAGCTAATTTGAACAGTTTGCCTTTAAAAAGGCTTCTGCATAGCGGTGGCAAAGCCGAGTTGTAAGTATTTGGGCACAGTAGCCATTGATATAGTTCCAGTGGGCATGGGAAGGTAAGACGTCATGTGGACTGTAAAAGAGACTGCGAATGGGGGTGCAGTCATCGGGGAGGGGACTGGGACTGGGAGGTCAGGAGGCAGGGTCTCTGAGAACAGCGGGCCGGAGATCAACAGGGGAACAATGATATTTGAGGAGGGGAGGGGATCAAAAGAGGCCTACAGGTCAGCACTCACCCTTTTTGTCCATAAGCCTCATGAAGAAGAAGCAAGGCAGGAAGCTGATGGGCCCCCACAGCACCAACATGGCAAGGTCCAGACTAGAGAAGCCGTACGCCTGCTTGGCCGAGCCTTTAATGGGACCCCAGGTGTTCCATACAAGGCCCTGCTTGAACGCCAGCATCCAAAAGAGGCCAAGGACCAGCCAGTGCTGCCTGAACACTCGGCTGCCCCTGGCCTAGCGGTGGGCAGCCCTAGCAGCGCCTCCTGCTCCTCCGGATCGGACTGTGGGGGGGCACGGGAAGAAAGTAGTCTGTGCAGTAAAGGGGCCAGTATCCATGGAATGACACAAATGCCAACATGGCCATCACAAGGAGGGACTAACAAGCCAACAACCAATCGGAAGGCAGCATTTAAGACACAAGCCCATGAAAATGATGGGCAGGGAGTGGGCGGAGCTTCCACAAAGCTTCTATGACATACTGAATACTGCATGCCTCGCAAAGCAAGCAGCGCATGCGCTGCAATGCTAGGCTTGACCTAAAAAGGGTGGTTCATGCCTGTTCACCGATGTGTCTAAAAACATCAGTAACCCGGTGGGACACAGGATGAGGCATGGCAATCATGGTTGGGGTCAAATAGTGGAGTCTAGACTGTTTGTGAATTCAAAAGAGATAGTATTCCAGCTGGAAGCTATAGGGTATTTGCGAAGTTGTCTTCCCTGGTCAGCGCAAAACTATCTGCCTGCACCCAAACAAGGAGAGAAGCAGTCCAGGCCTGCATGAGTGGAGGCTCAGGAGATTTCCGTCTCCTGGTGATAAGTCTTTTAGCCAGTTTAAAGCTTAGGTCCAGGATCCTCGACGTAGCTTTGTTGTTTTGACTATGGCAATACAAGCCCAGTATGCATATCTCCCAAGTGTGTATGCCCTGGTGGTCCATACAAGCAGTTAGGTGAGAGGTAACCTCATTCCAGTACTCCTTTGGACAGGCCCAGAACATGTGAAGTAAATCTGCATCATGTTGAAGGCAAAGGGGGCAAGCAGCATCATTCTGGAGATAGATACAGTTTATTTTAGCAGAAGTTAGGTATGCGTAATGTATGATATAAAGTTGTATCACCTTGAAGCTAGTGTTTCGTGGAACATGCACAGGGCCCTTCAATATAGTTGCCCACTGTTTATCTGTGCAAAGATGGGCGAGGTCAGCCTCCCACCGTTGTCTAAGAGCTGTCAGGGGGACTTTGGTCTGGATATGTAGCGAGTCCGCAAACCAGCATACCAGATGCTGTTTGGATCCCATCACATGGAGGTACTGAATAATGAGATGAATTGGGGGCCATTGGGATAAATCACCCCATTGGCCCTGCTGAGGCCAACATAGATTTATATGAGAGAAATTGGTCAAGGGGTAAATCCGTATCCAGCAGTAATGTCTTGTAAGGAATAAGGTCATGCTTATTATATAGGTCATAATACCCACACAATATATAGGGTAGCACTGTTTAAGGAAAAATGTGAGAGACAGAGAAAAAGAGTAAAAAGGAGAAAAACGGAACAGGGGCACAACAGAGTTGTGGACGAAAACCCTCACTCACCCGAGGGTGACATGCTTCATCATAGGGTTCCTCCAACACATGGGGACCGCAAGGTACCCCATGTGGGCTACAACTTACCCAAGAGGGAAGGAGCAGGAGTGCAAAGCACGTGTTGGATCTACCAACTCAATAGGGCAAGGAGGGGCAGAGTGCAAATAATAAGTGAAAAGTGTATTAAAAGTACTGAGTACCTGCACTTTTTTATTTTGAGAGGGAGTGTACCGGCACTTCTCAAGAGAGACGTGATCCTTTTAATTGAAGAGTACCGACACTTCTCAGAAACAAGCACGTACTCTGTTGCAGAGTACCTGCACTTCTATTTTTTCATTTGAAGCACTGGGTAAAAATGTCTGCTTCCTTTAATTAAATCAGTAAAGTCTCTTGTTGAATATTGTGCACATGAGGGGACAATACAGCATCACACAGCAATAAATACACTACCTCCTTTAATATTAGGATTGACATCTTTGCTAGCCTGTTACAAAAATTGCCTCGGTACACGATTGTAATATACAGAATGTGTCTCATTAACTAGAGGTAGCTCAGTTTATTTGATGAAAACACCATGGGCTTGGTTTAGAGTTCGGTGGATGTGTTACTCCATCACATTGTGACGATATCCCTTTCGCATTACTCCAAGTGCCATGGGCTATAATCAGGCGGACGGGACATCCTCACATTGTGGCAGAGTAACTCGTCCATCAGACTCTAAAGCAGGCACTACGACTGCGTGAACTGTGGAGTGACAATGAGCTAGTGGTAATATTGCTTATGAGCATTACAGCAATGAACAATGAACAATGTTACCAATCAAGTCAATGCATCAGACGTCGTTTACACCTACAACAGAGGTATGAGAAAGGCTCATCCATTCCATTGAGGTATTCCTGGATTCTTGGCAATTTAGAGCGCGTGAGGCTATGGTGATTTTAGGTACTGTGCTGTCTGGTTGAAATAAATGTCACAAAATATAAAACATTTCTTTACACCATTCTGTGGGTACTGGCATATACTGTTCAAACTTTCCAGCAAGTTATTACGAATTAGATTCACCCTGCATTTCAATTGTATATGAATATTTAGGATGTACATTAGATATACTTTGTGTAGTTCATTTGAAAGAGAATTGTACGTCGTGTACTTCTTACTTAACAAACAATGTCATAATGAAGCAGTGCTTCTAGCATCTTACATTAGCAACCACGAGCTCTCTTAGAAACAAACATTACAACCCTTGCCGTGCAGGGCAGCACTGAGCATGCTTTCTGACCACGCTTAAACATGATTAACAGGCAAAAGCATGCATAAGTAAACTAGGTTATTTTAATTCCAAGCACGTGTCTGTGGGTATGTGGGCTCACCTTCATTAATCACACGCTCCAGAAAGCTTCACTGCTGTTTAGTCCATCAAATATTTGCATTTAATTTGCCAAGTGCACTTACGACAGAATCTGTAAACGAGATGTGGAAATTAATCAAATGATAAAAGCAGCCACGGTCATTCAGTTCCGTTCCAGTACACGAGGAATAGCACGTGTGACCTTCCACCCACCGGAGTCACAGGTATTTCTAATCAAAAATGCCTCATCTTTTCACATTCAGTGTTGTACTTCATGGTCCTAATATTGTTTAAGATCTTAGTACTTTTTATATTTTCGTCTAACATTACAATATTTGAAAAGGCCTCTTTGTATAATGTACTTGAGGACAACAAGATATCCCTTCTAGTTTCCTGATAGTTTTTTTTTTTTAAAACGTTCATTGAATTTTTGTGTCAAAACAACATACAAAATGCTACCAGGTCACTGCCAGATCCCCGTTGTAATAATTTTCCCCTGAAACCACATTTGATGGGGTCCCCCCCAGTTCTTGTTCCCCTACTCATTTAGTGCACTCGTCTCCACATCCATACCACCCCGATACCACCAAGAGGGAAAGGAGCCCACTGTTCTCAGGGGACAGAGTCAAGGGCTGTGGTAGTATTGTCATCTCTCGAATGTATTCGGCGATCTGTCACTATCCCACACAGTCCATAGAGTTCTCTCCATCGTCCTCATACACGATTAAACATTTGGTGGCAGCACCTCACTGTGTAGAGCACTCTCTCTGCTTCCATACAGTGGGTCATCCCATCTCTGTGGTGAGGGTCGATGGATTCCCCCACTGACTTGCTATGTCTCGTTTAGCCAGGGCGAACCCAGTCGAGAAGAACAGCAGCTGTTTCCTCAGTAGGTCTGCATTTCATGGGAACCGCGGGGTTCCCGCGATTGATACTCCCTGGATCTCAGACATGAGGGCTGGTAAACAATTCCTGTAGTTCCCTATTCGTTGACAGGACCAAACTGGTACATAAAGGTACCATCTGGGACTGTGCACCTCAGGCAATTGGGAGAAGGGGTTCTACCCATCCTGCGAAGCCTGTTCCTGTGTTGTACACCCTGTGCAGGGTTCTGAACTGACTGACCCTTAGGCTCGCTTTAATTGCCATCTCACATGGGTGCATCAGCGCTGCCTCCCAGTCTACATCTTCCAGTTCACCTATGTCTCTTTCCCAATTTCTCCTCAGGAATTGCAGGGTGTAGGGCCTATCGGTGATGAGTGTTTGGTATGATAACAAAACCACCGTTGTTATTTCATCCTCCAGGATCCTGTTTTTGATGGGGCTGCTGTCCTCCATGTCTTTCCAGACTATGGATTCCGCCTGTAGACTTGTAGTAGTTGGCTATATTGGAACTCTTGGGAGAGGTCCAGGTGATAGTCATCCCTTAACATGCTAAAGGAGTATATGCCCTCATTTCCTGCTACGACTCCCAACGTCGAGATGACTATTAGGTCCCATTTCATGTACCCCATCAGGTTCTTCACCTCCTTTGGCGGTACTTGGGGCCAAAGCCCAGCCTCCGGATCACCTTTGTTAAGTAGATCCAGTCAATTGAGTCAAACACTTTTTCTGCGTCTAGGGAGAGTAATACTCTGGACTCCCTGCTATCCTTTGCATACGCTAACCAGGTGTATAGCCATTGGAGGTTTTATCTTGTCATCCACAAGGGCATAAAACCCATCTGGTCCCCGTGAACTAAAGGGATATGACCTTCACAAGTCAGAGTGCCAGGACTTTTGCCAGTATCTTAACTTCTCTGTTCAGAAGGGAAATAAGTCTTTAGGACGAATAGGTATCTTCTGGTTCTCAGGATTTCAGATTTACCACAATTGTTGCCTGTCTTAGGTCAGGGGGTTCAGCCTTGATTTGCGACATGTTGAACATGGCCAACAGATAGGGGTCCAGGATCGAGAACATCAGTTTATAGATTTCAACTGAAATTTCATTGGGGAAGGGGGTCTGTCCAGGTTGTTTCAGTCCCAGTCCGCGTCCGAGATCTCCTGTAAGGAGAGGTCTCGGTGTATGTCATCTCAGTCAATTACTACAAGCTGGGGCAGTGGGAGTTCATCTAGGAAAGCTGCTATGTCAGACTTGCTAGCTGTGTGCCTTGTCTCATACAGCGTTTGATAGTATGTCACAAAGGAATTGGCTGTTCTGCTGTCTGACGTGATCTGAGTCCTGGCAGAGTCCCAAATCTCACCCATCCATCTTGCCTCCTTTTTGTTGTCTATTGACCCACGCCAGCAGGCGACCTGCCTTGTCCCCTACTTTGTATGATTTCTGCAAGGAGGCAAGGCATTGCCTCTTAGCTTCGTTTTGGGTAGCAGCATGGTATACATTTTGCAAGACTCGAGCCATAGCAGTTTCACATGGTTTCCTGCTGTGTGGTACTCTTTTTTTGCGTCCTTTATAGCCTCTTCTAGCTCTGTCACATGGGTCAACCTCCGTGCGTTCTCCCTGACTACTATGGGCTCCATCGCACATGACTGCCTTATATGCTTCCCACAAGGTTAATGGGGAGGGTACCGAGCCCTTGTATTCATCAAAGTATTGCATAGATGGAGATCACAAGCCGTGCACCACCTCTGCATCTTGGAGGTTCCACCTGCTAAGGTGCCACCCTCCCCTCCTACTATCTGGTTGTGTCCACAACTCCACCAATGGGGGTGCATGATGTGAGATTCCTCTCAGAATGTAGTCCACCAAGAGGTAGGCTGGACATTTCTCTGGTAGGAAAACATAATCCAGTTGAGAGAATGATTTATGGGCCTGGAGTGGAAGGAAAATTGCCTAGTTGTTAGGTGCTTGTTTCTCCTTATGTCTAGGAGGCCTAATGCTAGAGTATTTGTCGCAGGCAGGTCTCCCCTCTGGACCTGGCCATACCGTTGTAGGATCTATCCATTACCTCATTGAAGTCTCCTCCCAGCACATGTATATTGGCCTCCGTTTCTAACAGGATGGACTTCACCGCGTCTAGTACATCTTGTTGTATTGTAGGAGGGATGTAGACACTTATGGCGACCACCCAGGTGCGTCCTCTAGTGACCTATGCCTCGACAAATCTCCCCTGTGGGTCGTGCCACGTTTTCTGGACTATAAAAGGAGATTTTTTCACCACGATTTTCACCCCTCTGGACCACTTGATGAATCCAGAGTGGGACAGTATTTTGTTTTGCCCCTGTTAAGGCACAGGACCACATTCCCTGCTGGGTGTGTCTCTTGCAGGAGTATATGGCCTGGGTATTGCCTCCTAAGGTACTGGGCCAGCACTCTTCTTTGAGGCTTATCGAGGAGGCTGTTGACGTTACAGGACAGAATCCTCAATGGAGGTATCCCAGATCCTCTCGTATCACTTGTCTTATTCATGTAACACCATGTGTCGGGTGTTGTGTGTACTCTGGTGAGTGTGAGGATTCCTTCCCATTCCCTTTGTTGTGTGTTGTACACGGTCCCCCTGTGTTGCAGGGGCCAAGTGGTTCAGCTATAAACTTGATGGTCATTAAACATAAACTACCCAAATGTGGGAGGCAACCAGCCATCTCATAACAAGCTCCCCCCACTTCACACTTTATTAAAGGAAGTATCTGTCGCACAAACGTATCACTTCCCAACATATCCACCCCTTCTTCATAGCATTTCAAGGATGTCTGTACTTTAAGGGCCCCAGGAACGGAATGCTCTGGACTATGTCTCTTTCCCAATTTCTCCTCAGGGATTGCAGGGTGTAGGGCCTATTGTTGATGAGTGTTTGGTATGATAACAAAACCACCTTTGTTATTTCATCCTCCAGGATCCTGTTTTTGATGGGGCTGCTGTCCTCCATGTCTCAGCCAAGTCCATTCCTCCACTCCTGATGGTGACCCCCCCATTCTGCTCTCTCGTCAATGAGTTTTTAACTCAGTTAGTCTCCATCGCTATGTCCTGGAAAGGTCCAGATATGCAACTGTGGATGACATGGTAGGTTATTGTCCGATTATGTGGCTGGGGTCTGCTTGGGTGATCCATCTCCATCTGATTGCTATGACTCTCCTCCAGCTAGCGATCTGCTTGGGACAGAGGTCACCCTGTCCCTCTGATGCCGGAGGTGGGCCTCGATGGAGGAAACACCCACTAAGTCTCCTTCTCATGTGCGGCCCGGTTATCCCCAAAGGCTCCTAAAGGGGGTCATTCCTCCACCCATTTCCAGGCACCTTCTGGCATTGCTTGGAATTTGGCTTTCATCTCTGTGAATCTGCGCCGCTGCAGCTGGACTCTCAGTGTGTAGTTCGGAAGGATCATGTCCATGTTGACTCTAGCATGACCGTCTGGGCCTCCCTTTCTGACATGAGTATGGCATCTCCGTCCAAGTAATTGAGCAGGTGCAGAATCACGGGTCTGTGGGGCACCCCTGGTAGTGAAAGAGGGGCTGGGGACCTGTGAGCCTTCTCAATTATGAAGGAGGAGGAAAGTGCCTAGGCCGGGACCCAGAACTTAAACCACTGTGTAAAGTACTGCTCTGGGTGTTGGCCCTCAAGACCCTTCCGGAAACCCACCAAGCATAGGTTGTTCCTTTGGGATCGTCCCTCCACATCCTTCGCTCGTCTTTCAAGCAGCAGAGTCACTAAGCTCAGCTGTCTGAGGGTACGTACATTATCTTCAACCGAAGAGAATCTTGTTTTGATTTCTGTTGTGCGCTCTCAGTCCTTGCATAAGTCATGTCTCAGAAGGGAAACGTCAGTGACAATTTCCTTGATCTGGCCCTCCAGGAGCTTGCTTGTAGTATTGTGTAGCTTGTAGTATGGTGGTAAGTGATGACTGATTGTCAATCGCTGTGGTAACTCACTGAGGCCCTCCCATGGGGGGAGGATGCTGCCCTGCATTTGCCTTAGTAAAATGATTGATCTTCCCTTGAGAGGAGGCCGCAGCATCCCCCCATGTCATTGTCCATTGGGGGTCTCTTGTGCTCGTCAGGTGCCTCCCCTGCGAGGTCTGACTCTAGTGTCATCTAGAGCATGGGGGAAGAGGAAGGGCCACCTCCACTCAACCTCAGGAAGCATCAACAAGTCTAGGGGGGCCCAGCTCTGTGGTGCACACACTCTCCTCAGTCCAGTCCATGTGTCACTTTATGGTTAGGAGCCCCTACCTCCTACTTGGCAAACAGCCCCCGGGGTGACCCCTCTTTGTGGCTTTCAGGTTCTCCTCTTTCTGTGGGCTCTCTCTCTTCACATGCAGAAGGGGGGCCCCCTTTGGTACCAGGCCTCTTTGGTGAAAGTACATGGCCCACCTCGCCTTCTCCATAGGGAAGGGGCAGGGGAAGTCCCCTACTTTGTATGATTTCTGCAAGGAGGCAAGGCATTGCCTCTTAGCTTCGTTTTGGGTAGCAGCATGGTATACATTTTGCAAGACTCGAGCCATAGCAGTTTCACATGGTTTCCTGCTGTGTGGTACTCTTTTTTTGCGTCCTTTATAGCCTCTTCTAGCTCTGTCACATGGGTCAACCTCCGTGCGTTCTCCCTGACTACTATGGGCTCCATCGCACATGACTGCCTTATATGCTTCCCACAAGGTTAATGGGGAGGGTACCGAGCCCTTGTATTCATCAAAGTATTGCATAGATGGAGATCACAAGCCGTGCACCACCTCTGCATCTTGGAGGTTCCACCTGCTAAGGTGCCACCCTCCCCTCCTACTATCTGGTTGTGTCCACAACTCCACCAATGGGGGTGCATGATGTGAGATTCCTCTCAGAATGTAGTCCACCAAGAGGTAGGCTGGACATTTCTCTGGTAGGAAAACATAATCCAGTTGAGAGAATGATTTATGGGCCTGGAGTGGAAGGAAAATTGCCTAGTTGTTAGGTGCTTGTTTCTCCTTATGTCTAGGAGGCCTAATGCTAGAGTATTTGTCGCAGGCAGGTCTCCCCTCTGGACCTGGCCATACCGTTGTAGGATCTATCCATTACCTCATTGAAGTCTCCTCCCAGCACATGTATATTGGCCTCCGTTTCTAACAGGATGGACTTCACCGCGTCTAGTACATCTTGTTGTATTGTAGGAGGGATGTAGACACTTATGGCGACCACCCAGGTGCGTCCTCTAGTGACCTATGCCTCGACAAATCTCCCCTGTGGGTCGTGCCACGTTTTCTGGACTATAAGAGGAGATTTTTTCACCACGATTTTCACCCCTCTGGACCACTTGATGAATCCAGAGTGGGACAGTATTTTGTTTTGCCCCTGTTAAGGCACAGGACCACATTCCCTGCTGGGTGTGTCTCTTGCAGGAGTATATGGCCTGGGTATTGCCTCCTAAGGTACTGGGCCAGCACTCTTCTTTGAGGCTTATCGAGGAGGCTGTTGACGTTACAGGACAGAATCCTCAATGGAGGTATCCCAGATCCTCTCGTATCACTTGTCTTATTCATGTAACACCATGTGTCGGGTGTTGTGTGTACTCTGGTGAGTGTGAGGATTCCTTCCCATTCCCTTTGTTGTGTGTTGTACACGGTCCCCCTGTGTTGCAGGGGCCAAGTGGTTCAGCTATAAACTTGATGGTCATTAAACATAAACTACCCAAATGTGGGAGGCAACCAGCCATCTCATAACAAGCTCCCCCCACTTCACACTTTATTAAAGGAAGTATCTGTCGCACAAACGTATCACTTCCCAACATATCCACCCCTTCTTCATAGCATTTCAAGGATGTCTGTACTTTAAGGGCCCCAGGAACGGAATGCTCTGGACTATGTCTCTTTCCCAATTTCTCCTCAGGGATTGCAGGGTGTAGGGCCTATTGTTGATGAGTGTTTGGTATGATAACAAAACCACCTTTGTTATTTCATCCTCCAGGATCCTGTTTTTGATGGGGCTGCTGTCCTCCATGTCTCAGCCAAGTCCATTCCTCCACTCCTGATGGTGACCCCCACATTCTGCTCTCTCGTCAATGAGTTTTTAACTCAGTTAGTCTCCATCGCTATGTCCTGGAAAGGTCCAGATATGCAACTGTGGATGACATGGTAGGTTATTGTCCGATTATGTGGCTGGGGTCTGCTTGGGTGATCCATCTCCATCTGATTGCTATGACTCTCCTCCAGCTAGCGATCTGCTTGGGACAGAGGTCACCCTGTCCCTCTGATGCCGGAGGTGGGCCTCGATGGAGGAAACACCCACTAAGTCTCCTTCTCATGTGCGGCCCGGTTATCCCCAAAGGCTCCTAAAGGGGATCATTCCTCCACCCATTTCCAGGCACCTTCTGGCATTGCTTGGAATTTGGCTTTCATCTCTGTGAATCTGCGCCGCTGCAGCTGGACTCTCAGTGTGTAGTTCGGAAGGATCATGTCCATGTTGACTCTAGCATGACCGTCTGGGCCTCCCTTTCTGACATGAGTATGGCATCTCCGTCCAAGTAATTGAGCAGGTGCAGAATCACGGGTCTGTGGGGCACCCCTGGTAGTGAAAGAGGGGCTGGGGACCTGTGAGCCTTCTCAATTATGAAGGAGGAGGAAAGTGCCTAGGCCGGGACCCAGAACTTAAACCACTGTGTAAAGTACTGCTCTGGGTGTTGGCCCTCAAGACCCTTCCGGAAACCCACCAAGCATAGGTTGTTCCTTTGGGATCGTCCCTCCACATCCTTCGCTCGTCTTTCAAGCAGCAGAGTCACTAAGCTCAGCTGTCTGAGGGTACGTACATTATCTTCAACCGAAGAGAATCTTGTTTTGATTTCTGTTGTGCGCTCTCAGTCCTTGCATAAGTCATGTCTCAGAAGGGAAACGTCAGTGACAATTTCCTTGATCTGGCCCTCCAGGAGCTTGCTTGTAGTATTGTGTAGCTTGTAGTATGGTGGTAAGTGATGACTGATTGTCAATCGCTGTGGTAACTCACTGAGGCCCTCCCATGGGGGGAGGATGCTGCCCTGCATTTGCCTTAGTAAAATGATTGATCTTCCCTTGAGAGGAGGCCGCAGCATCCCCCCATGTCATTGTCCATTGGGGGTCTCTTGTGCTCGTCAGGTGCCTCCCCTGCGAGGTCTGACTCTAGTGTCATCTAGAGCATGGGGGAAGAGGAAGGGCCACCTCCACTCAACCTCAGGAAGCATCAACAAGTCTAGGGGGGCCCAGCTCTGTGGTGCACACACTCTCCTCAGTCCAGTCCATGTGTCACTTTATGGTTAGGAGCCCCTACCTCCTACTTGGCAAACAGCCCCCGGGGTGACCCCTCTTTGTGGCTTTCAGGTTCTCCTCTTTCTGTGGGCTCTCTCTCTTCACATGCAGAAGGGGGGCCCCCTTTGGTACCAGGCCTCTTTGGTGAAAGTACATGGCCCACCTCGCCTTCTCCATAGGGAAGGGGCACGAGCAGCAGCTCTAGAGGCCCCCCTGTGCCACCTGTGAGTCTCACTGGTGTGTGCTCACTCTGACGATGCCTTTGTCCCCCTTACTTCCACTTCAGATGGGGGTTTCACCTGTGCCTGAGCCGCCTTCAGGTCAGAGGCTCCACAACCGGCCTCTCATCCCCGCCAGGAGGGCACATGCCGACTATGCTCTGGGAGACCCTGGCCCCGCTTGGCTGTGCCAGCAACTTCCCCTCACCTCCCTATATCCGAGGTGGGGGCTTTCCTCAATCACCATGTGGCGTCCTCCTGGGGACCTCCCCGCAGGCCATCCTGGCTCTGCGGTGCTCCAGCCACGGCCCATGAAGCCACCACTCCAATCTCTGGGACTTTCCGGGCTATCCCAGCTGCTGAAATTGGCCTGCTGGTTGCCTCTCCTCTTGCCGAGTGAGTACCCAGGGTGTGGCAGGGTTCATGGTGCACGCATAGTACCGATGTTGGATGGATGTGCAGGGTTTAATGGCGCATCCTCAGCAAAGCTCAGCAGCCATTTTCGGGGGCTAGGCTACCATCTCCCAATAGTTTTAATATAACTTCTTGTGCTTTTATTGTGGGACTGACAATGGTGGGAGCATCATTTTTAGTCTGGGGAGCAGACAGTCTTATTGGTATGACTATGGGTGGCTGTCTGCAGACTTCCCCTATAAAAGGTATGTTCAGTCTCCCTTACATTTCTAGGACATGCTTGAAGGGTACCTATATTAAATCTCGAGTGTGGGTTTGATTACTATGCGAGAACTGGAGTCCATTGGACTCAGTGTATATGCTACATATGATGGGAGCTGCTATATTGCAGACCTTGTGTTGTCATTTTGACCATGCCATCCTCTCTCCACCTCCCTAAAACTTGTTGTGCCCGGGGCTAGAAGAGATAGTCAACACCTTTCCCTCCCTTTCAACTAATTGGGTTTCCTCTGTTATTGAAGCCCACCCTTTTACCTTTCCTACCAGGGACCAACATCCCCATGTGACATGAATCTCCAGACAGCCATTATCATGCTACCAGCCACCATAAGCTGGGCTCAGGAGGGACAGTAAAGCAGCGGACCCATACATTTGGGCACTAAGAGCTGTATGAATGCTCCCTAGATTGGAGGAGAATTTGCACATCAAAATGCACAGCAAGCATTATTGGCCATTCTTGACTACTAGATGAAGAATAAGTACTGGCCTATTTACCTAGGACAGTGTTTCACATTTTAGTCATCACCACCAAGGAATGAGAAAAGGACAGAAGAGCCAGGAGTGCAACCCCAGCTTTACTGCCACTCTTCCTTTAAACTGGTCATTATTTGGGGAATCCTGGGGAACCACTTTGCTCCTAGACCTTTAGATAGCAGGTAGACATAGTAGCCAATAATGAGGAGTTGACTGGAAGGTCCTGTCAAGGGGATATCTTCATAGCCCAAGACTGCCCAGTAGTCGTTCGGTCAGAGCCCCCACTAGCTACCATGAAACATCATGATACCATTGGGGTTCAGGAACCGCTTTACCTCCTTCACCTTCAAGAAGGGTGAGTCTGAATCATCTCTGACCCGCTACATAACCACAGAGTGCCCATACTTTTCCTGATATCTGGACTTTGATATTTGGCCTGAGGTCCAATCATGTGGCTGACAGAGGACGCATGCATTCCAGAAGCAATGGAAACAGCTTCTAAGCTGCTCTAGTTAACAAGATATCACTAGTTGAAACCTCAGCAAAGCCTCTCATAGTCTAGGTTAGCAACCACTGGCCACTGGACTCTCTAATGCCTGTTGTGGGGGGTGGCGGCAGGGGGGGCACAACCCTTTGTTGTCCCTGCCTCTGGAAAAACTTGACCAAAACAGGCAGGTTCCAAGATTCAGGCCCTACAGTACCCCTAAGGGACACCTATTGTATAATGGCACAGAGGGAAGCCACTGTCCGCATCTTACAGTCCAGTTGCAAAACTAGGTGCTATACTCCCTGATTTACAGTGTTCTTTCAAGGTTTCATTCTTCAAGTTATTTACAATAGTAAATAATTAATACAATCACAATCACAAATGTATATAGAACATTTAAATGAAACAACAAAAAGCTTTTATTGCCAGGAATCCTCATGCTGTGCCCTGCATGATCTGTCACGATCCACAGGGACCGTTGGAAAATCACATTGCTGTTTCTCTTCCACCCGTGTAAATTACCAATGCTTATTTATTTATAACACTGTATTGCCAATGTTATGTTGTTTGGATCACTGAATTGACAATGCTTGTTTGTTTTGCCTTTTCGTGCTATGTTTCAGACCAGCACGTTAGGGTTGTTGTCACGTTGCCATGGTGACACCCTCCACATTGGCTTGATGGGTGCACCTCACGGGTTAGCAATGATCACGTGGGCCAACAAACCACCTCCTCTTATTAGCTATATACAGCCATGTTATGTTATGTTATGTTATGTTATAGACACTTGTAGCGCGCACAGATATTCCAGAGAGTGTCCCGGTGCGAGCCAGACAAGGATCAACACAGCCACAGATAAGAAGACTAGAACAGGAGGGTTTTCAGATGCTTTTTAAAAATCACAGGGTCTTTGATACCCCTCAAAGTCAATGGCAGACCATTCCAAGCCTGCGCCACCAGCCGTGAAAAAGAGCAGCCGCCCAGTCTGAGGCGCTTAAAACGGGGAGTCTCTGCCAAGAGTTGAGAAGACGAATGCAGCTGTCTTACCGGGGTATAAAAGGCCAACCTGTTCTGTAAATAAATACAAACCATACAGGGCTTTATGAGCGATGGATAAGGTTTTGAATTTTATACGGGCCTTGACAGAAAGCCAATGCAGCGATCGCAAATGTGAACGCACACTACATCTGCTTGAAAGGCCAAGCAGAAGACGAGCGGCAGCATTTTGGATCACCTGCAGTTTATCCAACAGGTAACCCGGAATGCCTGCATACAATGCATTGGCATAATCAAGGCGCGAAAGGATTAGCGCACGAACCACAGTTTCCTTCGCAGCCCTGGGCAAAAGAGGAAGGAACTTCCTCAAAGACCTAAGAGTGCTGAAACAGGAGCCCGTTAACTTCTGTACCTGCGAGAAAAAAATCAGGTTCTCGCTAAACCAGATCCCAAGGTTCTTGACAGAGTCACCCTTAGAACAAGGAAGGGGAAAACCAGGAGGCCATAATCTCCTTCTAAAGTCGTCCGGGAAGGCGCCATACAAGAGGATCTCCGATTTCTCCTCATTGCATTTAAGCTGAGCCTGAGCGAGCCATGACCCAGCCAAAGCCTCGCTTGGCTTCATTGATCCGTTTCCAGGAAGCAGCCTTTCCTCCTGTCCCGTCTAGTGATTGACTGCCCCTCCGATCCCGATTGGCTCTCAGGGCTCTCCTCCAACTCCTGTATTGGAGAAAGCCTCGTTAGGGGAATCCAGAGCACAAGTCCAGCATGCATCGGACAGCCAGGCTGCACGCTTCGGACATCATAGAGGCAGTGATGGCCGGCATGGCTCGCGGAGGGCGGGGTGGGTGTCATGGGGGAAGCCATGTGGGGGGAGGATCACGTGGGGGGAGTCGCATGGGGGGTTTGAGTGCACAATATTTTTTTTTAAACGTTCCTTGCCCTGCCCCTGCGTCTCTGCTCCTGCTCTCCTTATCTTTGAACGGGAAGCACAGCCAGGCCCCACTGACCAATCACAACACTGCAATGCAGCGGTGTGATTGGTAAGCACCCAGGCTCTACTGACCAATCACAACGCTGCAATGTAGCATTGTGATTGGTCTGAGCGCTGTGGCTGGAGGGGTGGGCATGTTCTGCATGCAGGCTGTACAGGGAAAGTGCGCATGACTGGTTTGGGCGGCACGAGAGGGCCAAACAAACAGTCATTGCGCACATAGGAGTGAGCAAACCACTCCTCCCCTGCCCTGTTCCCAGAGCACAGAAGCCCCGCCAACCTGCCCGCCCACAAAACAACACATAGAATAAAATTATAATAACACAAAGTTACTATCACTTTATTTTTCGGGCTTTGCACTGCTCAAAAGCAGTGGGACGATGCTCCTCTGCCATAGCAAAAGAGCTGCCATGCATAGAGGTCTCAGACCTGAGCCCCTTCAGCTAAGTTCAAGCGAATGGAGGGTGATTGTGTTCTTTGTGTTTAGATATTGTCAGAAGGTTTATCAGTGTCGCTTACAAACTACAGACTGGTGCTGATTGGTTTTCTCTTTATTTCGTGCACACTGAGGTGCAGAGTGTGATTGTCGCTTTTTGGTCATAGACCACATTGGAACCTTGTTTAGGGTGCATGCCTGTAGCATCTTATGCAGACCTGCCCAATTGTGAGACATTTGTTTACAGAATTGGGATTTAGTTTGGTGTGAATGTCTGTAGCCTCACTTGTAGAGTTGTCCACTGTCAAACATTTGATGTAAACCCAAAGCAAAAAGTGCAGAATGACTTATCTGAGAGTAATTACCTCAGTGCTGCTAAGGAAGAAAGTTCTTTAAATGGTGCGCACGTTTTGAAAGATGATTGCTCTGTGCAAGTTCCCCTAGCCCATTGTGTTGTATGATTTGGCGTCCAGCCACTGTGAGAGGGCGCAGAACTAAAAGTGTGTTTGTTCACTACCCTTAGAACCCAGATTGGCAGAACACTGACCCCTTGCATCCCTGGAGAATTGGGAGCCTGGCTGGACCAGGCAGCAAGACGCAGCTGTGTCTTTTTCTTTCTTCCACTTCCACTTCCCTTTCGTGACACCTGCTGAAACTCATGTACCACCCAGTAGTGCCGAGAGGTGTCTCTGGAGGTCAGGCGAGCATACATCGCCCCTGCAGACATCCTACATTTCAGGTGAGTGGCTGCAATACTTATAAACAAAGTTTTTTTGTAGAAAAGTTTAAAATAATATGCAAAAGGATCTCCGCTGAACAACTAGAGTGCTCTGTGACGTGAGGAGCTCATGCAGTGCAAAGTGAACATGGTGATAGAAAAGGTGATCTTTACAAAGGCGAATAGATAATGGACAGGTCAATTACAGGGCTAGTACACAAGAATAACTATTGGTAGAAAGAGGCAAATCCATTAGCCATTTTTTTGGCTGCTGATTGACTATAATGATAATGAATGAATGAATGAATGAATGAATGAAGGAATATTTGTAGAGCGCATGGTTACCCAGAGGCATTCCAGCGCTAAAAGGCACCTGGTAAGCTACAAAAGAATTAATGGAAGAGGAAGGTTTTCACGAATTTTCTGAACTTAAAATGATCCAGTTCAGAGCGTATGTGCAGTGGAGTACTGTTCCAAAGTCTGGCCCCATTATATGAAAACATTCGACCTCCACTATGAGCACGTTTGATCTTAGGAACACAGATTAAACCTTTTCTCCCTGACCTAAGGTTTCGGTTGGGAACGTACAGTTGATTTCAAGGGCGGGCCCGTTCCTGCCAATGATTTATGAATAATACAAAGCGCTTTAAATTGTACTCTTTGCTGGACAGGAAGCAAATGAAGAATATCAAGGGCCGGCCTAGCCGAGGAACGTTTAGGAATGTTCATCAGCATATGTGCCGCACAATTCTGTACGATTTGGAGTCTTTTGATAGTGGCCAGGGGGGCTCCCAGATATAACACGTTGGCGTAGTCAAGCCGTGACAGTACAATGGCTTGTTCAAGTAGTCGTCTTGCTGCAAACTGAAGCATTGGCAGTACCTTTCTAAATCTTCTGTGCAATCCGTAACAGTTTGCTGCCACTTTACGCGATTGTTCTCTGAAATACAAGTTGCGATCGATCCAGACTCCTAAACTCTTAACTCGACTTTTTGGGGCCGGGGGGCACCCAGGCAGTTAGGCCACAGATGGTCAATATTAGAGGGGGCAGATTGCCCGAAGAGCATGAGCTCAGTCTTGGATCCATTAAGCTTCAAGAAGTAGCTGCTCATCCAATCAAAGACCTTCTGAAGGCATGTTGCCAAATCAGGGTCTGATCGATTGGATTGCTTTAGGGAGACGATCAATTGAGTATCTTCGGCATAAGAAACAACCTGTACCACAAATGGGAGGACTGCTTCTGCCAACGAACTCATGTAGACATTAAACATCGTGGGGCTCAGGGAAGATCCTTGAGGAACCCCACAAGTCAGTGAAATGGGTTTTGACGAACACTCTCCTTCAAAAACCGAAAAGACCCTATTTTGGAGAAAGGATTGAAGCCACCTAAGAGCCAACCCAGTCACTCCAGCATCCTTCAATCTTTGTATCATAAGATGATAATTGACAGTGTCGAAGGCTGCGCTGAGATCCAACAGGATAAGGGCAGCACGCCTCCACTGTCAAGGGTTTTCCTGATTTCTTCTGTTGCAGCCAAAATGGCTGTTTCTGTTCCTTGTTGGGATCTGAAACCAGTCTGGGTAACATGAATACGCTTATTATTTTCCAAAAAAGCAGATAAAATAGCATTGGTATATTTCTCTGCTAATTTGCTGACCCCTGGCAGCAAGGAGATTGGGCGGTAGTTTCCCCAATTATCTGGGTCAAGATTTACTTTTTTTTTAAAAGAGCCTTAACTCTAGCATGTCTCCATTGTGATGGCACAATCCCAGTTTCAAGCGACAAATTTATACAATCAAGTATAACAGGTGACACTACTTCAGCAATTTTTTGAAGAACACTGGGGGGGGGGCAACATCTAGGGGAGAACCCGATTTGAGTTCTTTAAGTGATCTTTGCAGGGTTTTGAGATCCATAGGGGGAAATTCCTCCAACAGCGGGGTGGAGGAAGGGGGGTTGACTCCACCACTTGATACAGCCATTTGTGAGGTAGGAACCAGCGGAAAGAAGTTATAGATAATCTGAATTTTTTCTGCAAAGAAATCCGCGATTTGGTCACATCGCAATTGCGCATTATCAGTGCAAGTAAAAGGGGTAGAGGGGGTGAGAAGATTATTAGCAATTTTAAATACCTCACGCGGAGAGTTCGCCGAGAGGATCTTTCCCTGATAGTAGAGAGCTTGCACAGTTTTGATTTCCTTTTTATAGATTCAAATAACTTCCTGATATTTAACTTTACTCACTACAGAAAAATCCTTCCTCCAAAGTCTCTCATGTTTTTTACAAATCTGTTTAAGCTGACGAAGATTGTGGGAAAACCATGAGTTTTTTTTTACTCCCACCTTTTCTGATATTTCTACTTTGGGAGGAACAGAATTGAGTGCACGATCGATCCAATTATTAAAATTATCATTTGCCACAGTAGGGTTAGGATGAGATATAGGAATGGTATCGTTCAGTTCACTGATAAAGGTGTCTAATGGGAGTTTTGACCATCGACGAGTAGTTTTTATAGCTCTGGCCATTCGTATATTTGCATCAGATAACGTTAGATTAAAAGGAAGTATGAAGTGGTCAGACCATGGGATAGGGACAGCGTCTTCTACTGAAAGATGGTCTATGTTGGAGAATATAGGATCCAACGTGTGACCTTTGATATGGGTAGGGCTGTTCACTTTTAATGTGAGTTGGAACATGACCAGTTCATTAACCAGTTCTTAAGTGGAGGCTGATGAATAATCATCGAAGTGCAAATTAAAATCACCCAAAATTGTAAAATTAGGGGTTGAGCTGGCAAAGTTTGCTGCCGTCTCCGGAAGGTCCTTCTTAAAAAGCCCAAGGGGGCCTGGCGGGCGATATACCAGGATCCCTGAGAAGGTGAAAGTGGATGCTAGATCAATCACAAAGGAAAGACTTTCACAGTCAGGGACTGAGTTTGCAGTAAATCTGCAGACAAAATTAGCCTTGTAGATTATGGCCAAGCCTCCTCTGCGATCCAGCCTTTGAATAGCATAATTTGGGAGGAGAGATTGAACGTCAAAATCTGTGTCGCTACTTAACCACATTTCAGTTAAGAATAAAACATCCGGATTCTTCTCTTCGAGAAGCAAGTGGATTTCAATCAAATGTTTAGGAAGGGAGCGACAGTTAAGTAGTAGCATGGTAATGTTTCTATCCCTGTCCGTAGCCAATGGGGTGAAGGGGGAATTTTGAAATTAAATTTTGCAGTTAGTGCAGTGAGAGCTAATATCAGGCAACATGGCATGTGCACATTTACTAGACACCTCTTTCCTTATGGCGTGAAGCTGTACGGCATCAAAAATAATTTTTTTATTTATCAGAACCAATGTAAGCTCCTGCCCCTGGCCCCGTCTGAGCGCGGACGGGCGCAGACGGGCTTGCCTTAGGCGCACTCGCTGCGCACGTCCGCTGCGCGGTCGCATCATGGGCCGATTTATCGTGGCCGGAGTGACGTGAATTAGTGTCAAAGACTAGACCACTAACTTAAACTAATTTGTGCCCCCAAAGTGTTTCCCTGAGCTATAACACAGCTCACTGAAGCGGAATACACAGATTTTCGCAACACAGTTGTCAAACAATTTAAATCACATTTGTTTTTTTAAAAAGAATAATCAGGCAACAGTCATGCAGCATAGAAAGAGTAAAGCCTCGTCGGAATTACAAGCAAGCGCAGTAAGCAAGCAAGATAAGCAGTCTTTGTGCCTTTAATGTCGACGACGTTTCGACCCTTGGAACAATTTATGGGTCATCATCAGTGTAGGAGAGTAGGATCTGCTTCTTATAGTTACCCCCACTTTTCGCTGATGTTTCACTGTTTTTCGACTTCTGGCTGGGGCCCTGCTAACCAGGACCCCAGCCTAGCTGCTTCCTCTCTAGTTTGATTACCAGTACTTTAGGTACACTCCAGATTGGATTCTGGGGTACCCTTATAAGTCCCGAGTATATGGTATACTATGTACCAGGGCATAGGTACCTCAGAGGCCTGTAATGTTCCACCTCTGGGAAGCCTTCCAAAATGACACCACACGTCTGCTACTGCAGCCTGTGTAAGGTGGTGCATGCACCCCTTACTGAGATATAGGTTCACTATATCTCTCCATATCACTGCACATATAAACCTATCAGTCACCCCTATGGCATGCCTTACCAATCCTCAAGGCAGGGTGCTGGGTTTTATGTGAGAGGGTGCCCATGTATGAGCAGAGCCCCTCTGCAGCCTTCGGAACCTTTATTGCGGGGTTGTTTGTGATGAAGCCAAAGCATATACTCTTAAGTGCATTGTAACCAAACGGTAAATGCTAACTTTGGGATGGCTGCATGGAAACATGTTGTGTTTGGTGTCAAACACCTTGGAATCATACCCTCACACTGGTAACTGGTGTGGGAGTATGATCCCACCCTTCTAGAGGGAGAACCATGACAGCACCGGTATACCCGGTACCAGTTTAACAGACCCTGGCATCACAAAATGGAGGCTGCCAGCCACAGTCTGCCATTCTTCTGCTGGACAAAACTCCAACTGGGGAGGCCTGGACAATAGGTTTCCTGTCACAGGGAGGTGTCACCACCTCCCAGACAGGCTTTAGTGTATTGGGGCTGGGTGAGTGCACTCGAAGAGTGCTTTGAAGTCAGCATTGGGGGCACATTTGGTGTCCCTGTGCATAGTCCAGCTCAAACCTGTTGCAGGGGCTACCAGCCCCTGCTCTAGCTCAAACCTGGACAAAAGAAATGGGTGTAGCCACCCCTCTTTCCTGACCCTCCCATAGGTGGGTCCCTAGAGTTTGTCCCACCCCTTCCTTGGGTATAAGATAGGAACCCCTGGCTACAGGACTTTAGATTTACCTGGACAAAACTCTGAAACATAATCCTGGAACTTCGACAATCTACAAGGTGCTTGATGACTGAAGAATCTCCCTTGGAGTAAAGGAGTTACTCCCCTGCAAGGCAGGCACCTAAGACGCATCTGACTGGTTTGCATCTCCGAAGCTCCCGCCGGACTCTGAAGAATTTGCAACACAGGAGATGGGTTCCCATACTTCCCAGAGGCTGACCCGAGCTCCCAGCAAAGCTGAGACCCATAGCCCTCGTGGGGACCGTGGAACCGGAACCCCTGGACACCATACACCGTACACATTTGCAAGTGCATATGCTTCTCGTCGATCCTTGAGGCTGTGCTTTGGGCTACTTATGGCCACACCCTAAGCAGTGTCTCCACCGAAAATTACTGACCTACACTCATCTGTGTCGCTACTTAACCACATTTCAGTTAAGAATAAAACATCCGGATTCTTCTCTTCGAGAAGCAAGTGGATTTCAATCAAATGTTTAGGAAGGGAGCGACAGTTAAGTAGTAGCATGGTAATGTTTCTATCCCTGTCCGTAGCCAATGGGGTGAAGGGGGAATTTTGAAATTAAATTTTGCAGTTAGTGCAGTGAGAGCTAATATCAGGCAACATGGCATGTGCACATTTACTAGACACCTCTTTCCTTATGGCGTGAAGCTGTACGGCATCAAAAATAATTTTTTTATTTATCAGAACCAATGTAAGCTCCTGCCCCTGGCCCCGTCTGGGCGCGGACGGGCGCAGACGGGCTTGCCTTAGGCGCACTCGCTGCGCACGTCCGCTGCGCGGTCGCATCATGGGCCGATTTATCGTGGCCGGAGTGACGTGAATTAGTGTCAAAGACTAGACCACTAACTTAAACTAATTTGTGCCCCCAAAGTGTTTCCCTGAGCTATAACACAGCTCACTGAAGCGGAATACACAGATTTTCGCAACACAGTTGTCAAACAATTTAAATCACATTTGTTTTTTTAAAAAGAATAATCAGGCAACAGTCATGCAGCATAGAAAGAGTAAAGCCTCGTCGGAATTACAAGCAAGCGCAGTAAGCAAGCAAGATAAGCAGTCTTTGTGCCTTTAATGTCGACGACGTTTCGACCCTTGGAACAATTTATGGGTCATCATCAGTGTAGGAGAGTAGGATCTGCTTCTTATAGTTACCCCCACTTTTCGCTGATGTTTCACTGTTTTTCGACTTCTGGCTGGGGCCCTGCTAACCAGGACCCCAGCCTAGCTGCTTCCTCTCTAGTTTGATTACCAGTACTTTAGGTACACTCCAGATTGGATTCTGGGGTACCCTTATAAGTCCCGAGTATATGGTATACTATGTACCAGGGCATAGGTACCTCAGAGGCCTGTAATGTTCCACCTCTGGGAAGCCTTCCAAAATGACACCACACGTCTGCTACTGCAGCCTGTGTAAGGTGGTGCATGCACCCCTTACTGAGATATAGGTTCACTATATCTCTCCATATCACTGCACATATAAACCTATCAGTCACCCCTATGGCATGCCTTACCAATCCTCAAGGCAGGGTGCTGGGTTTTATGTGAGAGGGTGCCCATGTATGAGCAGAGCCCCTCTGCAGCCTTCGGAACCTTTATTGCAGGGTTGTTTGTGATGAAGCCAAAGCATATACTCTTAAGTGCATTGTAACCAAACGGTAAATGCTAACTTTGGGATGGCTGCATGGAAACATGTTGTGTTTGGTGTCAAACACCTTGGAATCATACCCTCACACTGGTAACTGGTGTGGGAGTATGATCCCACCCTTCTAGAGGGAGAACCATGACAGCACCGGTATACCCGGTACCAGTTTAACAGACCCTGGCATCACAAAATGGAGGCTGCCAGCCACAGTCTGCCATTCTTCTGCTGGACAAAACTCCAACTGGGGAGGCCTGGACAATAGGTTTCCTGTCACAGGGAGGTGTCACCACCTCCCAGACAGGCTTTAGTGTATTGGGGCTGGGTGAGTGCACTCGAAGAGTGCTTTGAAGTCAGCATTGGGGGCACATTTGGTGTCCCTGTGCATAGTCCAGCTCAAACCTGTTGCAGGGGCTACCAGCCCCTGCTCTAGCTCAAACCTGGACAAAAGAAATGGGTGTAGCCACCCCTCTTTCCTGACCCTCCCATAGGTGGGTCCCTAGAGTTTGTCCCACCCCTTCCTTGGGTATAAGATAGGAACCCCTGGCTACAGGACTTTAGATTTACCTGGACAAAACTCTGAAACATAATCCTGGAACTTCGACAATCTACAAGGTGCTTGATGACTGAAGAATCTCCCTTGGAGTAAAGGAGTTACTCCCCTGCAAGGCAGGCACCTAAGACGCATCTGACTGGTTTGCATCTCCGAAGCTCCCGCCGGACTCTGAAGAATTTGCAACACAGGAGATGGGTTCCCATACTTCCCAGAGGCTGACCCGAGCTCCCAGCAAAGCTGAGACCCATAGCCCTCGTGGGGACCGTGGAACCGGAACCCCTGGACACCATACACCGTACACATTTGCAAGTGCATATGCTTCTCGTCGATCCTTGAGGCTGTGCTTTGGGCTACTTATGGCCACACCCTAAGCAGTGTCTCCACCGAAAATTACTGACCTACACTCACCGAGTGTCCCATGGGCTGGTATTGTATGATTCCTCTCAAGGTCCCTTCGCGATCCCTGGTCCGTCGACTGGTGGGTCCCCGAGAAAGCAACTGTAACTTTAATTGGGCTTACCTGGTTGCTCCAGATATGCCCTGACTCTCCTCCGCTTGGGTCCCCAGGACCTTCGTGGTCCGCACCGAAGCATCTTTTCTCTTCATGCATGGGTTGCTAGTGCCAAGGGTTCAATCCAAAGCGGTACAAAAGGGGGTGGTGATGGACGGAGCATCAGAACCAATCAAACACTCACACCCAGTCAACAGATCTGGGTTTGATCCATCACCGTTCTTTAGCCCACTCTGCCACCCCAGTTCAAGGGTTCAATCCAAGCACCGACATGCAGCACTCTACATCCTTCGTGGGACAGCTCAAATCCAGCTCCTGGTCATCGTCAACGCCTCCTGGTCCTCGAGTCAAGCTTCACCTCTTCGCACTAGTCAAGTCGTGGTTCTTATACCACTTTCTTAGCATATGGTTTGGTCCCCCCCTCAGGCCCATTGTATATTGTGCTATTTACTGTCGTTTTAGAACTGTATTATTGTGTATCTTGGACTCTAATCTCATAAAGAGATTAGTAGTGAGTATTTAGAAATAAATACATATATTTTATATATACCTTGAGTGGTTCTCCTTTCATTTAGTGATTCAAGAGGTTATAATCTGGTAAACCAAGCTGCTTTAAACTCCTTCAAGACCCTTCAAGACTTAGCCTTAAGTCTGCTCTCCATAGCTACCACTAGGATAGCTTTCGGTAAAGGTTGTCTTTAAATCTACTCATCAATAAGGGTTGTTTGGACTGGTACAAGAGACAATTATACAGAGCAAGAGTAGATCCCAATTTATTTGTTAGGAGTGTCCAAAAACCACAATCTCCTATGAGTATTGCAAACAAAATGGCTTCACTGGATTTCAAGTAGAAAACAAGGTGACCACACGAGATATACTGAAAAATAGCAAAAATTGGTCAAGCAAACGCTTATAGAACGTAGTTATGGCAGTATATACAATATTCTTCAAAGATGACTTGCAGGAATTAAGGCTGATATAAATGAGGACCTGAATTGGCAAGTCCAATGTGATAACAAGCAATTGGAGTGCAGGAGATCCAATCTTTGAATCGGCACGTCTCCGAATGTGAGGGAGTGAGTCTCAATATCAGCAGATGCAGTCCTGCCTGGTGTGTTATTTTGAACTTTTCTGCTAAAAGCTTGTGTTTATAAAATCTCTATCTCTTCATGTACTGTGACTCATTTATATGTTCTATGTACATTTGTGATTGGATTAAATAACAATCAATGACTATTGTAAATAATTTGAAGAATGAAACCTTGAAGGAACTCTGTTGTTGATACATACTAATGACCTAATCCTGTTTTGGTCTATTGGTAGCTTCTGTCACTGATCTAAACTCCCTGACTCAAGCAAGCCCTTAACCCCCCTTTAACCAAGCACTGTGATTAGACATAGGGTCACCCTCTGACCTAAAATGATCACCTCAAAGCACATTAAAAAAGTAAATCTACATGGTTGGGATATTATTTCTTTGGATTGCAGGATTTGGACAGAAAGGGGGATTACATTCTTCAAATTTTTGAAAGAACTACCATCTGCATTCTCCAATATTGACTCAATGTACAGGACATGTAAGTTACAATATTACAGAGGAAATTCGGTTTTCAATGTGAATCCTAATATGTAGGACAGCTTTATTATTTATTTATCTATTTATTTATTTAAAGGTTTGATATAGTGCTAGCTGGACCCTGAGGTATCATAGCACTTTACAGAATCAAGAGCAAGGCAATAATCAGTCACTGAGAATAAGACGTGCAATAATCATAGGTTCAAGTATACATAAAATATATACAAGGGAAGTATACTTCTACAGAGAGTGAGGAGCACACAAGAATATATCCACAGAAAAAAACTGTATGGCCATGAGGTTGGAAATAACTGAATTAAGGTCCATTGAAACAAATTATTGCGAGAAGGACATCAGGAACAATAGATGCAAACACAAAGAAAGAAACAGCCAACTGATCAACGGAGTTTGAACTGATCAAGAGAGCCTATTTGAACCAAGATTGAGTTTGTTCATGGGTTCCAGTATTTATTGAGGAGATGGCATTTCAATTCTCTTTTGAAGCCCGGGAAGGAGGAGTTGCATCGTAAGTCCCTCGGGTAGGAGTTCCAAATGCTGGGAGCATTACCTGAAAAAGAGCAATCCTGGGTAGTTTTACTTTTTAATTTGGGAGGCACAAGAAGAAGAGCGGTGGAGCTTTCCATAGGTCTGGTACTTCCTGCTTTTGTGAGTTTGTTGTCTAAATAGTCAGGGGAGTGTGAGTGATGTGCTTAGTGGGTGATGCAGGCAGTCTTGTGGATGCATCTTCCTTCGATGGGAAGCCAGTTTAGGGACTTGAGGGCAGGAGTGATGTGTTCATACCGTTTTGAGCCAGACTGCCATATTTTGTACTGATCTCAGGGGGGCGAGGTGAGTTTTCGAGGTCCCTGTGAGGAAAGCTTTCCCGTAGTCAAGTTTGGAGAGGACCAGAGATTGAACAACCCATTTGAAATTGTCTGATGGAATGAATGGTTTAATTTTCTTGAGGTGTTTTAGCATGTAAAGCGCTCCTTTGGCTTTTTTTTATATGATCCTTCAATGACAAATTTTAGTCAAGGGTGAAGCCTAAGGATTTAGCTGAGTTGGAAAGAGTGAGCGAACAATTTAGGGCCTTCAGGTCGCTGATCCAGCTTTGGATTAGAACGTGGTTACTTTTAGGGGAGAACAGAATAACTTCTGTTTTGATGAGGTTTAATTTGAGATGGTTAGAGTAAAACCAAGATCGAATCTTACTCAGTGTTATGTTAAGATGTAGGATGTCACTGTGTGATTTGATTTTGTAGTAGAGTTGCATGTCATCAGCATAGAGGTGGTATTTGATCCCTGTTTGTTTCAGGATGATGGTGAGGGGTTCCAAGAAGAGGTTTAAAAGTGAGGGGGAGAGGATTGAACCCTGGAGGACACCAAGGGTGACAGGTGTGGGATTCGAGAAGCAAGACTTGATTTTGATTTGTTGTGTTCTGTGCTGTAGGTAAGATGTGATCCATTTTAAAACGGTGCCATTGAAACCAGAGCGTATCTTCAGTGACTCCAGTAAGGATGGGTGATTGACAGTATCAAAATCCGCTGAAAGGTCAAGTAGGATAGGTGGGCAAGCAACTCCATCCTCCAAGGATTGATGGATGTCATCTGCAATGTTGAGCATGGTGGTTTCTATGCTACAGCCTTTCCTGAAACCATATTGGAAGGAGTCAAGTAAGTTGTATTTACCAATGTGCCTGTTGAGTTGTTGTAAGACACATTTGTCCATGGTTTGTCCATGGTTTTAGCTAGGAATGGGAGGTTAGATGTTAGGAATTTCTTTCCATGAGACCAGCTCATCTTTCCATTGGGGATTGCTTTGGTTTGTTCCACCCTTTTTTGTTTAAGGTCACCCGCAACAACATGACTTCCATTGATGAAGATCCCACCCGCCTGAGATAATTTCTCCAGGAGCGCAGCGTTGAATTCATGGACACTTCCAAAGTTTGATATGTTAAATACTTTTCTCATGATGTAGTTTAATCTCTTTATTTGGAGGCAATATTTACAGTTGTTATGTATATGTAGTTGCATAAGTCTTTTTGCGTCCCTTTTAACATCAGTTTACAATCTGTTCTTTGATATTTACCTAATGTTTCTCTTTACAGGTTTGCATCTCCTCACCTTGTGGTTTCCCCAGAGCATTCATCAATCTCCCTCTTGTCCTCACCCTGGAGCCAAGATGCATCATGCCTCTAAGTGGTCTCAACACCCCTCACCTTCTTGAAAAATACTCTTCGGTATATTCTCTCTCATTTATGTCTCCATTGCAATTTTATTTATCTTTTACCTCTCATCCCCAACTCTTTTGTTCCATTAATCTTTCTTTTCCTAATTCACTTCCCATTTTCCAAAAATATTTCCCTTCTCCTATCCTCTTCACTTTTCATTCTTGTCATTTGTCATTTTGTAACTTTTTTTTTTAACCTTCTTTTTCTCTATACAAACCTGTCTCAATCTCTTTCTGTATATCTTTGAAAATTGTAACCTGGAACGTCAAGGGCTTGGGTTTACCAATCAAACATCAACGAATATTGACCCATCTATCACATTGAAATGCGGATATTGCCCTCATTCAGGAAACATACCTCTCAGATAGTGAATCCTCAAAATTAAAGAGCGGGTGGGTTGTCAATATTTTCTTTTCACCAGGTAATGGTAGGAAGAATGAATTTGCTATGTTATGTCACAGATCGATTAATATTAGTTTAATTTCACAAGAGACCGATTTGGTAGGGAGATGGTTACTTGTTTCATAATTAATAATTTTCCGATCTCTATTTTTAACATCTATGGTCCCTCCAGCCCAGATTGTCAGTTTTGGTCAGATGTTACTGAAAATCTTCTACAATGTCCAGTTGATCATTTTATTTTCGCAGGGGATTGTAATCAAATAGTTGACCCTTTCATTGACAGAGTTTCTTCCTCTACTTATGTACCCAACTAAACTCATGCCCTTAAACAATGCGCTTTAATGAAAGTTTGGAGACTTTCTAATCCTCAATAACACAAGAGTAGCCCCTCTGGAGCCGTAGTGGCTCCTTCAGAAACAGTATTCCCTCTGGAGCCGATGATGAAGCCAATGATGAAGCTTGGCACTATTAGAGTGGGTGAGAGTTGTATAAAGAAAAGGGTCTCCTTCCCAACCACAACAGTGAGTGTGCTGCCTCCTGGCGTACTTTCGATTCCCCATCTCTGCTGTTTCTGAAGGAGCCACTCTGGCTCCGGAAGAGATACTCTTGGGTTATTGAAAATATTCCTGGGAGGAAGTATCCCTTTATCCTCGCTGTCGGGGACCTCTCAACCCTCCTCGGGTTTCCCCACCCCCGGGACCCATAACCTAGTGTTGTAAGACTTTCTAATCCTACCTTAAGTCAATACACCTACAACTCCCCCTCGCACCATACTCAATTGAGAATTGATTATATTTTATTTCACACTCTCTATCCCAAAATTAACACTCTGCTGACATAGGCTCTATTCTAATTTCTGACCATGCTCCTGTCTCTGCTCATCTACATATTTTACCAACTACATTTAAGCCTAACAGGTGGAGATTCAATAATGTACTTCTCCTAGACCCATCTTTCACTCTACCTTTACCTCTTTCTTTCATGACTTCTTTAAATTTAATCACACAGGTGAACTTGATTTTTACACTACATGATATGCCTTCAAGGATTCAGCCCGTGATTTCAGTATCAGATTTGTGTTTGAAAAGAAAAAACTTTCTTAAAACAAAACTAAAGAGATCCTGAACCAAATTAAACAATTGGAGCACTCTTATTACACTTCCAAATCTAAAGCTTGCTTACAAGAACTCATCAACGTCGAACTGCAGTTTAATATATTTTTCAACCACGTTGCATCTTCCTTTCTCCTCAAATCCAGTGACAAGTATTATGGTGGTCTAAACAAATCAGGCAAACAACTAGCAAACTACCTTAACATCAAAAAGAATTAATCCTAAATGCACCCTCAAATCCATTACATAAAGATGGCAACATATTAGAAGATTTTGTGGAATTTTATAAAATATGATATACCCCTGAACATAATCCCACTGATTGTGGCATTACTAATTACCTTTCTGATAGACACAAGTCTTTCAACACACAACTAGACCTCTCAGTTTTATCAACTGATATTACTTTACCTGAACTTTATACTGCTTTATCTCCTCCTAAATCTGACAAAGGTCCTGAATGACTCACTATCGAATTCTTCACAAACTTCTCCAAACTGCTCCTCCATCAATTAACCCTTCATATAAACTAATTTCTCTGAAAAGGCAAATCCTCTAGTTCCTTCTTGGATGCCCTTGTTTGCCTCATTCCAAAGTGTGTCTTTTGCTTTCTCGCCCTAAGTGTACTGGGTATGCTCAGATGTGGGTCCCAGGCTCACTGTGCCACTCGATTCAAGCTATCCTGCCTGATGAGGGGTGACACCCCGAAACGGGTCCTAGGATGCTTGGTTCCGGTACAGGGAGGACCTGGCTTTGCAGTTCGGTCTGGACTGTTCCCATGAGGCACAGGGTCAAGACTGATTTGCATATGGCCAGGTCTAAATTGGGCTGGCATGGTGATCAAATGAATGATGGATTTATCAATATCTTTTGACTGGTGGTGAATGTTTTGATTTGTTCTGCATTCCGTCCATCAACTGTGTGTCTTTTTCATTCCAAAGAAGGGCAAAGATTCATAACAGTGAACAAATTATAGGCCTATTGCCCTTGTCAATATTGACTACAAGCTATTTTCCAAAACGTTAGCTCTCTGTTTGGATTCCCTTTTACCAAAACTCCTTGGTCAAGAACAATCTGGTTTTGTAAAAGGACATTATATATCTAATAACACTCACTTATTTTTTGATGTCCTCTCAAAATCTCACTGCTCAACACATCCTTTAGCAGTGATTACATTAGATGCCGAGAAGGCCTTCAATCGCATAACCTCGTCTTTTTTTTCATCGCTTTCATTTTAGGATCAAAATTAATTTCCCTTCTTTACTCCTCTCCTCAAGTGGCCATTTTTGCCAATGGGCAGACTTCTTCCTATTTTGGTTTGGGTAGAGGTGTACGTCAAGTTTGCCCTAACTCACCTTTTCTCTCTAATCTAATACTCAAACCTATCCTTCCCAGAATTAGACATAATCCAGATCTTCACAGTTTCACATGAAAAGACCAACACATTAAAACAGCAGCCTATGCGGACAACATCATTTCATTTATTTCTCAACCCACCTTTTCTTCATGAGGTCTCATCTTATTCTCTTGTCTCAGATTACAAATTAAATCATGCTAAATCTGGATCTTACTTCTAAACTAATACACCTACAAACAAGATTTCTCCACTACTTACTTCTCCTGGAATACAACCAAAATCAAATATTTAGGATTATGGTTCTCACAGTCACTCAAAACTTCTATTTCCTTACATCTAAAAGATTGTAAGCTCGAATTAAATGCCCTTGTCTCCCGTTTGGCACCCCTTGAATCTCACCTGGTGGGGTTACCTTGACACTATTAAAATGATGTTGGTTCCCATCGCCGTTTACACTATTTCTAACATTCCCCTTTCAATTCCCTCAAAACAATTTAGGCAAATCAACTCCATACTCTCCTCATTTATATGAAGTGGGAAGAAAGCTTGTGTATCTCTTCTAAAACTAAAATGTTCTAAATCAGACAGTGCCATTAATTTCCCTGATTTTCAAAAATGTCAACAGCTTTGATCTTGAAACAATCCGTTTACTGAATCTCACATCCCATCGAACAATCTCCTTTGTGGGAATAGCTGAAAAAGTCTTTCCTCTCCCCCTTCTCTTCTAGTGAATATGTGGCGTTTTCTAGAAAACCTCAATTTCACTCCTCACCCATTTTCAAACATCTATGCAGCTTACTCAAACCCTTGATGCCTTCTAATCCTATTTATGCATCATCTTTCCTCAATACTACCATTTGGCACAATACATCCGTAGTACACAACAATAAACCCATTTATTGGAAAACCTGTAAAATGTTTGGTTTAATCTGTATTAATCAACTCTCCATTAACAGTTCTTTTCTCATGTTTTCTCAAGCCCAATCTCTTTTTAATCTTCCAACATGCTTTTAACATAAATTCCTTCTCTTGCAATCCATTATATTGGCCGCCCTTGATAAATTTTAATCATGCCTGTTACAACCCTTTATGCCTAATTCTGCAGAACTTTATATTGTATAATTGTTATAATGTTTTACAAATACACCTTTGATGATTATTAGATTATTCTTATAGTGGAACATGTACATTTTTAATCATTAGCATGCTTTTTTCTTTTTCTTCCCAGTTTACCCACTTACCTTCTCTATAATCTTTGAAATAATTATGATGCATTACTAGTGATGCATTTTGTTTTACTCTAATAAAGCTCTTTTGCACTAAAACAAAAGACTACCTCTATTACATAAAATACATATAATGACTTCCACTTCCGTTTTTTGTATTCTCTGACCAACCGTTTGCTTCTGCTGACAAGTCATCATGGCTTTCTTTGCTTCAGGATTTCCCAGTTTTGCAAATTGACCTCCCAAATTAGGTATAGCACTGACTATGCGTTTTGAAACTATGTGCTTACTGGGGTTTGCTCCCAAATCTACCCTTAGTTCTCAAGTTTAAATGCTTCCTCCGCTGTGGTTTACCAATGTTAAATAGGCCTAATCAAATGTATCCTTTTTTTGACTTGTTTCCACTATTTAACTGCTTTTCATGCTACACAGCACATCTTTGTGACTTAATCCAGCGGGACTACAGTGCGGACAGACGGTCAATTTTTTATCTGTCCAAAAGGAAACTTTTCTAAAGAAAGAAAAATACGGGAGATTCTGTGATAATTCTCTTCACACAAAGCAGTGACAGAAAAGACGTTTATTATCCAATAGAACAACAGCGGGTTCACTTATTACAGTTAACCCCTTGGCTGCTAGTACTTTTCTCCCCCGGTGCTAAGCCTTTTTTGGGCTATTTAGGCTAGTTTGCGCTTAGGCCCCTGTAACCTTTTGTCCACACAAGGTATCAAACCCAATTTGCGTCCTTTTCTGTCAACATTCTGAGGATTCTAAAGGTGCACAAAGTTTGTGGATTTCCTTGGAGCGGACTAAGAAATTAGTCAAAATACAGCTACATTTTCTTTGGGGGGTGGGGGAGATGGGGAAAAAGTGCTGCAGAAGAAAGGGTCTGTTTATTTCCTGCAAATGGTATCAACAAACGGTTTGCAATGCTAGAATCACCATCTTCCCAGCTTTCAGGAACAGGCAGACTTTTGTCAGAAAACCAACATTTCTACACGGTTTTGGCATTTTACTGGGAATGAGACATAGCCTATTTCTCCTATTTTTTGTGCTTTCAACCTCCTTGCAGTTATTGGTAGAAAAGGGTGTGGAACTAATAATGGATCCCGGGAAGCAATACATTTATGAAAAGTAGACCAAATTCTAAATTCAGCAAGGGGTCATTTGTGTACATCCTTCAAGGTTTTCCTATAGAAACTAACAGTTGAAATACAAAATATTGGAATTCTGTTGGAAAAAAACCCATTTGTGTCCAAATTTTCCCTGCAACAACTTCTAAATATGACATATTTTTGAAAGCAATATACCTTTGCGTCTGCTGGACCCTTCTGATTGCGGGGATATGGGACTTCTAGGTTCACCAAGAGCCCAAGGTACCCAGAGATATTTACTGAGCTGCGTCTTGCAATGGTTTTTCATTGTGTTCTGGGTATACCACAATTAATTTGGTAAAATATAAAGAGTGAAAAATAGGTATCAAGGAAGCCTATGTATTTCTGAAATGGGAACAAGATATGGAGTTCGGAAGCAGTGGTTATTTGCACATCTCTAAATTTGTAAGTACCTATACTAGCATGTAAATTAGAGGGAATATTCAAAATGTCTTCTTTTTACACACTGCCTTACATTTGGGAAGTAGAAATGCATAAAAAGGCAACTGGTAAAAACACTTGTTCTACTATTCTTTGTTCTATTATGTCTCTGGATAAAAACGGTACCTCACTTGTGTGGGTAGGCCTAGTGCCAGGAAAGCTTATTCAGCATCTAGGGAAACCTACCAAACCTGTATATTTTTTAAAACTAGACATCAAGGGGAATCTAGGATGGGGTAACTTGTGTGACTCTCACCTTGTTCTGTTACCCAGAATCACTTGCAATTCTCAAACTTTGTAAAAGAAAATCTATTGCTCACATTTCTGTGATGGAAAGTTCTGGAATCTGCAGGGAGTCACAAACCTTCCCCCACCCATCATTCCCCCGAGTCTGCCTATAAAGATGGTACCTCACTTGTGTGGATAGGCCTTGTGCCCATGACAGGCAACGGCCCAAAACGCAATATGGACACATCACATTCTTCCAGTGAAAACTGACCCTATTTTTCGCAATGTGCCTAGCTGTGGATTTTAGACCCTGGCTCAGCCAGCACTTAGGGAAACTTAGCAAACCTGTACATTTTTTAAACCTAGATACCCTGGGGAATCCAGGGTGGGGTGACTTGTGTGGCTCTCACCAGGTTCCGTTGTCCAGGATTACTTGCAAACCTTAAACTTTGTAAAAAACAAACACATTTTCCTCACATCTCTGTGATGGAAAGTTGTGGAATCTGCGGGGAGCCACAAACTTCCACCCACCCGCATTTCCCCAAGTTTCCCAATAAAAATGGTACCTCACTTGTGTGGGTTGACTTAGCACTTGCGATAAGAAACGGCCCAAAACGCAACGTAGGCACATCATATTTTTCCAGTGAAAACTGACCCTTTTTCCCCAATGTGCTTAGCTGTGGATTTTGGACCCTAGCTCAGCTGGTACCTAAAGAAACTTAGCAAACCTTTACAATTTTTTAAAACCAGACATCCACAGGTCTCTAGGATGGGGTGACTTGTGTGGCTCTCACCAGGTTCTGTTATCGCAAACCTAAAACTTTGTCAAAAAACAACATTATTCTCAGATTTCTGTGATGGAAAGTTCTGGAATCTGTGGGGAGCTGCAAATTTGCACCCACGAGCATTCCCCTAAGTCTCCTGATAAAAATGGTACCTCACTTGTGTGGGTAGGCCTTGTGCCTGCGACAGGAAATGGCCCAAAATGCAACGTGGGCACAACACAATTTTCCAGTGAAAACTAGATAGATTTGAGGTTTGCAGGGGATTCTGGGTAAGAAAACGGTGAGGGTTCCATGCAAGCCATACCTCCCTGGACTGCCCAGGGTGTCTAATTTTCAGAACTGTCTGGGTTTGGTAGATTTGCCTAGATGGCCACTGAATGTGGGATCAAGAATGCAGGTGACTCCCTCACAAAATCGGGTAGTTTTGTGATCGATAATTTTGAAGTCTCCACAGTACATTTTGGGCTATTCCCTGTTGCGGGCACGAGGCCTACCCACACAAGTGAGGTACCATTTTTATCAGGAGACCAGGGAGAACACTGGGTAGTAGGACATTTGTGGCAGCCCGGTGATCCCACAACTTTCCCACACAGCAAAGTAAGAAAATGTGATTTTGTTAGCTAAATTTGAGGTTTGCAGGGGACTCTTGGTAGGAAAATGTTGAGAGATCCATGCAAGCCACACCTCCTTGGACTCCCCTGGGTGAATAGTTTTCAAAAATGTCTGGGACTGGTAGGTTGCCCTAGATGGCGGCTGAGCCCGGGACCTAAAACGCAGGTGACACCTTTGGTCCTGGGCTTGGCAGCCAAATAGGGAATCCTCCCAAAACCCAGACATTCCTGAAACTAGACATCCGGGGGAGTCCAGGGAGGTCTGGCTTGTATGGATCCCCCTACATTTTCTTTCCCAGAATCCCCTGTAAACCTCAAATTTAGCTAGAAAAGTCAAATTTTCCTGACATTTTTGTTGTGGGATCACATCAACAGCACAAAGTTCCTACCACTTAGCGTTCCCCTGGTCTTCCAATAAAAATGATGCCTCACTTGTATGGATGGGCCAAGTGCCTGCAACAGGGAAGGGCCAAACGTCTGTAGAGATTTATGAGGGGAATCAAAGTGGGTCCAAAAGGGCAGTGTCTTTATACTTTTTAGGCTGACTCTGCTTTGATCGATAGGCTGAGGGGGAACGCTCAGTGTTAGGAAATTTGTACTGGTGCGGTGATCCTACATCTTTCCCCACACAGAAATGCCAGGAAAAAAATACTTTTTAGATAAATTTGAGGTTTGCAGGGGATTCTGGGTACAAAAAACACTGGGGGATCCAAACAAGCCACACCGCCAGTCCACGCCCAGCCAGGCACAGCTGCTGTGCTGGATGTGCAGAGGGGTGGGCAGGGCAAGCATAGGTGCCAAGGGTGGAAAAATACATGTAAAAAAACATACCTGCAGCTGGCCGCGCCCCGCTCTTCTCCTCTTTTTCTCCAGGTGGCACAGGCTCCTAGAATGCCCTGTGGCCATTCCTGAAGCTGCTCTGACTCATGAGAGCAGCTTCAGGATTGGTCTGAGCGCCCTCGATTGGCTCTCCAGGACAGAGTGTGAGTCTTTGCCTGCTCTCTCCAACCCAGCTGTGTTGCTGGGCTGGAGAAAGCGTTCACTGGGCATGACGGTTTGGCTGGCCTGAAACAGCTGGCTACACCATTATGCACATTGAAAGGAGTGCATTTACCACACCCCTCAGTCATCCCTGGCCCCATCCCCAAGACTGGGATGGAAAGGAAAAATAAAACAAGGGTTTATCAACATTTTATTTTCCTTTCCTGCTGTTTTTGGGGGGCAATGCTCCTCTGCCATAGTGGAGGAGCCGCCGCTGTGCATGCAGACAGCTAAGCGTCATCCACACGCACCATCCACATACACCACCTGCCAAGCACCAGTCCATGCACACCACCAGCCGAGCGCCTGTCCACGCACACAACCAAGCAAGCGCTAGTCCACACACACACCACTAGCCAAGTGCGAGTCCACCACACGCAAAATGCAAGTACACCCACAGCCAGCCAAACGCCAGTACACCAGACCGTTAGCAGAATTCCCGTTCACACACAAACAGAAACATCCCTGGGTATCTAGCGGTTTTTAGCCCCCCTTGGGGGTCAGATGAGGCTACAAATGTTGCTGATCTGCCCCAAAGGGAGGCAGAAACAGCCAAAATGTGTCCCTAGAAAAAGGGGGAATGACCCTTGTCTATGGGGATGGGGCCGCTCTCTGACATGCACATAAACATATCCCTGGTGTTTAGTCGGCTATCGGGGGTAGTAATCCCATCTGGCCACAAGGAGGCAGAAAGACTGTCCAGTTTGTGTTTGGGGCACTGGCATGTCCATTTTGGGCAGCCTCCACCCCTATGTATAAATAAAATATATATTCTCTGGTGCCTAGTGGGCTATCTACCCCCCAGGGGGCAGATAAGGGGCAATTGCCCCATGTGCCTCCAGAAAGACTGTGGCAATTGATTTAGAGGGTGTGGGAATTGACATGCCCATTCTGGTCAGCCCCTACCCCAGATAACCCCCATTTGCCCACCAGGGGGGTCAGAAAGACTGTGGAGGATGTTGGGGGGGCATAGGCATACCCATTTTGGGCAGCCCCACCCATATATACAAATAAAAAATGGTGCCAATCTTCAAGAAACCGCACGATACATTTGGAACTACCAGGATATCCTCATATTTTCATTTGGCGACTGAGAAGTTTTACCCCCAGTTTCAGTTTTTGAATCTGTCGAGAAACGTGTTTACCGCTAATGCATTTGAGTGCTACTACTTTTCATCGACTAGAGTGATATTGCTCATATTATGCGTTATGGTTTTCCCCTGATGAAGGGATCTTTTTGTCCCTAAATGCATCGGGCTGCATGTTCAAAAACGGATGAAGAATTGAATTACTATTGTATTACTGAATACCATCAATGAAATTGTATACATCATTAAGAATTATTAATGTCATGTATCTTCAAACAATGTAACTTGGTGTTCACATTGAGCATGTTATTATTGTTTTTGCATTGAAGTGCTTAAGTATCAATTGAAAACGCTGATTGAATACACTTTGGCTTAGTTTCTGTTTATTGATTTCAAATACGGGTTTGTTAGTCACAAACCAGATAACAGTGCATGGTACCTACCAGGTTTTCCAGCAATACTTTTCGTTTCCTCTCATTTGTTATCCGTCGTGACAGTGGATATAGTACCGTGGCACTCATTACCTCATGTACTAAAAGATTAGCTAGTATTAGATTAAATAGGAGTGCACCTTTAACACAAGAATTCTCTTCCATATGCCTAATAAACAATTACCCTGTATTGGAGTGCTGTGGAGTTTTCTGTAAAGGAAACCGCAGTCTTGGATTGATTTACATCACGCGGCAGAGCGCTGCCTATGAGCACCGTCAGCGGTCTGGCCGCCTGGGGGCAATACGCTGAAGCCCTTGACTGAAAATGGCTGAGAATTAGTTAAAGAAGAGAGAAGAGGCAGCTGAAGCCATGTTTGATGACAATACAGCGAATGCATCGGAGCGTACTCAGATCTTGAACAGCGCTCCCTCTGGGATGGATCTCCAGTCATAAAAGTGGAATCTTGAGAAATTGAATAGAACAGATATCTCCAAATGGTGGTAGTGTAAGTCGCTAGAGAAATATCTGGAGGTAGGGAGAGTACCGCGAGGGGTGAGTGTTGATCGCTCAAACCCTTGAGAATCTGAACCCTGATATGCTGCAGGAATGGGCCACCAACAGTGCAGAATCATATCAAAACTTGATGAAGATGCTCATCAAATATGCTAAACGGGACAGAGAGAAAATATTAGAAGAAATTTGATTACTTCAACAAGAGATCAGTCAGCTCTCCAAACCGAAAGCAATTCAAAAATTCGAAAAAGAGTTGGAAACCAAATTCAAAAAACATGAGCAAAATATAAGAGAACGGAAGGCAATTAATTTTACAAGGGATAGGTTGGACTACCAAAGGGGTCAAATGTATACATTTTCACGCCGTTTTGATACTCTACGTAGACAGAAACTGTCAAACAATGGTGCTCCACAAGACAGAAATCAATAGAAAAACGTACATTAACGGAAACCAGTTTGGAGTTCAGTTCAAAACTGAACACTGATCAGGAGGATGGAGAAGTAATGTCCTAAAAGGGAAGAGAAATGCTACCCTCAGTTATAGATGAGCTCTGTTTTTTACGTTTGGACCACATGATGAATGCCAGTGCACGCCCACCAAGAAAAGCAAAATTCAACAGAGGAGGCGCAAGAGAAAGAGGAAAAGGCATGGTACTCAGATCCGGGGTCAAAATCAAGGAGACACGACAACGCAAGTAAATTCGAGTGCCGCAATGTTGGTCAATATATCACATTTAATATTATCAGATCATGAATTAAATATCTTGTCTTTGGGACTTTCATACTGTAATCATACTAATTTCAACTATGGACAAACGTGGATTGATTTTTATAAATGTGTAAAGGAATTTGAACGTTTTTCCATAACAAAAATGAACAGGAAGATGTGGAACACCCTGGCGAGACAATCCATTTTTTTAAATTTGGTAGTAGGTGCTTTGAATTTGTTACATGATTTAGAACAATTGGAGAGGGACAATGAAGGAAGACAGCTCCCTGCATCATCAAGAGAGACTGTTGATAGTATGGGTCTAGATATCTATAGCAGCATTAAAACACCATTTAGATCTAAATCTACTTTTGTTCCAAACCTCCCAAGGGATTCTCTGGACATATTTTCAGATCTTGTTATAAACAACTTAAAACACTATCTGTAATGTTGAGTGAGAACTTTCTAAATGGCAATCAAGGACAAGAGCATGGATATAGTGAAGTTGTGGATAAGATTAAAGCCAGAAAAGATATTGTGGTTCGTCAGTCCGATAAGGGATGAAACATCGTCCTGTGGCCGCTCAACATGTACTTTTATTAGTCCAAGAATAGGGTTATTGTTTCTAATAAGACACAAATAGTGTCCAGAAAGAGTGGATAGAGAAGTAGGTTCCTAGGTTCTTTTTTTCTCAACATGAGACCGTCAAAAGTTATGTCTCTTATTGCCCTCACACATCCCAAGGGATGTCATGCTTCATCATGGGGCGGTGTTCCTTGTTGGGCCGGCGCTGCAATGCCCTATGGGTCCCCCGAAGGGTCTCTTTGGTGGAGATCTTTTTATTTCGCCGTATGATGAGTGAGTGTGTGAATGAATATTAAAACTGGCTAGGGGATACCATGAATGTTTTTAATATGTAGGTTCCCCTGTCAGAGTAAAAAAAACCATAGGTTGTTGTTACCAGTGGGGTAATAATGTTCCCTAGTATCCAAAAGGTCAAATTGTTTTGCGCCTTATCGTCGTCAAAAAGATCCTTGGCGCTTCAACAGGACCAGAAAAAATGTTTTAAGTGAGAGATTCTGATTGACTTACCCTAAGTGAGATAAGTGGTAGAGCGGTCCCCCTTATGTTGTGTTGAGGATGGCGCCAGCTCATGATAACCACTAGTATTCCGGCCTAGAGAGCTATGATTTATAGTCAATAGGCTTCATAAGCTATTGCATGGCTGCCCGCACTGTAACAGGGGTTTCTGCAACACCTACCCTTGACCATGCGTGCCTGGATCAACATGTGCAACATTGAGTCTAAATTGCAGTTGAGGGACACTAAGTGTTATCATAAAGTATCACAAGCCAATTTGGTTGAAATCAAAAATGGGTTGCACAAGGATCTAGCCAGGTGGAGGGGGACAGGTCTAATTTCCCAGAGTTAATATTTATATTTAAAGATAGATACTTCGACAACACTAATACTGTACCTGATTCCAAAAATACATAAGAATCAGGAGACGTCACCTGGGAGAACCACCTCCCGAGACATTGACTACTTCCTGCACGAATTTGTTAGTGGTCTCCCATTCTATATACAGGATACATGGGATTTTCTGAGAAGAATTTATGATATACCATTGGAGGAGTGTTATGTCTTGATGACATTAAACGTAACCCAGCTGCATACCAGCATCTCCCATGAGGACGGGCTTAGAGCCATGAAACACTTTTTAGATTCAACACCAATAAGTCTGTATCAACATTCTGAAATGCTTTTTGAGATGGCACGAGCGTGTTTAGAAAATAGTTTCTTCATGTTTAGGAAGCACACCTTCAGGCAAGTGAGGGGCATGGCCATGGGTACCTGTTTCACACCAAGTTATGCCAATCTTCACATAGGTTGGTGGGAGGAGCAGGTGCTCAGGGTCAAATATGTCAGAGAGTGGTGTGAGAATGTCATTCTCTGGACAAGATTTATTGACGACTTGTTTATCTTGTGGAAAGGTAACCAAGAATCAGCTATGGTATTTATGCCAGAATGAAACAGCAACACTTTGAATTTACAGTTCACTTCCACCATTAGTGTTACAGAGATTAGCTTTTTGGATTTGGAGGTGTTTGTGAAAAACTATAGGATGCACACAAAGACACACAGGAAACCCACAGCAGGAAATTCCATCTTGCACTCACGCAGTTTTCATCCAAAGAAACTAAAGCAGAGTATTCCATACGCAGAACATCTACGGATGAAAAGGAATTGCAGTGATACAATATCTTTGAAGGAAGCACAGGGGCTGTTGACAGAGAGATTCATTGAGAGAGGTTATAGTACTCAGGTTTTAGAACAAGACAAACAGAAGGTTGATGGAATCACCAGAGATTCTTTATTGTTTTCAAATAGGACTGAGGGTAGTGTACTGAAAGCCCTAGAAATAATAAAGGCAAGGATGAACTAAGAATTATCCCAGGTTACAATGCATATCATGCTAAAGTTTGAGAAATAATGATAAGGCACTAGCATCTAGTTAAGAGTGATCCTATATTAGGTAGCATAACACCATGAGCCAAATCAATGTGTCAAGATCTAATTGTGAATTGCCCTGAGGTGAGAGACATGGAAGGTCGGTTAAGGACCAGTCCGGGTTGCCTTAGATGCCACAAATGTAAAGAGTGCAAATATGGTCTCAATAAGAAAGAATTTCAATTGCCACTATTGAAGAGTCCATGGCAGATTTGTAATCCCTACAATTGCAGAAGTGATTATGTAGTTTACATTTAACAATGCTCTTGCCCTAAATTATATGTAGGGAGTACCATTTATATGGCCCACATGAGACTTTTGCAAGACCTCAGGGCAGTGAAAAACTGAAACAAAAGTTATCCTGTCACCAGACATTTGAATGAGATCCATGGAGGGAATATAAAGGAGTTGTTTTAATATGTCATTGATTCGTTCCGAAAGATAAGAGGTGGAAATTGAGAACTTAAATTAAGACAGTTGGTATCAAGATATTTGTGATGTTAAACACCAATCTTCCGCATGGCTTGAATTCGGATGAAGAGTTATATGTACATATATAGTAAGGATTCTTCTCTCAAAAACAGTAACAAGTGATCACATGTGTAGACATGAAGAAATCTGGTTGTGAAAATTGAGCATCTTAGAATGAAATAGTGATAAAAAAGGAAGGAAAAACCGCACTAGCACTTTATATTCATGAGACTAGGTCATGTTAATGTACTGTAGTAATGAATTAGTATGACATACACCATAAGCACTTTGTGAATAGAAATGGTTTGGCAAAATATACAGATAGTAGAAAGATAGTGAAAAATTGAAGTGAAAGGCAAGTAAGTGTGTGTTAATACACTAGCCTGTGTTGTGTGCCATGTAGATCATTGGGAGGATTAAGGGGTAGGAAATCCTTCCTTAGTTTTTCAACTTATCTTTTTACCTCCTCATAAGTCAAATTGTTAAAATATTTTCAGTACTGAGATGCAATACAAGTCAGGGGCACTAGCCTGTAATTACTAGGTCTCCATCAAAAAGGCACTAGCATTTGATAAAATGGTAAAGGATGGTTCATGAGACTGCTCTTTATAGAGATAAGGAGATGAATATTTTTGACCTAGGAAATATTTTGTATCATCTTAGAGGAGGTTTCAATATGTTGACATAGCACTTGCACTTTAGTAGATTGTTCCAATCAACAAGAATTACAGCACTTTAATCTTAAAATCTTTAATAACGGTACAATGAACATTGTAAATAGGACCATTCATGTATGTACATTTTTTATACATGCACGAGCACTTTGAACTAATGTTTAAATCTATGTGTCCGATATAACATTGTAGACATCTGAAACGCTGCAAAGCTCTAGTACTTTACAATCTGAGATAAATAATGATATGAATGAATATCAAAAGTTGGACATAGAGATATAGAAAAACACATTTAAAAAAAGAAAAAAGAAAAAAAGAGAAATTGTAAAAGATAACAATGGACGAAAGCTTTATGTCGCAACATTTTTACCATGTCTATGAAGTTTTGAATCATGTGACCCACTATTTATGTCATGGCAACAATGGCGTCTAGTGTGTGACCAAGTCAGTAGGCACTGCTGAAACGCGTAACAGCGAAAAATAAATAGGTTCTTTTAACTGACCTCGCAGCGTACAGGTGCACTGCGCTGTGGTTCATCACCGGCCTCACATATGTTATGTTATGTTATGTTATTTGAGTTTATAAAGTGCACAGCTACCCTGAGGGGTTTCCCGGCGCCAGCCTGAAAGGAAAGGAGGAGAGAAAAAAGGAAGTACAAGTTGAACAACCAAGTTTGCAGACCTTTATGAAAATTCTCATAAACCGTTTCTTTACGTAAAGAAATGGGAAGAGAGTTTCACAGGGAGGGTCTTAAGTAGGCAAAGGATCGACCGTGCATGCGCCTCAATCTGATTCTGGGAACACTGAATTTAAGGTGAGTAGTAGAGCGAAGAGTGCATGAAGGTAAATAGGGTTGGACTAAAGATTGCAGGTATTGAGGGGCTGAACCGGTTTTGATTTTGAACATATAGCTCAAGGCTTTGAATTTAATACAATTCTCCTCCTTTCGCCACTGAAGGTTACGAAGAAAGCCTGAAATAGAGGCAGTCTTGGGAACCAGGCAGAGCAGTCTGGCTGCAGCATTTTGCACCACCTGCAATCTTTGTATCACATCCTTATCAAAACCCAGATATAAAACATTACTGTAGTCCACCCTAGATGTTACATGGGCCTGGACTACAGTTCTCTGAGTGGAGAGGGGCAACATCCAGAGAATCTTCTTTAGCCATTTGAGAATGGTTAAACAAGTTGAGACCACCTTCACAACTTGACGTCTCATTGATAACTGAACATCGATAATAACACCTAGGTTATGTACTTGATGAGCAGGCTGTGGTAAAGCGCCCATTTCCAGGGGCCAGTGGTGAGGACCCCAAGGATCTTGTTTTTTCCCTAAGATTAGAACTTCACTTTTTTCTCCATTTAGTTTGAGTAGATTATCTTGCATCCAAGATGCAATCTTCCTCAAACCAGAATGAGGAGAGTTGAAGATTCCAATTCCTTTGCTGTAGAAAGGGAAACAATTAGCTGAATATCATCAGCATAAGAAAATATGGACAGCCCTGCTTCTTCGGCAATATCTGCCAGTGGGTGAACATACATTTTAAATAAGAGAGAACGGGGCACTCCATACGGGGAACAATGAATTTTGGAACTGGCCATGGAGGAAAAGACCTGAAACGTATGGTTGGTGAGAAAGGAGTCAATCCATTGGAGCGCAAGGCATTCAACACGGTGTGTGACACCGTGTTGAATGTCGCACTCAGGTCAAGAAGAACGAGGGCCACAGTGTCACCAATGTCCAGTCGATGTTGAAGCATTTAAGTGACTCCTATTAAAGTAGTTTCAGTAGAGGATCCTGCTCTGAAACCAGATTGTGAAGGGTGTAAAAAGTTCTGGGCCTCAACAGAGGAGGATAGCTGGGAGTTAACATGTTTTTCCAAAATCTTGGAAAAAGCCGGAAGAAGTGAGAAAGGTCGAAAATTAGAAGGCCTAGAAGGCTCAACATTGGTCTTCTTTAAGAGAGCCAGAACCATGGCATGTTTGCATTCTGGCGGGACTATTCCCTCCTGTAACGAGGCATTGAGGAATTCCATAATTAGCATAATCGAAGGAGACTCAAGTTGCCTCAGCACAGAGAAAAGGAGTAAATCGCAAGGGGAGCTGGATTTTAAGTTGGCCAGGATCTGATTAAAAGAGCTAGTATCCAGTAAAGACCAAGGTTCCAATTTATTGATGGATTTAGAATTCTTACAGTACTCTAGCCCTCTGGCAGTGACTGAATTCGAAAAGGCATAGGCTGGCTGTGCGATATTAGAGAGGTTATCACCCGTCAGTGCAGAATATATTTTTTTTACTTTGCTCACAAAAAAGTGAGCAAGATCTTCACACTGCGTTTCGTTAAGGATAAGTGGGATAGTCTGACTTTCTGCTCCGGATAGTTCCTTGACCACCTTAAACAGAGTCTTAGAGCACTTCTGAGCTTGAGAAATTGAGGAGGAGACATATTCAGCACAGGCTGTTTTGAAAAGAAAGTGATAGTCCCTTATGGCCTTTTTATAGGTCCATTTAGTGTCAGGCGCCTAATTCTTCCTCCATATACCTACCCATGATAAAGTTATGTGCACCGTGAGGGGAAGGACGTCTACGGCTATCCTCCTATCTCTTAGACACCATAGTCACTGAGGTTGAACCCGGCATTAGACAATAAAAACATATATATTTCGGGTACTACACCGTACATTTTCCATGCTTTACATCATATACAACATGGTGCTAATGCTGCATAGCAGGGTTTTCCGCTTGTAAACCAATTGGACTACCGTCCAAATAGCAAACACACATCAGGTACCTTAATTCCATTTTGTGATGATACAATAATTTTGACACAAGCATCACAATACCTTTGACAGCACTGATTATGACACCAATCACTGCCAAGGTCACTATGGATATAACCTCCAATACACAATTCTGTAGCACGGATCGCCCATCATTCATTCACTCTAAACTACTACAACTCTATGTACTATAACATTGCACTTGTTACACAATACAATGACTAAACATGATATATACTTGGTTTTGAATTTTTAAAGATTTCTTCTATGTTTATCACCTCTCACGTGATGCATTCAATCACCATGTCATGTCATTATTTAATGGGGTCAGATGACCAAGACCACGGACGTGGTCGAAACGCGTCTTTTTGTCATGCACAAATAAAACTTCAGATACCTGATCAGTGGGCTTGTGAGGTGTTGTTTGTTCACTTAGTTTGGAATATATATACCTCGCAGTGTTGGTGTCTGGTTTGAGCAAAGACTGGAATTGGCGTTGATATATATATATATATATTCACTGAAAAAACCATAGGTTTCACACATGTTATAGTTAGCTGGACATTTTACTGATAAAAAACCAATGAAATTCCCCCGTTATAGTTACTGTAGGCAACTATAACTCACGCGACCGCAATCCTCTGCTGATGCTAATACTGTATTTAGACACTTATTTGCCCATATCTTCTTCCATTAAATTTTAGCTATACATATATTACAAATATTTTTTTTTCATAAAGACACATATGTCATCAGCAGAGGATTACGGTCGCGTGAGTTATAGTTGCCTACAGTAACTATAACGGGGGAATTTCATTGGTTTTTTATCAGTAAAATGTCCAGCTAACTATAACATGTGTGAAACCTATGGTTTTTTCAGTGAATTAGCAAGGTTTTTTAAATGCTATTTCCTAACTATAACGTGTGTGAAACCTATGGTTTTTTCAGTGAATTTGTACGGTTTTTTAAATGCTAAGTTACTTTACGCCATTTGTGGCGTGCGCGCCCACTTAACGCAGTTCGTTCCGTGCACGGTTTTTATCAACTTTAATAAGCCCTGTACATTTGGTGGCCTTCGGCCACCAAAAGCACAGGGGGTGAGGTCAATGTGGATAGTGTTTTTTTTATTTCGATTTTATAATTTCATGTTGCCAAAATTACGTTTTTTTTCTCTATTAATAAGCCCTGCACATTTGGTGGCCTGCGGCCACCAAAAGCACAGGGGGTGGGGTAAGTGTGGATAGTGTTTTTTTTATTTTTATTTTTTTACCGTAAGCGTACGGTAAGCTTACGGTAAGCGTACGGTAAGCGTACGGTAAGCGTACCCCGCGAAATTGCCGAAAAAAAAATAAAACCGTTTTTGCTCTTGGGGGATGTTTGGGGACTCCCTCAACATGACTATGTGGGAGGGAGTTGTCAAAACAGCCCCGTAACATGTTTTTGGCCATCATGTTTGATAAACAACACTCAGTGCGAGAGACAAAATGGCGGACGCCGCTTCCTGGTTTCGGCCGATTCGAATGTTTACTAAGATCTAAGAGCCAATCAGAATCGCGCTCGCGCACGCCACCGTAAGCTTACGGTAAGCGTACGGTAAGCGTACGGTAAGCGTACCGTAAGCGGGCTCAGATATATATATTGATTTAAAGGCTATTTTCTCAGAATCTACTGAACAGATTTACACCAAACCTACAAAAGGCACTTCCTTGACCTAGGGACTACCTCTCTGCCAAATTTCTAGTAATTCTGTTCAGCCGTTCGGGCTGTAGCTCGTTCTAAAGGTCCTATGGAAAAATGCATGGGAAAAACGCGTTTTGGGACCCCCCTTTTATCTCAGCCCCCGCTTGACGAATCCCCCCGAGACTTTCAGGGTAGGAGCGGAGCGTAGCGCCCCACCTATTTTGAGAAATTCGCGAGGATTCGTCGACCGGCGCCAAAGTTATTCAAAATAGAATGTTGAGGTTTTCCTATGGAAACGTGGTCCTAACTATAACTACCTACTGGCGACCGCCAGTAGGTAATATATATATAAATATATATATATATATATATATATATATATATATATATATATATATATATATATCCATACGAGAACCTCCGGCATGGAGTCCCTGACCCTTCAGGGCGGCTTCTTAGGCGGGCACGGAGGGGTCCCGTCACATCCTCACTCAAAAGAAACAAGAAGAAGCCCAATACTGAGGAGAGAGGCTTTATTCAGGGTCATGCGGCATAAGAAAGCTTCCTAAATTCCAACATGTTTCGGCGGATGAGCCTTGGTCACGGAAGGAAGTTGACCGCCAAGTGCGTTACTGCACGCATTTAAATGTAAAGTCACGTGACTATCTGTGAGCCTGCATGTTCCATAATGCACTCGGGACAATGTTGTATTGCTGGATGTATCCCGACAGTTCTTAATTCTTGTGGCACAGCTGATGTCGTGCTCACTGCGTCTTGCCGGTGCACTTTATCTCAAAATCAATGCAGTCACGTGAATGATTGTTATCGCAAAATGCTTACTGTTCTTGGACTCCGTCCAAAGCATCGCGTCCCCAGCACGATCGGTGTGGAAGTCCTCCACATTGAATCCCTTCCAACGCAGCACTGAAATTTGCTGTATTAGCTTGCCTTCGTAGGTTCCAGCGCGGCGAGTGGGTCATACTCCATAATTAATATCCATACGAGAACCTCCGGCATGGAGTCCCTGACCCTTCAGGGCGGCTTCTTAGGCGGGCACGGAGGGGTCCCGTCACATCCTCACTCAAAAGAAACAAGAAGAAGCACAATACTGAGGAGAGAGGCTTTATTCAGGGTCATGCGGCATAAGAAAGCTTCCTAAATTCCAACATGTTTCGGCGGATGAGCCTTGGTCACGGAAGGAAGTTGACCGCCAAGTGCGTTACTGCACGCATTTAAATGTAAAGTCACGTGACTATCTGTGAGCCTGCATGTTCCATAATGCACTCGGGACAATGTTGTATTGCTGGATGTATCCCGACAGTTCTTAATTCTTGTGGCACAGCTGATGTCGTGCTCACTGCGTCTTGCCGGTGCACTTTATCTCAAAATCAATGCAGTCACGTGAATGATTGTTATCGCAAAATGCTTACTGTTCTTGAACTCCGTCCAAAGCATCGCGTCCCCAGCACGATCGGTGTGGAAGTCCTCCACATCGAATCCCTTCCAACGCAGCACTGAAATTTGCTGTATTAGCTTGCCTTCGTAGGTTCCAGCGCGGCGAGTGGGTCATACTCCATAATTAATATCCATACGAGAACCTCCGGCATGGAGTCCCTGACCCTTCAGGGCGGCTTCTTAGGCGGGCACGGAGGGGTCCCGTCACATCCTCACTCAAAAGAAACAAGAAGAAGCCCAATACTGAGGAGAGAGGCTTTATTCAGGGTCATGCGGCATAAGAAAGCTTCCTAAATTCCAACATGTTTCGGCGGATGAGCCTTGGTCACGGAAGGAAGTTGACCGCCAAGTGCGTTACTGCACGCATTTAAATGTAAAGTCACGTGACTATCTGTGAGCCTGCATGTTCCATAATGCACTCGGGACAATGTTGTATTGCTGGATGTATCCCGACAGTTCTTAATTCTTGTGGCACAGCTGATGTCATGCTCACTGCGTCTTGCCGGTGCACTTTATCTCAAAATCAATGCAGTCACGTGAATGATTGTTATCGCAAAATGCTTACTGTTCTTGGACTCCGTCCAAAGCATCGCGTCCCCAGCACGATCGGTGTGGGAGTCCTCCACATCGAATCCCTTCCAACGCAGCACTGAAATTTGCTGTATTAGCTTGCCTTCGTAGGTTCCAGCGCGGCGAGTGGGTCATACTCCATAATTAATATCCATACGAGAACCTCCGGCATGGAGTCCCTGACCCTTCAGGGCGGCTTCTTAGGTGGGCACGGAGGGGTCCCGTCACATCCTCACTCAAAAGAAACAAGAAGAAGCCCAATACTGAGGAGAGAGGCTTTATTCAGGGTCATGCGGCATAAGAAAGCTTCCTAAATTCCAACATGTTTCGGCGGATGAGCCTTGGTCACGGAAGGAAGTTGACCGCCAAGTGCGTTACTGCACGCATTTAAATGTAAAGTCACGTGACTATCTGTGAGCCTGCATGTTCCATAATGCACTCGGGACAATGTTGTATTGCTGGATGTATCCCGACAGTTCTTAATTCTTGTGGCACAGCTGATGTCGTGCTCACTGCGTCTTGCCGGTGCACTTTATCTCAAAATCAATGCAGTCACGTGAATGATTGTTATCGCAAAATGCTTACTGTTCTTGGACTCCGTCCAAAGCATCGCGTCCCCAGCACGATCGGTGTGGAAGTCCTCCACATCGAATCCCTTCCAACGCAGCACTGAAATTTGCTGTATTAGCTTGCCTTCGTAGGTTCCAGCGCGGCGAGTGGGTCATACTCCATAATTAATATCCATATGAGAACCTCCGGCATGGAGTCCCTGACCCTTCAGGGCGGCTTCTTAGGCGGGCACGGAGGGGTCCCGTCACATCCTCACTCAAAAGAAACAAGAAGAAGCCCAATACTGAGGAGAGAGGCTTTATTCAGGGTCATGCGGCATAAGAAAGCTTCCTAAATTCCAACATGTTTCGGCGGATGAGCCTTGGTCACGGAAGGAAGTTGACCGCCAAGTGCGTTACTGCACGCATTTAAATGTAAAGTCACGTGACTATCTGTGAGCCTGCATGTTCCATAATGCACTCGGGACAATGTTGTATTGCTGGATGTATCCCGACAGTTCTTAATTCTTGTGGCACAGCTGATGTCGTGCTCACTGCGTCTTGCCGGTGCACTTTATCTCAAAATCAATGCAGTCACGTGAATGATTGTTATCGCAAAATGCTTACTGTTCTTGGACTCCGTCCAAAGCATCGCGTCCCCAGCACGATCGGTGTGGAAGTCCTCCACATCGAATCCCTTCCAACGCAGCACTGAAATTTGCTGTATTAGCTTGCCTTCGTAGGTTCCAGTGCGGCGAGTGGGTCATACTCCATAATTAATATCCATACGAGAACCTCCGGCATGGAGTCCCTGACCCTTCAGGGCGGCTTCTTAGGCGGGCACGGAGGGGTCCCGTCACATCCTCACTCAAAAGAAACAAGAAGAAGCACAATACTGAGGAGAGAGGCTTTATTCAGGGTCATGCGGCATAAGAAAGCTTCCTAAATTCCAACATGTTTCGGCGGATGAGCCTTGGTCACGGAAGGAAGTTGACCGCCAAGTGCGTTACTGCACGCATTTAAATGTAAAGTCACGTGACTATCTGTGAGCCTGCATGTTCCATAATGCACTCGGGACAATGTTGTATTGCTGGATGTATCCCGACAGTTCTTAATTCTTGTGGCACAGCTGATGTCGTGCTCACTGCGTCTTGCCGGTGCACTTTATCTCAAAATCAATGCAGTCACGTGAATGATATATATATATATTCCGATACCCAACTTCACCAGGTGGCCGAACACTTCAGCGGGTACTTCCGTCACGGTAGGTGACTCCGTCTTGTTCCACAACAACTTCAAAACACACGGAGCACTCTCGGGATCTTTAAAAGTGGTTTATTCTAGCAAATGCATTTCGGTATTACACCTTCTTCAGTGCCAAAACCATCCGATAATTCTGCTAGCTTCCAACTAATTTAAACAATCCTACACTCCATTGGCGCGGCTTGAACCAATCACAGGCGGCACATCCCACATTGGGCAGAGATAGCGGATAGGCGGGGACTCCATGTCCCATAATGCACCAACATCATCATAAATGTCCGTTATCAAAGTTTTGAACGTTGAGGCTTTTTCATAATTTTGCCAAATCAGGTGTCGCCATGATTTTGAAGCCTAATTCATATGTAGGAAGCTGTGCATAGTCCCTTCGCTTCCCGCTGTTTACACATGCACGGACGCTCGTGGGTGTCTCTCATATGGTCGAGGCACCCCAGACTGATTAGCTGCTTCCTCACAGGACTACGAGTGCTGGCAGCGGGGGTTCAGGCACACCAAAACAATTCCGATGCCCAACTTCACCAGGTGGCCGAACACTTCAGCGGGTGCTTCCGTCACGGTATCACGGTAGGTGACTCCGTCTTGTTCCACAACAACTTCAAAACACACGGAGCACTCTCGGGATCTTTAAAAGTGGTTTATTCTAGCAAATGCATTTCGGTATTACACCTTCTTCAGTGCCAAAACCATCCGATAATTCTGCTAGCTTCCAACTAATTTAAACAATCCTACACTTCATTGGCGCGGCTTGAACCAATCACAGGCTGCACATCCCACATTGGGCAGAGATAGCGGATAGGCGGGGACTCCATGTCCCATAATGCACCAACATCATCATAAATGTCCGTTATCAAAGTTTTGAACGTTGAGGCTTTTTCATAATTTTGCCAAATCAGGTGTCGCCATGATTTTGAAGCCTAATTAATATGTAGGAAGCTGTGCATAGTCCCTTCGCTTCCCGCTGTTTACACATGCACGGACGCTCGTGGGTGTCTCTCACATGGTCGAGGCACCTCAGACTGATTAGCTGCTTCCTCACAGGACTACGAGCGCTGGCAGCGGGGGTTCAGGCACACCAAAACAATTCCTATACCCAACTTCACCAGGTGGCCGAACACTTCAGCGGGTGCTTCCGTCACGGTAGGTGACTCCGTCTTGTTCCACAAAAACTTCAAAACACACGGAGCACTCTCGGGATCTTTAAAAGTGGTTTATTCTAGCAAATGCATTTCGGTATTACACCTTCTTCAGTGCCAAAACCATCCGATAATTCTGCTAGCTTCCAACTAATATATATATATATATATATATATATATATATATATATATATATATATATATATATATATATGTTCCACTGGTGAATGGGAGCACCCGTTGCCTCCAGAACGAAGGGCGCGTCGACGAAAGACCTCCCAAACAAGGTCACAATATTCAGCCAAACTTCTCCAAGAAAAGCAGTCGACGCCGTGTCTGTGCAAAAAATGAGTTTAATGTCAGCTGAAAATGCTAGACGCGTTTCGCCTGACCTGCATGTCGCACTCAGGTCAAGAAGAACGAGGGCCACAGTGTCACCAATGTCCAGTCGATGTTGAAGCATTTAAGTGACTCCTATTAAAGTAGTTTCAGTAGAGGATCCTGCTCTGAAACCAGATTGTGAAGGGTGTAAAAAGTTCTGGGCCTCAACAGAGGAGGATAGCTGGGAGTTAACATGTTTTTCCAAAATCTTGGAAAAAGCCGGAAGAAGTGAGAAAGGTCGAAAATTAGAAGGCCTAGAAGGCTCAACATTGGTCTTCTTTAAGAGAGCCAGAACCATGGCATGTTTGCATTCTGGCGGGACTATTCCCTCCTGTAACGAGGCATTGAGGAATTCCATAATTAGCATAATCGAAGGAGACTCAAGTTGCCTCAGCACAGAGAAAAGGAGTAAATCGCAAGGGGAGCTGGATTTTAAGTTGGCCAGGATCTGATTAAAAGAGCTAGTATCCAGTAAAGACCAAGGTTCCAATTTATTGATGGATTTAGAATTCTTACAGTACTCTAGCCCTCTGGCAGTGACTGAATTCGAAAAGGCATAGGCTGGCTGTGCGATATTAGAGAGGTTATCACCCGTCAGTGCAGAATATATTTTTTTTACTTTGCTCACAAAAAAGTGAGCAAGATCTTCACACTGCGTTTCGTTAAGGATAAGTGGGATAGTCTGACTTTCTGCTCCGGATAGTTCCTTGACCACCTTAAACAGAGTCTTAGAGCACTTCTGAGCTTGAGAAATTGAGGAGGAGACATATTCAGCACAGGCTGTTTTGAAAAGAAAGTGATAGTCCCTTATGGCCTTTTTATAGGTCCATTTAGTGTCAGGCGCCTAATTCTTCCTCCATATACCTACCCATGATAAAGTTATGTGCACCGTGAGGGGAAGGACGTCTACGGCTATCCTCCTATCTCTTAGACACCATAGTCACTGAGGTTGAACCCGGCATTAGACAATAAAAACATATATATTTCGGGTACTACACCGTACATTTTCCATGCTTTACATCATATACAACATGGTGCTAATGCTGCATAGCAGGGTTTTCCGCTTGTAAACCAATTGGACTACCGTCCAAATAGCAAACACACATCAGGTACCTTAATTCCATTTTGTGATGATACAATAATTTTGACACAAGCATCACAATACCTTTGACAGCACTGATTATGACACCAATCACTGCCAAGGTCACTATGGATATAACCTCCAATACACAATTCTGTAGCACGGATCGCCCATCATTCATTCACTCTAAACTACTACAACTCTATGTACTATAACATTGCACTTGTTACACAATACAATGACTAAACATGATATATACTTGGTTTTGAATTTTTAAAGATTTCTTCTATGTTTATCACCTCTCACGTGATGCATTCAATCACCATGTCATGTCATTATTTAATGGGGTCAGATGACCAAGACCACGGACGTGGTCGAAACGCGTCTTTTTGTCATGCACAAATAAAACTTCAGATACCTGATCAGTGGGCTTGTGAGGTGTTGTTTGTTCACTTAGTTTGGAATATATATACCTCGCAGTGTTGGTGTCTGGTTTGAGCAAAGACTGGAATTGGCGTTGATATATATATATATATATTCACTGAAAAAACCATAGGTTTCACACATGTTATAGTTAGCTGGACATTTTACTGATAAAAAACCAATGAAATTCCCCCGTTATAGTTACTGTAGGCAACTATAACTCACGCGACCGCAATCCTCTGCTGATGCTAATACTGTATTTAGACACTTATTTGCCCATATCTTCTTCCATTAAATTTTAGCTATACATATATTACAAATATTTTTTTTTCATAAAGACACATATGTCATCAGCAGAGGATTACGGTCGCGTGAGTTATAGTTGCCTACAGTAACTATAACGGGGGAATTTCATTGGTTTTTTATCAGTAAAATGTCCAGCTAACTATAACATGTGTGAAACCTATGGTTTTTTCAGTGAATTAGCAAGGTTTTTTAAATGCTATTTCCTAACTATAACGTGTGTGAAACCTATGGTTTTTTCAGTGAATTTGTACGGTTTTTTAAATGCTAAGTTACTTTACGCCATTTGTGGCGTGCGCGCCCACTTAACGCAGTTCGTTCCGTGCACGGTTTTTATCAACTTTAATAAGCCCTGTACATTTGGTGGCCTTCGGCCACCAAAAGCACAGGGGGTGAGGTCAATGTGGATAGTGTTTTTTTTATTTCGATTTTATAATTTCATGTTGCCAAAATTACGTTTTTTTTCTCTATTAATAAGCCCTGCACATTTGGTGGCCTGCGGCCACCAAAAGCACAGGGGGTGGGGTAAGTGTGGATAGTGTTTTTTTTATTTTTATTTTTTTACCGTAAGCGTACGGTAAGCTTACGGTAAGCGTACGGTAAGCGTACGGTAAGCGTACCCCGCGAAATTGCCGAAAAAAAAATAAAACCGTTTTTGCTCTTGGGGGATGTTTGGGGACTCCCTCAACATGACTATGTGGGAGGGAGTTGTCAAAACAGCCCCGTAACATGTTTTTGGCCATCATGTTTGATAAACAACACTCAGTGCGAGAGACAAAATGGCGGACGCCGCTTCCTGGTTTCGGCCGATTCGAATGTTTACTAAGATCTAAGAGCCAATCAGAATCGCGCTCGCGCACGCCACCGTAAGCTTACGGTAAGCGTACGGTAAGCGTACGGTAAGCGTACCGTAAGCGGGCTCAGATATATATATTGATTTAAAGGCTATTTTCTCAGAATCTACTGAACAGATTTACACCAAACCTACAAAAGGCACTTCCTTGACCTAGGGACTACCTCTCTGCCAAATTTCTAGTAATTCTGTTCAGCCGTTCGGGCTGTAGCTCGTTCTAAAGGTCCTATGGAAAAATGCATGGGAAAAACGCGTTTTGGGACCCCCCTTTTATCTCAGCCCCCGCTTGACGAATCCCCCCGAGACTTTCAGGGTAGGAGCGGAGCGTAGCGCCCCACCTATTTTGAGAAATTCGCGAGGATTCGTCGACCGGCGCCAAAGTTATTCAAAATAGAATGTTGAGGTTTTCCTATGGAAACGTGGTCCTAACTATAACTACCTACTGGCGACCGCCAGTAGGTAATATATATATAAATATATATATATATATATATATATATATATATATATATATATATATATATATATATATCCATACGAGAACCTCCGGCATGGAGTCCCTGACCCTTCAGGGCGGCTTCTTAGGCGGGCACGGAGGGGTCCCGTCACATCCTCACTCAAAAGAAACAAGAAGAAGCCCAATACTGAGGAGAGAGGCTTTATTCAGGGTCATGCGGCATAAGAAAGCTTCCTAAATTCCAACATGTTTCGGCGGATGAGCCTTGGTCACGGAAGGAAGTTGACCGCCAAGTGCGTTACTGCACGCATTTAAATGTAAAGTCACGTGACTATCTGTGAGCCTGCATGTTCCATAATGCACTCGGGACAATGTTGTATTGCTGGATGTATCCCGACAGTTCTTAATTCTTGTGGCACAGCTGATGTCGTGCTCACTGCGTCTTGCCGGTGCACTTTATCTCAAAATCAATGCAGTCACGTGAATGATTGTTATCGCAAAATGCTTACTGTTCTTGGACTCCGTCCAAAGCATCGCGTCCCCAGCACGATCGGTGTGGAAGTCCTCCACATTGAATCCCTTCCAACGCAGCACTGAAATTTGCTGTATTAGCTTGCCTTCGTAGGTTCCAGCGCGGCGAGTGGGTCATACTCCATAATTAATATCCATACGAGAACCTCCGGCATGGAGTCCCTGACCCTTCAGGGCGGCTTCTTAGGCGGGCACGGAGGGGTCCCGTCACATCCTCACTCAAAAGAAACAAGAAGAAGCACAATACTGAGGAGAGAGGCTTTATTCAGGGTCATGCGGCATAAGAAAGCTTCCTAAATTCCAACATGTTTCGGCGGATGAGCCTTGGTCACGGAAGGAAGTTGACCGCCAAGTGCGTTACTGCACGCATTTAAATGTAAAGTCACGTGACTATCTGTGAGCCTGCATGTTCCATAATGCACTCGGGACAATGTTGTATTGCTGGATGTATCCCGACAGTTCTTAATTCTTGTGGCACAGCTGATGTCGTGCTCACTGCGTCTTGCCGGTGCACTTTATCTCAAAATCAATGCAGTCACGTGAATGATTGTTATCGCAAAATGCTTACTGTTCTTGAACTCCGTCCAAAGCATCGCGTCCCCAGCACGATCGGTGTGGAAGTCCTCCACATCGAATCCCTTCCAACGCAGCACTGAAATTTGCTGTATTAGCTTGCCTTCGTAGGTTCCAGCGCGGCGAGTGGGTCATACTCCATAATTAATATCCATACGAGAACCTCCGGCATGGAGTCCCTGACCCTTCAGGGCGGCTTCTTAGGCGGGCACGGAGGGGTCCCGTCACATCCTCACTCAAAAGAAACAAGAAGAAGCCCAATACTGAGGAGAGAGGCTTTATTCAGGGTCATGCGGCATAAGAAAGCTTCCTAAATTCCAACATGTTTCGGCGGATGAGCCTTGGTCACGGAAGGAAGTTGACCGCCAAGTGCGTTACTGCACGCATTTAAATGTAAAGTCACGTGACTATCTGTGAGCCTGCATGTTCCATAATGCACTCGGGACAATGTTGTATTGCTGGATGTATCCCGACAGTTCTTAATTCTTGTGGCACAGCTGATGTCATGCTCACTGCGTCTTGCCGGTGCACTTTATCTCAAAATCAATGCAGTCACGTGAATGATTGTTATCGCAAAATGCTTACTGTTCTTGGACTCCGTCCAAAGCATCGCGTCCCCAGCACGATCGGTGTGGGAGTCCTCCACATCGAATCCCTTCCAACGCAGCACTGAAATTTGCTGTATTAGCTTGCCTTCGTAGGTTCCAGCGCGGCGAGTGGGTCATACTCCATAATTAATATCCATACGAGAACCTCCGGCATGGAGTCCCTGACCCTTCAGGGCGGCTTCTTAGGTGGGCACGGAGGGGTCCCGTCACATCCTCACTCAAAAGAAACAAGAAGAAGCCCAATACTGAGGAGAGAGGCTTTATTCAGGGTCATGCGGCATAAGAAAGCTTCCTAAATTCCAACATGTTTCGGCGGATGAGCCTTGGTCACGGAAGGAAGTTGACCGCCAAGTGCGTTACTGCACGCATTTAAATGTAAAGTCACGTGACTATCTGTGAGCCTGCATGTTCCATAATGCACTCGGGACAATGTTGTATTGCTGGATGTATCCCGACAGTTCTTAATTCTTGTGGCACAGCTGATGTCGTGCTCACTGCGTCTTGCCGGTGCACTTTATCTCAAAATCAATGCAGTCACGTGAATGATTGTTATCGCAAAATGCTTACTGTTCTTGGACTCCGTCCAAAGCATCGCGTCCCCAGCACGATCGGTGTGGAAGTCCTCCACATCGAATCCCTTCCAACGCAGCACTGAAATTTGCTGTATTAGCTTGCCTTCGTAGGTTCCAGCGCGGCGAGTGGGTCATACTCCATAATTAATATCCATATGAGAACCTCCGGCATGGAGTCCCTGACCCTTCAGGGCGGCTTCTTAGGCGGGCACGGAGGGGTCCCGTCACATCCTCACTCAAAAGAAACAAGAAGAAGCCCAATACTGAGGAGAGAGGCTTTATTCAGGGTCATGCGGCATAAGAAAGCTTCCTAAATTCCAACATGTTTCGGCGGATGAGCCTTGGTCACGGAAGGAAGTTGACCGCCAAGTGCGTTACTGCACGCATTTAAATGTAAAGTCACGTGACTATCTGTGAGCCTGCATGTTCCATAATGCACTCGGGACAATGTTGTATTGCTGGATGTATCCCGACAGTTCTTAATTCTTGTGGCACAGCTGATGTCGTGCTCACTGCGTCTTGCCGGTGCACTTTATCTCAAAATCAATGCAGTCACGTGAATGATTGTTATCGCAAAATGCTTACTGTTCTTGGACTCCGTCCAAAGCATCGCGTCCCCAGCACGATCGGTGTGGAAGTCCTCCACATCGAATCCCTTCCAACGCAGCACTGAAATTTGCTGTATTAGCTTGCCTTCGTAGGTTCCAGTGCGGCGAGTGGGTCATACTCCATAATTAATATCCATACGAGAACCTCCGGCATGGAGTCCCTGACCCTTCAGGGCGGCTTCTTAGGCGGGCACGGAGGGGTCCCGTCACATCCTCACTCAAAAGAAACAAGAAGAAGCACAATACTGAGGAGAGAGGCTTTATTCAGGGTCATGCGGCATAAGAAAGCTTCCTAAATTCCAACATGTTTCGGCGGATGAGCCTTGGTCACGGAAGGAAGTTGACCGCCAAGTGCGTTACTGCACGCATTTAAATGTAAAGTCACGTGACTATCTGTGAGCCTGCATGTTCCATAATGCACTCGGGACAATGTTGTATTGCTGGATGTATCCCGACAGTTCTTAATTCTTGTGGCACAGCTGATGTCGTGCTCACTGCGTCTTGCCGGTGCACTTTATCTCAAAATCAATGCAGTCACGTGAATGATATATATATATATTCCGATACCCAACTTCACCAGGTGGCCGAACACTTCAGCGGGTACTTCCGTCACGGTAGGTGACTCCGTCTTGTTCCACAACAACTTCAAAACACACGGAGCACTCTCGGGATCTTTAAAAGTGGTTTATTCTAGCAAATGCATTTCGGTATTACACCTTCTTCAGTGCCAAAACCATCCGATAATTCTGCTAGCTTCCAACTAATTTAAACAATCCTACACTCCATTGGCGCGGCTTGAACCAATCACAGGCGGCACATCCCACATTGGGCAGAGATAGCGGATAGGCGGGGACTCCATGTCCCATAATGCACCAACATCATCATAAATGTCCGTTATCAAAGTTTTGAACGTTGAGGCTTTTTCATAATTTTGCCAAATCAGGTGTCGCCATGATTTTGAAGCCTAATTCATATGTAGGAAGCTGTGCATAGTCCCTTCGCTTCCCGCTGTTTACACATGCACGGACGCTCGTGGGTGTCTCTCATATGGTCGAGGCACCCCAGACTGATTAGCTGCTTCCTCACAGGACTACGAGTGCTGGCAGCGGGGGTTCAGGCACACCAAAACAATTCCGATGCCCAACTTCACCAGGTGGCCGAACACTTCAGCGGGTGCTTCCGTCACGGTATCACGGTAGGTGACTCCGTCTTGTTCCACAACAACTTCAAAACACACGGAGCACTCTCGGGATCTTTAAAAGTGGTTTATTCTAGCAAATGCATTTCGGTATTACACCTTCTTCAGTGCCAAAACCATCCGATAATTCTGCTAGCTTCCAACTAATTTAAACAATCCTACACTTCATTGGCGCGGCTTGAACCAATCACAGGCTGCACATCCCACATTGGGCAGAGATAGCGGATAGGCGGGGACTCCATGTCCCATAATGCACCAACATCATCATAAATGTCCGTTATCAAAGTTTTGAACGTTGAGGCTTTTTCATAATTTTGCCAAATCAGGTGTCGCCATGATTTTGAAGCCTAATTAATATGTAGGAAGCTGTGCATAGTCCCTTCGCTTCCCGCTGTTTACACATGCACGGACGCTCGTGGGTGTCTCTCACATGGTCGAGGCACCTCAGACTGATTAGCTGCTTCCTCACAGGACTACGAGCGCTGGCAGCGGGGGTTCAGGCACACCAAAACAATTCCTATACCCAACTTCACCAGGTGGCCGAACACTTCAGCGGGTGCTTCCGTCACGGTAGGTGACTCCGTCTTGTTCCACAAAAACTTCAAAACACACGGAGCACTCTCGGGATCTTTAAAAGTGGTTTATTCTAGCAAATGCATTTCGGTATTACACCTTCTTCAGTGCCAAAACCATCCGATAATTCTGCTAGCTTCCAACTAATATATATATATATATATATATATATATATATATATATATATATATATATGTTCCACTGGTGAATGGGAGCACCCGTTGCCTCCAGAACGAAGGGCGCGTCGACGAAAGACCTCCCAAACAAGGTCACAATATTCAGCCAAACTTCTCCAAGAAAAGCAGTCGACGCCGTGTCTGTGCAAAAAATGAGTTTAATGTCAGCTGAAAATGCTAGACGCGTTTCGCCTGACCTGCAGGCGAAACGCCAGTAGTTAGTTATAGTTGGGACCGAGTTCCCATAAGAAATCTGAAAATTCTATTTTGAATAACCTTGGCGCCGGTTGACTTATCTTCGTGAAATTTTCAAAACTAATGGGGCGCTCCGCTCAGCTCCTACCCTGAAAGTCTTGGGGTGATTCGTCAAGCGGGGGCTGAGAAAAAAGGGGAGTCCCAAAACGCGTTTTCCCCATGCATTTTCCCATAGGACCTTTAGTCGAAGGTACAGCCCGAACGGCTGAACAGAATTACTTGAAATTTGGCAAAGAGGTAGTCCTCAGGTCAGGCATGTGCCTTTTGCTTAAATGGTGTAAATCCGTTCAGTAGTTCCTGAGAAAATTCAAAGTAAAATCACATATATATCTGGGCGGAGCCTAATCACACATCTCATCGTGAGATCCGATTGGCTGTCAGCACTTCATCCAAGAAGTGTTGACAGCCATCTTGGGACAAATATACATGATAGCACCTCATTAAAAAGCATTGCAGTTAATAGAAGGTGTTAAGACTTTAGTTACATTATAAATCATTTGTTGATGGTACCATACTCATTTTAGGAATTGTGGTGTTTTCTAAGGTGATTTTACCATGTGAAAAAGCCTTCTGCTGTGATATCATGAATCATGTTTGAGAGAAAACTATTTTCTCATGCTTTTCCCACAGAGGTTTGGAAGGTGATCTATAAGCTAACTGAGAGCATATTTTCTGTAAATTCACATTATCTTTCTCAGTCATGTGAGAATGAAGTCTGTCATTCTCAGTAAAACATGTACATCCAACAAGGGCAGAGACTGTCAGTTGATTCCTTTGTGTTCTACTGCAGCTTCCCAGAGTGTTCTAAAGAACAACTAGAGTGCTAACAGTCCTACTTATGACAAACGTATGGCACACCTGAAGCAATCTTGGTTGGAATAAAGTGGTAATTCTTAAAACATTTAATTTAAAAAGGAACAACATGAGGGGGTTCATTTTGCCATAGAAAGTATGATTAGTGCTGCAGAAAGAAAAATTAGGGCACATTTTGAGTGACTTCTCAAATCCTCTTCTATTTCATTAAAAAATTCTGACATGCAAACTGAAACATGCACTTTCAATACCAGCAGCATACTTCCCTGGTGTGCAGTAGCTTTACTACAGTGATCTAATAAGCAACTAGAGTGCTAACATTCTGAATTTATGGCAAATTTGTGATACATCTGAATGCCTTCTTGATGGAATCAAAGTAAAAAACTGAAAGTATTTCCTACTGAGAAGACTGTAGTAAATGAGGAAATTAGGAAACATCATAACAAATAAGTCTCCCAAAATGGCCACCAGAGACAAAAGAGCCCAAATGTAGCCCAAATATCACCCAGATGTAGCCCAAGTATAGCCCAATGACAGAATGTCCCAGAGTGTTCTAACCAACAACTAGAGCGCTAACAGTCTTACTTATGACAAAAGTATGGCACACCTGAAGCCATCTTGAATGGAATAAAGTGGTAACTCTTAAAACATTTAATTTACAAAGGAACATAATGAGGGGATTCATTTTGCCATAGAAATTATGATTAGTGCTGCAGAAAGAAAAATTAGGGCACATTTTGACTTCTCAAATCCTCTTCTATGTCATAAAAAAATTCTGACATGCAGACTGAAACATGCACTTTGAATACCAGCAGCAGACTTCCCTGGTGAGCAGTAGCTTTACTACAGTGATGTGATCTAATGAGCAACTAGAGTGCTAACATTCAGAATTTATGGCAAATGTGTGACACATCTGAATGCCTTCTTGATGGAACCAAGTAAAAAACTGAAAGTATTTCCTACTGAGGAGACTGCAGTAAATGAGGAAATTAGGAAACGTCATAACAAATAAATCTCCCAAGATGGCCACCAGAGACAAAAGAGCCCAAATGTAGCCCAAATATCACCCAGGTGTATCCCAAGTATAGCCCAATGACAGAATGTCCCAGAGTGTTCTAACGAACAACTAGAGCGCTAACAGTCTTACTTATGACAAAAGTATGGCACACCTGAAGCCATCTTGATTGGAATAAAGTGGTAACACTTAAAACATTTAATTTACAAAGGAACAAAATGAGGGGGTTCATTTTGCCATAGAAATTATGATTAGTTCTGCAGAAAGAAAAATTAGGGCACATTTTGACTTCTCTAATCCTCTTCTATTTCATAAACAAATTCTGACATGCAGACTGAAACATGCACTTTGAATACCAGCAGCAGACTTCCCTGGTGAGCAGTAGTTTTACTACAGTGATCTAATGAGCAACTAGAGTGCTAACATTCAGAATGTATGGCAAATATGTGACACATCTGAATGCCTTCTTGATGGAACCAAAATAAAAAACTGAAAGTATTCCCACTGAGGAGACTGCAGTAAATGAGGAAATTAGGAAACTTCATAACAAATAAATCTCCCAAGATGGCCACCAGAGACAAAAGAGCCCAAATGTAGCCCAAATATCACCCAGATGTAGCCCAAGTATAGCCTAATGGCAGAATGTCACAGAGTGTTCTTAAGAACAACTAGAGCGCTTACTGTCTTACTTATGACAAAAGTATGGCACACCTGAAGCCATTTTGATTGGAATAAAGTGGTAACACTTAAAACATTTAATTTAAAAAGGAACACAATGAGGGGGTTCATTTTGCCATAGAAATTATGATTAGTGCTGAAGAAAGAAAAATTAGGGCACATTTTGAGTGACTTCTCAAATCCTCTTCTATTTCATAAAAAAATTCTGATATGCAGACTGAAACATGCACTTGTAATACCAGCAGCAGACTTCCCTGGTGAGCAGTAGTTTTACTACAGTGATCTAATGAGCAACTAGAGTGCTAACATTCAGAATTTATGGCAAATGTGTGACATATCTGAATACCTTCCTGATGGAATCAAAGTAAAAAACTGAAAGCATTTCCTACTGAGGAGACTGCAGTAAATGAGGAAATTAGGAAACGTCATAACAAATAAATCTCCCAAGATGGCCACCAGACACAAAAAAGCCTAAATGCAGCACAAATATCACCCAGATGTACCCCACATGTAGCCCAATGACAGAAGTGTGCAGAACACTTATTGTTTGTGTATTTGCAGTTTTATATAGTGCAGACTTGTCAGGTATTGGAATGCTTTACATGAGCATTGGTTACATCACACAAGATCAAATTCATTTTGGTTGTAGACATGGGGAGATTAAGTGATTTGACCACAATCACAGAATGTTGAGCTGAAGCAGAAACTCCAACCTGGTTCCCCAGTTGGAAAGTCTGCAGCTCTGGAAGTAACACCACATCCTCTCGCCAAGGTGCAACATTTAATCAAGTGGTCAACGGGATAAAAAAACATAAAGATTACAAATAATTTAAAAGTTCTTTGTCGCTATTTGAAAACTCAGAAAATATGTCCTCATTTTAGTTTTTTAGAGCACTAACCATAATTTTGATGCAAATAAGACCCTCTCATATATGTGATTTCTAAAGGAAATACTCTAGGTATTACAGTTTTGATTACATCAAGATGACGTCAGGCGTTCCACACTTTTGTAATAAATATAGAATGTTAGCAATCTAGTTGTTCATTGGGATACTGTTGAGAGGCAGAGGCCAGGGGCACGGACTCTGAAAATTGTAGGCAGGTAGGAGAGTGCAGAGGCAACAATTTGACCACACTGGGCAGGCAGGAAGGGCAGTGGCAGCACAACAGACTATGGAGGGCAGTGGAAAGGGGGGCAGGGGCAACAAACCAACAATACAGGACTGGCAAAAGAGGCTGTGGCAATATAATAGACCATTGTGGGCAGAAGGAAGAGGCAGTGGTAGTACAACCATACATGCCAACAGACCCGTTTCAGCCAGGAAACGTCCAATGTTTTTAAGCTCAAATGGGCTTTATTTGATCTGTCTCCTGTCTACAATCTCCTCTTTTTCAATGTAACTCAAAGGGGAAAATCAATACCCCAGTTTTTTTTCAAAATCTCCCTCTTACCAAGTTCAAAATGTTCGCAAGTATGGTACATTGAATCATGGTAGGCAGGAGGAATTGGGGTAAGGACATGGACTCGGATAACAAAGGATAGGAGGGACATGGAGAGGTGCACCAAACTGACCCTACAGGGCAGGCATCAGGGTTTGCAGCAGCACGATACACCACACAGCACATGCGGGACGGGAGTGCAGCACAACAATCCATAGAAAGCAATAGGGAGGGGACAGGACCATGCACATGGACAACAGAGAGCAGATGGGAAAGAGGCAATGGTAGCTAGCTGGCCATAATGGACAGACAGGAGAGAAAGCTGCAGCATAACAGACCATAAAGGGCAGGAGCAGACAAGCCAGGAGGGAGGGAATAGGGGGTCTGCACATGGAAACAGAGGGCTGGGGGCAAGGTGGCAAGGCAGGAGCAGCAAGATGACCATGGAGGTCAGGCAGGATGGGCACTAGAAACAAGACACACCATGGAGAGCAACTATGAGACTATGGTGGCATACACACAGACCATGGAGGGAAGGTGGGAGGGGTCAGGGGCAGCTAGCTGACCACACAGGGAAGGTGGGAGGGGCCATGGCAGCACAGAAGACCATGCATGGCAAGCGGGAGGACCATGGAGGATAGAAGGGAGGGTCAGGACCTGGGCACAGACAAGAGAGTTCAGGGGAAGGGGCCTCACAACAGACCGCGCAGGCAGGAGGAGCAGTTGCAGCACAACAGATCAGGGAGGGCAGAAGGGTGTGGCAGAAAAATGGACCATGGAGGACAGGAGGAAGGGGATAGGGGCATGGCATGTGGACAGGCAGGGTGGAGGTGGTAGGGACAGGTTACAGTCATCTGACAATGCAGGTGGGAGGGAGTGGCAGCTCAACAGAACACTCAGAGTAGATAGGAGTGGCAGGTCCATGGAACATAGTGGGAAAAAAGGATGGAGCAGGGGCATGCACAAAGACATCGGAGGGCAGGGGGAAGGAGAATAGGGGCAGCAAGCTAAGCACAGAGGCTAAGCAGGAGGCCAATGATAGGACATAGATTTGGGCAATGGAGGGCAGGAGGAGTGGACTGGTACATCATGCTAAATGGAGGGCAGTGGCAGCACATCAGACCATGCATGGCAGGAGGAAGGAGGCTAGTCCATGGATTCAGACAACAAAGGATAGGGAGGAGGTGGATGGGGCAGCAGGCTAACTGTTCAGAGAAGGTGGGTATTAGGAACTTTATTGTTTTTAAAATGTGTGTCTGTGCGAACTACTTAAAATATGAACAAGTATGCAGCATAATCTCACTTTTCTTCAGGAAGAAGAGGACGTTTGTGACTGTGACTCCGGGCTCACTTCGCAGAAACACCCCCTGACCCTCCACCCCCATCGCAAAATGTAATGCCCGTGAAAAGGGTAGGTGGACGCAGTTTTATATAGAACATAGTCCTGAGAGCACGATTGAAAATTATGTAGTATATGGTATAAACTATGCACCAAAAAGTGTGATATAAGATGAACCGGGGAGTGAAATATAATATGCGATACATTGTGCGCAATGACAGAGAGAGCGCGAGATAGCACAGGCACTAGCGCGTGCTATGCGATATGCGCCTTGGAGTGTAATATGCACAGGGCAGTGTTGTGTAACATAACTAGTCTCTAAAGTTGTAATATAAAATATGTGCTGGGGAGTGTAACGTTGCATATGCACTGTGACATAGATATGGATCCCAGATTGTAATATGTATGGCATAGCGCTGTGCATTATAACATACACATCGAGGAAGGCACGTTAGATGGGGCAATATAACCCGTGCGAAGGCAAGTGTGGCATGACATATTCACGGGGTAGTGTTACAGTGCACATGGGCTAGAGAGTGTCATAGCATATGCACTAGCTGGTGGAATACAACACAGAGGTGTGAGTCAATCGGTGGGCACTGGTGGGTGTAACACAGCATTGGGCTCAGCCAGGAGCACGCTGTGACTCTCAAGTGAGGTTCGTCTCCTTTCCAGAGAGTAAAATAAAAAGTATTACACATCCGGCGGTGGATGTGTTTTTTATTAACCGTGAGGGGGGGTTTCTTGCATAGTTTGGTCGAATTTTTGTCGAATCCCCTTTGAATGACTTGGTGTGCGTGTATACTAAATGTGCCCGTCAATAGCTACCCATGTTTGTATAAATAAACGACAAGGGAGTCTACTTGGAGAGTACCCACCGGCGGGGGCGCCGGGATTAGGCACGGTAGGGCGTCAGACACGTCAGAGCTTCACGGTGATAGGTACATACGGTTTGTCCAGCATGTCCTAGGTGTTTCTATAAATATATATATTTTTAAAATAATAAAAAACAAAGGCCGGCCCCGGGGGATGGGGTCCCCGGAGCCATAAGTGGCCTGAGGAGGGGGGCAACGCAGCCCTCTCCTAAAGAATTTAAATTAAAAAAAGGCCATGACCCGGGGGTTGGGGTCCCCGGGGCCGATTAAGGCCTTGGGAGGGCCAAATTTATTTTTTTCAACAAAAAAAATTAGGGTGCAGGGCCAGTAAATTAGAAAAAGAAGGGGGGCCACGCAGCCCTCCTTCTTAAAAAAATAAAATAAATAAAAGACCGGCATCGCGCTGGAGGCCACGCCCCCTCCTTGCAGCACTCTGCAAACGCGCCCCCTGGCCAGTTGTAAGTTGGGGAATTAATTCCCCTTCAATACTGAGGGTCCCTGAGGGCCAACTAGCCCAACAGGTATCTCCAGTATGCACCAGGGAGCTGTGTTGCAGACAGGTGTTCTGAGGCCACGCCCCTTTTTACACCTCTATGCAACGCAGCTCTGTGGCGCTTACTGGAGGTACCTAGTGGGCTAGTTTGACCCTAGGGACCCTTAGGATTCAAGGGGACTTAATCTCTCAACTTAGAACGGCCACAGGGCGCGTTTACACAGTGGTGAAGGAAGGGGACGGGGCCTGAGGTGACGTGTGCAAACACGCCCTGTGGCGCGTTTTAAGTTGGAGAAATAATTCCCTTTCAATCCTGAGGGACCGTGGGGGCCAACTAGCCCACCAGGTGCTTCCAGTAAGTGCCACTGCTCTGCGTCGCAGAGAGGTGGTGCAGGCCGTGCCCCTTTTTACACCTCTCTGCAATGGCGCTTACTGGACGTACCTAGTGGGCTATTTTGCCCCTAGGGATCCTCAGGGTTCAAGGGGACTTAATCTCCCAACTTAAAAAACGGCCACAGGGCATGTTTACACAGTGGGGAAGGAAGGGGACGGGGCCTGAGGTGACGTGTGCAAACACGCCCTATGGCGCGTTTTAAGTTGGGGAAATAATTCCCCTTCAATCCTGAAGGCCCCTGGGGGCTAACTAGCCCACCAGGTGCTTCCAGTAAGCGCCACTGAGCTGCGTTGCAGAGAGGTGGTCCAGACCGTGCCACTTTTTAGACCTCTATGCAACGCAGCTCTGTGGCGCATACTGGAGGTACCTAGTGGGCTAGTTGGACCCTAGGGACCCTCAGGATTCAAATTAACTTAATCTCCCCACTAAAAACGGCCACAGGGAGTGTTTACACAGTGGTGAAGGGAGGGGACGGGGCCTGAGTTAACGTGTGCAAACAAGCCCTGTGGCGCGTTTTAAGTTGGGGAAATAATTCCCCTTCAATCCTGATGGCCCCTGGGGGCTAACTAGCCCACCAGGTGCTTCCAGTAAGCGCCACTGAGCTGCGTTGCAGAGAGGTGGTCCAGGCCGTGCCACTTTTTACACCTCTCTGCAACGCAGCTCTGTGGCGCATACTGGAGGTACCTAGTGGGCTAGTTGGACCCTAGGGACCCTCAGGATTCAAATGAACTTAATCTCCCAACTAAAAACGGCCACAGGGCGTGTTTACACAGTGGTGAAGGGAGGGGACGGGGCCTGAGTTAACGTGTGCAAACAAGCCCTGTGGCGCGTTTTAAGTTGGGGAAATAATTCCCCTTCAATCCTGAGGGACCCTGGGGGCCAACTAGCCCATGAGGTGCTTCCAGTAAGCACCACTCCGCTGCGTTGCAGAGAGGTGGTCTAGGCCATGCCTCTTTTTACATCTCTCTGCAACGCAGGTCTGTGGCACTTACTGGAGGTACCTAGTGGTCTAGGTGGACCCTAGGGACCCTCAGGATTCAAGGGGACTTAATCTCCCAACTTAAAATGGCCATAGGGCGTGTTTACACAGTGGGGAAGTGAGGGGACGGGGCCTGAGGTGACGTGTGCAAACACGCCCTGTGGCGCGTTTTAAGAGGTAGTTTTAATCCCCTGCCCTATTATATACTAGGGGCTTACAGAGGAGGTCATGCTGATCACAGGAGGACCCCAACGCATAGTGTTCCTTAGTGTATGTAGGTGTTTTCACTGTATTCTGAGTGTCTTTTAACATAGCACTGGCTCTAGGACTGGTTAGTCAGACTCAGTTACCACCAGTATCCGTCTGAAAAAGTTGAGGGTACAGGATGATTTTGCAACAAGGCTTCTTTCTGCTCTTCTGTTTGTTCTTTCTGCACGTTATCCTTCTTCCTGCACTTTTCTTCGTCTTTGAGGACTTCTGTTGCTTCTTTCTGCATTTCTTTTTTTTCTTTCTGTGCGTTTTTCCTTCTTTCTTCACATGTCCTATCTCTGTAGGCATAGTTAGAAATTAGCATTTAAAAAACCTTTGAAATTCACTGAAAAAACAATAGGTTTCAGGCACGTTATAGTTAGGAATTAGCATTTAAAAAACCTTAGAAATTCACGAAAAAAAACCATAGGTTTCAGGGGCGTTATAGTTAGCTGGACTTTTCACTCGTACAAAACTATTGAAATTCCCCCGTTATAGTTAGTTCAGCTAACTATAACTCGCGCGCCCGCAATGCACTGCTGATGACGTCACATATTACATCACTCATGACATGGTCAGTGACATCACTCATGACATCACTGATGACATCTCAAATGACATCACTAATGACATCACTGATGACATCATCCTTGTGATAGAGTGGCAGACCTCCTCTTCCCCTAATATAACCTTTAATACACACATTCAAAAATAGAAACTACAATGTTCAAAACATTGGACATACCAATACCAGTTAAAACAACCTATTCAGTAATTCTAAGATCCACACACACATCCACCCATTCACCAACAGTCCTATACAGTCACTCATACATGTACTCACTCATCATATGTACTCACACACCTATACATCTTGTTACACAACGCCACTCATCCATAGAGTTACTCACACACATAGTCACTCATGCTAATAAAGAATCAAACATTCATTTACTTGCATATACAGTTATACACACACCACCACACTTACTTCTACAGAAACTTACACATACTTAGTCTTTTAAACAATCACTTATAGAAACACATACTTATTCATACAGGAACTCTTTCAATCTCTCACTCTCACATATACTCACTTATATACACCAACAGTCACATATACTAGTTTAAAACATATGTAGTTACTCATAAAGACACTATTGAGACAGTCTATCACTCACTAACACACCCATGCACACACTCATCCACCCATACAGTCCTGCACACATGCTGTCTTCAACACATACAAACAGTGAGTCACTCATTCATGCACCTATGCACTACGTAATACCCACCACCGAACCATACAGACACTCAGACACTCATACTGATACTCAAAAAACCAACTAATAACCTATATAGACACTCATGTAGCTACTCACCAACCCATGCAGCCACTTATACACAAAGTGAGAGACTGATACAGATATTTACACATTTAAACATTACTCACTAAGCCATGTATTCACTAAGATACACTTAATCAGTCAGTTATACAATCAATTTTTCAAAAACAAATCATCCATTTAGACACTAATATACCCATTTATTCTTACATCGACCTTGAGATATACATATATAAAACATATGTAATTTTCAGAAAAACACACATTCACTGGATGATGTCATCAGTGATGTCATTTGAGATGTCATCAGTGATGTCATGAGTGATGTCACTGACCATGTCATGAGTGATGTAATATGTGACGTCATCAGCAGTGCATTGCGGGCGCGCGAGTTATAGTTAGCTGAACTAACTATAACGGGAGAATTTCAATGGTTTTGTACGAGTGAAAAGTCCAGCTAACTATAACGCCCCTGAAACCTATGGTTTTTTCAGTGAATATATATATATATATAAAACGCATAAAGTTATCTATATTGAAAAAATAGAGCACGTCATGGGTTAAGGAATTGACACATTGATTAGAGGCACGATAAATATAAGTGTAATTATAATTATTTCATGCTAATGACATAGTGACAAGATTCACAACAATGAGTGCTTAAAATAACTTGGTTTGTTAAAATAAGGATTTAATTTTGTCATCGTTTTCTTATGAGACTACTCATACCAGAATGCCTGGGTCTCAGAAGTGAAAATCATGTGACACTTTTTTTAAAATAAGTATGCTGGGTAATTGCTCTGAAAACTAAACTTGACCAAGAGCTCATGAAGCTCGAAACGCGTTGGTGTTAGTTGCTGTAATGAAGAAATGTGCCCGTTTATTTTTAGATTAAAAGAACTGTTACTTAAACTTTCCACTGAGTGCGTCCCATCTGTTCTCCCAGCTGGGAGAATCTTTAAAAAGATATATATATATGGTTAAATCGTCCTTCAGGTACAGTCACGCACTGGAAAACAGACGAAGCGAACCCAATGGATGGTGCAATATTGTTTATTTAGTGCCCGACACCACCAGCGCCATGAAGCGTTTCAGCCCACGTGGGGCCTTGATCACATGACACGGATGAGGAAATAGAATGTTTTTAAAGTGCAAGTGGATGACGTACTGCCTGGCAATCACTAATAGACATGGAAAACATACTATGCCTGTGCCGTAAGGAATTGCAGTCATGAGTGCACCTAATATATGTAAAATATATCAATTCAGAACAGTAATCGAGCATCTTGTGTTAAATTGTCACACTAGAAGAGCAGCATGTAGAATAACTATCTAAAAACACATAAATATTTAAATAAATAAATAAATATATAAATAAATCAATGCGCTTAAATACAATCACAATATCATACTGTTATGCTGAAAGATGACTCATGACTGGGCAATTCTAAATCCTATTCACACTAGTACAGATAGATAGCAGCTTATAAAACGGTTTTTAAAACAAAATTATTTTATAAAACACCTCTTGTCCCGTAGGATAGCAGCATTATAAATGTTTGTGTGGGTCTCACAGAATACCTCTAACAATTCCATTATATATTAGGGGAGGAGATTAAACCCAAGTGGGCCATCTCAGAGAGGAGAGGGAAGGTGGGTGAGACAGAATACTGTCATGTGCCATTATGACACTTTACTAGAATCTCTGGTGAGCTGGGTGAGGTAGGAAACAATAGGGGAGGGAGTGCTTCTGTTGGTGATGTAACAGTAGCAATGGCTGTCAAGATGGTTTGCTAGAGCATGTTATTTTATTGCTAGCTGATTCTGCTGTCTCTTGGTTATATGATCGAGTGGGTAGGATTGGGAAAGGTCTGCAAGTGGAAGAAATGAACTATCACTGGCAACTCTCTACGTCCCATTGAATAATGAACACCAGTGAGTGCCACTTGAACAAAAGTGCATTCCAGTATGAAAGCTCTCTATAGTACAGACTGTTTGCATGTAATATATTAGAAACATATAACCAGCCCCTTCATAATACTAGCTGCTTAAATACACTGCTCATTAAACAAGTATGGGTTGGAAATGAATCACCCAAAATGGACTAAACTTTGTTGATGCTGGTCAAATAAAAACATCACCCTCATATGTGGGTATGTCTGTGTCCGTCTGTGCATGCATATGTGTCTATGTATCTATCTGTGCATGCATGTTTGTGTATGCATGAGTTTGTGTGTGTGTGTGTATGTGTGTGTGCTGTGTGTGTGCGTGTGTGTGTGTGTGTGTGTGTGTGTGTGTGTGTGTGTGTGTGTGTGTGTGCGTGCATGTGTTCTTGTATGTGTGTGTGTGTTTTTCAGTCGAGCCTTAATGGCAGCGGTAGAGTATGGGTGAGAAACCGCACCCACTCTCCTCCCATATTTTTCATTGGCTTGTGTCGTAAATGCTGCCTTCGGGTCATTAATAGGCTTGTTAATCACTCCTTAGAACGGCCTTTTCTTCATTTGTACCCTCCCATGGCGACTGGCCCCTTTACTTCAGTTGTTACACGGGACCTTTTATTTAGTCTGTAAGCACTATTTACTTTATTGAGTTTCTCTTACTGCACGCCAGACATGTGCTGCTTCAGCTGAAACTGCTTGTGTTTATTAAGCAGCGCAGCCACCCCCGTAACACAGGCGCCTGCTTTCAATTACTTTAACCTGGCATTAGCTTGTGTCTGTTTCAACCCCCCAAGTAAAATAGATTTAGAAATGATTAGCGAAAGTCATGTGAATTCCAGGTAGCACATAATCCTGTGCCAATGAGCTAAAGCTGACAACAGCACATCTGTGTTACACGTCATCTTTACTATAGCCACCTGACGAGCTGTTTTCAAAATTCTGTTTTATTAACAACACCACCACCACCAGTACCACCATCATCAATACCACCACCACCACCTCCACCAATACCACTACCAATACCCCACCACCAATACCCCCACCACCACTAAAACCACCAATACTACCACCAATACCACCACCACCATTACCAACACCACCACCACCAACACCACCACCACCAATACCACCAATACCACCACCACCAATGCCAGTATCACCACCAATACCAGTACCACCACCACCAATACCAATACCAGTACCACCACCAATACCACCACCAATACCAATACCACCAACACCAATACCACCACCAATACCACCACCATCAATACCACCACCTCCACCAATACCACCAATGCCCCACCACCAATACCACCACCAATACCTCCGATGCCACTACCACCACCAATACCCGTACCACCACCACCAATACCACCACCACCAATACCACCACCACCAATACCAGTATCACCACCAATACCAGTACCACCACCACCAGTACCACCACCAATACCACCACCACCAATACCACCACCAATACCAATACCACCACCGCCACCAATACCACCACCACCAATACCAATACCACCACCAATACCACCCCCACCAATACCAAAACCATACCACCAATACCACCACCACCACCACTAATACTACCACCACCACCACCAATACCACCCCCACCACCAATACCACCACCCTCAATACCATCAATGCCACCACCACCACCACCAATACCAGCACCACCAATACCACCACCAATACCAATACCGCCACCACCAATACCACCACCTCAGTACCTCTTGCTCACTAGTAGTAGCAGGGGCACTATGCAAGGTCGGAGCTGCAGTCGAGACCATCCCTCCCTCCCTCCATGCCTGCAATAAAGCACAGCCCGCCCTTCACCAGGAGTGAAGCCAGGGCCCTCCTACAGCTGGAGGGTTTTTTATTAGGCCAAAGATAGCAATGACATTACACAATGCCACACTGCACACACAAATCACGGAGAGGGCGGGACCTAACACCTGCCACCTCCCACTCTTCCTCCTATTTCACGACAGTGTAATCACAGAGCAAAAGGTGTTGGAGCGCTTTGTTAGTGTTTATAGCTCGGATCATATATAACTCTCACTTCACACTTTGTGTCTGTGTAATTTACAACACATACACATCTTCTTCACTGCACTATTTATCACTACTTTGAAGATGTCGCAGGCCGGTGTGTTCCTCTGATATTTACAATCTAAAAAGCGGTCGAGAAGGCCCTTTATTGCAATGCTATAGGTCTCGCATTTGCGAGAGTTTAAGTATTGTAAATGACAATGCCTTTTATTTATGTTTTAAACCTAAAATATAAATAAGAGGCATTGTCATGTACAATGCCAATAGCTCAAACTCGTGTGAATGTGAGACCTATTGCATTGCAAATGTTTGTTTTTCTATCTGGTCTATATCTGAAATATTAATAGCTCCCTGGTACTCCTTGAAGGTTCTTAGCAAAGTACCTCATTTGATGAATGGATGTCCAGATTCTTGACGAAATAAAGGAAGAGGTGTTACACCAACAGAATTGGCCATTTGTAGAAATTGTAGAAAATAGAAGATAAAATCCAGAAAAGTTATAAAACACACTTTTCTTAGGTCCCAAATGAGTAGGGAAACTCGTAAGCACATAAAGAATGGTGTCTAAGTTAAGCCATTTAGCGTGACAGAAATTGCTTGTGAACCACCATGTGGCACTATCGTAATAAAATCAGAAGAATGACTACAGAATGTGACCGCAATGGCTGCTGAACGTGGCCAGAAAATGGCACTGCCTTGAGGACTGAACAAGGAGGTGATGGGAATGACAAGGAGACATGACCCTATGAACGTCCTCTCAGCCGCTTGATACTACTAGGAGAGAAAAAAACAGCTTCATCGTGCAGTGGGAACTAAGGGAAAAGCTTACTTCGTGCGAGGCAGAGAAAGGCTTCTATGGAGACAATGGGAACCAGGCAGCGAAGTGTTCAGGCACTTTGAATGTCACTGCCTAAGCCACACGCCATTCTGGAGGCGCTCACAATCCAAGAGGATGAGAAGAGAGTGCGGTGCGCGTAGGCCATAACTGACTGTATTGATTGCTCTTTTTTTTAATCATGTGTTGCATTACATAAAAGGAAAGTCTTAGAAAATCTGAAGTAAATATTCTAAAATCCTCTTCCAAAACAAAGATAAACAGCAACGGCAGCACAGTAATCACAAGATACTCTGAGGTTTATATGTTGCATATGTGTCAGCCAGAGCTTGTTGCCATCTGCAGTGGGGATATCCGACGAAATGATCATCAAGAAGAGGAATTCCCTGAATTTTAAAGTATTCCTTTATTCGAGGCACCACCATAAAACATCTCCATTACTCTTACCGCCTTCATAAATGCACTCCAAAGGTTCCATATTACATCATAGCATTTTAAAGTTGACACAGAAGGAGATCCCGCAGAGCCTACCAGTCGCAACAGGTGGATCATGTTTTCTGGAAGGCAGGCAGGAGCCTGATTTTAAAGGAACTTGTGAGTGATCCAGAAGGATTCCAATTAGATATAAAAACTAATGGGGAGTCAGTAACATTCTATTAGAGAGGGCAGGGTGTGTAGTACACTATATTTTCACTCCAGGTTCTATATATTGGTTTTTTTGTAGTCCATGAATGGTTGAATATTTTTTTCAAAGGAAGAAGGCATTGTGGTAATCCAGTATGGATAGTAGTATGCTCTCTGTGGTAGTTGTATGTTGTATGTATGTGGTTTAGGGAGAGGGAAGCCATGAAACATCTGAATAGCTTCATGTTTCCAATGTAAGGTCTGGTGGCTTTTTGATGTTGGAACAAGGAGGGATAAAGTTAAATATGGTTTTGCTTTAGATATTGGTGAAAATGGGAAGATTACTTTGATTGAGTTGATTTGTTCTCAGGAGTAATTTATAGGAAATAAATCATAGCCTTTTAAAGTAGACATGGAAGAGCCCTGCAAGATGGAGATCACGCAGAGCCTACCAGTCGCAACAGGAGGCTCATGTTATCTGGAAGGCAGGTCAAAGGACCTCTTACCAATGGTATGAGTAACAGTATTCATATTTCGCATATGGGGACGAGTTTCACTGTGTATTGTTGCGACATGCTGCACCTTCATAATTTCACCCTTTTTGATTGAGTCACCTTGAGTGGACACTGTTAGTGCACTTTTTTTTCTTGTGCTTGTAAACCACCAACGTATATACAGTCACCACGTTTTTTTTTTTTAACTCGGATGATGATTTCATTGCCTTTTATTATACATAGGTTGAATACCTGATAGTTCTTACTGCCACACAACTAAACTGACCATTAGGTGGTTAGTGACTATGTTAATAGTAGCATACAGTATGTGAAGGCACAGGACTTAGAAATGTTTTTATTTCTATTTCTCTTATGTGTAGGTCTGGTAGTCTGATGACTACACCCTGAAGAGACCCTAACAGTCCCACAGGGTCGAAAAGTCGACAAACCCTCCCTCTTGGTTGATACACGAAATTTAACTTCGAAGGATTCCACACTGACATATACAACCCCAGTTATGAATTTTAGCTATTAATCCATTCAACCATTAGGAATGGTACAGTGTCTTTTATCTATGTGCTTTTTGAATATATTCACCATTGGAGCACTGTGTTTTCTGCACTATGATCACCTATGATTTGTTGATTGTTACACTTTATGCAAACTATATCAGTTCTATTTTTGTAATCTTTGTAATTGATTTTGGTCTGATGTATAAGTCTGAGTAACTCTGGGTTCCTTCTAAGCGACATTTGATGGAACCATTTTTTAATCAGTCCCAAGGGACAATTGTTGTATTAATACATACGGTTTTTGGAGGGATACAGACTACTGGTTAGTTCTCTTGCAGTAATTTCTTTCCCTTTTTCAGTATAGATATGCTTTGAAATTTCAACCTAAACTCACTATGATTAGAGCCTATTTACTTGGTATTAAACCAGGAGGTGGGATCTGTCCTCACTTGGTTGTCGGTCATGTTGCATCTACTCCTTGGTGGCAATTTAACAAAGACCAAATATACAACCAGGCAGGGCAGCCCTTGCACCTTTGTATGAATTGAAGGGTGATAGAATCGCCATGACTCTGAATGCAGCAGGGATCTCTTAACCCCTTGTGTGCCCATGACGAGCTGGACTCGTCATGGAGCACAGTCGCGCTGTGCCCATGACGAGTCCAGCTCGTCATGAGGCATTCCCTGGGGAATCCCTCTGGTTCCCTTTTACTGCAAATAGCCTCGGGAGCTGGGGAAGAGCTTCCCCAGCTCACGAGGCCCCCCCCCCCCCCATTTCACTGTAATGACGATCGGCGCGCACGTCGCACCGACGTCATTACAGTGAAAGTGAAACTGAAATTTAGCCAAGAGGCTCATTTCAGGTTTCACTTTCTACGTGCTCAGGGGGCTATCTCAGCCCCCTGAGCATGTAGAAAGACGGGAGAGGTATCGTTGGAAAGGGGAGAATCTCCCCTTTCCAATGGTACCCCTCCCCAGTGGATCCCTGCTTGGGGATCACCACAGGAGGGCGATCCCCAAGCAGGGATCCACCCACTAGACACCAGGGAGGGGGGAGCGGCCCCTTGGGCAGGGGCCTTTGCTCCCCCCAAATAATTTGGGAATTATTTAGTCTTTTTGCCCCCCCTGGGGGGCAGATGGGGGTAGTAGCCCCCATCTGCCCCCCAGGGGGGGTAAAAAGCCCACTAGACACCAGGGAATTTTCAAAAAAATAAAAATAGGGGTGGGGCTGACCAAAACGGGCAGGCCCATGCCCCCACCCCACCCCCCAATAATCACAGTCTTTCTGCCCCCCCGGGGGCAGATGGGGCATTGGCCCCTAATCTGCCCCTTCGGGGGGGGCAGAAAGCCCACTATACATCAGGGATTCATTTTCAGTTTTTTGTAGGGTGGGGGCTGCCCGAAACGGGCACGCCAATGCCCCCACCCACCCACCACCATTACAGCCTTACTGCCCCCCCTGGGGGGCAGATGGGGCATTGGCCCCCAATCTGCCCCCCGGGGGGGCAAAAGACCACTAGACACCAGGGAATTGTAAAAAAACAAAAAAATAGGGGTGGGGGCTGCCCAAAACTGGGAGGCCCATGCCACCACCCCACCCCCCAATTATGACAGTCTTTCTGCCCCCCCTGGGGGGCAGATGGGGCATTGGCCCCTAATCTGCCCCTTCGGGGGGCAGAAAGCCCACTATACACCACGGATTTGTTTTCAGTTTTTTTTTAGGTTGGGGGCTGCCCGAAACGGGCATGCCAATGCCCCCACTCACCCGCCACCATTACAGCCTTTCTGCCCCCCCTGAAGGGCAGATGGGGCATTGGCCCCCAATCTGCCCCCCCCCGGGGGGGCAAAAGACCACTAGACACCAGGGAATTGTAAAAAAGAAAACAAATAGGGGTGGGGGCTGCCCAAAATGGGCTGGCCCATGCCGCCACCCCACCCCCCAATTATTACAGTCTTTCTGCCCCCCGGGGGGCATATGGGGCATTGGCCCCTAATCTGCCCCTCTGGGGGGGGACAGAATGCCCACTAGAAACCATGGATTTTTTTGTTTTATTAGTGATGGGGTAGGGGCTCCCCAAAATGGGCATGACAATGCCCCACCCCACCCCCAGAGAAATTCCAGTTTTTCTGCCCCCCCCGGGAGGGCAGATGGTGGCAGTGGCCCCTGATCTGCCCCGGCAGAAAGCCCACTAGGCGCCAGCGAGTACGCAGGCTTTTTTATGCGTGGGGGTGGGGGCTGCCCAAAATGGTCATACCAGTGCCCCCACCGCCACAAAAAATAGCCACAGTCTTTCTGCCCCTTTAGGGGCATATCAGGATGAAACCCCCTTCCCCGATTCCCCCCCAGGGAGGCAGAAAGGCCACTGGGCTCCGGATTTTTTTTAGCAATGTGGATACCTGTGGATTTTGGGCCCTAGCGCAGTTGGCACGTAGGCAAACCTAGCAAACCTGTACATTCTTTAAAACTAGACACCGAGGGGAATCCTGGATGGGGTGACTTCACAGGCTCTCACCAGGTTCTGTTACCCAGAATCCATTGCAAACCTAAAAATGTGTCCGAAATAACACATTTTTCTCACATTTCTGTGGTGGAAAGTTCTGGAATCTGCATGGGTCCACAAAATTCCACCCACCCTGCCTTCCCCAAAGTCTTCAGAGAAAAATGGTACCTCACTTGCGTGGGTAGTCCTAGTGCCCGCGTCAGGCAAGGGCCGAAAACCTATTGAGGAGACATCAAAATTACCCATCACAAAACAACCTGGTTTTGCAAAGGGGTCCTATGAGTTTCTGGCCCCGGGCTTGGCGGCCACCTAGGGAAACCTACCAAACCCACACATTTCTGAAAACTAGACACCCGAGGGATTCCAGGGAGGTATGGCTTGCATGGATCCCCCAACGTTTCCTTACCCAGAATGCCCTGCAAACCTCAAATTTAGCTAAAAAAAATCAACTTTTTCACACATTTGTGAGTGGGAAAGTTGTGGCATCACCGGGCTGACACAAATTTCCTACCACCCAGCGTTCCCCTGGGTCTCCCGATAAAAACGGTGCCTCACTCGTGTGGGAGGCCCAAGTACCCGCGACAGGCAAGGGCCCAAAACGTATTGAGGCGACATTAAAATTTCCTACCTCAAAACGACCTGGTTTTGCAAGGGGGGTCACCTGGGTTTTTGGCCCGGTGCTCGGCGGCCACCTGGGGGAACCTACCAAAACCACACATTTCTGAAAACTAGACACCCGGGTGATTCCAGGGAGGTATGGCTTGCGTGGATCCCCCAACATTTCCTTACCCAGAATGCCCTGCAAACCTCAAATTTAGGCAAAAAATTCACCTTTTTCACACATTTTTGTGTTGGAAAGTTGTGGCATCAGCGGGCTGACACAAATTTCCTACCACCCAGCGTTCCCCCGGGTCTCCCGATAAAAACGGTGCCTCACTCGTGTGGGAGGCCCAAGTATCCGCGACAGGCAAGGGTCCACACTGTAGTGAGGCGACATAAAAATTGCCTTCCTCAAAACGACCTGGTTTTGCACAGGGTTCACCTGGGTTTTTGGCCCGGTGCTCGGTGGCCACCTAGGGGAACATACCAAACCCACACATTTCTGAAAACTAGACACCCGGGGAATTCCAGGGAGGTATGGCTTGCGTGGATCCCCCAACGTTTCCTTACCCAGAATGCCCTGCAAACCTCAAATTTAGCTGAAAAAATCACCTTTTTCACACATTTTTATGTGGGAAAGTTGTGGCATCACCGGGCTGACACAAAATTCCTACCACCCAGTGGTCCCCCGGGTCTCCCGATAAAAACGGTGCCTCACTTGTGGGGGAGGCTCAAGTACCCGCCACGGGCAAGGGCCCAAAACGTAGTGATGCTCACTACGTTTAGGACCCTTGCCTGTTGAGGCGCACTACGTTTTGGACCCTTGCCTGTCACGGGTACTTGGGCCTCCCACATGAGTGAGGCACTGTTTTTATCGGGAGACCCGGGGGAACGCTGGGTGGTAGGAAATTTGTGTCAGCCCGGTGATGCCACAACTTTCCCACACAAAAATGTGTGAAAAACGTGATTTTTTCAGCTAAATTTGAGGTTTGCAGGGCATTCTGGGTTGGGAAACGTTGGGGGATCCACGCAAGTCATGCCTCCCTGGAATCCCCCAGGTGTCTAGTTTTCAGAAATGTGTGGGTTTGGTAGGTTCCCCTAGGTGGCCGCCGAGCACCGGGCCAAAAACCCAGGTGACCCCCCTTGCAAAACCAGGTCGTTTGGATGTAGGCAATTTTCATGTCGCCTCTATACGTTTTGGGCCCTTGACTGTCGCGGGTACTTGGGCCTCCCACACGAGTGAGGCACCGTTTTTATTGGGAGACCCGGGGGAACGCTGGGTGGTAGGAAATTTGTGTCAGCCCGATGATGCCATAACTTTCCCACACACAAATGTGTGAAAAAGGTGATTTTTTCAGCTAAATTTGAGGTTTGCAGAGCATTCTGGGTAAGGAAACGTTGGGGGATCCACGCAAGCCATACCTCCGTGGAATCCCCCGCGTGTCTAGTTTTCTGAAATGTGTGGGTTTGGTAGGTTTCCCTAGGTGCCGGCAGAGCTAGGGTTCAAAAACTACAGCTAGGCATTTTGCCAAAAAAGGTTCATTTTTCACAGCGAAATTGAGGTGTGCCCACGATGCGTTTTGCGCCGTTTCCTGTCACGGGCACTAGGCCGACCCACACAAGTGAGGTACCATTTTTCTCGGAAGACGTTGGGGAATGCGGGATGGGTGGAATTTTGTGGATCCACGCAGATTCCAGAACTTTCCACCAGAGAAATGGGAGAAAATTTGTTTTTTTGGCAATTTTTTAGGTTTACAAGGCATTCTGGGTAACAGAACCTGGTGAAAGGCAGTCAAGTCACCCCATCCTGGATTTCCCTGGGTGTCTAGTTTTCAAAAATGTATGGGTTTGATAGGTTTCCCTAGGTGACGGCAGAGCTATGGTTCAAAAACTACAGCTAGGCACTTTGACAAAAAAGGGTCATTTTTCGCTGTGAAATTGAGGTGTGTCCACGTTACGTTTTGCGCCATTTCCTATCGCGGGCACTAGGCCGACCCACACAAGTGAGGTACCGTTTTTCTCGGAAGACTTTGGGGAATGCGGGGTGGGTGGAAATTTGTGGATCCACACAGATTCCAGAACTTTCCACCAGAGAAATGTGGGGAAAAAGTCTTTTTTTTGGCAATTTTTTAGGTTTGCAAGGGATTCTGGGTAACAGAACCTGGTGGGAGGCAGTCAAGTCACCCCATCCTGGATTCCCCTGGGTGTCTAGATTTCAGAAATGTATAGGTTTGCTAGGTTTCCCTAGGTGCCGGCAGAGCTATGGTTCAAAAACTACAGCTAGGTACTTTGCCTAAAAAGGGTCATTTTTCGCTACAAAATTGAGGTGTGTCCACGTTACGTTTTGCGCCGTTTCCTGTCACGGGCACTAGGCTGACCCACACAAATGAGGTACCATTTTTCTCGGAAGACTTTGGGGAACGCGGGGTGGGTGGAAATTTGTGGATCCACGCAGATTCCAGAACTTTCCACCAGAGAAATGTGGGGAAAATGCGTTTTTTTGGCAATTTTTTAGGTTTACAAGGGATTCTGGGTAACAGAACCTGGTGGGAGGCAGTCAAGTCACCCCATCCTGGATTCCCCTGGGTGTCTAGTTTTCAAAAATGTATGGGTTTGCTAGGTTTCCCTAGGTGACGGCAGAGCTATGGTTCAAAAACTACAGCTAGGCACTTTGACAAAAAAGGGTCATTTTTCGCTGTGAAATTGAGGTGTGTCCACGTTACGTTTTGCGCCATTTCCTATCGCGGGCACTAGGCCGACCCACACAAGTGAGGTACCGTTTTTCTCGGAAGACTTTGGGGAATGCGGGGTGGGTGGAAATTTGTGGATCCACACAGATTCCAGAACTTTCCACCAGAGAAATGTGGGGAAAAAGTCTTTTTTTTGGCAATTTTTTAGGTTTGCAAGGGATTCTGGGTAACAGAACCTGGTGGGAGGCAGTCAAGTCACCCCATCCTGGATTCCCCTGGGTGTCTAGATTTCAGAAATGTATAGGTTTGCTAGGTTTCCCTAGGTGCCGGCAGAGCTATGGTTCAAAAACTACAGCTAGGTACTTTGCCTAAAAAGGGTCATTTTTCGCTACAAAATTGAGGTGTGTCCACGTTACGTTTTGCGCCGTTTCCTGTCACGGGCACTAGGCTGACCCACACAAATGAGGTACCATTTTTCTCGGAAGACTTTGGGGAACGCGGGGTGGGTGGAAATTTGTGGATCCACGCAGATTCCAGAACTTTCCACCAGAGAAATGTGGGGAAAATGCGTTTTTTTGGCAATTATTTAGGTTTGCAAGGGATTCTGGGTAACAGAACCTGGTGGGAGGCAGTCAAGTCACCCCATCCTTGATTCCCCTGGGTGTCTAGTTTTCAAAAATGTATAGGTTTGCTAGGTTTCCCTAAGTGCCAGCAGAGCTATGGTTCAAAAACTACAGCTAGGCACTTTGCCAAAAAAGGGTCATTTTTCACAGCGTAATTGAGGTGTGTCCACGTTGCGTTTTGCGCCGTTTCCTGTCGCGGGGACTAGGCTGACCCACACAAGTGAGGTACCATTTTTCTCGGAAGACTTTGTGGAAAGCGGAATGGGTGGAAATTTGTGGATCCACGCAGATTCCAGAACTTTCCACCAGAGAAATGTGGAGAAAATTTGTTTTTTTGCCAATTTTTTAGGTTTACAAGTGATTCTGGGTAACAGAACCTGGTGGGAGGCATTCAAGTCACCCCATCCTGGATTCCCCTGGGTGTCTAGTTTTCAAAAATGTATAGGTTTGCTAGGTTTCCCTAGGTGACGGCAGAGCTATGGTTCAAAAACTTCAGCTAGGCACTTTGCCAAAAAAGGGTCATTTTTCGCTGTGAAATTGAGGTGTGTCCACGTTACGTTTTGCGCCATTTCCTATCGCGGGCACTAGGCCGACCCACACAAGTGAGGTACCGTTTTTCTCGGAAGACTTTGGGGAATGTGGGGTGGGTGGAAATTTGTGGATCCACGCAGATTCCAGAACTTTCCACCAGAGAAATGTGGGAAAAAAGTCTTTTTTTTGGCAATTTTTTAGGATTGCAAGGGATTCTGGGTAACAGAACCTGGTGGGAGGCAGTCAAGTCACCCCATCCTGGATTCCCCTGGGTGTCTAGATTTCAGAAATGTATAGGTTTGCTAGGTTTCCCTAGGTGCCGGCAGAGCTATGGTTCAAAATCTACAGCTAGGTACTTTGCCTAAAAAGGGTCATTTTTCGCTACAAAATTGAGGTGTGTCCACGTTACGTTTTGCACCGTTTCCTGTCACGGGCACTAGGCTGACCCACACAAATGAGGTACCATTTTTCTCGGAAGACTTTGGGGAACGCGGGGTGGGTGGAAATTTGTGGATCCACGCAGATTCCAGAACTTTCCACCAGAGAAATGTAGGGAAAATGCGTTTTTTTGGCAATTATTTAGGTTTGCAAGGGATTCTGGGTAACAGAACCTGGTGGGAGGCAGTCAAGTCACCCCATCCTGGATTCCCCTGGGTGTCTAGTTTTAAAAAATGTATAGGTTTGCTAGGTTTCCCTAAGTGCCGGCAGAGCTATGGTTCAAAAACTACAGCTAGGCACTTTGCCAAAAAAGGGTCATTTTTCACAGCGAAATTGAGGTGTGTCCACGTTGCGTTTCGCGCCGTTTCCTGTCGCGGGGACTAGGCTGACCCACACAAGTGAGGTACCATTTTTCTCGGAAGACTTTGTGGAACGCGGGGTGGGTGGAAATTTGTGGATCCATGCAGAATCCAGAACTTTCCACCAGAGAAATGTGGGGAAAAAGTGTTTTTTTGGCAATTCTTAGGTTTGCAAGGGATTCTGGGTAACAGAACCTGGTGGTAGGCAGTCAAGTCACCCCATCCTGGATTCCCCTCGGTGTCTAGTTTTCAAAAATGTATAGGTTTGCTAGGTTTCCCTAGGTGCCGGCAGAGCTAGGGTTAAAAAACTACAGCTAGGCACTTTGCTAAAAAAGGATAATTTTGCATTGTGAAAATGTGGTGTGTTCACGTTGGGTTTTGAGCCATTTCCTATCGTGGGCTCTATGCCTACCCCTACAAGTGAGGTACCATTTTTATCGGGAGACTTAGAGTAATTCAGATTTGTAAAGGAACTGTTATTACCTATTGACTTTCGATGCATTTCTGTCTTCCAAATGAAAGACATTGTGTAAAAAAGAAGTCATTCTAAAAAATGACTGATAATTCTCATGCCAGTATGAGTATTCCCAAATTCGGAAATGTGCAAATATCTACTGTTTCTAAACTCTATATTTTGTTCCCATTTCAGAAATACATAGGTGTCTTTCATACCGATTTTTCCATGTACACATTTTTACAGAATAATTACTATATACCCGGTACATAATAAAAAACCATTGCAAGTTGCTGCTCAGTTTTTGGCTCTGGGTTCGTCGGGTTCTTGGTGAACTTACAAGTCCTATATATCCCCACAACCAGTAATGTCCAGCGGATGTAACGGTACATTGCTTTCAAAGAGCTGTCATAATTACAAGAAGTTACAGGTGAAAACGTTGACACAAAAGGCGCTTTTTTTCAACAAATTTTCAATTTATCCTATATTTAACTGTTAGTTTCTATAAAGAAACCTTGATGGATCTACACAAATGACCCCTTGCTGAATTCAGAATTTTGTCTACTTCCCTAAAATGTATAGCTTTCCAGGATCCATTATTGCTTTTGTACCCATTACTACCATTAACTGGAAGGAGGTCGAAAGCACAAAAAATAGCAAAAATAGGCTATGTCCCAGAAAAATGCTAAAACTGTGTAAAAAATGTTGGGTTTCTGACAAAAGTCGGGTATCCCCTAAAAGCTGGGAAAATTGTGATTTCAGCCCCACAAACGCTTTTCTGATAACACTTGCAGGGAAAAACCCAGAAGCTTTCATTTGCATTTGTTTTTCCCATTTTCCCCCCAAAAAACTAAATTTTGCTGTATTTTGGCTCATTTCTGTGACCCCTCCAGGGGAATCCACAAACCCTGAGTACCTTCAGAATCCCCATGATGTTGGAAGAAAAGGACGCAAATTTGGCGTGGATACCTTGTATGGTCAAAAAGTTACAGGGGCCTCAGCGTGCACTACCCCAAATAGCCAAAAAAGGGCTTGGCACAGGAGGGGAAAAGGCCTGGCAGCGAAGGGGTTAGATAGAGTAGAGAGGCTTGTGTGCATCAATGCCTACGCACTGGCTGAAAGGTAGATTATGGGTAGTTCCTTATGGACTGTGGGTGATGATGCACGATTAGGGAGACAATAAGAGCCAGGCTAAGATTCATTTGAGAGCTTGTGATGCGTAAGTTCATTCTACGGTCATTGTTTTAAGGCTTTTAAAGGTCCTTGCTATTAAAACTGTGAGGAAATAGTTGAGCTCATAGGGTTGGGAGGTATTTATTTTTACTGGAATGAAGCTATTTAGCAGGATGTCCTGCATCCTCATCAAACGCCATCGGCTTTATACACCATCTTCACAGTTTGTTACATTATCTTCAAAGCTGGCTTTAATGCAGGGTCATGCCCCACCTGCAGCAACAACATCACCTGTTTCAAGGTCACAAAGTGCATGACGTGGAGAAGTTACAACATAAAGCTTTCTGCATGTTAAGCATCTGCAACTTTATTCCTGCTCATGTCTAGTAGGCTCCCTACCTCCCGCCCTTGCTGCTGGAAACGTTTGCCGAACATTTTCAAGCAACACCACCTCTTGCATAATCCTCCTGGGATGCTGGGCTGCCTCTTTAGATGTATCCTCATTACCTTCAAGCTCCCATCTGGATCCTGCCAGTAAATCTCCCTTGCTTCATATTGCTCCCAAGTAATCATGCTATGTGCTCCCTAACAGCAAGTGCCCACCATCTTTGCAAACTGTTAACAGCCACGTATTTGGCTACATATTGCTCTTAGACGGTGAGCCATTTTACGCATCTCCACTTCTGTACAGCACTCTGCTGCTTTACAGCTCATTTCACTGTCTTTAAAACATCCCGAAATACGTTTTCGAAATTCTGAGGATATGAGCACTTGTTTGACCTCTGTTAGTAGTGCGATCTAACGACAGGGAGTTGAGATGGATGTTACAAGTCATCGTCTCAAGGGCAGAGTTCTTTATATGGGTAAGGCACGTGATTGGTTGGTCAAGAGATGAGACTGGGGGGATTGCATGGCCGATGGCAATGGAGTGCTGGAGAACAAGGAAGAACTGAACATGTTCCATCGCACTTATAAGATGATCACTACAGCTGCAGTGGAACGACCGATGGAGGGATTGCTAATCATCCATTCCTTTACTCTTGCATTATCCATCATTCCCTCTGGTCACCATCCACCTGTCTACCCATCCATCAATCTGCCCTTTCACACATCCTTTCACCATTCCATGGTTGTAATCACAGGGGAGAGGTACAGACCACTTGGCTGGACTCTGGTCACCAAAATTGTGTTGTAATCATAGGGTCCACTCTCTCATGGTTGATGAAAGCTTCTTTATTTGAGGATACAGGTCTCCATACGTGATACTCCCACCTCCAGCCCGTGCAACTGTCACTCCCTGGAGCTTACACGAAGCTCCATGACAGCAGCACCAAGGCTTAACTAACATTCCACACCGCTTAGTAAATGAGAGTAGAGAGTGAGTGGTGTGCTGGAGAAAATGCAGCGTGACTACCAGTAGTTGTATTGTGTTTCTGTTGGGTATAATGGGTTTCTCCTGCTGGATGAATCTAAGTGTGTATCCGAAGTCTTTTATATTTGTGTAGGTTTGTGTGAGGACATTGAGGATGAGCGTGCTCAGGGTTTCTTTGGGTCATAGGGAATTTCAGGCAAGGAGCTGAAACGCAGACTAAAGAGGAGGGATTTGGGCTTGGCGGCTCTCTTTTTTAGCGCTACAGGCATGGCGATGTGGGAGTGTGATTCCATGGCTGCAATGTTTTCTTCATAAATATAACATGAAGCACGTGCCAGACATTTGTTTTTAGCTCAAACAGATCAAAAGGTGAATACACTGAGGCACTCGAGGTGCAAAGCCACGCCTGACATATTCGCTTCATATAATAATAATAATAATCCACATTTGTAAAGCGCGAACAATCACCCGTGAGGGTCTGTAGGCGCTGGGGGCCGTAAGGAAGATTAAGCAAGCTATTGCCCAGAGTCACATGGTGCTGGGCTAATCTGCCGCCGGTCCCAGATTCCGAAGGCAGTCGCCCTGGCCGCGGCGCCACACCTCTTCTACATACGCTGTTCTCAAAGGAGAAGGGAATGTGTAGAATCCCGACATATTGCCTCACTTTGTCAGTACATCCATCAATCCATCCACACG